>NC_137709.1:13550798-14796198 GCF_964034855.1 Anser brachyrhynchus
GTACCAGCGGCGGGACAAAACTTTTTGCCAGCTCAGGAGCACCGCACTTCTCCTGCCGCATGCTGCCGGGGCGGAGGCGGGCGCACAGAAACAAAGTTAGGCTAAGGGGAGCTGCGAGCCGAGGCTGTGCTTGGCGTATGGAGGCACAGACTCCGGGCCGGGGCACAGCAGTGTAAGCACGAGGGCAGGCTCGATTCAGGGGGGGCCGCAGGGAGCACGACCGAGGCGTGCCGGTCCACGAAGGCATCGCCCCAACCAACCACGCGAGCCCACCCCACGGCGACCCCCAGCCCTCCCCAGGAATCCCACCTCACCCCCCGGGGCCAAAACCCTTCCCCAACCCCCTCCGCACCCCCGCCACCGAAACTCGCCCAGAGTTGGCCGAAACCCCGGCTCCTGCCGAGGCGAAACGCCCCAAAGCGCGGCCCCAGCGCCAGGCCCGGGCGGCGCCCCAGGCCCCAGGCCCGCTCCCGGAGCCCGCCCCCAGGGTCCCGGCCCCCGCCCGGACTCCGAGGGGGGACCCGGGGGGCTCCCCCCGAAGGGGGCCGCGGGCACGGAGCGACCCCCGCGGGCCCCCCCCCCCGCCGCCGGGCCCTCCCCCCCGGCCCGCCCCGACCAAAAGTTTCCAAGCGGCCCCAGGGCGGCGCGGGGGGCCCCGAGAGTTACCGGGGAGCTGGCGGAGGGCCCCGCCGCGCACTCTCGCTCCTCTCCGGCCCCCGGCCGCTTTGTCCCGGCCGCCGCCCGCTGCCGTCCCGCGGAGGCACTGGGCTCTTCCGGCGCCTCCCGCCGCCGCTCCCCGCCCCGCGCCGCCCGGCCCGGCCCGGCCGCTCCCCGCGGCGCCGCCCCCGCGCCGCCCGCGGCCAGGTGAGGGCTGGGGGAGGCCTGGGCACGGTCCCTGGGGGGGCCGCCGTGCCCCCGGCTCCCCTCGGACCCCCCGAGTCCAGCCCCGGGGGTCCGGGCCCGCAGCCGGGCCTGCTCCGCCGGGCTGGCCTGGGGGGCTGGCCCGAAAGCTCGCGCCTCGGTCCTGGGGTGGGATCAAAGTTTTCAGTCGAAACTCCTTGGGGTATCGAAAATCTCCAAGTTAGTGATCAGCTGGGTTGGAACCACACAGTCACTCCAGTTGGAAAACATCTAGGCGAACCGCCACTTGACACAGGTCCACTGCTAAACCACGTCCCTCAGCACCACATCCACACATCTCTTAAATACCTCCAGGGATACCCCATCACCCCCTGACAGCCCATCCCCATGCCCCACCACCCTTTCCGTGAGGAAATTCTTCCCGATATCCAAGCCAAACCTCCCCTGGCACAACCTGAGGCCACTGCCTCAGGTCCTTTCACTTGAGAAGTGAAACTAACGCCCTCCTCACTGCAACCTCCCTTCGGGTAGTGTTGGAGAGCTGTGAGGCCTCCTCTTGGCCTCCTTTTCTCCAGACTAAGCAGCCCCAGTCCCTTCAGCCACTCCTCATATGTCTTGTTTCCGTTAAAGAGGTTTGTAGGCTGCCCGAGTCACTGCGATATCCAAAGTTCAAGCCATGGCTTCTGACTGGGGCGTAACTGAGTTGTAATTAATCTTCTGATAACTCATTTCAGCAAGAGAAAACATCCATCGTACCCTTGGTTGTGAGAGTTCATAAAAAGAGTTTGAGGCAGCCTTTACCTTCCTGGGCTGCTGCAGGGTGCAAGGATAGCAAACCTACTGGAAAACTGGTAGGGGCCTTCCAAGAAAATGGAGAAAAAATCGTAGCTAAGTTCCTCCTGGGTTATGTAAAATGGTGTTTTCTTTTGGAAAACTAATGTATAGTGTTTTAACATTCTTGAGAGCTGATGCTTTCAGGAAAAGTCTTGTTCTCATGCAAATGTCTCTAATAATGAAAATGCAGAGGAGAAGGGATACAGGAGGAAATCCCTGACATAAAAGCACCGCCAAGCAGTGACAAGGCAGACGTGGGGGATTTCCTGAGCTGGGGTTTGCTATTTCCAGTGTCTGGTGGAATCAGCACCAGAGCCCCTGCCAGAAGAGAGGGAGCTTTTAGGAGCTGAACGTTAGTCAATGGAGGTAGATTTGTGGATAGGAAGAGCTGTCTTTAAGGAGTAATCTTTTTCAAACGCTTTGAAAAATGTCAGTGACCATTTTTATCCTGTACCAAATGACTGGGATTTTTCACAGTATTTTTTGACATGACTTTTAATTCAAATATCCCTGCAGAACTTATGCTTGCACTGGATTGTGAAAACAAATGAATAAATTTAATACATTTCACGACTCATTTACCAATATTTCTGAGATACCTGAATCTATTTCCTCCATCCTTTGATATTAATCAAAATACACAGAGACTGGGCAACCATCGGGGAGTGTACGTCCGAGCTTTCTAATTTAGCCGAGGGAGCAAACAGCTCATGCACGTTCCCCGGTGGCCAGCCCCCAGCCAGAGGCACGCAGTGGTTTATGACTGTGATTTTCCTCCGGGTCTGGGTTCGATGACATTAACAGGACCCCCTTTCCTATTTTTGCCATACTTCTACAAGCCGTTCCTGCAGGAAGACAGACGGTGTCCTGCAGCGATTTAGATTGCATTTTTCCTTCCTGCAGGTTTAATCCAAGAAAGGGATCCAAGACAGGGAAATAAATGCAATGCCACTCTTTTACAATCCAGAAAGAAAATAGGGATCAAGAGTCTGACCTTGTGAGCAAAGTTAATCGACAGAAAGCGAGATCTATAATTATGATACTGAAACGTTAGTTATTAAAATAATACAGGGTGTTCAGTGTCTTAACAAACAAACTCCCCTTCAGAAACATAGAGAAAACAGATTTTTAAGCTCTTTGTACTTCCTGCTTGTACCAAACCATTAATATTTTGGTGTCAGTTGCACCAGGGATTCAAACTACTCATTTCTGATCTGTAGCATACTCTCAGTAAAATTGAGTTTACACTTCAATAGCTTGCTTTCTTTCATTACTCCTTTTAATATCATGTCTTGGCCTCCTGTGGTGGCTTCCACATTCGTCGGTTTTGCACGTCTCACATCCTTTCAGGACAAAATGTCAGATTAAAAAAAAAATCCCTTTTAAAACTACAAACTCAAAGGTAGAAGGCCTGGAGTGGTGGAGAATCACACGTTCTGTACTGTGCTGCTGAAAAGCAAAGCAAAAAGTAGGCAATCAGCTGGCAGCTCTGTTGGTTCGTGGATCAAGTTAAAAGACTCGGCAAACAAAAAACAAAATCATGTAAAAATAGAGCCAGCTAGGTTGGGATTGGACTTTGTCTCTTAATTAACAGCTCTCTCTGGAACATGGTGGCAGGCTCTGTCAACGAGACTGAAATGCGGGGTGTTGTTTAGACAGGCACCCAGGAACAATAGCTAGCACTTCCCATCCAGCAAATGTCATTAAGACAGCATCAGGCTGTGCCAGCAGTTGAAATCCAATCCATTTTCTGAAATGAGTCAGAAGTTTTCTGCTTGACCCTGAATCTCCCTTTTAACAATGTTTGTGGTTTTGTAATTCCATTTTCTTGTAGTTTTTTCATCTTTTTTTTTTTTTAGTCCGTGTTTTTCTCACCCCTTTTCACTAGGTAAAAAGCAAATATAAACCCGGGGAGAGAACAGGCGAGGAGGAGAGGCTGCTGCAGCGATACCGCAGGTAGGTTGTTAAGCACAAAACAAACAAACGCTTTCAGTCTTGTCTCTATTAGGGCAATTCGAGGTGTAGCACGTCACAGCAGGCCACGGCTGGCGATTGCGCACTGCTGGCAACATAACTGCATTAGTCAGAGGTGTGCACAAGGGCAATCCCTGCCTAGAGCTGCCGAAGGATACCCGTGTGGGTGTAGTCACAGCAGCAAAGCTGCCCTTTCACCATTATAACCCAGGGTAGGTTTGTGTGCCAAGCAAGGGTCTTGTTTATATAGCACCTGGTGTACCTGTGCTGTCTACTAGTCACAGCATTCGCGGGGTCTAAATGATGTGCTTTAGCTAGAATTGGATTTTCTGTTTCTGTGACAACATTGCTGAAAGTAAAATAGTTGCTCTATGCATACATTCATGCCTGTTTCAAAGTGTACACTTGATCTTTGTGTATGTGAGTTTGTTGGTTTTTTTTTTTAATACAAGCATTTCAGTTTTATTATATCTGAGAAGTCAGCGTTGAAGCAAAGTGAGAGTGTAAAGACAGGACTGCTGGGTCGAGGGGTGGTAATGGAGGAATCGAGAAAATGGGAGAGGGCAGGAGATGAAAGGAATGAAGGAGAGAAGTGGGAAGGACGCAGAGCAATGCTGGTAGAAGTTGCTGCAGAAGAGGCTGAATGGTCAATGGGAAGAGTAAAAATAAGTTAAAAGATAAAAGAATCTGAGGGTCCAAATAGCAGGGGGTAGAGGCTTTCTAAAGCCGATGCCATGCCGTGCAGCAAGGACAGCCACGGGGCAGCCACAGAGGAGTGAGTGACAGGGTGCAGAGCCTTGTCACCTCTGCCCATCTCTGCCTCGCTGCCCACCCCTTGGTCTGCCAGCTTGGGGGGCAGGGGCAGGGTAGGGACCTCGCAGCTGGGTGGGCTTCTCTCTGGGGGTTGCCCCAGAAAGAAGAATCCCCTCGGGTGGCTCTGGTGAAGCCATCGATGTAGCACAGTGAGACAAAATGGAGGGTCTGGCACAAACACCATCTCACGCATGGTATGGCACCAAGTCCCAGGGGCTCCCCAGTGTCAGTCTCAGTGTCCCCATGCAGCTGGGAGACATCACCATTCCTCTGCAGGGCTCCTTATACTAAGGAATAGGAAACTCTTCCAAGATCCAGTTAGGAATCTGCACAGCCAGGAAACAAATCTCACTGTCCTGGGGCAATGGATGCCTCAGGATTGTGCTAGCAGAGTGGAAACACTGGTAGGTGCTGCTTTCGGTGGGACTGCAGCCACACCACCTAAGCCGTGCATTGCAGCAGAGCTAAAGCACCCACCTCAATTAAACAAACCTGAGTCAGGAGGAGAACAGATTTACCGGTTCATCTGCACTCTGCACCTACACCAGGGGCTCGTGCTGGCATCGCGGGCTGCCTGGGGATGGGACTTGCTGCCTCCAAGCTTGGCACAGTCTGTACCAGCCAGGGCTACAGCCACGGTGCTTGTCCTGCCCGGTGACTCCAGGGCTTACAACTATTTCATTCACCATCACAGCTCACCCTCTCAAAGAAAAATGTTCTTCTAGAAACATGCTGTGGTTCATTCTTAGGAAGCTACTGGATTCTAACTGAAGCACCGTCTCTTCCTCTGCTGCTAAATGTTCCTGGGGCCTGCAGAAAGAGAAAGCGATCGTAACACCAGCATGACCCCAAACCTAGGGGCTGGCAACACGGATCAGCATCCTCCCCCCTCCCACGGCATGGGCATCCTGAAAAAAACAGGTGGAAACCCTAACGAGGAGAAATTATGCTGTCCCAAAAAAGTCAGCATGAACTGGGTTCACTGGTTGCTGCTTTGCCAACAGTGCAGCCAGAGCAGTTTGCATTCACCTCCCGTTCGCACAGCCTTTGTGTAATAAACTGCCGTAGCCCCAGAGAAGGGAACATTCAAAAAAGTGCCCCGAGGCAATGCATAGCAGAAGCCTGAGAATCCTACTGTATGAGTCACTGACCTCCACACACTGCATCTATTTTAGCCTTTAATTAATAAGGTTTTACATTTCTTTGGCACTTTCCATCTGGGAAGATACTAAAATGCTGTGAAGACTAAGGGCATACAGAACCACTGAAATGTGGTTCCCAGAGAGGTGGGACTGTGCAGGGAAGGAAAGCTTAGCCAAGGGCACTGGGAGAACATTCTTAATTTTAAATAGAGCCTCCGTTATATCACTGAGCATTTCATATCCGTGGAGAATAGAAGATTTTAGTTTCTAAGGCACTACTTGAATAAATAAAGAAAGCAATCTACAGTGCTTATCCCGGGGGGACGCAGTGCAAAACAAGTGCTGGGTGATTTTAATTTAGGGTGCTAGAAGACCCCGAGATAACCCGCAAATTTAAGGCACCATTGGATCAAGGCTTTCCTCCTTCCTGACGAATATGTTACTTCCCAATGCTAGACAAAGGCAGAAGCCAGTGGAGGAAACAAATCCCGTGCTGCCAGCAGCTGGCCCTGCACTGGAGCATCCAGAGGCTTCAGGAAGGTAAAATCTGGCCCCAAACACCAAGTGGGACAATGGAGAAAGCACCGAGGAAACCCTCCGGCTGTCCCACGGCCAAGGTGACCTGGAGGGGAGCTGGTGCTCCTCTGCACCAGCACCGATCCCTTCCTTCCACCCTCAAAAGGTTGAGCTAACTGAAAGAAGCTCTCTGCCCGGCTGACTTCCCCAGCAGAGACGTTCGTGCCGACGAGCTGGGCCTGGTGCAGTGCTACCCCAAGGGGACCAGCTGCAGCTGACACCCCCCTTGCTAAACCCTTGGCCAAAATAGGCTGGGAACAGTTGGCTGCAAGGAGATTTCAAAGGGATGTCAGCATTCTCTTTTTCTCCCTGCAATTCCAGCCTATTTTTATCTGCCTCTTTCTGGAAGAGATACACGGGCATGGCCAGGGCTAGTCGTAAACTTTCATTGCTTCCTGAGGAGAAATTGCAGGCAAATTACAGGCTGGCGCACTCCTTTTATGTCTGTGCTGCTCGGGGCATGTCAGCGCTGCCGCATTCCTTCCTGCCCTGACACATTCCTCACCGCCGTGTCCTCCCTGACGGACACTGACGGTGTGCCTCCGTGATTAAAACACCCGGCACGCTCACCACGGGGCGAGCTCTCAGCGGGTAGCTGGAGAAGCACGTCCCGGGTGGGCCGAGTGTCTCAGCATTCCCAAGGAGCAGGAATTGCTAGCAGATAATCATCCCTTTCTTGGTCAATGCATATGGTTTTTATACTTTTGTGCCAGCAGGGAAACTGAGGCACGGGAGGTTGGCGGCATTCTCAGTTATATGCAGTGGAAAAAACCCAACCTCATGTCCCCACCGTCCCCAGCCCCTGCGTCCAAGCTCAGGACTTGCACCTCTCCTCCCTACGGCTGGAAATTCCCCAACACGTGGCTCTCTGGGCATTGAAACTCCCTCCAAAGGGAGACATGCTGTCGTCAAGGTGAAAAGTATTGCTGCTGAAATGTGATCAAAGAGGGAGTTATCAACTTAAGTGTACTCAGGAGTTTCTGTTTCAGACAAGAGAGTTATCATCGAGAAACCAATCTTATAAGGTAGCTGCTATTGACAGGGAAATAAAAGGAATACGGTTCTTACCAGACAGACCTAAGTTGCTCCAAATTGCTGTCAGCTTGAAATATCTCACTGGTAATTTGTTTTCAAATCCTTTCTCCCTAAATTTGATTTGTTGCTGTACAGTGGAAGATCTATTCTGCATGGCATCTCGGAGAGCAGTCCTCGTGTCCTCTCGCCAATTGTTTGTGAGCTATCACTTCTAAGAGTTGGCAGCGTTTATTATAAAAAGGGACATCATCACTCGAAAAGCAGATTTTGTCTGAGGACACAGATCTGCTGCCATTACAGATAGCAGCTAGGATCACTGGGAAGAAAGTCATCGGGGGAAAAAAAAAAAATCACATTTCCTCCCCATCTTTCAGGTTGTCTGTATGGGCAGCTGGCCATGCTCTGCAGCCGTATCCTGGGGCACAGAAAGGATGGGGCAGTATTTTCCTGCTATTTCCTCCTATTTTCCCAAGAAGGCTAGAATAAATACTTTCACTGGGATACTTTTTAACCAGCGGAAGGATTAGTGGGGTTTCCCACCACCTGGGGTATTACAGCAAGAGCATCACACCCAGCAAATTTACTCGCTGATTTTATGCTGATCTGCTTTCCTCTTATGCAAAGGAAGAAAAAGTAACACTGACTTCGGAAGCATCCTGCTGGGTTCACTGATGTCTTGTGGGGCACGTCCGGGGTTTCGCCATGCCTCTGAACAACCATCCCCAGCTCTCCAGAGACTTGCATGGCTTTACAGCACAGGCAGCGCAGCATACAGCATATATCCCTGCCACTTGCTTACTTCTGGGTCTTCCCAGGAGAGCATTGGCAATTTCAGCGTATTTCAGCTCAGCAGCTTGGTGGCAGCTCCCATAGGTGGCATCGCTCTGGACAGGGCACATCGGGTGCTTGACCCCAAAGCTCTGGGCAGATTTTGGTGCCACCACGCGTGGGGGGAACAGGAGAGCTGGGAGCAGGTGGAGGACACAAAGCCAGCGGTCGCTGCAAAGGCTCGAGCACAGTGAGAAGACACAGCACTAATTCAGCTGGCTGTAATTCTGCCACACGGCCAGCCCTGACATCACATCGGGGAAAGCTCCACTTAAGCAATTGTAACATCACCGGAAAGATTGAATTAGGGAAAAAAGGAAGGAACATAAACCTCCCACTATTGTTATTTTCAGAAAGCAGCGACAGGAAGAGCCAGTTGAAAGGCCTTGAGGCTCAGAGCTGTTATTTCTGTCTGGAAACCAGCCACAAAAAGGAACAAACACCCTGGCCACGAGAGAGCTCTGCCCAGCCTCACCCCGGGGCTGTGTCCCTGTCCCTGTCCCCAGCCACATCCTGTCCAGAGCATCAAACCCCCAGGAGGCACTGCCAGGCTTTGGGACGCTGCCGTGTCCCCAAGCACGGGGACATCTCCCCTCTCTGCAGGAGCAGGTTGGAGCTGCACAAGCCCACCTCTCACTGCTCAAACAGACATCTGCGCCTCAGATCCAAACCTCTTCTAGAGCCTCATGGCAGAAAGCATTTTAAAGTGCTCAATTATAGCTGAAATGCCGGGGAAAAACCCAGACAAGCTTGTTTGTCCTGCTGGAGCCGAGCACGGCCGTCCCCATCACGCAGCACTCGCACAGTGCTGGGGAGGGGGGGAGCAGTGCCCAACGCAGGGCGTGAGCACCCAGAGCAGAGCCACTTCACACAGGGTCAGGCCCAAATTATCACCATCCTGAGGCGTGCCTGCTAATTATCAGTGCTAATTATCACCAATTAGCTGGGTGACTCCTTAAGTCCAGCTCAGGGTGAAAGGGCAGGTTTTGTAGACCTACAGGTGTTGTATCAAAGGGAGGTTGAACAGCTTTAGGAGGGAGCCTGGGGGGATTCCTGCAGAGGAAGGAATTGCCCAAAGTTGCCTTTTTTTCCTCCACCACGTTAAATGTTTTGGAGAGCTGCTGTTTGCCAAGGGCCCTGGGCAGCGCAGGGAGCGGGCATCACGGGTCCCTGCCCAGTGAAGAACATAATTCAAGGTGACGCATGACACGAGGAGCAATAAGAGGAGATGAAGAGGAGAGACCAGAGGACAACGTCTACATGACTGCTGGAGGGTCCTCGTTTCTTCTGATGTTTGGTAATTCTGAACACAAATCAGTAATCACAGCTGCACGGGGTTTCTTCCCCTTGCCAAGGTCACCACAGTTTCTGCCCGGTGCTCACGGACAAGCAGTCACGTGGGGAGAACAACCTGGAGGGATGATTTGGAGCCAAACGAAGGACTTCCACTTGTCTAATTTAGGACAGAAGAAGGGAGCTACCACCTGGGGTCCCTTTCTCCTCACCACCCATCCTGGGGTACACGAGCTGCTGGAGGGGTCTGAAATCCCAGCATCTTTTGCTCAGCTGCTTTGCAGTGCATCTACCTGAGCAATGGTTAAAAAAAAGAAAGACAAATAGAATGAGGAAAGTGCCTGTAACCATGGCAATGCTCCCAGCTCCCTCTGCAGCCCCATCCTGCCCTGCTGCATCCCCTGGGCTGGTGGACACGGGGGAGGTGGAGGTGCCCCGCAGCAGGTGGGAACTGGTCCTGCCACCTGCATCTCCAGGGAAAAAGGTACAGCACAAAGGGGACGCTCATCTTGGAGCTGGTCACTGTCACCTGCACCACCAGCCCCAGAGCTTGGTGACATCCGTCTTCAGGACAAGACCTGCCTGGTGCAAACGTTGGCACGAAGCCTCCTTGGTCCTGCTCCACCCTCAGGGAGCATCATCTGGCTCCAGCTCCACTTTGTCCTTGCCTTCCAGTGTGACACTTGGGCCCTGGGGAGATTTTGGGCCACGTCCTCCAGTGAAACCTGGGTTTCAGCCCCTGGCAGCTGAGGAACTGGTGGCTGGGCTTTCATCAGGGTACAGCTGTTTAATTCCTTCCCACCTCAGCGCTGCCTTCTCACACAGCTCCGTTAGCTAGGTCTGCACACAGAATATTAGGGATTAATGAGACAGGTGATTAAATACAGCTCTGCTTAAATTCAATCCCAAGAGAACGGATGTGGAACTGCCCTGCTGTGAATTAGGCAATAAAGCGGGGGAAAGCAGCAAACATGGCAGGGACTGGTTCTGTTTCATTAGCGCTCCCGTGCCTAATGGCCCCAGCACCTCTGCCTGGCAGAAAGAGGCAGCAGGGGCAATTGCAGCGTGATCTTGGCAACCCTGTGCAGGCTCTGGTCTCGTGCTGCCATCCTCAGCTGCCAAGGCCAGGCACAAGAGGCCACACAAGGGCTGGAAATGCAAATGGGAGGGGAAAATGGGGCAAAACAAGCCCCTTCCAGCACCTCTAAGCCACAGGCCTAAGGGACCAGCAGCCAGCACCATCATCCCCTTCTTCCAGGGGAACCAGGGGCATGGATTTGTGTTGTGCAGCCCAGGGGGGCTGGGAACGCAGCAAGATCCCAGGTTAAGGAAATCTCAACCCTAGGACCATAAATAAGCCATCAGCTCTCAGCATCAAACCCCCAAGCCCCGAGCCCAGCTGTCCTGTGCAGCTGGGGATGTCTGGGTGCTGGCAGGTCTGAGATGCCATCGAGGCTGCCCAGCCCATGCCCTCTGCTAGCAGCTTCCTTTTCCTTCCAAGACACTGGGATAAAAGCTACCCGTGAGCATCACTACAGTCTCTGAGAGCAGATAACTTGAAAACCTCCATCTGCTTGTGAGTCTCCACCGAGAGCCGAGAGGGGGCACAAGCTGAGCTCCTTGTGCCCAGCAGCAGGAGCACAGCTCCTCCTAAAACATCTGGGTTGGTGCTCCTCCAAACCTCACGTCCAGATAAAGCAGTGCTTTGCTTGCATTCAGCACAAGCTGAATACGGAGAAGCCAATTCTTGGTGGCACGGAGGTTCAAAGTTCCCATTTTCTTCCCCGTTACCCACAGGACAGGTCCAAGGGGCACTGGCTGCTCAGGAGCAGAGCAGGCTGCCTGCAAACCTCTGCTCCTCGAGGCTGGCTCAGAGTTCATGCCCCAGGCTGCAGTCTGAGGGCGTGAGCCAGTCCCGAGTGCTTCTGATGGATATAAAAAGGATACGCAATCAGACGTGCACTTAAGCAAGTATATTACCGAGCAAAATGACTTCGGTTTGACTAAGCTAATTAAAAATGGAACAAAGCAATGATCAGATTAAGGTCATAATTAATAGCTCCATAGGTTCAAATTTTCCAGTCACCAAATAAATACTGCATGTCAGCGGAGGAAGCCGCAGCAGATAACTGGAGGGGATGGGTGCTTGCTCAGAGCTCTGGTGGAGGCAGCAGCAGCTCCCTGTGAGCACAGCTCCCTGAGACAGCGCGGTGGCCTTGCTCATAAGCCCTTTGGGAACACACTGCTCAACCACACCAGCAGTGCCCCAAGCACTATGACAAGCCACAAATCAACACCACAAGAAGCCACGGGGCTCAGGTCTCCGAGCAAGAGAGCCCCATGGCACGGAGCATCTCTGCCCCTGCCACCCCACACCCCCCAGCAGCCTCGTCTGGGCCATCCCCGCAGCCATGAGCTCAAGGGTGCAGAGCAGCAGGGTGCCCTCCCTGCTAGCCCTTTACCACCAGGCTTCCCTCCAGCTCAGCAGCCAGGAGGGAGGACAGCGCTGCCACGCTCACAGCAGCTTCGCAGCACCCTTGGGCTTCTTAATTAGAAGAGACGTAACTGCCTGTGGCACAGGTTTGAGGTTTGTGTCCTGCTACCCAAGCCCCCAGGAGGCTTCAGGAGGACGTGGCAGAGCCCAGCCACAGCCAGCAGGGCTGGGGTTTGCTGTGGCACCCACCCTACGAGCACAGCCCCAGAATGGGGAAAACTCAGCACTTTCTGCTCATTCTGGCCATGGAACTGGGTCTGAGCTACAGCAGCACCTCCCGTCCCGTCCCGTCCCGTCCCGTCCGCCAGGCTCAGCCTCGCAGGGCAAGGAGCCCTCACAGCACCCCAGCACCTGGGGAGGGCAGGTAGGAGCACAGCAATAGCATCCTGCCCAACCATCCCCATGGGCACAGGGTAGCTTTGCTGGATGCAGGCAGGGGGCTAGAGCCAGGCAAGCAACGCACTGCTTCCTCAAGCACAAATCTTCACCAGCTCTCTCCCAGCCTTTTGTAGGCAAGAAGGTGCCTACAAGCTCCTCAGCCTGGCCACCAGCTGGCGACAATTTTGAGCTCTGCCACCCCATCCAGGTCAGCAAGGGGCAGCAGCTTCTGGCCTCTTGAATTTGGTGCCTATCAGGTGTGGGCGAGCAGCACGTGGGGGTGACCTCCTCCTGCTGGAAGCAATGTGCTTGGAAAAAACAGAGCTCGGGACAGGCCAAAGCAAAACCATTTTCCTCCACAAATGCATCCTGATGCATTTCTCTCCACTTTTATGCATGGCCAGAGCCTTTTGCAAACAGCCTAACAGAGTTTTTACATGTACTTACGCTCAGCTGTTCTAGGAGCCTGTTGAAGACCCTCTTTTTGGGTGGCTGCATTGTTTGAAGCAGCAGCCCTACTGTAAATTGATGCTGGGATTTGGGGCATTTACATCCCAAATCCTCAGCGTTTGGCCAAGTCCATATTTTAAGAGGGTTGTTGCATTCCTCTGGGTGCAGGGTGGTTTTGTCTGCAGCAGCTGCAGCAGAGGAGCCAAGAATAGGAGCTTTTGCCAATTACATGATCCTACTGTTAATTATCTTCATTAAGAACACGCTGCTGGGTGACATCTCCATGGCAGTTGGGTCCCACGTCCCTGAGGCTGCACCTGGGGACGTATCCAGATCACTCTGGGGGCTCAGGGGTGATGGGGGTGGTGGGGCAGGGAGCACCCCATTGCCCTGGGCTCCTTCCTCCCCGTGCAGGAGGAAGAGGAGGGAGCTGGAGTGCCCAGGAATGCTCCAGCCCGGTCCCCAATGCGTCCCCATGCCGAGGACACGAGGGATGGGGAAAGCTGAAATGTCCCCTCCTGTTCCTCCCATCCCAGTCCGTTTCAGAGCCCCACAGCCCACAGTCACTGTTTACAAAAAGCAAATGTTTTGCTGTTAGGTAATCCAACTTGTTTGCAAAAGCCCCGAAGGCTCATTTTAATTGCAAGTAAATGATTCTTAACAATATAAATCAGAGCCAGCAGAGGCCGGGAGTGTTTGTGATATCTTGCACTGTAACCAGGAGTCAAGAAATGAATTAGGCTCAAATTGAAAAGGGGAAGGTTTCAATCTGAAATTGGGCAAATAAGAGACTTCATCAAGTAGAGATAATCACTGTGTGGGATAATAATGAGGCTTCAGCTTATCAGTTTTGCACGGAGAATCCTTCACACGCCTGCAGCAGATTTTGCTGCCGTAAGCATTGTAAGAGACAGCTCCATAAGGGAGCCAACGGGGGGAAATGCTGCGGCAGCCCTGGTGCCCCTGGGGCTCGCTGCCTGCACCTTGGCCCCGCTTTGGGTCCCAAACCCACCCTGGGGGTCCCCAACACCGCTGCGGGCAATTCCTGTCACATGCTTAAAACAAGCTGGTTTTGGAACTCCTTTCCAAGAAATGGCATCAATTTGCAGCAGGGGAGGCCCAGAGCGGGCCTCAGGCAGAATTTGGTCCTGCAGAGGGTGGCCGAGCACTGGGACGGGCTGCCCAGGGCAGCGGTGGGGTCTCCACCCCAGAGGTGTGTAAGGGACGTGTGGACGTGGTGCTTGGGGACACGGCTCAGTGGGGGCACTCAGTCGGTCAGGGATGGCTGGGCCTGGTGAGCCCACAGCTCTCCTTCCGCCTGGGGGGCTCCATCATTCTAATCTTTTACGCAGAGCCTGGTGGTTTATTGGGAAGGGCAGGCTCGCATCCTTAATGACCTCTATTGGCTAACCCGCTGCTATCAGACTGAATGCAGCACAAAAATAATTCATAGAGTTTCCCAACAAGCCGGCGGTTTCCAGATATGAGCCAACAATCCATCGGGCAAAGGGGGAAGGGTTCACACCAACGCTGCCCTCACAGCAGCACACACCGTGCCCTTAGGAGTGGGTTGGTCACGGTGCCACGAGGAGATGCCACAAAGTCACCCACGACGCTCATGGACTGAGCAGGGGGAAAAAAATCCTGCCTGAAGGCAAGGTGGATTTTTTCTCGGCTATAAATTATATTTTTGAACCAGAGATGAAATCTCTCCCGGGAAAAGGTAGGAAAAATCTGCTGCAAACTCAGGAAAAATATGTATTTCTGCCACTACCCATCCAGGATGGTCCTTGGCCCCCGAGAACCGTCGGGGGGCTGCCCGAATGGGGGCTGGGGAGCAGCCCCTCGCTTTAACCCCTCGCGTCTGGAGCTGCAGCTCTGGCAGGCACAGCAATACAACCTCTGGGAAGGGCTGACCTGAAATAAAGCACTCCTTGTGCTCATTTGTGCTCTGTCTCCTATTAATTTTCAGCGGAAATCTGCCCCGAGCCCTCCTTTATTTAATCCAGAGGAGAGGGGCGTTTAATCACGTTTCCTCTGCTCTAATTGCCTGCCCTTGCAGCGTCTCTGCTGGAGACAAGGCGATGCTCTGGGCAGGCACCTGCCGTTTGCATGCCTTGCTGGCCTGCTCAGCCCTATTTCCTTTTAAAAGTCCTTTTCCACATCTGGGAGCCATCCCATAACTGCGAGGAAAAAAAGGCAAAAATCAAGTTTTTGGCATCCCTGCTGGAAGAGAGGGCCGAATCCGTGCCCAAAGCGGGAAACACCGAGAGTAGCGATGTATCCACGGGGTCCCAGGGCCTCTGGCTGTGCCCCAAACCCTCAAAATTCAGCACCTTTGCATAGTGCCATGGCTGATCCCCAGTGCACGATCCCCTGCTGCTCCCCGCTGCAGCTTTGCTGCGTGCAGGCTCCACAAAACGCCGCTTTTCCCTGCCACCTCCTGAAGCCCAAACAAGCCCTGCTGTGGAGTCACGCTCTGAGTCTCGCCCTGCTTCCACACCACCTGCAATGGTGACTGGACTCACATCGTAAGAAGATCCTCTCTTCTCCACACCGTGCTGTTAGCCCAGGGAGCAGCAGGACCCCTTGCAAAACCAGCCCTTGCAAAGCTTCAGCAAGCGTGAAGGCAATCGCAGGGGGCAGCAGGAGAGGAGAAAGCTGCTGCTGCACTCTGTGCCGGTACCGGCGGCTCTGTGCGAGGCCCCGTGTGTGCACACGCACAACGTGCACACACACACACACACACACAAAGGCTGGCCTCTCTGCCTCTGCAAAACCCATGGCATGGGGCGAAGGAGAGGCTGCAGAGAGCCCCGAGGGGTGCAGGCAGGGATGCTCGCAGGGATGCCGGCCCCAGTGCCGCATCCTCGCACAAAGGCGGTGCAAGAGCAGAGGATGTTTTCTCCCTTCGCTGCCCTGCCTCAATTCCCCACTTGCCGAACAGAGACAGAAATACCTTGGTGCCTCACCAGGGAGCCAGGAAAATAAACACGATCTTTGAGAAGCACTCAAATTTTGGCATTTCTCCATTTTGCTGCGTTTCTTTGCAACCGGAGTTTGTTACGAAGAAACCCTTTGAGGTCGGACAGCACACAGCCCTTGGAGACCTCTTTGGGGGCGCCTCCTGCACCAAGCCCCACATCGAACACCCATGAGGACGGAGAGGTGGTGGGAGATCTGTGGTGCACGAGGGTTAATGGAGCAAGTTTGAGTCCCTTAATTTAAAATAAGCTTTTTCCACTGGAAGCTGCCGGGTGCGCGGGGCAGCACTCATCGCTCCGGGGATGCTCAGCGCCACCGAGACAATTTCAGGAGTAAACATGGATTTTTAATGTGCTTATTATGTCCAAACAGCTTCAATAACCTTTCCCAGAGCAGTGATCAACTTTAAAATGAAATTCCAAAAATGGGTTTAAGGAGAGCATCTTTGTCAGGCAGGCTGGTTAAACGGCGGTGTGCTGCTTTCAGCCTCCTGCCCCTGCTTCTGACGGTTCTGTCCATCAGCTCCCACGCAGCTTGGGCTGCTCCTGCAGCTCCAGGAGGAAGGAGCCATCCCCACGGGGGGCCACCGTCCCTCCAGACAGCCCCTGGCCAGCTCCAGCCCCTTCTCTGCTTGCAGACGTGCCCAAATTTGCTGTTCTCCAAAAGCAAGAGCTGGGCGGAGATGTGCACCCAGTCTGTGCTTGGAGCTGAGCGAGCAGTGAAAAGAGCTTATGTTCCTCTTAAAATCTGCTCTCCCAAATGACACACTCAGCTCCTCATCTAAGATTGCTCCCGAAAGGCTCAGCCTGGAGTCCCAGACACGCTCAAAGACACGGGCATTGCCCGGAGCTGCAGGCAGCCAGCAGGAGCTCGCCTCCCGAAACCGCGGCATCGCGACACCCCCTGCTTCCCACAGCAACAAGGGAGCAGCTGGGTAACAGTCCCCATCCACCCACATGCATATAGATAAATATCACTTTTTTATTTTTTAGAAGAGCCCTCTGCCATTTCACCTGTACCACAGGGTACATTTCCACACCATGCTTTTGGTGGCACAGGGAGCAGAGCGGTGCCACCGCTCCCACAAGGCTGCACCAAGCATTTCGGGACAGGCTGCGCCCTCCTGCTGGCCGCAGGGCCAGGATGTTGCTTTGCAGCCTGTTGAGCTCTGCAAACACCTGCAGAGCTCGGAGAAGCCCCTGAGCACTGGTCTGTGCTGAGTTAAGCAGCACCAAGCCCAGAGCCACGGGAGACGAAGGGGCTGGGGATGCTCTCGTGCTCCCACCCGTGGTGGTTTCAATGAGAAATTGCTCGTTAACGCAGGCGGTGCTTTGTGCCCGCCGACCCGCAGCACATCACATCCCACTGGCGGGTTGCAGAGCTCAGGAATGAAAACAAGAGGCAGGCTTTGTGACTTTCAGGTGTATGTTCAATATTGGCCGAAATGCGATTCTTCCTGCCTGCATGTTTGGGATCGCGGGGTGCCGCGTTACCGATGGGCTGGGGGCGCACGAGGTGAGCCCACTCGAGGGGCTTTGCAGGCAGAGCCCGGGTGTTTTGCCCCAAGCTGAGGCCAGCCGCTGGTGTTATGCGTGGCCCCGAGCCACCCGGGGGCTGGTGGCACCTCCTGAGGCTCGGCTCAACTCGGAGCAGCCACTGCCACAACCTGGTCAGGGCACAGCGCTCACAAATTGTTACAGCCATCTCCAAACCCATCGCAGGGGTTACCCTAATAAACTCCAGGCGAACTTCTCGGTAGCATCTTGAAGGCAGCTGTGGTGTTTTTGCTGTGGCTTTACGCAGCACGCCAGCTGGGAAGCCCCTTGGTGGGCACCAAGGAAGCCAGGCAAAGCCTGCTGTTGGTTCCAGCAGTGGTGCATCAAAGCCAGAGGCCCCATCGAGCAGAAATTCATCCAGCCCAAATGCCCAAGCAACGCTGCTCAAATGCACCTGGGACACTGCTACAGGCTGTGTTCAAGTGTGTTTTAAGAGAAAAAGCAGCATTTCACCAGATGAAGGCAGCAAGACCAATTTTTCTCCCCTCTCAATAACTGTAAGTTCCACTTGCTCCCAAGTTGACCTAATAATTGTAATTCTAAATTAAATGTAAATGTATTGGCTGCTGGTAAAGGTCACTCCACAGAAAGTGGCTGTGTTTGCCTCTTCTTCAGATGCATGAATACTAAGCATGTATAATTCACAGGATCATTAGCAGATAAAGATGTTCCCCACCTTTGCTCCCTCACCCTTATGCAAACGGGTTTTATAAGTCAGCGGGCAAAAGGAAAACTGTTCAGCCTTAATTTCTATAGCTGGGTCCATCTGCTAGGGAAAACACAAGTGCTCTGCACTGCTCAGGATCCAGCAGAAGGCTGGCCGAGCTCAGTCACACCGTGATGTTCAGAGAACAGCCCCACACCATTAGCTCGGAGCTCCAGCACCAATGGGAGCCTTTCACCAGAGCCAAGGGATGAGAAAATAAGCTCTGGAGGAGGAAAAGTCACAGTGCAGGACACAACGTGCAGCAGAATTGTGGCTCGGCCATGGCAGGAGGCACCCAGGTACCTTGCATCAAGCTATGGCAGCAATCCTCTGTGCACTCAAAGAATTTCTCCTCTTGTGTGTGAGCAGAGCTGGGTGTGCTCCCAACCTCCTGCCCACCCTGGGGTGCTCCCTGCTTCTGCCCCTGGTCACTGCGCTCCGCAGGCCCCCGAGGAAGGCTGCTCTGGTGGCGCTGGGCACAGCTACAGCCTGCCCTGGCTGAGACACAGCCCTTCCAGCTACTCCAGCCACCTCAAGCACACCAGAAGGTGCTGGTACAATAATAGCAGGACCCATAACTCCTGCCAAATCTCCTCCATCTCCTAAGTGGAAGAGCCACCAGCCCCTCTCCCACCCACAGCACCTACAGATGTACAACAACCCTACCCCCAGCACGGAGACTAAGCAGAAAGCACGTGCCTTAGTGGTTTTAACTGCCCTGGCCTGCCTCACCTGGGGCCCCCAGCTCCATAAGAGCTCCAGCTCTTCCCTCCTTACTTTTCTCAGCCTCAGCTGGCTGCTGGGGGCAGCAGGAGCTGGGCTGCCCGGCAGGGGTGGCAGTGCCCCGTGTACTGAGTGCCATGGTGGCAGCACCCAGGAGAGCAGCCAGTGAGCTGGAGCAGCAGAAAGCAGCCCTGGATGCAGGTAGGACCCCAGCGTGGCCTTGGCTGGGGTGGGTTATTGGATGTCAATGGTCTTCCAGTTTCGTTAGCCTCTGTGTTGAGGAGAAGTCAAGCCTCAGTGGGGACTTGGGGTGGCCAGGTTCTCCTGGGCGCTCTCAGAGGTGTTGAGAGGTGCCGTGGCTTTGTGGTGTGCTGAGCCCACACGTGAGGGCTCATTTAGGAGGTGCTGCTCTCCCTGCCTCAGCAGCATCTCCCCAAACCCTAACAGAGCCCAGCAGCTGGGTACAGCTCCTGCAGACCGAGCCTCTCCACCCTTGGAGCCTCTCGGCTGGCTGGGGAGGCGCGGGGCCAGGCAGGAGGCTGGCAGCCCCTCGCAGGAAGGTGCTCGCTCATCCTGACGTGTTTATTTGCATAGAGGCATTTTAGGCTTTTTTGTTGTTGGCTGACTTATTGTGCAAGTTCTCAAAGCTGTGATACTGAATTATAAATTGAGACGCTGTATCCATGAAAGACTGCTCTTTGACTATAGGCAGCATTATTGAATATGACAGTCACAATAAATGCGTGCTATAAAGCCAAACTAAATATGCTCTGCAATCCAAGATGTGCAAATCAAGCAAGTAGAAAAATAACTGTAATATTTTCTTCCAAACGAATCCAGAACCTTGGGTGATGATTTTGTTTAGCTTTGTGTTGGCTCCTTGGCAAAACGCTCCGGCAGCAGATAATGGAGTGACCTACTTCTGCCGCCTTTGTTCATGACAACACATAAATTAAGAATTATGCCCTTTCAAATTAAACTTATCGTTTTTGTGGAAATTAGAGTGCGAAGCGGAGCTGTGTGCTGGAGGGCAGGAGGAGGAGCTGGTGCTGCTCCAGCTCTGTCCCCTCGTGCCGTGCCCTGGTCTGGGATGCAGGAGGCTGAGCACCAGCCACCAGCTGGGTGCCCTCTGCCCGCGGGGAGCCTCTACCTTCTGCTGAACTTCTGGAGGCCTCGGAGGCTAAGCAGTGCCATTTAGCCCATTATTTAAATAATGTGCTGGGTTTAAGCTAAACACCAAAGTGAAAGCTCCCATAAACTGGTGTCACGTGGAGCGAGCGCCCGGGGAGACCCTCCCTCTTGACGGGAATTGTTTTGCCTCCAACTGCATCCAGTGTGCAATGTGTTGTAATCCTTTCTGACTGGGTGACAGCAAAATAATGTTTGCTTTAATTGAATTTCAGATGGGGAGAGCAGGCTGCAGCATGTGGTGTTGGGCGCTGTGGCTCCTGCTTGGAGGTGGGGGGCGCTGGGCTGGGGGTCTCCGAGCGGTGATGGAGGCAGTATTGAGGGGAAGCACAATTATTTGTTAAAATGCCTGCAGTGTGTTGGCCACTGTTGCCTGGGAATCGAGTGGCTGGGTCAGGACAAGGTTGTTTAATAATGCTGGGTAATTTCCTGAGGATGCCGAAGGCGCGGAGGAAGGAGAAGCAAGGTCTGGGGGCGCTGTGGTGGGGGCTGCGGAGCCCCGGACACCTTGTGGAAACGCCACACATCGACCAGGCTGCAAAACCCATTATGAAACCAAATGATGTATTTCCATAAGCAGGAGGCTAAATATAGCGCTGAGTGCTTTCCATTTCTGGGCCCCGGAGGCACTTTCCGTGTGTGCTGGGGCTGCGAGCTGGCGCCGGGCCCCTGGGGACACCGCGGCCCTGCTGCTGTCCCAGCCCTCGTCCCCTCCTGCTCCTCCGCAGGGCGGTGGAGGTGACCATGCTGGCGCTGTCCCCATCCCCGTGGGGACCTGCAGGGGACACGGTGACAGTGCCTGGAGCCCTGTGGCACAGCAAAGGCCTGGAGGTGCCCCGGTGGCCATGCCCTGGTACCTTCCTTGCCTCATAAAGGTGCTGTGGTCCCCGCGAGCTGCGTGTGGCCAGGTGAGACCTTTGAGACTACAAACAAGAGGGGTGGGGGAGTTATTCCCCCTGGGATGCCCTGCCTGGTGGCCAGGCATCTCCTCCAGCCTGGGCCTCCTGCTGCCAGGACCGGCAGCACCTCACTGGGAGCAGGATGGAGCCCTGTGGACAGGCGCTGTGCTCCCCTCACAGCGGCCGCAGCCGCTCTCCACGCTGATGTCATCTTTGAAAATGTCTTAGCTAGGTCAGATTTTATTTTTCCCCAGCAGATCTTCTGCCAGTCTCTGCTTAATCTGAGCTAATTGGGGGCCCCTCGTTCAGCCGGGCGTGCTGTTAGTCTCATTGAAGCGGCTCCAGCCTCGTGCCTTGCTTTTTCTTTTCCCTTTTCATGGCGGATTGATTTTCCTGCCAATATGCTCTCTCCCCACCGAAGTTCCCATCGCTGCGAAGTTCAGGCTCCTCTTTGTTCTAATTATCGCTGTCTCCACACACAGCGAGCGAGGCGAATTCTCTGGTCTATTTTAAGGTGCAACTGAGATGATAATCCTGCACAGCTGGGGAGGCTGCGGGAAGCGTCTGCTCAAAGCGTCATCTTCCCCTGCCCAGGATCGAGGGAGAGGCTGCCCTTTGGGAACTCCCCTGGGCAGGCGGTGCCCACCTGGCCGGGCACAGAGCAGCCTCCTTGTCCCCTGGCTGAGGCAGGAGCCGCTTTGCCTCTGGGGCTGGGGGGAAAAGCCAGGAGCTGCAGGCTGCCCGGGGATGCTGCTTGTCCTGCCGCGCACCAGCAGACCAGGAAAAGCCCTTGCATGGTGGGGAGAGGGGTTGGGCTGCTCCAGCATTGCTCCTCTCCCAGGCTGGATAGTGGAGCCCCAGCGTTTTGCTGCCCTGGCTTGGTTATTGTCAGCTTCCCAGCACAGTTCTCAGGTTTTTATTTTTTTTGCCTTTTCCAGGCTGCCAGCAATCTGTTTCCCATAATAACATCATGTAGCAGAAGCAATGCTAATTCGGCTGCCCGGACTCCAGGTGAGGTGCTTGTATGCTGTCCTTGGAGCCGTGCCCCAAGTGACAGATGTGTATTTCTCCCTCCATCCACACCAGCTTGTAGCCCTGACCCCACAGACCACACAGCTCCTCTCCCCGTAAGCAAAGCCCCTGTGAGCGGGTCTGGCTGCAGGGCTGGGGCAGCAGGCGGGCGGCAGCGCCATCACCGTGGGCATCTCCTTCCCCCCGATGGATGGGTGTTGCTTTGGGGAAGGAAAAAGAAAGGGGCTGTTGACAAAGCAGCTAGTGATCCTGTCGTGCATGTGGGGAGCCAGAAATAGAGCCTGGGAGGAGAGCAGTGACTCACGCACCTGTGCAGCTGGGAGCTGGGATGCTGCCAGCAGGATGGTGCTGGAGCCTCGTGCTGCTCGGCAGGTGCAGGTCCGGGGCTGGGAGGTGGGAACACCGGGTGCTGCCACTGCCCCAAACACCAGAGCAGCCCATATATACCTGGGCAGCATTTCCAGGGCTTGGCCAGACCCCAGCCCTGCCTAGTGTGATAGCAGGGCTATCAACCCTCCTTGTGTTTAATTTTCCAGCCCAGGCAAGCTTCGTGAAAGACCAAGTTCAGCCCTGTCTGGTTTCCCTGCTCAAATCCCTGCTCAGAATTTTCTCTTCCCAAAACACCTGGGGAAGAATTTGGGGGTTGCAGCCGCACTTCTGCCTGCTGCAGTGCTGCTGCATGAGGACCCAAGCCAAGGGCCACGCAATTTTGGGGGAAAAGCAGCCAAATGGGGGCAAGCTGCAGCTGAGCTGGGAGTGTGCAAAGTCAGTGCCCACCCTGAGCTGAATGGCATTTTTCAGCTGCAATGCTCTTTTACTGTTTACATTTAACTGCTGACAAACAGGTTACTTTGGAGAAGGCTTCTTTAGAAAACAGTTCAAATTGTTTTAAAACAGTCCACTTAAACATGGCGAGGTTCTGGCTGGAAGGAGCACTGGAGATCCTCTCTGTGCTACCACAAAGCCAAGCCAACCTGAGGCAGATCCTGTATTTTTACATTTTTTGTGTGCAAATCTGTTTTTTTTTCCACCTGACGCAACCTTTAAAACCTGATCTCCATCAAGCAGTTTAACTGAAACTTCAGCAAGTAGCTGAAAAAGTTGGTGTGAAAAAAAGTATTTCAAAGCAGGACATTGAGTGGCCTGGTCTGGATCCCTTTTCAGGGATTTTTGTCTGACTTGGAGCAGGGAAATGCCCTGTTTTGGGTGCTTTTCCCTTGCCCCAGTCCCCTCTGTTCCACGCTGCTCCCTTGCAAAGCATTCCTCGAGCCGTGGCCGATGGGTTTGCATTGGATTAAACACGAAAGGTGGTGTTTAAACCTCTTCTCGGTGCAGTGTGAAAATGGCACCTTTACAGGCAAAAAGACTGGTACGTGCATAAAAGGATCTGTGTTTTATTACTCTCATTTTGTTTTTCTTTTTTTTTTTTTTCCTGTTACTAATCTCATTATGCTTAGGAGTGTAAATTTAGGTTGGCACAAATCTGTATTGCTAAAATATTTTACCTTAAGTTCTTAGAAGCTCTCTCCATCTGTGAGGATAATACTAAGTATTAATTAACTCGCTAATCCTATGCAGTGCTTGCTAAACATAAAACATGGTGTAGAAGCAGGTCCAAAGTGCGATTCTGGCCTAATAAAAATCAACTTCTCCTTTTTCCCAGAGGAGAATGATTCAGGATTTATTTTTTTCATTCATAACAGCACTCAGCCTGCTTCAAACACCTGCTCGAAGCTGCAAATCATTCTTTAAACTAGGGTGAGGCAAATCGAGGCTGAATGGGGGTTGGGAAAATACAAGCACCAGGCTGTGGGGTGGTGCTGCCCAAGGCAGCCCAGCAGCTGCTTTTCTGTCTGTCCTGGAGCAGGAGCAGCTCCATTCGAAGGATGCTCCTTGCTCAAGCAGCAATCTGGGGCACAAGCAGGTTTTCAATGCTTTGCATGCCAAGGGTGCCACTAAGGCACCTGCAGATTGTGGGCTGGAGAGCTTGTGGGTTTAGAGGCAAGGGTATCTTGAAAAATCACCAGGGATTGCCTCTGTGTCCCAGGGGAGTTTTGGAAAGCCCTGCCTCCTGTGCTCCTGTTTGCAGACGTTGCAGAAGCCTGGCTCCGCTCTCCTGCACGCCCTGCCAAGCGAAATGATCTGCTATCACCCAGGAGTGCCGAGCTCGACACGAGCAGCTTCACTGCACTCGCACCACGTATCCACAGGCACCGATCTGCTCCATCTCCTTCCCCTGTGCTCACGGCAGCTCGGTCAGGCAGCGTGGGTGTAACAGGTCCACCCCAGTGCCCTGCATCCCCCCAGCCCCATTTGTCCGTGCTGCTAGGGGCGTTGGTGCAAAATCCATTAATTAGTGTGGGTAATGGAGCTCCGGGTCGCTGACAAGGCAGTCTGAGTGCAGCCCAAGCCCTGAGGATGCCGAGGCAGTGGCTGAAGTGGCGGCAATGGTGAAGCAGGGTGGGATCTGCAGCAGGTGTGGTGGTGACCACGTTGGCATGGGCATGGAATGAGAATTTGCCTCCTGCTCCTACGTCGTGCTGTGACTGAGAAGCATTTTAGCTCTCCAGCCCTTAGGAGGTTACAGGATGCCCTGTCTGGATGCAGATGAGATGAATTTTAGGTGATGGATGTGGTGTAAGAAGCTAGCCCCCGAAGTGGTGGGGTCCGTGTCCTCCAGAGGGCACGGTGCTGGGATGGGCAAACACCAGATGAAATTCTTCCTGAGTTCATCCAAATACTCCATCCTGCCCCTCCCAGAAGCCGAATTCTGGAACCTTTCTGCCGGCAGCGTTGTGGTTCTCCTGTCCCCTGCATCAGGGCACGTGGAGGAGGGGAGCACTCGGCTGCGCGGGTCGGGGCAGCAGTGCGCCCATGGGAGGGGCTGGATCCATGCTGGGTGCGTGTCAGCGCCCCCGAGGAGGAGCTGCGGGGTCTGCCTCTGCACACCACCTTAGTACGGAGCAGCAGAAATGCACATCTGTTTTTGTTGTTAAATAGTAAGGATTAAGGAAAATCGATATATTTGTGTAGCATTTTCTCCTGGGGAAACAAATTCCAAAGCCAAGCACTTGGTTAACAAAACCTTGCTGCTCCATGGAGCGAGCACTTGCATGGGTGAGAAGCCATCCGTGCCTCCAAAACCAAATCCACAGCCACCGCTGAGCCAGCTCCGGCCCTTGGGTGGCACTTGGATGTGGTGGGCAGGGTGCCTGGCTGTCACGGCTGGTGCGAGGCTTCTAAGGCCATGAAGGCTCCTGAGGACCTGAGCTGTGCTGGTCACTGTGGTGTCACCCTGGGTGGCCACGAGCAGGTCGGGGCCAGGGTGAACCTCACAGCAGGCGAGGGGCTCTCCAGGCAGCGTTGCAGAGGTGGCGAGAGGAGGTGACTGCCCAGAAGCTGTAGGATCTGCCAAAACACCAGGCTGGGGCTGGAGTTTGGCTAGTTTGGGAACTGACTTGGCAGCACGTGGCCGAATCGGGGTCTGCTCTCTCCTGGTGTTTGCTCCTCAGAGGCGATGTTGTTCTGCAGTGACAGCGGAGCTGTGCGTGCTGTTCCCGGCTCCACATCAAACTCCCACACTCCCTGCTTTAAATGCTCGCTGTTTTTCTTCACTGCTTTCAACCCTGGAAAATGCTGAGTGCAAGCGGGGACACAGGGCGATGATAAACCCAGCCTGGAGGCGAGAGGCAGAGCAGTGGTCAATGCGTGGTCAGAGTGGCACGGGGCAGTCACGGCACTGACCTGCAAGCCCAGGCAGTGCCCCCGTTGCCTGCAGCCTTCAAGAGGCTCCCAATTTCAAAAGGGATCTGAGGCCAAGTGGTGCCTGTGTGCCAGGAGTCATAAAGAAAGAGACTTACGTGGTGCTGCCCCAGCAAAATGCTCAGGACCTTGCTCGACCCCTTGCCCTCCGTGCCAGCTTGGGGCAGGATCTCTGTGCAGCCACCCCTCTGCTCCCTTCCCTCCTGTCCCTGCCCTTTGTGTCCAGGCTTGGCAAGCATCTCCTGCTTCAAATTCCTCAGCATGGCTGCAGAAGCAGCCCAGGACAGCCCTGCACTACCTGCCTGCTCCGTGGCTGCTACCTCCAGTCCTGCCCAGCAGCGTCAAAGCAGCTAGAAAAGCTGCTGCTTCTGCCCTCCAAATTGGCTTTAAAATCATAAATTAAGCAAGCAGACCTGGTGGTGCTGGAGAGAACAGTACCCCCCTCTGTAACACCTGCTCAGGGTACGAGATGTGCTGCTCAGGGCTGGACCCGCCGTGCTGCCTGAGCAGCGCACAGGAGGGTCACGGGCAGAGCCAGGTCTGGAGCCCGAGGCTGGCACTGTTGCTCCTGGGCCATGCTTTGTACGGTCTGCGTAGGGTCTCTGCAGGACCTGGCGTGCAGTCTGGTGTTTTGGTGTCAGGAGGTTCTTGTATGCGTCCTGAATTATTGATCCAAGTAGTAAATGTCTGTTCTTCCATCGCCCAGAATCACAGAGCCATGGAAAGATTATACCTCATTACCTTAACTCCTGTGGTATCGGCTGTGTTTGGGGGAAGAAATACCGATGTGCCTGGGAGCTGGTGGTGTGTTTTTTTTTTTTTTCCTTGAGAGATAAGTCTGTATCAACCTCGGCAGTTCTGCTGCTGGGAAACAGCTCCAGGAAAGCACCATCTCCTGGAGGTGATGCAGGGCTTGGACCCAGCTGCACCCTGCTGCCGCGCTCCCCTCCAAGCAGGCAGCAGCGGGACCGTTGCCGTGCTGTTCCCACTGCCGGGAACCCTCTGCGCTGTCTTGTAGCAAGTCACTGCTTGGGCAGGCGTGTTAGGTGTGCTTTAGCTTCGCGCTAATCTGATGTGACGTGCCACATCTGTCCTGCTCAGAGTGTGAGCGTGGCCCCTGCTAGACAAGGGAGTGCTGGACCTGCAACCCTCCTGGCACTGATCCACCTTGCACCAGCTGGAGGTGCTCCTGTAGCCTGGCTTCTGCCAGTTCTCTGGGAGACGTAAGCTGGAAGCACTTTCTGCTGGTCTAAATGCATCAGGATTCCTGCCAGTATCGTAATGCCGCACGGAAATCTCCCTCTGCTCCTGCACACGTACCTGCTATTGCTGGACCAGTGAACGATCCTAACGGGGACTTGGCTGAACCTCTCCAGTCTGAAGGAGCAATGTGAAGCTGAGTGCCTGCTCCTTGAACAAGCCTCACTTAGAGCAACTTGACTGGCTGCGGTAGGAGAGCATCTCGTCCTGGGCTGGGGGTTACCTGCGCAGCCCCCAGGAGGCTCTGCCTCCCCACAGCGATGCGCACACCTACCTGAAAGCATCGCGTCCCCCAGCTCTGCTCTGACCTTAATCCATCTTTCTTCTGCTGGCTGAGCAATTCCAGTGCTGAGCATCCCTGGCGGCAGGGCTGCCCCCCTGGGCTGGTCTCCCCAGCACCAGGGTGCTGCCCTCCACTCGGTTTTTCCTGCAGGGTGCTCCTGGTTGGGGGGCATCAGGCGGCTGTGGGACCCTTGCTGTGAAACGGGGACAGAGGCCATGCCCTGAGCAGGGTCCTTGGTGCTGGCAAAACCCCACAAGGAGCCCTAATTGGGGGTGGTGGTGACTGTGCCTTGTGTTGCATTGGGATGCAGATGTGGGAGCTGCTCCCAGCTGCAGCATCCCTGCGCCCACAAGGACACGTCCCCTGGGGGCTGCCTCGGATCCCTTTGGCACATTGGGAACCCTCCTCTGCAGAAGCACTCATCTCCTGTGGACTGGAAAGCACGGGGGCTTCATGCTGAGCCTGTATCTCCCATGCCCTCTTCAGATCCCTGAACCCTTAGATATGCGCGTTTCTGCTTTTTTTTTTTTTTTTTTTTTTTGAGCCCTAGATGCTTCGTGTGGTTTGGGGCTGTATTTGGGATGGGATAGCAATCTGGGTTTTGCATCACTTTTCCTGCTAGGTGCAATGTAGGACTTGCTCCTATGGGGAGCAGCTCTGAGAGTAGATGTGTCTGAAGGCACCAGTTGTGCCCTCAGAAGGGTTTTTCATTCCAGAATTTAGATTTGAAGTTGGAAAAAAAAAATCTATTTCTCTCCCTGGATGGGAATGAATTCCAGCTCTTGGCCAAGCTGTCTGACTCCTTGGACCATTGAAGCCCAGGAACCTGTTTTGAGGGCAGTCATCCTGCTGCTTTCCAGACCAAACTTCTCAGTTCTGACAGAGTGCAAATGGCTACCTCTGAGGAAATACAGCCTGTTGCACTGGAATTATCCAGAATTTACCTAACGTCACTAAAACCAGAATCTGAAATGTTATCTCTAATTATAATTGTTTCTCTGGTACTTCATATTTCCTCTCAGCTTTGTGACGTTCTGGTAATTGCAGCCTTTCTCCCATGCCTTTAATTTGCAGCCCATCACAATGTTGGTTAAGAGAATCAATCTTTAAGGTCGTTATCTCGAGCTCTTTCCCAATATGTTCTGCTGTAGTTTGAATAGATTGTAGTGTTCATTCTTCAGATCTTTATTTTTCCTCCTCTGTGGCTGATTGAGACAAATTACCACGGGGTGAGGCACCCGCCTGGTGCTGCGTCCCCGGCGCTGAGCATCCCCAGCGTCGGCTCCGGTGAGCACGGAGCGGCCTCCACAAAATCCTGCCCCCGAAGCATTGCTGGCTGAAGGCTTCTAATTACAGCCAGAGCTTCTCTCTGCAGCTGCGGGAGGGAGCTGGCTGCCCTCGGGTGAGTTTTGGGGAGCACCGTGCAACATGGGGCAACCTCATGTGGGTGCTCAGTGTGCTGGGGTGGCTCACAGAGACCCCTGCAGCCCCCCTCTGCCCCTGGCTTTGCACAGGAGCTTGCAGCCGGACCATGGGCCTGCTGCGGGTGCCTGGGGCTGCGCACCTTCCTCCTCCTCCCCCTCCCAAAACAGCGAGGGGTGCGATGCTGGCGATGTCTCAGCGTGCAGGAGGCCAGGTGTCTCCATCCCCGTGTGCTTCGTGCCTGCGGGCACCGACACTGCACGAGGCTCCGCTTGTGTTCAGGCAGAGCCTTCGGGGACTCCAGATGCCATCACAGCCCTTTGCTTCTTCCCGCAGAGCATCCCCTGCCCCACGGGTGAGGGACGGGTCCCTGGCCATGCTAGGCACCGAGCAAAAAACTCGAGAGATGTTTTTGGCCTTTTGTTAAAGGGAGAGAAAGGAAAGAATTTAAAGATGTGAAGCACAAAGTCTGAAGTGAAGTATTATTTCAACACCACTCCTTATCCCTGCTCATTTTAGGCAATATGAGTTCTTACAGCCTTGTTTGGCCGCTGTCTGCATGGCGTTAAGGATGGCAATAACTGTCCTTTTGGGGGCAGAAAGGAAAAAAAATGGCCAATATGTGCTGGAGAAATTGCTGCTGTTCTTCTTGGTGCCTGGTGCTGTCTTCGTGAGGCTGGAGACCAGGACGAGCAAAGCGGGGGGCAGCTGCCAGCTCCGCTGGGTCCTTGCTGCCCGCGGGGACCCAGCTCCCAGCCTCCCCGGCCCGTCTCGTTGCCACCGCAGGTCGCGTCCCACCAGGCATGCAGGAGGGTGATGTTCCCTGGGGCATGTGCGCAAGGTGACCGCCGTCTCCGGAGCATTTGCAGCGTGGGCTGCTCCCAGGACTCGTTTGCTTTGCTCCTGTTGGTGTTACAGGAGCAACGTGTGCCCACGGGGACCCGCACGCAGGTGTCCCCAAGCAGCCAGGAGCCGAGCCCCGCGTGGTGCTATCGGCTCCTCCTGCTTCAAACCCAGACCCCGATGACCTTGAATTAAGGGCTTTTATTGTTGCTTGTGCGGAGATTTTCCTGTTCCCAGCATTTTCGCTTGCTCTCCACATCCGAGCACGCCGCTGTCCCGCCCGCCCCGCTATTAATAGCTGCTCCTCTCCACGCGTGCGGCCCCGCGCTTTCATCACAGGCGAGCAGCAGCTCTCCGGGTGTGCTCTAGGTGTCTGTAATTCTCCCAGCAATGTCTTCCACTATTTCAAATTCTTGCTGCCTATTTTTATTTCCTTTTATCTCAAATCCTTTTTTTCCCACCCAGAAATGATCCCGCCAGAGGGCGATTTCGTTGGTAATATTGCTTTTGCATTTTAGACTTTTCAAGGACTAATGAACTTTATTAGATTATAATGAACTTATTACTCAGTGCTGCTGACCTGCTTTCTAAAGAACTTGAATTATTATTTGGAACAGGCCTGTTGAGGGACTTTTTTTCCCTTTTTTTGTAAAGCAGTATAGGGTACATTAACTCTTCGGAGTTGGGTTTTTTTGCTCAGCTTTGATTGTCTGAAGATCCCTGTGAAACGCAGCAGCTCTGCATTTTGGGGAGTGGGGGCAGAAACAGCAGGGACAGGGTGCCCCATCCTCCAGGGCTATACCAAAGCTGTGTTGTCTGGTTCCCATCTCTTGCTTCCAGGCCACCTGTCCCGTCACCAGGGGAGGCTCTTAGGGCACTGAGAAATTGCCCCAGGACAGGACAAACTCTGAGAGCCCTGGGGCTGGTGCCTGGCCCCTGGAGATGCTGTTGGAGATGCCCTTGCTGCTGGAGATGTTTCTGACCTCTCCTCCTGCTTTGCTCCTCTGGCAGAGCACTGCCTGTGCTGGTGGGACAGGAGGGAGGGGATGCAGGAATGGCCAGGAGTTCTGCTTTTGCACAAGCCAGGCTGGTTTGGAGCTTTTTGAGGCCACCTGGGGTGCAGGGTAACAGCTCCAGCCATGGCTGCTCTTTCTGGCCCAGGGTTGCAAATCGGTGCCCCCCTCCCCAGGCTCATGCGAGGTGGATGCAAACACAGCATCCTTTGGCCCTACCAGTGTCACCTGTGCACATTGCAGGGCCTGATCCTGATGAACGGGGAGAAAAAGCTTGAGCAGTGTGCGAGCCTGTGTGGTTGTAGCTGCTGGGTGTGCATCAGCTGAGCACCTCGCCCTCTGCAGTTCCCAATTTTCACCCTTGCCACCTGCCTTTTTGCTGCATAAATCCCTGATATTGGGTGCTGTGAAACCCCTGATGCTGGGTGCTGTGTCTTCTGATCCACCCTGTGGCAAGGCTGGGCTCTGTCGGTGTTTTCTCGCAGCCTGCTGGAGCTCCTGTGCTCCTCATCTTGGTGTGAGCAGCAGGGGAGGGACGTGGTGTGAAGGGATGAGTCAGGTGCTGGCAGGGCACCCGCTCGCTGCAAATCAATTTTCACCTGCCTGGGATGTGCTCTGCCAGAGCTGGGGAGGGAAGGGAGCAGGGGCTGGAGGGGGGGGGGGGGGAGGGAGGGAGGAAGCCTTGCACGTGCTGGATGTCCGTGTGTCTGGCTGCAGCCCTCTACCGAGCAGAGGGACAGACAGCCGGGGAGGGAAAGAATGGACAGAAAAGGAATTGCCATTTCTTTATTGCTCCTTGCTGCTTCGCTTGCATCAGCTCAAGATGCAATAGGAGATACCAAAAGGTGGGATTGTGCCTCAAATGTGCCCTCACCAGAGGGGTTTTGCTGCCGGAGGGAGAGGCTCAGGATGCTGGGTGCTCCCCAGGAGCCCCACAACGACCCAGAAATGCCGGAGAGAGCTCTTGGCTTGGCTTCAGGCTAGGCTTGCCCCTGGCTGGCCCTATCCTTCTGTGCTAACCTCCAACCAAAGCCAGTGGGAATCGGGGGTGGAATATTTGAGGTGTGGGCAGAGTCCCAGGCAGTGCCTGGCCAAGCACAGCCCGAACACTGCTCACGTCCGTGGTGTCCCCCAGCTTTGATCGGCCACAGCAAACAGCACGGGCAGCCCATCGTAACCAAGCAGCGATCAGCAACCTTCCCTCCTGCAATCATCCCTTCTCTTAAAACCACACGTTGAATTTAATAAAAAAAAAAAAAGGGGGAGGGGGGAAGAAAGGGTTTCCTGCAGGCTGCTGAATCGCCCAGAGCCCAGTGCGTCCCTCCAAGGCCAGCAAGGGCTGGGACCCCGTGGGCTCTTGGGCAGAGGCGATGCTGGGTGCCCCTTGCTGGGTGCCGGCAGGATGGTGCCTGTGCATGTGTCAGGGTGAGCACCCCGGGGATGTTGCGGCCACCCGTGGCCAGCGGTACCCAAGCATCAGGGCAGGGACGAAGGGCAGGGTGGGCAGAGACTAACGCTGCTGGACGTGCACTTACGGATGAATATTGCTGGCAATTATGATAATGGCCGGGAAATCCAAACCTGACATCTTCCTCACGGATGATGAATAAGCTGTCTGACTCCTGTTCATTTTTTATTCAGAACTTCAGTGCTGGCTAATCCAGAGCTCCCAGCGCTAAATGCTAATGAGGAGCGCGTTGCCTGACTCCCATACTTAACAGCAAAGCAACTCCTGGGATCAAGGGGGTTAAGTATTGAAATTGTCTCGTACATTAAATAATTAGTAGACAAACAGATTGACTTCTCAAGCCATCACCAGCCCCATCTGTTTCCTGTGCCTTTGCTCCCTCTCTCTTTGCTTGATCAGATAATTGGCGAGGGCCACACCGAGTGGCCCTGCTCTGCGTTGGGCAGTTGCTGCGTGCCAGGAGGGGCAGAGCGGGGCTGCGGCGCTCCCCGACGCTGGCTGCAAACTGAGGTGCCTCCAAATGGCAAGTACACGGCAGAGATGGAGCTGGGGGTGCCCACCGTGATCCCCTCTGAGCCGCCAGGCTCCTTCCAGCTGGAAGAGAGGAGCCGAGGGCAGAGACCCCAGAGAAATAATTCTGCCACGCTTCAGTCCGGCTTGCAGCCACGCAGCACAAGATACAAGCTGTGTGCGGGCTGGGGGAGCGCTTTGAGAGGCCATTTACTGCACAGAGATGCTGCTGTAAATGGTCCAGATGGGGGTTTGAAAGCTTTTATTCCCTTATTTCCTTTTCGTTGCTGATGCTTGAAGGTTTCCTATAATTGCTTCCCTGTTTTTACTGCTCTGTGGCTTTCCTGAAATATTTTTGTTTTAATTACAATATTGATTTAGATACAGTGCTAAAAAAGACCCCTGAAAATGTTAATGAAAAGCAATTACTAAAGAGCGCTCTAAGGGAAAGGAGCCCCACATGGGGAGCCAGCCCAGCCCCAGCAGTCGTTGTTTGTGAGCCCTGGGGGGAGCGCCCGGCCAAAAAACACAGGGGGTTGGGGCTGGGCAGGATGCTGCTCCACGTCCAGTAACAAGGAGTGGAGTTTGTGCCTCAAACCTCTTGGCATACTATGCACAGATGCCCCAAACTTGCTCAACTTGAGATGCAAGGTGCCACGAAGCGCCCCGCTGCCCGTCCCTGTCACCGCATCCTTCGGTGGCCCAGGGGCTGGCACCGCGGATGGGGCACTGAGGTTCACGGCACCGAAGGAGATGTGAGCACGAAGCCTCCCTGCACGTGGTGCGGGGAAAGCACGGGCAACCTTTTGTGCTGTTTTTTTCCTCCAACGGCTCTCCCGTCAGGCTGTTACCATGACAGACGAGTATTCAGCCGCGTGCGGGTGACGCGGGCTGCGGGAAGAAAGGCAGGCATTGAGAGAGGCGCTGAATGTTATCTTGTCAAGGTAATGAAAGAGAGGAACCTTAGGCGTGCCATAAAGAGGAAGTTGACTTTTTTATAAAATATATATGACACATTGCTGGGAAAACTCTATTAAGAATTGTAAAAGGTGAAAACCTTTCATCCAGTTGACTCTTGAGGAAGGTTCCTTGGCACAGAATAGATAAATAGAGGCTTTCGCCCTCAGCTATCCTAGCATGAAAGGAAAGCCTTATGAATACTCACCAGATTAATGAGACAGAGGACTCATAAATATGCCAGAAGATCCACAATAGCTGGAGATTAAATAGATGCCTCGTTGGGATGCGGATTAATATTTGTGAGGCCAAGGTGTCCCCGTGGGTGGCTGTGCTGGGCAGGGTGCCCCGTGCCAGGGTCTGGCCTGGAGCAAGGAGCTCGGCCTCTGAAGGCCTCCCTATTCCTGGCTGGGTGGTGAAGGAGGTGGCCTCTGGTGTCCCTCCATGGTCAGAGGGGCTGCAGAGGAGCCAGGCCTCACACAATCTTCTGCCTTCCTTCTGGACACCCAGAAGTGATTTTCTTGTGCTCCATTCTACAACAGCCCCAGGGAGGCTCTCAACAAGCATCTACAAGGCTACGACAGTGCCCGCAGCACCCACCTTCCTCCTGGATACTGAATTCAGGCCCCAAAGAGGAAAGGGATCCTGAAAGGCGGTGTTCACTGTGGTGAAATCAGCCCAGAAAGTGCCACGCTGGTGTTCACCCAGGCATTCATATGGGTTAATGACAAAGACGAACATCGAGTCAGCTGAAGGTTTCATCCTGCTGTGCTCTCTTCTTGTGGTCTGGAGGCTCTGGAAGATGCTGGGTGAAGGAGTGCAGCGTCATGAGGATAATGGTGCGGTGCTTGCTGGGCAGTGCAGCCTGGCTGCGGTTCCCAGCTCCGAGCAGGGAGTAGGAAGGGCCCCCAACACCCCGCCACCTCCCCGCGGGGCTGGGTGTTGGGCAGGGACAAGGGATGCAGCCTCCCCCCGGCATCCCGTCGGTGCGACCGCATCCACCCATGGGGATGACTCGGGCCCCCAGTCCCTGCTTCCTGGAGGACGCCCCCGGTGTGTCCCTGCCGCGGTGATGCTCACCCCCATGGGGAGGGATGTGCTGGCGCTGCCATCCGCTGCCTCGGTCATTGTCATGGGAACGAGGAGCGGCAAACAACAGGAAGCATCCCCGAAAAGCCGCCTGCCAGGCGGGCTGTGCCGGCAGGAGATGATTCAGGGTACCGCTGGCACTCGCCAGAAAATGATGCTGCAGCTTCCCTGGCACCGGCGCTGCCGGGGAGCAGCAGCAAAGGAGGGGGACCCAAATGTCCCCGTCCCTGGTGGCATCTTGTCCTGCAGCAGCTGCCCTGGGCAGGGAGCTGGGGGCTGCCTTGTCCCTTACCATCACACCCAGCCTGGCCTTGAACAGAGGAAGGGACCTGGAGAGATTTTGGCCAAGACGTGCACCAGGTGATGCCACCTGCAGCAAGAAAACTGTAGCAATGCCCCCACAGCATCCTTCCCAAATGCAGCCCTGCAGGGTCGCCTGCAACCTCAAAATGGGCCAGGGGAAAACATGTGCATCGGTGCTGATCTTCGAAGGGCGTTTGGGGTGGAGAGGCCCCTTTTGTGGGGTTTGGGGTCAAAAGGAAGCATGTCTCCTCTGTTAAGTGCCCAGGCCTGTACTACATGGAAGAGCTTTTAAAATTAAGATCGGATGCTTTGTGATGTGATGTGCTCTTGTTCAGGAAGCATTAATTTGGGGAATGCCTCACAGGAGGTCGGTGGTGATGCTCAGTGCTCTCCTAGTCCCACCTGTGGAGCCTGCAGCCCTCCCAGGCTTCAGATGACGGATGGCACCTCTGCCTCGCTCCCTCTCTCGTTGATCCTGGTGTCTTTTCGTTGGGTACAGCTGCCAGCAGCAAATACCAGCTTTTCCCCCGTGAATACCAATGTATGGGAGCCCAGCACGGAACGTTTCAGCTCAGAGGCACCGCGCCGAAGGTGGTGTCCCCAGGCTCTGGCAGCGGCGAGCACCGCTTCTCCATGCTCAAACTGCAATCAGCATCTTGCTGCTATTAGCAGCACCGTTATTTATTCATGATGGTGGTTGTGCTCGTCACATTTGGGTGCGATGTGGGCATCAGCTGCCAGCCCTGCTCCGAGCCCGCTGGCACAACTCATCCTCTGCCCTGAGCACCCTGCTCCAGCTGCTGCAGACCGCCCCATGGGATCTGCTGCTCGTTTAATTTGAAGCAGTATCCTTTGTAACTTTCAAACACCACCACGTAGCCTTCTCAGGCATGCAGATATAAGGGTCCTTGTTTTGCACGGTGTGTGGTGAAAGGAAAGTAATGGATGTCCCCAGCTTAATGGTCTAAAAGTCTTTCTTGCTGTGCAAAAAAAAAAAAAAAACAAAAACACCTAGCGTCCCCAAATCCATTTTCATTTATAACATTATGAGCAATTCTACTGGCAGCAGTTTTTCCTTCACATATATACTTATTAGGGATAGAATTTCCCCATCCTAGAATAATGTTCTTGCTTGGATCGAGTAGCTGAAATTTGGAGTTTTCAAACTCTGTGTTTAACCATCCCGTTGCTCCCTGTGCAATGTATCCTGCAGGATGGAGTGTCCCTCTCCAAACAGGTGACTCCCGTGAAGGCAGGAAGCAGATGACAGGGAAGCAGAAAGAGGCAGAGCTCAGAGAACAAAATGAGAGCTTCTGTGGTGCAAGCTGAAAAGCCTGAGGGAGCGCTGGAGGTGTGGGTGCTGCCCAGGAGCTGAGGCTGCCACGCTTTGGGCTGGAGACCCCAGAAATCCCTTCTGGCTCCGACCACCTGCTGGGGGCACTGCCACCTGATGGGCAGGGCATTTTTCATCGAGTCGGTGACAAATGGCTCTCAGTTGAGTAGAAAAATGGTTTATTGATTAGATAGCAGAGGTGTGGGCAGGGACTGTGCTGCCAACGAAGGGTTCTGCCAGCTGCTCCCTGCTCTGGCTGCAGGGGACAGGCAGAAGAGGGACTTGGCCAGCCCTGGTCTGCTGCTCCTGCAAGGCATGAAACGATCCCTGAGGGGCAGAGCTTCGGGGAGCTCATCCCTCTCCCTGCTGGGGCTCGCTGCCCCTGTCCCCAAAAGCCAGAAGCACCCAGCTTCCAGGGATGGTCGGTGATAGTCCCCCAGCTTCAGCAGGACCACCTTTGCAGGCCACCTCTTCAGTCCTTCCCTCTGCTGCTCCTTTCCATGCCTAATGCGAACCCAGCTCCTTATTAGCGCTTTATTAGTGCTTGATTTGGAGCAGGAGGCTGCCCCACTGAACTGGAGTACTCCTCTCAAACCAAGCACGCTCAAATGCTGCAGGGTGGGAACCCACAGCCATTATCTGGGAAGACTGCATTTTTTTTTTTGAGGGACTTTGCCCTGAAAACAGCCTGGTTACCTTGTTTTCTGTTTTTGTTTGTTTGTTTTTGTTTTTTTTTCTTCATCTTTAGCCATGGTGGTTTTATCCACAGAGCACCTTGAACAACCTGAGCACAATTAATCACAGTTTGCTTCCCTGCGTTCGTATGGGATTCCTAATCCACAGTAAATCCTGTGGGGAACAGATGCAATTATCAAAGAAACGCTTATTAAAAAGAACTATATGTGCCATAAAAAAATGTCAGGACAATTGTCCTTTAGCTGTTTGCAGTGTTGCCAGCTGTAATATACGATCCCAGCTCTCTGCCCCAGCTGTCTGCATCCCCAGCGTGCTTTAGCGGTGGCTTGTGCCGGGTTCCTCGTGCAGCTGCACAGAACTCCCTGAGCTCAGCTGCTCTTCTCCTCCCCATCCTGCCCGCACCTATCTGTAACTCGGTGAGCAACAGCCCATCAGAGCTGTGGACCTTCTGCAGCCAACGCTATTTTGGGGCTCTGCTGGATGAAGAGCTGCTTGGGGTTGGTACCTTCCCCATGTGTCCATGTGCAGCATCGAGACACGAGGAGATGCATCCAACGGGGACATACTGCTTTGTCCAGCTGGGCAAAGGAAGCCCAAAGGAGCTTTGGCCAAGCAGATTCTCTCCCCGTGACTCAGTTTCCACCCGCGAGGCTGGCAGAGTCATGCCAGGCCATCCCGCAGGGACTTTTAAGGAGCAGCCCAGCAGCGCTCCAGGAAAGCTGCTTAGCAGCACGGTCGGGTGGCCCACAAATAATCCTTGTGCACAGGACAGGGGTGACTTGTTCTGGAAGAACCGAGCAAACCAGAGAGGTGCTGCTGCTGCACACATCAAGGATGTGCATGCTTGCTGCAAGCGCTACAGAATAAGGGGGTGCAGGACCTACAAAAACCTGAGAAATTGGTAAAATACGCTCACACCTGTGAGGTTGCTGCTCACCTGTGAGTCTCAAGGTAGCTTTTTTTTGCGGGCAGGCAGCAGAGCCATGGGGAGGAGGAGGATGGGAGAGGCAGCAGGGGCTTTCTTGGTTCAGCCCTCGCTCGTCACTCAGAGGAGGAAGGGGCAAAACACGGTTGGAAACCAGAGGAGCAATCAATGATTTGCTGTCAAACAAAAGGATGGATCGAGTGACTTTCTGCAGGAATCTGTCCTTGATCTAATAGGAGTCAGTATTTTCCCTAACGATCCAAATGATGGAATATTCACTGCTACATCCGCAGAGGGTCAAGATGGGAATTAGTGCTGCAATTGCAGAGAAGGAGATTTTTAATCGTCTGGCAGTAAGGACAATTACGCGCTGGGACGTTTTGCCTGGCGAGGCTATGGAGGCTCTGTCGTTAGAGATTTTAAGAGAGTTTGGAGAAACCTCTCCCCGGAGTGATGGAGCTCACCCCGTAAGGCAGGGCTGACCCCCAAGGTCTTTCCAGCCCTAATTTCTGTGATTCTGCATCATTCCAAAAGCAGTATCTCATCCGCTGCGACTTTTAGGAAGAAGCATGAAAAATACCATGAAAGGCTGAAAATGTGATAGCTTTAGAAATAAAGCCTGTTGCTTTTATCTGCGAATATCTCAACGCATATCTTAAACCTATTCTCCAAACCTAGCAGCAGAAACAGAGCAGCCTGGCTTCCCAACCTCCTCCTCTGCAGATCTGCCAGAGATCTCACTGGCTTGAATTTGGACAGCCTGGGCAGTAAGGTTTTACCACCGTGGAAAAGCTTTGGATTGCTAAAAAATATGAAAATCTGAGCAATGGTATTTGTATGAAATGGGAATTACAAAAAGAAAATAAAATCCATCGATTCCTCTGGCAAAGACAGCTGGGCATTTGGAGTGGTGGTGTTTGAAATGCAAAACGCACCTCATTGGAGAGTTGTTTCATGCAATTCATCTTCAGAGCGCGCTCTTACTGCTTGTTTGCAACGTGCAGCTATAAACCACGCTTTGTGAAAGTGCTCCGGCTGGCTCGGAGGTAAGCAAGAGGGAAGGCTGCTAATATCAGACATTTCAATCCCCACCACAGCCTGCATTGCTCAAAGCAAGATGACTTGCAAACATGTAGCCCAAATGAGGAAGATGAATCGTATGCAAGGTCAGGCTCAATGCCAGGAAACTGATAGAGGCAAAAGCGGTTAATTGCTTTAGATTCCAACGGCCCCAAAACGTGCCCTGCGTACAGACATCCCTGCCTCACGCAGCGATGGACCTCACCATCCAAACCAGCAAATAAAATAGGAAATGGAGGTGCTCGTCATGATTTTTAATGTCAGAATTAGATTCACTGTTGCCTTATGGTCTCTGTAATTACTAGACATCACTCATCGTTTTTCTCAGCTCAAGGGATACTCTGTTATTGACCTCACTGGGAAGATATAAATACATTACTGAGTGGAAATACCACCATTTGCCATTGTGGAAAGGTCTACACCACAGCTCAGAGGACCCTGAAATCTTTATTGCAGTGCACCTACAGCAGAGGACAATGCCTGATACTGTTGGTGCGATGGCCAAGTGCTTGTGCTGAGGCTTTAGAGGAGAAAAACCTATTACAGGGTATTAAAGGAGAGAAAAAACAGCAAACCATGAGCCCAAAGGACGTTGCTACAGCCGAACAGATAAAAAATGCCATGCTTGGGGGCACATTGGCCACGCTGGTCTCAAGCTGGTGGGGCCACAAAGACTTTGGGAAGAATGGTAGGGCATCAGAGAGCAAAGGTGTGTTATTACCATGGGGGTGATCAGTGCTGTAAGCAGGGGTGGCTGGTGAGATGCTCTCGTGAAGCCATGCATGGAGCATGGTGGTGGTGGGATGCTCTCATGAAGCCAAGCACTGAGGACACTTAGCTCTGTGGTGCACGGGTGGGTGCACAGCCTGGAGGCCACCTATGCAAGGAGGTAGCTCATCAGTTTGTGCTGGTCACCCCATGCCCACGCCAAGCCCCTGGTGCCCTGGAACATCTCTGAGCCATGAAAAAGAGCTTTGTGAGCAGGGGGATAAGCTGTCCTGGTGCACGGCAGTCATGTACCTCCGCTCCCTCAGGCAGCCTCAGAGCAAACACATACGCAGGGAGGGTCCGTGCTCAGCAGGTCAAACCTTTTATGGGGCTGGCAGAGCTCTTCCCAGGTTTCCACATGCTTTAAGGTGCCCCATAAAAAAAAAGCCTCATCTGTTTTTAGGGGATGAGGCTGCTCACAGACCAGGCAGGGCAGTGGCACAGCAAGAATTGGATCTGCAGTCCCCGTTGGTGTCTCAGTAGCATTTTGTTGCTGCTGGGTTTTTGGGGATTGATAGATCTCACCCAGCTGCGGCTTCCCCGAGCATCGCCCTCACCCTCAGCTTGTCTAAAGCAGCTCCCCAACCAGGACAAGGAGACCCGATGGAAAAAAAAAGAGATGGTGGCTCCCACCACCTCCAGGTGACTTCCCACCCCTGCTGTTAAAATGCTGTCTTTATTTTGGGTTGGGGTGTGCCTGGCTCTTAAAACCTCCCCAGGCAGCTGGCTCAGCGTCCTTGCAGCACGAGGGGCAGCTGGGCCCCCAGATTACAGCTTCGCTGCTCACAAGTGCTCGTTATAGATCATGAAGCCAGAGAGGTTTCTCTGCTTTCTATTTTGGGCCGAGCTCCCCTTGTGTTTATTTACAGTCACCCGAGCAGCTTGTAGCTGTTGGAGTTGAAGAAAATTGCTGTGAAAGGGAGGAAATTGGCTTCTCACCTTACAAGAGCCAGAGGAGCTGCTGGGATGTATCCTGGGGGGGGGCGAAGGAGTGCAAAACACCCGGCTTCGCATCCCCCCGGGCAATGCTGCTCCCAAAGCCTTAGCAGCACCCGAGGTGAGAAAGCCGCCTTGTTCTGGGCTGCACACCCCCAGAAAACCCCGCAGCCTGTTTAGGAGACGCCGGGCACACAACCCTTCCCAAGCAGAGGGGCTCAGTGCAGCTCCGGCTGTCCCCAGCCAAGTCCCTCCAAAGAGCACAAATGTGCAAGTGTCTGTGCAGCCTCTCGCTCTGGACCTCCTGTAAATGTCATGCCCGTGTCTGTAAGTGGCCTAACATATTGAAGATCAGGCAGCGAGGGGAGGGAAGATGACCTTTTGCATTTTGCCCGGAGCAGGCAAGGGTAATGGAATTATAATTCCATGTAATTCATCTCCTGACACCGTGCGATCGCCAAACTCCGCTCGGCTGGGGATGGAGCAAGGCAGGCAGCCCCAAGCACTGCTCCCAGGCACGGTCCCCAGCTGGGACAGCATCCCTGAGCCCTCGCAGGGCTCATCTGTGCTGAAAGCATCCCCGCTGCGCCCCGGGTGCAGATGGAGCCGCTCCTTCTGGCGGGAGGCTCAGAGCTGCTGCGCGTGGAGGCCAGCAGCGAAAACACTTCCCATCCCGGGGGAGCAGCTGGCATGGCCGGGGCGGCTTGCTCCAGAGCCTCAATCTGCTCCCCTGCCTTCCCACTGCCAGGCCGCTTTGTGCTTCTTGGGGTCGCACCCGGCACAAAGCCTCTTTCTGGCAGCACAGGGTCTGCACGCCAAATGCTGGTGCTGCGAACGTAGAGAACCCAACCCCACTCTTTTTGCCCCAAAAGATGCTTTTGCCCTGTCCAGCCACACTGTACCCAAAGCCTATGCTGCCAGGCTGCTGTTAATTAGCTCCTTGTTAATTTGCTCCCCTGGATCACCAGCTCCTGTGGGCTGGCTGGGGGACCTGTGTCCGCAGGGCATTTGGGCAGCGGAGCGGGTGCTGCTCTCGGAAAGCTATGCCTGCTTAAAGGCTGCTGCTGCTGCCGTCTGGCATTTACTTTCCATCACTGATTACATTCTGCTAGTCAGAGATTTTATCCCAGAGAAATCCTCCAGGAACTCCTAATAGCGGAGTCAATCTTCATAAAATCTGGGGCGATAAGCCAAGAGACCTCACTTTGCTGCAGGTCTGGTCTGTGGGTGTGGGGCTCCCAGTGCCCGCCAGCCCCGGTACCTTGCAGCACCCAGTAGGAGTCAATAAATATTTATTTGAAAGGCTTTTTGCTCCTGAGTGGTGAAATAGAAACTGGCAAAGATTAAATGGCTTGGTTAATACGAGCAGTTTGGAGGAGAGCGAGCTGTGCCGGGCACCGCTGGCATCTGGATGCCGCACGCTCCTGCATCCCTCCAGGGAAAATCCTGAGGCAGATTCAGATAAATTAACCTCGTGTTTCTGTTACTGGGTAAATGTTGGGTGATGCCGTTGGTGTGTCCCTTGGAGTTTCTTCCCCTGGCAGAGCGTTTGTTTTTGTATTCCCTGTGGGTGGCTGCAGCACCCACAGTACAAAGCACTACTGCCAGTGGGATGGGGTCCTGGGTGGTCTGACCCATGGCAGGAGCTGCAGGTGGGCTCCCCGAATCACCAGCGAGGGAAGCAGATGGCCATGACTGCTTGTGGCTTGCCAGTAATTAATTTTGGAGCTGAAATCTCATGATGCCAAAAGGGGCAAGGGTTTTGCTCAGCCTCCTCTCCTGAGGCGAGTCCGGAGGATGAGGCAGGGGTGCTGCTTAGGGGGCTTCATCACCACATCTGCTGCACTCTGGATTTGCAAGGCCCAGAAAAATGACCCAGTGCAGGCAGTGCGAAGGAAACCCCTTCATCAGCGGGGGCTGTGTGGGCAGCGGCGTGCTCGGCAAAGTCTCAGTCAACGAAAGCGATCTCATAAACACCAGTCTCTAATTCATCTCCCTCGTCCTGCCCTGCGTGCTTCCCTCAGATCCTTCACGGCAGTCATCTCAAAGTCCCCGGTAAATACATCTTATTTTTCTAAAACTCACCCTGACCTTGGGCAGATGAAGCTAACTCTCCCTGCGCTGAGACATCGGTCTCTTTTCTCAGGTGACAAGCGGCAGGACGTGAGGAAATGGCATCAACTTGCACCAGGGGAGGCCCAGAGCGGGCCTCAGGCAGAATTTGGTCCTGCAGAGGGTGGCGGAGTGCTGGGACGGGCTGCCCAGGGCAGCGGTGGGGTCCCCACCCCAGAGGTGTGTAAGGGACGTGTGGAGGTGGTGCTTGGGGACACGGCTTAGTGGGGGCACGCGGTCAGTCGGGGGTGGCTGGGCCTGGTGAACCCAAAGGTCTCCTCCAGCCTGGGTGAGTGAGTCTGTCAGTCTGTTCTCCGGTTTTGTCTACTGATGTTGGGATGGTCCCGCCTCACCAGCCCTCTTCTCCCTGTGTTAAAAATCCTTTTGTGATTTCTCCACCTCTTTAAACAGGGCACATGTGGGCTCTCCCCATCCTCCTCCAGACTCCCATGACCACATCCCCGAAGGGCAGCGAGTCTCTGGGTGAGCTGGGCTGTGTTGGTGAGCTGGTGTGGCTGCCGTGACCCTTCATTTCCCCCAGGAAAACTCCCAGAGGTGCCTTGGCGTTGGGATGGGCCAGGTGGGTGCCATCGGAGAACTGACTTTGCCACCAGTAGGTTGGAAAGCAGCCGCCCCATCCGATGTGCTAGGACCAAGGGCTGCTTTGTCCCTCATGGCTGCTACAGCTTTCACAAAGCTTTCTCTTTTCCATCTCACTGCCAACACCTGAACTAGTTTGCAATTCCAAATCTGTGTCAAATCCTAACATTTTTTCCGGATTTTTTGGGTTTTGGAGCAGGCTAAAGGGGAAAGCATAACAGTTAAAACAACACGGTGCCTCCCAAATATGGATTGAATATAATACCTACACTATTATTTTAGAAAAGAAAGTGTCCCACTTGCTTTGGAAGCATAGATTTTTCTGTGATGAATGGGAAGGTGTTTTTGCGGTCGATGCTATTTAATTACGCTACAAAGCATTAAGGAGCTGAGCTGCCATCCCTGCCTCCCGCAGCTCTCTGGTGAGGCTTGGGACCCATCTGGGCAGTCCCTGTCCCAAAATCCTGCTGTTCCTTGTCCCTGATGAGTGTGCCCTGGTTTGGGTTGGCTTCCCGGGGGCTTGGTGCTGCCCTCCCCCTGCCCACGCACAAGCACACCGCAGTGTGGTTTGTCCACTTTTCACAGAATCACAGAGCAGTTTGGGCTGGAAGGGACCCTAAAGCCCACCCAGTGCCCACTCCCAGCACAGCTCCTCCCCGCTGCCCCATCCAGCCTGGCCTCGGGCCCTGCCGGGGATGGGGCACCCACAGCTCCTGGGGGCAGCCCGCGCCAGGGCCTCACCGCCCACAAATTTCCTTCATTATCAGAAGAAGTCCCCCAAAGCTGCCAGCCTGGAGGACCAGAGGGTGAAGCCCACCTGGCACGTGCTGAAGGCCAAAGGGCGCGTTGGATGCAGCAGAACATTTACATTCAGAAGTCTTCCAGAGGTTGGGGATTTATCTCCATCCTGGGAGGGAGCCTTATTAGTGGCTTTTGGGTACACGGTTCCTGAATAATGAGGACAATCCTGTCTTGGGAAGATAAATCCCAGTATAATGATGCCATTGTCTTTCCTTATTGTAACTCTCTGTCAGCACCTCATTTAACTGCTGTTTTACCCAAAGATTTTGACAGCCTGCTTTAGCACAGGAAGGATAACACAATGCTTCTTAATTGCCACCAAATCTAAAATTAGTCCCTTCTGCGGCTCACGGGTGAGCACGCGGCCCTTTGGGGACAAGGGGCTGAGCGTGGAGGGCTGGCTTCCCAGCCCGGCTCCAGATGGGCACAGGACTGCCCATAAATGCAGATTTTGCCCCAAAGTGTACATGTTGAGGAGGAAGAGCAGCGAGGAGAGGGGAGGAAGGTCTTGGGGAGGCAGGGAAATCAGGATGTGTGCAGATGTGCTCCGCTCGATGCCCCATTCCCCTCCTTCCACCTGAGCGCTCAACACTCTGCAACTTCTCCTACAATTATAGCACAAGAGCTCATGGCTGGGAGGAGTGCTGCTTGGAAAGAAATTTGCCACATTTTTGAGCATGTTTTTCCACCCCGATGTGCCCGGGGACTGGGCTGCGTGAGCGGTTGGTGGGTCACTACCAGCCTGGGTCAGGTATCACCGGGACGCAGAGGGAGCCGGAGATGGATGCGTCGTGAGAGCATTTTCTGGCGAGGATCTGAGCAATTTAAGCTAGCTGCCATGGCCAGGGCGGGTTGGAAGTTTCCTGATGAGTCTCTTTGTCTGTCGGAAATTGGGCTGGTGAGTGGAGGAAGGCGCAGAATAGCAAAGCAGGCTGTGTCTGTTGGAAATCCACCAGTGCAGAATCAAAACAGAGCCAAAGCTCCGTCACCCCGTGGCATGCCCCATGTGCTGCCTCCCCGAGCACAGTTTGTCATCGTCATGTCTGTAACTCTCTTGGCGTTCAAGGGGGCTGGAGCGGGACGCAGGGAGGGTAGGGATGCAGGGATACCCAGCACCACCCGGCTCTTTTTTTGTGCTTACTGCATTTTTCTGTCAGTGCTTCCATTCTCCTTGTTTTTCCCCAGGGATCAGTGTGCCCATGGAGGGAGCTACCTGGCTGCTCGGTGTTAACTGAGGTCAGGGTCCAAACCTTGCTGAACCTCCTGGAAGGGTGCCGTGGGAGTTGCGTGCGTTGGACTGAGCCAGGCATCAGATAAAGGGAGGTCCCTTTGGAGTCTGAGCTGCCTTTTGTATTTATTGCAGCTCTGGTGCTTTCAAATCCCTTCCAAGGTCTGGTTTTCCTGCTCGTGATCCACATTTAGCAGGGATGGGGGATCAGCAAACAGCCTCGTGGCCAGGAGCCGGCAGCGCGGAGAAGTTTGTCCTCAGGATGCAGGAGCAGCCAGGAGGTTCGTCCTGGCTCTCTCCCCTGTGCTGTGAAGCTCCGTGGATATTGTAAGAACGAACATGGTTATGGCCTGAAATAGAAAGCTCATTTATTTATGAGGCTGTTTGATTTCCTCTGAAATGCCTCATCTAGCAGCCCCTCTCCATTAGAAACCCTCTGAAGCTATGCAAGAGAAAGCCATATCTTATTATTTAAATTAATAAAGCAGCTGCAAATTTTTGCTTCATTTTTAAAATACGGCAATAGAGAATATCCTTCCATGGACCATTTTTCCTGTGGTTTTCTTCCTGAATATTCCTAATTATAGCCATAATTAATTTTAACGAGTCACCCACCATCAATTCCACAGTAATTTGTAAGTGTCCTGCTGCCGGCTTTAAGAAAAAAATGCAAAGCAACTCCCTCCTTCGGCTGCCTCTTTAGTGAAAGCAGGGATCACTTAAGGAATTGGCACTTGGCCCCAGCGATGCAAAATTGCCTGGTCCTCGGTCAGAGCTGGTCCTGTCTGCCCGCTGATGGATGGCATCATTCAGAGCTTTTATAGGCTCAGCGAAAGAGGCCAATCTGTCCGCACTGATAAATCTAAATCTTGTATAATATTTCATAGCCCTACCAGACTTGTGTAGGAAGCCAACGTGATGCTGCGGCGTCCTGGGAAAACAGCTCCTCCGAGGCCAGCGGTCAACAGCAGAGTCCTCGGATGGACTTTGGCCTCTGGGGACGGAGGGTGGGAAGGTCTGGGTGGAGGAGGTGGGTGGAGAAAGGAGGAGCGAGGTGCTGTGGGGTCCTGTCTCCACCTCCTGGACCAGGATAACGTGTCAGGCATCTATACCAGAAATGCTCCCAGCTGCTCCTGGGCACCCAGAAGTGTGGGAGCCTCCTGCTGGGGATGTCACTCGTGGGGTCCTGGGATCTGCTGCTGGACACACTGATGTCCCCAAGAGGGTCCTGCTCCCCAGGCGGTACCCAGCGTGAGCTGGGCAGCATCAGCTGAGCATCCCTTTGGAGCCCTGCAGCAAAAACTGGGGGTTGGTGGCCAGCAAGCTAATTCCTTAGGAATTTGAGATGTCTGTGTTCGCTCTCGTGGCTGGAGAGCCCAGGTTCAGGCTACTGCCAGCCTATGCCAGGGATCCAAGCACCCCTTACAGCAGCCGGGCATCTGTACTCCTTACAAGCCCTGGAAAATCGCCTCTCACTGGGATTTGTCTGCAACAGCTGCAGCGAGGATGCTGCTAATGCCTGGGGAGAGCCAGCAGAACTACCCAGGCTGGCAAAGAGCAGCACGGAGAGGGCTCAGAAGCTCTGACTGTCCTCAGCATCCAAGGGACTGGCTTGAAAATTGTGGCAGTGCTGTAATAGGGTTTATTTTTGAGGTTTTTATTTCTTTCTAGTCTTAATCTCCATTGTGACTGAGGGGAGGGAAGTGTACTAAGAGCATCCAATCTCCTGAGGTGCCTGTGAGGATACAAAAGGTGTCTGTTCTTTACATATGCAAGGTGCAGCGATGATAGCTTGAAACGTGGAAAAGCCACGTTTCCTCTTTACTGCAACTTTAACTGGAGAAATATGGGCCGGCCAGCAGCTGCAGCAGCCGTTTTATCCTCCAATTTACTGCTTTCACTTCCAGCCTGTCCCTGAGAGCCCGGCTCCCTTTGTACCACTTTTCTATTAGGGCTTTTTATTTGTGGCCAGGAGGCAGGGCCGAGCTGTGTGCCAGCGCTTTGTGTTCGCCCAGGAAAGGATCCTCGCTCCTGGAGCCGGGCATCGCTGCCACCCCAGTGCTGTGCCTGCAGCGGATGGGGATGAGAAGGGGAAAGGATGGGAATGGAAAGGGGAAGGGATGGAGAGCCTGGGGGTTTGGGATCCTCCTGCTCCACCTCTCCCAACCCCTGCATCACATCCAAGGGAGCCCGATCCTGCAGCCAGTTCCACCACGGGAAGCCAAGCTGGGTTTTATTTGCCAGGTTATGCTGCCAGTAGCAGGGTTGGTGCCATGAGAAGCTTTCTGTTTCAAGAGCAGGTCAAGGAGAGCAAGCGGGTGTCTCAGTTTCCCCCTTGGGAGCCAGCACAGTGACATGGGGGTGCCTCAGGCTGGCAGGCGGTGGCACCGATGATGTTTGCCAGCTGCCGTGGGGATTGTGCAGTGTCTGAAGCCCACCTTCCCTGGAGAGCTCATCCATTCCTGCAGCAGATGCTGTGTGCAGGGTGCTTCCCCTGTCCCCAGAGACGCTCGTAGCACCCAGTCTGGGGACCATGGGGATGCCTGGTGCTGCTCAGCCCCCCAGGCAGGGAGCAGCCCCTGCTTTTGGACAAGCTCCACTTGAGGTTGCGGAGGTGCCAAACCCACCTCTGAGCATCGCGTCCCAGCCCTGGCACGGCCGGGGTCTTCCAGCTCCTACTGCCGCTTCCTCTGGCCGCATTCCCAGTCCTCCCAGTCCCCGGAGAACAAACCCAGCCGAAGTCGCCTTGTGCTCGGCTGAAGGCACTTAATCACTGTCTCGGTGTGATGGAAATACGAGCTACTCCTGTGCCAGTCAGGACACGCTCTTCTTGCACAGCCGAAGATGAGCAAGGAGCCATCCGAGCATGAAATAGTTGTCAGGCTTCCAGAGGGTCACAAGATATATGGATTATGAAGTGAAGACTCCCACAGATCTCAGATTATCAAATATAAAGACTGCAGGAGAAGATTGCTTCGGCTCGTTGGATGGCAGGAGCGCTGCCCTGCGCTCAGAGCTGGGCTGGAGCACAAGGGCGTGTGGTCCACAGGCTGCCTGGGTCCATGGGACTCTGTCATAAGCTTTGGATTTGCCCCAGATTTAGCTGGTCCCATGCGGAGCATACACATCTCGGTCATCAGAATTACCTTGTGCTGTTTCTATCTCAGTCTCTCAGGAACAGACAGGCTTTATTCCCATCCTACGTGGAGCAGAAGCCATCTAGAGGTTAGAGCACTCGAGGAGCTGGAGATCAAGATTAAAGAGGACACTTAAGGCAGGGTGAAGAGGAACTAATGGGATTAGCCACCCTAGGTCTCGTGTGGTGGATCAAGTGCCTGCAGAAGAGGCAGTGTGATGGCAAAGCCCGCTCCATCGGCACTGCACCGTCCCCCTTCCTGTGTTATAGGGCACACAGCTGCTGGTCACCTCCCCTGTCCTGCTCTGCCACCAAGCCCTTGCTTGCCATACCCCTTCCACAGCTCTGCCTGGGCCTCCTTTTAATTCTCCATTCCCTTCAATGGACCCTAAAAATGGGGAGTTTTGCCCGTGTGTCCTCACACATCCCAAGGGAGCCTGTGCACGAAATACAGCCCGAACAGGGGCATGGCCCCCCACCACCCCCAGCTCGGTGCGGGGCTGCTCTTCTGCCTCCCCTGCCGCCCACCAGCCTTTCTTTCCCCCACCCAGGCTCAGCCCCGCTTGAATTAATTGCCGGAGTCAACGTCAGCCGCCTTTATGCAGTGCCGCTGTGTAATTCCATCTCCTCGTTTCCGCTCCCCCACTAATTTATTCGCTCCAGGTTCATTGCAACCAGCCCAGCCTATTTTCTCTCTCCGTGAGCCCTGTTCCTGAGCCGGGGACGTGGCATTCCCCGGCTGGCTGGGGCGAGCGGGAGCACCCCCCCGGGGACCCTAATCGCGGTGCTGGCGCCTTCGCGTGGGCTTCGCCGTGCTCATGGCTTGCCCCCTTCCCTAATTGCTTCCACCGCACTGCTTTCTTCTCCTGCTTCAGCAAAGGCTTTCAAAATGGACTCGCTTGCAGCACTGATGTCTCTATTTAGGGGATTTCTGGGGAACAAGAAGGGAAGATCAGGGGTGGTCTCGCCTGATCCTTGGTCTGCAGAAGGTCTGACAACCAGCAAACGCCCCAGGGAGGGTGTGTGGATTTCCTGCATTTTCCTTCCAAAACACAATGTCTCTTCGCCTAGCACTTGTGCCAACAGGGCTCGGCTGAAGAGGCAATTTAGGCAGCTCTCAGTGAGACAAGCGAGAATCTCTTCAAGGAGATGGTGGGGCTGGGAGCTCATAGGGAGACAACGTCCCAAATTCCTGTGGAACTTGGTGGAAAATTACCTCAAAGTTCATCTTCACATCACGGTTAGCCCCATCTCTCGCTCATGGCTTAATCCAACCCTACCCACCAGTAAACAGGCCGAGCAGAGATGAGGCATTGGCCATCCATCAGGATGCTGTAGAAGAGCCTCCAAGTGGGTTTGGAATACCTCGGCCCTGGGAGAAGAGCTGTGGAGGTGTTAGGATCAAAAAATCATCTTACTTGCTTACCGATCTCTGGTAAAATCTAATAATTAGAAAAATAGTGATTGTATGTGTTGTGCTTATAGAGGAAGGAAGCGAAATCATTCAGAGGGTGACAGTGCTCCAGTACGTGCCAGTGATTTCTCCCGGAGCCCAGACAGGTCTCCCTGCAGCCTGCATTGCTCCGTGTCTCAAGGGAGAGAGCAGAGAGCATCCGTGCCAGGAGCCGGGGCGTCCCTCGGGCACGTGCCAGGGTGGGGAAGGCAGTGGTGAGGGTGGGACAGCTTGGGATGGCACCGCAGGGCTCTGTGCCTCGGGCACCGGCTGCTCTTTGCTCCACCCCACGGAGAGAGCATCCTCGCATTGCAATGCATCTTGATGGCAGAGGGATCGGGTGGTTTCAGCAATTGAGCTTGTATTTGATCTCTGGAAAATCAGGCTTTGAAAAATCCTCCTCCTAAGCAGCTTGCTGCTTTGCTTTCCTTCCTCTTCCCGGTTTGCAGCTTGCTGCTGAATGGCGCTGCCTCCCCGTGCAGCTGCTCTCTTGCGATTTCTCCATCGACCTGTTTGCTCCTCACTGCATCCTCCCATTTCCCAAATTCAGCCCCAGCATGCTGCCTTTTGGCCGACAAAGCCCCGCAGACAGTTTTTAATGCCCACAAGCTCCCAGCATGCAGCGCCCCAGCTACATCTGAGGTGAAGGGCGGTTCCCACAGAAGCTCTAACACAGTGTATGTCGCACCTCCTGGGCTGGACCACGGCATGCCGGTTGAAAGCACAGCCCCTTGTATCACCACCAGATGGCTGAGGCTGGAGCCCCTCTGGCCTCACCTGGTCCAAGTCCAGCTCCAGCAGGGCCACCCCAAGCAGGTGCCCAGGACCACGTCCAGCTGGGTTTGGAGCTCTCCAAGGAAGAGACCCCACAGCCTCAGGCATCCTGTGCCAGGGCTCCGCCACCTGCACGGATCTTCAGAGGGAGCCTCCTGGCCTCCAGCCTGTGCCCGTTGCCTCCCGTCCTGTCTCTGGGCACCACAGAGCAGAGCCTGGCTCCGTCCCCTCTGCAGCCTCCCCTCAGGTTTTGCAGGCCGAGCCCCGCGGAGGCCGAGCAGCCCCAGCCCCAACTCCCCTCCAGGCCCTCAGTCACCTTGGTGGCCTCCGGTGTGCCCAGGCCTCCCGTGTACCGGGGGGCCCAGAACTGGACCCAGCACCCCAGGTTCGGCCTCGCCAACGTTGGGCAGGGGGGAAGGATCCCCGCTCCTGCCCTGCTGGCGAACTTCATCTCGCCAGGCCTCGCCCATTAGCATGCTGCTCCGCTCTCGCTTTCATAAGCTGGTCTGACTTTGTGAGATAAAAAAGTAATAACACTGCCCTCTATTATTTATTAGCAGCCTTTATTTCTCCCAGCAAAATAATTCCCTTCCTCCCCTGGTCGGTCGGGAGCGCAGCGCGATGCCGTCACCCTGTCCCTCAGGACATGGGCATGGTTTGGAGCAGATGGGGCACTGCGGTGTCCCGGCCGAGTGCCACCAGGGGTGTTCGTGTCGCATGGGACCCGTGCGGTGTCCCCATCCCCGTGTGCAGCTGTGATCTGCATGGCCCCGGGGACACAGCTCCGGCGGTCCCGCGCTGCCCGGGGTTTGTGTTGGCTGTATTGACTGCATTTGTTACGGCTGGGGCTCAATATTGAAATTACTCAGAACTCCAGATAGCCAAGCTGAATCAATCGGTTTGTTAGTGGGAGCCAAAGGCAACAGCGAAGGGATATTGCATCCTCAGAGGGAGGACGCGGCAGGGAGGGATCGGCCCCATGACCACGTTCACAGAGATCTTTGTGATTTTGCCTGTCACCGTGTCTTTGCTTTAGCCCTAACGTCCCAAGCTCGGCAGGTCCGTGACCTCCCCTTCTCCTGAGGCCAGCTCCTCGGGCAGCTCTCAGGAGCAGGCCTCGTCCCCCAGCCGGGCAGCACAGCTGGGGCTTAGCCCAAGCAGGAGGGAGGCAGCGGTGCTGCCGCTCACATGAGCGTTGTTTCCAAGACCCAAACGTGGACGTGAGGATCAGCAAGGAAAATCCATCACCAGCTCATGTGCAGGTGTGAGACTCGGGTGTCTGGCACTGCGGGATTCCCAGCAGTGAGAGGCTCTGTCTAGCAAGGGAACGCTGCCCTTGTCCCGCTCACTGCTCCCCGCCTGGCCACGCAGCGGGGAATCACCGCCGCTTCCAGCCGCAGGCACCTCTCTGCTGGAAGGCACCGGGCGGACTGGGTGGCATTGCCATGGCAATTGTCACCTGGGAAACTGAGAGGTGTGGAGCTGACAAAACGGAGGTGTTCGCTCGCCTTTCTTCAGGAAGCAGGTTGGCTCAGACTGGCATCCAGCCCCGGTGTGCAAACCCATCAGATGGGCTCTGTCCAGGAGGGAGGGACCCAGAAAGGAGAAGGCTGAGGTGTGGTGAGGTCAAGGCTCCAGCTTCTCTCCAGGAGGCTTTGGAGCCTCCTGCTTTGGACCAAAAAGATCCAAAGGTTTCAGGTTCCTCCTCCTGAAATCTCGGGGAGCAGGAATTTCCTAATCTGCATGGGATCTGCTCCCAGGCTGTCAGGACTCATCTCTCCCAAATGAGGTCTTCACAGGGATGCTTTTTGGATCCTTGCAGCTTTATTTATTTAGTTGGTTTAGCTTAAGATTAATCAGAAATGGGGAAGGAGCCAGAGACGCACAGAAGAGGCTCTAAATAATTCTGAGTGATTGAGAGCACTGTGATTAATGGGATCTGCCAATGCCATTCGGGTGGGAGCAGCCTTCCGAAAAATGGATTTATGTTAAATGGAAAAATACAATAATGTCATTCACAACAGGAGAAACATGTGGTAGGAAAACCTGCCTTGAACGGCAGTCACATATAATTCAGGTTCATGATGAACAAAACTAAACTTCTCAAAGCTCTGTGTGTCCTGACTCTAAATTCATTCATTATTTTTGATTATCTTCAGTCCTCCCCAAGTGTAATATATTATTTCTTACAGAATTCGCCATGCTTCATATCAGGCATGGTTTAATATTTCATACAGTTCATTAAATAACACATTCAGCTTGGCTCACAATACCTTATTCATAATCCCGTATACATCCCTGCGAAGCCATGGAGAAACAAACAACAAATCGACCTGCGGAGGGAGCGAGGAGGGACCGAGATGTTCCTGCAGCAGGACACCAGACCGCCGCGGACTGACGCACAGGCGGCAGCGCGACCTTCGCCTGTGCTGGTGCAAGGTTTCGCCCCGTGCTTCTCTTCCTAGAGCTAGCATGTGGACCAGGCTGAAACAGCGATGCAAAACCTGGGAGATTCCTCGCAGGCTTCCAGGCAGCGATGGCGTCTTCTCCTAAGGGCATGCTCCTCGATTCCAGGGCAGGAGGAGACGGAGGGGAAATAATTCACTCTTAAGGAGAGCCCAAGCACAGGAAAAATTTGGGGGCAGAAAGTGAGAAACGTCCAACAGCAGGTGGAAACTCCATCCCTGTTCCAGAAGTTGGAAAAATGCTGAAATATCCTGAGGAGGATGATCCAGCATCGCAAGGACACTGTCTGATGGGCAAGGGCTGCTGCGTGGCGGGGGCTATTATTTCTTCATGTGATTAAAGTGAATAATTAATACAGAGATGAAGTGATTTCCTCATGGTTTCCTGGGGGCCTTATTCCTCCTCAGCAGCACCAAGGATGGCAGAAGAGGCTGGGGAGGAGGTGCTGGGCAGGGATGAGGCTGCCCTGTGAAGGGCAGAGCGAGCAGCACTTGTTCCGCGGATGTCCGAGCTCCGTGCTGGGATCAGACGGCCACCCGGCAATAAATATCCCTGGCTGAATCATGCATACCAGATTAAGGTACGCGTTATACCCAGTGCTCAAGAGCTGCAAATCCAAGCTGCTGTTCCCTCGCAGGATCGCTCTGCCCTTGCGAGGAGCCCATGGAGCAGCGTTGGGCTTGGAGGCAAGGACCTCAGGGAACAGCACACCGTGCCCCATGCCACTGGTTGCTATCTGAGCTTGGCCACAGCTCCCTGCTCCTGTGCCTCATTTCCCCCCAAACCTGCCTTTATTTCTGTGCAAGCTGTCACAGAGGTGAGGAAGGTCTCATTCGCCGCAGCCCCCCAGCTCCTGATGGCTGTAACCCCACCTGCCAGCAGTAGGTAAACCAAACACTGAAAAAACACCGCGTAGCTGTTTGCTTACGTACTTGTGCACAGCCCATTTTCTGCTTCCTTTTCAAAAAGAAACTGCATTCACTGACCATGCAATAAATGTATTGGGAGGGGCTGTATGCAGGCGTCGGAGCCTGCCTGGAGAAAGCATGCAGGTAAAAAAGAATAGACAACTCCTCGCTGCGGAGCTGGCCGGGCACAGGTAAGTGACGGCAGAAGCATCACTTCTGTCACCATCACCCTGGCTGGGAGCACAGCTTGGACCTGAGCGTTTCCGCTGGTGGCGGACGAGTTTAGCTCCAAAGGCACTCGTTTTTTTTCCTTCCAGTGCAATATCCATCCGGGGGCTGGATTTTCTGCCTTTCCTCCTTTTCCTCCTCCCACCCAATTTGCCAGCGCAGAAGAATTACAAGAACAGAAGGTGAAGATAGATCCTCCTCCTTTATTTTTATTTTATTTTTTTGGCACCCACCCCTTGCTCTTTCGCCAAGCCGCTCCGATTCCCCCTCCCAGCACCCACGCTGCCTGCCTGGTGGGGGCCTCGCGCCACCCATGGGTGCCACCGGCTCGATCCCAGTGAGAGGAGGGAGCAGCAGAAATCCCAGCCTGCCTCCTGAGCCCGGGGGGAGCGATCCGCCCTCGCCCAAATCCCATTCAGCATTTCGCATCTTCCTTCCCACCTCCCCTGGAAGCATCCCCGGCTCCGCTCCATCCCTTCTCACCTGTGCAGTGCTCATCGTGTAGGTGCACGGGGGATTTGTAGAGCAGCATCATGATTTTTTTTTCTGTTTTGCTCTCTGTTCTTCTCTGAGTAATCCCTAACTTTCAAGAGGCTTTTATTATTATTTTTTTTATCTCTGCTGAGCAATGAGCTGATGTTTTCAGAAGACTATCTATTATAACCCCAAGATCTTGTTCCTGAGAGTTAATAGTCAGCTCAGAGCCCATCATTTTCTTTCTGAACTTGGGAATGTTTTTTCCCTTGTGCGCCACTATTTATCCACTCTGAATTTCTCCCGTCATTTTCTTGGCCACTCACTCATTGTAAGGTCCTCCTGCAATTCCTCACAGTCAGCATTTGTCCTTAATATCCTAAATAATTCGGGACCATCAACAAAAGCTGTCATTTCTCTCTTCACTCCCTCTCCTGCTCCAGGGAGACTCCACATAGAGAAATTTTGTGGAAATGGGGCTGGCAGGGAGCCTGTGACCCATCAAAGGGGACAAATGGAGCCGCTGGGGCTGCCGTGGTTCCTGTGGACACAGAGGGGATGGGCTCAGGGCAATCCCAGGGACTTTTAACACGATGCTGGTCCCTGGGAACAGAGGGGGCAGCCGTGATGGACCAGAGCTGCGAGAGGTGGCAGACGTGGCAGGGTCATGTTTTGATCGTGTCCTTGGATGTTGCAAACGGGGCATGGGAAAGGTCCTTGGTGCAAAGCTGGCATGCTCTGCTGAGGATGCCCACAGGTGGCAGGGGCACGGCATCTCCTGCAGGGCTGATGGCCCTCGTCCACCCCCGAGGAGGACAAACCCCGCAGGTCGCAGCGTGCGCCGAGGTTTTATTGGGATCGAGGGGTCCGTGAGGGTCACGGGGGCTGAACGCTCCCACCAGGGGGGCGGCCGTGGCTGCCCTGCTCCAGCAGCTGCTGCACAAAATCGATGCTCCCCGGGGAATTGTTCCAGAAGGTGGATGGAATGAAGTGATTCACAGTATTGAAAAAAAATAAAATAAAAAGAGAGACATCAGAGCTCCTGGAAGCTGTTCAGTTGGCATCGCGAGGTCTGCGAATAACAGACGCCCAAAGGAACTAATGTTTTAAGCCAAAGCAATTTGGGTAACAGGACAGGCTTGGGGGAAAAAACCCACGGTGCCAGATTTTGGATTATGCTGCACATCAGTGCTAAAAAAGAAGCCACACATGTTGCAAATGTACAGCCCAGGAACGCATTTTATGAGCATATTCCTAATGTGGCATGTGCGCCGCTTGTTCTTATTATTGATAATAACTAACTATAGCTTCTGCTCGAGCTCTCCCTCCTGTTCTTCCCCGTTCGACTGCAGGATTTGACAGGCCAGTGATGACACAAAAATGTGTGATCCAGCCTCTGTTAAATAGCTTTAAATCCTCTCGGTGAGCCCAGCTGCCGTTCGGAGGGCCTGTCCCCGCAGCGGCCGGGACCCCCAGGCTCACAGGGCTCGGACCCCACGTTGTGGAGCGGACAAGCCCAGCCGCCTCCTGTATCGGCAACCAGGTAGGAGGGCTGAGGCGTCATCCGCTGAGGTAGCCTAGGCAGCAGCTTTAGTTGATCAATAAGGCTCTGTGGCAGGAACGGCAGTGTTCAATCTGTCCAGAAGTGTTTCTCTTAAATGCGTCAGGTGATGCTCTGAGCCCCCAGAGAGCTGAAAGCAGGGATTTTCCTTCTGCAGCCCCGAACCAAACCTCTCTGTACCCCTTTATCCCCACTAGAAACCCAGGGGAATCACTGGGAACCTGGTGCTAAACTTGTTTAATTGAAGTTTGGGGGGTGCTCTGTGAGGCTGGAGTGTGAACATGGGCTGAGGTACTGCTGCTCAGGGATGACCCCAGGGCTGGTGCCTGTGGGCACTGAAAATGTTCATGGGATGCCAGGTGACACCCAGCTGGTCAAACGGCTCCATCCACATGTGAAATTCACGCCACAGCCCTCGGGGACCTGGGGGACGCTGCCTGAATGCAGGTGGCCCATCACTGCAGGTGGTCCCATTGCCACGGAGGGCTGTGCCTCCCCAGGCCCCGTGCAGCACCAGCACCCAGGCTGGTTTCTCTGCACACCGGTCCTGGGGGTTTGGCCCGTGTTGTCGCTGTTGGTGGTGTGCTCGGGGAACTGGCACGGGCTGCTCCTGTGGCTCCTGTGCAGACATCTCCGTTCCTACCAGCCCCGCATCTGCTGTGGACCTCTACAGCACCGAGTGCTCTGATAAAATCACAAATCCGTGCATCTCCGCTTTTACCCCTGCCCACTGGGAGCTGGAGATGGGCCCGGTGATTTGCAGACGTTTGGTGGCCCTGGTCCCTAAAAGTTGATGCACGAGCCATCGGCTGCGGGTGGTGGGACCAGCAGGTGGAGCAGCCCCTTCGCTGGCCACGGGTGAGGTTTTGCAGGCAGAAGGATGAACTTCTGTAGGGGGGATGGCTTGGCCACGGGCTGCGGGGTTCCGTGGGGCAGGGAGGACGAGGTGCAGCAGAAGCGATGGGAACAGAGCCGCCCTGAGCTCGGTGTGCCCAGCACCCAAATCAGGTCTCAGATTCCGCCCCAGATTTCCACTTCCTTCAGCAGCATCCCACGGAGGAGCCCCGAATGAGAAGGCAGGCTGGTGGGCTGGCCGTGGAGGGGCCAGCTCATCCCTGCGGCGCGGTGCCAGGCGGGGGGACGGAAGCGCGGCTCACCCCCGTGTCACGCCAAGCGCCGATGCACCGGGGCTCAGCGTGACAGCTCGGCTGCCTGCGGTCGTCTATGGCAACTGAGCCACCTTGGAAGGCTGTGCTGCCTGTGTGGGCTTGGAATTATGTGGTTGTTTTTGTTCCCTCGCAGAAAAAAAAAAAAAAAAAAAAAAAAGACAATCTGATTTGTATGTAACTCTGAATAAATTCCTTGTTAACCTTTACAGCCATCTGGAGGGAGAGTCACTCCTCGCCGCACAACGCACCGTGGTGGAGGAGGGAGCGGGGCTTCTGCCGGTGGGTTTTGGAGGAGCTGGCACGGAGGGGGCTGGAGGCAGAGCGTGGGGATGCTCAGGGGCCAGGATGGGAGCTGAGAGCCTCAGGGCTGCCCGGGAAGAGCCCGGTGTGGAGAGGCTGGGGTTCAGAGTGCCCCAATGGGGTCAGGAGACCACAGGATCAGGTTCAAAGGGACTTTAAAGATCACCCAGTGCCAACTCCCTGCCATAGGCAGGCATGCCACCCACCAGATCAGGTTGCCCAGGGCCTAACCTGGCCTTGAACACCTCCAGGGATGGGGCATCCACAGCCTCTCTGGGCAACCTGTGCCAGTGCCTCACCGCCCTCTGAGTGAGGAATTTCCTCCTGACCTCTCACCTAAATCTCCCCCCTTTTAGTTTTAAACCATTCCCCTTTGTCCTATTATTGTCTGACTGAGCAAAAAGTTCCTCTCCATCTTTTTTATAAGCCCCCCTGAAATACTGAAAAGCTGCAATGAGGTCACCCCGGAGCCTTCTCTTCTCCAGGCTGAACAGCCCCAGCTCTCTCAGCCTTTCTTCATAGGAGAGCTGCTCCAGCCTCTGATCATCCTCGTGGCCTCCTCTGGACCTCCTCTAACAGCCCCACATCCTTCTTGTGCTGGGGGCCCCAGACATAGACGCAGCACTCCAAGTGGGGCCTCACAAGGGCAGAGCAGCAGGGGACAATCACCTCCCTCCCCTGCTGCCCACTCCTCTGTTGATGCGGCCCAGGTCCCTCTGGATGGCATCCCTTCCTTCTGTCTTACCAACTGCATCACCCAGCTTGGTGTCATCCGCAAACCTGCTGAGGGTGCACTCCATTCCCCTGCCTATGTTGTTGATGAAGATATTAAACAGCACAGGTCCCAGGACAGAGCCCTGAGGGACACCTCTTGTCACCAGCCTCCACATGGAGCCACTGACTACCACTCTCTGGGTATGACCTTCAAGCCAACTCCTTATCCAGTCAAAGGCCCACCCATCAAATCCACATCTCTCCAATTAGGAGATCGGGATGTCATGTGGAACTGTGTCAAAAGTCTTGCAGGGGTCCAGGTAGATGACATTGGTTGGTCTTCCCTTGTCAACTCATGCAGTCCCTCCATCACAGAAGGCCACCAGGTTGGTCAGGCAGGATTTGCCCTTTGTGAAACTGTGCTGGCTGTCTCGGATCACCTCCTTGTCCTGCATGTGCCTTGACATTGCCTCCAGGAGGATCTGTTCCCTGATCCTCCCAGGCACAGAGGGGAGGCTCACCAGTCTGTAGGTCACCACATCCTCCTTTCTACCCTTTTTAAAAATGTGAGTGATGTTCCCTTTTTCCAGTCACCAGGGACTTCACCTGGATGCCAGGGCTTTTCAAATAGGATGGAGAGAGGCCATCAGACGGTTCCCTCAGCACCCTGCGCTGCATGGCATCGGGCCCCATGGACTTGTGCCTGTTCGGTTCCATCGGTTGGTCTCCAACCTGCCCCTCGCTTACAGTGACAGGGACTTTGCTTCCCCAGCCCTCACCTGCAGGTTCAGGGGAATGAGAGCCATGGGGAGCCTGACCATCAGCAAAGACTGAGGAAAAGAGGTTGTTGAGTCCCTCATCCACGTCTGTCATTACCACTTCTCCCTTAGCAGATGAGGAACACTCTCCTTGGCCTTTCTTTTCTGGCCAATGTACCTATGGATCCCTTCCTCTTATTTTTTGCATCCCTTGCCAAGCTCAGTTCCATCCATGACTTCGGTTTCCTGATCCCATCCCTGCACATCCAGGCACAATCCCTGTGCTCTTTCCAGGACATGTATCCCTGCTCCCATTGCCTGTGTGTTCCCTTCTTGCACCCCAGTTTGACCAGTGGCTCCAGAGGTGGTTGGTGTTGGTCTGCCTTATTTGATTACAGCCCTGACCGCAGCCTGGATTGGGAATGGCTTCCATTTGGTTATCACACGTGGAAATAGAGATGGAAAACCCCTTTCTGAGAAGTCCCCAGCACCAGAGCACGCTGGAGCTCTCCTTTTGCCATTGGGGTCATGCTGCCCCACACTCTGCATGCCCTCAGCCCTGCTAAGCCTGGGCTTTGGGCTTACCTTTGAAGGGCTGAGGGTTCAGGTCTGCTCCAGATGCCCAGAGAGTCTCTCATGTCAGGTGGGAAGAGCTGGATCAGACCTGAAGTCCATCCGATACATCCCCAGTCCCCAGGAACATGCTTCAGCCTGCCAAAGTGAGCCCCCTCCTTGCACCTCCCTGCCTCAGAGCAGTCCCTGTAAGTCTGCTCTGATCCCGCAGGGCTTTCATCCACCTCCAAGTGCTTCCTGCAGAGTCTCATCGCTCATGGCACCGTGTCTGGTGGCCATTATCTGCCGTCTTTGCTATTCCATTGACTTTCTGGACTGCTGACATTGGAAAGTTCATCCCCTTTTGGCTCCAGGTGCAGCATCCAGCCAGGTGGCGAGCCCAAAGCATCCTTTGCTGAGCGCACACGGTGCTGTGGGGCTGCAGCAGAACCCACCAGGGTCTGGACAGAGATGCTTTCTGGGCACTCCTATAGCTCCTACAGCTTTCTGGGTTATTCCCAGAAAATAAAATTCCCATTCCTGTGTCAGGCAGTAGGAAGCAACCACTCCTCCCTGGCGTGTTGGGGTGGTGAGGGCTGGGAGCGGAGGTATTTGGGGGAATATCCCCCTTGTCATGGCTCTGGGGTTCTCCGGTACGGGGATTTCCAGCAGCCCAGACAATAGGGTGGATTACAGCTCCTGCAGATGAGAAAGAGCAGGGGGAGCAGCAGCCAAATAAACACAATGCAACTTTATTTTCTTTCTTTCTCTGTTCCCTTGAAAATTTATAAATATTTTGAAAACTTTCCAAAGGGAGGGGAAAAAACAGCAAGTTGCACATCAGTGATTCAATGCAGTGTCACTCTGTTCATTAAGGAAGAAGAAAATCAAATCATTACTGGAATTAATAAAGAAAAATCTTGTGGTTGACTAGGAGAGGGGACGGGGTGTGCTTGAACTGGATCAGATATAACAATGGTGGGGCTGCTTTCCAGCCATGCCGAGATCAGTCTGAAGGTCTTAATTATAAGCAGCTCAAAAAAGCCATCGAGAAAAAGGAATTTACAACACAAAAGAATAAATTAGATCTCAGATGCATCCATACATATTTAATCGTCGGGCTGCTGATGAAAAGGAATCTTTCGTTGTGGCTGCCACAACCCAGCTTTGCTCGCAGAGGGCTCTGGGGTGGGCACCGTGCCTGGGCACGGAGAGATTTGGCTGCTGGAGAGGAGATGTTCACAGTGTGCATGGCTCTTGAGGCATGGGAGAGGAGAAAACCCAACCTTCGGGCCTGGGAACACCGGTGGGGTCGGGCACCTCCCGGCAGCACTCCTCAAGCACCATAGCGTGGCTTCTGGAGGGGCTGGAAGCCAGCGGGATGCTCCAAGCCCAAGAACAGCACCCACCACGTGGGCAGAGCACCCGAAAACCTCAGACCCGCTGCCACGAAGAACAGCAAACGGCTGCAGCCCTCCTTGGCTTTTAAGCTGATCTCACAACGCCCTCTCTGAACCCGTTTAATTCATTTTGCCGTCCTAGCTCTGAAAAGTGCAAGGATCATTTGTCTTCGCCCAGCGGCGAATTCTGCCTCTCGTGAACCTTCTTCTCACATATTGATCCGCCGCAGCCTCCTGGATAACCGCTCTCGCCGTATCTTTTTAGATATTATCTCTCCCCGCTTCTGTTTGTGTTTGCGCAGCGCGTCCTCATTAATTAGGATGTCTTGTTGGACAGAGCGTGGTCTTCGGGGAGTTCCTCTAGTGATTTGTTTACTGATGTCAGGTTAGCAATAAATTGGGAGAAATAATTGACCTTTCCTGTAAGACTTTGCTAATCCTGTTTCTTCTTAACTGTTTCCACTGTTTAGTGTACTGCGGTGTTTTTCTTAATCAATTGTTCCGCCTGCGAGAACATTAAGGGAGATGTGATAAGGAACACGTAGCGGTGATGCCATTTTAATGATCCATCCCCTGCTTCTCATTAATTCATTGCATTTCGCATTTCTTCAGATGCTGACTTCAGAAGTTTTCAAGACTTTACATAGCCCTTTAAAGCAACTGCGAGAGCCTCCTCGCTAGCAGCTGCATTGCTGTGGAGCCGACGGCCGTGGGCACGGAGCAAGGAGCTTGCCCCAGCCGCCGGGACCGCTCACCGTACCCAGGCAGGTTCCAGCCAACGTGTGAAGTGAGCAGTCAGCAGAACATTTCTATTAAAAACTGTTACTTTTAAACAACTTAATTTCCCCAATGAACGGAGCCACTGTAAAGAGAAATCCCACGTGGCAGGCTAAGGATAATTGCGATGCTCTCATTAGAACTGCTCAGACTGCATTTTTTGTTTTAACTGAAGGATTCAAACTTTTGGAAGTTGTCTCAGACGACTTGGAAGAGATCCAGCTTTTGTTTTAAAGGAAATTGTTCCATTTTTCTTATTGAGTTTCTGAAATCATAAGAAGGCTTCAGGTTTGGAAAACAAAAACTGAGGGAATGAAGCATGAAAATATTGGGGGTTTCCATGTCAGTCCTTTTAAGAGCGTGATAACCTCCCAGCTGAGCTCTTGCTCTCAGTCGGGGCATCTCACGCTGCTGGCATGCTACTGCAGGTCCTTCCTCCTGGTCCTCGAGAATTAGCAAAACAACAATTAAGTGTTCCTCAAGGGGCTCTTCTCTCCAGCTAATCCTGTAATTAGAAGCGCAGAGATTGCCTCGATGTTATCAGCCAATTCCATCCAAAATCATCTCTCCTCCTACCGAGGATGAGCCAGAGCGAGCAGCTCCTGTGGCTCCAGCAGCAGAGGTGAGGTGAGAGCAGCCCAGGCAGCGCATCCCTCGACCACGTTAAAACACACACCCGACCCATCGCTCTGTAAATCACACCGTCATTAGCACACGCTTTTATCTTGTTTCACAAGGAGCCGTCAATTCAAGGTAAATTCCGCATTATCTCTGTGCTGCGGTGGCCTCGGGGATGCTCTGCGTTATCATTTCGCAGTGGTGTCCCCTTTCACAAGGGCATGGCTCTCACAGGCAGAGCTCTGGGGATTTCAGGCAGGGCCTGGGAAGACATGTTGGTGGTCGCTAGGTAAATCCAGTTTTCTTGCTCTCTTCCAGCAGTTTGGAGCAATTCTTTGAGTGCTGCTGCCCAGACACAGCAGCATTCCTCCAACTGTGGCTTTAGTCAGGTATTCATGGGGAGATGGATGCTAATTTGCTAGCCTTGATTTGCTGGGCCTTCATTTGATTTCAGCTTATTTTATTTTATTTTATTTTGTTTTATTTTATTTTGGTTTATTTTATTTTATTTTTATGATTTATTTTCCCTTCTTCCCTCCTTTTCGTGAGACATACCCCATCCCATGCAGCAGGCACACAAAACTACGGCTCCCACAGCAGCTCCGTGGTGGCAGTCCCTGTCCCCAAGGGCAAGGCGGTCCCCTGGGAGACACAACTCTTCCAAGGGACTCGTGCACCAGCAGTGTTTATTTTTGTCCTTGGGAAATCTCCTGATCTGGGAATGTTTCTGACCAGTTCAAGTCTGCTGCCACCACGTACACTTGTGATAGTACTCTGCCCCTCCATCAAAAATTAGCATGGGCAGAGGGACACATCTTTGCATACATTGTCAAACAGACAGATGGCATCATCATCACATAGATTTCTGCTGCTTAGGACAAAAAATAAGCTAAACATTTTTAAAACGAGGCTGTTCCTAGCTCTCAGGATAATGGAGCGTGCTGGGATGTGGATGGTCAGTGTCCCAGCTGGGTGAGTGGGAGCTTGTTAGTTATTTTTTTGTTGTTGGTGGTGGTGTGCTTTTGTTTGTTTGTTTGTTTTTCAATCTAATGCTAATTTGTTACTTTTCTCTCACTTTTAGGTTCAAAGAAATAAAAACAAACTCTGGCACCAGTGAAGTCTGCCATGAACTGTCCTGCACCGAGCTTCTTCTCTTCTGCTTTGGAGGTATTACATAAAAGAAAACCTTGAAGCCACAGTCACCCGTACCCATCCGTTTCCCCGGTGTTCATTCTCACCTGCCCACTGGGGAGCTGTAGCAAGCTGACAGATCCCCTTGGTCTTCACCTGGAGGAGCACAGTGTCGATGGTGGGATTTCCCTCCACCTTCACTTTGGGGCTCATTCAGGCTTATTTTTATAAATTTCTGGTTCATACCTGTGCATGGGTTACACTCTTCCCTCTCCTGTGTGGTTATCCGTGCCAGGATTATTCAGGTTTGTTTGAACTTCTCTCTGTACGATACGATTTCTTTCATGGGAAGAGAAAATCATGCAACTGCACAAAGCTAAGCAAAACTGAAGCTAGAAGAAACTGGTAATAATGTAACTAAAATATACCCAAAGCCACAGGACAGACAGCAGACGTGGGACTGCTGTTACAGCTCGGACAAGCTGTACAAGTCACCTGATCCTAGAGAAAGTGCAATAATTTTTGCAAAAATTATTTAAGCTAAAATATGCTTATTTTAGCTACTTGGCTAAAGTGTGTTTGAAGCCAGGCAAGGCCTGAAGCTGGTATGGCTTATTACTGGTATAGTGCCAAAGACACTTGGCCACAGGGAGATATTTGCCATGGCTATGCAAGAGAGGATAAATAGCAGCATGGTAGAGAAGCAAAGGGTTTCAGACCCAAACGACACAAAGAGGAAAGCCACCAGCTTGAAATGAGAATATTCAACAGCAAAAGGCCTCATCTGCTCACATTGCGCAGGGCTGCGTGCGTTCCCTCCACATGTACAATAAAAGTTTCCAGAACTCCTGAGGAGGAGGCCTTGGGCTGCAGAAGCCCGTCAGGCAGTGCCTGGGTGTGCGGGGGTCACTGCACCCATCTCCGGCTGACTGCCTCGTTACGGGGCGCGGGACCGCGATCTCTGCATAGATTTAACTGTCCGATAAATGGAGGCCGCTCCAAGCATGGGAGTTCAGAGCTTGTTTTACGAGACTGACCATGCGGTGAACCTGGCGGTGCTGAGCTCAGCAGCCTTCCTCAGGCAACTGCAGCTAACGACCACCTCTGAAACGGGCACGGGCGCCGTCTGCAAGACCTCCGGGCCTGGAAACTGCTTCAAGCTGGGTGGGAGCCAGCTCTTCACCAAGAGCAGATCTGGCAGAAGTGCCTGAAAGTCAAACAGGGAGAGAAACCTTAGTCCTGTGGCCCTGCGTTGCTCAGGAAGGGATCTGGCTACTGACAAAACCAGAATAAGGAAAATGCACCGGTGTCCTGGTTCCAGTTAGGACAGAGTTAAGTAGCTCATAGTAGCTGGTAGGGTGCTATGTTTTGGATTAGGATGAGAAGAGCGCTGATAACATGCTGATGTTTTAATTGTTGCAGAGCAGTGTTTACACCAGGCCAAGGACTTTTCGGCTTCTTGCTCTGTCCTGCCAGCGAGCAGGCTGGGGGTGCAGCAGGAGCTGGGAGGGGACAGACCCAGGACAGCTGACCCAAACTGGCCAAAGGGGTATTCCATACCATCTGACGTCATGCTAAACAATATATAGGGGTGGCTGGCCGGGGTGGGGGGGGCCGGCTGCTCGGGAATAGGCTGGGCATCGGTCAGCGGGTGGTGAGCAATTGCATTGTGCATCACTTGTTTTCTTACACATTATTATTGTTAATACTATTACCATTATCACTATTATTATTATTATTGTTATTATTATTTTCCTGTCTTAATAAACTGTCTTTATCTCAACTCACAGGCTTCACTTTCCCGTTTCTCTCCCCCCATCCCAGAGAGGGAGGGGGGAGGGTGAGCGAACGGCTGTGTGGTGTTTAGCTGCCAGCCGGGTTAAACCACAACAGTCTTTTTGGCGCCCAACGTGGGGCCCGAAGGGTTGAGATATCGACAAATCTGACCAGAGTGTGTTAAACTAAAATTGGTATAAGTATTGGACCTGCTTAATAGTTGCTAGTCACGATGTTGATTGCCTTAATCTCCAGTCTGCTGTACCTGTATTCCAAATTGAGTTTTATGGTGCGTTACTTTCTGTATGTGCTCCCTGTTGCACTGTTTATCCTTTCCGGGCCCTGGTTTAAGATTGTTATGGTACTGTGCGGTGTAACAATGGCTTATGAAATGATGAAATATCTGGTCACGACTTTAACCTGGTATTTGTACTCAGCACTGACATCGACTCTATACTTTGGAACCCATATCTCGGAAACTATTAGCAATTACACCTATTGCCTGTTTTCGTTAGGGAGCCAATCTGTGAAGGGGACAGGGGAAGACATGTTTCCCTACCTGTTCACTCTCCCTTTCTCCTTCACCACCACCCTCTTATCCCCCGAGTTAGTTACGGTGGTTCTCCGAGATGTTGAATATCCTTGGGATACTCAGACCAGCCTGCTCTTGTTGTTATGTCTCCTGAATGCGCTTCAGATTTTGTGGAGGGTTAAACAACTACTTAGGAATCTCATCCGGAGATCTGTCTTGAGGCGGGGTAGTTGCGAGTGGCAGGGAGTGTGGGAGGATATGGGCAGGTTTCTAGAGCAGTGGTCACCTCCAGTGTTTTGGACATTCACCCCTGAACAACTGCAAAATCCTAAAAAGCTGGCAGAATGCTTGAAAAAAAGGTGTCATGACTCTGGCAGTTCCAAAGTGACACAAATCACTGTAGCGTGCTGGGGTCTGGCTTGTGCCTATCGAGCTGCAATTGATGTTATTAGCAACCTAGCTCCAGCTCCTGCAGCCGCTCCAGCTGCAGCTCCTGCAGCCGCTCCAGTTCCAGCTCCTGCAGCTACTCCAGCTGCAGCTCCTGCAGCCGCTCCAGCTCCTGCAGCCGCTCCAGTTCCAGCTCCTGCAGCTACTCCAGCTCCAGCTCCTGCAGCCGCTCCAGTTCCAGCTCCTGCAGCTACTCCAGCTCCAGCTCCTGCAGCCGCTCCAGCTCCTGCAGCCGCTCCAGCTCCAGCTCCTGCAGCTACTCCAGCTCCAGCTCCTGCAGCCGCTCCAGCTCCTGCAGCTGCTCCAGCTCCAGCTCCTGCAGCCGTTCCGGCTCCTGCAGCCGCTCCAGCTCCAGCCCCTGCAGCCGCTCCAGCTCCTGCAGCTGCCCCAGCTCCTGCAGCTGCCCCAGCTCGTGCAGCTGCTCCCACTCCTGTGGCTGGGTCAGAGAAACGAGCTGTAGCAGTGCAAGTTGACCCCGCAGAGGGTATCCCAACCCCTGTGGCAGACCCTGTGTCTGGGTCAGAGAAACGAGCTGTAGCAGTGCAAGTTGACCCCGCAGAGTGTATTCCAAGCCCTGTGGCAGACCCTGTGTCTGGGTCAGAGAAACGAGCTGTAGCAGTGCAAGTTGACCCCGCAGAGGGTATTCCAACCCCTGTGGCAGACCCTGTGTCTGGGTCAGAGAAACGAGCTGTAGCAGTGCAAGTTGACCCCGCAGAGTGTATTCCAAGCCCTGTGGCAGACCCTGTGTCTGGGTCAGAGAAACGAGCTGTAGCAGTGCAAGTTGACCCCGCAGAGGGTATTCCAACCCCTGTGGCAGACCCTGTGGCTGGGTCAGAGAAACGAGCTGTAGCAGTGCAAGTTGCCCCTGTAGACAAGGTGAAAAAATGGTATAGAGGCTCAGGTCGTTTAAAACGCAGACAGTCTTCTGCTAAGTCTGGGCGAAGTGAAGACGAGGCTGGGCCATCAAAGGTGCAGGAGACTGAAGATGAGGATGAGGATGGCGAAAAATCAACAGTAACTACCCGGACTCCATACCAGCCATCAAAGGTGCAGGAGACTGAAGATGAGGATGAGGATGTCGGAAAATCAACAGTAACTACCCGGACTCTATACCAGCGTGAGCTACGAGATGTGCGAAAAGATTTTGGTCGCTGTATAGGCAAGCAGCTTGTCACCTGGCTGCTCCGGTGCTGGGACACGGGAGCCAATTATGTGGAATTGGAGGGCAAGGAAGCCAGGCGGCTGGGATCCCTTGCTAGGGACGCATGCATTGACAAAGCAATTGGAGATGGAGCACAATCTCGCAGCCTCTGGAGGCGTCTCCTGTCAGCTGTGAAGGAAAGGTATCTCTTCAAGGAAGAACTTGTATGTTTACCAAGCAAATGGACCACCATGGAGAAGGGAATTCAGTACCTGAGGGAATTGGCCGTACGGGAAGTAATTTATAAGGACCTAGATGACGCACAAACATCCACAGATCCAGATGCAGTCCAGTGTACACCACCCATGTGGCGGAAGTTTGTACAGAGTGCCCCATCATCATATGCCAACTCATTGGCAATACTAACCTGGAAAACGGAGGAGAATCCCACAGTGAATGAAGTGACTAAAATACTCCGGCAGTACGAAGGAAATCTCTCCTCTTCCCTAAAGGCCTGTGTCTCAGCTGTGGAGAAACTCTCTGAAGAGGTCCACCAACTTAAAGAGAATTTATCTTCCCCTCCACCTGAACGAACCAGTGTCCACCAGCTAAAAGAGAATGCTTTAGAGAAACTTTCTGAAAAGATCCACCAACTTGAAGAAAGATTATCTTCCCCTTCACCTGAACGAACCAGTGTCCACCAGCTAAAAGAGAATGCTTTGGAGAAACTTTCTGAAAAGATCCACCAACTTGAAGAAAGATTATCTTCCCCTTCACCTGAACGAACTAGTGTTCACCAGCTAAAAGAGAATACCTTGGAGAAACTTTCTGAAGAGATCCACCAACTTAAAGAGAGTTTATTTTCCTCCCCACCTGTACAAACCAGTGTCTCAGCTATTAGGGGTAAACGTTCATCTATGCAAGGAAGACAATATGGTGGGCACACACACCGCGCCACCCTGTGGTTTTACTTACGTGACCATGGAGAGGACATGAGAAAATGGGATGGAAAATCTACTGCGACCCTAGAGGCACGGGTACGTGAATTGCAAAGGAAAACAATTGGGAAAAAGGAGTTCTCTGAAAGGTTTGCTGCTCCAACTTCCAGCAGGCAGTCCTTTAAACACAGAAATGAAGATTCTGACCAGGACTAGAGGGGCCCTGCCTCCAGCCAGGGGGAGGAAAGGGACAATCGAGTTTATTGGACTGTGTGGATTCGATGGCCTGGCACGTCAGACGCACAGAAGTATAAGGCTTTGGTAGACACCGGTGCACAATGTACTCTAATGCCATCAAGCTATAAAGGGCCAGAGCCCATCTGTATTTATGGTGTGACGGGGGGATCCCAGCAGTTAACTGTATTGGAGGCTGAAGTGAGTCTAACCGGTAATGAGTGGCAAAAGCACCGTATTGTGACTGGCCCAGATGCTCCGTGCATCCTTGGCATAGACTATCTTAGAAGAGGATATTTCAAGGACCCAAAAGGGTTCCGCTGGGCTTTTGGCATAGCTGCTTTGGAGACAGAGGACATTAAACAGTTGTCTACCTTGCCTGGTCTCTCAGAGGACCCTTCTGTTGTGGGGTTGCTGAGGGTTGAAGAACAGCAAGTGCCGATCGCTACCACAACTGTGCACCGGCGGCAATATCGCACCAACCGAGACTCCCTGAGTCCCATCCATAAGCTAATTCGTCAACTGGAGAGCCAAGGAGTGATCAGCAAGACTCATTCACCTTTTAATAGTCCCATATGGCCAGTGCGAAAGTCTAATGGTGAGTGGAGACTAACAGTGGACTATCGTGGCCTGAACGAAGTCACGCCACCACTGAGTGCTGCAGTGCCGGACATGCTAGAACTCCAGTATGAACTGGAATCAAAGGCAGCCAAGTGGTATGCCACAATTGATATCGCTAATGCATTTTTCTCCATCCCTCTAGCAGCACAGTGCAGGCCACAGTTTGCTTTCACTTGGAGGGGAGTCCAATATACTTGGAATCGGCTGCCCCAGGGGTGGAAACACAGCCCTACCATTTGCCATGGACTGATCCAGTCTGCGCTGGAGCAGGGGGAAGCTCCTGAACACCTGCAGTACATCGATGACATCATTGTGTGGGGTGACACTGCAGAAGAAGTTTTCGAGAAAGGGAAGAAAATAGTCCAAATCCTTCTGAAGGCCGGTTTTGCCATAAAACAGAATAAAGTTAAAGGACCTGCACGAGAGATCCAGTTTTTAGGAATAAAATGGCAAGATGGACGCCGTCAAATCCCAATGGATGTGATCAACAAAATAACAGCTATGTCTCCACCAACTAGCAAAAAAGAAACACAAACTTTCCTAGGTGTCGTGGGGTTTTGGAGAATGCATATTCCAAATTACAGTCTGATTGTAAACCCGCTCTACCAAGTAACCCGTAAGAAGAATGCTTTTGAATGGGGCCCTGAGCAACGACAAGCCTTTGAACAAATTAAGCAGGAAATAGTTCATGCAGTAGCCCTCGGGCCAGTCCGAACAGGACCAGATGTAAAGAATGTGCTCTACACCGCAGCCGGAGAGAATGGTCCCACCTGGAGCCTCTGGCAGAAAGAACCTGGGGAAACTCGAGGTCGACCCCTGGGGTTTTGGAGTCGGGGATACAGAGGATCTGAAGCCCGCTATACTCCAACTGAAAAGGAGATATTGGCAGCATATGAAGGAGTTCGATCTGCTTCGGAAGTGGTCGGTACTGAAGCGCAGCTCCTCCTGGCACCCCGACTGCCGGTACTAGGCTGGATGTTCAAAGGAAGGGTCCCCTCTACGCATCATGCAACTGATGCTACATGGAGCAAGTGGGTTGCACTGATTACTCAGCGGGCTCGAATAGGAAACCCCAGTCGCCCAGGAATCTTGGAGGTGATTATGGACTGGCCAGAAGGCAAATACTTTGGGATATCACCAGAGGAGGAGGTGGTTCGTGCTGAAGAAGCCCCCCTGTACAACAAGCTACCGGAAAATGAGAAGAAATATGCCTTGTTCACTGACGGGTCCTGTCGTATTGTGGGAAAGCATCGGAGATGGAAAGCTGCTGTATGGAGTCCTACACGACGAGTTGCAGAAGCTGCTGAGGGAGAAGGTGAATCGAGTCAGTTTGCAGAAGTAAAAGCCATTCAGCTGGCTTTAGATATTGCTGAACGAGAAAAGTGGCCAGTTCTCTATCTCTATACTGATTCATGGATGGTAGCAAATGCCCTGTGGGGGTGGTTACAGCAATGGAAGCAGAACAACTGGCAGCGCAGGGGCAAGCCCATCTGGGCTGCGGCATTGTGGCAAGATATTGCTGCCCGGGTAGAGAACCTGGTTGTAAAGGTACGCCATGTAGATGCTCATGTGCCCAAGAATCGGGCTACTGAAGAACACCAAAACAACCAGCAGGTGGATCAGGCTGCTAAGATTGAAGTGGCTCAGGTGGACCTGGACTGGCAACATAAAGGTGAATTATTTATAGCCCGATGGGCCCATGACACCTCAGGCCATCAAGGTAGAGATGCAACCTACAGATGGGCTCGTGATCGAGGGGTGGACCTGACCATGGACACTATAGCACAGGTTATTCATGACTGTGAAACATGTGCTGCAATCAAGCAAGCCAAACGGTCAAAACCTCTTTGGTATGGAGGACGATGGCTGAAATATAAATATGGAGAGGCCTGGCAGATTGATTACATCACACTCCCTCAAACCCGCAACGGCAAGCGCCACGTACTTACAATGGTGGAAGCAACCACCGGATGGCTGGAAACATATCCTGTGCCCCATGCCACCGCCCGGAACACTATCCTGGGCCTTGAAAAGCAAGTCTTATGGCGACATGGCACCCCAGAGAGAATTGAGTCAGACAACGGGACTCATTTCCGAAACAACCTTATAGACACTTGGGCCAAAGAACATGGTATTGAGTGGGTGTATCACATCCCCTATCATGCACCAGCCTCTGGAAAAGTTGAACGATACAATGGACTGTTGAAGACTACACTGAAAGCAATGGGTGCTGGGACATTCAAAAATTGGGATACACATTTGGCAAAGGCCACCTGGTTAGTCAATACCAGGGGATCTGCCAACCGAGCTGGACCTGCCCAATCAAACCTGTTACGCACTGTAGAAGGGGATAAAGTTCCTGTAGTGCATGTAAGAAACATGCTGGGTAAAACAGTCTGGGCTACTCCTGCCTCAGGAAAAGGCAAACCCATTCGTGGAATTGCTTTTGCTCAGGGACCTGGATGCACTTGGTGGGTAATGCAAAAGAATGGGGAGGTCCGGTGTGTACCTCAAGGGGATTTGATACTGGGTGAGAATAGCCCATGAGTTGAATTGTAGTATGTTAATTATTATATAATAATGTATGTCATCACTACCATGATTGCTATATATCATAGATGAAAATGGTGATTAATTAGAATGTATTGGACAGAGTGTAACCTGAGCATGACATAAATGGTATGGAATAAGGGGTGGATATCTGTCCTGGTTCCAGTTAGGACAGAGTTAAGTAGCTCATAGTAGCTGGTAGGGTGCTATGTTTTGGATTAGGATGAGAAGAGCGCTGATAACATGCTGATGTTTTAATTGTTGCAGAGCAGTGTTTACACCAGGCCAAGGACTTTTCGGCTTCTTGCTCTGTCCTGCCAGCGAGCAGGCTGGGGGTGCAGCAGGAGCTGGGAGGGGACAGACCCAGGACAGCTGACCCAAACTGGCCAAAGGGGTATTCCATACCATCTGACGTCATGCTAAACAATATATAGGGGTGGCTGGCCGGGGTGGGGGGGGCCGGCTGCTCGGGAATAGGCTGGGCATCGGTCAGCGGGTGGTGAGCAATTGCATTGTGCATCACTTGTTTTCTTACACATTATTATTGTTAATACTATTACCATTATCACTATTATTATTATTATTGTTATTATTATTTTCCTGTCTTAATAAACTGTCTTTATCTCAACTCACAGGCTTCACTTTCCCGTTTCTCTCCCCCCATCCCAGAGAGGGAGGGGGGAGGGTGAGCGAACGGCTGTGTGGTGTTTAGCTGCCAGCCGGGTTAAACCACAACAACCGGGAAGGTGCAAAGAAACACCAAAAGGCAGGAAAGCCAAGGCACGGCTCCTCCAGCCCTTTTGCAGCCCTGCCGCATGGCGCAGGCCGTGCCCAGCAGTCCCACGGGAATTTTGTCCTGAGAGTGGGCCCGAGGGGACCTCAGCCTCTGCGCTTACCCAGCACGGCTGAAAGGCAAGGCGAGGCCTGGTTTTTTTGTGCTTCCTTGGGCCCAGCTAGGTCTTGGGTTGACTCAGTAGCTCTGAGAGATATGAGCTTGACCCGGCTGTTGATGTTCTCCTGACTGGAAAGAGCTTTGGCTGCTGGTGGTAGGAAACGTGCTGCTCCCCAGCACGGGGTGGCCACAGGCCTGCCGTGGGATGTGTGCCGGGGCGCAGTGAGTCCGGCCGGCCCTGCCTCCTATACACACAGTGATGGGCATGGTTTGCACCATCTGATTTACTTCCAGGTATTTTGCACCCTGTGATTCGCTTTCAGTTGTTTTCCTCTTCCCCGGTCACTATTAGCAGCTGTGGGATAACAGAGTGAGAAAAAAAAATCCGAAAGATTTCTGCCCTGGTCCCGTCTGTGCTGCCAGTGCCATGCGGGGTTGGGCACCTCTCCTTCACCTCTGTCCCTGCAGGCTTCCAGCCCTCGGTCTGCAGATCGATGCCGTTACAGAAGCAGTCACCGTGGCCAGGCCCTGGGGCCCCAGCTCAGCTCAGCTCCCCCTCCAGGGAGAGCATCGCGTGGCTGCTGCATGTCCCCAGGGACAGGACGGCCGCTGCCCCGGGGGGACACCCCCTTGGTCAGCCAGTGCTCCCCCCCCCCGATTCCCCTGAGCTGCAACACGCTGGTGAGAGGTGTTGGGGAGGACGAAACCGCAAATCTCTTGGGCAGAATTTAATTCCTGAAGGACACAGCAGGGCTCCTCCCTGGTTTGGTGCAGCTTCTTCGCTGAGGACAAGCACCCAGAAAGGACTTCAGGATCTTCCTTTTCCACCCTGCAGCTGCTCGTTCACCCCTGGTGCCAGATGCACACATTGGTGGACCGGGGGAGCAGCAGGAGCCCGGCCAGCACCACCAGTCCCAGGCTGGGAGCCCTGATCCCGCAGCAGTCAGGGTCTGCATGCCTGCGGCTCGTGCATGGCTGGGAGATGCTCTGACCGCTCCTCTGAGCTGCGGGCAGCAGCGGTAATTGGGCGGCTGGCAGGCAATCATTGAGCATTTCACATTTTAATAAGCACTGCAAGAACGATCAGTTCGTCTTTTCTAGCTTTCCATGAAGACACGTAAGGCCATACAAAGCCAGCAGAGCGGGCATCCTTTGCTGCCAGGCCAGAGGAACCAGGCTGAAACGGCACAGGGAGGCTCAGAGCAGTGTCCAGAGGCAAATTCTGGGGTAGGACCATCAGCCCTTCCCACGTCAAGTGTTAGCAGTGGGATGGTTTGGGCAATTGCGTCTTAAAAAACAAGGTAAGGCTGTGTCTGTTTTTGCGAACACTCAGCAATAATTGTATTCACAGAATAAGTGCTGATGGCTTCCCAGAAGACGCGACAGTCCCTGCGCTATGTTGGTTTGGTGTTATGGCACTTCAGGTCTCCAGTGTTCAGAGGGTGTTGCTGCAGCACGTGTTCATTTTCTGCGGGCGCGATGGGACTGCTCCAGGGATGCTTTGTGCTAGCTGCTAGAGAAGCACCGCAATTTCAGAAGGTCCTTGACTACGCCAAGACCTCCAGCTCCTCGTTCTCATGGGCTTTGCCACCTCTGCAGGGCAGTCCTGGCTGATGGATGACAATGATGCCAGCTCCATGCTGTAAGCTGAACTCTCAACTACCATCACAATAAGATTTTTTGTTTTTTTGTTTGTTTGTTTGTTTGCTAAAAGGGTGGTGCATAACCTTTGAGAGGTGTCCTGGCTTTGGGACTGCATTTGCCCCTCCATTCCCTGGTGTAAAGGTGCACGGAGCCAAGAAGCTGAAGCCATACCCCCATGTTTCCAGCCAGCGAGGTCTGGCACTATGGACCAGGCTGAGGTGCAGTGGAGAGTGGTGGGGACAGGAGGCTGGGGGGCAGCGGTCTGCATGGAGCAAAGCTGAGCTCTGGAGCATGCTGAGACACTCAGAGACAGCTTTTCTCCATGCCCTCTGCATGATGCTTCCTTCTCCTCCTGCTTATCCCAAAAATGAAAACCAGGACACAAGTCCGTCTTTATTACCCTAGCTCTTCTGATGCATGGGACAGAGCTTTGGTAGAAGTGGCAAATGGGTCCTGTTTTCCTCATGTGAGGCTAGATCTGAGCTTGCTGGGAACATTGCTCAGCATGGCTTGATTTCCTCACCCTCACCCTCATATTTCCTTATAAATGGAGGCGGTCACAGCCACACTGCCCGAGGCAGTTTATGGATTTTTTTCAAAAACGTTAAAAAGCACTCAGGAAGGGATGCGACCTGATGGCTGAAACCGGAGCGTGTGGTCTGGGAGACCCAAACCAGTCACCAATAACGTGGGGCTCCCCACTGTTGGGCCGCGGCTCCCTGGGGAAGGGGCGGCAGCTTCCTCAAAGGGCAGCACTGCTCCGAGAGCCGAGGGGCCGCACGCTGCCCACGCCGACCAAATGAGCTCGCAGGGAAGCACCTGCAGCAAAGAGGCGGCCACGTGGACTTGGCAGTGCCCTGGCAAGGACGGTGTGTCTCCAGGGCACGCAGAAGGGTTTCCATCTGATGTGCTAATGCTCGGCGAAGCCTGGCTTGCCTTGTCACCCTGCCTGTCCTTTCTGTGTGGGCACAGCCACGTCCCCAGCAGCACAAAACCTGAGCAGGGAGCGACAGCAACCGGCACCCCAAAGGTTAGGTGGGCATTTTTGTTTGTGGGCTCCCAGCATCTGTTCTGCCCCTTTATTTATTTATTTATTTTTGGAATACAAGTCCTATAGCTGCAGGGGGAATGCGTTGGCACAAAGTGGCTGGGGAAAAAAAAATGCATTGCACAAGTTGAGAGTGACATGCAAAGCGCAGAGGGAGACAAAAATACTTGGGGATTCCTAGGGCTGGGGGCTGGTATTTTTGAAGGAGCCCCGTGGGGCTGGGTGTGGGGCTGCAATGCCATGGGATACCGGCACGTAGCTCTCCGGGCAGAATTAAATCATAGAAACATCGAATTGGTTAGGTTGGAAAAGACCTCTAATATCATCTGGTCCAACCTGCTCCCGGCCTTAAAACTCAGTTTGAACAAAGTGCTGCTGTTAGTCCTTTTAGTAACAGCAGTAAAGATTTTTTACTGTTGTTTCACACCGAAGTCTCACAGCATGTCCCCATTGTTATTTTGGGGCCGTTCCTCAGACCCAGCTGGAATCGGCGAGGCCGGCGCCGAGCAAGCACCGCGGCGGGTCGGTTTATGGCAAGCGGTGCAGGAGCAGGGATGATGCTCACATGCCCAAAACGGGGGTGCCACGGGGCAGCGTGCCTGCGGGTTGCCCGGTGTTCGGACCAAGGGCAAACACTGACTCGCTGGAGCAGAGCTTCTCAAAGGGGTTTTGCTCCTCAGATGTTCCTGGTGCTTTTTCTCCCTCATTTCCAGCTGTGCTGTCCACGAAGGCTTTCCGAGGGTTCATTCCCATCAGTTTTTGTGTCTGGGAAGGGGGGAGGCAGGAGGCAGATTCACTGCCTGTGGGACCGGCTTGGCCCCAAGCAGTGGGAATGTTGGGACTGCTCCGCCTGGAGACGGGGAGGCTGGAGGGAAGCTCACAAAGCCCGTAAATACCTGCAGCGGGTGCAGAGAGGACCTGCTCAGGACCAGGCTCTGCTCAGCAGTGCCCAGGGCTGGGACCAGGGGCAGTGGGCACAACCTGGAGCACAGGAGGTCCCCTCTGACCCCCAGGAGCTTCAAACCCACCTGGACGCGGTGCTGGGCACCCTGCTCGGGGCAGCCCTGCTGGAGCTGGGCTGGGGCTGGATGGAGCCAGAGGCCCCTTCCCACCTCAACCAGACGGCGATTCTGTGACTCCATGACACCCACGGTGACCAAGAACCACTGCCTTTAAAGTTTCAGCCTTACTGGGAAGGTTGCTCCTGCCGTGGCGCAGCCCACCCATGGCCGGTGCAGTTCCAAGATCAGAAGGGGCAGCAGCGGTGGCTGATGCTATTTTGGGGGTGAGTTGTGCTTCGCAGCGTGTAGGTACCCTCTGTCTGGCCTTTCATGTTTCAGGTAATTGGAAAGGTTCATCGAGCTGACAGGGCTCGTTCCTGCCCCGGTACTGGCAACCGGAGACGCTCGGAGTCGGAGCGAGGGCTTGTTTGATATCCGGCGGCGGTCCCAAATCATTATTTTCTGCGTTTGCTCTAATCGTGACTTCTCGGAAAGAGGTGACACTATGCAGGCATTGCGATGTTCAGATCATAGCTGGACTTAGGGAAATACTTGTCATCATGAAATATCATTCACGTTGGTACCAGTTAGCCTGGTCTCATAGCTGAGAGGCGTGAAGGATGAGTAGGAAAGCAACTGTGACTAATGGAAGCTCTTCTCAAATGTATGTAGTCATAGGAGTTAATGAAAAAAGGAAAAAGAGATGGCTCTTGAACTCTCCATCAGGAGAAGTGAAGTGTAACACCAGGCAGAAAAAGGAGCTATCACTTTCAGCTTCCTTTCCAGCAATTATTTTGTGTTTTCAAGTATCTCTGAGTTCCCAGATCAGCTTAGGAAACTATTTGCTGAACATTTCCTGGAAAGACTCAGCATCGGTACAAGAAATCCCGCTCTGGCCTCTTTCTTACCCTTCCTGACAAGGAGCAGCAGGGGCAGGGCAGGGTCAGCCCCCGTCCTGCCGAGTGCTTGCCCCGGATGAAGAGCTCTGTCACCCTGCTCTTGATGCTCACAGGAGCAGGCGAGCACAGGAGCAGCTCAGCCACCACTTCAAGCTCCCCTTTCTTATTGCATTAAGTCCTCGTGGCTTGAACTTACTGCAGCACGAAAGGCTCCTCTGTGAGAGCCAGCAGGGAAAAGCACGCAGCATTAAAGCACTGAAAAAAAACCACCCTGCTTTATGCAAAAAGTTACGGCTGGATTAATTATTTCTGCCTCCTTGTAGGAGATGAATAAATGTCGTACGGAGGATTTTGAGAATGGGAATGATGTCTTGCAAAGAGCTCGCTGCCTGCTCGTCAGCCCGGGCAGGAAGTTTGCAGTGACTTTTTACCCTGGTCAGCACTTCCTCGGGGCTCTGTCCTCAGTGGGTTGCTTGACACACAGGCCGAGCAGCTTGCAGGAGCGTGGCTCTTTTGTTCCAGCTCCACGGAGCTGTCGCCAGCCTGCAGAGCTGGCCCCTTCCCTGCTGGCTCAGGCTCCTTGCTGCCCTGCACAACGCGCCCCGCTGTGCCAGCAAGAAACCCTCCGGCAGGAAAAGCCCATTACAGGCACAGACGGCAGCTGGGAAGGACGGGGATGGAGGGGACAGAGCCGCAAGGCTCTTGTTGGGGTGGGTGGGCACGGAAGAGGGGGTGCGAAGTGCTGCTGTGCCCATGGCTCTGCATGGGGGAAGCTCTCTCTGCTCCTGCAAGTAAGCCTGGCCTTTCTCTGCCCATTTTATCTTCCCCTCTTGTGTGCCTGGGTTTGGGGGGCCTCAGCATGTCCCGTCCACACGTGGTGAGGCTGGAGCTGGGAGCGGGTCATGGCCTCGTAGGCTTCCCTGCCTGCCTGCGGGTGCTTGAACCTCCGCGGTGTTCCTGTCTTCTTTGCTGCCATGGGTTTGGCCTGGTCCCTGCTCTGGGGTTCTGAAAACGCCTGTGTGTGCCCTTGTATTTGCTAATTATTGCTGCTTTGTTAGCGTGTGTGGCACCAGGCAGGGAGGCAAGGTGCAGTAACTGGGGAGGAAAGGGCTCCAGCAGAGCCCTGGTTTCATTGCACCTTCCTTTTCTTCCCCTTCTTTAGTACTGGTAAAAGAGCCAGGCTGAGCACGATTTTTAGAGCTCCTTTCTTATCCATTTATAAACAGCTCTGAAAAAAAAAAAAAAAAAAAAAGGCAGCGAGCTTTCAGCTCACTTCCTAGGGGCTTCCTTGTGGCCAGAAGCTGCCAGACACTTGTAGGGTCCTGCATCTTGTACAGCTGAGTCTACACCAGGTGTATACACCAGCAAGCGTGTCCTGTTCTGGCTGCTTCTTGTCCTTCATGTCTGCAGGGCTCCTTGTGCGAACGGGACAAACCCAGGAGGCTTGGTGCTTCCTTCCCATCTGCATCTGATCCATGTTACGGCCCCAAAAGAAGCCCTGTACCTCTGCGGGTCTCAGAAAGTGCAAATTTCAGCTTGCACTGGGGGAGAAAACAAAATGTTGCTAGTCCCTGGGAGCCAGCGGTTGTTCGGGGTGATGCCAGTGGTCTGACGGAGATGTGAAACTGACCTCTGCTCGGCTCTGTTGGTGCTGTGGCGGCCCAGATCCCTCCTTCACAACACCAGGCACCTCTTCTTAATTTTAGCACTTTTTCCATGTTCTGCAGCGATGCTCATGCACCTCGGGGAGGACAGCATGCACGCGGGGTGCAGATGGGCTCTGTACCATCGGGTGGGGGACATCTGAAGCAAGAGCTGACTGCTGGCATCGTGCTGAGCCAGAATTCAGCTAACCAGGCTCCCGGTGGGATTCGTCACCGTCGCTTTCCAGCAGCAGGGATCAGTACAAATAGCACGGTGAGTTCTGCTCTGCTGGAGAGAGCAGCGAGGCAGCAGCAGCATCCTCCTGGCCAAGGGGTGCACCCAGCATGTCCCCGGCCAGGTGCAATGCCATCCCAATCAGTGCTGTGCCCCTTGCTGAGCGTCCTGCCACAGGTCATAGGCTCTGGAGAGAGGCCAGAGAGACCCCCAGGTGCGTCTGAGCCTCTGCTGGGGCACGGGGTGCACTGGGGATGTCCCAGAGGGGTCTGAGCCTCTGACCTCTGAGGTCCCCCACGTCTCCTGTGCATCTCCGCTGTCGGAGGTGGGCGCTGGGGTGTCCAGCTCTCAGGCTGCAAGGAGCTGCAGTGTCTGGGGGCTATAGGTGAGGCAGATCGTGGCAATCGTGACAGTCTGGGGTCTGGAGAGTGAAATAGCCCCTGCCCCGCTGGTAGGGCGAGGGACTGGGCTAATAGCTTGGTCACTTTGGGAGAGGCCATAATGAAGGGAGAAAAGTTTCCTTTCCAGTGCCTTTTATTGGATTTTTAGGGGTTAAGGGCTCTCTCTGAAGCAGGCGAGTCATGACATCAGAGGCATCTCTAAAAGGTAAAAACAGATGTCACCTGCTGTTATGCCTAAGAGAAAAAGTGATGGATCCCAAAACCCCCTAATGCTCGCTCCGGCCACTTTAAAGCCTCCAAGATGGCAATGCCATTAGTTGCACAGCAGGACGAGCATTATCTCTACTTTCCAGTTTCCCTAGCAGAGCCATCCCAGACCACAGAAGCACCAGGAGATGTCCCAGGAGGGTGTTCCCATCCCCGATACCCCCAGCGGGAGTCGGTGGGCACAGCTGGCCGACAGGCTGGCTTTCCTGGTCCCGCTCTTATCGGCGCGGAGGACAGGGATGCTCTGCAGTCACGAGAATTATTTCTGTTTTGTTGTTGTTTTTTTCCCCAAATTCAAAAGCATTTCACGCTTCTGCAACTGCAGGTCACAACACTGAGGCTGGTGCCTGGCAGTACCTGCACAGACGCCTTCGGTGGCTTCCAGCATCCAAAGCAGCCGCCAGCCTGGCCAATGTGCCCCGCGGTTCTGTGAGCTGGGCTGCAGGAGGACGGTAAGTGTGTAAACCCATCAGAGCAAGGTTTCCAAAGGACTCCAAAGAGATTAATTCCCCCAAACCCCTCTGACTGCAAATGGAAGCCTTGTGCCAGCTTCCTTTCAGCTGGCATTTGCTGGGGAGCCTAAACGCAGATCTGGGATGTACCAAAGGAGCTGGTTCCTGCTGGCCATTGCTCTGAAATCCTTCCCTTGGCAGCAGGAGAGCAGCTAGCAGCAGCGTGCTGTTCTGCCTGGGCTTGCCGTGCTGCAGCTTTCTGCAGGTCGGGATGCCTGGGCTCGTTTTTCCTGCTGGCTCCCTCCCTGCGTCCTGTCCTTGGGAGCCTCCGCCTGCAGGCACAGCACCGCGGCTCCCATCTGCTGGGCTCTGACCACGGAGCAAAGCCCAGCACAGGGACGCGTGGCCGCGGCCCTTGTGGACACCCAGCCCTGTGGTCACACCTGTGGGACACCCATCAGGTCATGAATGCAGAGGGGACACGGTGGGTCCGGGTGGTCCCTACCAGGACGCAGGTAGCGCCGGTCACAGCACATGAGCTGCTGGTGGCACCCGACCACGGAAGGGTCCTGTGGGACAGCAGGGGCACCAGTGACCCGGTGTGGGGCACCCCAAGCAATTTCCACCTAGAAGCAGCTGCTGATGTGAGCTGATGCGAGCGAAATCCCCAAAGAGCAGATGCCAAGGAAAACAAAACCCAACAGAACGTCAGAAATCCGAATGGTAACAAGCAGCACAAGGAGGGTGGGGGCAGAGGGAGACGAGGGGCACTGAGGTGGGGCAGGCAGAAGGGAGCGCAGGCGATGGGCAGAGGAGAGGGGTGCAGGGTGGAAGCGGGACAGCGGCATGGCATGGGGCAGAGACGGGCTGGGGGGCTGCAAGCTGAGCAGCAATGCAAAGGCTTGAAGGAGCTCGTCTCAAGAGCAGGAGGCGAGCTGCAGCGCAAGCACAGACACACGGGGTGAGCCAGAGCAAGCCGACACAGCCCCAACAGCACCATGCCCGCCCACCGCCTCCTCCTGACCTACACCTGGCAGAGCAAACCTCCAGCATTACGTTTTCCCCGATAAAAACGGCAGCGACGCCTGGACCAGAGTGGCGGGGAGCTAAACGCACAGGCTGCTAAACACAGAGGCTGTGCGCCCTGCAATGAACGGTTCTGTGGCGACAGTAGCCGCCCTGGTTCAGGCAGTGCATAAATAACTGGCAAATATCGGTACTGTCAGAGGGAGAGCTCTGCCAGTCCTCCGCGGTGCTCTTCCAGCAGCGTGTTGCACGGCCGGGCAGGGAGAGATGTACGGGGAGGGATGTGCGAGCGCGGATGTGCCACAGGAGCAAAGCACAGCCTGCGTGGGTCGTGGGCTTGTTTGTGCCCCACAAGGGTGGCTGGGGAGGACGTGGCCTCCTCTTCATCTTCATCCAACCTTTTGGATCTGGGTTGAAGCTGACAAAACCCCACGGGCCTCCCTCTGTGTGACAGCAGCTTTGGAAGTCACCCTGATGGGATTTGAACAACTGTTCAAAGCCAAAGGGATGCCTCGCCTCCTGTCTGCTGGCTCGGGGCACCCCAAAACCTTCCTGTCCCCCAGCCAGGGAGGGCCCGGAGGGGCAGCGGGCAACGGCTAGAAACTGCAAGGCTTTTATACACGGGAATGTCCTGCAAATGAAAAAAGAAAAGAGATGAGAGAGAAGGAATAAATATTTAACCAATGAGAAGGCCATTAAGCTTCTCATAAACATCCATGTCCTGGAGCGGTTTCTCTGCGAGCAATTTGCGTTTCATCGCAGGGAGAGGGGACATATGCTTGCAGAACCCGTCCTTTGCTCGCATCTCTGGTGACCGCGGCGCTGAGCGGCGGTCGGAGCCTTTTACAGCTGCCTCCCAGCAACTCAGCCCTCTCCATGGCCCATTAAGGCTTTTAATCAGCCACCTCGGTGGCTCACAGCAGCAGAATGCAAACACCGCCGTGTTAGGAGACCCGGCGCTGGGTTTTGGGGGACGAATCCTGCTTTCAGCAAGGGGTCCGACACCTCTGGGAGCTGCCTCGCCTTTGTGCATGGGGGTGAAGATGCTCCCTGGCCAGGCAGGAGCTGCATCCTCCGCAGGCATGGATGAGGCCATGGACGGGTGCTGTGGGACCGGGGCTCGGGGACGTCCCTCCGGTGGCAGCCGGCGGGGAGGAGCCCGGGGTGCGAGGAGAGGGCTGCAGCCTGCCCCCCGTGCTGAAGGATTAACAGCAGCAATCTTGTTTGCAGCCAGCCTCCAGATGATACAACATAATAAGACATATAACAGCCTCTTGGAAAAAAAGAAAGTTATAGTTCCCACAGCAACCGTAACTCAGCCGCATTACACACATATATATTAAGGCATAAATTTAACAGCATATATTTTAATACAAAATACTGGCGATACGCGTGGGGGCAAATAGCAGGGGTTGAGGCATCCATAACGTTCGGCTCGCCCCGCTTCCTCCTGCTCAGATCCCCTCCGGCTGCAGCCCCGGTGTGGGACAAGGTGGCCCCGGCACGGGGACAACGCGGGGACACGAAGTGGGGCCCCCAGGCACGGCACGGTGTCTGGAAATGCCAAACGGGGCAACGGGGCATCGTCTCGCAGGGCACTGACAGATGTGCCTGGATGCGGCGAGGATTTCTCCCGTTACTCATAAGGCTGAATGCAGAGCGAGAGCCTTTCAGCAGATTTCCTTCTTTTTTTTTTTTTTTTCTCTTCTTTTTCTTTCTTCAATTCTGGTGGAATTGTGCAACAGGGATATAATTCTCTATTACTTTTTATGAAATGGCTCAAAACCATGTCGTTTAGGTCATTTTTCCAGACACCCCCAGGACCCCGGCAGCACAGCACGCGCGGTGCTTTCCCCGCGAACACCACGCGGCTGCTGCCGACGACTGGCAGCGATCGGTGAAGCAGCAGGAAGAGAAATGCTGGCTGTGCCACCGCCGATGGCACGTCCCTCCCTGCACCCCAGCGAGCTGCGAGCTCAGGACCCTGCAAGCCGCATGGTGCAGCCAGCGGGACGCATCCTGCCCAGCCGTACCAAACCCGTCCTGGGGTCGGCTGTTTATACCTTGGCTTGTGTTTTGAGTGCATCCCTTCTGCTCTGATAAGCTACAGCAGTGTCACTACAAAGCGCTGGATGCTTCTTTACCATACTTAGGTGTTTTTTCCCACTTTGCTGGGAATTGGCCGCACCGTAGAGGTGCCCTGTGGCCACCCGCGAGTACCCAGCGGGAAGGATGGAGGGGAGCACGCAGCAGAGGTGACCTCCACCAGTGACAAATAGGCTGCCCAGGGCCCAAGAGAGGCCACAAGGATGCTCCCCTCCTCTTGTGGATGAGGGCTGAGGCTTTACAGGGCTGAAATGCTCTGGGCATCAGGGCCTGATGTGGCCCAGCTGTGCCCATGGTGGGTGCTGGGTGCTGGGAGCAGCCTCGCTGGGGACCTCCCCCTGGCCTTGGAGATGCATTTCGGCTGAGTGCCTGCTCCCTGCCCAGCCATGGGGTGGCTTTGCTCCATGTCTCATGGGTATGGTCCCCAGGCTTGTCCTGGGCTCTCCCCTGGAGGGGTGCTGGGCTGACTCTGCTCACCTCACACAGGTACCGTGGCTCTGCACCCTGCGGGGGGCTCTGCGAAATGGGATGGGGGCCCTGAAGCAGGGGCTTTGTGTGCTGTTATCATCCTGCGAGTGTGTTTTACCTCTGCCTGCCTTTTTATCACTTTGGTTGCCGTAACAAGAGCTGAAGCCCTGGCTGCGTTACGGCCTACGTTGCACGAGTGTCCCCAGTATAATCACCTCCCGCTGCTTAATTGCGCCATCCCCACTATCGCTGTGTTAGGGGAGGGCTGCCCCGTGCCGGGATGCTCCCTGCACTGCCATCCTCCCCTCCTGGCACCCTGCAGGGAGGCTGAGCTGGCACCTCTAGCAGCCTGAATGCACCGCCTCACGTTAAATATACCCACACACCTGTGTGCGGCGTTTACGAAGAAATCCCAGCTAATCTCTCCATCTAGCCCAGGTTTGAGGATGCCCTTTCAGCAGGGATTTGTAGCATTTGCTACAGTTCTTTCCCAAGAATGCATTACCTGGGGTTTCGGATGAATAATGTAGGTCCTTGTTCAGCAAGTTACTTACAAATGTTGAACCTTAAACCACTGAAGTCTATGGATCTACTTGTGTACTTAAAGTTAGGCACAGGCTTAAGTGCTCCCGTAAATCAGGGCCTTATAGCCCAATTTGGCATTCCTAATAAGGTCTGCAGATATAAATAGCAGCCTGTATTGACCCAAGGGTGTGTTTGCCTTGGTCACTGCTACATCCTGCAAGACAAATGCTGACAGAAGCCAAAATGTCCTCAGCAGATACGGGGCCCAAGCCCCTGTGAACAAACACGGGGTAAACCCAGAGTATTTTGTAACGGCAGAAGCGACCTTCCTCTGGCACGAACGCGCCTGGGTGCTGAATCCACACCACCAAGTGGGGGTGGTGTTTCGCCAGTGGTCTAATTAGCGATTCTAATTTGCCCTGACTTCCTTGTTAGGGGCAGGTCTGAGCTCAGGCCGGGGGTGCGGGTGGGGGCAGGCTCAGGCCGTGGCACTCAGGGTCCGCAGACAAAAGCTTTCACCCCCCCCATGAGCTCCTTCCCTGCGAGGTTCGCGCTGCCCATGGCTGTTCAGACACATCCTTGAGAGCGAGCCAGCAGCTCTCCTCTTGTCTCTTGTGATTACTGTCCTGCCGTTATCCTTGAGAGACGCCATCTGCTACCGCTCCATCACCCGTCATCTTCCCATCTCCCCAGAGCTCGCCACGGCCCTGCTGCCCTGCTCCCGGCACCTCGTTAGGATCAATCAGATCAGCGGCGGCTGACGTGCCGGCCCCGCACCACACCGGGCCCGCGGGCGCTGGGCTGGGGATTTGGAGGCAGGCCTGCTGCTGGCGGCGATGGGAGCTGGGACCCCCGCGCCTCGTCCCCTCCTCTCTGTGCCTCACACAGCTGCTGGGAGCACCAAGGGGTGCTGGGGCTGTGGGGTTTTAGGGTGCTGTCTGAGGCGATGGGGTGCCCCACAGCCACCTGAGAGGAGGTTGCGGCAGGGAGGGGGGCTGCCTGTTTTCTCAGGTGACAAGCGGCAGGACGTGAGGAAATGGCATCAACTTGCACCAGGGGAGGCCCAGAGCGGGCCTCAGGCAGAATTTGGTCCTGCAGAGGGTGGCCGAGCGCTGGGATGGGCTGCCCAGGGCACTGGTGGGGTCCTCACCCCAGAGGTGTGTAAGGGACGTGTGGACGTGGTGCTTGGGGACACGGCTCAGTGGGGGCACGCGGTCGGTCGGGGGTAGCTGGGCCTGGTGGGCCCAAAGGGCTCCTCCAGCCTAGATGATATATGGGGCCGTGCAGCCTGCAGCAGGTGTCAAGGCACGAGGACAGGATTGTTTTGGGGTCAGAAGGGAGGTGCGTTTATTCCGGAGCCCTTCAGGGTCCCCAGCAGCAGCAAGATGCATTGAGTCAGTGCAGCGACGCATGGTGCCTGGCACTGCTAGCCTCTGGCTTCTGACCAGCAGCAGGTGAGCCCCCAGACCCGTTATCCCACTGCAGGACACGAGCAGCTCCCGCTGCAGCCGCAGAAGCCCCTCGTGCCCTCAGGCAGGGGGCTGCAGCCCTGGGAAGTTGCCGGAGAGCCGGGATTTACACTCCGTGTCATAGGCCCGACCAAAGCTCACGCCCGCCTCGTGGTGTAATTCACAGCTAAATGTACATTTAGATAAAAACTCCAGTAAAAACATCACATTTTATTAGGGGAGGGCGTGCGATAAATTTTTACCTCAACGCTTCCAGCAGTCAAAGATGAAACGCGCCTTCAGGAAAATCACTGCCACCGCGATGGGCTTTCATCCCGCTCTATCAGGTGGCTCGCTGGTGTTGTTAAGACACCTCATTAGAGCATTCAAATGATCTGCAAAGGCTAAAACTCGTCGTTCTGCCAGCTCTCCGGAGCTCTGCCCTGCGTCCAGCCATCCTCAGAGCCTGGTGAGAGGCTCATGCAGATGAGCATCCTTCTGAAAGCCCTATAAAAGTGATTTTCTGTCTGTTGATCAAAATTATTGTCTATGGGAAAATACACGGGTGCCTTCTCCAGAATTTATCATAGAGCTTCAGATGTGTTTGCACGCAGAGCCCACGAGGCTGTCTGCAGCGCTCTGGCAGAGGCGTCGCGGGCTCTGAGTGCTCCTTCTGCTCCAGCTCCTGCTCTCCCGGCTCTCTCCCCACCGCGATGTTGGAAGAAGATTGCACGCTACAAACCAGCAATTTTTAATGATATCCAAGCGTGTAACATCAGAAATCTTTAAATTGTTCCAAGGCCAGAAATAAAATCTGCATCTGAAGTCACAGAAGTATTTCAAAGCAGCGCTTTAGGGTTTACAAGTGCATTGGGGAGGACGATTTAAGTGTTTACAAGCTACGAGGCTCGCTGGGACTGAAGAAAGAGAAGCAGTGATGGGGACAGCTGGAGATGGATTTGTCCCCTCTGTAGAAGTGTTTTGGGGACATTGGGATGAGCTGAGCCACGGGTGCCAGCTGCTGTCCTCCCTGAACCCACTCCCAGGAAAGCCTCCAATTCACTATTTCGTAAGATGATTGGTTTTTCACAAATGAGCAGCTTTTTAAAATGTCTGAGTGTGTGTATATTTATAATCAGAGGCTTCTGAACTTTGCCAAGGTTGGGCATAAAATAAAGGTGTGCGGTTGCCTTGCTCGCACGCACACTGCATTCTTAAAATGGGTAATTCGCAGAAAATTACCCCGTTCCCTGCACAAGGAGGACTTGCAAAATTTGTGAAGTGTTCAATGTTTTTATGAAGTGTTTCTAACCCTCTTCTTTTTGTGCAGTAAAGCTTGGCAGGGGAGAGGCTCACCTGCTCATAAATCAGAAGGCAAATTAAAGATGTGCCATCTTCTTTCTACTCTCCCTACTTTTAACTCTTGCTTTTCAGATGCCTGGGGGTGGCGATGCTCCAGGAGGGGGGCAGCAGCCCCGGTGTGCCCCATCACCTCCACTGCACCCCGCGACAGGAGATGTCACTGTGCCCAGAGCTGAAGCACTGGCTGCTGGAGCCAGGGAGCAAGCAGCAAGGGCAGGATCGTGCCATGCGTGGCCTGCAGCCTCTATTTTTCCCCTGGTTTTTGCTCCCAGGCTGTGAGCAGCCTGGATCTGGCAGCCTTTGCCCTCCCAATGTGGTCTTGGGTTTTGCTACCCGCCGCAAAGCTCCATTAACCAGCGGTTTGATCTCGTGTTAACAAGGGGAAGGAGGCTGGAGAAGGAGCCGCAATTAAGGGAGGTGAAAGTTAAAACATCAAGGGAAGTTTTTAATTGAAGAGCAGCCCTGCAGGGAAACGCAAAGGAGAGTTTGGCAGTTTTGCGGATGGTGATAACGTCACACTTCTTGGAGAAAGGCGAGGAAAGAAAGAGAGCTGGGGTGGTCAGGAGCTTTGAAGAAGTAGGACGTGCACAAAAAGGAGAGGGAAGGGAGAAAGCGCTGCTGCGTGCTGCTGCTAGCTCTCCGTCACGCCTGCTCCCGTGATGGCCCTGGCCTTGTAGAGGAGCCGCTGTGCCCTGCTGGGTGCATGCAGCTCCCCAGGCTCCAGGAAAGTTTGCGCTATTTCTTTTAACTCAGTCTGTTAAAAACAAAATGCAGTTCTGTATTAACCATTGCACTCTCTGCGTCCTTATGGAAACAGTCCCCAGAGCTCCTTCCTTTGCAAACCAGGCCATTCGGTATTTTGCCATTGATGGATTTTGGTGAGCTCAGATGGTGTTGGCAAGGTTTCACCCTGCACAGCCCCTGGCAGGCTCCTGGTGCCTGCTCTCTGCATCCAGGTTCCCTTTGCAGGAGACGTGCCCTTCGCAGAACGGGCTTTCCCATGAACTCGGACCTGTCCCAGGCTGTTCTCCCACTGAGCTATCAATGTGAAATTTCCTTTTTGAGGATATAGTCACCAGGGCTCAATGTTTGGTCCTGAGCACGCTGTCCCCATGCTCAGTCGCTTCCATACAGAGCACGGAGCTGGCACGGGCTCGCCAGCAGCACGAGGAGAAAAGCAGCAGGAGGAGTGCAAGGCTCAACGCCAGCTTACTTGGCCCCAGGAACACAAACCCTGCGGTGCGTGACTTCTGGTGCGCGGGTATCGCCTGTGCTGCCGTCGGAGAGCGCTGTGGCTGGGATCGTCCTGGAGGTCCTGGGATTCGCTGAGGTTTCAGCTCAGCCCCAAACTACTGAAGCATGAGCTGCTGTTCTCGTTGGAAAGATGCCTCTCTGGGGGGCACCTCTCAGCTCAGAGGTGGGAACCTTCATGAGCGTTGCTGTGCTCTGACAGCGTAGCGCCCGGAGCTGGGCTCTCGGTGCTATCCCAGGGAATCAGCTTACAGGCAGGATTGTTCATCACAACGAGGCGTTTTCACAAGTCTGACCCCATAACAAGAACCACGAGTGGAGGAACGTGGAGAACACTGGGATGGCAGAAAGCTCTGGGCAGGCTGGGATCTAGACCAGATGCCAGAGGGGCCTTGCAGCAAGTCCCGTGTTTTCCCCTGGAGCCTTTCCTGTGTTCCACGCTCATCGAATCGAGGGAGGAGACCTCCACGTTTGGCCATATCCAACCAGCCTGCTCCGTTCTCCAGTTCTGGCCAGCTTACAAGGTGCTTAGGAACAATCTGCAGCTCGGGAGCTATTAGCAGGTTTTTTTTCAGTGAATTTGGAACAAGGAATGAATTTGAGAAACTTCAGCACTTCTTGGCTGATCCCAGGGAAGAAAAAAAAAAAGAGAGAGAGAACTCGGTGCCTGAACCGTCTGTGATGGGTTAATTACACCAGTGAAGGCTGATGGAAGACAGGAACAGCAATCAGAATCTCTGCCTTATCCCACCTATGCAGTTTTCTCAGATCCACTCACAATTGATGTGGTTGCCAATATCAGACCCTTTCCAGTGTAGGGTGACTCCGAGCCTAAACATCTTCTAATTTACTGCTCCGTCCAGCAGTACTGTGGATTTTTTCGATCCGTGCAAGATGTAATCAGGTGGGAAGTGAAGGACTTTTCTCATCCAAGGTCCTGTTTCTGCATTTGAGGTGACAGCCCTCTCTTGAGGACCCTAAACACTTCAAGATGGGACAGGGTTTTCGCTGTGTGAAACCAGCCCAGAAATAAAGATGTCATACAAAAGAAGAAAGCAAAATCTAAACCCCAGGAGCTGGTGGGAGAGAGAGCTGAGGCACAACGACCATGAGCTGAGAGCCTCGGCGACCTTTGGGGCTGGGGGACAGGAGCCCAGGAGGAGCATCTCTTGCCAGGGGTGAGTTTGCTGAACCAAACCTCCCCGCTGTCCCTTCCCCAGCACTCATTTTCCTCCCCGCTCAAAACTGCAGGTCCCAGAGGGAAGCCTCCTCCCCGGGGACTTCCCACCGCATCCTGCACGCCCCAGGGGGCTGCGCAGCACCCACTGCATGCGGCCTAAACCCCATCCAGAAGCTCACGGTGTTCCCTGCGCAGCAACCACAGTTCAAGCAGAGATGAAAACCCTGCTGGGATCAGCACACCTTTAATTAATGGCAATTCTGCAGAAAATCCTGTCCATTCAAAACGACCCTGTGAAGAATGGAGGCATGCTCTCTGGCTCTGGATTATTTAAATCACATGCACTGGGATTTATTGAGACATCCAGGCTGTGTTTTCTGAGCATTAGGAGCTCTTTCCATTACAAATCCACGGATTTTTATGCATTGGGTAATGGATTTTTGATGGAATTTTGAAACTGGAAAGAAGCCAGGGCCGGGGACTCCTCAGAACATCACAGCTGGCACCTAAAGAAGAAGAAAGGAAAAAAAATGGAGAGGGAAAAACTTAATGAAAATATATATTTGTATAAACAATCAATGAAGATCGCGTTCGCGTGTTAAACAACCACCTTGAAATTGGTCTGTCTCAAAGGACTGAGCAATTGCAGACTACCTTAGCATGAATGATTTATGACATTCATGAACTTGGCAACTGCATCAGTTTTCCTAAACCTGGCAGCAAACACCACCTGCATATTAAGTGAAGATTTATGATTTATAAAACTCACCTCATTATGCAGAGGAACATGAATTGTCTTATGTGTGCAGTCTATAACTCCCAGGACAGATGAAAAGGCAGCTATGACACAATTTATGTGCTCACACTGCTGAAGTTTGTGGGGGAAAAACAGGCGGAATAACTAGGTCTTTGAGTTGGGTGTCTTCAAAGCTGCTCAACGGTGCGGTGGCCAAAATCGCCTGCTTGCTTGGAGGAAAAAAAAAAAAAGCTTTGCAAAGCTTAATGGTGGAGGTCATGTGAATAATCACTGCGCTGAAGGGTGCCCTCCCTCCCGAAAGCACAGGGGTAGGGGGCAGCGGAGGTGCCTCCGTGGAAAGAACGGGCTTGGTGTTGAGCTCAGCGCTTGCATTAATCCCCACCCTTCCCGCTGTCCTTTTTTGATCTTCCTCGCTGCGGGATGAGGGTTCCCAGTTACAAGGAGCAGCTCTGCCACGTCTGTTCGTGTGTCTGCTGTTAGGTGTGGGAGCCACGTCCCCGGGCGAGGACCGAAGCAGAAAATACACGAGCCGAGCATACGGCTGGGTTCTCTCATCTGGGGTGGGGAGCGTTGGAAAGACTTGGAAACGAGCCGGGCTGAGGGGCTGGGAATGAGTGACAGGGTGCGAGGAGCGCACTCCTGATCTACCGTGAGCTCGAGTGAATGGGGTTTGTGTCCCTGTCACCACCCCAGCGTGGGGGGACGCCTCCAGCAGGGCTCCTGTGCCCCAGGCAGGGGTGGCAGTGCTGTCCCCAGGCCCCTGGACTCCTGCCCATGGCATGTCCCCCCTGTCCCCTGCAACACAGCGGGGCCGCCTCATGCAGATACATTTAAGCCAGCCCCTGCGTCCCCGCTGGCTCCAACTCCTTTTGAACGAAGGGATGTGACTGAGGAAGGCCGGCCCCGGAGCCATGCTGTGTGTTGCTAATTACACCCGAGGGCTCTGGCTTCTCTGGGAGGGGAAACACATGTGCTTTGGGTTCGTAATTGGTGCAAGGCTACTTAAAACAATTTAAGCTGCCCCCATGCCCAGCTGGGTTGCTTCTGCTCACCCTGTGCTGCTGCTGTCTGTGCAGGGAACTGGCTGGGGAGCTGAGCTGGACAAGGCAGCCTGGCGAAACGCAAAGGGGCAGGGAGCCCTCCTGCCACGCAGGCCTCCGTGTGGCCCCGCAGCCTGCCAGCACTGGCAAGCAGGTGGTTGTGGGGCTGGCACCGAGCCCTGAGGGTTACAAAGCCCGCAGGCAGCGCGGCTGTGACGAGGCTGGAGTGGTGGCAAGCTGCTGGGCGCTGCTGCAGCGGGGCCGTGGCACTCTCCCAGCTCGCTGTCCCTCGCCCTCGATGTCAGGGTGGGGACTTCTCCCCAGCGGCTCCTCTGGCCCTTTATAAACTCCTGTTAAGGAAAGCATCTCCACCGCCTGTTCGGAGAGCACCAGCTCTAGGGACAGCCCGGCTGGCAGCGGTGCCTCGGGGCTTCCTGGGATGGAGGCACCTGAGGGTTTGCTGCCAGGAGGGGGCTGCAATGGGGCCGTCCCCATCGGCGTGCCGGGGAGGAGAGCTCCTGCCCCCAGGTGAGCAGGGCTGGGGGAACTCCCTGAGATGGAGGTCTCAGAAATATCCTCCTTGGGAACAAAGGGGTTGGGGGGCAGTGGGGAGGTGGGGCTGGGCGAGGCAGGCGAGGGGATGGGGCTGGAGGCTGCCTGGGTTCGTCCTTGTTCTGCTGCTTGGCGTGGGGGACACAATTCACTGTTTATTTTCTGCAGTAAAAACCTGCACTGGAGCTCCTCGAGATATATGTTGGTGCTACTGGAAAGGAGGGAGCCAGGAACGTGAACGGCTTTTTATTTTTTTCCCCTCGCTGTCTTATTGCCAAGGCAGCAGAGAATGAGTGAATTCTGTCGAAGCCCAAATCGGGATTTTTTCTCCTCCAAACGTTACCCGTTTGTTTCACGCCTCTCATGGGTCTGACTTCAAAACGAAATTGTCGTAATGGTGCGCACAAATTGCAGGCTGCACCTGGCCTGCCTGCTCCAGCCAGAGGGTCCCTGTGCCCCCGCCCTGCGCTCGGCCAGCACAAGGCAAGCCGTGAGCGCACGGGGCTGTGCCAGGCCCGGAGTGTTGCAGCTTACGAAGGAGAGGACTTCGCAAGTACGAAATACTTTGTATTTATGAGCTAACACAAGAAACAGTGAGTGCGTATCGGTGGAGCGATCTGTGTTGTTTCCAGAATAAAGAACTGCTTTCTTGAGGCAAGGCGCCGCCCCGGGATTGTGCCGGCTGGGAGCTTTGTGTCCCGCAGGTCGCACCAGGAGCGGGAAGCGATGGGTACGAGCAGGGTAAACTAGGGTGGCTGAGGGGCGGCGTGAGGAACCCGCCCGGAGGGGAGCAGCGTGCTGGGCGGCGGCGGAACGGCTGGTGGCGGTGCCTCGCGGGGGCCCGGAGGGGGAGCAGAGAGCACCGCGGCGGCTCGACGAACAGCAGAGGGCAGGACGGGCAGGGAGCTGCGGGGGGCACGAGGCAGCAGGAGAGGGGACGGCCCCGGTGCCACGCAGGGCGGGGGAGCCCGTCCCGTCCGGCCCCTCAGCCCCGTCCCCTCAGCCCCCGCCCGGCGCACACCGCGCATGCGCGCCCGCCCCCTCGCGGCGCCTCCCGGCGCTCTGCGCATGCGCCCTCCCCCTGACGCAAGGCGGCTGCAATCGCCCCGCGCTTTCTCCTGCCCGACCTTGAGTGCGCGGCCGCCCGCAGGCCCCCGGCTGCCCGCGGCTGTGCCGGCACCGGGAGCGCAACCCGAGGGCCCGCGCCTCGGCTCCGTGCCCGCGGGGCGAGCCGCCGCCTCCGTGCAAGCCCCTTGGTGCCGGCGCGCAGCCGCGGGGAGGGCGCGTGAACCGGAGCGCTTTACGAAAAGCTAACGGGAGGAACAGGCGATCGCCGGGACAGCCCGCGGCGGGGGGTCCTTGCGGCGCGAAGCCCCCCCCGCGAGGCCCACGTGGGTGGAGGCTTCCAGAAGAGCCCGGCCCGGCCCCACTGCCCCCCGCCGCCATGCTCAGCGCCCGCCGCGCCGCCGCCCGCCTGCCTCTGCTGCTGCCCCGCGGCGGGCCCGCCACAGCGCCCCCGGGGCTCGCGCAGGTGCGGGGGGGCGGGGAGGGGGCCGTGAGGGGGCTGGGGGGGAGCTGAAGGGGGGGGCGGGGGGGCCTGAGGGAGGTGGGGGCTGGGGGGCGTGAGGGGGGCTTGAGAAGGAGCTCAAAGGGGGGTTTAGGGGTCTGGGGGGGCCTGAAGGGGCCTGACGGAGGGCGGGAGGCTTTGGGGGGGGAAGCTGGGAGGAGCTGGGGGGGTGAAGGGGCACAGGGGGGGATCTGGGGGGTCTGAGGGAGGTTGGGGGGCCTGGGTTGGGCTGAGGGGGGCTAGGGGGAGCTGAGAGGAGCTGGGGGGGGTGAGGGGCCTAAGTGGGGGCGGAGGGGGGCTGGGGGGCCCCCGCAGAGGGGCTGGGGCAGGCCGAAGGGGACTGCAGGGGGCTGCTGGTGCCGTGCCGGCCGCGATGGAGGCAGGCCCAGGCCGTGTGGGGGCGGCAGGCAGGGGTCGCAAGACGCGCCCCGTTAGCATTGGGCACTCCCCTGGCGCTGGTTCCGTTTGCAGGGAAGCCCAGGGCAGGGTTGCTCAATTCCCCGCTGCCCCGGGACAAAATGGTCGCGGAGGTCGGGCTGGCAACGCAAGGGGACGAAAATGAGTTTAGGGGATGGGGCCTCCCGGTCCGGCAGCTCTTGGTGCTGGGGCCGGCCTGCCCCAGCTGTCGCACCATTGCCTGCGTCTGGCAGGGGCAAGGCCACGAGTCCCGAAGGATCCCCAGAACACTCGTGTGTTGGGGCGCTTTTGTTTGTAACGAGATGCTTTGCTAAAAACACGAGGAGAGAAATGCACGACACTGTCGGAGCTCTCTGAGATGCTGACGTGTGCGTGCAGAGACGCAGCTTGTGCAAAAAAACCCGTAAGAGTTGTCCCAAAACCTTGAGCGCAGATTTTTCAAGCAGAACATCTGAGGCTGACCGCACACAAGGCTTCAGGAACTGGGTTAATGTTTATCTGCTGATCCTCGTCATGGGCTGAAGGTTCAGAGCTAAATTAGTGAACTAATTTTTGTCTGCTTAACTGGTAGCGTATGCATAGACTGCTTTGAGTGAAATTGCTCAGTTCAGGTAATAAATATTGGTATTATGGGGATAGTAGTAGTTTTTTTTGTGACAAACGGAAACTTCCTTAAATTCTTGCTTAGTTTGTCCTCAAGATTTTTTAAAAAAATACAGTGTTGTAGGGCTGTGTTATTTCAGAAATTGTCTTCCTCTGAAAGTCTTGGGCTGAAGATCACTTCCTGTTCAAACTCAACCTTCATGAGAACCTCTTTATTTTATAGACGTTCTGGAATGGCCTCAGTCAGAACGTTCTCAGAGCGGCATCCAGCAGAAAATATGCGTGAGTATTGCCTTGCTTTTTCAGGTCTGGATGTTTGATGTTTATTTCGAACCTTGTGACTCCAGAACTGATTATGGGAGTGGGAGATGGTGAAAAAGAGCAGAGCTAGAACCTATGCCTGTCACTTTCCCAAGGCTGTGTCTTTATCCCTGTAATTTATTTTTTTTATTTCAGGGGAACTTTTAGGATTGTTCTTCCCCCCACTCTCCACCATCAGCAGCATCCACAAAATTCTTGAGATTTGTTTGATTGGAGAGGGAAAGGATGGAAAACTTGTTTTACGCTGGTGTGAAACCAGGGTGACAAGTGGCTCTGTTTCAGTGCAGATAAAGCTTATTTCAAAGAGCTTGTGCGTTTCAATCACTTGTTTGTCATGTTACGGGATGATGAGGAAAGGACAGCAGTTGTATAACTTAGTCAGATGTTCTGTGGGCAGTGGTGGCTGGGGACACGGGGCAGGAAATCTGCCTGTGTTAGGGAAACAGCCCGGCTCTGGTCGGTACAAAGACACGGAGCGGTTGCTCATTTTCGAGATCGCTGCCTGAGGCTGGGTGAACCGGAGTTAGAGCGGCCAAACACCCTGGGGAGTGGGAGGCGATGCCCTGGTCATGAACAGGGCCCTGCTCTGGCTTCAGGGTGCTGCCAGAACGTGGCTTTGTCTAGAAAGCAGAACTACATTTCAGGAGTTCTCACTAGCCTTGAAAGAGGTAACACGCTTCCTAGAAAGAAAGAAGAGGTTTAAGTTTCCCTCATGTCAGAACCACTCCCGTTTTTCAGAATTAACTTCCTGCCCTTCAGGAGCAAACAGATGGTTCTTTCACTCTGCCTCAGAGGACCCTGCATGGGCTTAGCTAGTTTTGTTGTCTCTGTGCATTGTTCACTTCATGCTAAGCAGTGATAAATGAACTGATCCCATTTATTACTAGCATCTTGACCCCAGGAGGATGTCATCAGGCAAGCTGGAGTGCAGAAATCAAAAGTAACCCAAAACAAGTCCAGGAAACTTCATGGGAGGAGGGCTGGGCTTACTTGCAACTCATTCTGTATCTAAATCTTATCGGATGTTGAGAAGATACAGTTGAGATCTTTCTGGTGAAGAGTGGTGTTATGTGTTTAAACAAATACGTGGGGATTTAACTGTAGGCAATCTGATTGAGTTGAGAGCCAGGAGGTTAAATTCCAGTGCAAGAGTCAGAGAGCACCTTTGGGCCCAGAACAGCATGTGGGTTTGCTTCGATGTCTGGTGAAAAATGACTTTGTCCTGCCTTCAGACCAGAAAAATTGTATCTAGGTAGTATCTGCCCTTAGCAGTAATCTGATTTTTCCTGTAATGCTCCTTACAGCTCAGAAGCAATTAAGGGTGCCGTTATCGGAATTGATTTGGGTACAACAAATTCCTGCGTGGCAGTTATGGAAGGAAAACAAGCCAAAGTAAGTCAAAAATAAACTTCAGCCTGCAGTCCCAATCGGTGTTCTTGCAGGCGATGATTTTTGGTGGGGTCCTGTTTTGGCTTTCACATAGGTGCTGGAGAACTCGGAAGGTGCCAGGACGACGCCGTCGGTTGTTGCCTTCACAGCAGATGGTGAGCGCTTGGTGGGAATGCCGGCGAAGCGGCAGGCGGTAACTAATCCGCACAACACCTTCTACGCTACCAAGCGTCTCATCGGGCGGCGCTTCGACGACTCTGAAGTGAAGAAGGACATGTGAGTGGGGGTGGGGAGGGCGATGCCACCTGCAGCAGGAAGAGCCCAAAACCCAGTGCTGCGTAACGCGACCGGTTGTGATTTCAAATGCAAGCCTGGCTTGGGTAGTGAGGGGTCAAGCAGTTACGCCCTCGTGGTTCAAAGTTTTACTGCTTATACTCTGAGGACCACGCTGTATTTTTATTTTAAGGTTTTCAGAGAGGTCATCAAACAGTACACCAATTAGTATTTCTCCTTGAGAGCCTTGCTAATACTGCGCAGAACTCTCAATATCTACCAGACAAGTTGGTTCTTATTCTTGAGAGCTGTTGCTGAATAAGAACAGAATATGTTGGTGCTTCTGGGGCTCACTGGAGCTGAGGCCATTGGAAATTTCAGTATTCTCTGTCAAAAGCCTGCATGTGGTGTTCTGATGATGCTAATTGTAGGGGATCCACGCTGTATATTGGTACAGAAATTCCGAAAGGAGTTGTTCTAGGGTTTTTTGTCTTTTTCTTCCAGTAAGAATGTCCCATTTAAAATTGTCCGCGCCTCCAATGGTGACGCCTGGGTGGAGGCCCACGGGAAACTGTATTCTCCAAGCCAGATTGGTGCCTTTGTGCTAATGAAGATGAAGGAAACTGCAGGTTGGTAGAGTTTGGTCTTTGCCATGCACAAATACGAGCATGACTCATACTGGGCAGCAGTAACTGGCTGCGCTGCAGCAATGCAGACTTCTGTGCTGTGGGAATTCATGTGTAGCAGGCCGTGCTGTGGGGCAGGCTGCGGAAGGGAGTGGTGACGGGCTGTTAGGAAACCTCAGGGAGGATCAGTGCCTGTGTTAACGTGGGATCTCTGGCAAAATATTAGTGCTTTACGTAAAACACACTCAAATGCCAAGTGTGCTGATTTTCAACTGACTTGAATGCACCCTTTTTTCAGAAGGGGGAGCTCCTTTTCCTTGAAAACTGCAGTCCTCGTGCCTCCTAGGCTGCAGCTGAGCACGGGCTTTGGCAGCAGGGTTTTGAGGTGGCTTGGTTCTTACCCATTGACCAGAAGTGTAGTCAGAGAGGGAATTCTCGAGGGACCTGATTAGTCAGCTGCAGGGAAAAGCTGCTTAGTCTGTGGTGACTTTGAATCTTTACTAGGGAGAAATATCCATTGTCCTGGAGATGTTTTTCCTTTTCAATTCCTAATATATAGTTTCTGGAATAATTTATTACAACAAATCAGTGTAGTAGTAAATCAAATAGCTGTCTTTTGCAGCCTGGTTTGAAAAGTATTATGCAATCACTGTGAAGTGTTTGAAGGGCAGGACTGAAGCTTGTGACTGAAGCTTCATGTGAAGATTTTTTTTTCAATGTTAGTTCCTGGACGCTTGCTGAAGTTGCCAAGAGTAAAATAGGAATACTGTTTCAAATGCTTGTAAACATGTAGTGTGTATATGTTATGCTATATACCTTACCTATAAATGTCCTTACCTACAACAGATTGTGTGGTAAGGACAAAAATGATTAAGTGATAAGTACCTTACATGCTGAACACTGCAAAGAAACAGAAAACAACCTCAGTCTTGCACGCTGAGAAGGCTAGTTAAGCTCAGGAATTCTCCCTCACTAATGGCATCCAGTTACTGATTGAAGTGCAGAGGTGTTTTGCCAGAAATCCACAAACTGTTCATGGAAGGACTTGGTTTCTGCGCAGTTCCCTCTGCATCTTCCCAGAAAGCAGCAGCTTCTTGAGCAGGAAGCCGTTCTTCTGTTAGTTCAGGAAAATTATTTCAAATCAAGTGGTAATGAAGTTTGTGGGATTCTTTTTAATGTAAAAATAACTTTTTGTCTCTTTTTTACTCCAGAAAATTACTTGGGACATTCAGCAAAGAATGCTGTGATCACAGTTCCTGCTTATTTCAATGATTCTCAGAGACAGGTATTCACCAAGCTCTAAGATTTTCAGGCTTGTAGGCTGCTTTTAGTTTCTCTCACTTATCAGCACTCTTTTTTTTTCCTCCCACTTAGGCTACAAAAGATGCTGGGCAGATCTCTGGCTTAAATGTTTTGAGGGTGATTAATGAACCAACAGCAGCTGCACTTGCATATGGTCTGGACAAGTCTGAAGACAAAATGTAAGCTCATGTTCATAACATCAACCCCCTTAAATAAGCGTGCTGTAATTTGCTTTGTAAATGCATCTTCTGGGCTGTTTTTTTCCTGAATCACTGGTTGGAATTCTGCCAAAGTAAACTCTCAGGAGTGAATCCATGCTGTGTCATGTCACCCGTACTCCGTGTCAACTATACTTGTTGAAGAAAGTTCACAACTTGCGGCTACAGCTGAAATTGGCGCTGAGCGTTGGTAATGGTATTGCCTGCTGGTAGCAGTGATAGGCGTGGCTCGGGCCAGCTGGGCGAGAGGTGGTCACCAGTGGTGCTAAAGGCTGCCCTAAGAGGGAGGTTGAGGTTTGGTGCCTGGTAATCCACAGTTTGTATCTTTTTCCTGGCTGCATTCAACCTTCTGCCGCTGTCAAGGGTGGTCATAAAAATGCAGGGGGGTTGTTACTGACTTTGTATTTGCGATGGGGATTATAGTGCTGTGAAAGGCTTCCATCTTGTAGGACGTGTTTCATGGTGGTCCTAGTGTCCTTGCCTTTGTCATTAGGTGTCTCTCCTCAAAGAAGAGGAAAGAGCTGCGCTGAGAAGGCTTCCACCTGGACTCAGTGCACTCAAGGAATGTGCACACTGATCTCTTTGTTGTTTTTAAAGAACTTTTGTGGATGGCAGCATGAGTTCTGCACACTTATCTCTTGGGAAGAATGATTTTGAGCCCCAGAACTTTGTCTGGAAAGTAATGTTTTTCTGTCTCTGTTCATGTAGCATTGCAGTCTACGACTTGGGTGGAGGCACTTTTGATATCTCCATTCTGGAAATCCAGAAGGGAGTGTTTGAGGTGAAGTCAACCAATGGTGACACTTTCTTAGGTGGAGAAGATTTTGACCAGGCTTTGCTGCAGTATATTGTTAAAGAGTTCAAGAGAGAGGTAAGGTACCTCATCGAAATTCAACCTCATGTTACGTTGTCTTTTAACCCTGCTTAGCTTCTGTGGAAGGATAAGAATTTTCTTAAATTATTAGGACTTCTTTTGGGATCTGTGGCACAACTGAGATTTAAAAGTATTGAAGATACCTGTTAGCCTGACTTCCAGGTCTTAGATCTATTTTCTCAGGGCAGAATGTTCCTGTCCTGGAAGACAGAATAAACAGCAGGGCTTCTGCTTTTTTTCTTGCAGCGTAGCAGGACTACCTATATGTAGTCTGCTTACTTTTACTAACAAAAATCTGTGGGCCGATTGAATGTGTCAGCACAGATGTACGTGGTGCAGTGTTGGCCGTGGGAGACTGCAATACAATTCCAACTCTGTTCCTTGCCTTAATATTCTGTGATGCAGCAGCTTTTCCCGGCTTTTATCCGTAACTTACTGAATAATCACTTCTAGAGCAGAGAGGGCTAACAGATGGTTTTGAAATGCTAAAGATGTTTGCCAGAAGTTAGAGAGATCAAGAGTTAGAGAGAAGTTCAACAGGCTCTATTCCAACAAACATCTTTTCAGTCAAGAGTGATTAAAAAGGTGAACTGCAGTGATGAAAAGCTCTCCATGGCTAGCTAACAGTCTGCTAACATGTTTTTTGTTGCTTAGACGGGTGTTGACCTGACTAAAGACAACATGGCCCTTCAAAGGGTGAGAGAAGCATCAGAGAAAGCGAAGTGTGAGCTTTCTTCATCTGTGCAGGTAGGTGGCTGGGCTCAAAGGAGAGTATCAAAATGTTTTACTGAACTGTTTTGATTATTTTTGTTTCTAAAACTCTTGAAGTAGCTGCTTTTCTCCTGTGCTGGCAGCTCAAGCTTCTGTTTAATCAAACAGCATCGGTTTAACTGCAAGTTCTCTTTCTCAGGACAGTCTCTCAGTGTCTGTTGAGGAGCAAAATCAGTTGTCAGAAGTGAAGAATAACGGATTCCGCCTTTTGCTTCTGTTCTGACACCATGTTTGCTCATTGTGCAGAGAATGTGACCTTGTTCCCAACTTACATACTATAGAAGCATGATGGGCAATAGGGAATTGAGCTGCAGCTAGTACTTCTGTGTTACAGGAAGTATTTAGGGCTTTGTGGAAGCACCTCCAAAACCTTGTGGTGCTGCTCGCACCGCTGAAACAGCTAATTTGTCTAATAGCAGGGAATAATTTCTAAAAAGAATCTTATTTTCCACCAGAAGGGTTGCTTAAACAATGAGCAGCATATACACCCTTTCCTTTTCACCCGTTTTGTATCTTAGTGTATTCAAGTTTGTCCTTTATTCAGTACTGAATAAGGAGCTGGAGAAGCAGCAAGCTGGGGGTGTAATAGTCTTGCCGAAGTGAAATTAAGGTCAATTATATAGTAATTGAAATGGGGGCTCTGCCAATTTCTAGGTTCTGAATAAACATTTTTTTTTTTGTTGGCCAGTGGGGAGCTCATAGCAAGGAGTTTAGGCCAGTCACAATGGGTGCATAGTTCTGCCAGAGACATAGCAGGCTCTGTTTTAACCGGCTCGAGAGCTGGCAAATGCAGTCTGTTCATACCGGGAAAAACTGAATTCCCCAACTCCTTGGTGGTGAAGGGAAAACAGCTCACTGCTGGCCCTGTCCTCCCTGGTATTTTTGAGCATGCTGTTTACAAAGCAAATGCGCACCGCTAGCCTGTAACATGGGTGTAGTTCTTGTTCTGTGAAGTTAAATCTCTAGAGCTGAAAGCAGTAATGTTTTTGTAGTCCTGATGTCATCATGATTCAGCACTTGAAGGTGATTTCAGCGTAAGACTTGATTTTAAAATCCAGGGTGTGAATTTGTAAGATTGTTCACAAATAACCATGAGAAACAGGGATTGTGGCCCAGGGCACTGGTGAATGTTTGGGTTAAGTAGCAGTGGACTAGTTGTCGGACAAGCTGCTTGCCTTTAGACAAGGGTCATGAGTTAGTTCCTTTGGGTAGCTTACCTTGTATGAAGCCTTAGGTAGTTGTTAGCAAAATCTGGCTGAACATGGGCTTTTGTGTTCTGCTGAGGGAGGGAATTAAGGTTGTAACTTCACAGGTTTCAGCTCTTACTTCCTACCTACGATACTGCTGCTTACAACCACTAGTGAAAAGATGTTTTTATCGTTGTTACTTCCTTCATAACACTGACAAACTGTGTGCATAAGCCACGATCACACGAGCTGTGAAGAGCAAGAGCACTATTTTCCGTGACCACGAAAGACTGCTCAGAGTAACACAGAGTATTAAAATAGTTACTTAACAGTTGTAACCATGAGATGTGTAACAAAATCTTTCTTAGCTCTTGTCTGAAATGTAAAATACGAACACACCTGCTGCCAGGTAGGGACTGGGTTTTGAGTGCACAGGCACGTCGATGTTTTAGAACAGGCAGAACAGAACCTGTAGCTTGGTCTGAAACCTGTGTGGGGCTGCCTTGCTTTCTGTTCATGTTTTTCACACCGTGTCTGTTTTTGTGCTGCAGACTGATATTAACTTGCCATACCTTACTATGGATGCCTCTGGACCAAAGCACCTGAACATGAAGCTGAGCCGCTCGCAGTTTGAGGGCATTGTGGCTGATCTGATCAGGAGGACGGTAGCGCCGTGCCAGAAGGCCATGCAGGATGCCGAAGTCAGCAAGAGTGACATTGGTGAAGTCATCCTTGTCGGTGGCATGACCAGAATGCCGAAGGTATGAGATATGTCCCCCTTACGGACCCGGCTGGCACGGCTACCAGTGCTTGCTGCTGAGGGTGATCTATTACGGAAAAGTTCAGGGTCTGGTCATTTCGAGGCTCCGGCCATCGAAGGCCCCCAGGAGCTGAGCAGACGTGCTAGGTAGTCCTATGAAAGCAGTGGCAAGGGACTCTGCTCTTTCTGCAGCTCAGCTGGGGGTCGTAGCTGAGTCACAGTTTAAAAAGACAAGAGGGAGGTACCAGGATTTGAAAACTCAACCTGATTTTCTGATGCGGACTGAACACAAGCAGTGTTGTTGAGATGTGCAGTGTGGTTTTTTTTTTTTTCATGTGGAATTCAGCGTGTGATAAAGGTCCGCTTCAATGACAGTAACTTCTCGGTAATCTCTGGCACCCACAAGCTATCCTCGCCTGTGCAGGGCACTTGCAGATACCTGTGAAGAAACCTCAGAAGCACAACTGTTTGGTTACCTGCTGCTTGTGTGTGTTTCTCTACTTACTCGAGGTGGTGCTGGCTGTTGTCAGGCATGCTTAATCGCCTCTTCTCAATGCTCATTACCTAACACCTGGTTCTGGTGTTCTGGTGATAAGCACCAAGTAACTTAAAAGCTTGCTCTGCTGACAAGTACAGTCTTGCAGATAAGGTGCTCTCTTCTGGTAATTTACCGTTTTTATTCATAGCAATGAGGACTGTTTAGCTCCCCTGAAGTCAGTGCTGAACATGTATGTGTCTGCTGTCTTCAAGGGTACAGCTTATCCTGTCCTGCAGAGATCAGCAAAATTTCATTCCACAGCATCTGTCGGGCTTGGACAACTTGTTTTGCTGTTACTGCTTGTGATTGACAGGTCCTTGCCAGGATAATATATTGTGCATGGTCCGGCCTGGGGTTTTTAGTTCCTTTTTTTTTTTTCTCTCTCTCCCCTTTCTGAAGTGTTATGTGAGCCCGGGGGCTGCAGGTGATGTTAGTGTGTGCAGAAGGTCACCCAGGCAGCGGAACCAAAGGGACAAGATAAGGAAAAGGTGCTGCTCTGGCCAAAGCTCAAGCGGAATAACTGTGCTAAACCTTCCCAAAGCCCCTACCAGTCCAGTTGGATAGAGGAAAAATGGTGAACTGTCTATGAAGTGATGAATAAAGTGAGGAAAATATTTCTGGAAGTGGGGAAGCCCTTCCTGAAACACTAACTGTCCTTTAAGGGTGGGAGACAGTACATAAATACTCCCCTCACCTTGTTTATGTCCCCTGCTCGTGGCTCTGAGGTTATATAATGCTTCCCTGCTTGCCTGTAGCCAGAGTTAGAGCTCTGGCTCCAACATCAGTGCCCGTATGTTGTGCATAGCACAGAGTTCTCTCGTGTGTTGTTGTTTGCTTCGCCCCTGCTGGGAGGGAGCTTGCTGTCTTTGGAGTGCTCACGTGGCCAGTGCTCCAGGAAACATAAAGTGGGTGGTTAGAAGTAATGGTTCTTTTGTGCTGTAAAATATGCCTCCAGAGGGAAAGACTTGCACTTAATTATATGTTCATGCATAAAGTGCCTTCCTCTGTAGGGAACGCTGCCTGCAGATGTCTCTTGGCTTACACGCGGAGTTGGACGCTTGCTTACAGCGCAGTTTGCCAGGCACACGATGCTCACCTGTGCAGATGTTTGCCTGCTGAGTGCGCTCAGAGAGGCAGGATGCTGTGAACAGGAACCAGGCTTCACACCCTTCTCAGCAGGGGAGAGAAACGGGCTACTGAGCTGCGGCTCTCATTGCGTTCCCTTCTGGGTACTTCAGCAGTAAATCTGTTGCAATCATGAGCACATCATTCCAAAGGGGCAGAGCAGTGAAAAGCTAATAACACAGCTCAAACCGTCTGCTGACATAGCAATCTACCTCTCTGGTGAAACAGCCCATTAAATAAAGAGTTTGAAAACGCTGCCCTTCATACACTTCAATTTTTTTCTTTATTACATGCAAACAAGATGAACTGTCCTGCTCTGGAGACAGAGCGCAGGAAAGGTCAGAAATCCTGTGCTGTCCTTGGCAGCTGTGTTCTGCCCGGTGCTGACGTGTACAAGTTCCAGGGGAGCAGTCCTCGGCTCCTGCTTGATAAACATGGAGCGATCCCTTCTGAATAAGGCTGGGCTATGTGGAAGGACCAATACAGGTGGGGTGCGCAGGTTGATGGGCAGCTGGAGAGTTTGACTGCAAGAAAATCTCCAGAGAAAAGGTTTTCTAGACTGCAGTAAGTGCATGTAACGGAACATGGAATGGTGGATTAGGGAGCAATCACAAGCCTGAGGTTTAGTATTTCTCTCGTGCCACCAGGTTACATGGCAGCAGGACGATAAAGACAAAACCTTTGGCCAGGGCTGGAGCGTTCTTGTGGCTGCAGCGCTGTGCAGCGCTGCTCGCTCTCCATCTGAGCTGTGCTTTTTCCCCATTCAGGTGCAGCAGACTGTGCAGGAATTGTTTGGCCGCGCTCCGAGCAAAGCGGTTAATCCCGATGAAGCTGTGGCAATCGGCGCAGCTATTCAGGGTGGCGTGTTAGCTGGTGACGTTACCGACGTGCTGCTGCTGGATGTGACTCCCCTCTCCTTGGGGATCGAGACCCTGGGAGGAGTCTTCACCAAGCTCATCAACAGGAACACCACCATACCAACCAAGAAGAGCCAGGTACAAATGGACTGTGTCCGGTGGAGGTGTGAGCACCCAAAGCATCCCAGTAGATAGTCTTCTCTCCTCAGCTGGCAAAAAGAAGAAGCTTAGAAGTCAAGGTTTAGTGTCTGCCAATGAGTATCTCTGTTAATTGTTAGTGTGCCCAAAGGAGGAGAATAAAACTGAGTCACCGTGTGCCAAGATATCCTGGGGTGTCTGTGGCCTGCTCAGGATTGCAGCGTGCGTGTGCCATGATGTAACTGTCAACGCATCATCCTGAAGGATCGTGTGGAGACCTGTCACTGAGCACCGCGCCCATCTGAAACCTCCTTTCTTCATCTGTGTGCCTTGGAAACTTTTTTTTCAGATGGTTTTCTTGTACTGTGGGCCACTAGCAGACTTGGGTGTGATCCTTTCTCTCACTTTGCCTTGGCTGGCTCTCCTGGTGTGTGCTCCTACTGATAACGCTTGTTCTCTCTGGTGTGGGGCTGGGACGGGAGTCTTGTCGCTTCAGGAGGAAGCGTTCTGGTAATGTGGCTGCCTGCCAGCAACCGGAGCCTGCTGCTGGCATGGCCTTGCCAGCTTTTGTGTGCTCAAATGCATATAAGATGAGATGCCAGTGAACTTGGCTGTGGCTGGTCGTGGTGCTTCGTTGTTTAGTCAGAGCTTTTTAAAGGAGCAGGAACGCATGAGCAGGAAGCCGTTCATGTGGTGCAGTTTGCTAGCCATCCGCTAACTGTGTGTGTTTTCCACAGGTGTTTTCTACAGCTGCAGATGGGCAGACTCAAGTGGAGATTAAAGTATGCCAGGGGGAGAGGGAGATGGCGAGTGACAACAAACTTCTTGGCCAGTTCACACTGGTAGGTTGGCTGCTTGGTATTCCTGACCTTAATCTTGACCTTCTTTGAGAAGTTCAAAGCCTTCTCCATGTCAGGCGAACCCTGAAGGCAGCGTTGGGGGTGAGTTGTCTTACAGAAGATATTTCACCCTATTTGTAACTTAAAGAAAAGAAAAAAACAGTCCCTAAAGTTAAAGCCTGATGCTGGGACAGCTTTTCAGTGGCAGGGGACCAGCTAGTGTTTAAATTGAGCTCAGTTTCCCAGCAGCGTTAGGTGATCCTAATGATGTAGCTTTAGGGCTAGGCGCAGTCACCTAGCAGAGCCTTCTCCAGTTCTGGGCACGAAGAGCTGGAAGATCTCTGTAGTACCAGATGTGCACAGCAGGTAATCTGGATGTTGGCCTTTCCTCCCGTTACAAAGACAAGACTTAGAGCAGGCTCCAAGCTCGTTGCAGTCCCTATAGAGCAGTCACTTTCCAGCCTGCTACCACTTTTCTGCAAGCACGTGTGGATCTGCCCAGCTTACTGGAGGACAGTTCGGCACTCGGTGTGTGCGGCATGTGGCTGACTGTGGCTCCACGCACAGAATTGGTTTGCCCAGGTATCAGTCAGTGTCAGCAAAGTTTGGCAGTTAGAGCTTTGGATCTTGCTGTTGCTAAGAAGTTCCTAAGGTAGGAATCCGTATGCTGTTAAATCTGTTAAGATACTGTTAATTCTCCACGTGGTGCCAACGGGCATTTTGAGGGCTCAGCTCTCAGGCTTAGTTACCAGTCGATTTAACTGGCAGATCACCAAGATGAGGTGCCCGACGTTGGAGCCTTGCACCCTGAGCTAATGGCTGAGCTCTTCTCCTTCTCAGGTTGGGATTCCTCCGGCACCACGCGGGGTGCCCCAAATCGAGGTCACTTTTGACATTGATGCCAACGGTATCGTTCATGTGTCAGCCAAGGACAAAGGCACCGGGCGTGAACAGCAAAGTAAGTGCTCCGGGGTGCTGCATAGGGATGGGAAAGAAAGGTGTGGAGCAGGGTTCTGTGCCCTGAAGGGACAGAAATTGGGGACTGGGAATCCTGCACTTTGTCCCTGTGCTGTGCTCCTGGGCACGCTGCTCCTCGTGGAGTGCTCTCTGCCACCACACAGAGGTGGCTGAGGCCGCTTGCGTGGAGGTGCCAGCTTTTAAAGGAGAAATCAAACTGGGGAGACCCCTGTAAAATCCGAGGCTGAGTACACCGGCCTTGTGCTGCCACCCTGTTTTGCTTCTGATCTTTGGCAAAGATCTTGAAATTCAGGCATATTGAAGCTGCAGGTGTTTTGAGAAAGCACTTGATTCGCTTTCCTTCGTTTAGGCTGCAAACATTTCTAAATGGCAGGGGGCTCGGGGACTTCAAGCTGCCAGTACGTTGCGCTCTGTGCAATGAAATGTTAGGCCCGGGGTTCTGGGGTAATTAACGGCGTGGTTGACTCTTTCTAAAGCCCTGTTGTGGGCTTAGAAAATTAATTTGAAGCATTTGTAGATTCCCCTGGTACAAATAGATCTCTTTTGTGCCTGTGACTTGAAGGCTCTATACTGCCCTTCAGTCATGGCTTGGAGGGAATGACTAGGGCAATCGGATGCATGCTCCAGTTAAGAAAAATACTGTTAACTCTACTGGCAACTTGAAGGTACGTGGTGTTCTTAATCATGCTGCCTGGGTTTTGGCAGAAACTTGATTCCAAAAGCACACTGCATGTTACTTTGATTTCTTTGTAGATTTTTTTTCTGTGGCAGCCTTCTAGCTCGGAATAAATAGGCAACCGGATAATAGGCAGCTAGAATTTAAGTTGCCTGTCTGTCTGCAAATACGGTCCTAACTAGAAAGCTGAGCTCCTCATCCCACAGCTGCATCCAAAGGACGTGTGTGTGCCTTTGTTTAGGGTTTTGTACCACTGGCAAACACTGTATAAAACTTTGGGGCCAGTTATACCTGTTTTTTTGACTTTGCAATATCCAGTCCACCCAACCAAATTATGCTTTTCTGCAGAACTTGGTTTATGTCTAGACTATATGTTTTGGCTTTTTGACACAAATAGAGAAAAATAGGGGACCTTTAGGAGCCCGCCTACGGAATCGTGCTGTGCTTGCTTATCAAGGGCAGCATGATAAGCTGGGTAGGGAATACTGTTACTGCGCTACCAGCCTGAACGTCTGGCCAGTAGTGAAAGGAATCTCTGTGTCCTGATAAAAAGGGTTCAGTGGTGGTGGGGGGATTTGTATTGTTATTCTGGGTTTTTATTTTTTAATCTACCCCCTTTTGGTTTGGGGGCTTTTTGTGCATGTTTGCTTTCCAGAAGGAGTAACTGAAGAACAAGGTGATTACAAAGAAATAGGCAGGAAGTGTCTGGCAGAGCTGGGGAGGAGGGAAGGAGGGATCTAAGATGTCAGGCTTTTATCTTGCCAACTGCATCGATTCCCCTTCAAGGCTGGTTGTCTTGGTACTGCCCACGAGGCCTGCACAGGTGCAGAGTCCCTGAGCAAGGCTGCTGCTGTGGAGAGGGTTTGGGAAATGAGTCTCCTTTCCTCAAAGAGGAGGGCACATTCTTTATTAATGTTAATTCTCTAATGCAGTTGTTATCCAGTCTTCTGGTGGCCTTAGCAAAGACGAAATTGAGAACATGGTGAAGAACGCAGAGAAATATGCAGAGGAAGACAGGCGAAGAAAGGTAACGTGACTGCTGCAGCACCTCACAGCTTGCAGCGTGCCTGCTGGGTACTGCCGTCGTGTGCCGTTAACCGTGCTGACCTTGAAGGAGCTGGAGGTTCTGATCCCCACAGTCCTGAGCCGTGGGCTCGTGCAGTTACCTGGATATCTGCTTGCTTCCCTGTATCCAGTTCAGACTCCGCAGTCGCAAGGAAGGTTGGGCTGGGTAACTGGCCCTGTGCGATCAGTAACTTAATTCCTCCCTGGAGAGTTACTGGGGCTTGGAGGCAGCAGTAGGCAAACTCACCTGCCTGCTACTCATGACTGACAGCTTTGCAACTGCAGCTAGTGCTTTCTGTCACCAGTGCTCTTTGCTGTTGAGCTGCCCGTTATCCTGGCTGTTTATCTGAAGGTGGCCTGCTGCAGCCAGGTTCTCACAGTGGGGGCGTTCCATTTAATTGCGGGCAGTACAGGGGATATGCACTCTACTTATGAGTATCTTTTAAAGCTGAATTTATAGAGCCTGCTAAGCAAAGCTGCACCACGTCCTCTTCCTAAGTGGGAAGCTGCTTTCTGTAGTCCTTTACAATCTCACTGCCTAGCACCTTGAACGCGCAGTACTTGCCCTCAGCGCAGGTGAGGCTGTCAGGAGGTGTTTGAAAGCCTCGCTGACTTTGTCAGAAAGGTCTGATGCTGGCCATGGTTGAGCGGCTGAACCTGTGATACTCACAGGGTTAATGGTTGGAACTAATTGGTTTAATGAGGGTAGAACTAATTAATGACACTACTAAATATGGAGCATTGATTTTTAAAGCAGACACGAGGAAGGCCTGCTCAGGGATATGACACCAGCATATGTTCACTGATGGCTGAAGCCACACACTGCATTTACCTGCTGTGTGTTCCCCTAGTCTGTATAAACCTGTCTCAGCTGTTCATGCAGCCCCTACTCATGGTAGTGAAGGGATCCGAAGAGGACTAAAGGAAAAAATGCATGGAATAAATTCACATGAGCAGCCTCTCTGTGCTGTAGGAGCTCTAGATCCACAAAAGATTGGCTTAACCTGCAGGTTAGGTGTGGAACACTTAGAGACTTTGGTCTGGAAGCCCCACTGTTTAAATAACTGCATCATTGCCAGGGAGCGTAAGTGGTGGCACAGCACTTGAAGAGACTGCTGAAGTTTCCTGTTGCTGTGCTTTGACTTTGTACCTTAAATCATGGAGGGAGTAAGTTCCTCCCTGTTACAGTCAAAGTGGCATTCATCTCTGCCCAGTGAACTACCGCATGGAGGTTGCTTTCTTAACTAGCACTTCTGTCTCTTTATAAGACTTGCATAATTTGATTGTAAAAGCTCCCCTGTTACACCTTGCTGATTGTGGTTTTACCACCATGGAAGTAATGATAAGTGCATAGACAGATAGCGCGCTGCTGGACTTAACATCCTACTGTCAACTCTGACATCCCACAAAAAGTACAGACGCAGCATAGAAACTAAATAATTTATCATCTGCTTTCCTCCCTGAGTCTCCTGAGCATATTATCACACCTTTGCTCATGTCTTCGAGATGGAGAGGGCTGGGTGTCCCAGATGAAATAGTTTATGCTGACAGTGGGACGGAATTATGTCTGAGAACTACCACGCTTCTGTCCTTAGAGCCTGCTCAGTCATCTGTTGGTTGTCCTTGCAGCACTAACATTAGGAATTCATACTTCCTACCTAGCACAGTGCTTATTTCCATTGTTGAGTTGTTACACGTACTGCTAATAAGGAAACATCAGTAAAACGACCCAACATTTGAGTTGTCTCTAGTGCCCTCGTTGCTGAAGAAGCCTAAGAGTATTCTTGGAAAGCTCTGCAGCTTCCTCAAGGAGCAGAACATAGAGCTGTGCAGTCTCTGCACTGGCTTGCTTTTTCAGCCTGCCAGTAGTAGTGCTTCGTTGGTTGCTTCTGTTTCGGTGGGTGTCAGAGGAAGGGCTGTCTCATGTAGGCTGCCTGTTCGGGCTTCGGTGCCAGAATACCCCTAGAAAGGGTTGGCTTGCGTTTCCTTTTTCCATCTTGCCATTAAGAAGGATCCTGGCTGGGAGCTGGAATGGAGTTTGGGGAAAGAAACGTTAGCTGCTAGCTCGCATGTAACGCAGCTCGTAGCACCAGCGCCGTGCGCAGTAGGCACTGATGGGCTCTCTTCCCCAGGAACGCGTGGAAGCTGTCAACATGGCCGAGGGCATCATCCACGACACGGAGTCTAAGATGGAGGAGTTCAAGGATCAGCTGCCGGCAGATGAGGTAGGTGACACCCGATCCCGTACGGTAAAGGAGGTGAGGTTCTCTGCCGTATCTCTGCTCGAACTCCCGCTTACCTCCTAGCTGGCTCTGGGCGGCGGCACCAGCTCGGTGTTGCCGTTCTGTGTAAGGGTGGCGCAGTCATCGACTCGTCTGGGTTTTGCACTTGGGTGAGATGAGCATGGGAAGGTAGAAGAGCATACTTAGGAGGGCATGGTTTGAGTAAAAGCAAATATCCTATTTCAAAGTGCGAGTTGGGTGTCAGTGAAGATCTAGGAGCCTGGGAAGCTGTTAATGAGAGGTTTCTGCATGAGTTGTGTCCTTGGCCTGGCCTTGCAGCGATTTGATAAGAACTGGACTGTGTCCTGCATGAGAGGAGAGTTTCTCTCAAAAGCTCGAGATTACAAGCAGCGCCTGCCCCGCGTTAGCAGAGGGACAAGGGAAAGCTGCTGTGCAGTCCTGGCAGTCTCGGTGGCGTGAACATAGCATCTGAGAACTTGGAGGCGATGGAAATGATGGTATCCACTTAGCTCCAATTTGTCTTCTATCTTTGGAGTGAAGTGGATAGTTAGTGTCAAAGGAGTGCTTTTCATGCCTTTCTAAGTGATGGTTTAATTTCAACATTATGAATTTCAAAAGCCAAGTTTAAAACAGATTGCACAATCTTCAACTTAACAACTCTTGGGAATGGGATAAAAGGGGCTCTGTGAGGCGTTTGAGGGAACAAGATGTTGGTTTGTTGGTAAGGAGCCTCTGATCACTTTTTAAATTCAGTCTTTCAGCTCAGGTCCTCTGTGTTTGGGATTATGATTGCTGGAGTTCACTCTCGCAGGAGCAGAGCCTGTATCTCTGTTCTCTGCGAGGACTGTTTCCTGTGATGTTTTTTGGGGGAATACCAAGGGAAAGAGGGGTAGCAGTGCCTGGAAGAAGCCCTGTGTGGTCTGGGTGGAGCTGGGAGCCTGGCACAGAAGGCCTCGATTGCCTTCCCCATCCCACGGGTCTAAATGAGGAGAACTCTGCCCACGTTTTCCCTGCGAATGCTGCTGAGCAAGCGCTGCCGGCACAGCTGTCCCCCAGTAACCTCCCTTCTCCAGGCCTGCCTCGCCAGCAGCCTGCCAGCCTGACAGAGAAATGCCAGACTGTGTGGAGGGTTTGACAGATGGCTACAGGGGCTGGGATGAGATCGTACTGCTTTTGTTTGCCTCTCTGCTCCTCCCACGTGCAACAAAGGGATTAAACAGGGTTGTGAGCAGCATTACTCGTTGGCTTCCTGACAGTGCCTTAAATATAGATGAAAACCAGCTTTCTTTTCCGTTTACCCTGCTCCCGGGGTGACTGGCTGGCTGGTGAGGTGTGCCAGGGAGAGCAGCTCTCCTCCTTGGCGGGCTGTTCAGTCTCTGCAGTGCTTTCTGTCCTTGGCGCCTCTGCTGAGACTGCAAACGAGGGGACCGCTTAACGCCAACTGCGGTGCGTTTAGTGAGGTGGACACATGCCCGCTGGGAACCGAGCGCAGTCCCAGTCCCTGCACACCATATGGCTCAATTTGAGACTCTAACTTCACAGCTTCTGGCAAAAACCTGTAGTTTTGCTGTGGCCACTAGGTGGGTGAGATGACAGGAATGAGATTTTTTTCAGTGAACGAGTGCAGTTGCATCACGTTTGTCTGTGTGTTCTTTGCAGTGCAACAAATTGAAGGAAGAAATTGCTAAAATGAGGGAACTTCTGGCTCGTAAAGACACCGAAACGGGAGAAAACATCAGGCAGGCAGCAACCAGCCTGCAGCAGGCTTCCCTGAAACTCTTTGAAATGGCATACAAGAAGGTAGGTTCATGGTCACTTATATTTTATAGCTCTCAGGTGGGGAGGGGGGAGTTGGGCCACCAAACATTTAGGCACAAGCTGTGCTGGAGGCGGTGCTGAGTCTCGGCACAGCTCCCTTTGGCTGACAGCTTGCCAGAGGGGCAGCTGTAGAAAGTCAGAGTTGAAGGCCTGTAATCCTGGCTGCCCTGCTGTAGGTAGGCTGCCTCCCAGAATGTCACATTTCTGCACAGTGTTGTATGGAAAAGTGCTGGCAGCTGTTAATAAGCACATGTGGATGGGGCTTTCCTGTATGTCTGCAGGTTATCTAAAGTAATGTCTGGAATAACTTGAAGATGATTCTGTAACAGGCTTCCTCTTCAGCCTGCCTAAAATCGCAGTAGTCAGGCCGGAGGGATTTTTTTGCCAATCTTCCCGGTGAGAGGCCTGCCTGTTTCTGCCTTTTTTGGCAGACGGGTGCTCACCCTGCCCAGGGGACGTGTGCGGGGATGGAAATGGCACACCCCGCCCAGGTAACCTTGGTGGTGCTAAGCTGCCCTTCTTGGGGAAAGCTGCTTTCTGATGTCAAACTGACAATGTTCAGTGCTGCAATGTAAGCTCGTTATGTCCACTGGGAACGAGTAAGTAATGGGAAGATAATTTCCTTCCTCCTAGTAGCAGTCATGCGGAGACAAAGATTGCTTCCACTCTTCAGCGGACAATTACCCTTTTCTCTGGAGAAGGGTTTCTTCAGTCTAGAAGTAACCTAAACAGCTAGTTAAGGGGAAAAATAACATGTCTGGGGAGAAGCATGTTGTTGTTGCTGCCACTAAGAAGCTCTCTCTTTCACAGATGGCCTCGGAACGAGAGGGTTCTGGAAGTCCAGGAGATCAGAAGGAAGAGAAGCAATAAGAAGTCTCGGCCTTGCCTTGACTAGAGTACAAAGAGGAGGTGGATGTTCTTGATGCTTGGGAGAGAAGGCACCTTCCTGAGCAGAAACGGGCAGAATTCAGACTTACTGTGTTTTTGCAGTATTCTATATATAAAATTCTTTAATGTATAAACTTAGTGATGTGTCTGCTAGATAAATTGTCACATGATGAAAGTTAATTCATGCAAGACAAAGTTCTAAGTGTTTGGCCCTGCGGTATTCAACTGAGGCACCTGAGGACTTGCTGATCATTTGTTTCTGATACTTGACACTGTGGTGTACTAAATCTGGTACCGGAGTTTGGAAACCATGTTAGTAAATCGAAAGGTGGAGATGGAGGTTCTGGTGGAAGCAGGCGGAGAGTAACGCCTGTTTGGATCCTCCGCGTGGATCTGAGCACTTGTGAACAGGTCCTGAGGCCTGTGAACAGCACTGTCAAGGCTGGTTACGTTGCTAGAGAACATTCAGATCTGCAGCTAGTGCCCTTGTTCTGGAGGAGGTGGGTTCTTCAAATTTAGCTGTAACATTTCTTACAAAAGAGGCTACACGGAAGCTGCATACTTTACTTGTCTGAGCCTTCTGCTCCATCCTGTGTCTGTTCTCTGCTTATGGCAAAACAATTTCCTGGATAATAAAAATGGATCCATTCTGGATTTTTTTAAATAAAAGCAGAAAAGTGTCCAACCTGGAGTTCTTGGTATCGTGGCCTTTGTTGGAGAAGGGGAGGCTGACTGTGAGAGCTCCTGTGAAGGAACAGCCAGCTGTGTAGCAGCACTGGGTTTCTGGAATTTGTGCTTGATCCACGTGCAAAAAGAATGCACCTGGTGTCAGATTAGGGTCCGTTGCCCCTAATCCCCCAGAGATGCCTGGAAGTGCTGCTGTGATCTGCAAGAGCTTGTCCAGGGGGACTTCACCTTCAGGCGCTTCGTGCTTGGGCTCAGTCCCCTGAAGCAGCAGCCTGTGGACTGGGAACAGCAGCTGCCTGCTGCTGCTTGTAGCAACCCGGCCTTCCCCTGTGCTGTGCAGTACCCACCCCCTTGCCCCGGCACGCCGTCACCTCTCTTAATCGTTGCTCCTTCTCCTCTGGTGCTGTGGGTGCAGTCTTCTGCAAGGAAAGCGAATGTTACAGCTGCCTTGACCTGACAGCGCAGATAGGTAGCAGAGAGGAAGAGGTTTACTTTTCCTCACAGTGGGCACTTTCCCTGTTAGGATGGCTGTGAGGCCCGAAGCCCTAGCCCTTCCTTTTCTTTGCACTCGTGGGCGGGTGGGGGACTGAGAGCGGCGGCTTCAGCCACCGACATCTCCCCAGCGAGAAAACCCAGAGGCAGCTTCTACTTGAAAATGAACGGAGACTTGACCTGGGCCATTGAAGCTTTTTCCTGTTGCCACATTAAAGAGCGGTGAGCAACCTACCTGTGAAGTCAAAGGGAACCTGGAGCACTTCTGTCCAGACAGAAAAGGTGCTGAAGAAGAAGCCTGGCACAGCCATGGGAAGAGATAAGAGGCAAAGCTCTGCATGGTCAGGCTGCGGGGAGTGTGGTGTGAGGAAAGCAGGCTGAGGGGGTGTGTGTGCGTGCTGCCGTTTGTGCCACCTGGGTGTGCAGATGTGTGTGTGTGGAGCGGTGGCTTCGTTCTGTCACGGCATAGCCTCAGCCCTGTCTTTTGTGGGGGCTGTGGTAACAGCAGGGAGCATGTGGCTGCGTTGGGAGAACGGATCTTACATGGCCAGGCCGCGGGTAGCTCCTGCCCTCCTGGATTGCCTCGTGCTGCCTCGTGCCGCGAGCCGTCCCCTGTTTGGTTACAGCCTGGAAACCAAGAGGCACCGTTGGGCAGAGCGCGCTGGGATACTTCGGGCGCTGAAAACAAACAGCTTTGGGCGAAATGGTTCAAAAATGACCCGCACAGGGGGGTTGTGCGCCCTGCCCGAGCTGCGGGTGGGCGGTCTGGGGGGGGGACACACTGGGGGCAACTGGGGTGGTGCTGGGCTCCTGCTGCAGCCTGGGGCCCACAGGGTGTGGGCAGGGGATCATCTTCATCATCACCACCACCACCACCATCATTGTATTCGTCATCTTCCTCACCACCATCATCATCCTCATCGCTGTCCTCTTGCTCACCACCACCACCATCTTCCTCACCACCACCATCATCTTCTCCACCATCATCATCCTCATCACCGTCATCTTCATCACCGCCACCGTCTTCACCACCGCCACCGTCCCCATCCTCGTCCTGTGCCCTCAGGGCTCCCGAGCCACCCACCAGGGTCGCCCTCCCCCCTCTCTCCCCTCCCTGTCGCGACGTGACCCGCCTGTCGCGACACCCCCCGTTCCCCACAGGGCCGGGCGGTACACGCCGTCCCTGCACACGCAGGCGGACCTGTGCGCGGGCTGGCGAGGCGCTAATTAACCAGGCGCTAATTAACCAGGCGCTAATTAACAGCGGCGGGGCGGGCCGCGGCGCCGCGTCCCCTTTAAGCACCCCGCACCCCCCCCTCCCCTCTCGCGATACCTCCCGGGCACCGCGAACTACAACCCCCACAACCCCCTGCGCGGGCGGGCCGCCCAATCGCGAGCCGCCCCGCGAGCGCGCGCCGCGCGTCCCCCCTTACCCCCCTGCCCCCTTCCCCCCGGAAGTGATGTCACGGCGCCCCCACGTGAGCCGATTGCAACACATGCGGCGCGGCGAGGGGGAGCGCGAGCAGCCGCGGGCCGACGTCAGCGCCGCCGCCAGCCGCGCGCCGCCGGGGGGGGGAGGGAGGAGCGGGCCTGAGGTGAGCGGGGGGGGGGCGCCGGGGGGGGGCCGGGGGGAGGCCGAGGGGGCCGGGCCGGGCCGTAACCGCCGTGCGCGTGCCCCCGCCGCAGGCCGCCGCAGGAGGAGGAGGAGGAGGAGGAGGAGGAGGAGGAGGGAGAAGATGGCGGACGATCCCAGCGCTGCCGACCGCAACGTGGAGATCTGGAAGATCAAGAAGCTCATCAAGAGCCTGGAGGCGGCCCGCGGGTGCGTGAGGGGCGGCGGCGGCAGTGGGGGGGGGTTGGGGGGGGGGTCTGGGGGGGGCTCGGGGTGCGGGGCTCGGGGCTCGGGGCCCGCCCCGGGGAGGCTCCTCACGCTGCGGGCAGGGCCGCGCCGCCCTCCTCGCCCCTCTCGGCCCCATCCCGGCCCGGCCCCGCCGCTCCCGGGAGGCCCCGCGGCTCTCGGCCGCCCTCGGTGCCGTTTCCCCCCACCCCCCCGCGGCCGGGGCCGGGTGCCGGAGCCGCCTCCCCCCGGCCAAAGATGGCGCGGGGCCGGTCGCTGTGCGGCCGGGGGGGCTCCGGGCGGGAGCGGGCAGCCCCTCGGGCCCCGGGGGCGGCAGGGACCGGAGGTACCGGGGCCGCAAAGGAAGCGAACGTCTCAGCCAAATGCACACCCAGGGCGGCTCCTCGGCCACCCCCGTGGCTGTGGTTCCCGCAGGCTCCTCCGGCCCGCTGCTAACCCGACCGGGTGCCTGCTCGGGCACCCCGCGTCTGGGCAGCTCCCGTAAGGCAGAGCGGTGGCCTTGCCCTTCCCTCAGTGCCGGTGGTTATTCCCCTCTGGAGAGGGAGCGTGGGGAGGCGTTCTGTCGGAAGCTAGCCTTAAGAAGAGGGAAAGGGGACGAGAACCCAAACCAGGGCTCTCTTAACACAGTTATTTTTTTTAATCTGGCTTGGGATGTGGCTGTGCGAGGGTTGGGGTGTAGGAGAAGGGAATGTGGAGCCGGGGTTGCCCTTGCCTGCAGCAGAGTGGACTTTGGCTGCCTGAGCTGACCGCGCAGCTGTGCCTTCATGCGGTGCTAACGGCTCGCAGAGCCCTGGTAGGGAGGCCCCAGCAAGCACAGAGCCCATGAGCTGCTTCTGCCGTGGTGCTGGGAGCCCCCGGACAGCTACAGGTGTCTGTTGCAGCCTGTGGGAACAGCTAACAGTGCTGAGAGGGGCTGGGGTGTAGTGGGGAAACATTTGGCTAGTGTTTTGGCTCTTCCCAGTTCAGAACAGGGCGGCACGAGTATGTCTGCGTGGAGCGGTGGCTGGCGGCCCATCATCTCTGACAGGCGAATGTTGCGGGGGTCGAGGCTGAAGCTGAGAGCTCCTGGAAGGAGTGAGGCGGAAGGGCTGGCGGGGACTGGGCGCACCCTGGGCTTTGGGCAGCCCCCTGGGGCCGCAGCCCTGGTGTCCCCCCTCCTCCCTTCTGTGTGCCCCACCACAGCTCAGACTCACTCTGGCGATGCTCCAAGTGCAGTGAGATGTGGGGAGGGGGGGGTTAGGGGAGCCCTCTGGGTCCCAGTATCTCCTCGGTGCTGTGATACTGCTGCTGCTTCGCTTACCGTGTGTGCTGGCTGCTAAACCCCCACCTGGCGACGGCTGCTGACGCCAGCAGTCCTCGCTCTAAGCAGGGTTACACCGGCTCTCTGTAAATGCCTGCCGTGCTGCCAGGAGGCCTGGCCGAAGTTACCCCGGTCTGTTTGGGCCCGGCGAGGGGAAGAGGTGCTGTGGCGCTCAGCAGCGCCGGGCTCCCCGTCACGAGAGGTGCGAGGCAGTGAAACAGGCTTTTCCTGCCGCCGGGAGAGTCGCTTCCTCTTCCTGCCGAGTAGGAAGACCTGTTCTGGGGTGGGTTAGGGGGCAAAGCCCGTAAATAGGGTGGTGTGGAGGGCCGGGGCTCCTTGGCGTCTCCACCTTCCCTTACTCATGTGCTCCTAATAGTGACCCAGCAGCAGTGCCCCAGTTTCAGGCGCTGGTTGTTCCTGCAGTGGATCAAAGGGAAATGGAGGAGGCAGGAGCTCGGCGTTGAATTTGTCTGGCACTTGGCGTGCTTTTGCTGTTATGCTGGCATTTCAGGAAAACCTCAGTAAAATAAAACCTCAGTAAAATCTGTGGGGTATTATCGAAGTGTGAAGGGAGCACAAGAGCAAGGGAATGCTTTTATCGTGTCTGAGACAGCTGAGGCAAGTGGCAGTATTGGCCAGAAGTCCAGGGGAGAAGATTGGAGCTGCAGCTTCACCAGGCTGAGGCTGCCGCTCACATTTTGAGGTAACATCCTAGCCAGAACGCCTGGCGTTACTTGTCACGCTCTGCTTAGGAGGGCTGCTGTTCTCATTGATAGCTGGGCTGCAAGAACCTGGCAAAACAATTAAAAACAAAACAAAACAAAACAAACAAAAAAAAACCCTTAACCTCCAAACTCTGCTGTCTGTCTCGTTCCTAAAGCAGAGGTATCTCCCGTCTCCTACCAGTCCTTCCCAAGCTGAGCTGCACTCTCTGGTGCTGTGAAGTTAATGAGTTGGTCTTTGTGCTGTGGCGATAAGGGAAGGGGAGCAGCCGGCATCTGCAGAACGTGTGAGGGAGAGCAAATGGGGCCCGAGTCCTGGCTAGAAAGGTTAATTGCTTCCAGCACGGAAGTGGAGCAGGGGAAGAGGCTGGTGATGGGCAGGCTGTGCCCTTGTGAGAAGCCTGGCCCCGTCGTTCATCCCCCGTGGCTCCAACTGCTCGGGTTCTCATCAGGCATCTCAGCTGCTCCCTTGCGGAAGGGCTCTGGTTTCTGAGCAGCGTGCGGGTGGCTCCTGTGGAGGCCCGTGCCCCTGGGTGGCTGCGGCTGCGCTGCTGCGTTCGGATGTTGCAGAAGCTCGAGCAGAGGTGGCGTTAGCCACTCTTTTTCCCCTTACGCTCTGTCTCAGGGCCTTTCTGTTAGTGCTTGGTGCAGTTTTCCAGTGCCGCTATGAAATTGACAATCCCTCTTTGTTCCTCTGCAGCTCTGAATAGTTAGCAGGACTGCGGGCAGCCTGTCTGCTAATCTAAGCTGTAAATGCTTGGCAAAATCAAGTATCAGCAACAACTAGCGGCCTCCCTGCAGGCTGAGGCCTGAGGTGGCACCCCGAACAGTGTTTGGAGAACTCAGAGCCGCGGTGATGAGGGCGCCCTGCTCCAAAACGGGTCAGAAACCCCTCTGCTGGGCGAGGTTCTGACCCTGAGTAAGAGCGCAGCGGGTGCCAATGCAGGGTGGGAGCCCAGTTATGATGGCAAAACCTTCAGGAACCCGCTGCCTTTGAGACACCTGCCTTGAACTTAAGGGCAGGGCTGCACTGCTCAGAACGGTAGCCTCGATTCTTCAATATTGTTCTGCTGAAACAGGGAGAGGAAGCAAACCAGACGGGTGTCTCTGGAGGCAAAGCCAAATAGAGCGAGTAGGAATTGAGGATCAAAACCTCTCCCCACACCAGGTGTTTTGGAAAGTGAGGGGACAGGACATACGCAGGCTTTTGAGCAAATTCAAAAACTGGGCCTGAATGGGTGGCTTGTTCTAGGTATAACAGGAAGAAATGCACTAAGGCAGGAGAATGGAGAAATAGGAAGAGAAGGGGAAATCTTGGTGTCTCCGGAGCCATGGCAAAGTGAAGTAAGGCTGCTTCTCACTAGGGTTTGGATGTTGTAGAGCTGAAACTTCCATCTGCTACAGGGGAGAAACCAAATGTGAGGCAAGAAGCTACCAGCAGAGACAGAGGTGTGAAAATGTATGGGAATTCCTGCAAAATGAAACACACGCTAGGTCTGTGTGAGTGGCACGAGCCTGACCTGTGGCTTACCCAAAAACGATTTGCCCAGCGCGTGTTGCACTAGGCTGCAGGTACGGCTGGGTTTGCCGCAGTCCACCCGGAGCCTTGCTGGCCCTGGTGGAAGGGCCCAGCTCTGGAACTGGCCTCAAGCTGCTGCTGCTTCCCCGCCCCGGGGTGGAAGCCTGCTCGGCTAAGGGAGGTGGTGGGGCCGTTCTGGGCGTCCTGGGGCGACGCCGCTTTGGTGACCGGGCAGGTCGGTGAGACTGAGACCCGCTGGGACGTCCTGGTGGCTCTGGAGAGCGAGGTGAGCCCTGGTCAGTGCTGCTGGCGGCGTGGTGAGCCTCTCCAGAGGTCCCCAGGACGGTAATGCCGGGGCTGCGAACGCTGCGCCAGCTGCTGGGGGGCGGCTGTGACTGTGTGCGTTGCTTAGAGAGTGACTGGGGTCGGTTAGACATCCTCTACAGCCTTGTGGTGCTCCTGGCTTCGTTTGGACAAGCACTGGGAAACTTTGGGGCTGCCGGAGTTGTGCTGCTCCGCACTGGTGAGCTGTGCTTCTCTCCTCAAGTACGCAGTGCGAACCCCCAGCTGCTCTGCGTGGCGTCCGCAGCACTTGACCGCAGGCGGAGCTGGCTGCGTGGCACCCGAGTGGCAGCTGTGTCTGGGGCAGCTGTTGAATCAGCTCCAGGGTGAGCGGCTCTACTGCACCGTGCGTGGTGCCCTGCTGGGGCTGAGCTCGTCGCTCGGTGGTGCCGTGCCTCGGGAGGAGGGTTCGGCCTGCCCTTACGTCTCTGCGACAATTTTCTGGCCGTGCTGCTTGAGCCGCGTGGCTCAGAGCCGTGCCCCCAGGGAGGCAGCAGGCCTCCCCTGCCTTCTCAGAGGGATCCGTTTGTTGTTGGGGCTCGGGGCTCTGGGAGTGGCGTAGCACCTGGTACAGAAGCCATTTCTGCGGAGCTGCAGCTTTCCCCTCAGGACATGGAGCACGATGGAGACCTTGAACCTGGGTGAGCTGGCGGAGCTGCGAGGGGCAGTGCTGCGGCACGCTGCTGCGTGGCTTTCCGACCTGCGCTGCGTTCAGGAGGCTGCTGCGCTGCTGTGTCCTGCCAGGGCCTGCCGTCCGATGGCCTCGAGGATCTCTGCGCAGCAAGCCCCTGCCTCGTGCAGGTGTCCCCAGCGGGCTAAAAGGCTGCTGGCACCTGGGCTGGGCCAGTCCTGAGGTAGAAATGGATTTCTGTCTTGTGTGGAGAGGACTGGAAGAAGCGTTGCCGGTGTGGCTGTGGGGTTTGTCTTAACTGGCGGTGAGCTTTCTGCTGCGGCTTTATGATCCGTCATTAAAACGCGGGGTGTTTAGGGAAGAGGTTATGATACGAGCTGATACTGGAGCTGAAGTGCTTCCGTGCAGTGGTGCTCTCTGCTCAGCTGTCCTCAGGGCGAGGCCCTAAAGAAGGGCACGTTCCTGGTACAGGGGAATGTTAGGATATTAACGTGCCTTTTGCTCTTGGTAGTGTGAGAAGGAAAGGGAGGGGGTGTTTGCGGACAGGCCGGTGCAGGAATAGCCCTAGTGTAGGGCGGGCAGTAGCTCTTTGCATGCTGCTGCCAGTCCCCGCGGTGCTGGGGCTGGGAGCTGCGTGCACGGGGCTGGTCGGACTCGGAACGAAGGCGGGTCCGTGGGGAGGACGTTTGGGTGGTGCGGAGCTGAGCAGGTCGAGGGCGGGTGGTGGAGGAGGCTCTGCGGGCAGCGGGGGGGCACGGTGCGGGGAGGGCTGCTGGCACCCTCTGCTCGCCTGTGCCGAATTGCTCACTTCTGGCCCTCCTCATCTGCTGCTCCCCCTGCTCCTGAATTACGGCAACGATCAAGAAGTGCCGCGTGAGTATGTGCTGGCAGGTGGCAGAGAATGGCCTGACCGGGAGAGCTGCTACGTGTCAGACAAGCTCTGGTCGCTGTTTTGTAGCCTTTGGTGGCTCGGTGGCCTGGTGTCCTCCCTTACAACGGCGTGAATCAGTGCTGAGCGGCGTGATTCATGCGCAGATCATCGCTCACGTAGAGCTAATGAATGAGACCCTGCCTGCTGAAGACAAATGATGTGGTAGGAAACGGGAATGAGCACCTCCAAAGAGGACAGGACAGACTTTTTTTGGCTTTGTGGCAACTAGATTCCCCGCCCCGCTGTTGGCTCCCTATTCCCACGTAGCTGTGAGGCATTAACATCTTAACGAGCAAATCTGGATTTGTTGCTTCAGCCCCTCGGTGTACAGCCTGTACCCAACCGGCCCATTAGCGTAATGCAACAAGTCTTTAAAACTTGGAGCATTAATAATCGGAGAGGGAGGAGGGAGAGCAGGGGAGCTGTGGCAGAGCCAAGGCTGCCAGTGAGCTGCGGACGTCAGAGGCGCGGCGGTGCCTGCTCGCTGCCCGGTAGTTGGCAGCGGGGCCGCCTGCGTCGGGCCGGGCGCCGCCAGCAAGGCCCGCTCAGAACGTGCCTACGCCGTTGGGTTTTTGGCACGTGTTGCCGTTGATCCAAGGATTTCCGAGCGCCATTGATCCACCTTCCTTGTGGGGCACGCGGTCCCCGCTCCAGCAGCACGGGATGAAGTCGGGGGCTCCTCCTGACCCGCGGGGCTGGGCTCTCGGCTGGTGCAGGAGCTGCTCCGGCTGAGGAAAGGAGGAGGCCGGGAGCGTGAGCTGCCAGCTCCGAGCCCGGGCGCTGCTTACGCTGAGCTGCGTGGAGCTGCACGAGCTGGACCCACGGGACAGGGCTCAGTTACCTGCTGCCTGCGTCGCCTCGGGACAAGTGACACCCGGCCACGTCCCCTGCTGCCTGCAGAAGGGGAGCTCCGTGACCCCGATCTTCCTTCGCCTCCCTTCTGTCCCCGGGGAGCGGCGCCTGCCGAGCTTGGGAGGCAGACGCTGGCGGCGGGCCAGGAGCCGCAGGGGGAGCACCGCCACCCCGCCGGGCAGCCCTGCCTCCGTGCCTCTGCAGGAGCAGCCGAGTGCTGCCTCCCCGCGGGGAGCTCTCCCCGGCTGCCGGAGCGAGGCTGCGCTGCGGGGAGCGGGCTCACCTCCCTGGGCTGGGGTGGGTGCTGGCGGGTGCTGGGCTGCACGGCTGGCAGCGCGGCTTCTGGGGGCTCCTCCTCGTTTCCGCTTCGGGAAGGTCGGTGGGTTAGGGTGAGGGCGCAGAACGTCTTCTCAGGACGCTTGTAATGTCCGTGCCGAGGCTGTTTGTGGTTACACGGCGCTTTGTGCGCCACCCTCCCGTAATGCCGTGTCCTCCGGCAGAGGGGACGGAAGGTTCCTGTGGGGGGCTGCGGGACAGCTGCAGCACGAGAGCTTGGCGCTGAGCGGGCCGTGGCGGCGATGATTGCGCGGCCTCACGCTGTGCAGCTCAGCAATGCCCGTTCGTCCAGGGAGAGGTGGCGTTCAGAGACACGGGAATTAACCGTCTGGGGTGCTCCTGGGGCCCAAGGTGGGGGGGGTCACTGTCCCCAGTTAATGCTTGTGCCGTACAGTACTCTGGAAGAACGAACGACTTGGTCTCCTGGCCCCACGATCCTTCCCTTGTGACCACACTTTCCCCCTGTTCTGTACTACTTCTGTGCTTCTGAGGTGGCACCAGGTCCAGGGACATCCTCCTCGCCACGCTTTTCTTTGGGATCTCATCTCCTCCAGTTCTTCGTATCCCTCTTTGGATGACCTGGAAGCAGGGAGGGGCACTTTGGGCTTTTAGCAGATTATCCTGAAGTGCGGTGCATGCTGTGGTGAAACGCGGAGCGTCTCTGAGGTGGGAGTTGAGGTTTTTGCTGAAATGGTGCAGTAAAAAATGCTGCTAGTGGCATGGCTTTCAGCTCTTCTTTAAACTTAAAGGGGCCCATGGGAGGTCCCAATATCTACTAAGCGGTGTTGTGGGCTCGGTGTAGATACCTGTGCAGCGCCTGTCCCCTCTGCGCTGTGTTTTGAGACCATGAAACGAGCAGGGTGGGTTTTCATCTGTGCCTGATGGAGACATCACACAGAGCCGTTGCTTCTCGAGCCGCAGCTGGACGGAGATCTGTTGGCTGTGCTTGTCACAGCGCTCGCCCCGCGCTGTGAAACGCGGGCAGTGCAGGCTTGGGGTGAGCTTCCCGATGACATCGCCTCCGGAGCACTGCCGGGATGCCGCGCCGCTGAGAGTCTTTGCTCGTGGGCTGACAGGATTTCTAGGAGAAGTGTTAGTGCTTCTGCCTCTGCAGTCGTCTGTCTAGATTGGGCATCTCAAGTGAGCTGGTGCCACTTCCTATTTGGAGAGGACTTTGTCTTATTAAAAGACACGAAGTCTTTAAAGGGCACGTCTGTGACCTGTTCATGTACTTCCAGCCATAGCTGATGAGCTGTAGGAGCACAGGCACGGAACTTCCTTGTGGCAAGGTCAGGCTGTTACACGCGAGGCTTTTATGAACAGGGAGTGTCTGGGGCCTGTGGTGTGTAGGAGAACCCAAACCAGCGCGTTTGGACTTGCCCATACCAAAGGCCACTTACTTTTTTTAGTATTTCATTTGACGTCTGTGTTCAGATACAGGATCAAAGAGAGAAAATAAAACCAAACGCAAGCAGTCAGCTCTTCCCTGCCATCGCTGCTTGTGTGGGGCTGTGTTCTCGACGCAGCCCTTGCTGAAGCCCCGTATGCCTGCTGGGCTGGGTGGCTGGCTGCCCAGAAGCGGGGCTCTTCGGAGGTACGTGCCCGGCTGCGGTAAGCTCTGCCTGGGATTACGGGGATATTCCTGGCAGCCATCTCGCAGCTGGCCAAGGGCGTGCAGCGAGGGGTCTGCTCAGGCCCTCACGTAGCTTTGGCAGCCTGTGCCGTGCAGGTGGGGGTGATGTGCACCGGTAACCTGCAGCCCTCTGGGAGGAGGCCGGGATTGTTGCCTTCCCAAGGTAACGTCGCTTGAAGCAGCGTGGCAGTGGTTACAGAAAGCTTCCCAGCTGCAGCACGTGGGTAAGAGCAGATTACCTGAAGGCTGCCTCACGCTCCTGCCAGTCATGTGTAGGCCTCGTGCTCCCTTGTTCCTGGGAAAGCAAGGTACTCGGGGACCTACCGCCCCGTAAAATATTCCTGTAAAATATTCCCATTTTGAGTCAGAGAACGAGTGACCTGCCTTGCCTCTGTACCTCAGCGTCACCCTGGGTGCTATTGGTGTGAGATGCTTCACTGTGGAACAAGTGCAGCTCAGCTGCTGCCTGCCAAGCCCCCGGGCAGGGCAGGGCAGGGCAGGCCGGTAGCTGCTATTTATACAGCACGCCTCTTAGGTCAGGGCTGTGCCTCCCCAGCGCGTACCCCGCGTCCCGGGGGGCAGGCTGTGACTGCTCCTCGCTGCCTGGGGTCGCCCTCCTCTGCCAGGTCAGGGCCTGCCGCCTTTGGAGCTCCGGGTGGCCTTTCAGGTGGCTGTCATACTGTGGTAACGCTGTGTGGGACGGGGGCAACTCTTGGAAATCCACTAAGGCAGCTTGCAGCGTTAGTGAAGGTGCAAGGACCCGCTCAGCTGTTCCTCGCCTGGTGGAAGCGCAGAAACCGGATCCCTGCAGCTGAGGGTGGCCGACCCAGGCAGGAGGCTCGGCCACAGCGAAAGCCATCCGGGGGGTGTCTTCGGCAGCTTGTCTCCAGTGCAACGCGCTGCTTGCTCTGTGCTCTTGCCTTCTGTTGTGGAGGCTTCTTCATGCTGAACGAAGAATGCAAACGCAGCGAGCGCCGCTCCTGGTGCCGAACGTGGCGTGGGACTGGGCGCAGCAGTGCGGCCGGGTGAAGCCTTCTGCGAGATCCCTGCTCGGGCCGCTGGGCAGAGCCCGGCGTGTGCTGCTCTTAGCCTGAAACACCGCAGCTGCTGGAAGGTGCCGGGAGAGCTTGGTAAGAGCAGGAAGGTCTTAGAGTGAAAGCAAGCCCTGTGGGTGCCCAGGCACCTGCTTGCAGGAACACCGGCAAACTTCTTCCTTCGCTTTCTGAGGACTAGGTTAGAAGTGATTCAGCACCTCGCGCCGCCCCTCACTGCGATAATCCGTTAACGTTTGCTTTTAGGCCTCTCGTGACTGGGAACGCCGCTTGTTTTGTCGTACAGTTGTCTGAAATCCAAACTGTACTAGCGCTGAGGTTTCAGTACCAGAACAGGCTGTCCTCTCCACAAACCTCACTTCGAAAGAACTTGATGTCTCAAGAGAACAAAGCGTGCTTGCTTTTGCCTCCCTCCTACCCCCAAACAGCTCTGGCGGGTTTTAGGAGCGAAGTTGGAGGTCCCCCTGGGATGGCTTAGGAGCGAAGGCAGAGCTTCGATCTCCAGCACAGATCATCAGAGAAGATACCCGATGTTGGTAGCTTCCAGGCCACGCTAAATCTGAGCTAATTGCCAATTACTGGCAGGGCTGGCGCGGTGTGATTAGTAACCATAGCACCCAGCAGTGAATGAAGTGCTTCTACCTTCCCAGGGGCTGGCGCTCCGTGCACCCCCTCCCTGTGTCTCTGCAGCCTGCGGCAGGTGCCCTTAGATCGTTGTTCTGCCCTCCAGTCCCGCGAGCAGTGGCACACTTTGTGCTGTCCTGCGGACGAGGATGCCAGGTTGTTACAAAGCAAACACCTCGATGCACATATTTACGTTACGGAGGCAGCTATTTGGCTGCTGTGCTGGCGCTTCTGAGCCCAGAATAGGGACAGCAACTGTCTCTAGCTGCTTAAAACTTCCTGGCTTCGTTCAGCCTGAAAGCATTAGCTTCCAGCTGATCTAGTGTAATTTGTCTTGGGTGCACTGAAACCTGGGGGAGCCTCTTGGCAGTGCTGAAAATCCTGTGCCTCTGAAAAGCCTTGGCACTCCTGAACCTGGGATCCTGCTGCGCCGACCATAACCGGGAGTGCTTCAGGCCCCTCTGCCTGCAGGAGCACCGGGGCTGACAGGGGAGGAACCAAGCTCGTTGCACGTTCGATCCTGAGCTGCCAGTGTGAGCGCTTCCCTTAATCCAGGCGGCTCCCTGTAAGCATTCTGTGATGAAGCTCTGCCTGGCGGTGTGCTGGCTGCGGGATTCGGGGCTGGCAGCAGCCCTCCAGGTGGCAAACGCCCCACGTGCTTCGTGCGGGGCTGAGCTGCTTGCTTTTAGGGCTGCACCTTGCCAAGGCCCCTTTCTGGAGGCTGCAGCCAGCACCGTGATCTCCTGTACGGCGTTCCCGGAGGGAATGCACTCTGAAACACTCAGCTCATCCAGCAGCGGTGCGGGAGGATGAGGCACAGGACTGTGCAGAAATCCTTCTGTTCTTGTTGAGGCATTGTGCGAAGCCTGATAGGAAACCTATCCGCTGTATTGCTGTGCAGAGTACTTTTTTTTTTTTTCCCCAAGCATTTTTGAGCTGCAGTTTTCTTAGCAATTCCTTGCTATGTTTTGTCTCACTGCTGTAATCACAACAGACGGAGCCGCAGGTTTTCAGACCTGACCGTCCTGCGGTAAGGTCACGTTCAGGTACGAGCTCGCTTTGGAAGGGGAAAGCTGCTTGTTTGGGGTCGGTTGGTGTGGGTCCCTGCTGCGTGAGGCAGGTCTGCGGCCACCTGTGTGCAGGTCCACTTCAGCTGGCGTCTTCCTGGTCTCAGCCTCCCTGGCCATGCTCCCGCTTGGTGCGCAGATCCCCACCGTGCCTTTGTGTGGGGCAGAGGGAGCCGGGCAGGGAGCAGCGGGTGCTCTTCCCTGCAGTTAGCTGGCTGCCCAACAAGCTGCTCGCCTGGGGGGGATTAGCAGCAGGCGGCAGCAGCGGTGTGCGGGCTGGGGCTGCCCCCGGGGGTGTCCCCACGTGGGGCTGGGCAGGATCGGGGTGCTGGGAGGTGCCGCTCTTGTGGCGAGCTGCGCGCCAGCTGCGTTGTTGGGTGCTGCAGCTTAGTGCCTGAAATAGCTTTGGCTGAGTAAATAGTGAGGAAGGCACAGCAAACCGGAGAAATGCACTTGAAGTTGGTAACGGAAGGTGCTTTCGGACGTAAATTGGGGCTGGAAATTGCGGAAGGATTTAAGCAAGCAGAGCGCTGTGCTGTGCTGAGCATGTTTGAGGCTCAGATGATGCATTCGCTCTCGTTTATAAGGTTCCTTTGCACTTAACTTGTTTGCAGCAATAAATCAAGAGGGTCTGTGAAGATCCCGGTGTGACTTGGGGCGGTGCAGCAGTCTGGCTGACATCTGATAAGATGCCGTGTGTGACATCCAGTAACAGCGCCGCACCTAGTGCTGTGCCTCAGCAGCCCCGCTCGTGCCCCTGTCGCTGCGGGGTTTCTGGGGCAGCGGGACGTAACACGAGACCGGGGGCTAGGATTTGGGGGCGGCTTGCACTTAAAAGCAAAAGGCACCTTGATGAGTGCTTTGTTGCTGGAGAGTGGATCTTGGGAGGGCACGGCTGCTGTTCCTCTCTGCTACACACCCCGGAGTACTCCTGTCCCTCGCTGTCTGCCCTCTCCCGGTTTGGTAACTTCAACAGAGGAAACGTTGCAGGAAACCTGTTGCTATCAGGAGAGGCACGGAGTGCCCGAGGGGCCCGAGGGTCCCATCTGCCGCCTGCCGCATCGCTAGGATTATCCCTTAGCTGGTGCAGGTAGGCAGGAGCTCTGCGGAGCTTTCTGATCTCTGGAAGCTGGAGAACCTCTCCTTTCAGAGGAAGAGATGAGCTGTGTGAGCTTGCCTCGAGAGTGCTGCTTTCAGAAAAGTCGGGAAGAGTCGCTTTCATTCTGATCGGCCTCTTGCTCAAAGGAGCCTGCTGGGACCGGGAGGCCATTACACGTCCCCTAAGGCCTGTGCCATTCACCGAGGTAGCTCGCTGCTTTAATTGAGTGGTACACGGAGTGTTCTTGGCTGGTGTGACCTGCAAGTCTGCGATAGCTGTCAGCATGGCTCAAAGCTCCTTCGGGGAATAATGCGTGCAAGTGTCTCTTTACGACTGTCTTGATTAGCGTGTATGGGGATCTTGGATATTAAAACCAATTAGTTGTCTGGAAGGTCAGGGACATATTTGACCCAGCATCTGTTTCAACTTGGCCTGAATTGAAGATCTTTGGAAGAGGGCTGTGTAACTTCTGTAAAGAGGCTAATGAAGTGATGCTTTTTAAAGCACTTCCCTGCTGCCTCCGTAGCCCAAACGCTTCGGGAGGATGCTGGCGCGTGGCAGCCTGGCACGGCAGCAGGCAGGTGCTGCCTTACAGCAGCTCGTCGTACCGAAAGGTTTGTGTAAGAGCAGAAATCTTTTTCTTTCGTGGCTGACGAGCGCGTTGTCGGTGATCTGACTCAGAATCCTGAGTACAGCTTTTGGCCTTGAGAGGGCTGGAGGGCGTGATGAGGCATCCGATTTTTATGCCATGACTAAATGTGCGCTATGAGGTCTGGGCTGCACTGAGATGATGCAGCAGCACTTCAGGCATCTGGGATGCTTCAGCAGCAAATGGGAGTTACCTGCTGGAAGGCAGATGGAACTTCCCTCGCTCCCATTTTGGCTGTGGATGCAGTTGACCCACAAGGCGCTCTCAGGGATTAAGACCTCTGCAGGATCCCTCCCAAAGCCATAGGAAGAACTAATATCAAACTTCTTTCATTTAGCTTAAGCCAGCTCTGTGATTTGTGGGGTCTTATCTCCTGCCTCTGTGCCTGGGCTTGGTGCTTCTGAACTAGCAGTCACGTACTTCAGCGCTTTATTTAAAGCAGCTGCCGGAGTCAGGGAGCCTCCCATGCAGCAGGGCTAGCACCAAAGCAGGAAAGTAGAAGATTGCTACAAAATGACCCTTCCAGTTCAGTTTTTGGTATTAATCTGAGGAGAGCAATGTGTTAAAACAACACTTGGACTGGCTAGTGCTCCAGCTGTCTGAGAACAAATGCGATGGGCTTTAAAATGTCCTTAAAGTATGTGGCTGCATTGTTTTAAATAACCTCAACCGGGGGCTGCTTTACATGCCTTTTAGCTGGCAGCCCCTAGCCTGTAACTATGTTCTTTGCTCCCCAAGTAGAATCCCAACTTAAACAAGCAGCGTTTGGAGGGCTTGCTTGGTAGTGACCTGCAAATCCTCTGAAGAGACTCTTATATTTTTTCTCCCATTGTTGTCCAGCAGAAGGGGAATTACACCCACAGCAGTGGGTCAAAGCATCCCTGGAGGTGGGGTGGAACGGGGGGCAGGAGGGAGGAGACTGGTCTGGAACGTGGTATGAAAATGCTCAGCGTTGCTTTGACTGGTGGCTGCTCACAACCCTTCTTCTTCCCTTCTCAGCAATGGTACCAGCATGATATCGTTGATCATTCCCCCCAAAGACCAGATCTCGCGAGTGGCAAAAATGTTAGCGGATGAGTTTGGCACTGCCTCCAACATTAAGTCTCGAGTGAATCGCCTTTCAGTACTGGGAGCCATCACGTCTGTACAACAAAGACTCAAACTCTATAACAAAGGTAACTTCTAGCTTGTGTGGATGCTGGCAGACTTCCCTTACTTGGAAGCACTGTTAAGTTCCTGTATTGTGCACTGTTCTGCTAATCCAATCTGTTGGCCTGTGCTGCTGTTTTGCTCTGGTGCTCCAGGTATGTTGCCTGTGGGTGGTTACTGTAGGGGTGGCCCCTGGGACTACAGTAGTAGGATGGTCCTGGTTTTTGGTAAGTGGGATAACTTGGTCCTTAGCCGTGCTGACTCTTCGAAACTTGTCCAGCCTCAAGAGCTGGTCTGCTGTAATTCCCTTGCATTAGATCGGTGGGATTTCATCCAGCAGAAACTTAGGCGTGCAGCTATGAAGCCTCCATAGCTCTGGGAGGAAGTAGACCCAGCCCATCTAAAATAAGTACTGGAAAAGGGTTTGTCACTCTTATCTTTACGCTGACAAGTGGCCTTCACTGAGGTGGTCAGTGTATAAATTGCTGTATTTGAGAACTAGGAAAGCTTCACGGGGATGTTCAGCTGTTCTCAGGGCTCTAGGAGTTTGGAAGCTCATGGGTTGAACATGCAAGTACACGTTTCTGGAGCGCTGCTCCGAGTCCTTCCTTCAGTGCTATCCAAGGTCACTTTTCTCCCACTGCCCTGAGCTGTTCAGTATATGTGCACTAAATTAGTTTGTTTTCCGCTGTAGAGATCTGGGAGGAAATGAAGTGGGGGGAAATTAAGGTACAAGACTTGGGAACTTCAAATTCAATTCTGTCTTAAGTCTCCTGGCTAGATGGTTAGTTTTTGATGGTTATGGCTTGCAGTATTTCACAGTGATCTCAAATTGCATTGTATCCTTTATAGTACCTCCAAATGGTCTGGTTGTTTACTGTGGAACAATTGTGACAGAAGAAGGAAAAGAGAAGAAGGTCAACATCGACTTCGAACCTTTCAAACCAATCAATACATCGTTGTATTTGTGTGACAACAAATTCCACACAGAGGTAAGAAGTCTCCTGTTGTCTACGGGTCTTGCAGTAATTGAAATGAAAGTGCTTTGCTAGACTCATTGAAACAATCCTTGGTGTGCCTGAGTCCACGGACTCCATAACAGCAGGCTCTAATTTAGCCTGAATGGCTGGCTTGTGACTGGCTACTATTCAAAAATGTGTGATATTTGGTGAAAGGAATTGATGTATTGTACAGCTCCTGCTAGAGCTGACTTTATGGCCCAGCAAGCAACTGCTCAGTTTGTTACCCATGGACATGAGCTATTCCCTGTAATTGGAGGCAATGTTTTTTTCTTCTTAACGCTAAAGGCCCATAGATCTTATTCCAAGCCAGGCCTTAAAGTAAAGCCAAGATAATATTAGTGCTGCCAGTCTTGATATCGGATGTGTTACCTGAGACCCTTGATGGAGAACTGGCATGCACTTAATCTATCTGGGGTGAGATGGGATTATATTCATCCGGCGTCTGCTTGCCTCAGTGAAATGGCTGGTTTGAGGCATATTATGTTGCTGTGGATCGCAGCGGTCTTAACTTCATGAAGTCAGTTTGTGTGTATGTCTGCTTTGGCTCTGCACTGGCAGAGGTCTCGGTGTCTCTAGGAGACTGATTGCATTTCATGTCCATGACGTTCACCGCAGTGTGAGGAGGGAGGCGTAATGGCTTGTCATCAAACCCAGTTGACACGGGCTTGACAGGGCCTTCGGTGATGTAGTCTGCTTGGTTGGTTGGGTTTTCAGAGGTCTGATCCGTGGCTGAGTTTCAAAGGGCAGGAGCACAGGCAGGAGAGGGTTGTTTGTCGCGCAGGTGTGAGGTACATCCCTGTGCTTCTCCTCTCCCCGCCGAGGGTGAAATCCCAATACGTCTTTGACCTAGCAGAAGTAACAAAGCTAGGTACAACTTGTGGAAGTTCTGCTGAGCCCCTGTGTCCGTAAGTCGTTGAAACCAGGAGGTAAGCAGGGGACTTCAGGAGAGAGTCAGAGGTGGAAAGTCAAGGGAGCCATTTGTCCCTGCAGTTGTTGGCGGTGGGTGGGTGGAGGTAGGCTGCCTTCTGCCCTATCAGCAAAGGGATTAATTCAGTCTTGGCTGCAGCTCCTGCTTCAGGGCATTGATTCAATACAAAAAAGTAGCTGCTGCCCAGTGGGCTGTTCCCGGGAGGCAGCTGTAAATATTCTGCTGGTGTGCAGCCCTGCTCTGCAAGGCAGTACCAGTAACTTGAGAGGAACTCGTGGTAACTGACACTGCTGATGACGTGATTACTGCCAGCACCTTTCTGCAGGGGCTGTTTGCTCTCCTGTGCCTTTTGGAATGCGTGCTCATTTTATGTGGTATTGTCTGCACTGCAGAATCAAATCTAGCTGTAAAAGCAATGAGTGACGTTAGCGCTGGAGTTCTGATGTGGTTGAGGAGCTCTGCTTTTAACCTAGGGGTTCCCAACGCCCAGCTGGAACTTGAGAGATGGGCGTCTGGCTGAGTACCCAACAGATGCCTTGTGGAAGTGAGAACCTGTCAAGGAGCAGAAAAAGGACATGGTCTTCAATGTTAGGCTGAGGTGGAGAAAGGAAGCTCAGTCCAGGCTGAAGGAAGAGAAATAAAAGCACCAGTCCCTTCTTTGTGCTTGATAGGTCAAAGGGTGGAATTGCTGACAGAACTAATGAAGGGGAAATTGGGGGATTACTGACCATTGGATACTTTATGAAGAGTGAGAGGGAATCGAGAACATCAGAGCTGCAGTCATTTGCTGCCTGGCAAGACTATCTGATAAGATTTCCTCTAGATATTTTATTGCCTGTGTGAAACTGAAGTAACTTCCCAAGAGGGATATGAACCCTGATGTATTTCTGAAGAGTAGGATTTACAATGACTTATTTTGATACCTTGGCTGGAGCATTCATTCCAGTCACACGATTTGCTTGGCTCTGTCCCAGTTAAATAGATTGCAATGTAATATGCCACTTCCTCCTCTCATTCATCCCACTGCTGAGGAATTAATACAGAATATTTACTTTGGCCAGAAGATTCCATTAAACCTTAGTGTCTCTGTTTCTTTTAAGCTTGAAACCCATAGACTTGGTTGTGTGGATTTTGGATAAAGATGACTGTTCTTTATTCTTGCCATTCAGTCCAATAATCAAGCTGGCATGCGTGCAGGCAGTTAGGAGTCCAGTGGAGTAAATCATCACCATCATTCTTTCGGTATTAAACTAGTGACTTGAAACCATCTGGAACTTGATAAGTTCTCTGTCCTGCTAATGTGTTTTTGCTAGCCTGGATATAACATCAGGAAAAGGAATCCTGCTGTGCTGTTTTTTGGGCACGTAGAAGTGAGCAGTGTGTGTGTGCTGAATGTGCCTGCCAGCTTGTGCTGCCTTTAAGAGGGAACAGTAGCTGACAGGTTCCTTCCAAAAAGGAGCGTCAAGTTGAAGTACCCACAGATGTCGCACACCACCAGAACTAGGGTTGAGCAGGAAATTGGACAAAAGGAACTTGGAAGCCTTGATACCAGGCAGTCTTTCAGTTGTCAGTCAAACTGATTACAGGATGAATTTAGTTCCCTTGTTTAAAGAGAAGAAACTTGCTGGATAACTTCTTTCTCCCAACAAATGCCGTGTCTGTCTTCTCTATGTAGTTGTTCATGTGACAGTTATTGCTGCTGTTACTTAATTCTGCTTTGTAAGGCTGAATCTTTGAAACATCTACTATAGGCATTTCGTCGTCCGGCCTTTGGGAATTCCTGGGGTCTGTGACTCTAGCAGAAGGGTACTTGTGCTAGTTGGTGAGTTGGAAGGCAGGCTGTCTTGGTGCTCTGTGTAAAGCTGATTGACAAATAGCCCAAGCAGTTAACTATATGGGTTCAGCTTTCCTGGCTGGAATGCCAGGAGAATTACTCTTCCAGTTTTGCTAGCTGGAGAGGTGATGCAGCCTTGTGGAGGTGTGATCCCTTTCACCTAACCCTTCCAGAGCCACACTTTAGGATTTTGCTGTTACACCTGCACGTGACATGTGATGAGCTGGTAATGCTGTGAAAAGAGTTACCAAACATCGGTTTCCTTTCAGGTCCTGGCAGCACTGTTTGTAGCTATCAGAGGTAGTCCTGGCAAAGCACAAATAGAGGTGGGGCAGAGAATGGAGTGAGAGCAGCCCTGAGGAGAAGGACCTGGGGGTGCTGGTGGAGGAGAAGCTCAACAGGAGCTGGCAATGTGCACGTGCAGCCCGGAATGCAGTCGGCTTTTGGGGCCGCACCAAAAGCAGTGTGGCCAGCAGGGCAAGGAAGCCCTGCCTTCAGCTCTGGGGCTCCCAGCACAGGAAGGACACTGACATGTTAGAACGGGTCCAGAGGAGGCCATAAAGGTGATCAGAGGCTGGAGCACCTCTCCTGTGAGAGGCTGAGAGAGGTGGGGCTGTTCAGCCTGGAGAAGAGAAGGCTCCGGGGTGACCTTATAACAACTTCAGATACCTTAAGGAGGCCTACAGAAAACACGGGGAGGGACCCTTTGTTAGGGAGTGTAGTGACAGGACAAGGAGTAATGGTTTAAAACTAAAAAAAAAAGGTAGATTTAGTTTAGATATTAGGAAGAAATTCTTTAATATAAGCATGGTGAGGCACTGGTACAGGCTGCCCAGAGAAGCTGTGGATGCCCCGTCCCTGGAGGTGCTCAGGGCCAGGTTGGATGGGGCTTTGGGCAACCTGCGCTAGTGGGAGGTGCCCAGGTCCCCACGGCAAGGAGGTTGGAATTAGATGATCTTTAAGGTTCCTTTCAACCCAAACTGTTGCACAATTCTGTGACTCCTCAATCTGCAGTTCTTAGTCTAGTTTATTTGTAAAAATCACCATGAAACTGACCTTTATTGAGGTATAATGTGCCTGGTAGTCTTTTGAACCAGGGTCCTGGACAAACTGGTGCTTACTGCTGACAACTCTTGTTTTCTGTTCCAGGCTCTTACAGCGCTGCTCTCTGATGACAGCAAGTTTGGCTTTATTGTAATAGATGGTAGCGGTGCCCTCTTTGGAACTCTTCAAGGAAACACAAGAGAAGTCTTGCACAAATTCACTGTGGATCTTCCAAAGAAGCATGGTAACGCACTAGCGTATCTCTGAGCTGTTTGCAGCCAAATACCGTGGGGTGGGATGTGAGGGCAGAAGCAGGGAACTTAGCCTGTATGCTTGTAGCTGGACGCCACTCTGTGCTCCCTTAAAGTCTGACAGCAAAGACTCTAGTCTGAGCCTTCTATCAAAATTAACAAATCACGGTAACATGCGGTTGATCTTAAAGCGGTGTTTATTTCTTGGTGCATCTGGCCCTTTACTTGGCTTTGAGGTGGTCTTCACCAAAGATTACTAGCAGAAGTAGTAATAACACCTGCATCTCAGGGTGTTGCATCCAAACAACAGGGAAAAACAAAACTTGTTCCGTGCAAGAAGTAAAGAAGTGTAATGGAGCAAGCAGAACTCTACAGTGCACCACAATATAGTGCAACTAGTGAGCCACTAATGAATTGAGTGAATTGTCTGTCAGCTACCTCCTGGCTTACCATCCTTCTCTGTAGAGTAGGCTGGGACAAAATGAAATAAACATCTTCAGTAAGTTCCTGTAGCAGAGAGCACTGGGAAGCATTGCATCAGCAAGAAAGGTATACGAGGCAGTGTAATAAAGGAAATAGCTTTTAATGCAGGTACAGGATATAAAGTGTGGAGATATTCAAAATTTCTATAGAGTTGCAAGTCCAAATAAAAAAAAAAATCCTGATTTGGGATATGTGGAGAAAAATCTTTGTGTGAATGAACACTCCTTTCACTTGCTGTTCCAGCTGAATACCCCTAGCTCAGCTGGAAGCAAACTAATTCTGAAGGCTGCGTCTGCCCTTCAGTTCACTTATTCAGGGCCCAGTGGGGACCATGTACTAACAACCTTCCCAAAATTAAACTACTTCCAAATTACTACCTCACCTTTCTTGTTTTGTAAAGGTAGAGGAGGTCAGTCTGCCTTGCGTTTCGCTCGTTTGAGAATGGAAAAACGACACAACTATGTAAGGAAGGTAGCAGAGACGGCTGTGCAACTGTTCATTTCTGGTGACAAGGTGAACGTGGCTGGTCTCGTTTTAGCTGGATCGGCAGACTTCAAAACTGAATTAAGTCAATCTGACATGTTTGACCAGGTGAGTGGCCTTTTCTGAGCAAAGCTCAAATGTTTAAGCTGTCAGTAGTAACACAGTGATACTAGCTGCATCTCTGGAGACGTGTAACCTTGGTGTCTTAAGTGATTTGACTAAAATGAAAAATCTTTTGTATCCTAAAGATGTCTTCCTTTCCTAATGCATTCCTAAAGACACCCTACAGATGCCTTTATTTCCTAATAAAGGAGGTAAGATCTCCTTTTCTTAGTAACAGTGCTTAAAGAAATCTGTTCTCCCCGGTTTGGAACTGATGTTCGTGTTCTTTGTGTTCCCAAATCTAAAGTAGAAGCCTTATGGGAATTAAGCTCGACTAAACCTAATCTCTATGGCCCTGCTGCCTGAAAACTGTGCTTCAGTATTAAGTATTCAGAGGTCCCTCTGACTCAACAACCTCTGCTTACAAGTGAACAAAATAGACTAATGCCCTGACTCTTGCCAGGTACTTATTCTTGAGGCATTATGAAGTAGTTTTGTTATAATAGAGCTGTCACAGACTTTTTTTGTCTCTTTCTTGTTTAGCGGTTGCAATCCAAAGTGCTCAAACTAGTTGACATTTCCTATGGAGGAGAAAATGGATTCAATCAAGCAATTGAATTGTCAACTGAGGTCCTCTCCAATGTGAAATTCATTCAAGAGAAGAAACTAATAGGTATCTGACTACGTGTTTAGCCTTCTCCTGAGCCAAGTATGCTTCACTGAATAATCTGGTCTTGATTTAGACCTTCTGGTAATGCCTGCGTGTGCTAGCTCAGCCCTGCAGCGCTGTCTGTGTTGGGCAGGGCACAGTTCTCCAGACACCTTCTGAAATACTGCAGGACTGAATGACACTTTAAGAAGTGTTTGCTCTGTTGCTTTTTTTCCCCACTGGGCTCCTCTGATCTTCTGCTTATCCTTTCATCAGAGGTACCCTTAGTTTCAGGCATTCTGGTGACGTTGGGGTGGAAGAGGAGAAAATCTCAGATTTTTTTGCATCTCAGCATGATAAGAATTAAGGTTTATTTTGTTTTTAAGATGGCAGTCGAAACGATCCCTTGGTTGACAGTCAGCAGACACTGCTTTTGACCTGAAAGTACAGGAGGGCAATAGTAACAATAGCTACCTTATGCTGGAGAGAACAAAGTTAGGTAGTGTCTGCTGGTGGGTTAGTCCAATGGAGTGTTTCATAACTAAGGGGAGCCTTTAAATGGAGCGAGCTTCCTGACAGGGCAGGGCTTGGTAGAGCTGACTTACTGGTGATGAATATTCTGAAGTACATGCTTTGACATGCTGTCGGACAGCTTGCCTTCCTTCGGCAGTACCACATACTTTTCTGGTCTCTTCTTGCATTCAGATCTGGCATGTTAAAAATCCGTGTGGCATGATCTTTGTGCCTGACGATCTGTTTCTTTGTATCCTGGCTACAGGACGATACTTCGATGAAATCAGTCAGGACACGGGGAAGTACTGTTTCGGCGTTGAAGATACACTAAAAGCTTTGGAAATGGGAGCAGTAGAGATACTGATAGTCTATGAAAACCTGGATATAATGAGATACGTTCTGCACTGCCAAGGCACGGAGGGTAGGTAGTGCTTCTGTGGGACCGAAAGATCTGTGAGGGGTTTAATGCTTAAACCACCTTACTTGGGTAGGCTGTGCTGGAGGAACTCCTCAAGGTGGTGGTCTTTAAGGAACCGATCAAGGGGATGTTGTGTAGGCAGGGTACTGGCTTGCAGTTTCCCAGCTGCTCTGGGGAAAAAGTCTGAAACTAGCAAGCTTCCGCCATGGAGAAGAAGAATTGCAGTGGTGGGGTGATAATGTCACAACAGTGGCATCAAGTCTGCCTTTTGCTTGTGTCCGTATAAATGTGATACCAGTGCGCTGTAGAGGAGAAACTGACTTGAGCCCTATGTCCTGAAACAAAATTCATATGAGCTGTGTATAATCAGTAAGCCTATGGCAGGACCTCTGCTTTTTTTTGTTTGTTTGTGGTATGGTGGTTTTGTTTTTGTGGCACTATACACTACTGGTGTGCCCTGTTGAGTTTTCCACAGAGCATCCACTAGGACGGAAGGCAGTGTTAACAACCAAGCCTTCTGTGTTGTAATGGCTCCGTCTTCAGTCTCCTGCTATTTTTAACCTGCTTCCGATAGCTTCATCCAACCTAATATTTTTTTTCCTCTCCCTTCTCAGAGGAGAAGATCCTGTATTTGACACCTGAGCAGGAGAAGGATAAGTCCCACTTCACAGACAAAGAGGTATTTTAGCTTTGGGGGCGGTACATTTATTCTCAGTGTACTAGTGCAGTACTGTGAATGTCTGAGCTTAGTTTGTCACAAGCACATGAGCACGATGACCTTTCTGGTACCCAGAGGAGACTTCGAGAGGGTAGTCCGTGGCTGCTCCTGTTCTCCTTCAGTCTAACGCCTGGATTCTGGCATTGTTTTTCTTCAATCTTTCGTGCTGCCAATTCAGAGGTTGTGGAAATGAGCTGAGGTGACAGGCAGGACAGCGTATTTGACCACCTTTTATCCATCCACCAGAAGAGTTAAGTCTGTCCCTTGCAAAAGGGGTGGTCATCTCTGTCTTGCTTTAGGTCTGCCAGGGCAGCCGTTCCCAGCTGCTTTTCCTCCTTTTGGGGTAATTGCCAATTCCTTCTGTGCACAGAAGGTTTACGGTGTTATCTGCAGTGATATAGTGTTTCTATGCCAATAATCACTTGACCTTCTACTTACAAAACTCTGCTTTTTGCCTCTGGATTTGCAAAGATCAGTATTTCCCAGAGTAAACAGTGCCTGGTTAGAAGAATACCTATGGACTGTTTGTGGGGTAAAAAGTAAATCAGCAAAACAGTGAAAATATAAGAGTGCAGCTTGAGGTGACAGTTGAATGGAAGAATAAATTTCTTTCAGAGGCATTTTCTCTCTGACTTCCACACTGGCTTCTGTAGTATGGAGGCCAAAACAAGGCTTGTCAAAACTTAATTTCTTAGCATCAGGAGTCCTGTGTTTGTGCCAGCATGTTTGCCAGTTGTGTCAGCGGTGCCTACCACCTGCACCCTGGCAACTGTGTTGGACTGCTGGAGCCTGTAGAGCATTAATGCAGGTGTCTGAGGACAGAGAAGATACTGTTGATGTTTAAGCCAAAGACAGCTTGTAGTAGGAGTGTTTTCTGTAGTTAACGTGCAATGAGCTTAACATTGTGGCTTTTTTTTCCCCCTCAAACATCTACAAAGACTGGCCAAGAACACGAACTGATAGAAAGTATGCCCCTTCTGGAGTGGTTTGCAAACAACTACAAGAAATTTGGAGCAACATTGGAAATTGTTACAGATAAATCACAGGAAGGATCTCAATTTGTGAAAGGATTTGGAGGAATCGGAGGTAAACTGCAGAAGAAAAGTGTTGTGGTTTGTCTTTTTTGTAATGGTTGATTCGATAATCCGGTGCCAACACAAAGCAGATGAGTCCTATTCCTACTGGTCATTATACTAGTGTAAGAAACTATCCTGTTCAGCAGGGGTCTTCAGGTGAATTCATTCCACATTCAGCAAGATGATGCTGCATGTTAGGCAGCTGTTACTTTCAAACTGTGTTCCTCAGGTCCTTTTGTCCTTCATAGTGCACAGAGGGTGAACTGTCCGTATTTCCAGCTGCTGAATTTCAGAAGGTGTGAACTGCTTCACTCTGTATCTGCAGATGTTTTGTGGAAGACCATGCCCTGCTATGTAGAAATGGTGTATGACAAACACCAGCTGGATTTTTGAAGCAGTTGGATATAATACTTGTCTCTCAGAACTTCTCCATATTTTGCTCTCCAGTCTTAAGCTTCTTTTCAAAACAGAGTATTATCGGCCCAACTTTGTGGAGAGGCGGAGGTTCTGTAATCGTTTGGTCCCTCTGTTAAACTTGATAACCAGTTTAGCCTTTAATTTGGCAGAGGTGCAGGTAGTTAATGGGCTTCAGCCTGACAAAATCAGTAGCAGGGTAGAGCAAAAACACCTGCCAGAGACTGTGCCCTCCCCAGACTCGCAGTTCTAGCACAATGCATTACTTATTCACTGAGGTGCTAAATGCTGCCACTTGCTGTGTGTAGGTTGATGGATGTAGAGACAAATGTAAAGAGGAATTTCCAGGGGACAATGAATGTTACTCGGGAAGAAACAAGTTTGAATAGTCAGGCTACGTATGGAGCAACATGTCTGTGAGCTTTCAGGGTTTATAATTTCAGAGGTCCTTCTCGTCCTGCCAGATCCAGGCTCTTTGCGTGGTGGCTTGTTGTTTGCTACCATGCTCCCGTCCCTGCACTTTGAATAGAATTTACCTAAGTAAACCTTTCCAGGGATAAAGGCATCCCGGAGACCTGGCTTGGTGTGTGGGGTAGGAAGAGTCTAGCAAGACAGCCAGCGAGTATAGCTCACTGTAAAAGTTGCTTCAATACCAACTGCCTGCTGAACTTAACTGATAGGCTTCAGTCTGAGCAGTTGTATTAGAACAAATTGCCTGTTACTGGCATTTCTTGGAGATACCATCCTAGAATAGGCTCAGCTTTGCCAGAAGAAAGCTGGTCTAGGCTGGGCAGGTAGGAATTTCTTCCTTCAGACAATAAATTACATCAGGCTGAGATGTGGATGTGGCGTGTTCACTATAGCTGTGTGTTTGCTGCCAGCCATCAGCTGGAGCCTGTCTTGGAGCACAAATGCAGAGTTAGCTTCTGAAAACTCAGCTGAGAAACTCTCAATGTGCAGACAGGGCTCAATAAACTGCTTAATGCCTCTCTAGCTCTTTGCGTTTTGAAGAAGCTGAAGTGTGTTGTTTTTACCAGGTATCTTGCGGTACCGAGTGGACTTCCAGGGAATGGAGTACCAAGGAGGAGACGATGAATTTTTTGACCTTGATGACTACTAGGTAGTCGACCTGGGTCCGGCAAAACGTGCCTCGCCCCTCCAGCATCCAACCCAAGGAGCAAACTCATGGTGGAAAACACAACAGATCCCTGCCTTAGAATTGGAACATTTCCAGAACTTGATCCACAAACATTGGATTTAAAAAAGCAAAACCCTACACTTTGATTTGTCATAGTGTCAGTACAGCAGCAAACTACTAAGTTCCTATATGCCACTTCGGACTAATTTAAAAAGAATCCCAGTTTTTACTTTTACTCTATGGTGAAATTGGTTGCTCTTGTATTTTATGGAAATGATTTTTTTAACCTTCATGATACATTAACTGCTGTAAACCTCTTCCTTCAAAAATTAATAGAAGTAAGATCCTACTGGTTTGTTTCTTTTTACTTTGATTGGAGAAATCAATTGCTGCATTTTGCAGCAGTGTGACCCATTTACATGGCACTCTCAGCTTAGACTGCAGAAGAAGAAATGTAACGAAATTGGAGCCATTCATTCTCTTCAAAAGAATGAGAAAGCACTTACCTAGAGTGCTAGCTTATAAGGTGTGGCTTGCAAATTCAGATGGTTTGGGGAGGCTTACCAGCCAAATGTGCTTTAATCTATTTGCAGAAGCACTGCTCTTACAAACTAGGAAATGCACTTCATTGATTGCGATGAAAATGCTGCTGAAGTCTTGGGCTTAATTGGATTTGAGCAGTGCAGCCTTCAGTTTTTTTTTCGGTGTTGACAAAAATAAACATACAATTTAAGTGAAGTAAGGTACATTTTGTTTTGTTCCTCAGTCTTTTTTTTTTTGCTTTAGGACTGCGTAAGGTTTCCTTGATTATGTGAATTTGATTGAACCCACAGTTCTTTAATGGAAAGCGGGTATTTTTTACAGGAATAATTAGTAAGTGGAGCCCTTGACTGAAACCTTAGTACTGGTGCATTTGGAGTCCTTGATACTAGTATGTTGGACGTTAGCACAACCCACTGGGATGTCCATCTCCCAGCACTAAGGAAGTCTGTTGTAGTGGCTCACAATTGTCCTGTAAATCTGATGCTGAACTCGAAGGCACCCTTAATGGGTTAAAACTTCTGGTTGCATCAAGACTCAAAGTTTTTTGTCATGCCCGCTATATAGAATGCGTTTCAACCTACTAGAAATGGCTAAGGGTTTTTCAGATAGTCTCGCAGGCGGAGGATGAATTTAGCACTGGCATGAGGTAATGCACAAGTCTTGCTTCTTTTTCAGGGTTATTGGGTTCTCTGATGGGCGCTTTGACATCTTAGTGCCCGGGAGTCCTGGTCTTCGCTGGCTCATCAGTCCGGGTGCATCAGTCAAAAGCAGCCACTGTTGCTAGTTGCATACCTGTCCATTTTTTTCCAGTAATCCTGTTTCACTTGAATGGAGGTGGAGCTTGTCTTAACCTTCTGCCACGCTGTTCTTTGAGGTCCAAAATTACTGTCATTGTGAGCAATACAATTTGTAACCCTGGTTTATAACCTGGCAGATGGCTTTGCTGTTGTTTTCACATCAAAGCTGGAATCTCTCACGGAAGGTGTGACTGGGTCTGCCGCAGATGTGCACAAACCCAGGTTTGAACATGTTTGCGGTCTTCAAAGCGGTATGTTCTGGATTTTGCCATTGTAAATGGGTCTAATGTGACATGACAAGACCAGAAAAATTGGATGTAAATTTACATTTTTGAATATACTGCTTGTTGTTTCACATGATACATTAGGGTATGCAGCTCCTTTTTGTAGTTTTTATTTTTACTATTTAAGTTTGGAAATGATGCCAAATTTTTGTATTTCTTTAATCAATGTGTTCTCTTCAGTGATATATATTGCATTATATATTGATGTGTATATCAATATATACTGATATGTATTACACTTACACATACAAACACGTTAAACGGGGGTGAAAAATCCTAGCCTTTGCATACTATATAGCCTCTGCAGAGAGATCCCAAGCAGTGATATCTTGGTGTTGTGATGTACAGAAATGGAGAAGAGTATTAAACCATATTTAAGAATATAGTACGGACTCCTCATTTATTTTCTTCAGTCCAAGAAATGCCTATTTACTCATTTCAATGCCAGCAAGGATTCAGGTCGGTACTTGGGTTTAAGGTGGCTGTTTCATAGCTGAGTGTGAGTACGTCTTGTTTCTTCATCGTGCTGAGCAGAAATCCACCTTGGGGGGGAGGCGGGGGGAGACAAACAGATCGGGTTGTGCAGTGTTAGCAAAGGTGGTCTTTTGAACAAATGAGCTGGAAAATACTTTGCAGATACAGAAAATCGCCCTTAACGCTCCCATCCCAGGACAGTTGGGCATTATTTTTTTGAAAGGCCTTTTTGTAGGACCCTACCTCTTTGTGCGGAACAAATCCAGATCAGAGCTGTATTTGCTGCATGGGCCTGCCTGCTCTGTTTTTTCCTGATCCAAAACAGATGTATTGATGCCTTTTTCAGAGAATAGTCTGTAAAAGATGTCATCAATATCAGGAGTTTTAACAGGTGCTTTAAATCACTGTTGGATTGCCCTCACCTAGCAGTGATCCTCTGCCTGAAGCTGAGCAATAGGCCCTGTGGCAACCAGGCTGCCTCGTGGCAGTTGAAGGTGGGCTTCAGGCTTTGAACTCTTGGCCTCGCTCTGATCTGCCCCGTGGCAGGCAGCAGAGCATAGCCCATGGTCCGTCTGTTGCTGGATGCTGTGGAGACGTGGTGTTTCTGCTGGGGCACAAATACAAACAAATACAAACAATGCAGAAAACGCTGTGCGCGTCCCACGCTGCCTGCAGCCTCGGTGCATAACGCTGATCCCAGCCCGGGTGGTGGTGCAGATAAAAGCATCCAGCTGAGATCAGCACGGAGTGAAACATCCCGGCAGTCAGTGCACATCACGGGAGGAGCTAGTGCATGCAGGAAATGCCCACCCGCTCTCACCAGTCTAAGCAGGCTGTGGATGTACGCTGTGATTAACCCTTTACTGACAGGACCAGAAGTCCCGGTTTCTGCTTTTCAGTTTTCCATTCTGAGGAGCCACAGAGCTTGGCTGCTACAGAGGGATGCCCGAGAGCTGTCTAGTTCAGTGTCACAAATGCTCTGTGCCAGATGTGCTTGGAAGCTCTGATTTCCTCCTGTACTGGTCTGCTCGGCTGGTTCTCACATCTCTTCCCCTTCACATTTCAGTGGGAGAACAGAGCTGTGTCTGGTTTGCAGAGCAGCCCCGTGAGCGGTGTGCTGAGGTCCCCACGGTGCGTGTCTGGTACCTTCCAGCTGGCCAGCTGAAGAGGTACCTTTACTGTCTCCCAGGGGCATGTCACAGCAGGAGGATGAGGCCACTGGAGAGCAGTGCGGAGTTATTTCTTTCCCTGTAACTGCTGACACAGGGGCCCTGGTCCTTCTGACCCTTCAGAAAGCTGTTTCTGTCGCAGGCCTGCTTTTGTTGCTGCTGGAAGGTCAGCGCGAGCACTGAGATTATCTCATTCAAAAGCGTTGACTTGCAGTTCTCCTTTTACACCTCAAATATTGCTGAGTGCCGTGGTGTCAGGTCGGCCGGCTGGCACGTGGGTTCTGCCTGGCATGCGAGCAAGAGCATCGCCTCGAAGCGCTCTCGCCTGGGGGACTTTGCCATCTTCAGCAGCTGAGATTGCTGTGACGTTTGGTTTGCAGGACGGGCAGCGCTGCCACGGGCGATCCCCGGGGCTCAGCCTGTGTGCTTGCAGACCGAAATGAGCAGAGAATTCAAGTTTGTGCTTAAAAGCCAGGCTTCCGATGTACCTGGTGTGCTGCAGGCTGTCAACTAATTACTTTCCTTTAAGGAACATGCTCTTGATAGGCTTGGAATCAAGAGCAGGGTAAATCAAGTGTTCCCGTACACCACGTGGAGCTGTTCCCTGCATCTCAGGGTGGTTGAAAGCGCACCCGCAGGCTGCCAGTGCCCCCGGGGCAGAGCCCTCCTCGTGTGGCTGCTCCTCGCCCTGAGCCAGGAGTGCCAGGCACATGCCACCCGGTCCCTCTGCAGGTCAGCCCCTGCTTGCTGCCCAAAGGCGTTTTTGTTGTGCCCGAGGGCTTCAGCCCTTCTAAATGCTTAACCGCACGTGCCTTCTGCCCTCGGTAACGCTGGCTGCGTTTTTACTTCATGTACAGTAAGTCCCTGCCACTCTTACAGCATTCCCAGGCTCGGTTTTAAGCTGGCACCGCACATTCAGGTATTTGGATAATGGTCTTTTTAATCGCTGCTTTTTGCACAGCTGTAATCAAAGACAGATTTTGCCCTTTATAGCTTGTTATTTAGGGAGCTGGAGCCCAGCCTGTGCTGTTGGTGCTAGCAGCCTACAAATGCCATTGTCCTGGTAAGCCGAGCGCAGCCGGCAGCGCTGAAAGGCAGCTCTGGAATTTCACTCGGCTATTTTTAGTTGGTGGTGAAAAATTGCACTTCCAACACTTTTGAGTCTTTGTCAGTGCATAAATAAATCAAAGGGCAAATCCTGGCCTCCCGCTAACGAGCGGGGCGCTGGGGTGACCTTACGCAGCGGAGGCTGAGCGGGCGGAAGGCTGGCGGGGTGGCGGGGAAGAGCCCTCTGCTTTCTGGGGGGGAAACCTCGGCTCTGCCCGGCCGGCTGCTGCCTTGCTTGGAAGGTGAAGGGCGGCAGCACCGCCCGTCCTGCTCCACGTGGGCTGTCCGTGCCTGTCGCTGTGCTGAGCTCACTCCTGGCTCCTCTTCCTGTGCCCCTTCCCAGGCCGGTTCCCTTCACCTCCTCTCCGCAGCGAGGTTTCCCTCTGCCTCCTGCCTTGGCTCTGCCGTAGCCGCCTGGCTGCCGGGTGCCATGCCTGCAGGTCACCGCCCCAGCCGTGGTGGCTCTCCGAGAGCCAGGACCTGGAGAGCAGAGAGCAGAGCTCCTCAAGGATGCTGTGAGTCTGGGCGGCTGAACATCAGCCTCTTTGGGGCGTGTTGGGCTGTTCCTTTCTGCCCTGGTCGCTGCTACAGCTGCAAGGCAGAAACTGTTAATAACCCAGCTTCTCCTTTTTAATGCCAGGGCAGGAGGTTTCTCTAAGAAGCTGCTTCACCTGTTGGACCACCAAATTTCCGCACTGGCACAGAAAAAAAACATCCTCTGGCAACAGGATCCTTGCAGTCGAGTTTCCTTGTCCTGGTGATCCCTGCCACGTGCCCGGAGAGCCGCAGGGGCTGCCTTGCTGCTCTCTTTCCCCTGGACTCCCGGTAGCCTCCAGTCGCCGAGTGCTGCTCTGACACCGCCCGGGCTCCAGCAGCCCCGTGGAGGTAAGCCGGCACCGAGCACCGCAGCTCCTGGTGCTGCAGACACCTGCAGGGACCCTTGGGTGCACGGGGACCGTGCAGCTGCCGTAGGCTCACAGCCAGCTCTGGGCCACCCTGACATGAACACCAGGGAGCAGACGGGCACTTGGGCAGCCAGGGCTGGGTGTGCTGCTGGTGCCAGCCCCTGTCTTCCTCCTCCTCCTGGACTGGCAGCTGCTGGGGCCGGTGAGATTCAGACACTGGAAGGATGTGAAAGCAGATGCGTGGGCTGGGGATACTGCTGGGGGATGCCACAGGAGGGGAGATGACCCATCCCGCAGAGCCTTGGCTGCTGAACGGGGCTGGTGGTTTCCATCGCACTGCGCAGGCACTGGGAAAATCCCCAGATCTTGGAGCTCAGCTGAGCCCCGTGCCCTGAAGGGCGCAGCCCCCAGGAAGGCAGAGGAGCTTCACACAGGCTCCCAAAATCCCTCTGGATCTCTAGCTGGCTGCTGCGGGGCTGCTTTCAGCCCGGGTTGCCGTAATTCAGTAGAAAAGCTCCTGGATGCCCCGTACCTGTGTGGTGCCTGCATGTCCAGGCTGTGCTCGCGCTCTGGGACAGCGGCACTGCTCTGCTCTGTGCAGCTCACCAGGGGGTGTGGAAACATCTCGTCTGGCAAAAGGGATCACACCTAGGTGCGTGCAAGGGCATCCCCCTGCACGTGGCAGCGGGGGCTGCGAGGGATGCTCCTTGCCCTCTGAAACAGCCTTTTACGAATTTAAAAGCTGCCATCCTCTCTCCCTTCCATCCTTGCTTCTCTAGCCTAAACAAACACAGGCCTTGCTCAGTCCGCCCCAGGGATCGGGGTGCACCAGCTCACCTCGAAGCCGGTCTCTGCCTTGGTATCTGCTCACCTGCTGGGGTGCAGGATCCGGCCAGGTGGAGCGGAGTTCAGGAGAGGCACGCTCAGTACGGCCTGGGCGCTTCTGGGCAGTGATGGCTGAGTTCACCTGAGCTAGAGGAGAGGCTTTGTTCTGTGTGGAGGGGATGGAAGCAGGCAACTCACTGACGTGCTAAACGTGTGGAAAAAAAAATCCTTCTAGTGAGGAGAATGGAAAATAGAGAGGAAAAAAGTGGCAAAGAATCGAGGCAGGGATGCCATCCTTCAGGAAAACCACACGTCCCAGCTGTTAGCCGGGGGTTTGGCTCGCCGGGCTTGCCGCACCAAGGCTCAGCTGCGTGGCCCAAGGCTGTCCCCGCGATGCCCTTGTGTTCGCCCCGTGCCTGCGTTCCCATCAGCGCTCGGAGCCGATGTTGCTGATCTCGTTTTCTTCTTTGTGTAACATCTGACCTGGAGAAAGCAAGAAGGGAAAAGTTTGCTTAGAGATGCTCTCTGTTTACAGAAGGGCTTTTCTTATCTGACATCCGCAAGGCTTGCCGAGCGCTCGGCTCACCCGGCGGTGTCTGGAGGTGCCTGCAGCAGCCCGCCATGGGGACAGGCAGGCATCTGAGCGCGGCTGGTTGTCATTAGGAAAGATCTCCACTTCTACCCCGACCGCCACAACGGCCTAAGGAAGCTCCCCGGTACTCACTGCGCCAGGACCGCGGCAGGCAGCCAGCTGAAAGGATGGTTCCAGCGCTCTGCGTGCAAGATAAAGCGCGGGGACTTTCCGTGCGGAATGAGAGTGTCAAGAGGCGTAGCAACGATTGCCGTAAGCTGAAGTCAGTCTGCTTTGCCCAGGTGTCGTTTGGGAGCCAGGAGCATACCTGTGCAGGGTGGGACGGCACACGAGGATGTTTCAGACCTGCACCGCAGGTTGCAGCGGGCCGCCAGCACCACGCACCACCCTCCCCTCCCGTGCCTGCGTGACACCGTGCGGGGCTTGCACCTGGGCTTTGTCGTCACTGCTGTTTGGTCACACAGCAACATGCTCTGTCTCTTCCTCGTTGCTTTTCCCCTCCCCATTTTGCCACAACCATGTCTCATCTCCATTTAACCTTCCTATTTTATTATGCCGGGATGGATTTTGTGTGCATCTGAGGCTGAATGAATCTTAAACGCTTTCCTCCTGTGTCCTCTGTGCTCCCCAGGGGTGAGGAAGGTCTGTGCAGCTTTCCTGAGCCCACTGAATGGTACAAAGACACGCTTGTGTAAAGCAAGGGGCCCGTGCTCCTGCAGAGCCACCTTTCATTTCCATCCTTTTGCCGTCCTGGCTGCCAGCAGTGCTGGAGGTGGTAGCGGGGCGATTCCTGCTGTGAGTGCAGGGCAGCCTACAGCTGAGGATTTTGAGTTAAATGCAAATTATTCTCCAGCCCTCTTCCCAGAGATGGCCCTTGCTGAGGTGGAGACCATCTAGCCCCACCGCACAGAGCCAGGCACGTGCCGCTCAGATGCGCTGCGGTTTGAGAGGTGCCTCCGTGCCAGATCCGCGCCGTCTCGTCTCCCGCAGCACAAGCTGTAAAGGCAATCAGGGAGCTGTTGGTAAAATTGCACCCAGGACTCAGAAAGAACTGCTGTTCCTGAGCCTCTGTGCAAAAAGCAAAAGCTGCTACTCTTTCGGTTTCTGGACGCAGAGAGACGTGGGGTCTTCACTGCTTTGCCTTTCTTCTGCTCGGTGGGTTTCCCAAATGCAGCCCCAGCTGGCTGTGGGACAGAACAGGGCTGCTGGGGCCGAGGGAACTCCAGAGCAGTAATCCTTCGCAAGGTCTGCAGAGTTTTAATGCATGGTGAAACAAACAAGTGAACACCTGGAAGTTAATTAAGATTAAGGCCAACAAAAGGGCTGGGGCCTTCTCTTTCACTTACAAAACCAGCAGGTGGTTTCATCCATCGCTGCCCAGTACTGGGAGTAAAGACCTTGCACGTGAATCGCTTTTGTTTTCATGTTCTTGTTAGCGAAGTAACTGAGCCGTTCATCGTCCCTTGCTGGGCTCCTTGGGCAGGTGGATGTGCCTGAGGAATGCTGCTGCAGCGTGAAGCACGTCCGTGTCTTTTCCCAGGCAATTACTGGGATTGTCGCGTGGTTGGCAGGACACCAGCTCCCACATGTCCCCTCCTCCTGCGCAGGATGGAGAGCGAACGCTTCGCGCTTTCATGAGCGGGAGCTGCTGCCCTGCTTTTACAGTGAGACTTCTGCTATTGGTACGTAGGAGCACACCTCACGTGCAGAGGCGGGAATTTATTGTTAGTTAAATCAGTGTTTAATGAAAATACAACAAGCATACTATACCCTTACAGTCCAGGTCATCCCGTTATTGTTAATCCCACTAACAACACAGCCACAGATCTTGTCCGCAGGCTTTCCGACACCTCCTGCTGTCGTGCTCGCCTACCGGGCCCCCTCCTGCAGCACGTCCCCGCTCCCTGATGTCAGCCTCCCCTCCTGGCACTGCAGCGCCGGTTCTGTTCTCCATCTCTTCCCGATGCTTCTTTCTTGCTGATGGTTTGTAAATTGAGTTAGATGCTGAGGGCTTACCGATGCTGCACCTTCACAGACTGGCTCGGGTTGGAAGGGACCTTAAAGGTCATCTAGTTCCAGCCCCTTTCACCTTGTGTGACCTTACTCTTGAGGGCAGTGACTGCGTAATTGCACAAACCCAAACTGGAGCTGGGTGCCGTTCCTCGCCTGGTGGCTGGAGAGCTCTGCTGCGGCAGCGAGGGGGATTTGTCTGAGCACTGGGCAAGATGTCGGAGTTCAAACCGAGCTTGAGCAAGCCGAGGCCCGGGCAAGTCCTTAGGCTGGTGTGAGCGGAGCTGTGGTCAGCTGCTGGTGACAGAGACGCTGTCCTTACTGTGCTACAGGGCTGCACTGCAGCCTGCCTCGGTATCGATGCCATCGGGCTGCTCTTCAGCAAGCGAGGTCTGGTTCTGTTTTCAAATCACGAAGTGACACAATCAGAGGGTGCTGTGCCAGGCAGGGAGAGGAGAAAGCCTTTTGCCCCACCTGAAAACACAGGTGAGACATCAGGAAATGGCAGAGCAATGGCTGTCTCATGTCCGAGTGGCACTCTTCATGCTGTTCAGGGGTTTGTTTTCTCTGCCCAGAACAAGGTGGAAGTATGTTTTAATGTATGAAATATTCAGAACATGCCTAAGGCATCACCAGAAAACAAAGACATGGCTGGAATTACTCGACAGTGTATCTGCAGAGGATATAAAAACAAATAGATTGCAGGCATCCAAGTCAGGAAACAGTGAGAAGGGTGCTTGCTTTTGTCTTGTAGTGGACCACCCGAGGTGGGGGCAGCATTTCCATCACCCCAGGGCATCCGTGAGCGCTGCAGGGTCGGGAGCAGCTGGGCTGGGAAAAGCTGGGCTCACAGCCCCCTTCCCCACCTGACTCACGGCAGGGGTTAAAGTAGGGGTGGCCCTCTGGTTTGCGTGAGTTCAGGCAGTGAACCAGGCCTTGGAACGGGATCTTGTGGCTCCCTCAGCTGTGGGCGACAAAGCCACATCCTGCTTTACCAGGCAGGACTTGGGAGCTGTGTCGTGTGGCGCCAGCACAACCCCCGGGCTGCTCGAGAGGAGCTGGAGGAGGCGAACCTCGGGCGTGAGTCACAAAATCCGGGCACCGCAGCTGGACGCTGTCTCACTTCCCACACCTGCTTTTCCTTTTCCTTTCCCAGTTCATTATCTCCACATCTTTATTGAATGAACAAAGCCACAGGAAAGAGAAGGCGGGGTGCTGAGCGTGCGTCCCGAGCAGGCGGGCGCCCGGGGAGTCCCCGTGCCACAAGGCAGCGATGCCACCCGTGACAAAAGCCACATGCCCTCGTCCTCGTGCGCTGCGTCCTTGTGACGAGCAGCCCTGCGCCACCCAGGCTCTGCTGCTCCCGTCCCGTGGGGTCCTGCTGCAGGCAGCACCTCCTGCACCCTGGGGCTCTGCGCTGACCGGAGTTACTGCTTCAGTGATCAGGCGGATGGAAGAGTTGTTATGAATCTGCTCTTCTCGTTCCAGATGTTTAGAAAAAAATAAAATAAAATAAATCATCAAATCTAGTGTCATCCCATTTTGGATAGAAAATGTTTACTTGAAGGAAGAATAAACATTTTCCTACTTCAAGTGCATTTGTCCCTGCCCTAACAAGAATGTTTGTTTATGTCATGTTCATACCAGCTCTGAGTTTAGTAATTATTCTTCCAGCAGGAGCAGTTGAGTTGTGTCCGAACTGTGTACCATTGAGTAGCTGCTGCTCTCTGTCCAACAGCCAAACAGACAGTCGTGTGATCACAAGATCGAGGTTTCGGTGAGCAGAATGTGTTGGCTGGGGATGGCAGGAGGTGCCTGGTGTTAGGAAACCAAGACCCGCTGAGCTGCAGGAAGGCTCGAGCACCTCGCTCCTGGGGGATCCGTGGAAAATCCCATTACATAGTTTTGCTGCTCTGAGTCTCTCGTTTAACTTGCTGAGGTTTCCCTTTTTTCCCCTCCAAACCACCTTCCTCTCACCTTAGCTGACACCACAGCTGACCAGGACCTGCCAAACCTAAAACCAGGCTCTGTGGGCTCCCTGCCCTAGCCAAAGCTCCTTGTCCTGCCGCACTGCACGGAGCAGCCTCCAGTTCCTGGGCTCTGGGGCTTTCCCACTCCTACTTCCCCTCATCCGGATGGGAAAGCTGGCGGAGCAAGTTCTGCTCGGCTGGGACTGCCCCCGTGTCAGCTCCATAAGGTCACGGAGGCAGAGATCTGCTTCGCTGATGTGCAGGCGTGTGGCACAGATCTGCCAGCAAGCAACGACGTGTACCTGCACCGAGGGTTTGTTGATACGGCGCCAGATTAACCGGAATTCAGAGCACATGCCCGGAGATGTGTTCTTCAAAGTACCGTAGCAACTGGAACAAGGTGCTTGACTTTACCAAAATCAAGTGTTTCGGCAGAATATTTTTGTATCTCAGATTGAATTTGTCAAAACCCTTGTTCTTCATTCACCTAATTAGACTTCGATGCGTCCCTCAGTTTTGACGAGCTCCCCTCAGGAGTCACAAGTGGCTCAGAAACAATTCTAATTTACGAATACGAGCCTGTATGTCAGCTGGCCTTGCCTTTCCAGGTGTTCAGCACTAAAGCCAAAAATCTGATTTTTATAATGCTTTGCTTAATTATTTTCAACACTCTTCTTTCGTGTCACGGCAGTTATTTTTTGTCAGTGATTGAAAGCCAGTTACGGGTCTTTGCTTGAGCTCCACACGACAGCTCGTGCCGCAGCTTCAAAAAGTCCCCTGCGTACTTCTGTAGTGCCTGTTGTTGAGGTGCATTAACCACACATTAACCACATTGACATTCAGATTTTCAGGCCGCAGATTTACCTTCTCTTCAAATAAATGGAGGAATTTTTGCCTTTTTTGCCTGTTTCGTTTCATATGTCTTGGGCAGTACTTTCTACTTTCAGCAAACTATCCGGAGCGTGCAGCAGCGGCTCTATGACATGGTATTGTCCCGGTCAGCAAAGCTCTTCCCTGTGTATATTTAGAATTAGACATGTTGATTTTTTACTTTGTCACAGACAAATATCTGCTGGCTTGTTTGATCTCCAGAGCAAAGGTGTTATTAGAGCGAGCAAAAGTGAGATGGGTTTTGTCACACAGCATGAAAGCTAGGGTGTGATTTGACTTGAGTCCTTAGTTATAGGCTGTGATGCAAAGGTGGAAAGTATTCAGCCCAGCTGTTGGCCTGAGTCTGCAGGTCCGACAGGAAGAGCCCTCGGATGTTTTTCAGGGTCAGGGTTGGTGGGTATATGCGCAGCCCGAGCTGGTGCGAGCAGCGGTGCGCGAGGCTGGGCCTTGCCAGTTGTGAGAGGGATGTGGGGGAAAACATGCAACCGTGGCTGTGTGTTTGGCATTGGCTTCATCTGTAAATGTGGCAGCTTTTGGGGCACATCGAAGTCTCACTGGTGTCCCTAAGACACTGAGTGGCAGCAGGCTGATGGGGAGGGAGGCCTGCTGGGCTCGGTTTATGCGTTCAAATTCTATGAAAGGGGTTTGGGCCACATGACAAGTATTCATTATAACTTTTGTTATGAATAAAGTACATTTCTGCTAATACAAACGTACCATAAAGCAGCTGTGTTGTCAGTAACAAAGGAGTTTGTGTAATTCCTTTTGTTCCTACTCAATTTTTTAACCATTTGGCTGAGGTTTAAACAGGTAACACCAAAAAAAAAAGGGTTTGGATGAAAGCTACTGGGTTCATTTCCATCACAAGCATGGAATTGCAAGTGTTGTGCTATTATAGCAGATTGCTGCTTATGACAATTTTCCTTCCAATTTTCAGTGCCGACGAATGCATTCGGTCCCTGCAGTGTCATCAGCTCGCAGCCTGTGTGACCTTGGTATCCCAAAGAGTTTTGTTCCTGCGGATGCTGCACGCGCTGCGGGTCAGTGGGGCTGCCCTGGGGGGATTGTATGGTGTCAGTGAGCCCCAGCCGAAGCTTGGGACACAAACCCTACAGGTCTGGATGCTGAAAAAGCTGCTCAGTGCTAAGGGCTGCATTAGCTAGATGGAAACACCGCTGCCTTCTCCGAGTGTTTCCATCTTCCCCTGCAAGTGTGGTGTGTCTTGCTTCCAAGCTTTTTTGTGTTTTCATCTTCATCCAACCTAGTCAGAAAGTTTCCTCTGGCAAGGACCATCTGCTTAATTTCCAAACGCTGTGAACGCTGTCAGTCAGCATGTGGCAAATAATGCCATTTAAGCATATCCACGATGGGGCCCATCATCGCGTCCGATGCAGAGGGCTGACAGGCTGGGTGGCAATGCGAGCAGAAATGGGACAGGGAGATGGCAGCGAGATGGGTCTGAGGCGGGTGGCTGGGCAGGACTGGACTCTTGACGTGAAACTTTATTTATTTAACTTTATTTATTTAAAGTTTTAAATAAAACTTTATTTATTAAGTGGTGCTGTGACGTTAGCACCACATTCCGCACATCAAAGTGCCCTCTCTATTGCAGCGGTTTGTCTGAAGTGTTTTTCATGGGGGCTATTTTATTAACACTACTTAGGGGAGAAAAACACTAGGAATAAACTTGTGCTGTTTATTATTTAGTTAATTCTACCAAATATGCTAGTAAACTCTTGTGTACTCAGTGTGTTGAGGAAAAAGGGTAGTTTAAATAAAGAAAAAGCTGTATTTAAACCAAAGGAGCACTGTGCTGCAACCTCAAGCCCCTCCAGAGTGGCACCGTGGCCCCCTTTCCCTGAGGCTGGGATTAGGATTAGGATTGGGATTGGGGGTTGGGGCTGGGGCTGGGGTTGGGGTCGGAGCCCGGCCCCCTCACACCGCCCCTCCCAGCCCGTGAGGCGCCCCCACGGCCCCTCCCCCCCCGCACTGCGCCGCGAGCCCGCCGCCTGCGGCCCGCAGCCAATGGGAGCGCGGCGCCGCGGGGGCCGCCGGGAGTTGTGGTCCGTCGGGAGACGAGCCTGTAGGCGGGAAGGGGGGCGGAGCTGCCCTTTGGGGCGCGGTGACGTTGCGTGCGTGTGCGCGTCTGCGCGTGCGTGTGCGTGCGTGCGCGCGGCGGGGGGGGCGGCGGCGGCGGCGGCGGGGCCTGGCCGGGGCCTGGCGGCGGGCGCGGGGCCGGGGCCGGGGCCGGGGCGGGCGGGGCCGGGGGCGCGGAGCGGAGCGGGGCTGGGCCGGGCCGCGCTGCCCGCCCGCCGCCATGGAGCCCGACTCGGTGATCGAGGACAAGACCATCGAGCTGATGGTGAGTGCCCCCCGCCGCGCGGGCAGCCCCGGCCCCGCCGCCCGGCCCCGCTCCCCCCCTCCCCCCCTCCCCCGGTTCCCTCCGCGGTGCCCCCGGCTGGGCCCTGCGGGGCTGCGGGGGGGGGTTCCGGGGCCGGCGCGGTGACGGGAGAGGGGCGCAAAAAAAAAAAAAAAAAAGAGATAAAAAAACCCTGAACCCCAAAAACTAACAGAAAAAAAAAAACCACTAAAAATAAAAACCGGGCACGGGCAGGGGGAAAGCACCGAAAAGCGGCGTCGGTGCGGGGGGCGCGCTGCAGGCGGAGCGGGCGGAAAGCGAAAGCGAGCGGCACGGCCCCGGGGTGCCCCTGCCGCGGGGGGCTCGGGGAGCCGGGCCCGGGCTCCCGGGGCCGTCCGGGGGCTCCCGGGGCCGGGCCGGGGCTCCCGGGGCCGTCGGAGCGGGCCGGAGCCTCCCGCGTTGCGCGCTGCAGGCGCAGCTCGCCGTCCCGCCCGCAGCCCCAGCCGGTGCCGCATCGGGGGCCGAGGAGGCAGAAGAGGCGCGGAGCCGCTCCCCGGTGCGCTGGGCTCGGCGGAGGCGGCCGGCGCGTGGTTTTCAGCTAGCGTAGCTCCCGCTGAGGTGCCCGGCCCGCGAAATAGGAACTTTCTTCAGCGTCACCTGTGCCGCAGGGGCAGGAATCCCGAGCCCACAGCCCGCAGCCCTGCGGGGCCCGGCCAGCACCCGGCCCGGCAGCTAAAGCTGTGCTCGGTGAGGCTGCTGCCCCGGCCCCGGCCCCCGCCCCGAAACCCTGGTGGCACCGGCAGCGATCCCGCCGCAGCGGGGCAGGTGGCTGCCGCAGGACGAGGCTGAATTTCCCCTCTGAATTTCCACCCTGAGCGGTGAGTTTTCCAGCGGCTTTTTTCCCACCTGCCCCACCGGTGGTGGGAGGTGCTCAGGTGGCATTCCGGGCCGGGAGGTACGTTCGCCTCCCTCAGCTTTCGTGCTTGTCTCTTTTGTAAGCCTTTCTACCAGTCTCGTCTGGGTTTGGCCAAATCAGCAGAAGCAAACACAGCTTTTGAATGCTACTGATGATGGCGTCCCCCATTTACAGCTGCATCTAGGAAATGCACTAATGTAAAGGCGAGTACTCACTGGGATACTAAGTTCTTTATTTTGTAGCAAGAGATTGAAGAAACACATTTTTCTCCTTTTCAAAACGCATTAATAATTGTCAAATTTTAATAGGATGAACAATTAATTCTGTAGTTTCCCACAGAAGACAATACTCTGCAAAATGTAGATGGTTGAATTTAACTTCAGCCTCAGCGAGGGCTTGCCCAGAACCACTTGTGCTTGAGCGCGCAGGCTTCACTCGGGTCCTTGGAAGCCATTTGGAACCGGAGACGTGGCTCGAAGGCTTAGTGCCCGCGTGCTGTAGCAGATGAGATGCTCTGCACCGTTTCTGTAAGGCAGCAAGGCAGGAGTAGAGGCGGTATGGACATTGCTCACAGTCAGAGATTTCAGTGTTTGGTGCAAGCTCCTCTGTCAGCTGTTAAGGGTAGCAGGAAATATCCCAAAGCCAGGGATGATCCTGACGGGTAAGACCTAACGGGATGCTCTCCTGTGTGAGGATGGCATCCTCAGGAAGAGGATGCGGGTGCTGCTCACTACAAGCAAGGCGTTTTATGCCTCTCTCTGCCACAGGAGGTTGTGTTTGGTGCGCTCTGGGTGCTCGGTCGCTGCCCTCTGAGGCCAAGGATGAGTCCCGAGTCGCAGAGGTGCAAATGTCTGGTGCAGAGGCTCGGAGGGACGAGTACGATGTAATTCTGAGTGGCTGATAAACAAGAGGGAGCGTGTCAACATGTTAATGGCCCAGAAGTTTCAGAACGGGGTGTTCCAGCCCTCAACCATTCCTGCGCTGGATGGATCATTTGCATTTATTTAAAGAAAAATCAGTCATGGAAATAATGCCGGTCTATTTTTAAAGCTGGAATCTAAGAGAAATATTTTAAGGTTTCAGAGTGACAACTTCCATTTGCCGTATGAAGTTTTAGCTGGTGTGCCGAAGTCACTCTCCTTCTAGGACAGCTTAAGGCTGGCGATACGTGGTTCCGGCTCTGTAAGTCACACCATCCAGCCTTCTCAGCGGTGATGAGCCCTTGATTTAGTTGGGACATTTCATGGCTTTCATTTGTAGATGGTATCGGCCTCCCCAGGCGAGGTCCCCGCTACCTGCACCAGTGAGTTCGGGAGGCTCGGGGCCTCCGGGGCTGACTCGTGTGCCCGCGGGAGGGCCGGGGTCAGGCTGGCACGTAGCTGGCAGGTGCTTAGCTGAGGCACCTGAGCACTGTGCCGTCCCGGCCCACTGCTTTGTGCGAGTGGGCAAACCGTTAGAAAGGGAGGAATGAAGAGGTAATCCAGACCAGATGGGGGGCTAGCCAAACTGATTGAGAGGGCTCTTTCTTCCCCTGGTTTTGATTTTTCTCTGTGGAATTAGGTAAGGGTGACCTTTTTGCTCTTCTAAAGAATCAACCTTTTTTCTTTCTTCAGGTGAAATACCAATGACAGTTTGTGGAACACCTTTTTTACCTACAAATTCGGAGCAGTTTATGAAATCTGTGCTGTTCAAACCCACTGTACGCGTTTGTCTTGAACGCTCGATAAAAGCCTTGTGTTCCCGTGTTCTCAGAAAGCTTCACCTAACCGTGCCTTTGTTTTACCAGCAGGCTTTCAAAGTAGGGGATAATTAGCCTCTTGGTTCGCATTGATGTGGTTGTGGAAGAATACAGAGGTATGAAAAATACATTTTTTCATACAGGTTAAAAAGTTACGCGGGCATGGGTGGAACCGTGCGCATCCTGAGTGTAAAAACCCAGCTCCCAGGCTCGCAGGCTCCTGTGCCCACCGGCCGCTCTGGGAGGCGGCGGCAGAAGCAGGAGGGCAGCGGGTGTAAATTCGCCCACTTGCTGAGCCCGTTAGCAGCTGCCTCGCCGCCGTGTCCTTGATGCGCGCCGTTCCACGAGCGCAGATCCCCCTGCTGCAGCGTCGGCAGATTCGATTCAGCACGCCGCCGCTCGGCGGTGGAGGGGCTGTGGGAAGGCCCTGCCTGGGGTCCGACCTGCCGAGCTCGCGTGCAGCGCGCGGCCAGCCGTGCCGGAACGTTACGTGTGCGGAAAGGGTTTTTCCTGACGTGCTGCCTTTGTTGTCTAGAATGTCTCTCGTAAGTGTCCAGCGTTGAAGTGCCTCGGTAAATAATAAATGAAGAACTATAACCGAGTATCTTGCCAAAAGCCTTTCGCTTTCTCCTGGCAGACCTTGCGTGCGAGCTGCAGGCCTCCACGTTCCGAAGGTAACCTCTGGGAATGGAGCGCTGCACCCGGGAGCGCTGTGCCAGCAGCCGCTTCTCCTGAGCTGTGCCAGCGGTTCCTGCAGCCCCTGGGTTACTGCGGCTGGCCACGGCTGTGCCCCCAGGCTATGTAAAGTTGTACAGGGCAAAATAAATGGCAGCGTTCTGCTTGGAAACTGAAACACGCCTGCTGCACGTGTCTCGGTAGGCCGTAACGCTCTGCCTTTCCTTCCCTCCCTGTCCCAGTCGGCACTAGCCAAGCAGATGGTTGCACTTGGTTAATTTTTTTCCGATTCTTCTCGGAGGAATCCTTCAAAGAGTTGACTTCGGTGGCGATAGAGATACAGATGGACTAGGCTGTGATGGGATTTGCATCTGGAACAAAGGAGGTACTGTTGTGGCTCAAATGTCGCTGCTCAGCCCTTCATCGTGAGGGCTGGGAAGAGCGGGCAGTTCATGCACAGGTTCACAGATGTCTCATGAGCTGCTCACGGCGCTTTCTCTAGTGGGATAGCAAAGCGTGCTTTGCAGCTGTCTTTTTTTAATCTTCATTAGCTAAATGAGCGGCGTTGTGAGCTGCACGCCAGACGTTAAAGCGTGCAGTCAGAAGCGCGTTGAACTGTTTCATACTTGGGGGGGGAAAAGGGAAATGGCTCGAGCGGGTGTCTCGGGAGGCGGTGGCCGGTTAGGAGGCTGCGTGGAGGGCACAGGAGCCTTCGGGGCAGCGGATTTAAGAGCTGTGCTGCTGCAGAGGCCATCAGAGTGACAGCCGTGCTTCAGAGTGCCTGTAAGAGGAAGGATGAATATATCAAGCGAATAGATTGCTGTGACTTTGGCAGCGGTGCAGAAAATGGGAAGGAAGAGCTTAAGAAAATGAATTAGAGCTAGGCAACTGAATTTAGAGCCAGCAGAGTGATGATGAAATGAGGGAAGTAGACAAAGAAGTGTGGAAAGCTGTATCTTTTGGGAAGGGTTAGATAAAACAATAGGCTGAGGGGGGCAGCGGGCTGGCGAAGGGAAGAGGGGACACGGCGAACCCAAAGATGCGGAACAGAGGTTGCAAATTAAAAATAAAAACATCTGAAGCGCGGGTTTGGATGGCGGCAGCCGTCGGTTTGCCCAGATGAAGGAGAACTGCACATGTTCCGTTTGTAGGGAAAGCTCTGAACCGAAATCTCTTCTAGCCCTTAGTAAGGGAAACCTGCAGTTTCTTTGGGAAACCAAATGCTTGTGTTTCACCAAGGGCTTGCTAAACCTCATTTGAGAAGGAGATTTTTCCCTCGCTTCAGTTAAATTATCTAGCATTACTAAATTTGCCAGCCTTTGCAACAGCAGCGAGCAAATAAGGAGCAGCAGGTGAAGTTACCTCGTTGCCCAAAAAGCGCGGGTAGCTCCAGTGCCTGCGGGCACCGCCGGGTAACTGGAAGGTGACGTGCTGCCTGCAGGCCCTGCCTCGGGTCCGGGGAGCCCAGAATTAGGCTCAGAAATGCGGTGCCTGGCTGCCAGCGGGGAGGGGATGGCGCCTCGCGGGTGCGCTGCGGTGCCCCTCTGATGGGCGGGCTGTCGGTCGCTCCTGCAAAAAGCCATAAAAACGTGCCCGTGCCGTTTGTGCCTCTCAGAGCACGCTGACTGCATCCCTTCGAGTTGTTAATGTTGCTAAAAATGTGGGTCACCGGTGAGCATTGCGCCAGCATCTCAGCACAACAAACCGAGCTGGCTTATTGCAGGCTGTGCCGTAGGGAGGCCTGGCGGTGTCCTCTGAAGGCTGGATGGACGTTTTCATTTCGTGTGTGTTTTCTGAAACACCTCCGCCACTTGTTAAATCAACACGATGTATGTTTTTTGATGCGTTCCGTTTTATTGCTGTGGAGTTTAGAGGTCACTGTCTTGCTTTTGCGTTTTCAGTTTCGTCTTCCTGCGCTGCTCGGGGCGCTTGTGCAGCGGCGTGCAACGCGAGACGGGTTCGAAACGAAATGGGTGTTGTGGCAAACGTGCCAGGGAGGGAAGAATGATGTGTGGGAGAGAATGAGACCGTGGCTGTGAGAGGGCTGCTCGGTGACAAGTCGTGTTCTTGTTGTTGCAAGGCAGAAAATAAACTGAAGGGAAACAAGAATCTGTACCGAGTTGGTTAAACTAATGCTGATTAATAACAATACTTACATTCCAGCTTTCTTCTCATGATGTTTTCTTTGCACTAATGCCACTGTTTGTTACGTAATCTGATTTCACAGCTTGATTTCCATGGTATTGATAATGCTTCGGTATTCACAGAAAATCCACTTTTTCTGGAAAATCCCTTCCTTCCCCGGTTTCTTGGTGTATTTCTGAGCTCCGTGGTGTGACATCTGACAGCCTACTCCATTTTCCTGTATTACTTTCACACATTTCCCACTATGAGTGGTGCGTGACTGAGACCAGATAATGCAAAAATAACGCAGTGCCTTTTGTGCTTTAATAACAAAAAAAAGTGCTGACTTTTTGGAAACTTACTTTGCTTCTCATACAGGCGAAATTAACAACGGGAGCGTTTGGAGGCGTGGTGCTTCTTCATTGCTTGGTTTATCCAGGTCCCCCCAGGAGTTGCATCCCTCTACTTGTACCCTGCAAAACTGAAGTTTCTGTAGGGAACTGAAGAACAATTCTGCTTCCCAGGCCCACTTTCCTACAAATGCAGACAGAAATTTCTGAGATGTAGGTAGGTACCTGCCCCCTGCTAGGAACAGGGACCAACGTGCCTTCACTGTGAACTAGTAAAAACCTTTTGGGGTCAGCTTTTAGCCATGCAGCACTGAGAAGAGTTGTTTCCTTCGTAGGCTGGGGGAAGACAGGCAGCTGTGTATTCAGCCTTAGGAGCTGCGCGGCCGCGCTGTAAGTTTCCGGTTGCTGCGAGTTGTTGCGTAGGGAATTTTGGCACAAAAATTGTGACGACTCGCATCGTGTGCCCTTCTGGGACGTGTGTGCACGTCAGAGTGGCTTGCACAATGACGGTCTGTTCAAATCTTGTCTTGTTAAGTCACGCCAGTCGCAGGGTTTCAGACCAAACTACACGCAGCTCTGTGGAAATCTACACTCGGCATCTGTTTGCAAAACTGAAGTTACAATTACAGCTTGTATTTGATAGAGAATCTTTTAAGCAATTCTATCTGGGCAGCGAAGGACTAGCCAGGGAAACTTGATATTGGGGCTGTCTCCATCACTCCGCTGCTTCCAAGAGAAAAATCAGACCCGTGCTGTCACACTCCCGTGCCTCTCCTTCTACCATCCTGCTGGCTCTGTTGACTTAGCAAATCGGCACATTTATATAATTTTGATAGCTGTCGTGTTACTGAGCTATATTGTACTCTTAAATTCTGAGTCATATGCCTTGACATCTTATCGCTTTACTTGGCAGCCTTAAAATTCATAGATTGGGCACGGTGTCAGATTTACAGCCCTGCTCTGCCCTTGAAATGTTGCCCTGTCACTGTTACGTTACCAGTGGTCAGAGCCTGAAGTCACCCCTCGGTGAAGATGCTCCTTTCTTTGGGGAGCTCTGGACAGCCGTGCCCATAACTCTTCTCCTGTCCTTCTCCTTGCTGCTCCTGTCTCGAGGCACAGGGCACTGTTGTGGAGGGTGAGGAACGCTTGGTTCAGTTCTCCGGAGGGATTGGAGAGGAAAGGGGAGGTGGGAGAGGTGGTGTTGGCCTGTCCTCCTCTGGGTATTGCAGCAGCGTGTTCTAGGAAGTGCTGCCCCTGTTAGGGGAAGTCCTTCTGTAGGCTGGCCCAAGCCTTTAGGAGATCTGGCTGGAAGCCTCGCAGCCTCGTCGCTTTTGGATAGGCTTTCGTTATTAGTTCTGTCACGGGTGTAGTGTGCACTTCTGCAGGCTTTCTTCTCGTAGGTGTTGCAGCTAAAGCCGCTTCACATCCGTCGTTCTTGACTCTGAGCACACTGCTAAAGTGCTGGCTGCAGCCCCTTCACCATCTCGCTTAGTGAGGGGCAGCTTTCCCTTACCTCAGTCAGGAAGAGCATGCCTCACCTTGCTCCTAGCTGTGGGATCTGTTGCAGAGACGCAGCGATACTGAAGATCTGAAGTCAGTGCTCTCCTTCAGGTCGTGTCTTGAAGGCTCCATCTTTGTGCAGCTGGTACGTAAGGAAGGTCGGATCACTTTGGGTCTGGAAAAAGGCAGAGAATCAGGGCAGTGACGTGCTTTAGAGCATGTGGATGGCAGTTAGGAGAAGTTGATGTGCTTTGCAAAGCTGTGTGCTGCCAGTCTAGCGGTTCTTGGAGATTGCTTGCAAGGTACAAGCTGGAGGACGAAGCTTTAGCGTTTGCTCCGCTGTTTGCCTTGTAGTTTCTTCTCGTCTTCCTTAATCTTCGCAAAGCGAGCTGTTGCCCCAACACCCTTGTTTTAGGGTGGGTTGACTCAGGGTGCGGGACAGAGCAATTTCTGGTCTGTGAGTCCGTTTCTCTGTCTTAGATCCACCAATCCGATGACCCCACTAACGTAGTCGTTACGGACCGGTAAGGTGTGTAGGCTGCTCGTCTCTAACAGCATTAGCAGTACGTAATGGGGATTTCGTTCAAGAAAGCAGTAGATACACCAAGCTGAAGATGATTGGCTGCTCTCTTTTAACAGACAAGTCTGAGAAGGAAAACCCATTCGAATCCCCTTTCATTCTGGATTGGTGGATCTGAAGCCCAGAAACAAAGTTTCAGGTAAGAAGTCACCCTGTACTATCTCTTGCTGCTTCTGCTTAGATGAGTTTGTCCGCAAATTCAGTATCCTGCTTTAACTGCTTAATGTCCCTTACATACTAGAACTCACCAAGTTAGCTGCTGATGCGAGTTTAGAGTAAGAGAAGGCACATTCAGTAAATACACACGCTTCAGTAGGGAATTGCAGGTCTGCTCTGCAGGAGAGTCCTAGGAACGCGCGGCAGACGGCCCTTCTGCAGAGCTAGGGAGCAGTATCTGCAGATAAAGGGGCACTGAGCAAATAGCTGACAAATCTCGCTTCTGAAGGGAGAAAGCAGCCTTATCAATGGCTTTGTTGAACTTTTCAGTCGAGTTCAGAAAGTAGTAGCTATCTGCTCTGATTTCTGGCCCTGTTTTCTCATGAGTTCATCAGAGCTTTAGGGAACTCGCTCCAGCTGTTTGTGTTACGAATTCCAGTAGCTTTACCCTGTTGACATGCCGTTTGAAATGGTGTTGTGGGCAGCGCTCGGAGTCAGCCTGGTAAATCCGTAACGAGATCTCAACTGCAAGCTCTGGTGGTGGTGGTTCAGAGCAGCGCCGAGCCAGCCGTAAGGCATGGTTTCAGGGAGGTGCCTCAGAGCTGCAGCAGGTTTGTTTCAGAGTAGGGGGGCGTGGTCGTATTTGGAGTCACCTTACTGAGACTTTGACATGACTAAAAGGCTACAAGATGATATCGTAAGGATAAGTTTGGGAGGTGTTCGTGTGCGCAAGGAAGGAAAGCCAGATCCCTGGCTGATAGAGGAAAAAGTGCCTTAAACGTCTGGTGTGAGTGTGAGACACCCCTCCTAACGCCCAGCTTTACTCCAAGGTAGTGCTTTCATGAACCCGGCAACTTACTGCTAAAGTTAGTAGGAAGCAGATACGCCTCGATTCCTTTTGATGTTATAGCAATAACGCTAAGCTGCTTGAGTGCTCTCTTGTAGACAGCCATTAAAACAAATGTTAAGGCCTCAGTATCTAACATACTGTAGAAGAAACTCCTGTAGGTGCTGTTGATATCATGTATTGTGTTAGCTGTGCATTTGTTTTGCTGGTGTGGTATTTTGTGCAAAAATTATACTTGCATTTAATTGATGAATACCTCTATAATGAATTATTTGTGCACAGGATACTGTTGTTTCCTGGCTTGTTTTTTTGAGTACTTGAATTTTATTTGGTTAGGGTACAAGTCTTGGGCATGCTTTTCTAGTACAATTCTTAAAAAAAAGTCTGAGGGAAAATCAAAGGAAAATGCTCGTTAACCTTAGTCTGACACATTTCCTGTAGTCTGTTCTAATATCAAACTGAACTTGTCCCATGTGCTGACCAGGCCATCCCTCACCTCGGAGTCGCCCGGTGAAATAAAATCTTCTCATGGAGCATTTCCCCTCGGGGCGTGCCCTCCTCTGAACTGAGAGAATGGGGAGGCAGAAGTGATCTCGACATCTTTAATGATGAAAACTGAAACAAGGAAATAATTTAAATACACTGGGGGTGGGGGAAAGGGGAAGTGTAAACGCGTGCTCCTGCTGGTTAAGATCCCCAGCGTTAGGATATGTAATGTTGTATGAAGTGCTTAGCTGTTTGAAACCCGGAACGGTCCTGCCAAAGGCTCAGTTGAACCTGCGTGGAAGTATGTGCAGGTTGGAGGCTTGGTTCTGAATCTTATTTTTTTTAAAGTAAAATGTAACGCAGCTTTCAAAGGTGATTTAAATACCCCTCTGCAACATTTAAAATACAAACACTGAATGCAAATCTACCATTTTACTATGTACTAAGCCTGGAATTCATATTTGTTTAAACTAGTCAAGTTAAAGTGCACACTGCCTTATACAGGCTGTGTTTTTAGATCAGGTTAATGTTTTTGTTAGATTGCGTTAGTCCCCATCCTTGAAAACTGAATTCAGAAAAGAGTCTGAGCCAGCTCTTACAGTTTCAGGCAAGCTTCATCTACAGTTCCGTGAGTATTCAACTTACTTTAAAGTTTCTGCTATTCCAGTTGGCAGTGCTAGGTCTCTTTTTTCCTTCCAGTTATGATTTACTATTAGCAGGTGTACTGCTGTCTGTAGATGTCTGTAACACCTCTGTTCCTCCTGCATAAGAGAGTAAGAAAGAGTAAGTTTTCTTTCAAAATGGCTTTTTTATGTAACGTAGGATGTGCTAGTGCAGCAAGGAATATCATAATTTAGAAGTTTTGAAATTGTTGGAATTGGGGTGTCACTGTACGAAGGAAGCAAAGGTTAACCTAAAAACTGTGTATTTTGGAAAATGTAGACTGCTTTCAGTTAGCATTGAAGAGCGACTACGATGTAAATGTATTAGGATTTTCTCTATAGTCTTCTGTGTCCTCCTGAAAACAAGATATTGCATCTCACGAGTCTTATTCTGATGAATAAATTATAATGGAGTAAGGTTGTTGTTATATGCAAAGAAAGCACTTAATCTCTTCTCCACTGAATCCGTATTCCTTTTGTAGCGTTCATTTTGTTGTAGCAAACGCATACTTTGATCTTCAGGAGCAGAGCGGGACTGCATTATTGATCACGCTTCTGTGAATTCATTGCCCAATTAGAAGAACTGCGTGGTAATGGAAAATAATTTATCAGATAAATTTCTCCTCATTTGCCTTGCTTTAAGTTTCTTAATTTCTCACTTAGTGTTTTCCTCCAAATGCAAGAAGCTTACGTGCAGATCTTGAATGACAATTGGGAGGTTGTATCATTGAGCGATACTTTGTGAATGGCAATCTTTTTTCTGAATAGATTTTTCTAACGCAAGAGTGACTCAGCTATTGGTTTCCTATTTTTTGAATGATCTACTAACAATAAAGGAAAAATCAAAAGCATTTTACAAGTTAAGATGAGCTTACTACTCCGATACTTATTTTCAAGAAACTAATTTTTAACTTCCCTAGTTCTCCAAAGCACAGAAATGCGAGAGCAAGCTAAATCTCTTGTACAAGGACAACTTTCTTGACCTGAGAATGCAGCTGTTCTTGAAGCAGAACATGTGAGAGAAACTCCTTGCATTTTGGAAATGCATTGTAAGAATGGTACTCGGACAGCCTTCCAAATCAGACACTCAAGTCTGGACGTGAGATTGCATTTTGTCTGTGGAAAAGGTAGTGATGCGATGCCACCACATCCAGCTTGTATGGAGCATGTGAACACACCCATCTCTCAAGGGACATCTTGGTTTTGAAATGAAAATAAGAGTACGAAGTACTACTATTGGTCTGATACCAGTTGTTTTGTTTCAGAGTACCTCAGCAAAGATACCAAGCGTGCCAAATGTGCAGCACACTGAATGTGGTACCATGCCAAGCCAGGCTGTCGCTTGTGGAACATGCTTATTCGTGTTAACGTGCATGCCCCCACACTTTATTTCCGATCAAATATTCACAATTACAAGTATACTTTGACACTTTCCATTTTCTACGTCTTGCAAATACTCAGAGTACTTGTTCCAATATCTAGTTGTTTCAGCACTGTTCTGCTTACAGATGTTTTGAATGAATTGCGTAAGGTAACGACACCAGGTAAGAGCTAGAGGGTGTCCCAGCTAGCAAAAGGGGCCGGGGCTTGCTGAGTAGTTGGCAACTGTTCCTTGCTGAGTGTAAAATAATGCTGAAGGCCTTTGAACAGTGTTACTGCTTTATATTTTTTCTTATTGTGCTTAATGCAGATTTTTGAGAAACTAAGATCTGGGCTTGATACTAAATTTGACGTGGGAGCCTAAAGCTTTCATAAAATGTCCTGACTGTCCGTAAGTCGAGCACCGCTTGTGGGAATGCCCCTCTTTGCAGCACTAGGTCTGAGCTACCAGTGGATGCGTCACTTCCAGACACAGAACGTTTTAAGTAACAGCGGTTACCCCATGCGTTTATCAATCGTGAGGGCTAATGGAAATAAAAAAGCATCGGTTCTGTTGGTCTGGGCCTACATCAAAGTAAACCACACAGCCCATTACAAGCGTAGAGTTGCACGTGAGTTTCTGACAACTAAAAGCGTGAAGAGAATTCAGAGTGAAGGTTTAAGTTTTTTGGTTGTACCTGAGTCTGCCAGTCTGAATCTATCCATAGCTCTACGGAAATCATAGAATAGAATTGTTAAGGTTGGAAAAGACCTCCAAGAAATGCAGAACACGAGCTAAACTTCCTGAGGAGCTGCTTGGTTTTCACAAGGAAGTTGGGAAAAGCACTTCAGAATTTGGGAACTTGAGTGATTTATTAGGTATTTATGCTCAATTTTGATCGTGTAATAATCTGTGTAAGAAAGAAAACAATGGCAGGGGGAGTGAATGCATATGGTTAGCAATGCTTCTTGAGAAATGAAGTTTATTAGACAATTCATTTGTTTTTCTGTATTTCTCTTCAAAATTCAAAAATACCTCCCTTCCCCATTCTCTTTTTAACTGTCTAGAAACTTTTTCAAAAGCAAGGATATTTTAACCTTAAGAACAGAATCTCAAAATCTGTAAATGTCCCACAATACATTTTGAATCCTTAAATTATCTTATATAAATGAAAAGAATGTAATTTTGGTGGAAATGTTTGAGGTCGGAATTCTAATACTTTTATAAAAGTTCTACTAAGAAGGCCTAGTGGTGCTAATGCTTTCTGAACTATGACACCGCAGCATTTCCATCACTGGCTGTAGTGTGTTAGTTCCACCAGGAGCACAGGTGCTAGTCCATGTGCATTTCTTGAGCTAACTTGGTATAAAATGGTGAATGTTTCTGTTTGGATGTGAATTCTAATTTTAAATGCACTGAAACCAAAGGTTTCTGGACATTTTACAGTGCTTTAACAAAATGGTGCTCTGCACCTGTGCAAAGTCCCAAGTGAACAGAAACTTTATATTGTTCAGGGGCTGTTGAATTCTTTAACCTTTATCCTAAAAAGTTATTACCTACAAATTTGATGCTTTACTATTCATATAAGAAGTTCTTAGCATCTAACCTGAAAGACTTAAAAGCATATTCCTTGTTTTAACTGATAAGACTTAAAATTTTGCGTGGAATGCAAATTCAAACCTTTGCATACTTTTTTTTTTGAATTTGTGACTTAAGATTGAAACCTAAATCTTGAAATGTCGTTCCTGAGGCTGGCCTACCAAAGCGTTAAGGTATTAATTTTTTTTGAACATAAGGTATCCAGAAGGTCAGAACAGTGGTTTCTCTTTGTATTTATTGTTTCAGGATCATTTGCTCCTTGCTGCGTTGCTGGAGAGCCCCTCTTGCATCCATTTGTTGCTCCCCTCTGAGTATTGCCTTCAGAGGAGCGCAGCAGCCTTGATGTGTCACCTAAAACTCTGCAGTGAGATTTAGCTTTAAAACTTGAGGTTTGGCCTTATCTTAACCTCCATGGTTTTGTTGTCTGCCAGTGCGACTGACGCTGGTGTAAATGTACACTGAATGTTATGCCCGCCAGCCAGTGAAAATACCCATGTGTTTTGTGCACTGACATGAAATTCATTCAGTATTGCACCTTTTTTTTTAAACAAACAAACAAAAAACCCTTTCAGTAAGATATTCCATACTTCTGACCTCAGCCGCAGAGATTTGTGGAGCAGGAGTTGACTTCCTAAAGTTTGGTCTTTTTTTTTTTGGCCATTTTGTTTTTTTGTCCTGGATGAGGTAGCTATCTTTCCACTCCATTTTTGTCTGCGGTGCACTGGGGGCTGGCACCACCATCTCTAGGACCAGTACTTTGTGCAGTGAGTTTAACACACTTTTCCCAGTTTTTATTGAATTGTGCTGCAGCTCCCTGGGATCCTGATGAAAGGCAAGTGGAAAGTGAGGGTATAAGTTCAGGTCCTTGTTATTCACAAATTAGGAGTCTTAATACGCTGCTGTGGTTTTATTTATAACCAGCAGCTCATACGCAGACAGGGTCAAGAAATAACATGTCAGTGAAGCGCACAAATATTTGCACATTCCTGTTCTAGTGTGAAGTAGAATGCAATATTTAATTTGTAGGATTGTGCAATAGCATTGCTGCAGTTAAGTGTCCAGTGGTTTTTATAAATCCTTTCATTCAGGGTTTCGTAATGCCGTGGAGAGGTTTCTGTGTGGCTTAAGCTTGGCATGGAAATGGCCTCCTTGTCTAATGTGTTTTGAACTAAATTAAAAAGTTATTCTCAAGTTACCCACATTTCACTTAAGTTCTTAACATTCAGCTTGCTTAGCGAAAGTAATTCCTAAAGGCAAGCACAGTCTGATGGCCTAAACCAGCGATTTTTAGCTTGTGATTTGTGGGCTCCTGAAGTCCACTGGAGGGCTGACAGGGTACCTGGGAAGTCTGCACGTGTAGGTCGATCACACACGGTTTTGTACATCGGACTTGGAGATGTTAGGAGAGAACGTTGTTGTGAGTCGTGATCAGTGACTTTCAACGAAGTGACGTGAGCAGAATTAAAATTTTTACTGGGCCTCTGTATTTAAAAATTCAAAAACTTATTTAGGCTTTAATAAATGCACTGAGCATTGATGGTTCAGTGCTGCTGAAACGCCATCGAGATACTGTGCCAAATAGGATCAAATAATGACACAGATCAGAAAGGAAGATTTCTGTACCTGTATGCACTTTTCAGGTAGAACTGTAAGGTCTGATTAAGGTCCGACATCTTCAATATCATAATAGATTTGAACGGTACATCCCCTGTCTTTAAACATACTCTTTTTTTGACGATCTTGAAATTGAGATAGTTTCCCTAGTATCACTGGCTGACTGTCCAAAACAGGTCTGGGACCTGAATTTCAGTTGTTTGTATGAGGGCATGTCATCTTACTGCAAACTGATCATAGACCTACTGGATTAATCGGTAGCTAACTGGAAAATCATGTTTCTTTAAGCTTTAAAGAATCTTTTAATAATCTAAAACTCGCCTATTTTGATATTGAAGGAAAAGACCATACAATATAGCATTAATAATTTTATTTTTACCTGCTGGGATCATTCTTGTCTTGTTTTTGCTTTAATCTCTCCTAAGCACAGGGACGAAAGTCTTACGCTTCCTTGTGTTTTATTCATTAGATATGAAACGAAAATTTAAATAAAGGTTTTATCTCCTCAGTTGCTCTGGGTTCCCTCCTTCCCTTCCCTGCTGGCACAACAAGGGTCTCCCCAAGTCTTCACCTGGGGTATTCTGCTTCAGCTGTGACCTGTGGGATTGTCTTGTAATGATTTGGTCTTTATTACAACTAAATTGGAAGCCCATGTGAAAAATACCGAGAGCCAAATTTTGGAGCCGGGTTTGTGAGCTGCCTGATGGTAATTGAATCCTTTTCTCTAGCTTTCTCTGGTGGTTGTGCAGTTACTATTGTACCCTTAAAAGGAACTGTGAAATAATATCACTGAGCTGTAAAAGGGCTGCAGAGTCTGTCTGCAGTGAACTTCTCCAGCTTAAGCAATGAAACAACACTTCCAAACTTTTCCTCGCTTGTAGTGTCAGCAGCATGGAATTGGGTCATGAAGCCTGGTTCTTTTGGGCTTGGGTGGTGGTATGAGTGATAAACGTTTGTAGGGCATAATTTGGCTTACAGGATACGTGTAACTGATAATACCCCCATAACCCACTAAAGCAGCAGGACACTGTCTTAAGTAAGCAGAACTTGGTCTTGCAACCCAAACATAGCCAGGTGGCGTTCCTCTTCTAAAGCACACGCTTTGGTTGTGTCAGCGCCCCGATACGTGGACCGTGACCTCAGGAGTTAACGTAGGCTCTGCTGTCAGAACAAATAAGCACAAATAGTTTGGGAAAGATGAGACGGGGTGGGGTGCCAAGCCTTAATTCCCCCAAATCCCCAGGACCATGCTCTGGGGACTTGCCCCTGCCCTTAACCTGCATTGTTGGGCTTTTGGCCCCGTGCTGCCGCACCTCCCATCCTGCTATGGGGTTGTCACTGCCACCCTGCACTGAAGCCTGCAGGCTGCAAACGAGGGAAATGAGCTCGTTATCCTTGGTAGGACAGAGGGACGAGGGAAATGAGCTCGTTATCCTTGGTAGGACAGAGGGACGAGGGAAATGAGCTCGTTATCCTTGGTAGGACAGAGGGACGGCTCGCTTTCTGCAAAGGATCTTCAGTTGTTATTTTACCCTTGGCCACTAACCTCGTGCTTAATGTAGAAATGCCATAGATAAGTACCCACGTTAACGTACTAATGAGTTGCCTGCCTTGAGTGATTTGTTGTGGCATCTAACTGCTTCTTCTCTTCCTTCCTTTTTGTCACCCTGCAGTGTTCTGTGCCAAGGTCTTTGTGGCTAGGCTGCTCCAACCTGGTAGAGAGCATGTGCGCACTGAGATGCCTGCAGAGCATGCCCAGTGTCAGATGTCTCCAGGTGCCTTTCTTCTTTCTTGTTGTAAATGTTATGCGTATGCTGTTGAACATTGTTAAACTCTCAGGACTCTGTTTAATCAAATTGTTAAGTCTGCTAAATGTTTTTTGTGCATCCTTTGCTGAAACCTTCTACTTAACTGCATTGTAGGAGTGCACCTTAAGAGGGCTTTCTGTACAGTAGGTTCTCTGCGGGAGGGGGAGAGCTTTTGTGTTTTATTGCCTGTTTACTGAAGTTGTGATATAAGTAGCATAGTTGTGCATGTTGCCTGCTATGTTTTGCTTTCTTGTTTAATTTTTAAAAAAATATGCAATGAGCTTTGCCATTTCTCTTAAATTGCAATGAACTGCATAGCCTGTAATATTTTTGTGATTTAATTTAGAAAGGATAAGCTTTTTACTTTCAACCAAGTGTGATCCTGGTTACAGCCTTACATTTAGTCATTGCGCAGGCCTGAATGCAGAGTAGTTAGCCTGGAGTCGGGGAGCCTTTTGCGTTAACAGAGTAACTCAGCCTCTTCACTGCTAAGAAGGGAAGAGCAAGGGATGGGGGTCAGTCCTCACAGAAGATCACTAAATCAAGCTCTGTTGTTTTGCTGCTAGTAAACAGTTAAAGCTGGGCCTGCGTAATTTATAGATGGGGGATTTGCTTGTGTTTCTTTACAGGTGTGGGAGGGATTGAAAAAGATAAATAATGAAAAGGAGATTTTGATACCAGTGAAGTTCTCACCTCCCAGGATATTTACCTTGCAAAGTAAATGTATAGTTACTCTGTGGCACTTCCTGAAGTGTTTCTGAATGCAAAGTTTTTAGCAGAACATAATTATTATTTAATATTAGTATCTTTTCTAACACGATAGCATTACTCAGTGGTTCAGTCTTTCATGTGTACAAAACAAATGCTTAAGTTTTCATTCAGAAAGCAATTTCTTTTAAGCAAATTGAGTTTTGTTTGCAGCCAGTACATTTAAGTTCAGACACTGGATAACGTGAATGTCTTGCCTTAGAGATTAACTGTGTTTGAAAACCTCTCCTCTTGCATGCAAAATGTTCTGGCAAATTTACATTTCAAATTGAAGTTTCAGATTTTCTGTTAAAATACAACCGTTTTCTGTTTGACTGCTTTGTTTTCAATTTTGAAATACTATTTTGCAGGGAAAAAAAAAATGTCCAATATAAATGTATGGGTGGCTAATAGAACCTTATAGAAATTGGCGCTGCATCATGGGCAAATCATGGGTATCACGAGTCATGACTGTGCAAGTCACGGGGGTTTGGTGCCTGTCTTGGGAATATTTGCAAGCTAGCTCTAGTCTGAGACCTTCCTGCTCTCTTTCCCCGATCCTCAACACTCACCCTCTCGTTGGAAAAGTAAAATAAAACTTTCAGGAATGGGAATTTCTTTTTTCTTGTGGTACCTGACTTGTCCATGGCGGAAGAGCATCTCAGAGCTGTGCAGCAGGCGCTTGGAGCTGAGGTGGCCGGTGGCGCTGGGGGGCCCCGAAGCCTTTCCAGTCCTTCCCAGTTTGTCGCTTACTCCCAGCTGTGTCGAGCAGTTGGAGGGCAGCTTCAGGCGTGGGGCAGCTGTGCCGTCAGTAACGGTCTCAGAAGCGGTGCCTGTCTGCCCTGGTTTGGCGGCTGCACGGAGGCCGGTCGGCCTGCGCGGCCCTCCCCAGCCCGGGCAGGGGAGCTGGAAGGGCTCGGTAATAGTGTTCACCTGAATTAATGATAAACCTCTTTAGTATGGATGGTTTTTTTTCCTCTTAAAGCATCTGTTGGCAGGTGGGTGGTAGTTTACCACATACCACACTTCTGGAGACCTGCTACCACCCAGCAGCGGCGTCATTAAAAACCGTGGCTAACGAAGCTGTCAGGTCAGGATGTGTCCCTTGGAAAACTTTGTCAAAGGTGTGTTGTTTTCAGGAGTTGTTGGAGACCTGCCAGCTGTAATGCCAGTCGTCTTAGACAGACCAGTTAGTTTGTGCAGGCCTCCTGCTCCGTGTGCCTGGAGGAATATAACGTTCCCAGCGTGTTTTAAACTAGATTAGTAGCAGTTCGTGTGGCTGACAAATCCTAGTACTAAATTACATCCCAGCAAGTGTAAGTGCGTTGTTGAAGCTGGTGGGGTTGCTTTGAGGCTGGCCGGGTGCATGGAGAGCAGCTGTTTTGTGTGCCCGGCCCGTTCCCCTCATGCCTTCCTGCTGGCCGGGCACCGTGCCGAGAGACGGAGAGGGAAGGCAGAGAGGGTTTGGGTTTTGATTGTGTTCTGAAATAGAGGTCTTGTGTGTGTGTGTGTGGAGAAGTTTGATTTTTGTTTTGTGTGTAGAACTTCAACCTGGAGTAAGAGTTTTTGAATCTCTTAGAAGCATCTGTGAGAGATATTTTAAGAAAAAAAAAGTTCTCCTTTCAGGCGTGTGACTCAGTGATGTCCCAAGGGGAACTTGGAAGTGAAAGTGGCACCAGCTGTCTTTCCCCATTTTTTATTTTGGCACTGTGACTTGCCCTTTGTTGTTTTTTAAGCTGTGAGCCCATGTTTAGAAACAGGTAGAGCGCATATACCAGGAGGTGTGCGGTCATTCAGATCGAGCAATGCTGATGAGCAAGCTTAAGGAGGGAAATAGAGAAGCCCTTCAGTGATAGGAAGAAGTTATTTGGGTGTTGTATCAGCTGTCCGTATGTGTTGTGTGTGGAGAGCAGTTAGTGATGACCAGAACGAGGAAGGAGCCCTAGCCCGAACTCTGGAGCCTCTGCAGAATGCCTTCGGGATGCGCTGCCCAGTCTCAGCCCTTGCCAGAACATGGAGGCTCCGAGAGTGCTTGGTCTGTCCGCTACCTGGAAGAAGGCAGCAGAGGTTCGGTTTACCCCTGCGTTTTCACAGTACTGTTAGCAGTCATGAAACCCAACTGGGCTCTTCTGAAATTAAGCTGTAACATTTAAGCAGAAATCCCCTAATGCCAGCGGATTGGGTGGCAGCATTACAGTTCTTTACAATTAGTTTCATAGAATAGAATGGCTTGGGTTGGGACGGACCTTAAAGATCACCCAGTTCCAACCCCCTGCCATAGGCAGGATGCCACCCACCAGATCAGGCTGCTCAGGGCCTTGTCCAGCCTGGCCTTGAACACCTCCAGGGATGGGGCATCCATCTCCGGGCAGCCTGTTCCAGGGCCTCACTGCCCTCTGAGGGAGGAATTTCCTCCTGACCTCTCATCTAAATCTTCCCTCTCTTTGTTTAAAACCATTCCTCTTTGTCCTGTCAATACCTGACAGAACAAAAGGTTGATCTCCACCTTTTTTATAAGCCCCTTTTAAGTTTTGAAAGCCACTGTGAGGTCTCTCTGAAGCCTGCTCTTCTCCAGGCTGAACAGCCCCAGCTCTCTCCTCCTTTCTTCCCAGCAGAGCTGCTCCAGCCTCTGATCACCTTCGTGGCCTCCTCTGGACCTGCTCAGACAGCCCCACGTCCTTGTGCTGGGGGCCCCAAAGAAAGAGCCCCCAGGATGCGGTCGTATTTTGTATTTTCTGCTTTTCTCATGCAGTGAAATACCTGCTTTGTTTCTACAGTTTTCTGGACACATTTTTCCCCTCTGTTTTCTGTTAGCTGTTAGTGAATGGAGAGAGAGACATAATTAAATAAAAAATAATACCTATTGTGGTATTGAAGTTTGCTCTCATTCTTACTTTCATCATAATGAATATTGTTTGGAAATAGTCCTTGACACTTACTGTCACTTGTTAACTGTTGTATTAAAAAGAGTATATTAAATGCCAGTTAATAATGGTTGAAATTACTATAGATTCAGAGGGCTTGTTTTTAACTACTTAATTATCTTTAATATTGTTTTTGTGCCAGGAGCTTAGCGTTATGAACACACTTGGATTCAAATAGCTGCTGTTTTCATCCTTTCTTTGATATGGATTTGACTGCACGATTAAAGCATCCCGCTCTCTCATTTAGGTGTTGGTAACTTGTATTTAGAGAAACTGGTTCTGTTACCAGTTGTGTAATGCAACCCTGAGCATCCATCGCCTCCTGTAGCTTCATCCTCATGAAGCTTTGCAGTGGCCTTGAAAATGCTTTGCCATGCTAATGTGGGAAGCAGCTCCAGCAGCGCTGTCACGCAGAGAGGCGCCCGGTGTTCCGAGCTCTGCAAGTAAACATCCCCAGCCTAAACTGAAGACTAATCATAAGGCAAGAGAAGATAAGTACTCAAATGGCTCTCTTTGAATTGTTGCATAACGTAGGATGTGATGAAATCAGGCTTGGGGAATAAATTATTAGATAGATGTAACGAAATTTATCTAGTAACCAAATACTGCTCAAGCAACTGCTTTCTCCTTCTGTTTGGTTACACCTCTTTTGTTGCTTTTTTGAAGTGACCGTAGTATATCTCTTCTAAAAGTGGGCTCAGATTTCTCCTGCTTCTCTTATTTACTCACAACCCCCAATGTGTTTTTTCTACACCTTTTCATTTATTGTTCATAAATCGTTCAGCCTTCAGCATGCAGTGTCCTGCTCTTCCCGTTTTGTTACAGAATCACAGAATCGTCTAGGTAGGAAGAGACCTCCAAGATCACCTGGTCCAACCTCTGACCTACCACTACCAAGTCCTCCACTAAACCATATCACTAAGCTCTACATCTAATGTCTTTTAAAGACCTCCAGGGATGTTCCCGCGAGGTGTACGTAGGTGGAAGCATTAAGAGAGCACACCTCGCTACAGGAGTGATGGACTTCCAGAGCTCACCGCGTGCTCCCAGGGCCTGTGAGAGCCTTCTGTGCTGTGCCTGCCCCTTCTGGCCCTTTGCGCAGCGCCGTGCCCGGCTGTGATGTTCCCATTCTCTGCATTTTCCTTCTCCCATCGTGTGTCCTGACGGTGGGCAAGCAGTAGGAAGGTGACATTGACTGAGTTCTTGCCAGTGTTGTCCCTGCTTATAGATTAAGACGGGAGCGTATTGATTTACTCTCCATAACTGGAAGCTGTCCTCACAAAAACATGGTCTTAAAAGCCTTTTGAAGTGGCCAATTCATAATTTATTACTGTTTAGAATTTGCAAGTGGAACTGTGGAGCATTAGGTTTTAACATTTATTTCGCAGTAGTATTCCCTGCAAAGGAAATGATTTTTTTAGCAGTAAGGCATCTCAGTGCCATCGCAGCTGAGCTAGGGCACAAAGAAAGTTTAATTTATTGATCGGATGCAATTCAGCATTAGCTTGCTGAAGCTTCTGCTTGTTACTCTTTACTAATTCTGAATTTCTGTTGGTTGATGTTTCTATTCAGATAAGGCAGAAGTACAAAAATGGAAAGTATAACTGGAAGAAATTGTATTTGAAAAATAATACTGATTTATTGTTGTGAAAACTTCAGCATCTTTTTTATAGCTGTACTGATTTTTTTCAAAGTACAAATTCAGATACAGACATGAAGCCGTATTCCTAAAATCATGCCGAGCGCAGTAGATGTGTTCTACTAAAACCTTTTCCTACAGTGCATGAAATCACAAATTGGAAGTGATTAATAGCCTGTCAGTGCGGAGTCTGCATCCTTCTGAAAATGTTATTCTTCTACACAGCTGTTAAAGGGAGTTGGAGTAGCCAGACAACTGCTTTCCTTCGTCTGTTAGGTTCGAAATCATTTACAAATACTTCTTTGACATGTCTTCTGGTATTTTGCCTCAAAACAGTGGGACTGTTAGCATTCCCTTTTGGAAGCAGTCCAACAGGTCCATTAAAAAAGAGATGCGTATTGAATTCCTTTTTTTTAAAGGACCAGAGCGTTCTCTCCAATATCTGGGATACTCGTGCCTGTCCCTCTGCGTTAAGCAGACTTCTTCCTGAGACAGAAAGCTGTAAAACGAAGTGTTGCGTTTGTAGAAGCGATGGCAGATATCGGCACGGTATGCCTTCTTGTGCAGGGAGGTGGCCTGAGTTGCCAAGTCTGTAGGTCTGGTGTAAAAGCATTCGCTTTTCTCCCCGTTACTCAGCAGCGGTAGTATTAGAAGCAGAGGTGGTGTTGTGATTGAAGCTGGGGGCTCTAAATGTTGGTATCAGTCTGATTGTCTTCAGCAGTTTCTCATGTTGTCTTTTTTTTTTTTTTTTTCCAGTTCTTAGTATCTGTTACAGACCCCGGGGGCTGGTCTCGGTTTGGTGTTAGCCGCATGTGCTGCGACTGCGAGGTTTTGGCAGAGGGCGGCGTTGCCTTGTGCCCCGCTGCGCCGTGCCCTGGTGTGGCCGGGCTGTTCTGGTATGGGGCCCCCAAAAGTGGGCCTGGGGCTCCAGGTGTGGTCTCACCAACGGGATAAGTCTGTGTAAAAGGCAGAGATCGGGGGGGCTCAAGGAGAGGTTTATTATCTGAAGGGAAGCGTTGGGATAAGCACTTCTCATTCCTTGTGCATCTGAGTGCTCCAGTTTTCCGACTACTTACTGAGGAAGCCTGCTTTTCCGCAGGGGCTCGGAGAGACCTTCTCTTTATTGGGTCAACTCTTAGTGTGTGTTTTTAAGCAGAAGAGTGGTTACTTGCCAGATTACCGTAAGCATTATCTGATGACCTGGTGTGGAGCTACGAACCAGAGCTCGTCCTCTGCGGCCTCCCTGAGGGAGGCACAGCATTTCCTGGTGTCGCAAGGCTGGCGTACGGACCAGGGATCTGTAAGCTGGGGTCCCACATCTCCCCCGCCTTGAAATGTCCCTGCCACATGCAGCTTCAGAAGCATTTTCATGGCATAGCAGGCACCTAGCGTGACACTGGGGCTCAGCCACTTGTGGCTGAGCTCGGCCGAGGGGGTCCTGTTGTGCTCACCCCGCTTGGCAGCGGCGGTGCCTGCAGGCGGGACATGTGGGGCACGTTGGGCTCTCGGAGCTCTGCCGCCTGCGCAGCCTCCAGCTCCCTTGTTTGCTTTCTTCCAAATACATGAGGGCTTTTTTTTATTGTTTCCAGCCCTTTTTAGAGCGCACTAAGGATCATACTCTTCATCTGTGAGCTTCAGGCTTGCTTGAACAGCAGAGCGAGTCCTTCAGGAGCCTGTGTTGCTTTCTAAACAGCTTTTGGAGTTACTTTACCTATGGCTCTTTAATTGGTGGACAGTTCTCTCATCTTTGGTTTCTTTTCAGGAGCTGTCAGTGTTCCAAAATTAGTCATCTTAATCCATAATTTTTATGGTAGAAAACTGATGGAGATCAAAAGCAAGCGGTAGTTCTTCGACTCCCTGTTGTGCTCTCAGTAAGCTGCAGTCTGCTGCAGAAGAGACCTGTAAATGTAGGGAAAATCATGTGAGCTTAGAGATCTAGTCCTTATTTACTTGCTAACGTACCTTTTGCTAGTGTTTCTCCGTTGTACTGTTTGGAGATCCCTATCTTTTCAGACTGGGAAGGATGTGTCGCTAAGGAGGCAAGCACATTTCTCAGCCATGGATTCATGCGTCAACACGAGATGCTAGACCTTGCTTCAGCAAATCCCAAGCCACAGCTTATCTCTGCAACAGATAAGCATCATTTCTAGCATAAATTTATGTTCCGCAGAAAAGCTAACACAGTCACAGTAAGCCTGATACACTTCACAAGGAGTGGGCCTGAGCTGTTATTCCTGATACCTCGTACGTTGCATCTGCAGGAGGACTGCATCTTGGAGCGGAGGGATGGAGTTAGCCCCACCTTCGTGTGCAGGCTTTCTCAGTCTCCTTTGGAAAGGACGTGGGTGTTTTTGCTGTCTGCCCCTGTTATGGTGCAAAGAAATTTGCTAAGTAAACTGCCTTGCTCTTCAACCTGCCTTCTAATAATGCCATGCTTAAGCTGGGAGGGAGCAAAATCTTTCTTAAGAAGGGGAAGAGGAAATGCAAGGCAGTCAGTTCCAGGTATCTTTGATGCAGTCCTCTTCCTTGGAGATATTTGCTCTATCGCACTTGAAAGAATTTTCAAGGAAACGGGGCAAAAAATGCAAATATTTCTTGCTAAGGTGGCAATTAAATTCATGCAGGAACTTCACACAACACTGGCAGACTTCTTGTCAGGCGTCACAGGCAGGAGGATCAGATCCCTTGCTCGTGGAGAGCTGAGCAGCAGGCTTGATACAGTATTAGTCATGATTTTACAGGTATAAGTAGTACTAGTCTTGATGAGACTGGTCGTTGTAAGGACGTTCATTCATTCTTTCAGTGTTAGCAGGCAGGACAGCACCAGGATTTTCTTGGTCTCCTTCATTTTTGTCTGACAAGTTGGTTTGGAGGTCTTCAAGGCTTGGTGCAAGAGAGTTTTCGCATGCGTGGTGTGGGTTTTATGATTCTTTGAATTGGTGATAGCATCTAAATAAATCAAAGGAGGTGTCAAAGTCAAGGATTTGATGGCTGCCTACAAACCCCATAACAGGGCTGAGCAAATCTTACAAATACCCAGCTGGCAGGTACGGAAGATGTGGTGTAGCAGTGAAAGAAGGAACTAAAACCAAAACCTTTTACTGCTTTGCATAATATTTCTGTGGCAGAATAGTCGTCTTTGCAAGCCTCCACTATGAAAAGGCACAACTTTGTGGCCCAGAATGATCTCTTGCTGCTTTGGACAAGGTGGTTTTAACAAAAACTTCAGAAGTTTTTGTTGACGCTCTTGCCCTAGAGAAATATTGGTGGTTTTAATCCCACTTTTTCACTAACCTTGTAAGTACTGAACTCTGTTTGATGGCATTGGGCTGCCGCTTAGAGACTTTCACCTGTTGAAGCTGAACACTTTCCTTTTGAATTCTTAAATGCTTTTAACGTTCTTCAAGTTGACCCATACTTTATGATACAATTATTAAGCCAAAATCTGTCTTAATAATTTAGCCAGGAATGGTCTGAACTACACTTACTGAATAAACCTGGTTTTTTGGCATCTCTTCCACTCGTTTTTTTTAATAAACTTCAAAATATTTACTGTAAAGTATATGGATGCAAACATCCTTTGTGTCTGTGGACACTCCGGCTGTTCTACTAGAGACTTGCAATTGAAAAATTCTTGTCAAGAAACCTGCTTGTTGTAACTGATAAATGGTGAATATCACGGCACCAAATGTACTAGGGGCCAGCATTCAAAGAGGACTTTAAATTTAACATAGGATATATGAAAAGATCTAAGTATTAAAAAAAAAACAACCACAAAACAACTAACGAATGACAGAGGGCTTTAAAATTCTCTCCTTATATGATATTCCGTAGCTCGTTGTTAAATGTCCTGTTTGAAAAATCACTTGAACAAGGGTTCAGTGAAGGTATCTTTAGAATAGTGCACGCGATTGCAGAATTTGAATGCACGCAGGGACTTGCTTTGGAAAATCACAGCACTTCTGTCTGTTAAACTTTTGAAGATATTTGAACTAGAGGATTTATTCAAGACATAATATCAAAAAACATTTACTATAATCTTACAGTAATCCAAGTACAGTTCTGGACACCTAGGCTCAGTTTGTTAGAGCAAATGTGGTCTGAAAGTCTTGAGCATATATACAAGTGTGTGCTTGGAGAGAAACAGTGAGGACTGGGCCAAACGCCTTCAAATTCAGTGTCTAAATAGTAAAAATGCAGGATGCCTGGTGCTCATAAGTGCCTGTAGAGAAACTTCACATTAACCTGAAGTATCTATTAAATTCTCCATAAGCCGTGTTAACCTCAAAGTTATCCTTCAGTGCAGCGAGCTGGAAGCAAAAGCCCTTTCAGATTCCAGACCGGGAGGTGAAATCCATAGCTGGCACTTTGGATGGTGCTCTCTTTTTGCTCAGAAGTAAAAGAAGCATCGAGCAGTTTTCCTACAGAAGTGACATCGAACCCAAATGTCTTCAGCAAGTGAGGAGATGATTGCTGGCCCGCCGCAGCGGTCACAGCTTTGCCTCCCAGGCTTCGTTGCACAACGTGTTGGTTTCGGCTGCGACGCTGCCGCTTCGGTCTGCTGCCCGTTGCAACAGCTCACCTCGCAGTTACGGCGGTGCGCAGGGTGTGCTGTAACGTGAAGTGAATCACTGATGTGATGGATTAAAAATAATCCTCCCAAAAGGGGAACCTGAGACATTGGGCAACTCTTCTCCCTGTTCTCAAATCCTTTTCTGTAGAGTCTTAGTGATAGGCTTTTTCTCTTAATGAACTGTAACTTGCAGTTGCAGGGAGAAGTGGTGCTGGCCTTCAGAGGTCAGGAGCGTTACACATCCATTATGTAAATCATGTGAAACCTAAATTAGGCAATTGCACATTCCTTTTAATACCTAGATAAAATCATCACTTGAATGTAGGGTGTCTGGCTAACCCCAGGCAAGGCTGAGTGGATACTTGCAAAAAAAAAAATAATTTGAGTATTCTTTTTTTAATCTCCTTTATTACTTGAAGGCTTTTTTCTTTAGCTGAAGTTAGTCTGCGGCCTGTTCTTAATAGAAGGTTTTCTCAAGGCTTTTGGTTGCTTGTATTACAAGTGATTACAGAAACACATTAAAATGGGGAATAAGCAAAAAATTGTGTTTCAGATGCTTAGTGATTAGGATTTCATGGATTGATTACTGCTTCATTAGTTGCCAAATCTGAAATTCACTGCCATACATCTTTGGAGGAAGAAAACAGACTTTTTATTGAATATTTAATTCTGGTGGCTTCTTTTTCTATAGTTTTTTTGTGTGCAAATTTGTTTCCTCCCACCCTTCTATTGGGAAAAGACAACTATCTGAGGGTACCGAGGATGTGTATTCTGTGATTTTATTGTTTCAGGCTCCTCAGCGTTTTTCAGTAAACTAACTTCTACAAAAAAAAAAAAATTGAAACCTCTTCAAAATATGGTTGAAGTTCTTCTAATGACACTGCATTTGGTGCTGTGGACTTGTAGCGGTTTGGAGTTGCTTATTTTTAAATTGCTCTTCAGCTCCGTGTGCTTCAGCATGCAGCGTGTGTCACTCAGCCGGTTTCTGTGAGCTGGAAGCGGGTGTCCATGGCTCGTCTGCCTCCTTCCAGCTTGTTTTCAGTGAGGGCTGACGGGTTGCAGAGAACTTCTCCGGACCTTAGGGAAGTAAAAGGTTATGAGCACCAACCAGTGCCTGTGTTCAGTGGTGGTGGGCATGGAAGAAGAATGGATCGGGTTTTAAGAATGACTTACTGATCTGCATCTGTTTAACCAGCTAAGTTCTTTCTGATGGCCCTTAATGTCCAGTTCTTGGTACCGCAGCTTAGGCACCTTCGTGCTGGGAGTCGTCTTCGTCTGCTGTCTGGCGCGGTGAGGTAACTAAATTTGGACAGAGCTGCTTTCGCATGGAACCAGCAGCAGAAATCTGAGCCTAAATTCCCTCTGGGAATCTAGGAATAACCCTAGAAGTATTTTAACTTTGCACCGAGCAGCCAAGTTACAAGTATATTTAATCTTAACAGAGGCTAATTTATTTTCGATGAATCTGAAGCCATCTAATGATGCCCCGATTACCAGCTTCATCTGAAATGTGCTCCCGAGATGCTCCTCATCCTACCATTAATCTGAAAAAACTTTGCATCGGGGTAGTTGTGTTAGGGGATGGTGTGGTGTGTGCTCTGCCGTGTTCACCCCCGAGTGCTTTGTGGAGCAGGGTGGCTGGGGCTTGGCCTCCCCTGCCCCGGGATGTCCACGTGGTGCTGATGCGCTCTCAGACCTGGTTTGTAGGGGCTGCGGGCTGGCCCCGAGTTCCGTACTTAGCTTGTGGTGCTCCTGGGGAAGCGGTGTGCTGCGGGGATGGAGTCAGCTGCTGCCTGAGTGCCCAGCGCAGCCCTTCCCAGGCTCTGGTGGGCTCGTTCGAGCAGGCTCCTAAAGGGCGTGTTCCCCTTCTACAGGTTGTGCCATGGGAGTAGATGAGTGGATCGTGGGGGGTTTCTTTGCCTCTGCTCTGGAAGGGAGAAAAGGCACGATGGGCTGAAGCCAGTGTTTTCTTGTTGAGTTTCCATTTGTGGTGGTTTTGTTGTTGTTTTTTATAGGAAATAACAGCTTTACATAGGGCATAAAAGCTAGGGGACTCTTCTGCAAGTATTGAGATGGTTTCTCAGACAGTAAATACTACTTACTGTTTGATTATACAAAAAAAGTAAGTTTGACTTATCTAATCCTCCTAAATGCCTAACAAACCACAATTATTTTGGTTCAGTTGGGTAGATGCAAGTGGTCTGAATAAACGCGTAGTGTGGGACTAGTGCCCGTGCTGCAGTGGAAGCTCAGAAAGCATGTTGCATTTCTTCGGGAGTTTGAGCAAGTTCCTTTAGAGATGACGCGAGGCGAAGTTTCCCTCGAGTCCTAATCGTGTGGAAGGAAAACTGACTTGGTGCTGCAGTAGGATTCGAAGTGCAGCGGGCTCTAGTTCTGGAGCTTAGTGGTGGTCTGTGGGGAAAAATGAATCGGATGAGCCACGAGCAATATTGTTAGGGCAAAACGAGTCGTAGTGTTCCAGATGGGAGCTTGAGATGACTTCAAAAAGAAAAAGGAGGGGAAAGAAAGAGAAATCAGTGTCTTGCCCCTAGCATGTGTACCTTTGTACAGCTAGTTAGTCATAGCCGTATTTCTAATGTTTCTGAAGTGAACGTTTCACCGTTAAAATGAGTATGCGCAGTTGGAATTAATTTCTTTTGGAGTACTCACAGTCCAGAGCTGCATAGGTTAATCCAGCAATCGTTGGGACTTGAGTAGTAGGAATGGCAGCAATGCCGATGATAAGCCCAGACTGCTCTGAGGCACTATTCAGGCACTGCGGTCTCTGCCCAGGGCAGCGGCGTGGCTCGCTGATGTGCCGCACGCACGCAGTGCCTGCCAAAGGGCCGTCCGGTCACGGGCATGGACCCCGACAGCTGAAACACATGTGGCGCTTGAATCTGAACGTCTGATTAAACCCAAACCTCAGCCAGGCTGACAGTCCAGCTGGTTAGAAAATAAAGCTCATATCCAACCAAGGAGTGAGCGCGATGGGCACACGGTGAGGTGAAGCTGCCGAGGTGAGGGGAACACGTGGAAGGCACCACGCTGCCTGCCCTCGTGCCTCACTGCCAGCAGCTGGCTTCATCGCTGCCTCGGCCCTGCAGCTCCCAGCTGGAGCTAGGTGAGCCTCAGCGTAGCCCCCAAGCGTTGCCTGTCTGGGTTTCAAACCATTTTCTGTTTTTTTAGTACACTGATTCTGTGTGAAACTGCTCCATCCTGCTCTGAAGGCAGGTGCAGAGGAAGCGATCGACATTTGTACTCGGTGAGGGCTCAACACCTTTGCCCGCAGAGAAGGGCTCGCACGCCATATGAGTTTTGCCGCCTTGGTGGCCGGGCACTCAGCGTGGTGAGGGCTGCCTGATCCCATTGCTAAATTACCCCGTTTCCTGCTCCTTGTCCCCGTAAGTCCAGCATGTTGGGGCGGGATGGGTACGGGCAGGTTTTGGTCACTGACTCCTGACACCCAGAATGAAGAGCGTAGGGTGCGTTAGGAACGGTTGCGCAAGGAGTGGTTCGGACACAGCCCCGCGGTACCTGCTGAGGTAAGCCCTCCCCTAAGAAGTACAAAGCTGTTTCAGATTTAAATAAAAGCTGGGGATGGACAACTTAAATTGTCTGCCAGATCAAAAGCATCCTCCCTGTCTAATTTTAGAATTTCCACCTGCTGCTGCAAACCCTGCGTGTCTCTCGGGAGTGCAGTAATTATGGTTTTTCTTGTAACATCCATTCCCTGAGTGAAAATGCGCGCACGCTGGAAAACAGCTGGTAATTTGAACAAGAGGAGCAGTTTTCTTCTTGTTACAGCCTAAACTGACTGCTAATTCAATCAGTAAACCACGTTTTTATATTAATCTTTATGAAAACCTGTATTACACTCTTCCTGAAGTCTTAAAAGGCAGCGGAGCGGTTTGCCTTTACAGTTCTTCAGCGGTTGTGCCTTGCGGGTTGGGGTGCGAGTTGCCAAATGAACGGCTCTGTGGGACAGCTCCAGACCCCACTGCCTGCCCATGGAAAGGACACGGCGTCCCCAGGAGTTTGGGGATCGCCCCAGAGCCCTTGTTTAGTGTTTTGTGGGGTTGGATCCGAATAGTTATCCTGAACTTCTGCTCGTTTCAGTGGAATTTAGTTTTAAAAACAAGTGACGTAGCTTAGTCCTCGGTGGACACAGCCCACGTTGATTTCTGAAATTAACTTCATGTTAGGCCAGAGGTGCTAAATATTAAGAGTTATGTATTTTCTGACGATGAGCAGATAAATTTTGTAGAGAGGGAAGGCAAAAAGGCTGATGTTTTAGAAATGGTTAAGTAGTGGTGCCAGTCATCAGAGCATTCATGATCAAATGGGATAACCTGTTTGACAAATGTAGTGTTTAATACCCGTTTCTCTCCTTTCAAGCCTGCAAAATAACTGTTCTAGAACATTTAAATGAATAACAACTTGAGATTTTCTGAGCAGAGACAGGAGCAGGTGATTGCTGGGCACTGGGGGCTCTTCCAGACCAGGGCAGTACTTCCAAAAACTGAGGTCCCTGTGAGGTGTGAACGTGGCTATGTAAAAGCATCAGGTATCTGTTAAAAATGTTGTTCCTGCAACCTGTGGTCAAGCTAGCGTTTGTTTTTAGATGGTTATCCAGTTTGTGTTTAAAGTATCTCTGGTACCGAAATCTTCCTGCACGCTTCCTGGTGGTTGGTCAGAGGCTAAGTAAAAGTGGCGCTTTATTTTCAGTCCGAGGGTTTTCTGCTAATTTTGCCTTCAGCTGTTAGATCTTGGTAGACTCTCTTAGTATTTCAAGTATATTTTTGGTTGGACTTCTAGCAATAACTACACTAAAATAAACCTGGCAACTGGGAGACCAGCTAGCTAGGTAAGAACTGAAGGGTATTGAGCTCGATTTCTGCGGGTACCCAATGCTTACATAAACAGTTTAATTTAAGCTGAAACAAGCAATTGTTAATGCAGATGCCGAATATAGATATGGCCATGATCAGCTGAGTTAACTTTTAATTCAGTCAAAACCCTTCAAGTTGAACTCCATGAATCTTAGAGCTTTGTCTTTGAAGTGCTTTATAGTGATGGTGGCCAGTGGATTAAGACTTTTCTCTACAATCAGATACTTTCAGAAACTTTATTTGGGAAATTATTTGGACAAGGGCTCCATTTTCTACTTTTTTTCTTAAGGGACTATTTTCATAAAGGTATGGCTTTATTATCTCACTAAATTAAAAGTAATGTATTTATATTTATATCCTGTTACAGACTTAGCAGAGAAACGTGGTACGGAACCGCTCCTCGAGGTTAAACCTGTAGCTGGGGTACGTTGGTGCTGGTGCTCTCTCCTCTTTGAACCTAGCATCTTCGTTGCCCCAATCTGAGTAACTGCCCTAACATTTTCTGCTTACTTTGTGGATACAGGAATCTTTTTTCATCCTTTCTCCCTATGTAGCCCATGGCTATGTTTGCAGGGAATTTTTTGAGGTTGTGAGTCCTTGCAGTTGTTAGGATAAGCACGTTTTTTCCATGGCCACCGATTTCTGACCTGCAATTTGGAGCCACCATAGCATTTGTGCATTCCTCTGCAGAAGAGTATCTGCAGATTTGCAGGGATGTGATAAGAAAGAGATTTTGTCCTTGATACTGGTTCGCATTTTGTGTGGTTTAGATTAGCGGTTCCCCGGCTTCGTTTAGTGTTTGTGCTACAGGATGTTTTACTGAGAGTCTCTTAGTAGTTAAAAGAAGAAAAAATGTTCCTATCCCTGATCAAGTATCAAGATGTTGTTAATAACCGCTGTTTAACAGGTTCCTGGATTAGGAAATAGTGACCATGACTTCCCAAGAAGGGACTTGCGTGCATTTAAAGCACTTTAGACCGTTTGGGGATTTCTGGCTATATTAAAAGCAAGAAGCCACAAGAGGCACATACTCATCGCGTTCAGATGGTAAAGATGGTTCCCTGGTTTTCTGCCTAATCCCCTCCCCGGCGTGGTCCAGTTGTCACATCGGACGGTGGATTCCTCTCCTCCTCTGGGAGATGTGTAATTAGTACCTTCGGCAGCACAGCCCTGCTGCTGGCAGAGCTGGTTTCAGCAGGCAGCCTGAGCCTACAGACGCCAGCTGAACCTTCTGTGCTTCCAGATATCCAAGTATGTACCTCTTACGTTTCTTCAGCTTCTGTAAAGGCAACTGTAGGCATGATTTGCTAAAGGAAATCAGAGCCCGTTTAGCTGGAGCTGTTTTGATCAGCTTTGTTCATCTTGTGATTTTAACTGCTGGTTCCTGATTATCTTTTCCAGTGAGTGGTAACTTGGTAAAAAATGAGATTTTTAAAGACTTAGCTTAGATTTGAGCTCAGATTATAAATACTGGTGTAACCTGGGGGGTGGGGAAAGAAACCTCTTGCAGTCTTTCTATCACTTTCCATTTCCTTATGGCTGAAAACATAACACTTGAAGGTGGCTTTTCCTTTTTCGGTGTAGCCCAGCTGCTGTCTTGTTTGTCCAAAGCTGCGAGTCCATCCTTCGGTAGGCAAGATTTTCTTGCTGAAGAGTCTTAGCAGTGTTATCTGCCTTGCTAGGTACTACTCCGGCTAATTGTGTCTTGTCCCAGTTCCCAGGATTACTGCCATCACTTCTGTAATTGCTCTGTCGATACTAGAACTAAAACTGGGTTAAAGAACAAAGCTGCGCCGTGCTGCTGCTGTTCGGAGTCAGTTAGGTGTCTGAAGGCACTCCCATCTCCAGGAGCGTGGTGCGAACCCAAGCTCCAGCTGCCTGTAGCTAACACAAGTCTGGCAGATATCTGGGCGGGCAGCGCAGGCCGGTTAGATTTCTGCAGGAGAACACGCAAGATGCGGCTTTTTTCCTGTATTTCATGAGTGAGAGCTCCTTGCAGGCTGGGTGCCGTTCGTCTACAGCACACCTTCGGTGCTTGTGCACCTAGCGTCTTGCAGCCGTACGTCTGCGGAACTGGCAGCCTGGAAAGGCAACAGGGTTTGAGTTGCTGACAGATATCTCAGGATCTCAACTGACACTGATTTAGGAAGTTTTATAATAGATGATTGTTTTTATTTTGGAAGCTTGGTGGAATCAGTCCTCCTGAGGAAACGAGCTTGGTGTTAACTGCTGCTCCTCGGTCCCTCTTTCTCCCCACGTAACTTGTGAACCTGCTGGCCATGTCCACCTGCATCTCACAGAAGGGTGGAAATCCCAAGGATGTGAGGTGTTGTGGAGCAGGAAGGCTAAAGGAAGGTCGAAGTTCTCGCAGAGCTGGAGGAAGACCATAGGCTGCACGTCTTCAGGAAAGGGGCTTTTAAAACACTGCAGCTTGCACAGTAATTCCTGAACTTGACTTCCATTGCTGGCTTTACTGTTGGTGGAAATGGAGACGGGCTGCTCTTGGTGTACCTTTATTCGGCTGAGTATAACCATGGGGCAGTGGCGACATTTCTGTGCTGAGACCCACTGTTAGCGCGTTGCTGCTGCTGCCTTTCCTGGTAGGGGATGGAGAGTGCTTATTCCAGGCTGACTAATTAAGGAATGACAGCTGGCTTGAAATATCATTCTACTTTTGCAAGAGCTATGAGTAACTTAACAAGAATTTCTGGGGAAGAAAAATGAACTTACAAGCAGGCTTAATTGACAATATTTAGAAGCTGAGCTTCCATTGTGAGAAGCTCTTACGGCCGTGGGGACCTGCCCGTTTGTCTGAGCCCCTGAGCACAGGGCAGTCCTGGGCTGGGAGCTCACTGTTTGCACTGGTCTCGATGCTGTGGAGCAGCAGGGAGGGAAATGGGGTGCAGTCAGCATTAAAGCCACCTTACAGCTGCTCACGAAGGCTGTGGAGGCAGCAGGCATGGTCGCTGCGTGTCGAGGGGTAAAGAGCAAGGCACAGGTAGAGAGCAGGGAGCAGTGTACTGAGGAGAGCTGGGCTTGTCGATGCCTGCCTCCCTCTTGCCTCATAGCTGGAGGCCTTCCGAAGCAAGGACCAGTGACACCAGCTGTTAGGGATTTTGAAATTCTTCTTCTGATGTACAAGGCAGATTAGAGTTGTCTGATTGCTTCTTCCAGGCAACAGGACAGCATCCACCTGGTCATCTTTTATTCGTATTATAAGCTCTGCTCTAGCTTTGTTGTGTGCTCCCAGAAGGAAAGGCATCGCATCGAGGGCGCTCTTCTTAGGCTGCATCCCACAAAAAGTTAAGTGATCTCTGAGATGTTTCCCCGTGGAGAAGCAGAAGAACACAACAGCAGCATCTCACCATGACCTACCAAAGGAAAGACAGGTTGATGTCATGTGGGATTTCTGCTGAATGCACAGCCCCAAGCCATGCATGTTAATGGGAAATGTTAAGGGTTGATACTCTCAATGAGATTTCCTATTTGTAGCTGCTAGGTAGCGTTAGCTCCATAGGATCAGTGCATATTTTTATCAACTTCAGCAGTAGAAGCAGTTGTGATGTTCCTTACTCGTTTAAGCACATACTAACTGAAAGCATTGTTAACAACATACAGGAACTTCCATGTAGTGTTTCAACATGTTCAATTTTAATCGAAGGAAAACATCCAGCATAATTCCCTGGAGTCAGGTTTGCTTCCCAGGGTAGGTTTGCTGGTGAGGCGCGCTGGGTCCCGGCAAGCCCTCAGCTGTGCTCCCTCCTGGCACGTCAGCGGCGGTGCTGGGCCCTGTGAGCGGTGGGCATGGGCCTCAGGAGGCCATCGTTCTGAAAACGTGGGAAGCGTGGCTTGCTTTTCCAGTGTTAGTGTCGTGTACACGTCCAGAAGCAACAAAATGCGTGTATCTGTGGCGTAACCAAAGTACCTTTGCTGCCTGTGGCCAGTGTTGGGTTCCCTACCAGCCGTCCCCAGAGGTGTATTTGGCACTGCTGTGTGTGTCGGAGCCAGGTGGGCCTCGGTTTTCCCATCACCCAGGGGACGTAGTTCTCATAATGAGATCTCGTCTGTGTGACGCATGCTTTTCGTATCTCACTGCAAGGCAGAGAAGGGCTCAAGGCAAACCTCAGAAACCATAGTCAAGCGGTGGAGCAAGGCTTGTCCAAGGAATAATGCTGTTAATTCTCTTCAAGTTTGCTGATTTTGGTGCATTCCTAATAAGAGAAAGAGGAGGAGATGAAGTGACAAATATCTTTTTGATGTGACACGGCGTTGTGAATTGGGAATGTAGTTGTTAAGGAGCTGATCCATTATCGGTGATGAAGAGAGAATCTCTTCTCATTGTCAGAGAGAAGGAGATGTGAGATTTACTTCACTGCGTGTTTTACTTGCGTGTATTGTTCCTCTTTCTGCTGGGACAGCTGATAGAGGGGGAAGGAGCACTGAAAAAAAAAAATGCAGGCAATGTTTTATGACATTGGGCTTTTCATGATAGCCACCTGCCAGTTAGCTGGTGTCTTGTAGCTGTGACTGGTGGGGAACTGGATGAGCAGCAACCGCCCAGGTGGGGGTACCGGGGTGCAAGAAATGGCAGTTGTGTCGACAGCAGAAGTGAGCAGGTGGTAAGGATAAAACACAAGATCTTGCAAAAGCGAAGAGATGCCTAAGAGAAACACTTGTGTATGAATGTTTCTGGAAATGGTTGCCTCCGTTCTTCTGGAGCAGAAGGGAAGACAAGGAGGGGGAGGAGGAGCGGTGGGGATGTCGGGGAGTGCGGCAATTAAGTGGGGTGAAGGAGGATGGTGGCTGCTGGGGTCCCAGGGCACAGCCTGACCCCAGGCTGCAGATACACTCTGTAAGCGATCTTTCCCCGTGCAGTGAGCTAGGTCTGGAAAGAATTCATGCTCTGTTGCATGTAAGCAGCATATAGTGATTTTTTTATTATTATTTTCAGCTAGATGTATGCAATTTTTGCTTTGGCAGAAAATGCTAGTCGATTGCTTTGACATGTTTAATTACTTTGGCCTGAGTAGGATGCAAGTGAATTTATTTCCCACTGAGAAGAGTGTTGAAAGGCTGCATGAAAACCTGTCAGAGGAAATTCAAGAGGGGCTGGGGAATTATCTTGACAGTAAATGAATTTGATAAATGTGTCAGTTAAATGGGGATTTTTTTTTTTACAATGCACAGGTTTTGTGGCCAGGAATCTTTGGTAATTCCATTCACTGGGAAAATGAATTTTACCTGTTCAATTGATTTGCTTTTTTATAGTGCTTGTACAGCGAGGAATTGCTGTAGTATGAAAAATAGAAAATTAAAATAGTTATTCCATTTTTTCTAGAACACGTCAGTAATGGAGGATCAGAATGAAGATGAGTCTCCAAAGAAAAATACCCTATGGCAGGTACGTCTGACTCGTGCATAGGAGGAGAGTTGGCATGTTTTTCCATGTTCCTGCTTTTGAGAAATTTCCAAATGCTTGTCTGCAGATGCATAATCATCCTTATATGTAGTTGACTCTATCATCCTAAAATTAGCTCAGTATTCAAGTGAAGGATGACACCAATGAATAATACTTGAGAAATGACTAGATCTTCTTAGATTTTGTGGTTTGTGCTGACCTTGAAATGAAACATATGATCCTGCTTCGAAGGAGACTTGTGAACATGGCTCAGCCGTTCTGAGCAGGTGACCATCATTTAAAAGGAAGAGTTCAACGCCCTCACATAGCAAGGAGTAAAAAACCAATTTGCTTTGCAATATTTAGGAGAGCTGGTGATCGTTCCCCAGGAGCCCTTTTGGTCTCATGGAGGGATCAGAAGAGCTTGGCTTCAATGTTTGATTCTTTTTACTGATAAAGTAGCAAGTCCTGGGGTGTTCTTCTGTAACATCCTTATTTGTAGCTCAAGCTCCCAGGATTTTAATTATATTTTATGTGGATGTCCCAAACATTGACATGGGCTGTTTTTCAAAAACAAAACAAGCATTGCTGCTTGACATCATGTAATTCTTGGGATTTGTTTGTGGGCAAACAGTGCAACACCAGTATGGGGGTCTTGACTTTTTTATATTAGAGAAGTGATAGCCAGCTGTTGTATGTATCTGAATGTGTGTTACTGTAACTGCCTGTGTAAATCATCTCTGGAGGCAAACTGTGGTGTGCAGCTGAGGCCAACTGCCATGTGCAGTAGAAACCACTGGTTTATTCTGGAAAAGCTTATTCTAAAATGAATCGCGTTCCTTGCTGTTAAAATGGTAAGAGGTAAGGGAATTCAATTCTTTCAGCATAGCAAAAAAACTTCTAATTATGAGCAAGGGCCTTTTGCTTGGCTTTATGTCTGAAAGATGAGATGCATAAGGCATAGCTCGTATCTTTAACAATGTTTTAAAGTTCAGTTTTGTTGAGTATCTCTTTGTGTCCTCTCCTGTTTTCCTCCTGGAGAGAGTTCTTATGAAGCTGTTCCTATTCTTATTCGTATTTACATACCTGTATTTCTTTTCTAAAAACAGATAAGTAATGGAACTTCATCTGTGATTGTCTCAAGAAAAAGACCATCGGAAGGAAATTACGAAAAGGAAAAAGACTTGTGTATTAAATATTTTGACCAGTGGTCTGAATCAGATCAAGTTGAATTTGTGGAACACCTTATTTCACGAATGTGTCACTATCAGCATGGACATATTAACTCTTACTTGAAGCCCATGTTACAACGGGACTTCATCACTGCGTTACCAGGTAAATTAACATTCGTTTCACAAGAAGTGTGTTTATATATACACTTTTCTAATACTTAAGGCGTTTGCAAACTTTTCTGAATATCCTCCAGACTTAGATTGTCTCCTCTAAAGGACGTGGTGTTTCCTAGTCAAAAGAAGTGCAGGAGGGCAGCTGAAGTCATTCACTTCTGTGATTAATTGAATTGGCCACTGGATGCCAGTGTTGTTCCATGTAAAAGGAGTTTGAGTAGCATACCCTGAAGAACCATTTGTGTTTAAATTGGATCTGAGCTGTTGTAGAATGTGCATGCATGGAAGCTCTGGTCTAGCTTGCTTTCATGTGAACCCCCTAGGTGTGCGAAATGCTACAGAAGTGGTTTTCATTTGAGAAGTCTTTATATCATTGTAGTTTTGTCCTGAGTTTCCCAAATCTTGAATGAAAAGCTGCCTGCTCAGATAAATGAACCTAGTTTGTCTGATCTTGTTAACAACTCGAGCAAAAACAATTGTGGATTTTTATTGTGTAGTCCTTTCCTTTCTTCAGTTGCTCAGAACCTTTTCTGCCACAGATCAGTGTAAACCTTTAATAATAATTTGAATATGAAATATGTTCTTATGCTTGAAATGTTCATTTCTTCAAGAAATATGGAGCAGTAATAACTAGGAATGTAGAATCTTCAGCTTTTAATCTCCTGGAAAGGTGTATATTTTCCATTATCTCCTAAAAGGAATTGATTGCTGCATCCTTGGATTTCTTCTGATAGGGAAAATAATTCAAAATCACTCTTTGGAAGGTAAATGTGTTGACAGTGTTCTCAGAGTGGGAAGTAAGCATCAAATAAGTGGACAAAATGTTCTGTTTGCCACCGGCAGTAAAATAGCACAGATTCACTCCTGCAGTCAGTGGTCTGTGGGTGTTATCCCAAGAATGCTGGGCCACAGCAGTGAGCAGAGTGGATGGGGTGGTGATAGAAATGGAAAAGGACTGGAAGCTGGTAATTCGAGCACAGGGACAGGCAAGGTCCCTTCAAAGGCTGGTCCCTTGCGAACTCTGATGCTTTTTTCTAGCCACTGGTGTGCTTTGGTAGTCTTGTGTGTGGTCTTTTCTGGTGTCTGGTGACAGAATGCTGCAGTGTTGGTTTTTAATATTGCGGTTGTCTTAGCTTGGATGCTGTGGGCTTCTGTCCTCTATAGTGCTGCTATATAAAACAAAAAATTGAGGAGTTCAGCTCTTGTAGGTGGTGATGGGATTTTGGCTTATCTATCAAGTATGATTGAAATGAAATTCACAGTAGATGAAGCAGTGAAGTAGGGGAACAAGGAATAGAGGTTAGGACAAAGAGCACGTGAGATTCCATGTCACTTTTATTAAAAAAAAAAAAGCCTTATTGTATGAATGGAGGCTATGAAAGGAAGGAAGCAGCCTTATCCCCCACATCTCTATCTCATGGAAGTTATTTTGTAGAAGACTTAGCTTATCCAGCCGCACGCATAAAAACGTGCTCCTCATTTTGACTGGAGAGATGTCTCCTATAGGTAGCATGGATGCTTCTTCCAGCTTGCTTCTCTCTTAATATTGGATTTTGATTTCTCTAGGGGAATATATGAGATGTAACTTAAAATAGTGAAATATACCACCATGGTCACCATGTGCAAGCATGAGCTTCAACTATAATTCTGTTTTGTTTGCCTTTATTTTACACCTCAGAGTAGATATCGTGGAGTTGTTCAGTTCTTCTGTATTAGATTTGTAGTCCTAAGAAATCTTTGGGAGCTTCGTAAGGTGACAGTTATTTTTACTGCATTTATATATATAACAAATACATATTTGTTTACAACTTTTATTATTTTGAAGATGTAAATACTGGGAACTGTTCTCATTTTCTATAATCAACCTTTTTTTAAAGGTAATGTTTTAACGCTGCTACTCCTGCTAGTCACTGGAAAGTTTTCCTGGCTGTGGGGATGGTCTGCTGTGCTCTTTTTAAGGTGATGTTACAACCACCCAGTAACTTTTGTTTTAAGCAACAAGCTATTTTGGTAGTTGGTTGCCTTATGTGTTAAATACTGGTCTGTACGTGGAAAGAAATGATACGGAAATTTGGAGGGAAATTTTGTAACAGGTTCAAATGTCTCTTACCTGAGTATCAAAACAGAAAAATTATAAGTTGCTTGGTTACGACGTGGATTACAGAAGCTGCCTTTCCTGCTTAAACAGACGCCTTTTTCTGAAAAGGTTGAATATAGAACTTCATTAATTGCCCTTTAGCCAGCTGAAATTTAGTCGCATCTATTTTTGGATTAAGACAATGAATATTTTCCATAATATTCAGCAACATATTCAGTGTACGCAGCAGCTCATTGCAAAAAGCCGTCTGAACTCAGCTGGACACCTGCTGCAGCTGAGCAATAATTACGAGCCAATTTTGCAGGTTGTGCTTTGCGTAACGCTGAAGAGGTCCTGCTTTAGGAAAGTGAAAAAATATTTATACTAAAACACCTATATAATAAAACTGAGCAGATTTTTATGAGGTGTGTTGGATTCTACTGTACATGCATGTGCCCCAAGTGGCTTTTATGGTGTCTTCCACTCAGCTGGGACACGTGTACTCAAAGGTAGATCTGGTGTCCGGCAGCAATTCTCTCTTGATTGAAGATGACCTAACCATGAATAACTGGCAAAAAAAAAAAAAAAGCCCACAAAAACTTCTTAACCTGTTTTCCTGCTCAATTTGTATGCTTTTTCACCTTTTGGCCATGCCTGTGTATGCATTGGGTGGGTACTTCTGGAGAAACAAGTGACTTAAATTTTTTCAACTATAAATCTCCTGTTGGGCTTAAAGTGAATTTGGTTATTGTGATTCTAAACTCAGTTCTTGACTACAGATTCCTGCTTTCTTACAAACAAAGGAATATTTTTGATCTTTGAACCTCTCCTTTTTCCAGGCACAGCTCTTCAGCAGTTCTGAAGAGAGATGGTTGGGTTTTTTGTTATCCCATGGAGACAACTTTCTTTTTTCAGAACTTTCCCCCATCAAGTGTTTCATGTTTCATTTTGCTTATGCTTAGCACTACCTATGACACCCTGGAAAAATAACTTTTACAAGTTACTAACTTGCACACGGGAGATCACACAGCCCCCAAGATTTCTTTGTGATGCTTGGTGGCTGCTGTTCCTCAAAGTTACACGTGGTAGAAAATTCAGTTGCCCAGAATGCCTGATAGGAGCAAAGGTTTCGTAACTTCTGTGCTCCAGTTGCTGAGCAGGGAGCTGCCGTGCGTGCAGGCACCAGATTTTCATGTCTGAAATGTGTTTTCAGAGAATAACTACGCACTTCTGTCCTCGGTATTTAAACGCAAGCTCTGCGTTGCTGGTCTCTATTCATTACTTCTTGAGGTGCAGCAGGGCGTGTAAGTTTCGGTGAAAGCAGAAGTAGGGAGACAGATAATTCTTTGCTCAATATCAGGCACAAGGAAAACTGGGTTTGAACATGTGGTGTCTCTGTATAAATTTACCCAAGAACTTAATCTGGTGTGGTTAAAATGAAATCAGTCCCGTGTTAGGCTAGCATCACATCAAACATAAATGAGGTACTACCTTTTAAAAGATAGCTCCGCTTGTCTTAAAGAAATCAAATTCCTGTTTTAAACTGAAATAGTTCTTGCATGCTGCTGTCCCCGCTGACTTTTACACCTGTGAGAACGCGAGATAAATGGAAAATGTCTGTGGTATCTGGCTTCCCTTTGCTTCAGTGGAAAAAGTGATAATTCGGGTGCGCTTTGCTGCAAGTCGTGGCACAATGTTTAGTCTGCAGGCTCGCTCCTTACAAGCTGGGCTGTGGTTGGGCTCCTTCCTTTACTACTAATCACAAGCATCAGCCCCTGCAGATACCGTTGATCTGCCTTTATGGGCTCCAGGTCACTCGGAAGCCTGTACTTGTTTGGTCCTCTGGGTCTGCCACCACTGCTCCCTGCAGCGGGGCGTAACGGGCAGTGTAATTGCAAGAATAACGCACGGCCACCGCCATGCTCTCGAGTCTTTTAATTACGTTTAAGATGTTAATATTACTTGCATGGTCTCATCCAAATTGTGCCCTTTCCTCAAACAAATTGACCTTTGGGCACAACCTTGTCACCCATGATTAGGAAAGAGCCCCTCTCGTAGGCGTTGTGTGTGTTACTGCTGTAGGAGAACCGCACGTCATGTCAGGCAAGGCAAACCCTGCCAGGGTTCTTTTGAAATGTCTCTAAAATAATAAAAATCTGTGCAGTTGTATGATCTAAGTGACTGCTTAGTATCTGATGTTAGTCAGTTTTATAGAGTTGACATCTCACATTTGGGTTTCATTTTCATACAAAGTGATATTTACACATTGAGCTTTGAAATCCCCGTGGATTTTAATTGTTTTAATTTATTATTGAAATTCAACCAAACCTTCATCTGGTACCTATAACCAACAACAGCTGTAATTTTTCACCATTTTTAATAAAACTGCAAAAGCTCTTGGAGAGGCAGAAGAGTTGGGAGGAATGTTTTCCTTTGTTTGATAAGTGTACCAATAAATGTTGGATGCATTTTACTAATGAAAATTTATAGGTTTTAGTACCTGTTTCAGAAATGGTTTTCAAAAGTCAGTGAATATTTAGTTTTAATATAAAATAGTTATTGTAGCCACTTCAGACTGTAATGTGTCTTAAACTGAAGCCTGCATCTTGTCTGAAGTAATCACAGTAGGCCCGTCGAAGTAGCAGGGCATTGAACCAGTTCCTGCTGTTACTCAGGATAAATATTTTAGTTGATGTGGTTTTGATGTGAGTAATTTACATCTGTACATCTTTCCAAGTACTAAAACGGGTAGGAGTGGGCTTGGTGGTGAAGCATTGGTGTGTTTGTGCTCAGCGTGCAACTTTCAAGGCTCTGCGTATTCATAGAGGACAAGACTGCTGTATTTTAACAACATCAGAAAATGCATGTTTCTGACATTTAAAAACCTATTTTAACTCTTAGCAGTGTCATACACAATTGTAAAAACTATGCATCTGTTAATGAAGGGTTTCTACCCAGTAATTTGCTGTTGATCCTTAAAACTCGATGAAATATGGGCTTCATAATGCAGGTTGCATGTGTTCAAAGTGTATAGCCATGGATTGGTACGGGTCTGTAGATACATTATCACTGTTACGAAGCTGTGGTAGCTGCTAGCTTTTAATAAAAACCTCAGTTTAGCTCAACGGAAAATGAGTACTTGGTACTAGGGTTGCACCACACACAACAGTGCAAAGTTTTGGGTTTGTAAAGTGAGCCCAAACAGACCAAGCGCATGTCACTTCCTTTTAGGCTCTCCAGACTCAAGGTCTCGCAGTTCCATAAAGCATCCATTTGCTGAGGGGCAGTCAAGCCTGAATCTTCTTGACAGCGTTCCTAACCTGTAGGAAACAAAGGTCGTCTTAGGAAAGAAGACTTTCCATGTATTTCAGGTTTATTTGGCAACTTACTCTCCTCAGAAACCGCATTCCAGCCCTGTCTCTAAATGCCTGGTGTGTTACAGTGAAACATGCTCTATTAAATTGAATGTTGAGAAGGTCTTAGCCCGGTTCTGGGTTCTGCACGTGCGTAAAGCCACCCAGGACAGCTGAATGCCCGCTGTCGCAGCGCTCCAGTGTTGGAAGAGGGGCTTTGGCCCGGCCGTCTGCTGGCACGTGCTGTGCCTCTCTGCCAGCAGGTGGGATTAGTGACTCTGGCACCTCCGCAGAGGTTCACCAGCTCTTCTCCTGTGCTTCATGATGTCTGTGGACAGCAAATAAACGACAGCGTTTGGTCCCTCCGAGAAAGACTCAGTTTTTGGAGAAACTGTTGGTCATTCACCCTGCTGGGCAGCTTCCCTAGCGTGCCGTCGCAATGACTTATTTTATTGACTGCTAGAAAACTCTGCAACTTAAAGTAGCATGGTAAAAATCATTTTTCAGTACTTGATGAGGATGCTTTTGTCTGCTTAATTTTATTGCATTTCTGGATTGGCAACTTGGGTGGGTTTGGATCCAAGTTTTTGCAACTGTTTTTTGAAGGACCATTACTGCCCTTCCAAACGCAGCTGTTTGAAGACTGAACAATTGTAAAAGACTTCTGCTTTGTCATCTGTCATTTTTCTTAATCAGCTCTGCACAACTGCATTTAATCTGGAGAACCATTTTTTTGAGAAAATGACATTTCACAAGGAGAAGAAAACTAAAAGCAATTGAACTTGATAAGCTGATGAATACACACACCGTATTACTCGAGCATCACGTTTATTTTTAAACAGGGAATCACAAAGCAATGGGCTGCAAGCTTGTATTTGCCTCGCACTAAAAGGTGTTAGGGTGGAAAGCAAGCCGTGGTGTTTGCAGTCTGCCATTGTGTCTGTGATCCAGATCCTCTTTTGTAGTTTCAGAATAACAATCTAAATCAAATTCTTCTGAAACTGCCTAAATGACACGAATTCTCACACAAAGGGATTGCAAACGGAAAGCGTGGATTTCTAACAAGGGAATGTGCTCTATGCGGCAGGTGAAGCTCCTGAAGTGTTTATGCTTGATTCTAAAACACTTGCCTGCTATTGAGAAACAAGTGAAACTGCCTTGCTAACTGATGGGCAGTTCAGTTCCACTCCCGAGCAGATCTAGACCTGGTAGGTGTTTTCTGAAAGGTGACCAAGGTGTGTTAGAGTAGGAGCCAGGGAAAGCATGCATCTGTCGAGCTCAGAGGATGCTTTGCAGTGCAGGTTTTTTACTGGGTTGGTGACTGGTACCTTTACAGCTCCTCAGAGCTCTTCCCTCTGTTTGGAAGGGTAATTATTTAGCTTGTTGCCAGGAGATGGCAGTAACAGATAAACCTTTATGGTACTGTTACTGCGTATGGACATCACCTGAACATCTTACGTTTATCTGTCATTGTCCCCCTTGGGAATTGTGTCTTTGCATCTGGCGTGTTTGTGATCTTTTCACTTAAGAGATTGCTAGCATGGATGCTTTGTCCCTTAACTTTCTTCTTAAGTATGTGGTTGGAAGAAGTCCGGAGGTATGGTTTGCTTAAATGTTTTTAGCGAATTACCATTAAATACCCCAAAGAATGTTCATATGCACGTGTAATTTTTTTTACTAAGTTACGCCAATCAGTTAAAAGTACACTTCAGATTACACTTTAGGATTGGAAAAGCATCCAGTAGCTAGGGGTGTGTTTGGCACGGATCCTGCTCTCCCACCTTTGTGATGCCTAGAGATAAATAGCACTGGTTTGACCAAAGTGCGTGTGCTAGGGACAGCCCATCCCTTGGCTGTCCAGCTAGTGTATTTGGTGAACTTTGCATGGTTTTTGTTCATCCACCTGCAATCTTTCAGGTGCCCGAGTAAAGAATTTCACACCTTAAAGGTGCAGATGATGGAACGTTTGCCTGTCATCAGTGTGTCATGTGCTAATGGCTTTTTTGGACTCCATAGCCGGAGTGATTTTTTTTTTCTTCTAACAAAGAGGAATTAAGGTCATCTGAGAAGGCTAGCCTTGTGTGGCTCTGCTCCTCGCCGTGGTGAAGCTGCTTAGAAATGCCTTTGGCGTGGAAGAGAGAGGACAGCATCCTTGTATCTGGGGCAGCTGGAAGCTGAAAGCCAGTGCTCGTCTTTCTCCTGTGCTTTACAGAAGCAGTGTTGATGTCAGTGTTAAAATAACTGGATCTGCTGATGTAGCTGTAGCCGACCTCTGTACTTCTAACATCTTCCAAACCTAGCAATCACTGATCTTTAAATTTAATTAGTAAGCTTGAAACGTCGTAGTCTGAAACTGGATAAACTGAACTGGATAAGTTCTGTAATTTCTTAGCATTTCTCAGTCTCTCAGTAGCTGATGACTGACTGCAGGTCCTTGTGTGAGGAAATCACTGACACCTTTAGCCCTGCACCCTGGTACACCAGCTGCGAGGACAGTGAAAGCACCAGCCGGTAGCCTGAGGAGGGAGCTGTACGCATGGGTGTTTGTTGTGTACTGGCTGCTGAAAGAAAAATGGTGTGGTGAAATGGGAGCCCTAAACTCTTAATTTACACACAAACCTCAGTGTCCTGCTCTACTGATAGCTTTTGCTGTTACGGTGCTTAATTGCCGTGTCCTATGCACCGTTAGCTTTGGGACCTGCAATGCTTCACAGAGAAAATTGGCCTCTTCCTTTTCAGGACGTCCTGTGCTGGGTGCGGGGAGAGTAAGCAGACAACTGTTGTGGGATTAGAGTTGTACCAGACAGTTGTTGCCTCTGCACAGGCTGATCCTGTGCTCCTGAACGTGACAATTTTGTACTTATGTGTAAAGTAACTGCTGGATAGGCTTCTGTTAAAGCACGCGTGCGCCCTGTTCATCACTCACGCTTGTAACCTTCAGCATCAGGGAACTGCTTACTAAGCAGGCCTGCTTGTTTTATTTTTATCCAGCCACTTGCACAGTGCATTAGCTCATCTGCATGATAGCCGGTGATTCACGTTTTTAACTCTGGAAAATGGCCTTGAGATGAAGTGATTTTATTGCCCTGAAAAACCTTCACAATGTTGTCCCATCACAGTAATTGAAATATATTCCAAGAAAATGGTGTTTAGAGTCTTCAAGTTGACATTTACTGGAAAGACTGGGCTGGGGCAGACCGAAGACCACATTTACAACGTATGTGAGTGCTCCGGTGTTTTCCTCAACCTGCAGGTGTAGGTGGCGGCGCAGCTCACAGCTGCTCCGAGCTGTTTTACTGTTAGGGGTGGGTTTGCTGCTTCGCCAGTGCCTGGGTTTGAAACGCGCTGGTTGTTTGGACCTTGCTGTATGTCAGTTAGCTGAATCTGTTATTAGGACGGTCACTGAAAAACTTGTACAAACCCAGTTTACTTTGTAGGAGCCTATGTCATTCTTAAAGCCTTTTTGGAGCTGAGTTATCTAGAAGAACCGCCCAAGCGCTCTAAAGCCACATGTGCTGGTCTCTTTCTGTTGCTGCTCAGGTTTACAAAGGCTGTGCTTACATGCGGAGTAGTGGAGGACTGTATGAACAGGCTTTGTTAATTCTTTACAAAAGTTAACAGTAGTTTCTTTGTTTTTTTTTTTATGAGTATTTGAAGCCTAAAGTAGGGCATTGTGAGGTAGAGTGGAAAATTAAAAAGGTCATCTCCTGCTTCAAATACCTTTTTTTTTTTTTTTTTAAGGTTGGGCAACTGGCATAAGTTGTTTGTGAAAATGAAGTTATTCTCATAGATTTCTGATGAGAGTTCTGTGGAAAGCAAAACTGCAGGTTTCTGGGCAATGTTGCAGACCTGCTGGTGGTTTCCTGTGGGCCAGTGACACCATAGCTGGGATATGGACAAGAAAAGTTTGCTAGTTTATAATTGGTGCGAATACTTTATGTAAGTGATTTCTATGTATGTGTTTTATTCAACTACAATTAGATTTTTTAAGTCTAACACACTCAATGGGTTGGGTAGGGTCTAGCAAAGACGACAAGCAGCTGCATGCAGCGTTCCACTCGTTCTGGGCCTTGACAGATCTGAGGTGGCAGCGTATGGATTCATCGTCTTTATTGAGGTGCTTTTTCCTTCCACCAGCTTCAGCTTAAGTCCCTACAGCTTTTTAGCAAGTACCAGGTAACATTTATGAAATGGTACACTTCAGCCTGTTGCCTTACGTGGACCTGGATGGATGGGCAGGAGCCCAGTTCTGGTGTAGCTGTACTACTACCGGGGAGCAGAGCACATTTTGTATGTCAGTCTATCCCTACCATGGTATAAAAGGGTCCTTGGGGTTAAGAAGCTGCTTCTGGTAGTTGGGATCTTCAGCTTTCATGCCAGTGTTGGCCCAGCTTGCTGGTGCAACTATCGCTACCTGACCAACGTCCCTGCATTATGCTGCCTGTGCAATTAGGGTGTGAGAAACCCGCAGGTAGGTGGTGTTTCTGTGCCACCTACGTATGGCCAGAGGGCGCGCATTGGAGCGGCCGTGTTTCAGTTAGGAGTTCAGTTGTGCACGTGGCCGAACTCATTCTTTGACCCAGTGAAGCCTGCATGGTGAAATCTGAAGCAAGCAAGCTTGTACCTCGCTCCTTTGCCCAAGAAGGTGTTGTGCCCCGAGGCTGGGAGAGCAGCAGGTGAAGATTTAAAGTTAAGATAATATCTGCCTGTATGGCTATTTCATACACACTGGAAATCTTTGAAGGTACGCTGAGTTTATTTTGGACTATACAGAAGCGGAGCCATCACCTGTCATTATTTCAGAGTTCCTTGACTCCTGGTGATGATCCTGAGGTTTCTTAGTGGATTCTTATACTGGAAGCAATCACATTGACTGGACGAAAAATAAATGTTGCGTTGAATGTTACCGTGTGACTTACTCCAAGTTGTTTCACAAACAATTATCCTTCTTGGATTTTTCCCTAGCTGTAGAGAAGTGTCAGCCAGCTAATGGTGTAAGTTGTTCAGTAATAAATTTCTCTAAGCATGGAGTCCAGTGGCAGTAAGCCAAGAATCAGTATAACCATTTACAGTTAACGAATTACTGTCTAATTCATTGTCATTGACTTCTCCGTAACCAGGGTACAGGGCATGGTGTCTGCGGCATACCCAAGGTCTGAACAAAATTGAGGAGTGCACTTGTCACGTGTAGATTATAGAAAGAGTTCAAACATAAGGACCCTGTTGTATTTAAAAGTGCAAGAAAACGTCTTTTTTTCAGAGTCTGCTAACGCTTCTCCTGGAGATGTCCGCATTTGCTCCTGTAGCTTCCCATCTTCTGCTGAGCCGAATTATCTAGTGTTACGTGTAAGGGAGCAGAAAAAGAATCAACAGTTTACCATGTAGCAGTAGTACAGAGTTAAAGGATCTTGAGGAATATCTGCCGCTTGGACCAGGAAGCCCAACACATCACATGCTCAAAACAACCAGGATTCTGTGCTCAAGGCAGCCTAATGCCTGCTGCTGCTGTGCTATGCTGAACGTTGGTTTGTGCTCGTTCTTGTTCAGTGAAGATGGGACCAATCCAGTAAGCAGACTGTACCAGGAAAGGACTAAAGAGCTGGATATTTTGGTGTACCTGTTGGGATTGATTCATACCTGGTGCTTCTGTGTATGGTAATTTAATAACCGTGTTGCTCCAGTGCCTGAAATAAAGCTGTGTTAGCTTTCTCTGAATGTACTGCAAAACTTGTTTAGTAGTTTACTGTGAAGTGATTGACGTTTTGATTGCCTTTATTTCTTTGTAGAGCAAGGCTTAGATCACATAGCAGAAAACATCCTTTCCTATCTTGATGCCAGATCACTCTGTGCAGCAGAGCTGGTATGTAAGGAATGGCAGAGAGTCATCTCTGAGGGAATGCTATGGAAAAAATTGATTGAAAGAATGGTACGCACAGATCCGCTATGGAAGGGACTGTCAGAAAGAAGGGGTTGGTAAGTACCTGGACAATAACTGAATTCACTTTTTTACAGTGTTCTCCTTGACGAATTTACCTAATCATGAGCTCCGCCAAAAAGTACGTTTACAGTAATTGAGTATCTCTGCAGTCCTTATCCTTTACAAGTTAGTTTACAAGTTTATATGCAGTCCTTATCCTTTACAAGTTTCTGAAGATATGAGGTGTTTTGCTTTAGAAACCTGTTTTTCTGTGCTCTCTAGTGGTGTGCCTAAGAAAATGCAAGGCATGGAGTAAGGAGCTATGCAAGAGGAGGACACCCTACTGGCTTAAAAGCCTTACAAAGCAGAGAACCCTAATTCAGGAAACCCTAAGGAAAACACCTGTTTCTTTTCACATACAGCTGTCAAATTGTAAAGTCACAGGGGCTGTAATTTCAATACTAAAAATTATTACAAATATTCTGTGAGAATGTGTCATAAGTTTTTGTTACGTGCAGATTTTAAATTCCTTTACAGTTTGGCTTCTTTGTGGTAAATTGAAAAATGTTTCTGGTTCTTTCTAGGGATCAGTACCTGTTTAAAAACAGACCAACAGATGGCCCCCCAAATTCATTTTACAGGTCCTTATACCCAAAGATAATACAGGATATAGAGGTATGTTTTCTGATACGTAATATCTGCAGTAGAAGTAATGTTCCATACAGTTAACGTCTCAAAGATGTTGCATGTTAGAGCAATGAAGCAAATCATGTGCATTTGTATCGCTACCACTGTGTGAGCTCTGGCTCTTCAGAAAACGTGAAAAATTCCCTCATCATCTCATTACTGCAGTACAGACATTAATATGTCACTTCAAAGCTTTCAGTGTTAACACTGGCCTTTTGGGATCTAAATAGTTCGGAATTCCTTTCGGGCTGTGGATTTTAGTAAAATGGCAGTTTTAGGAAACTTACTACTCCAAGACAATTCCATATATTTCGGAATGTTTTAATATATTGGTTGTTCTCAAGAAGTGATCACTATTAACACTGTAAACACCAGTTATTTAAAGTGTAGCTGGAGCGTAGCAAGTCTAGTAACTTGTTATTTCTAAAGCTGTCACTGAGACAAATACATTTTTCTGCAGTTTATGGGAGTCTTTTTTCCTGGCTCTAGTGATTTGATGAGAAAAATGAGCCCTACAATAATAAACTCAGTAGGGGTATCAGTGGTAGGGAGATTGTAGAAATGACTAATCTTTTGATTAAAAAAAAAAAAAGTTGTTTATCTCACTGAAGGATAACAAAGTTGGGCTCGCTCTTCTAAAACTTCCTGATAGATCAGGATCATCTTGGTATTCTGCCTACCAGCAGAAAATTGAAGTCTTGCTCAGGTTGCTGTGTACCCACCGCAGAACTCTTAGGTTATACCACAGACTATAATGTGTTTATTTCAACCATGTGACAGACACAAAATTTTGATCTGAAATTCATTAGTGGGGAAACACGTGTTTTGATGTTTAAGGCAGATGTGAACTAATGGAATCATTCTGCTTTTGGGGAGCAACTTTTTGCTCATGACAGGACAAGGGGAAACAGTTTTAAATTCAGAGGGGAGATTTAGAGGAGACATTAGGAGGAAATTTCTCACTCAGAGGGCAGTGAGGCTCTGGCACAGGCTGCCCAAAGATGGATGCCCCATCCCTGGAGGTGTTCAAGGCCAGGTTGGATGAGGCTGTGGGCAACCTGATCTAGGGGGTGGCATCCCTGCCCATGTTGGGGGGTTGGAACCGTGTGATATTTAAGGCCCCTTCCAACCTGAGCAATTCCATGCTTCTGCTATGGCAAATGTGAATTTGTGTTGCTTGGGACTCAAAAGCAAAATTATTCTTGACCTATCTGTAACGTGTAGCTGCTGCAAAATATAATCCAATTTTTGAATATTGCTACACAACTTATAAACATCTAGTGATACAGAAGTATTTAAGTATTAAGTAACTTTGGCATAGTAAGACCAAACTTGACATTTGCTTGCAAGCTGAACGATACACATTTTATTATTTGAGGGGAGATGTCATTTTTGTATAAGGAATGACAGTTATATTGTGATGATGATAAGACCATGGGATGAAGGGTAACTCTTAACATGGTATTCTCTTGTTTTCTGCAAAATTTTGGCATTGTTTGGTAAAGAAACACAGCGTGAAAAGATGAGCTTTGAGATAATATAAATCACTGAAGGAGTTCAACATTACTCTATCCCAGATTTTTAAAATTATTGTTCTGAAACTCATTTGTTTAGATATAAGTGGAACATATGTATAGGAAATCTTCCTGTTATTAGAGATGGAGTGTTCCTTAGAGATGTTATGTTATGAGGACTCGTGACCTTTGAACTTCACAGTCTTCTTTTTAATACTTTGATTCTTTAGTTGCTGCAGACCCACATAAGGTGTACAGAAACGATACTCATGAAATGGACGGTTCTTGCTAGTAAGAAATAATTAAGGGAGAAAAAAACCACACGAATCCTCATGCTTCACTCATTGCTATTACTAGTACTGATATTAAAAGTAAAATATGTCAAAATCTGGGAGTGGAGAAAGGGTATACCACTAAAAATCTATTGTACTAGTGAACATGTTTCTTGAAAAAAAATGAATTTTGTTAAAATAGACCCTCAAATTAAGAGAACTTTTCACTGCACTGCCTGAAGAGTGTTCATGTATTCAAAACAGGCAGAAAACGCAAACTTAACAATGCTCTTCTGAACCCTAGCTTTGAGTTTCAACTCCTACATTTTTATCTTCCATTATATAATGCTCACGTGGACGATGCGACAAACGTAGAACATGCTGAGTAAGGGGTTATCTCATGTCAGGCTTTGAAAGGGAGTTGGGACTGTAGCGTGGTGTACGCAAAAGATGGCAAGCCACTAGAACTTAAAAATAGAAACGTGAGTAATGAGCGTGGGAAAAGCTGTCCCTTCTGCGGTGTGTGAAGAGTAAACTCCAGGCTCCTGCCATCATTTGTGCCCATTCCAAGCCACCGTCCCATCCAGCTGCTTTCCAAATGGTTTCTGCAGGTTCTAGCTAATGCTTTTACCCATAACGTGTTTAAGGGTCAGCGGGACACATGGGAAACTCTTGCATCTCCAGCTCAGAGCGAGGCAAGTAGGGAGAAGCAAAATGAGAGCTGTTCGAGGGAAACTTCCTGTAGTTCTGAACCTCCCATCCCGTGCTTGTGCCTGTAAATCCAAGAACAACCTTTGGTCTTTGCTGGTTGCCAGTCATTTTGGGTAGAATTTCAGGCTTTGGAAACTAACCTCAAGGCTGTAGGTGACCCGTGGATACTTTTGTAGAAAAGTGAGGCTGAAAGGAGCCAAGAGCTGTCAGCTGTGGGCTCTTGCCTCTGAAACAAATGCATCTTTGTCCGGTCTTGTAGAGGGGTGAAGCCTCTCCTTGAAAACCAATGGCTTCTTCCAGAATCATCACTGCTCAGTTTATGCAGGCAGCATATTTCCCACTCCTGGTTCTTCAAAATGGTTCAGCTGGAGGGGGAAGGCAGAAGGACGAGGGTGTTGTGCCATGTCAAAGTTTCCCTGCTTAAATGCTTCTTTCAGGCTTTGTGAAATACTGCTGTTATGCAGGTTTCCAACCTGGAGTGGGGTTGGTGTTTTTGCTAATAGCCAAGGGTCCAATAATTCATCTGCTTCCAAAAGAATATTAGAATTTTTCTTATAAATCACCCTTTAAAGCACTTTTCACAAATTGCTTCCCTAAAGGACTGTCAAAAGAAGCTTTTAACATTGTTTAAAAAAGTAGATGGTGGGTAACAATAGCAACAAAACTTAACTGTAGGATTTGGAGCACTTCCTAACTTTTCCTCTGCTTTTTTTAAGCCTGAAATTATAGTTTCCCTCAGTTTCATCCCTTTCCCCATTCCTTCATCTTTCAAAGCAATGTGCAGAAGCTCTTAAATAAAACTTCCATCTTAGCAGTGATGAAGAGTTTTCTATCTCTGAATAGCAAAATGTTTTTTCTTCAAATATTTGCCTGGATCTGGAATAGGATCTTCCTGTTTCTGTCCGAGGGTCAGAGTTTAGGGAGCTAGTGATGAGCCAAAGATGCAGACACTCTGTTCCCCTACCAAGGCTACCATATTAGCATTTTATATGATTATATTAGTGTTTCTATAAGAAACTTATCTTGTATCTGAAGGAGTTGATTTTCTTTTTGTTTTCTCAATACAGTAAAGTCTATTTGATATAACTGAAAATCTTGTCATTGAGGATTTGTCCCGTGGAGGACAAAGATCAACCCTTTTGTGTTTTGGGTCAAAAGTCCATGCAACCACAAAGTGGCGTTAACTGCAAGGTAGCCCAGGCTCTGATTCGGCACAGGGAGGTTCCCTAGCCTCTCTGAACGTTTGTTGGTGCCAGTATCTGTTTATTTTGTGCCAAGCGCATTTAGGAACATAATGTCACTTCTGAAATCATTGGATTTGAAAATAAGAGGACATTTAGAGATCTGAAAACGAATTCTTGGAAAGAAGTAGCTACTCTCCACCTCCACTGCGAAGCCAAATATTTAATTAGGTTTCATTTCATGAGAGGTGGTCCAGTAATTTTAAATGTCTCCAAGTTAGATGTTGAATTGCCAACCTCTTTTAGGAGTCTTTTTTTTTTCTTAATGGAAAGCCTGATTTGGGGCTTATAAAAAAAAAAAAAAATCTGTTTGCAAGACTTGTTTATAGAGAGAATTTTTTGCTGTGGGGTGTCCTGCGGCTGGGTGCAGTCCCGAAGCGCGGCGGCGAAGGTCAGCAGCTTTAAGTGGATTGTGTTAATCGGCAGCGTGCCAGCATGGGAAGCTCAATAATGCTGCTTCCAGAACCCCAAGTCCCTGGATTTTTTCCATATTATTTGTGAAGTATGGCCAACTACTCGGTTTTCCCTGCAGAATGAGCACAAGTATCTATTTCTTGTGATGAGTTGAGAAGACTATTTCAATGTTGCCCTTATCTTCAAGCGCATGGCAAGTGCCTCGCCTTGCTTCCATGGGGGCTTAGGTCCACCTAATGCAGAGCAGGTTAAAATGGGATTTTGCTGAAGACTTAAGGGAAGCTTGGTTTCAGGCAGTGAAATAAACAGCATGTGTTCTTCTGAACTTTGAGAAAGTTGAGATTTGAGAACTAGAACTGAAATTTTAAAATCTTGGGGAAAAATTGGAAAGGGAACGAAGCTGTCACCTCGAGTCTCTGCTAACGCTGGGAGGTCTCCGATAGTCAGTGCTCCGGTGTATTCCTGAGGAAATAGGCTTGTTAAGTATTGTTCTAATTACGGTGCTGGAGAAATCTTACATGAGTGTGTGGGGAGAATCTGGTCAGCAATATACACCTAGACGTTTTTCAGCCAGCCCTTGAAGTCTGCTCCACAGCTACTTCCAAAGTCTTAAGAAATGACTTTGGAAGTTTTAAAAATGAACCTGGCCAACGAGATGAGGCGTTCAAGCAGCAGAACTGAAGTTCTCATGGTGCATGGCGCAGATTTGGGCTCCCCCTTCTGAAAGGGGCAGAAAACTGCTTTCAGGTCTCTGTAGCATGGGACAGATCCTTGGCTGGGCTTTCTTTATTCCCTCTGCCCACGTCACACCTACTTTTTCACAAGGCAGCCAAGGCTGCTGGTTTTCTTCTGAAGACTTGAAAGAGCGATTTATCGTTCCTGTTTGGGTACTTCACGTGCCCCCGTGCTCTGGTAGGGGCCGATAAGTACCTGTTTAAATACAACTCTATTTTTACAGTATTGTGCATAAAGTTATTGTCTCAAATGGAAACTAAAAGGTGCAATAATTCTGGTTTTTGTCAGCACTGGTCTCTTGTCAGGTGTGTAGATGGCAGACGTGTCATTGGGGTACTTCAGAGGAGCTCTGTTCTCACCGATGTTGGCTTGTGCTTTGTAAGACTTCCTCTCTAGGTCTGGAAGGGATTTGTGGTGTGGTTGCAGCAGAACTTTTCCTCTCACTTGGGTGTAAGCAGGAGTCCATTTATAGTTAGTGAACTTCCATGTTCCCTCTGTAGCCTATGAGCCTGGAATTGTACTGTGCCTCTTACGTGTGCTGCAGCCTGTTGATGAAAGTCGGGCAGAAATGGGGATTGTTTGAGAGGAAACCAGCAAGAGCCATCCATGGGTCTTACCTTGGTCATGGCTACTTGCAACTGCAAGATGAAAAGGGTTTTCTTCATCAGATGTTGCCCCTAGATCTCCTTTGGGGGATCTCTTTTGGGATTTCGTGCTTTGCGGCTGTATTTGTGGAGGTGCTTGATAGAGAAGACAGTCTGTTCAGGAGAGAGCAACTGCTTTGGTCATCTGCGTCCTCTTACAGGTCCTACCCAACAGGAGTTGAGAAGGTTTGGGTGTTTATTCCCTCCCTGGGGAACAAAACATCTGTACTGATCAGATCAGAGGTGCTCTCACACTGCATCCCATCTCGTGACAGCCTCCGGTAATGGGTGCATGGGGCAGAGTGCTGGGACGGGACACAACTGCATGTCATTCAGCCTCTTGTTCCCTGCCTCTGCAGCCCCTCCTGCCGCTCCCAGCAAATCAGTCGCTGGTGCCATCCTGGGCATTAAGACAGTCCCAGTGCTAAACTGTTCTTTAGGCCTGAAACTTCAGTTTGTCTGCCTTTTTTTTTTTCCACCTGATCTATCTAAGCTGTCTGGTGTGTAGCACCATTTTGCCACTCAGAGCACACTGTCTTTTCTATATGCCTGATGAAACGGTCCGTATTATGCTGTCAGCTTTTTCCCGGGGTGATTTCCTACGGCCCTTCTGCGTGAGTGGCCTTTACTGCAGTTTCTGCAAGTCTTCCTCTGTAAGAAATGAGCATATTCCACTGTTCAGATTTATCTCATTCAGGATCATAAATTTCATCTGTTCTTTTTTGAATGGGGCTTTAAAAAGGGTTCTGCAAAGCTGCAGTGGACTCAGGAGTAGTTTTACTTGCTGGACCTACAGGCAGCTTTATACACATTGGATCAGTCGCACACAGAGAGAGGCAGCACTTCATCAGTTTGTATTGTTCCCATTTGGATCTTATCTGAGCAGCTGTAAACGATGGGAACTTAATTTTTGGATCTTTAATTCTGCCAAAAAATCATGCTTTAATTGTAAGACTTGCTAGGAAAAGCTTCCCATTCCTTTTTTCTCTAGAGTTATTTAGATTTTTGGACGGCACTGTTTATGGCTCTTCTTCTGGTCTTGGAGTTCATACTAAAAGTGATGTTTTACCCCAAACTGATTTGAAAGCCTGTGTAATATTGGACTTGGACTGGCTCTCAGTAGTACACTCCTAGCTTTTTGGCCTTGCTTTAATTTCAGGCTGTTCTTCGCAGTGTAACAATATAGCCTGAGTATCCTGTGACTTCTATAAATCAAGTCAGAAACCCACTTTTCAGTTACTGGAAGCTTTTCCTTTTTCTTTTTCTTTTTTGTGAAAATGGGTTTTGCTTGTACTAAACACATGTACCCTGAACTTTAATTTCCAATAATACAAATACTTGAGTACGGTATGTGTTAATGGAGATAGAATCAAGCCCTGCTTCTCGAATCGTTAGTCTTGCTTCTGTGATTCTTCACGGAGAGGGCTTGTTCTTGGCTTTTCAGGTAAATACCCAAACCTGGCTACCATTGTTTCTTAAGGAATCTTTGTTTAGGTTTGCTTTCTTGCTTTTGTTTACTCTGTCACTGTTCATTGCATCTTCCCATGTAGCACGGCAACAGTTTCTTCCATGTAATTCTCTGCATTCTTTTAGACTTACATTTAGCTTTGGTTGGGGATAATCTCTAAAATATGAAGAGTTGTTGGTCATAGAGGAAATTCTTTGAGTGAGCAGTAGTGTCTGAATTTTCAGCATCAGTAGTATATAAATTTTCTACTTAGGCACTAAACGGTTCTCATAGGAGTGACCGAGTGTCGTGCCGCTCCCAGTTTTATGGCTGCTGCCTTCGACATCTCAAAGCATTATGAGAATAAAATGCAAATTAGTCACTTCTGGTGCTGTTCTTCTGAGTCCCATAGTGTATCGTGAATCATGTTATTTCAGCTTTCTTATTGAAAAGGGTAAGAGAATGAATAGGGAAACAATAAACATAATGGTAAAGTAGGACAGTAAGTCACAGGGTGCAGTAGGGAAGGGTTTGCAGCTCTTGGTCTCGTCTCTTCTAACAGCCGTGCCAGTTCATGTTCGAGATGTTAGTACATATGTTTTATGCTGCTTGCTTCCAAAGAAAGGTTTACTGGCTCAGGTGACAGTGGACATCGATGTCTTCGTGTGTGTGTAATTAACTATGCCGTGCCTGCAGCCAGACTCGTCAGCTCCTCTGCTGATTTGCCAGCTCCATGGAGCTCTCTGACCGCATCATCTTGTTCATCGCGTCGGTTCTGCGGCAGCTCTCAGGAGGTGCTTTGTGAAGGGGATGTTGGGTACAGGGCGAGCACTTTGGCTGCCGTGTTGCTTTGGCAGGGGGATGTCATTGGTGCCCGTGTGCGGTACCCTCCCTGGTGCTGATCCAGCTCCTGGGTTGCTTGAGTTTTTTTTAGCTGTCTCTGCAGCTCTGTGCCCACCACGGGCGCTTCGCTCCTTACCAGGGGTTTTTGGAAGCGATTACACTTACGAGGAAGATGGTGATGGTCTTTACTTGCAGGGTTGTTATCCCTCCGCGAACTGTTGTGGAAGGAGGCTTTGCTGTTGGCACGCTTTGTCATCTGTTACTGTGAGGCAGTCATCCCGCTGTGTCAGAAACCGTGTGCGTAGGCTGTTGTGGTAAGGACAGGACAGCTACCGCCCTGAACGTTGCTCTGGAAGACCAGCTTAAGCCTTCTTGGGAGTCTGCATCACGTAGCTCCTCTTCTTATGGCTGTTACAGAGACAGAGAAGTTCTTTGGCCTTCACTGTCTAACAGCAGCTTGGAAACCCAACAGTGAAGTCTAGATTCTCACTGGGAGCTTGGGGAATCAGTACTCTTCTTCAGAAGCCTCGTGCTTTTTCTTTCCTAATGGTTGTAGCATCTTCAGAGGATCCAGAAGGGGAAACACCTCGAAGATTCAAGGAGCCTGGTGCCACGGCCAATCCTTCCTTTCATCTTTGCCTGTCAAGCCCTCTTAACATCATAACGAATGAAATAGTAAGTCCTCTTCACCCTGGTGACGCGAGATCATCTCTTAAATGCTGTGAAGAACAAGAGTTTGGGACTAACTGCACTTGTAAATGCCTCATGTCTGAGGAGAATCTCTGTTTATAGTACAAACGTGTGGGTTCCTTTTTCTGTCCCTTGTATCTTGAAAGCTGTGTATTCTGAGGGAACAGTCTCCTTGTGTTTTGGGATAAAGATGAGGCCACTTTGCAGTACCATTCACAAGGATAAAAAAACAAGGAACTGAACACAGTGTACACTGTAAAATGGAAAAAACAAAGCAAAACAAAACTGCTTTTAGTAGATTATCCTTAACACCCAGAGTACAGAAAATATTCCAAGTGTTAGTTCAGATGGATTGCATCTCTCTTACTGTGCGTCCTTGTACCAGTGAATTTACCTTGGCGTAGCCCGGAGTTGGCGATACCTCCGCATCTTGGGCTACTCTGTGTGGTTTTCTCTAAATGCCTTTTTTTATCCAGTTACCCATTTCTGCAGGTGCCAAATGGCTCCCCTGCTGGGGCAGATGCTTTGGCTTCACGTTTGTTCTTTATCCCTTGTATGTCCATGTTTTGTTGTGGGCGTACAGCATCTGTCGGCTACTCCACTGAGCGTTCGAAGTGAGAGCAGCTTTCTTCTGTGCCTGTGAGCTATGGGGCTGTGCTCTGCCCCGTCTTCCTTTTAGCTGGGAAACCCACGTTTAGAGGCTGTGAACTTGGAGGCTTTGAGGATCTGTAGAAAATGCAGCAGTGAGTATTGCTTCTATTAGTGCTAGGTTTGGTACCCGAAGCGCACAAATGAACTGCCTCTCTTACCGTTGACTCCATGCTGCTTATAACAGCCCATAAAAGCAGCGCTTTCTTCCTCTCCCTTGTACACGCACGCGTACCTACTCGCTGTGTACAGAGCGTATTAAGATATCTCCTGGAAGGAGGTTGCAGATGAAAACTTTTACTAACTGTGCTATTCAGTAACAACCAGAAATTTCCTATAGCAAGAAGCTTTTATGTGGTTGCCAGTATTGTATTAAACATGTTCCTTTTTAGAGGGTCCTCCAGGTTGCCCACCCACTCAGCCGTATTTAGTCATCTAAAATAATGTTATTTCTCTATACGTACACATCTGTTTTCACTCTATTGCCAATTTAAATGCCGCTGTATATTCTCTGTGTATTGTGGCTACTTTCCCAGCATATTGAAAATTTACGCAGTGTAAGGGGATTTTACAAGTTCTCAAAAAACATCAAGTATTTTCCCACAGTAGCCACACTATATAATGTCTAAATGAAATGACATCTACTTGCAGAATTAAAATGTGCACCTGCGTATGACTTACTGCTTTACAGTGCCTTCACATACATGTAAATAATACCTTAGTTTCTTTTATTCGAAGCCAGCATTTTCTTATGGTAAGCTGATTATGGAGCTTCCTATAGTGCACTTCTAAGAGCTAAGCCAGCTAGTGTCCTGAAATGTTTGGTCAGCTTACTTCTACTGACTGCTGTTCTCTTTAAAAAACCGTTAAATAAAAAAAAAATACTGATTTGTGGTGTTCTTAATGTGTTCTGTAGCTATTGGTAATCGCTGTCACAGGAACCTGAGGTGTGAAGGCGCTCGAATGGTGTTTGGGCGCTCAGCAGCTAGGGTAATCCAGCGCGTGTTATGTAAAAGTGCGAATTTCAGCCCTTCCAAGAATGGGGCTTTAGGGAAACTCTCCCTTAGACGACTTCTCAGAACTGAGTGTTGGAACATATATGGTTTCTGAAGCTATTTAAATTGGCTGACTTGAATCTGTGTTGCTCTGTTTCCAGTGTCTTCGGTGTTAGCATTGCATTTTTAAATACCCCACTTCAGGTCTTGGATTATATTGGTTCGTACTGTTGCTGTCTTAAATTCGCTGCTGTTTCCAAGTGTAGTTTGTCACCTCTGTAAGAGCAAAGGAGTTAATGAGCTGCAGCTCTGCCCTCCAAGCACAGATGATAAATCTGCAGATAAAACTTGAGAGGCCTTCCTCCTTGGACCCTCCATCCCATGCCGAGCAAGCAGCACAACCAGCAGTCTGCTGCCTTCAAAGCAGAAGTCCGGGGCTGAGCCAGTGCAGTGCCAGATCTGAAGAGCTTAAGCCCAGTTCAGTCTGACGACCAGCTGGCCAGTAAAAGCTGATCCCAAATGGAAAGATGACTTTCTATCTTAATTAGTTTCCCCACCAAATTGGAAGAGAATGAGAAGGGATGAATAACTTGTCAGCGTGCTCTTCCAGAAGCCTCTTAGTTCTTATAATGTAGACAAATTCCCTTGGCACATCAGGTTTGTATTATGACTGTGTATAATTGTCTCCAAGTTGCACAAAGGGAGATAACTGAAGGAGCAAACACATGGAAAACAGTGATAGACTGTTTTCCCCTCAAACAGGCATGTTTTCCTAGAACTGGGAGGTCACACTTGCACTGTACTTTTGCCTTTAATTATCTTTTCAGTTGTTTTCCAGTCTTGGAGAGGAGAGAAAGAACTGCATGGAACAGCAGAGGTGCCTGGTATTGCTTTTATGGTTAGGATCTGACTGTAAACATGCTTTTCCAAACAAATTTTCCAAACAAACTGACAGATGAGCAGCTTCACCCCAGGTTTCTGTGCAGTACTGGGGTGGCACCAGGGAAACAATCAAATCTGTGGTGTGTTCTGGTGCTTGTACTGGAAGGTGGGAGGCATCCCAGCCGCGCTGGGTACTGCGGGTGTTGTCCCAGAGTTCTGTGCATTGGTTCTCTTACAGTGCTCGTTTCAAACTTTCTAACCAAAATCCCATATTTCTTAAAATCCCACATTTGTTTGAAACCAACATTGGTCTTCACACAAGTAGTACAGCAGATGAAAAGATGGAAATATTCTGGTTCTGCTATGAAATAGTGTGCCTCCTTTGAAGGTGTCAGGCCTCTTACCTTAAAAATGTATTTCAGAATGAAGATGTTGAGAATTACACTTAGATTTTAAGTTGGGGGGGATTTAAAGAAAACAAACTTTAGTTATTCTTCGGATGGTTTACTTTTTATAGTCCCCGTTAGTTTTATTTTTTTTTTCAGGCTTTAAGGTGCTTAGTGGGGGTGTTCGTGTCTCAAAATCCCTAGGATGCATAAAAACAGCTACCAGGTGAAATGACTGGGTAGGGGAAGGGACGGGACGGTCCAAGAACTCTGCTGACAACGTCCATGTGGGGCTCTGTGTTACTCAGGTGATGCTGAGCATGGTGTCATATAAGTTCCCAGTTTGGTCTTTGGTGCTGCTGTCAGATGGTGGTGTAAATACAGGGGGAAACTGAATTCCAAGCAGCTCTTGTCATGAGAAAATAAAGTCCTAATTCATTGTTTTGTGTATTTTTATGGGAAGGAAACATTTAAGTCTTTAGGCTTAAAATTTAAGGGTGGACTTCGTAACAGTGGGAAGGATTGCTGTGCATCTGTTGGAGTGATCGTGCTCAAGCACGCAGCCTTGTGCCTAACTCCTGCTTGTCTCCCCTCTTGTCAGACTATAGAATCGAACTGGCGATGTGGGCGACATAATTTGCAAAGGATTCAGTGCCGCTCCGAAAATAGCAAAGGTGTCTACTGTTTACAGTACGATGATGAAAAGATAATCAGTGGCCTACGAGATAACTCCATTAAGGTAAACGCTTTTTCAGTCTTTTCCGTAGATATTGATGGGTAAATCTGCTTTGGAGGGACAGTTGTTGGCGTTTCCTTGATTTCTCTCATCTCTTCTTGGGGCAGTGTTTATCTGTGCAGGGTTTATGAGATGGGATGTACTCTGTAGCCCTGCAAAGTCTTCACCTGCGTCTTGCTCTAGGAACTTTGCAGACTTCCACCCAGGAAATCAATACTGCTGGCTACAAAGAAATGCTTGTTCAGAGTCAACGCATGCAGAGAAACGCTTGTTCGGGTTGTGAAATCAGAGTTCACAAATGAAGGCAGTGTACTACTTACTGTCCTTAGCAGTGTCTTTCTTCCTTGCTAATACTTAGCTTTCATGCAAATAGGCTGCTTTCATGCTAATATTGCCTGAATGCCATGGCATTTCCTTTTGCAAAACTGGCTTTTCTCTTTTCATTATCGTTGCTTATCTCACTGTTCTGTCAAAAACTTGTGTCAAAGAGGCTTCATCAAGTTAAAAGGGAGGACAGGACAGACCCTCTGTTTGGACAGGCACTCTCTGGTTTTCTTCCTCCCTTCTCTGCAGCAGCAGTGTTTAAGTTTCCTGAACCCATGTTCTTGATCTTGATAAGTCATTTATACTTTTTATCTTTAACAGATTTGGGACAAAACAAGCTTGGAATGTTTGAAAGTATTAACAGGACATACTGGCTCAGTTCTTTGTCTGCAGTATGATGAAAGAGTCATTGTAACTGGATCTTCAGATTCTACAGTGAGGTGAGTGTTAAGTTTTTGCAAAAATAAAAAATAAAAATTGAGTATCAGGACTGGAAACACTTGAAATAATCTCCAAATGTCAAAATCCCTAATATAAATGTGATACAATTATCCCCAAAATAAGTTATTTGCACGTTGCAAAGCATCACATTCAGCACTTTTTTTCCAAATTCGTCTCGTGTTTTTTAGTGTTACGCATTTGGAAAGAATGTGACCTGTAGGACTCAAAGCACAATGTGAAGTGGGATGGCTGATGGGCCAACTATGTGGTGATTTCTCCTTTAGGGTTTCTCATGTCACCTGACATAGCTTAATTATGACTTAACGAAAGGAGACTTGGTGTATATGGAGTGCTCATCTGACAGTGATTTTGATGGTTTTAAATTCTTGCAATGAATTCACTGGTCAGATGATGTCCAATACACATATGCTTGGGTACAGTTCGTTGGAAGGGCATTGTCTCTTTCGTGGTGTCTTGTATCAATGTTACCAGTGTCAACCTATACAGCTTAAGAACTGATGATAGCAGCCTTCAGTTACCATAAAATTAGTAGTGATTTTTGCTTGATGTAAGCTAGTAGGTAGCCCTGGAGGGTGCTACCTTCCAGTTGCTACTGGTATGTGCTAACTGAATGAATGGCATAAAACTGAAAAAAAAACATATTGGGTAGTATTTGTTCTGGTTTGTTTAAACAATTTACACATAGTACAGGTTCTAATCATCCTAGAAGGAGTTGTACAGCTGTGCTTCTTGTTACGCAGCCCTTCCTCTTAACAGTGGTCCCAGCTTAGGCTTTTCCTAGCTTAACTGCTCACTGCTGTTAATTATTGCTTGTGATTCTAAGAAGTGAACTCAGATACTTCCCCAGTTCCTGTCTTCCTGCCCTCTTGAAGCCCAAAGAGGAGTTAAGTAGCCAGGGAGCTCCATGTTAGAGATGGTAATAGAGCTGTGTGTGTTTGCACTGTACGCTGTATGTAGTCATCTTTCTTCATTTTGGGATAAAATTCTTTTCTTTTGCAGAGTTTGGGATGTAAATACAGGTGAAGTTCTGAACACGCTGATTCATCACAATGAAGCAGTGCTTCATTTGAGGTTCAGTAATGGCTTAATGGTGACGTGCTCGAAGGACAGATCCATTGCTGTCTGGGATATGGCATCGCCTACTGACATCACACTGCGCCGTGTCTTAGTTGGCCATCGTGCTGCTGTTAATGTGGTAGACTTTGACGACAAGTACATTGTGTCAGCGTCAGGTGACAGGACCATTAAAGTAAGTTGGCAGAGCTCTCATCTAGGTCTGAATGTCTACCAAGCCAGAAAAGCTTGAGTGTTGCGATCTAAACCTGAATAGCTGAGGTTTTCATAAAGTTCTGTGCCTTTTTCTTTACCATTCAGCTAGCTGCTTCCTTGTACTAGCTGCTAATGTCTGTATGCGCATAACTAGGCTCGTAACATTTTTGTGGCTTCTGTTGTACAATTGCAAGAAAGTAAAGCCTGCTCACTGTTTGAACTCCAGTCTTTAGATTGGTTTGTTTGTTAAATGTGGCACATTTTGTGTCTTTTTCCAAACAGTATTTTTTTATTTCAATTGGCAGTCCTGTTCCAGACGTGAAATTTATCAGCAGTTGCCTTTCCACACCACACCTTCCCAGCAGCTAAACCAGACTTTGCCATGTTTGAAGAATTAAAGTGCTGTATTTGAAGACTCTCACATACCAGAAGTTTTGTGTTACCCGAAGTGTATTAATATAATAAAGGCGTTTCCCCATTCCCTCTCTAGAACCAGAGCTACCCTAGATTGTGCCAAAAAGCTCTTGACAGTTTCATGCCCAAATATCTGCCAAAGATCCTGCTGCACTCTGTTGGAAAATGAGCCACTTTATTTACATGGATACTTTAGATTAGAACTTCAATTACATTTCACCAGAAATGGGCAAAGTTGGTCAAATAATTTAATCTTAAAGAAGAAGCCACCAAACTTTTACAGGCTACAGCTTTGGTCTTCTCTTAGAAGTAGATTGCTAGAAATTTCTTAGGTAAAAAATAGGGGTTATTTTTGTGTATGGATGGGGTAACTTCCACTTGTAGAAATGGTTACTAACTTACCAAGTGATTCAAGTGTCATCAAGTTTTTGAAATTGTTGGAACAGTGTCTACCATTACAGAATGTTTTGCTTATCGCCCTCCCCCTCTTTCCCCTAACACCCCCCCAGTCTTTCTCATTGACTCGATGTACAGTAGGACAGCGGTGCTGCTGGCTCTTGTCATTGCTAGGCCCCGTGGCGCCAGTCTTCCTTTAACACTGCATAGCAAGTTTTCATTCTGCTGTCCAGCAAAAGTCAGCCTCAAACTTCTGAGTTCGTAGTGGCTTCTGTTAATAGTAAAAAGCCTTTCTTTAAGCATAATTCTCAGAGGAATGCTTATCTCATGTTTCACAGGTCTGGAGCACAAGTACGTGTGAGTTTGTTCGTACTCTAAATGGGCACAAGCGTGGCATTGCATGCCTGCAGTACAGGGATCGACTAGTTGTCAGTGGATCTTCTGACAATACCATTAGGTGGGTGCCAACGAGCTGCTCTTGGTATGTGACAGTGCATGTTTGTACATGATAACAGGATTCCTCACCGCCACCACCTTTGCTGCTGCCCTACCCATGCAAAAGCATCTTTGGTAGGGCTGGCCATTAGAGCAGATGATGTGTAACTGATATTTAATTTAGTGAGAGAGTAAACATATCACATCCTCATGAAAAAGTGAGACTGCGAGGTTCAGACAAAGGTAAGCAAAACTGTCTATTCCTGTAGTTCATCACCTTGTTTCCTGATTGGAGAGATGAGCAAGATATTGGTCACTGGTTCTCTTAGTTACTTTTGGAACCTCTAGTAACCACTGATTTATGCAGAATAGAAAAATGTGTATTATGATTTCCTAAAATAATTTAGCAAGTATGCAACACTTAGAATAATAGAACCATTAAGGTTGGAGAAGACCCCCAAGATCATCTGGTCTGACTGTCCCCCTACCACTGGTATCACCCACTAGACAATGTCCCTAAATAGAATCATAGAATCATTAAGGTTGGAAAAGACCTTCAAGATCATCTGGTCCAACTGTCGTGTCGTCCCCTCCCCTGCCAATATCACCCACTAAACCATGTCAATATAAAAATAAATTGCATGTAATTTTGAATGAGTAGCTGAATGAGTTAATTTTGATATACTGCAGCTGCAATACAAATTTCTCTCTGAATTGCATGAAAGGGACATCTAGTTCTACCAGTGGCCTTTTTTTTAGCAAACTGTGATATTTTCCACAGAAAACCATTCGATAGCATGCTTAAATTGCTGCATGTAAGTCCTAAGGAGTGATACTGAACCTGAAGTACTCACTTTTTCTTCTGTTCTTTTAAGGCTATGGGACATTGAATGCGGTGCCTGTTTAAGAGTATTAGAAGGCCACGAAGAACTGGTTCGATGCATCAGGTTCGACAACAAGAGAATTGTTAGTGGAGCCTATGATGGGTATGTTTTTGAAAGCAATTTCAAAAGGTTTTGCCTTAACAAAGCATCTTCTGAAAGCCTTTGGGTCTTGTGTGCAGAATAAGGGTTCAACACAGCAGGCTGCAGTTTTAAGTAGAAAAACTGCTTTTCTGGCACTCTTCAGTGCACACCAAAATTATTTTATCACTCAAGTTTGACTTTTCACAGAAAATAAACTTTTGTTTGGCTGAAGTGACCACCAGCCTACAAAAGCGTGCATTCTTTTGTCTCTTCTCTCAGGAATTGCTCCTTGCCAGGTCCATGTGCTCAGAGTAGTTAGGCGTTCTTTTTTTTTTTTTTTTTCCTGTTAGTTTATTTTAAGACGAAATGTTTACTGAAAGAGTAAACATACCTTGTAGGGCTCTCAGAACTCTTCAGTTGCTCTTTCTGATAAGTTGAAGGTAGGAGTCCCCACCGTGAGCACTTCTTGCAAGGCAGAAGTATTTTCACTGCTGATTAGATTCAGGACAACTTACATCCGTGTCCAATTTCTCCAGTTCTTTCTCTGCCCTATTTGTACTTCAAGTGAACAGTACAGCTGTTAAAAACGATTTTTGAACTGACTGTCTCTAGCCTTTTATTTGCGTTTATTGTGCCACTGGGGTTGGCAGTTTCAGCCTAATTCCTGTTGGATCTTTGCAATTGATCAGTAGTGCTGTGGGCTTTTGACCTGTTCTGCAATTCCAAAATGGCTTGTATATATAAAAATAGTTCATTTGTCTTTAGTGTAAACAACCCACTTGGTCCATTACAAAGGCATTGTTGTATTTGCTGCTAAAAAATACAAACCTATTTGTGTTTTATGAGATTCAGCAGTAGTATTTCATAAATGAGAACATTTTGCTTGATGTTGATAAATTAGCTGAAGGGAAAATCTGGAGTTCTCACCATTGCTTTTAGATGTTTCTTCTATGTTTGTTTATACTTGAAAACACTATTATAACCTTCTTATTTTACTTTATAGCAAAATTAAAGTTTGGGACTTGCAAGCTGCTCTTGACCCGCGTGCCCCAGCAAGTACATTATGCTTGCGTACATTAGTGGTATGTAAAATTAATTCATTTGGAGTTATCTGAAATCTTTTATTTGAGAGTGAGAGGTGTTTTATTCCCTTGTAGTGGGGTAGGTGAGAAATTCAGGATGTTCTCTGTAAAGCCTAGTCTGTGTCTTATGCTAAGAATAGAGAAAAATGTATATATCACGATATTCTGAATTACTTGGATCAAAGCTTAAATGAAAAAGCTAAGGTTTTCTAGCTTTACTTTCTCAAATACTCCAAAAATAAATCATCCCGACAGTGTGTCAGATCATTCTAGTTATTGGTGTGGTTCCCTAATATCATTGTAGTGCTGGCTTTGAATTTCCCATTATTAAGGGAGTTGGTGGGGGGAGGAATTCTGTGAGCCTTTCCCAAACAGTTTGGAAGGAAGAAATGTGTTAAGAGAAAGGGGGATGAGTTGAAAGGCTTGCCACAGGAACTGTAATCACATCAGGGGACTACCAGAGTTAAGGCTGTTGCTTAAGCTGTATTTTTCCTTTTAATAAAGGTTTTGATTTATGATAGACTTAAATATAGATATTGGGGTAGTGACTTCATTGTTCTTTTCACTGAAACGTGCATGAAATTTTACTTCAGGAGTCAGTTTGACGTTTGTCCAAGCTAGTAGTGACCCAAAGTTATTGTCTGTATATGATGGTGACTGGCATATTTAGCTTGTGCTTGGCCTTTCCAACACCTGCAGAAGAGCTTACATTGCTAGAAATGCTTCTAATTTTTCTTCATTTCAGTAGTCTTTGCATGGAGATGAGATTTAACTATTCTTGTATTCCCTGTGAATGCAGTATATTTAGTTTTTCAGTAAAAAGTTGGTTCTTTCCCTTCAGTGAGTATACTGCAGCTCAGATTATAGTTTGGAGATGAATTTGACAGCTCCGCTTAGTTCTCTACTGAAGGTCACGTAATCCTTTTAAATTGATTTAAAAATAGATAAGCAGGTCAAAGAGGGGAACCTTTTCTGGGCCTTAGTGTCATTTTGAGGTTCTTTGAAAGAGCTGATGGAGCATGTACTCCCACACCTCGTTTTTATACGGCAGCATTTGGACACAGTCTGTCTTTACTAGTAAGTGAGCCATAATGATCCTTTCAGCGATGTGTCCTAGATGAAGCTGTGATGTGGTGTGTTAGGGCTATACAGAAATTGGGTTAGCAGCAGTGTTGGATGCAAGATCTGATGTAAGAGAAGGAGCCCTGGTAGAGTGTCAGTGCCAGCCAACCTTGTAAATTGCTGCTTCTTGATTGATAGGCTGCTTTTGTCTTTAATAACCTCAGCACCTACAGCTGGCCCCTCCAGGGGAGATGCAGGGTTTTTACAGGCATTTGATTCAAAAGCTGTTTGTTTTGCTGAAAAAAAACCTTAAGTATGAAATCTGCTTTTCTTAAACTCAAGTGCAATTATAACTTTAGGGCTTCTTAACCAGTGCACAAGAATTTTAATACCCCATTCTGTGTCCAGGTACATGCGCGAGTACAAATGTAATGAAATGTTATCCTCTTCTTGGCCTGCTAACTGATTTCATGTTACTCACAGGAACATTCAGGACGTGTCTTTAGACTCCAGTTTGATGAATTTCAGATCATTAGTAGTTCCCATGACGATACAATTCTGATTTGGGATTTCTTAAATGTGCCACCCAGTGCCCAGAATGAGACTCGCTCTCCATCTAGAACATACACTTACATCTCCAGATAACAGTCTGCACTTTACTACCCTCAGAAGGTAAGTCGTTGTCTTTTCACATATAACACATTCATAAAATCATCACTCCATCTGCAGGTTGGCTTACTCAAAACAACAAGCTGTTGTTTTCCTTAAGAAGATAAAACCTCCTTGTGCCACTTCTTGTGTTATCTAGTCTGTGGTCTTGCTTCAGCTTATAGAACTTGTCATGTTATCTTAGCCCCATGCCTTCTATAATCTCTCCTGTTTATAGCTGTGTACTTAAGGTAAAATATGGAAAGCTATTATGCATTCACAATGTTCTTGGAGATGGAGGGAAACTTGGTATACTACACAGGCATTCCGAGTACCCAGTGAAATCAGGGTCATTTAGAGTTTTTGAAGCATCTTCTTTCCCAGTGAAATCTTTGTAACAAGCATTGTAATGTGTCTCTAGCAAACTGAAAATGTGTATGATCTTTGGACAAGTGCTCATCAGAAATGAGCAGTTCTGTGATATCCACAAGTAACAGGGAAAGCTTTCAGAACTAAAAATGACGCGTTAGGCAACGTGGCAACTCAAAGCTGTCAAAAACGATGCACGTGGACTTAGCCTATTTTGTTTCCATTTTTCTGCAAGTCAGCAAGCTTTAGTTCTCTAAGCACAGTGGGTAAAAGCTCCGCTGTAGATCTGTTTGTTAGAACAGTGGATTCTTTTCCTTATGTCATCTACATTGCTGCCAACAATTGCACTTCGTGCTATAAATAGCTGTGAATGCTGGGGCTTGGAAGCACAGAATTTGCCTTACTAAAGCAGAGCAGTTGCCCCTTTCTCCAGTGCCCTGTCTTTGCCTGTGCTGATACTGGATGCTTCCAAGGAAGTGGATACACCGCAGCGAAAGGAATTAGGAGTAATGTTGCCTCAACAGGAAGGATTTATTTTATTTGAAGTACGTAATTAGTAGTTGGCTTAATCATTGTGGGAAATGCTTTCCCTGTCTTGGTGTTAGCATGGATTTTCATTATCTATCTGTGTTTATTCCTGCTGTGGCAATGAGTTCCTCAGATTTTTCCATTCCTTCTGTAGGATCTTTGGGGTAGGAAGTACCTTGCCTTGTGAAGACGCACTTGGCTTCTTTGGGATGCAGGTTCTTAAAAGTTACTTTCCTTTTCCCTGTAAAGATTCCTCAGGAAAGTGTTGGCTGCTTCATTTTCCTTAAAACCAAAGGAAATTTGTATATCCAGCTCTCTTAGATCTTGAGCGAAGAACAGTTAAATCAGCTCTCGTTGCTCATACAAACTTGAATTCTGCCCTGCTTGAGTGTTAGGGAATCAGTTGTATTCCCTACACTATTTCATGCATATGTCCTTATGCTCCCTTTCTAAGCGAAAAACTCAAAATCTGAGCATAGTTCTTAGTGTCAAAAGTTATTACAGTATTGAATAAAACATACTGAACAGTTCATTTAAGAACTCCAAAGAAATTTTGACATCAAGAGCACTGCTGCAAGGGTAATCTAATAAAAACTCACTATTCTTTATAAAAAGAATAAAAATTTTTTTATTCTGTGTGCAGTGGAAGGCCAACAGAAATCTGCAGAACGTCGTGTGCTAAACTTACTGGTTATGTCAGGTGGGGAAGTGGCTAAAAGATGCATTTTCCTGGGAGATAAATCCTGAAACTACCCAAACAGGCAGGTCCTCCAGCACTGCTTATCTGTCACTTCCACTTCAGAATTGCATTCAGTCCAGGGTGGCACACTTGTGTTCTTGTTGTGGAAAGCTTGGTGCTGTCACTGATGGTCATGTCCCGAGGGACTTTGTCCTAATCTAAGACAGGGATGCTGCTATTGCCTTCTGCGCCACCTGGGTCACTACCTAGATGAACTTCTGTGTGGAAACTCCAGGGCTTGTTGAAGCTGGTTTTCCCTCTCTGTGGAAAACCTTTTCTTCTTTCAGAATATCTTTGCACGCCTTCTCAGGCATATAGAATAGTCCGTGTGAGAAGGTGACAATAGTTTTGGGAACAAACTTAATCCATCTTCCAGTTCATTCACTAGTACCTTCTTCTGTTCGCTTGTAAGGTGGAGATTGGCAAATTCTTTTGTACAGAAAGTACAGTGCATTTGGCAGGTTTCTCTTATTAGCTTTGATTCATGGAAAAGCTATACATAGTGTGTCTTAAGCTCAAAAGAAATGAGGAGTTGAATAAAATGTATTTCAATTTGTTTGAACAGCAATATGCTGGCGTTCTTATTTTCTTTCTTGCCATATGTGGCCCATAAGATCCACTGTCATGGAGATTTGTCGATGAAATATGAAGAACCCTTGGCAGTGTGCTCTTCCTTTCAAATTCTGCACACTTGACAGTTTTGAACGGCTTATGTCTGACTTGTCCCATGATGCAGAACTGAAAACATGCAGGCCTCCATATCCTGGGAACTGTCGGTGTTGGTAATGATGGTCCCTTAATAATTGTTTCCTATACAGGAGAGATGCTGTGATGTCACTTTATGACAGGTTTGTCTGAATTCAGAATCCACAAAACATAAATCTACATACAATTATGGTCAAACAGCTAATATTTCATTATGACATTTAATGAAACAGTTTTATATTCTTTCAAACATTATAGTTTTCTGAATTTTGAAACAGCCCTATGCCCTTGCTTTTTTTTACAAGGCTTGCAATGTTATGCCTCTTCAAAGCGGATCATTTTTGACAGTCCTGGCAGTTGGCTGCAAGAGTTTTATTGCTTTCTGTTGAATTCCTGTTGTTTATTGTAACATGATAAAAATTGTTACCATATGATAGTCTAATATTCTTATATTAAGCACTAGGCCTTGGGCTAGGGGGAAGGGAAGTCAAGGGGGAAGTGCCTAAAGATGTTTCAACTTTTCATGGGAATTTCTGTACCAGAGCAGGGTAGTTCGCCGTAGTCCACAAAAATGATTTTGGGAAAGTGGCAAGTAAAATTGAAGTTCAGATTTAATTATGCTAAGAATTCGGTCTCCAAGCTTGTAAGAATCACGTGACTCAACAACGTAAACAAAACGTAGCACTACTTGACTTTGTCTGTTGTCTTAAAATCCCGTGTACGGGAAGAACTGAACTTTGTATCAGTGCAAACCATGCTCCTCTGCAGCATGGAGGAGAAGAAAGTTCAGCTGCTGTAGGCCGCTGTTTCAGTGAAGTGGGTGGCACTGAGCAAGGTTAGCGTATGGCTCACCTGTTGGTCCCCAACCAGACGTGTAAGAAAAGTGCCAACCAGAAGGGACCTCCCACTCAAGAACGTGGGCCGTTGAGAATCTTGCTTTTTGCAGAATATGCTCTGAATTCAGTTATGAGGGCAGTGTCCTGGGGAAGTGTTTGTCTTTGAGGGAAGTATTTGTAGCACAATGAACTATTTAAAGGCGAGTGCCCCCCTGAATGTGTCAAGGTGAGTGGTGTGCTCCCTGCAGGTATTTTGTTCCTGTAGTTTCAGCCTGGTGTACAAGTGGTGGTATGTGCCTAACCTTCTCCAGATGTCTTCAAATGTTGCTTTTGGACACTTGTGTTCTGCCAGTTCAGCTTGTCTTTTGTCTTTTTCAGGGTTTCACAGTCTTGAACTACTGGATTTTGGCTACTACATGCCTGAAGATGTTGATCGACATCTAAAGTCAGAATTGGTTCTAGATGCTGTGTAGATGCAAAGCAGCACAAATCTATATCTAAATTTCTTAATCTTTCCTGCTCAGTGGTCGTCTTTGAATTTACTGCAAATTCACTGACTTGGAGTAGATGAATTTCAGAAGCCTATCCTTCCCTGCAATGAGAAATCCAAAGCTTCACATGTAAATTGTCCGTAGAACCTGAACTCAGATGGCTTGTTTTTCAGAAATAGATCAGAAGTCAAGAAAGGACTTGACCTAATTTATATTGCTTTGCACTTTTGTCTGACTTTAAATAAAAAAAACATTCTCCAATGAAATTTGGGTGCCAAACACATACCCAGAATGTACAGAGCTTTGCTTTCAAAGTCACCATTGTCCTTTAGACTTTAATCTCATGACAGATTCAGAGCCTGTTTTGTTTGATAGGAGTGTACGTTGGACTCTTAGAAATATTTCTGAATTGCTCAGTAATATTTTTGGATTACAGTTTACTTGTTTCTGCACCAATAATTTCTTTTAAATTAAAAATTACCTGTAATTCAGGCTAGGTTATCTAAACTAGTTGTATAGCACTGTCGTTTCCTTTTAACTGTGCTCTGTACTACAGCCGTCCTATGCTTCCTAATGTTTGGTATAGTAAAACCTTTCCATGTGTGCTTGCCTCATTTCAAATACTGTATAAGCATGTAGATATAATGTACATAACAGTGTAACCTCCGGGTGCTAGGAGTCAGGATTTCCTGACACTACACACTAATACAAAATGTGGTAGCACTTGGCAGCAGGATGTTCTAACTACTGGCACTGTAGGGGTTAATATGAGTTACCTAGAAATTTTCTCTGCAAAAGGAGGTTTTCAGTATTCATTAGGATTTTTTTTAATGGGAACTACATATTTTAAAATGTAATTTCTAAACTTTTTAAAAATTAAAAAATGTTTAATTTATGTTCTGTATCTTAATTTTGTGCCGCAGTATTTACGGATGTCTTTCTTTTAACACCAGTAGGTTCTCACGACTGCCTGCTGATGTCCTTCTTTAGCATTAGTTGGTCTGCTCAATGGAGAAGGTGCCATGGGCCAAAGTTAAATTTATTTATGTTTGATTTGTAACACTTCCTTACGGTGGATTGGAGGTCCCTTCAGGTCAATGTTCTGATTACCACGCTAGTTCTCTTACCTGTGGCTATCAGCTGTAACCATATTGCAATGTCCTGGTCATGGTTTCTCTTTGTTAGCATGCTTTGATTTGGAAACCTTGGTAGTTTCTTACATTGTCATAGTCTCCCCTCTAATTTATGTGGTCGTATAAACGCTACTGCATTTTTCTTATGTCAGAGTAAGACATGGACAAATGCGAATTTGAGTATTTTATCTCCATTAACCATGTGTGACTATGCCTGTTGGTGGCTTTTCTTTAATGCTTCAGTCAAACTCAGCGTGAAATACACCTGTTTTCCTGGGGAAGATGTGTGTTGGCACAGAAATGTATTGTCATTCCTTTGATCATTGTATGTCGTGTATTTTTGTCCTCTGGCAGCACTTTCTTGGGTTTGAATTTTTCCCTTTTACAATCAGAAAGGCTGAGGGATGTCAGATTGCCGAGGGATCGATCCTGAGCTTACCAGCAGAACAGCTATGGTTAGATGCAGCATTTCTGTGTCAGACAAGTTCAGAGAAAGCATTCATCGAGACATTACTGAAACGTTACAGAAGTGCAACTCAAGGTTTTTTCCTCTTCACATTGAGAGAGGTGTTGGGATCAGTGTTTAAGTTAAGTTTAACTCCCATTTACGTGTTACTACGATGATATTTATTTCATCAAGATGACCGAATGTGATGAAGTACAGAAGGTTAAAAACACGCTCCTAAGCGTCCATAAGATCACTTTTTGGTAAGCTTGACAGTAGTTTGTGAAAGTGTCTTACTTTACCCTTCTCATCTAATAGCTTTAATATTAAACTGTTTAAAAAGAAAATCTGTCGCAGCCCTGAAGAAAAAGGTATTTGTTTCTGAAAAATGGAGTCCTTTTTTAAATGCATGTGTAAGACTTAAATTCCTGTTTTTCCTTGGGAGATAATGGTATTTGAACATGCGGTCTAAACTTCTTTGTGCTTTGTGTAACATAGCAGTGGACTTTTGTGATTGGCACCCAAGGAACTTGACTCCTGGGATTAATGGTAGTGATCCTGGCTGCACTCTGGACTTTGTTTTGCTAACATAAATGAGCAACTGTACATTACTGCTATATTAATGTTTCAAAGCACTGGGATAGTCTAATTCTAACTTGTAATTATGTTTGCCAATTATCTGTTTGGAAAGTTGGTGTATGAACAGCTTATTGAAACTGTTAAATTGTACAGATATCGTTCATGATCTAAAGCTTTGTACCGTGGAATGTGCTTAATAAAAAAAAGTTTGAACTTAATTTGTCAAATAAATGGATCAGTAATGTCATCTAACTAAATGGTGGTATCATGCATTAGTTAATGTATGGACACGGTGAAAAACTGCACCAAGCTAGTTCACCGATCTTGGAGAAACTTCTCTGCTTTGCTTTGCAGCACTTCTGGTCCGTGCATCAGCAGAAACATCGCAAGAATTATTTTATCAAGAATACAGACAGACTTTTTAAAATATTACCCATTTCCTGGGCTGCTAAAGCAATTCATGCCCTGAGCCCTGTGCAGATAAAGGGTCTTCTGATGCTAGCTGTGTCTTCAGAAAAACTGCTTCTCTTGGATTTTCTTTTGCTAATGTGCAGTGACTAGGGTGCGTAAGTCCTTCAAAGATCTTATGTTAGACAACCACAATAAAAATATCCCTGGTGTGTTCTGTGGCATCACATCAGTAACAAAAAAGGCTAAACGTTTTTGGTATTACTTCTGTCCCCTGGTATTCTGTCAGTTTTATTTGTGAGCAAGCTTTGCTTTTAAAGAATTTGAGAAATCATCGTTGCTGCTGCTTGGTTATGAGTTCTGGCACTTCAGTTCTGAACAGGCCGACCAGAAGTGATTTATCGTGCAGATCTCGTGGTGCTGCCTCGTCCTGTTAGCATGAGGGGTCTGGCTGGGATCTTCCTGGTTTGTCAAGGTACAGGAATGGGGGCGGTGTGGTGGCCAAACCCGTTCACAGGCACGCTTTGTGTTAAATTGTTGTGGCTTTGGGCATCTTTGGTAACTGGGTTGACTTTGTGTGCCTACCGTGGGGCTCACCAGTGATCTTCTGTTGGAAGTGTTACTTTTGGTAAGGTGTAAGTTGGATGTGCTTACCTGAAATGTTTTTAAAGGTACTATAAACACTGCTAAGAATATGAAGCAAGTTCTGGCTAAGTATTAGCAAATTCAGTATTCAAAATTCCTCTCTGTAGGTAACTTTTATTCTTCTTGGCCTAATCTGACATTGGATAATTTCAAAGAAAACTCACTTTTGTTCAGACTAGCTGCACTTCATTGAGAGGAAAACAAGTGAAATCTTCGTGTATTTTTCTGCTAGAAGTGCATTGTAGAAAGTGAAGCCTCATCAAACGATTTAAAGCCCTTGTGGATGTCTTTCTGAATATCGTTATCCATAAGAGCCATGTGAAAATATGGAGTAGAAACTGAGATCAAACTTAAAATCCATCTCACCTGGGTGGGCTTCAGATTTTTATTTTTTCTTCAAGTTGTATTCTTAATATTCTTAACAGTCTCTGTTAATTCCCACTGGAGAGCTTTGCAGTGAGGTTGAAGCTCCTCTGCTGGGTGCTCACACTCATCCTCCCAGAGTTTGGGGCCCCCTTTTGACTTTTCTCTCTTGCCCAAAGCTGGGTGGGGTGCACTGCTGGGCACGATGCAGCTGTGCTGCTGCCAACCAGCCTGCAAGCACCAGGTGAGCAGAGCGAACCTGGGGCCATCTGGGCACGGTTAAGAAGAGGCTGTTGAGTATTCTCAGATTTCAAGGTCTGAGGGAGCCGTGGCTGTTAAATATACAGGAGAATTGGGTTTTACCCTGCTCGTTGTCTGATCACGTTACACCAGCAGATGGTTTTGCTGCGTGCTGTGACTCGATGCTCCCAGGGGATGAGGGACCCCAGGCTGCTGCTAGCTGTAACCAGGTGATGGAAAGGTTTGTGCTTAGAAGTGAGGCAATGGGTGTGTGTGTAATGTCCTTCAGTGCCCTGTGTTTGTGGGGGCAGCTGTGTTCTTATCCTGTAAGGTAGCCAGCTGTGTCCTAATTTGTGCTTAGTTTCTTCTGAGCAGCAATGGGTTTCCTTGATTCAGCAAACCATGAGCATAGTTTGTGAAGAGGATTGGAGAGGCAAGTGCTTGACAGGTAACTACAAATAACTTGTGTGAGTCTTTTAAAAGTCCCATCTGAAGAAAGGCTTCAGTTGTGACTTCATGGCAAGAGTTGTCAGTGGATCCCCTGCCTCTGGTAACCCCCCGCTGCCATGAGGTGGCTTGTGCCGCTTGTGGCTGCTGTTGCATGTCGGTGCGTGCAGGAAGGTTGCCCTGGGCTTTTCCTCTGCTGTCACTGTGAGATAGCAGCTTCGCAACAAACTTATTGCCTGCAGAAAAGGCTCCTGTTAAAGAGATCCAGCTCAGCCTGGGCTGGCTTTCAAGGTCAGAGCCATGTTGATGTGCTTCGTTGGGTACAAATGCACTTCAGTCAAATTAATCAGTGGAAAGCCTGGTTCAAGAACGTGGTGGGAGAGTGAGCAGTGAGATGTGTTTTTAGGCTGAGCAAGAGATGTTTGGGCCTGATACTATAAACTGTCCAGCCCAGAGCTTTCTCCTTGGCAGGTACAGAGCTGAGCACTCCAGGCCTGAGTTTTCTGCTTGACTTTGCTGACTCTCTGCTGCAGTGTGGTTTTTTTTTTTTCCTTCACAGATGTCTGCTCTTCATTTACCTCTGCTTCTCACCATTTCCAGAAGCTTTTTTTTTTTTTTCTGACCAGCTGTGAGATGCAGAAGATCCAAGTGGGGAGTGTGAGCAGCGCTGCCTGGACTTGGGGAAGGAGGGTGGTGGTTACCCAGGGGGAAAATTTGCACAGATAGAACAACTGGAAGGGAACAGCGTGTGCGGAGAGCACTTGGATGCAAAGGAACACCTTGCTTTCCTGTCCTGCATGACTGTGGTCAAATTTCTCCAGAGCCTGATTGTGCCAGATCTCCCGCTGTGGGTCATCACCTACCCGGGATGGCAGCAGTTACAGCTAACGAGTTTCAGGTGCTCGCTCTTTGCTGGATCAGGGGTGGATGCTGCCCAGCACTGTCCTGCAGCAAATACTGGGCAGGCACCAAACCTCTTTGCTAGTCTGGAGCTGGGAGCTTTTAGTCAGGCTCAGGGAAGGAAAAGGGGCTGGTGTGATTGTAACAGGCCTGTCCTGAAGCCTCTCCAGTTCCTGACGTGTAAGCTGGAGGGTAAATAGCACGTGCCTCTGGAACGGATCTTTTTGGATATGTATGGATGAACAGCTCCTTAAGCTGCCTGCTTACCACAGGTATGACCTTGTCCTCAGCTGTCGTAAGGAAATTTTGCTAACCAAAGGTTTTCTTAAAAATATCGTTAAAGCTAAGGATTGCCTCCAAGGTTAACTGCCAAGCTCTGCGCCTTGCTGTCCCACTTACTGCCTGGAGCCCTGGTGCTCACAGCCTGGCTGAGTGATGGGACCTGGTGGTGTTCAGCGTGGCCCACCATCTCTGGGTGGTCTCTCTTCTCCCTTCTCAAGATATTTTATTTCACGTTGTCTCAGTGCCATTTCTGTAGCTTTTATGCTACAGCAGGTCAGCGGATATAGTGCAGGGTAATAGCTGCAAAAATGCTACTTGTAACAGAGCAGGAATTGATTATCAGCAGCGAGGTGACCCTGGAAGTACTTGCCCTCTTACAAATAACCCTTTTGGAAGGATCTATCATCTTGTGGACTGAATTAAGGAAGCACCTGGAATGTTTTTTTTTTGGCATTTCTTCCCGAAGTTGTACAGCTAAGCGTGCAAACGTGTGCGGGAAGCATTACAAAACCTTCCTAGGTCAAAAGAATTACCAGATCTTATCCCTCTGCAGTTTCAGGGAGCAGGGATGAGAGCAGGGATGAGCCTGCTTGCTCCCTGGGCTTGGAAGTAAGAGCAAAATGATTTGGGTCAGCTTAGAGCAGGTTTCCTTTGGTGTGCAGAAGGGAACTTCCCTTGGAGCCCTCTGTGTGGGTGAAATGTGCTTCCCAGGCAGGGCTTCAGTGGCTGTTTTCTCACTTGTTCCTATTTTTGAGTTCTCACATTCAGAGTTCTGCTGGTTTAAGCCCACCCTTTGGGTTGAGGAGCTGCAACTTTCAGAGCCCAGGGGTTTGTGTGTGTCCAGGCAGTTGCTCGGGTGTGCAGGCAGAGCCTGGGAGAGGTTGCAGGGGGATGCAGGGGATCACCCTGACTGGCCCTGGATTTAGGGAAGGGAGAGCAGGAGCTGAGTATTGGGTGCTTACGTCCTCCTTGCTGCTTGAGTGAGACAGGTTCCAAGTTGGAGGCTGACCTGAAGGTTTTTCGGGTTTCACAGCACCCTATTTGTGATGGTGGAGGCTCGGTGCTGTGAGCCAGCTGTGTGCACACCCAGCCCCTGCTGCAATGCCCCCGGCTGGGGGGGTGCTGCAGGGCTGCTGGAGCCACCCGAGCAGGGGGAGGGGGCTGCCTGGGGTGCAGCGAACCCACACAGCGCTGGGCTCTGCGCTTGGAGCTAGGACAGCGTTGGTACCACGCCAGCGTTGTGTCTATGGCTGAGCACTGCTGGCACTGCGTCAAAACTGCCTCCGAGCCCCCAGAGCCAGCAGGCCGGGGGTGGGCAAGGGAGGGGACATCACCAGGGCACCTGACCCAAACCGACCAAAGGGATCTCCGGTGCCATGTGGTGTCACTCAGCAATAAAAGGGGGGGCGGGGGGGCTCTCATTATGAAGAATTGTCTTCCCAGTGTGTATTGAGGCCCTGCTGTATTGAGGCCCTGCTTCCCAGGATTCTCTTTTCCCAAGATCCTCCCAATGCAGGAAACGGTGCCTTCTGCCAACCCCTTCCCCCGGGGACCTGCGGCGCTCTTGGTCTCCTGTGCAAATGTCCACCAGCAGCTCGGGGCCTGGGAGGGACACAGGTAAGTTTGTCTGAGAGAACGGGCTGGGAAACCTCCCTCCTGAGGAGCTGCTGGGTTCGTGCAGCTCGGGAGGCTCTTCCTAGCTGCAGGCTCGGAAATGGGCTTACACCCCTGTGAGAAGGGTTGGATGTTCCATTCTTCTTCACAGAGAACAGAAAGTGGCAGATGATAGATTAAACATGAGTAATGCCAAACCTACTGAAGAGCAGGAGGCTGTGGTGCTGAAATCCCAGCAGGGAACGCAGCGGGGGCTGGCGGTGTTTGTCCTCCCAAAATTGCAGTTCAACATGGCCCAGCTCCTAGAGGGGAATCTTAGGTCTGTTATTTGTGTGTGATTTGAGGGAAGCTTTCAGAATTGTTCTGGGCATCAGATGGAAACCATTGCTGAGGTGCTAAGGCGAGGGGTAGCTCAGGGCAGTGGTGGTGCTGGGGAGGGAGGGGGCAGCCCACGGCCGCTGCCTCCCAAGGCCCACACACTGGAGCTGCTGGGGGTGAGGCTTTGTTTCACCCCAGCCCCTTCACGACAGGCGCGACGTGGATGTGGCTGCTAAGGTGGACCTGAAGCGGCCTTGGGGTGGCAATGGAAAGGCTGGAGCTGAGCACTGGCGCAAATGATGTGCACTGAGGGCTTGGGAGGCTACAGGGGACAGGGACCTGCAGTCCAGACCTGCGTCTGGTGATGATTTTAGCTGGTTCCCAAATGTGGGTGCTTCCAGCAGCTGCATGGGGCTGTTAATTGCATCCAGGAGCCTCTTACCCTGCCCTTTTTCCTGTCTGTACAGTGAGTGGGAGGTTTCCTGCCTCTTTTCCAAGCGCCTGTCCCTTTTGTCTCTGCCTGTGCCTACGCCATGCCTTTGCTACCAGCCAAGTGCTACCTCCTTACCAGATCCCTCTCGTCCCTTCAAACAGCAAAATTACCTGGCCAAACTCTTCCATGGGCTCCTGGGGACAGCAGCGTGGCTCTGCCACTATAGTGGCCACAGCACGGAGTGGTGGATCCCCATGCTTGGCACCCACCACCTCACCTGGGCAGATGAGATGGGTGCTGTTGGCTCTGCCTTTACCCTGCCCACAGGAGGCAGCTGCAATGCAAGCAGCTGCTTGCACAAGGCAAAGGCCCCCAGGGAGATAGGAAACAGCAATTTTCCCTTCCGGAGAAGTGAGAGGGATGTATATTTTTGGAGGTTTATTCTAGGTACTTGCTGGAAAGGCTCCACAAATAGCAGTGACTGTGTGTGCCAGCAGGAGGAAGAAGATGGATGGGAGCGAACTCCTGCTCCTGGGAGATGTTTTGCCTCTGGACGCGGAGAACAAGCTGCGAAATGTTCCCACCATGTGTTTGTGGATCCGCCGCACAGGCGGACGTTGCTCAGCTCCAGCACGCTCGTGCAAAACGTGTCGGTGCAGGGATGACTGAAGTGAGTGACTTCCCTTTCCTCTGGGAGCGCACACGAGGCCGCTGCTCTGCCAAGCACCAAAAGCTGCACCCAAGCCTCCTGCTAGCCAGTGTGGTAAGTCAGCCCCGACTGGGTGGCCCTTTTTTTTTTTTAAAAAAAATCTGCAGACAGGTCTCAGTCTGAAGTAGAAACAGCTTTCCTTGTCTGAACAATTTAAAGAATTGCATTTTCATCTTTTCCTTGGCAAGGCACAGTGCAAATAAAGTGAGATGCGTTTGTATCTCTTGACTACTTTTTTTCCACAGCCTAAAATCTTCTATTTTCTTTTCCTCCTTTTTTCCTTTGAAGCAATCTTTTGAAGGTTTTATTTTTTAATTTCCAAACATACTCAGAAGAGAAGTTCACTTTTTTTCTGTACGTCTTCCGCTGAGACAGACTTCCATGTTGGGGAGCAGCCGGGCTGGAGACCTGGGGCTTTAGCTTTGCCAGATGGGCTGGGAGGGCAATGGGTGAAGAGGTGGTGCTTGCAGTTTTGGTTGGAGGAGATCACAGGGTGCCCACAGAGCCATGGTGGTAGCAAAGGCTGCTCGGGAGCTGATGCATCCCTCCAGCAAAGCCTCTGACCTGACGCAGAGCCTCCGCTGGAGCCAGTGGCACCTCCCAGCAGGAGTGGCTGAGCAGCAGCACGGTTATCCCATGCCTCTGCTTTGCAGAGTTGGGGGTGCAGCAGGATGGGAATTCAGTGCTGGGGGTATGGGATTATCCCTGAGCTGAGGATAATGCTGAAGTCTTGCTCAGAACCAAATTTGATGAACAAGAAGGAGGAGCGTTGTGCCTGGCTGCAGCGTGCCCCAGCCCTGTGCTGTGTGCTGCTGATCTGCCGTGGACAAAGCCTTGGGCAGCCAGGGGCTGCCCCGAGCACACGATGTGGTGGGCAGCGTCCCCGTGGGAGCTGTCAGCAGGAACAGACTTGGCTCCCGGTGCTTTAACCTGTGCTGGGGACAATAACACAAGTGCTTTGGAGGAGAGAGACTGGAAGAAGTTCAAGCCCGGGAAGTATTGTCTTTGTCTTTGCAGGGTTGCATTGGTTTGTTTACCACACTGCCATTCTACGTCACATGTTTTTCAGGGTTCTCTCTCCTCCTGCCATGAGATTTACCTTCTTTCTGTTCAATTATTTGTGCTCTTTTGCCTTGGATTTTGTTTTAATTTGATAAACTTCTCTAGGGCATCTCTGGAAAGCAAGCACTTAGCTGTGGTTTTGATGGGCTCTGAGCAGCTCTGTTTTGAACAGGAGCAGGAGATTTGCAGGTCCCAGCCGTGACTGGCAGCTGCCTTCCCCAGGCTTGCGGTGGTAAGATGTGGCTGCTGCAGTTTGGGAATCTGAACAGTCCTTCGTGCCAGTTTATTAAAACTTGCAAACGTGAATGTTTTTGAAGGATGTGTTCATGACTTAAAAAAAAAACAAAGAGAAAAAGGGCTAGAGTAATTGAGTCTCCTTAGGGTTTCACGGGCATGTGTACTTGTTTGTCTTTCAAATAAGCAAGCTGATGCTCAAAAGAAGTGGGAAAGAAGCTGCTGTGAACGCTTGTGCTTTTTTAAATGACAGAACAGACTGTTTTAGAAGTCCCACATGGCTGTTAGTGTTGTTACGCAATTTCTTTGGGGAGTGCTGTGGCAAGCAGCCACAAGCCTTGTTCTCTATCTCTAGCTCTTAGCAGAGTGAACCCTTGCAGCAGTTACTCCCTGTCAAGCTGCCCCTGGGATTTGCGGGGATGTTTTTTTGCCTTCTCTAGGTAAGGCTTCATGTGTGCCGCATGATGTTGGTCTGGGTCCCATTTTACCTGCATCCACTGGAAGATGCTCCAGTGGTCACTGCCTGGGCCTTCCTGTACTACTAGCCATGCTCACTTGTTTCCTGCAGGTGAAGAGTAATAGGGGGAAAAAGGTCACAAAAGAATTCAAAATAGTCTTCTGGTTTTTTTTTCTCTCTAATTGTTTTTTAATATCTTTGTAATTAATCTGTTGCTAAGGATATGCAGGAACTTCTGGGAAATATGTTTCTCTAATACAGTTGGTGAAATCATCATGTATTTAAAAAAAAAAAAAGCTGAAAAAAGAGATTTCAGAATTTAAATCCTTCATCTGGAAGGAAATCCTGGAATCAGTGGAGCCAGTGCCTTCGTGCACCTTCAAGCCTAGTCCTGAGAGAGGCTGCGTTTCCCATGGGAGCCCTCTGGTTAATGTGGAAAGCACGTTACAGGATTGAGTTCTCAGCACTTCTCCAGGAGAGTGAGTCCAGATTCATGCCCTCAGCATCTGTATTTTTACAGCACCAACCACAACATCCCATTGGATCAAGATCAAGGCGCTAGTCCTTATTTTTAAGGTGTGTAGCGGTCTGGACTACGGGTTTCTGACAGCCAAAAGCTTCCAGCCTGAGTTAAGCAACACAGCGTCACTGGTGGCGTGGAACTCCTGACGGGGTGGGTAAAGCATGGCCATGCAGGCCGCGGGTCTTCCCCTGCGCCGCCCCGAGAGCCGGGGGATGCCCAGCACCAGGAGCAGGGGGGTGTTGTGGTCACTACTCCAGGTATAATGCAAAGAATAAGTCTGGTGAAGATATTCTTCTCCCCACCTCCAACAGTGCTTCCTCTAAAAATGCTAGGCTAGGCCTAGCCTGCAGGAGCGCGGCCCTCCCGTGTATGTGGTGTGCCACATGCCAGACGCAAGCTGCGTCGCTCAGAGCACTGTTGAAACAGGCTGCAATCATCAGTGAAGTTTAAAACCCTACTGACTCATCCCTTGGGAATGCTAAAGGTGCATTTTGGTTGCTCTGTCGCAGCCTGATGGGGTTTTCTTGTGATCCAGGCCCGGCCTGCTGAGGGAACTGCTGTGCTTTGTGTCAGTGGCAGGTTTTATTGCGGCCCTGGGTAGCGTTGGACCTCGTGTTCCTGTAGCCACTGCCTTGCAGTTGGGTGGCCTTGGAGCATTCACTGATTTATCCAAGCTCCAGCTTTTCCCTGGATACTTTACAACTGTTTGTGCTATGCTCTTTGTTACTGAAACTGGATGCAACTTAGTTAATGGCATACAAACCAGGAAAGAACACTGCTATGAAAGTCCTACTGCTATTTAGTCCTTAGCACATTTTCATTTAAAAAAATATTCTAAATAGTAATTTAACAAGTCAAAATTACAACTGAACCAAAGAGAGATCCCACAGAACTTCCAATGGTTTTTATGCATCTCTGCACAACATATTTGGATGTACCTGATTAGGCATTAAAAAGGGCTGCTTTTTGTTGTCTTTAATAATTAGCTAATACTGCTTCATCTGAGCACCTCCAGCACTGTGGTAACAGTATTTAGTTGCAGCTGCATCTGGAAAGGTTTGGAGTTTGACCACCCTCTATACCTGCTTCATTTTTTCTACCAATAGTTGCTGCTCTGAACCTGAAGCAGCCCTTCTGGCAAGGAAGTCCTCTCGTGTTAGAGGAATGCAGGTTCCTGTTTGTGGGATTTCTGGTATCAGCACAACGAAGCTTCTCACCAGCAGATGAACCCCATGATCTTGCAGGTCCAAACGTGATGTCTCTAACTAGTTTTGCATGTCTGCACTGTTCCCTCTGCAATATGTTTGTGGTTCAGTGGCTCCTTAGAGGTGGCATGGGGGAATTGATTGAGAAAAGACATTTGGAGTATTAGCTCTACGCACCATTGACTCCAAATCCCCCAAACTGGTTTGGCAAGCGATACACAAAGACATTCTGCCGGTCCCTTCCCAGTGCTTGTAGGCATCCGTTTATTTCCACACATGCTCCTGGCTAGCATGCAAGCCCCTGTCACAGTTTACAGCAAATGCAACGAGACTCAAGCTGTGAAAGGAAAAGTCCAAACCACCAGCATTTGGACTGAAACACAAACATTTCCCTCTTGAATGAGATCACGCTGACTGAGGAAGAGAGATGTAGGGAAGTGGCCAGGGTGCTGTTGCCCCAAACAGCTTCCCATTTGGGTGGGATACAAAATGACTGTTTTTGCTTGTGGACCCTCAGTTGTGCAGAGTGGTGCAGGTGTAGATGGGCATGGTCTTGCTGTGTGGTCTAGGTGAGATCTGCCAAGGCCCATTTGTACTCCCTAATTCCCAAACTGGTGCTTCTTGGCATGAAACCCATGCAAGGAGTGTTCCTGTCCCTCTTTGCAGCCCCTCTAGTCACAGTCCTAGACCTGGACTTTTTTTTTTTAACAATACCAATGTGGACCTCACTCAGCACCCCCTGGGTGAAGGTAGCAATGGACGCCCACGCAGACCACCCCTCTGCTCTTGTGGCTTTACCCATACAGAATGTGGAGAGTGGCTTTGAGAGCAAGGGGTTCATGGTCTTCATGGCACCTGTCCCTTACTGGGAACTTTATTTCAGAAGCTGCATCTCAGCTCTAGCCACATGGACAGCAAGGTGCAAGACCCATACTGTGCTGTTGAGGGCTATTTTTTCCTCAGCGAATGAGCTGGAATGAGGGAGTGAGCAAGGGAAGGGTGGAGAAAGCTACTTCAGCCTTGGTGGTGTTAGCAGGGATGATGGTGCTGGGAAGTGGTGACAGATATGACAGTGTTGTCCTTGAACTCTGCATCAGAGCTTGTGCTCTGGGCTGTGTGGAGTTGAACCAGCACTCCTGGCCCTGCCAATGTGCCTCCCTGGGGAGGAGATGCCCTCTGAACAGTTGAACTGACTTCAGCTGTGAGCCCGGAGCACGGCTCTGCTGGAAGGGAGGTCTCTTCCCAGCCATGTGGCCACTGCCTCAGTGTCCAGGCACTGCGGGCAGCAGCCTGCGCAGGCCAGGCAGAGTTGTGCCTTTCCCTGAGAGCGTCTAACAGTAGTTTCTTCCGTGGGGGGAAAGGCTGTCCCAAATCGTGAGCCTTCGCCAGGTGTGGGACTTACCAACAGGAGGCTGAGCCATCACCCACCTCTGCTTGGCTGTGATGAGGGGAAGCGGCTGAACACCAGACTCTCCTCCAGGATCTGCTTCTGCTCACCAACAGTGACAGGAGTGATTGCCCACAAAACATGGGGCCTTGAACTCCCTGGAAACTGCATTTTATCAGCGAGCATCCGCTGAGATGGATACAAACGAATATGAAGCACTGGAGGGCAGTGAAGAGACAACCTTCTTCAGAGCAGTGATGGCTCCTGCTTCTAGGCCTGCTCCGTGGATGTGCTTGAGGAGTAAATCTGCGTGTCCTGGGAGCCACCTGCGTGCCGCTTCCTCCCTATTGCTGCTCCCGAGAGGTCCTGGCCAGGACAGACAATGCTTTGCTCGCTAATTGCGTTTCAGGACACATAATCCTTACTTCACACTTTTTCCCAGACAATATCTTTCCATATAATCTTAATGATTCCTGCTGCAATAACAAATAGGCAGCCCTGAGAATAACTTCACACTTAGTTGCTCGTGCCAAGAATCTCACCACTTGGCCCTTCTCTGGGTGTTTTCCCTCCAATCCATCTGCACAAACAGAAGTGGGCCAGTTCTGTGCCTCAGGAATGAGGAGATAAAAAGGCAATAATTTATTTTTCCACCAAAGCTAGAAGTATTTTATAGAATTTGCTAAAGTTTTTGTTTCAGGAAATTTCATCATGTCTCCAGGAAAAAAAAGCGTCTAATTGGCCTCAGATTTTCTAACTCCCTTTTCATTTTTGTAATATGAGGAGGTCTAGGTCATCTCAAGGTCACTGCAGTTAGTGTTGCTTTAGTGCACCTCTGTGGATACCTCGTTTCTGCAGCAGTTTTTCCTTTAAAAACAGCCCTAGCCTGCTGCTGTAACAGCCACTTTCTTTGGCAACCATTTGCATTCCTTTAGCATATGGAAATATTTTTAAAAACACATACCAGTGTATGGTGCTTATAGGTGAAACTCTCCATCAAAAATGGAGCAAATACTTCCAAACTATTTGAAAGTTGTTATATATGAAAAATAATAATAAAAAAATCCCTCAGCTTTTAACAGAAAGCTGCCATTTCCCATTATCTAGATTGGAATCCTAGTTGATGTCAAAATAAAATGCTGGTGGTTATCAAATTAATAAAATGTTTTGCTTGGGAAAAAAAAAATAATTTTACCGCCCTCCAAAGACTTCCTGCTGTCTTGACATGCTGGTTTACATAGCTTCAGTTGGTGAGTTCATTCCAGACTTTTAGCTTGAGTTTTCTGATCTGTCTGAGCAAAGCTGTGGACTCAAATCTTTTACCTTAGGAAGAATTGATTTGTGGTATCTAGAAAATGGAACAAATGCTGTATATGCTTACCTGAAATACCACATTTTTCTAAACAGGTGAGGCCAAAAAAGGATGCAAGAGAGGAAGCACTGTCCCTGTCCATTGCTAAGGAGCTGTAGCACGGAGGAGAAAAGGTAGTTTACATCTTGCAGAAAGTCCGTGGCCAGATCAGGGTACTGCTTTAACCTCTGTGCCAGCCTTGTGTACAGCAAGGCTTTCCTTTGGACATGGTCATCATGGAGTTATTGGAGTTGGAGTTACTGGATATTTCAGTTCTGCATTTACAACAAAGCTGATGCACTCCACGTGTACCCCCATGTTGTATTTATTTAGTTTTTTTTCTTCATACTGCTGGTGTCAAAAACCAACAAAACTTCACAAATTCACAAATGAAATGCCCAAACACAAATGAAAAGTGCTCAGGAGAGTCTAGGCAGGCACTGTGAGGAAGGAGATGATGACACACAGATGTGCTTCCGGATCCCATCCTCAACACACAACAAAATCTTTTAAATTTTCTAGTAAAGCTGAGGAAGAACAAATTGTCTGGGTCTGGGAGAGAACTGGAGAAGACAGGGCAGTGTGCTGCTCAGCATCTTCCCAAGTATGGGAAAGGCTTGGTGGAAATATGAACCAACTCAAGGAGCAAGGGACAGCAGCATGTAGCTGCCAAGTAGCTAGTTTAGCTGCACTATTTCATATATTTGCCAAAGCTATGGGGCTTGTTGCTGGAGTAGGAGGCTGGGAAAGGACCTTAGGAGATGATGATCTTATGCTAGAGAGTTTAATTATGAGCAGGACTTGGAAAAGGATCAGTGTGGAAGTAGTTGTGTTCCTGTGGGATTTTTTAGGCAAGCATGTGGTTAAGCAGAATGCCAGGGCAAACCCTGGTACTGAGGTACCCGTGTATTTATTTCTTTTGGGGGAGGAGATAAAAAAAAGGCTATGTGAGAGACCCTGAGCTGCAGTTTGAGTCCCTTGCTTGCTGGAGATGCGCTGGTCCTCACTTCCTCCCAGCTCTGAGTTTGGGTCACACCTAGCAATCCATCCGGAAATGTGGTAAAGGCGCAGGTTTGGGGGGGGGGGCTGCATTGTTCGCCTTGCAAAAATGTTTTCTTTTCATTCAGCAGCATCCTTACTGCTCTGTGAAAAAGCTACTGTGTGCCCACTGCTAGTGATGTCTTAAGAGAGAGCTATACTGGCCTGAAAGGCAAGAGAGGTCAAACTTTGCTTTGCTAAAGATCACATTTCAGAGAACGGAAAGGCCGTAAATGCCTGCGCTGGTTGTCTTGACAGGATTAGGAAAGAAAATTGGAACGGAGTTGAGAAAAAAATCATATATTCAGGGCAAGAGCAGCAATGAAAGCATACCAAAATTAGCCCTGCATGACCAGCAAGGCAAATAGCGACGCTGAAGAATGAATTCACCTTTCCTTCAAAGCCATATTTACAGGGTCTGGTTTGCTGCAGAAATGGACTGTCACAGGCACGGGGTTACCAGGTGCCTGAGCTAATGTTATGTTATGTGCAAGCATGTGCTTGCTCACATTCCCTCCTCATAATGCTTTGTGCTTGATCAGTTTTTCCATGTTTTTGCATGAGCTTACTTTGGAAGATGTTGGTGAGCGGACAGGTGTTCCAGGACAGAGGGAGCAGGGGAATTATTTCTGTAGCAGAAAATCTCTCGGTCCCATTACTGGGCAAGAAAATAGACTAGATGCCCTTTTGAATGTTGCTCTCAGTGTATTTGCTAGGATGGATGCAGTCCCAAAATATGGCTATTTGCAGTTTTGAGTCCTTAAATATGAACTTCTTGCTTGTGCTGGGCTTGCCTCTTCTATCCTGCTCCTCCTGCTTATTCACACTTTGTACTTTGTGTAATTCTTGGGAAAAATAGTAAGCCTCCAAGCATTTTGCACTAGAAGTGTTGTGCTTTAGATGTGATGGGGTCCTGTTTAACACCACCTCAGGATGTAAATGTGTGAACAAAGCGCCCTGGGCTGCTCAGTGACTTTTTGTCACCACGACAAATACCATCAAGCAAGTACAACAAAAACCTGCCCAAACTGTTTGGTTTGCTTGTTTGCTGTGGTTCTTTTGGGGTGCATAGTTGCTTTGCATGGATGCAAGAGGCAAAGAAAATATAGAGGTTGTATTTGGTAATAAACCTTAAAGCAGCCCATTTTCTTGAGGAGTGATGCCGAAGAGAGGCGGCAGAGCAGACTCGGAGCAGAGCGTCTTTATCCTTTTCTCTTTTCTGTGTCTTTTTTGTTTATTCTCTGTTGTTAACCTGAAATCTGACTTGCGTCAGCAATAGTGTTTTGGGGTTCTGTGTGTTCTCTGGTAACTTTTCACAAGAGAAAGCCTGCCTTTGTTAGATATAAACTCTGTCATAACAGAAATTCAGATGGCAATCGAAGGGTGAGGTAAACTTGCCAATCACAAGGAAGAGCTGGAGCAGGGGCAGAGTTTCTGAGCAGCAAGGGTGAGTATGGGCTGTGGGTAGCCTCCCCTCTCTCGGAGATGTTGGTTCTGGTTCAGTTCAGATACTCATCTGCTTGTTCATGACTTTACATGAATCATTTCATTCAGCCACAACAGGTCCTTGATCTTGCTTAGGGGCCCTTCTTCCACAGCCGTATACAAAGGAAAATTTTGTAGCTATTATTGCAGGGCTTAAGTTCTCTCTCTCACGACCAGACACATGGCCTAATATCTGTTGGCAAGCTGGGAATACAAAATGAAACACCATTATATATGATCTATTTACAGCTGTATATGTGCTGGTGCTGATCCATCTGTGTTTCAGGCCATGTGCCACTTGGGGTATACTGGGAGGGAAGCCCATTTAGAAAACAAGACCTTTCTACTGATGATCTTGGATAAGATCTTTCGCCCTCAAGGTTTCATTTTTCTCCTGCATCTGATGACCACTATGAGACAATAGCAAGGCTGAAGCCAGGATTTTAGCTTTGAATGGTGATTTCCAAAAGTTCAGCCCTCATTTAGGGACCAAGTTGGATAGCTGGATGTTCAAAAGGGTTCTATGTTTTCTCTCACATGCTTTTCAAAATCTGAGCAGTGTACAGGGGCTGGCTTTAAGAAAAGCTTTTGAAAATTGTGCCCCACTTGTAGTTGCTCAGAGGTCTGAATCCCACAAATCAATAAACTTGAGCATCTTTGCAGGTTGAATGTGTCCCTTGTACCCAATTGGTTTTCTGGTGAGCATATCATGATTTGTTTGTACGTTCTGCTTCACCCTCACCACATTCTGCTTTATTAGGCAAATAAGAGAACGGACAAAGATGCCAGTAATAAATACCATATTTTTTTCTGTTGGTGAGTTTCCTGCAAGTACCCATTTCTAAAAGGCTGCTAGTCAGAACTGGCTGAACGCTCCATACAAATGTATTTCAGCTTGCAGAGTGCTGGTGAATTATTTGCCGTGACTAGCCTTTGGCTATTTACTGTGAGTTATGCAGCGTGAGTGATTAATCATGTACATTGGGTGCTTTTGTTTTGTTTTGCTTTTTCACTCCATGACCGGATAACTGAAACAAGAGCAATGAAATAAGGAAATTCAAGTTGCCACATAAAGACGTCCAGCATGAATGCTAGAGCCAACACACATTCATGCAAGAGCTGGCGAGACTTTTACTTCTTCCGCTACCTCTGTGACATTTTGGCAATTCCAGAGCCCATTGCTGAGTTTTTAACTTGTCCCATGTGACACAATCCAAATATGCTGGGCCATGCTCCTTCTCAGTTACTGCAGTGATAGAGCAGTCTTCCAGATGATATTCCTTTTTAAGGAAAATCAATATTTTTTTGTGTGGAAGAACTTAGTGGACTGGATGTGTGTCCTTTTTGCTCAGCCAGTGTTGCGGTGTGGTGTGAGAAGAGCGTCAGCATTCATATGACCAGCAGGGCCATCAGTTGAAGGTAACTGGGGACATGGCCCTCAGGCTTATTGTAGCTTATTCTGAGGTAATCTCTATCACTGTCACCTGTGCCAACTCAGCGGCCTTAATTCTCCGTCTTTGAGGAGAGGTCAGCACAAATTCAGCCTGATTCCTAATAATAAACCCCTACCGTTAGGAAATGTGTATTGTTACATGGGGTGACAACATGAGAACTCTTCTCAGCTGAGACCCTCTGCTTGTCCAGGTCACTTACAGGCTGGTGCATGCTCTACTTTGGATGAGCTTGAAGAAAGCAAACTGGAAAGCAAACAGGAAAATTTGGGTACAAGGTGGAGATTAGTGTGAACTGAAGTGTTTCTTGTACATGCAATATGAAAAACGATTTAAAGCATGTGATGCAGTGACCTCAAGCCTATGGCTGAGTAAAACTAGGAAAGACATTTACAACTGAAGTTGCTATTGCTCTCTTTGGGTTTATATTCCCTGTATGATCAGTTTTTATTACTTATGTGCATACCTGTTCATTACACAGCTCTCTTAGCTGCATCACTGAATCTATTGCTTATAACCAGTTTGTGAGCACCTTCAAAAAGAACCTTTTCCAAATGCATATCCTCTAACTTTCTCTGTGGGTAAAGATCCTCTGCCTCCTGTAGTAGACTTTTTTTTTGTCCCCATTTTAACTAATGGGAAAAGATTTTGGAAAAACTTGGTATGACCTTTTGACATCACAGTGTGTGAAGACGAATTTGGAGGTGTTGCAGAACCACTTTGCAATCCACCTACTGAGTTTCAAGCAGTTCAAGTCATACCCCAGAATAAATATCTTAAAAATGATCAGCTGGTGTTGAAATTTTTAGTTATGATATTTTCTATTACCATCTTACGTTGTCATTCACAGAATAAAAGCTCCATGCAACTGCAACAGTGATCCTCGGTGGCAGGTACAATAGGAAGACAGTAAGAGACACTTTGCTTTGGCAAGCCTGGAACCAACGTGCAAGGTAGAGCGAGGAAATAGAGGAGCAGAGAAGCCGGCACATGCAAGTTCTTTTAATTGGCCTGGTATTTCTTCAGGTATGTTCAAGTCAATACTTCAACCTTTGATCACATTTTAAATCAAATCTGGAGTAGTTTGTTGCACACTTTCATTGCACAGTTCTTAATTGTGTGGGGGTTTGTTTTAGGCTTCCTTCTTTCTGACGCTTGTAAGGCTCTGTCGTGACTTTTAAGTAGTCAGAAAGATTTGGACTGCTTGTCTGGGTTGTTTCCTTGATAGGGAAGAAGAGTGGAGTCTATTTTCAAAATCTCTCTTATTTGTAAGTTATTTACACCCTTGGATGGGATTTTGATGGCAATGCTGACGCTAATAACAGGTGCAGATCTATTTTCAGAGCTACAGCAAGATCAGCACTGTCTCTCAGCACCTCCAGCCAACAGCAGTCGATTCTCTGCCCAAAGCATCCCATGACACTGCGGTTCAAAGTCCTAACTCTTTCCCAGCATAAAATGGGGCCCCACTGCAGAGAACATGAGCTTGGCACACAATATGGAAATCATTTCTCTCGCATATATTCAGCCACCTGGCTCAACTGTTGATTAAGTAGGTTGTTCTCCTCGCTTATTTTTGGTGCCAGTCCAACTAGGGTTGTCTTTCTGACAAAGAGAATGAAAGAGTCCCTATTTGCTTATCACGCTTGTAAGGAATTCCTAGCATTTATATAGACCAGGCGTGTCTCCCTCAACCCTGGTGAGAAACCCTTTACTTACTTGTAATGAGCACGTGACTTTAGGTATGTTAAATAGGTATCCTGTCCTTGCAGCATGGGAGCTTTCAAATGTTTGTTTCAAAATCTTGCGTGGAAACAAAATGTTTTGTAAAATTCCAAAGGAAGCAGAAAGCATTATTTTTACTTCAAATGAAATACGATAACTTACCAATATTGTTTTGGCTAGTCTTCTCCAGTCCTTTATCATGTTGGTTTATACACATCCATTGCTGTTGTTACATCTGATGTTATCAAGAATAGAAGCCTTTCTTTTGGGAAATGGGCTTTCTTTGTTAACTTGTCTTCTCCCTTTTGGCTTGGCTGTGAAATCAGATAATAAAATCATGCACAGAAAATAAGATCTTTAAAATTTAATCTGCTGCACAAAGCATGGAGTTCCTGATGAAATGGAGGGGGAAGATAGCTGTGAAAATATATTGTGACTATTTTAATCGGCTGGTGAAATGTGAATATTTACCTGGACAAACCATTTTATAGTGCTTTAGCTTCTCCAGTTTGGCTCCAAAGACACATAGAAATAGAGCAAAACATTATATTATAAATGCATTCTTAAGGTAAGGTTAGAGAATAAAACTGGCAAGATGAAATCTGGCACTTCCAGGGAGCATATCCTATCCCTTGTCTAATTCCAATGATTTGTGTGAAGCAAAGTTCCTTATGTGGGGGATTGCACAACTTTTGTGGTGTTATATGCAATTACCTTTTACTGCCTAGACAAACTGTCAGAGCATTAACCTGAGGTTTTCCATGCAATGTTCCAGATGCACATCCCCCTCAAAAAGGCCCATAATTCAGCTTATTTATAGCTGAATAGAAATAATAATAATAAAAAACCAACAATGCCTCCAAATAGAAGTCAAAGTTCACAGGGATTGGCTAGTACAGCATTTTAAAGCCTAGTTCTCAGCAGGTTGTAGGACTGGGGAGAGACCATAATAGGATATTGAAATGTTTTTTCTTTTTCAGACTTGGCAATAAATTCCTTGACATCCCGTTATAATTTTGTGAGCTGGTTGAGATTGTCATATTGCATTAGCTCCTGACGAGCCTCCATGCAGGGAGGTGCACAAGCCCGTGTATTTTGTCCACCTATGTGCAATGCCAGAGATAGGTGGGTAGGTTTTTGTCTCATTTACCCATGTAGGAGGAGACATTTGAAGCAACCTACAAAGCAGCCAGCTGTTGTGTCCTACTGCCACAAGGGGCTATCTCAGATCCTTGAAAATCCCAATGTGAACCTTCAATGCCAGCACCAGTCCACACATGGAAGTGCAGATGTGGAAGCCAAAACCAAAGGAATGGATCTGTGAGCATGAGCCTACTGTCCAGGCTAGAGCAGTTGTCCTGGGTGTGGACTGATACCCCATGATATTGCAGCCTATGGTGATCTGTAAACAGACCTACTCCGACATCTCACCTGTATGAACTAACTGACTTTGCTTGTTCATAGAAAAAGCATTAATGGTCCACCTTCCATGCCTTCTCTGAAGTGTTTTATGTGCTGCCTCCCTTCATGCAGAGTAAACAAGTAAATGGACTGAAGGGAATTTTCTAGGAGGTAGTTATATACATAACAAAAATGTACATATGACCTGTCATCTGTTTCTTTTTCCCAATGAACTGCAAAATCAACACACAAATATGTTTATATGAACAGGCCAGAAAAACAGCTGGCTCATCAAATAAAAAGGGCATGTTGGCTCTGTTAGGCCAAGTGTTCAACTGGATCCCCTGTATTTATAAAGTGAGAAAGTAGAGCATATTTGAAAATGCAGGTGTATAAATATTTCTGCCAGACCTGATGAAGTATTTGAAGTCTCCCTCAAGCCGCTGCTCTGACTCACCACTTTCCAGCATGTGGGGAATGCTGCCTTGTGGGCAGCAGCACTCCAGTTCCTGCAGCCAGCATCGGCCATGGCCCTGGGGTTGTCGTCCTGATGCGGTGTTGCTGAGGAGCACCGTAGGATGCCCCTCGGTCTGACCTTGACTCTACGAGTATGATGGAAGTGTGGCCAAGCAGCAAGTGAAATCTGGGATGGAGGCTTCATCCACGGTGGAAGCAGTGGGTTGACTCTGTGGAGGTGCTTCAGGCAGATGTGGAGCTGACCGTTTGTTTCCTTGGCCTGGCATCCATGGAAGAAGGCTGCAACTTAACTGCCAACATGGAAAAACCGTCTCAGTTCTTAAGTCTAAACTTCAAAGGCGGTCATTATATTTAATGTTACAACCCCCCTAATAATCCTGAGGAGGGAGAGCAGAGCAACAACACTGGCACTGATGCAAACTGCAGACTCAATGCAAATATTATATTAGATACTTCCCAGCTATGACTTCCTCTGGGGTGCTGTCTTTGCTGCACATGGAAAAGTAAATCCTTTCGTAATAAAACACATGCATACACATACACACCCAGGCACACACCTGCAGAGCCTTAACGCAACCGTTGCATAACACGGGCTTTCTCAGCAAAGCTAACGCAAGAGTTCTGTCCCTTATGGAATGATGATCCCGTGGTTTATCTAAGCTGCAGCCAGCACAGGGTATTATGCTTATAAAAAATAAGGTTTTCAATATTTCATCTGCTTTCCTGTACATAGATAAAGTCCACAACTAAACAAAGCAATTATTAATAGCTTTTCCTCAGTTAAAGTTTGTTGTTGTTGTCATTGAATGGGCCTTCTACATGGAAAGTTTGACTAAATGATAAAAACTTTCTGAGCTGAAGGGACAGGAAGAAACAGAAAATCCATGGTGGAGTTTGAAATCAGAGTAAAGTTTAATAACCTAAAACCAGCTGAACATTGTTCTTCAAACTTTACAAGTATAATATATTTTGTCTTTGAAGAAAATATGGCAAGTTTTGTGCCCAAGTGAATTTTGAGGGCAAGCTTCCTCTGAGGAAGAAAGGGAGCTGGTTGTAGTATTAATGATATTCCACAATTAACAAAACATAATCTAAAGCTATCAAGCTAATGATAAACTTTCACGCCAGGAATGGAAGTGTTACATTTCTACCAAATTCTTGTGCCAATGTTACTTCAGGAACCTTGTGAGCAGCCTCTGCCACTGCACCGACTCAATTCTGTGACTAAAAGGCCAAACCTTAACCTTTTTTGGTATATTTTGGTATTTCTGAGCATAAAATTAAGTCTGCACGCAAGTGTGTCCTGGCTGAAGGCCTGGGAAGGAGTTTCAGCTGTGAAAAAATAATGTTTAAGACATGATCTTGCTTTATGGAAAATTGTGGCACAGCTCCTGCTTCTTTCAAAAGGAACTGGGCTTTGCCCATGATATTTAGGTTACACGGCCAGTAAATTGCCTTGTACTGAACTTAGGTTTAGAATTTAGAGAGTATTGTTTCTTTAGTTCCTGGTGAAGGAAGCAGCTCTCTGGGGCAAACAATGCAATATTTCAGCTTGGAACTTAGAGTTTAATTTCATTACATGATTAGGATTTTCTAATTTAGCAAACTCTGTTGATATCTTAGAAGAGCTCGTCCAAATTCCATTGACTCTCAACAATGGCATAATAACCTGCACTGAATCTGTTCCCGCAAGTCTTGCCAGTTGTCTCTCTCCCTCGCTCATCATGACACTAATGAAAGCCACTAGATGTCACTACTATATAGCACTAATAAAGTTAAAATAATATTTTTCTGGCAATAAATGTCCTGACTCATAAGGAAGTTGGGTTATAAAAGCCGTGGATAGTTTGGATTCCTTCCAGTTAAAAAACAAAACAAAACTTTTTTTTTTTAACTAAAAATATTGGATTCAAGTTCAAAACAGTCATTTAACAAATAACATTGACTTGTATTTTAAAAGGAAAAATACTTTGAAGTTAATACCAAGTAAAGAAACATGGTCTGTGGCTCTGAGAACTGAAATGATGGGAAAAAATTATATCTGCAGGTCTACAGTGCTAAAGACGAGGCTTGACTAAATGTAGGGTTGGGGACATTCAGGAATACTCATATTCTCTTGCTCAACCAGAAAATGAGGCAAAAGGCCAGTGAAATAATAGTAACAGCAGTAATAATATTGTATATTTATATGGTGCCTTTCATCTCCCAGATTTCCACACTGCCGTGTCTAGCTGACTGCAGATACAATAATCACTTCACTCACCACCGACGTGGAACCACCCTTGGCAAGGCCATGGCAGCTGTCAAACAGCACATTAAGAATTACTGCTACAATTCGAAAGATCACGAGGGCATTTTTGAAACAGGTAAAGTGTATTTTAATGGGGGAGCTTTGTATTTGTCCATATTGCTGGGGCTATGTCAAGTTCTCTCATGTGTTTCTCTCCTCTGGAGGGGGACGGTGTTCTGTTTTTTTTTTTTGTTTGTTTTAAGACTTTGGTTATTGAAAAGTTGGCAGGTGAGCCAAACTTTTTAACTGTTCCTGAGAAGAAATTTAATGGGCCTCAAGTGACCATCTGATTATCCCTTACTGTTACCTTACTGAATCCTTACACTTTTCTTTTGATGTTACCTAGGCAAGAACCAGCCAGCTCTGACACTGCCACAGGTAATGAACACGCTGAAATCCCAATGGTGGAAGATGCAGAGAATGTACTAAATTCTGCCTGTGTGGAAAAACTGAAATAGTAAGAAAATCCTCAGCTGAGGTAGGGCCTCCCTGGTGTCTCTCTCTGTGGAAACTCTTTTTTTTTTTTTTTTGAACACAAAGAACGTGAGGTTCTTTTGAAATGAGATGGGGTGGGGGTGGCGGGGAGGAGTTCCCCCCACCATGTGAATCTACCACCTTTTGTCTACCAGTAAGTGATATGAACATCTTTGTGCAGTTCGGTAACCAGTGTTATTCTGTGTGTTATTGCCTACTGTGTGTTCTTCTCTAATGACGCTGTTTTAACATTAGTTAGAATGACTTAGGTGGATAAACCTATGGTTTGGAAAACACTGTGGGGCTATAGGTGCTGTATCACTGTAGGCTTCTATTAAATACCTGGTATCCAGACAAAGAATCATCCAAAGACACTCACAGATGTACAATGTAAGTAAAACTGGAGGGAATGCCAATCAGCCTTTCTCCTCGTGACTAGTACTACAGAGTTTGTATGTTCTAGGTCTAGGTAAACTCCCAGATGAGGAAGGAATGAGGCAGAAACAAGGCAAAGGCAAGAATAACTCACTTCCCGGGCTCAAGTTACCAACAAAAGCATGAAAGCCTCAGCCTGTAGTATAAATTATGACCTATCAACTCAACCAGAGTCATAATAAGAAGGGAGGAATCAGATGAGTAAGGCAATAGGGGAAAAGCAAATACTGTGAGTAATGGCAACAAGAGGTTAGTTCCCTAGAAGTTGTCTAACCACATTAGATAGCACAGCTTAGTGACTGAGTCTGGGCCCAGCGTCTAGAGAATAAATCAAATGGTTTTTTGTTGTTGATAAAACATTTTCTCCACAGCAGATGGATTTAATATTTCCTGGATCCATACTGTTTAAGACTTGGAGTGGGGATGCTTTTCCAGGATTGCATTATTGATGGCTTTGTTTCTAAGGGATGCAAACTCAGAGTTCTCCTAGGACTTGTTGCTATAAACTGTTAAGCAAGTATTTTTGTCTCTTTGTTCCCTCACTCCATTTGTTGACTTATGTGTTTGCTCCTGATCCACTTCACTTCTCTGGGACAAGTTAATTCTTCCCACTCCTACTGCTACTTGCTTCTCTTCCCTGCTACTACCATACCTCTCAGCTGTCTGTGTTGTGAGGATTTGCCCAGATTTTGCCAGGCAGATACTGGCGGCACTGAGCTCCCCACTCTCACTGTGACAGCTCCGTTCTTCTCCAACTATCTCCCAAGTTATTCTTTGCCCAAAGCAGGAAGAACGGCAGAGCATTCCCAAAGTGCAGTATTTTTCTGAAGGGTACCTCCCAAAATAAGGCTCTTTAAAGCAAGTTCTGTGTATAGCTACGTCTAGTTGGTACATAAATACGTGCGGCTCCCTCAAGATCATGTAAATTCATAGGTATCAACATGCTAAGAGGTATAAAGTGATATGTTGTCAGCTTCTGAGCTGAGTTGTGTTGTTTTTATGTGAGTCAAGCATCTGTCCAGGGCTCTTGAATGAAAGAGAGAGAATGTTTCTGGGCTAACTCACCACCACAATGCTTTTTCACATGTGAATTGTCATTCAGCCATGTCTTATCTTTCAGCTTTGTCAGATGATATGGGATTTGAAACAGACTTGAGCAGTATAACCTTTCAGTTCTGTGAATAAGCTGTAGGGAGCTCTGTCTTCTGTGCTGTGAGCCTGCCAATTTAGGCTCCTTGCTGACCAGTTTACACTCTAATCAAACATGAAATTCAAACTGTCTAGGTCAGAGAAAGTTTTTTGGCAAGTCTAGTTGGGAATGTACAGTAGACCAGCCACTACAGAGACCTAGAAGTATTTCAAGAAGGTAGTCAAAGCTAACTTGATGTTAATATGTGTGTGTGTATATATATATGTATGTATCTTCAAATGGACAAAATTAACTCCCAGACAACTGGAGCGACTGGGAATACCCAAGACTGGCTATGTACATGAGAGCTGCCCTACTGTCCCAAAGAGAAATGTAGCATTCCCATTCCTATCAGCTCTGATGTGGAAAGCAGTTATTTTAGATGTCAGGAGGACAGTGGCTGGGAAGACAGGACAGCTTTGAATGTGAAGAAAATACTTTTCCAAAACGGTCCATGACTGGCTGTGAATCCTTCAAAACCAATTTTTACGCAGAAGGTATAGTGATTACGTATAAGTCAAGCAGTGAGTAAAGATTCTTTATAAAGTACCCTAATAGTTTTTTTAGGACATCTACTGCTTTCCTGTTGAGACAAAGTTTGTATTATATTTTTTCATCAAAAATACTTAGACAATTAAGAAGCAAGATTCTCCTACAATGCTTTTGCTGTCCTTCAGTTATATGAAGGGGGAGAGGACTACAAACATTTCTGGGTAACATAAAAATTTAGCTGTTAGTGATCTTTTTTTTTTTTTTAACTAACTCATTAAGTGTAGCTGAATTTAATTTCTTACTCAGACTGTAAATCTTTCCTCTCTGTCTATCTCTATCCCACTTCATCTTACTTCAGCACTTCCTGCTAGGTATATGTGGTGTTCACAAGACAGTGTTATTCCACAATGACTAAGTTGTCCTGAAGTGTGTTATGGTTTAATAACAACAGGAATTAGGTTTGCTGCTACCAAAACCATTTTATTATGACACATCCAAAGACATAAAACCCTCTTGTGCAATAATAAAGGAAAAAAAAGCTCTTTCCATCCACTTGTACAAAAGAAGCCTCAAGAGATTAGTACCATAATAAGAAGAAAACAAACATGATTCAGTTTAGAAAAATGTAGCTAATATGTCTAAAGGAAAATGCAAGTACTTAATCAGACAAAGAGAAATTTGGGAAGCAGTATTATTGGACATGACCTGTGATTAATGGGGAGACAGAAAATCAAATATTAAATAGATAATTATGCTTTCTGCTGAGATGGCACTACCGTCGTGAGATTTGAGGTATCATATTCAGTTGTGTGTATTCCAGTTGGGTGGAAGATGTGAATGAGTTGGTGAAGATTAAATGACCTTAAAAATAATCAGATGAGGAAGTTTTAAAAAAAAGGGGTGGGGCAGAGGGAATAGTTAATAAGAAAGCAGGTATTGAGAATTTGGCTAAGTGGTGGCACAAGGAAGTGTGAAGGAGCTCAAATATACAAAAAGCTTAAGAGGGAAGAGGAACCACACAATGCAACGTGAGGTTGAATCTGAAAGTGAGAGAAAAGAAAATTTTGGGTCAACTAGAAAAAGAGGACTGGAACATCTCAAGACTTCCTTTTTTTAAAAAAAAAAAACACCTTCATTTTATTTAAACCAAACACATTAAAGTGCTGGGAAACATTAGACTAAACAACTTGATTAACAGTTGGGCAGGAGGCAGGGAGAAGGGATAAGAATGGAGAAATTAGGTCAGTCTTATACATCTCTAATTTCAGGGCTGATTCAGTCTCATCTCACTAATGTGCTTGGGGTTATCTTGCCTGAACGTCAGTGGATCGAAAGGTTGGGTCAAGTTTAGAGAAGTTTAACTGAGTTCTCTCATAGAAGTGCTGTGAACCTTTAAACTGGGGCAGATAAGGGCTTGCTGCCTCTGGAAAGCTTCCTAGCTACTCAAAGGTTTGAAACATGGGGTAGAACTTCCTCTCATCATCAGCCCTTTCAGTCTTAGGCAACTAAGAGCTATACCCTCAAGGCTACTGTGGATGCTGAGTTAAGGCTACCCTATTTAGTTAACCAAGGTAAATCTGTAACGTACAGTTACAAAAGTAAGCACAAGCTTCCTTCTGTTTTGTCTCTGTGCCCACTCTGGCTCAGTGTCAGAGATGAAAAAATTTGAAGTTACGTATTATTGATAATAAAGTGTTAATGGGATCTTTTCAGGCCTTACAGTGAAAGGTTCATTTTGGTTCACTTATTTTCTCCAGCCTGTTTGCACAGCTTTCCTTATTATGCAGGGTATCAGAAAAAAGTGCTAATATTTGAGAAGTTTTCTGCTTGCTTGTGACCTCTGTTTCACCTGAGTAGGAGCCACGGAGATATACAACCAAAAGTTTTCAGGAGCCTCCAGAGCACAGGAACTGAGCCACATGACCTGCAAGTCTCCCGGTCAGTGGCCTTCATACGGGCCGACACGGAGGCAGACGGGAAGTGAGAGTTCACTGAGAAACAACACATCCGCGTCGGTGCGCCGAGGTGCGGGATGCCAGCCTGAATTCCTGACGTGTTAGCGTTTGAGCCGCAGGCTACTGCCAATGGCTCTCCGGCCAAGCCAGGCCAAACAAAAAGTTCCTCTTGAATGTTAAAATTAGAAATAAGATATTACTCAGTTGGATATCACAATAGTAGCAGTTGCTCACACTTACTCAGAATTGTTCTAACAGGTTTAGGGCTGACTCCATCCCTTCCTTTCCAGAGGGTGCAGGACTTGACCCTATTTTTTGAACTCTCACCATTCTCTTCTAATGCAGTAGGCTACAGTACTGCACAGTGTGGAGTCCGTAACAATGAAACAGTGATGCTTTGTTTCCTTGAACTTCTTAAGAAACAAGGGTCAATTTTTAATAAAAAGCCTGTTTTGACAGTGAGTGCTTTGACACCCTCAGGTAGATGCATCTATTTCACTTACATTTGTCTGGGGACAGGGATGTAAAGAAAGGGGACAAGCAGACTGGGGAAAACCGGTCAGCAGAGCTTGGTGTACTATGCAGTTGTCTAGTATAACAAACAAATGACTTAGAGATGGGTAATATCCTAAAGTTTCATGTTTGTAGCACAGAAGGACTCTCTGTTCTGTTTGTAGCGCAATAAAAAACTCTTCATGAGCGAAAATAATTGGTACTAACATGCAGGACTTTGAGAAGAGGCAGACAGAAGGACAGGACATACCCATACAGCACCTGGTTCCTTGTTTTGTTTTCTCTTAGTTTCAGTTCTTTGTTTCTCCAGCATTGGTTACATACCTAATACTACAGATCTTTGATGTAGAAGGCAGGAGGATCTGCAGTTTGAACTAAAAAGCTGGCCTTCAAGCTGAGACTATAATGACTTTGTGTTGTAGATGGGCTTGTCCCAATGGGAGAACTATGACATGCACAAAAAGAAAACTTCGCTCTTCCAGAGTTCAATTCTTTTAGTTTAGATTAATGAAAAAAGGGTGGTGCATCGCAGCAGAGCTTGATTTGTCTGTCACTGTGGAACAATGAGCAATTAAGGCTACATTATTATCTGAACCTGGCTTGGCCAGGGTTCTCTGCAGCTGCAGACTTGAGAGCAACATTAGAACTGGCTCTATTAGATATGACTGCAGTGGGAGTTTATAGGATGGGGAGGGGTGATTGTTAACTTGAATTGCATACTTCTGGGTTATTTTTTCTTTTATTGTTGGTAATGAAATTCTTTTTCTTGCTAAAACTTAGGACTGCTCTCCAGTCAGCGGCCTGGGTGTGTAGTGGGGACTACGCTACGCTGCCTGCCCACCATGATAATAGCTCTCTCGTGTCATGGCTGGCATGCTTCCGTGCATGCATGATCATAATTTTTTTGCCATTGGGTGAGACTTCTAGATCAAAGAGGTTTATGAGCAGAACCTCCAATGTGTTTGAGGTTTGCCCATCACTGCACGATACTTCCCAAGAGCACATTTCCTCATTAAAAAGTAGCCAGACTTGTTCCTGACTGCATTATGGTTAGTTTTGATTCAAGGCTGCCTCCAGAATCAATGGGAGTGTGCTCTTGGAAAGTACTATACAGAGATGGGGAAACCTCAAACATTTTGGAGGTTCAGTTTGGAAACCTCTTTGGTTTGGAAGTCCACCAAAAGCATGTCATGAGATGGTTAGAAGGCTGGGTGGGGTTTACGTCTGAGGATAGAGTGCAAAAGTGAGAATTGTTTAGCTTGGAAGGAGAAAGGGCTAGAGAGCATGTGAGTGAGGTGTTTAAGAAAGATACCGTGAAAACTAATCCACTCCTCAAATTAACATTGCTCCCTAATATGAGAGCAAGGGGTTAGTTAGTGAAAATGAAACAGGGAAAATATTTCAACGTGAACCATTTAACTTAGTCCTGATCTATAAAGGCTGTAGGCAAGCAATGGATACAAACAGCACAATTTATCAGAAATAGGGCTGATTTTGAGACTTGTGTGCCCCTAAGCAAAGTTTTCTCTCTGTCTGCCTCCTTGTCTCCTCTGCGTGACTTGTTTATGAAGGTTGTAAGTAAATTAGAGTGGAGAATCAGTCCTAATCATATGCTTGTAAAGCTGTTCACTCAACAGGGCTTCAGTCCTGGTGGAGCATGTTAAGCTTTTCATTGGTACCTGATCTACCACAGGTTTTTGTACAGCTTTCCTAGAAACAGGAGGGGCAGACTTTGGACTGTGTTCAGGCACTTAACGATGAAATTGGGTGTCCGATGGGATTTTTGAAAGTACCTACTTGACAAAATCCTGTTAGGAATCCAGTCTCCAGCTCCTTTTGAAACTTCTGCCAGATTAATTATTTCCATCCCAAGACCTTATGCACAAAAAGTTCTGGTGGTCTTTCACTGTGCCTCTGAGTAATACAACAGGTTTATTGGTGCCTCCTCCTCTTAACGATGCTTTGTGGCAGTAGGTATGTGAGCCCTTGAGATGCCTAGATAGTAAAAAAGGAATAAAGCTTAGAAGGATTGGATTCTGGACAAACTTAGGAAAGAAATCCTCTCAGTTCTGGAGAGTGGCTCTTTATCCAGACCTTTCAGACCAGCAGCAGTGTGACAGTTTATTCCAAGAACATTTCTGGGTAAAATATCTTGCTGCTAAGTTTGTCTTCTTTTACTTTACCTAAGTGCCTCTTCTTGTTCTCTTCAGAAAGCTCATGATGCACTTAAATTTTTGCCCAGCCAAAACCAGGACAGAGAAGTTGTATCCTTAAGTACTTTTTCCCCTCTGTCTTCCCAGGCTGGAGCTGCTTGGCAGCCTGTAATCTAGGTGAGGCAGGACGTGGGTACTCACCACGGGCACGGGAAGGACGGTGCCAGGCAGTAGTCTGCTCTGCTGCCACTGCAAACATCTGTTTTGCCTTAGTTGCTGCGAGCCTTCAGTTGGTCATGAAAATAATATTGCCAATGCCTGGAGAGGTTTCTCGTACGAACTGTTAAAACAGTTTACACACATTATACTTTGAGGACCTAGAGCAGGGCTTCAGAACTGCAACAGACAGAAAAATGCAGAGGTGCTTTACTTATCTGAAAAGAAAGCACTAATAAAAGTTTTAAAAAGTCTCCAATGTCTGGAATAGCACTGCTCATGGGTAAGAGGGGTACAGCAACGGATGCTTTTCCTGTAACAGGTATGAGATGTGCTTTCCTGAGATCGGGCTAATACAAAGCCCCCTGTGATTAATGTAACTCACCACTGGATGTCATTGTTTCTCTATAGGAAAGCATCGGGGACACTTTTATTTGGCAGTAAAATTGTTTTTGTTGTTATCCCCCCCCCCCCCCTCCCCCCCGCCAAATAAAGAGCTTCACATATGGGATATTCAGGTGTTTGGCACCTTCTCCTCTTGGCTACAGTAAGATCGGGAACCAGATTACGCGGCTTTTTTTCTCAGGGTGGGGAAGGTTTATGACCTTGAGGTGAATATGCTCTGTCCCAAAATTTGTATCTATCAGGACGGATTGTCAGCTGATGTAAATTGTACTGCTTTGTTGAGTCACAGCAGCAGTGCCAATGTGAACAGGCTGAGAATATAGCCCATTGTGCCTGCTCCTTCCCAGTCCCACTCAAATACAGCCAATCCGTCCCGTTTCCTCATAAACCTCCCTCATGCCCTCACAACCCACCTTTTTCTTGGTGTTCTCTTACAACATCCTTATTCCTTTGTTCTCCTTTCTACCTCAGTCAACTGTTTGAGAATTTCATCCAGATTTTGGTATTAGAAATTTTTTTACATTTTTTCTACTTTTGTTCGTATTTTCTTCAAGACTCCCCTTCCAGATGCAAATCTGGAAAGACTGCCTAAGAGAGATGTGGTCAACTGGAAACAGAAACAAGTCATATAAACTTAGCCCAGAATCTTGTCCATTTAAATTAGCGTCTAGCTTGGCTTTTTGGTTGTTCTGAATTTGCTTCTTATCCCATCTTGGTGTTAATTTGCTGCCCCCAAACCCTGTTTTAAATTTTTAAATCTGGAAACCTATGTTTGGGCAGGTATAACTGTAACACAGGAAATCAAAACTCTTCAGTATTCAATAAGCAGCATGGGATTGTACCTTGTTAGTAGTCCCTGACATGGATACAGAGAAGGTCTGGGAGGAGGTTAGTGGTGTAATCAGCTGCTTATCTGCTCATAAGGCTACCATGCTTCCTGCCAGTTGCTGCTGCAGATGCTCTCTGCCGTCTTCCACTACAGTGGGTAGCTTTGTTTTGTGGAGTTGAAGGAACTGACACCACTGGCAAAGCATTACAGGATGGGTTCAGCTTCTTCCTGTGAATAGTTTCCTTAGTGTGTCCTTCTGCCAAAGTTCGCTTTCACCAGAAGGCACTTGGTGGCTTTCAGTCCTCTATCTCACCATCTTTCAATTACATTTCCTTACCTAGAATGAAAAGTAAATTAAACCAGTTAATTATTCATATAACAACGAACAAGTAAAAAGCTTTTGGCACCGTGATGACAAAATAGACCAATTATTTTTATCTTCTTTATGTCTATTTTATGTCCATCCATTATGTGAAGGATCTTGAAGACTGCTTTTCTGATCGCAGCTATGAGGGCCTTGCAGGGTAATGGAAACCTTCGTAGCCAAATGATCTGTCATTTGTTCTTTCATAAATCTTCCTGTCCATCTTGATATATGCAGTAGTAGATACGATGTCACTTCATGTTAGGGACACGGTTTAGTGGGTGATATTGGTGGTAGGGGGATAGTTGGACCAGATGATCTTCGAGGGTTTTTTTTTTCAACTTTAATACTTTTATTATTTTGTGATCTTTCTCACAAAACGTGTACCCCAAGGTGCGCGTCCAGATGTGTGTGTGTTGAGATTAGCGATGAAGCTGACTGTGCCTTTTTTCTACTTCTGTTCTGCTGGTGAGGCAGCACAGCTGCAGGGATCCTATGGTACTGTCTTTTCCAAAGTCACCAAAGCAGTTGGCTGTTCTGCTAGTAAAATACTGAGCAGGGGTTAGAGACAGTAATTCAAACATTTTGTTTCACTCAGGGGTCTGGGAGAGCTGAAGCGTGGATATCATTGCTACTTGAAAAGATGGCACAGAAAATAGCAAAACAGTTCCAGGAAACAGTCTTCATCCAGTTCAGGATAGATTTTGGTGTCAGTGAAGATAATTTGTAACTAGAGAGCTGATGGAGCTGTTTGTGGGTTACATGGATTTAGGAAATCTGTGACTTAATGAAATCATGCAACTTCAGAGTATAAGGATAGATCTTACTCTGATGAAATATAATTAAATTCTTAGTTTCCCTGCCAAAAATAAAAAAAAAAAAGAAAAGACTTGGCATCTTCCACAGAGAGTCTTTTGGGATTAGATAAACTGAAATCTTATTAAGTTTTAAAGTCAAAGTGTGTTGTAATCTCAAATGTGGCTGTAACAACAACCACCCCCTTCTCACCAATTAAATAGTAGTCTCTGTGGGTTTGGGATCTTTGGGTGACTTTGGGTGCAATAGGTTAACTGTTTACTTACAGGAGATATTTATTTATTTATTATTTATTTATTTATTTGCAGGAAATATTTGAAATAGCTTTGCAGATCTGAAATCACTGGAGAAATATGTTCTAAAAGGGATACAGGAGGGGCTGGACAAGATGAATTACATTTTCAGAAATCTAAACAGATACAGCAATATGAAGCCATCTAACTGAGGCTGTTCAACAAGTAATTTAACTGAAAATTAACCTTTATTATAAGGATTTCTCTTTGTCTCTGATGTGATTTTCAATTCTTATGCCAAAATCATTTATTTTACACTGAGAGAGTTCATTTTTTTATTTTGCCACCTGCTCTCTTTTTTTTCATATGCTTATCTCATTTGGTCATTACATCAATATCTTTTGATGTAATATGTTCATCTTCTTGCTCATTAGGTTATTTAGGGACCATGACTGAAAAATAATTGATAAGAATGCTGAAGAGGGAAGACAAAATATGAAAAATACAATAGGAGATAATTTGGTTTTCATTTGGATAATTTGGTCTGCAATTGGAAGACAATTTGCATCTCAGCTCTACCACTGCTTAGGTTGCATACTTTGGTTACATACATATTTGTATAAATATCTGCCTGGAAATCAGTGAGACAGCTTGTGTGGATATGGTTCAAAGTAATAACTTTTTTCCCTGGAGTTTTTGGTTTGTAAGAAAACAAGCAAACAAACAAAGCCACTACCAACAGAAGTTGTCAGTTCTGTTCCAGATGGTGTTATGGATCAGAGTACTCAAGAAAGCAGTTTTTAAGGACAGTAACACGAGAAGAATAAAACTTCTATTTCTTCACATTTAGTCTGAACATTGTCATTGATAAGAGATCAATCCAAAATTTTATATCTACAATGATTCTTCCCCTGTTCCTAAACACATTTGCATTGCAAATTGTGTGGCAGTTAGCATTATTGCTCAGTAACTGCTGGTTTGTAATACTGAATTTTCTGCAGCACATTCCATAGTCACAGGTATTTCCTAAAGCTCATCACAGGTAGTAGGTACATTGCTGAGGGCTTTTAGCAGAATGTTAATGGTTTAGATATTTAACTCCAGCAAACTAAATAAGGCGTAGGCTTCTTTGCAAATGTTAGCCATCATGCCTGTACATTCAATTTGATGACTCACCACTGTAATACATCTGCCCAGACTGGAACGTGGCAGCCATTCTGCGCTAACAACTCAACACAGCGGTTTATTTTTCTGAAGAGGAGATGTGAGGAGTAACTCGTCCAATTGAAACCGCAAGGTGAGTCACAAAGGTGATGACAAGGATTAGCTTCCTGCAGCCTGGTCTCATGACTGCAGAAACATTTTAGCAAGTTTTGCAGGAGACAACTTCACAAAGAGCTGGAACATGTTTGGATAACCGTCCATCAGGAATGCCCTTTGAGTAGAGCTAGCGGTGTGCGCTTTTTCTCTCTGAGTATAAAGATGAGACTTAAAAGGCTTTTGTATGCGGCTGTGAATATTTTCAAATGAATGTCGAGGATGGAGAGCTCTTATCAATGACTTTGAAAGCACACCGGTATTCATTTAAAATAGCTTTATTATTTTCAGGTAATGCATTGCTAGGGGAGTTTAGTGTTCTTTTCTACTCCTCCAAAGTGCAAAGGAGGAGTTCATTACTTAAATACTCTTGGCCTTTCAATAGGAGTGTGGTACCCAACTCCTTTTGTGTGCCTTGAAAAATGTCCCTTTACATTGATCTTGATTCAGTCTTGCTGAAACTTGCTGTGCTAGTCTCATGGGTCTCATTTCACACCCTGAAGAATCATGTAGCACAGCCAGCCTTGCATTGGTAACCAGCTCCAGAAGTGACAGTACTGCGTGCTTTACAGAAATGCCTGCGGGCCTGAATATGTTGGCAAACATATCAGAGTCACAGGTTGTTTGGGTAACAATTTAAACTTCTGTGTGTTTCACCAAATTGTAGCTGTGATCTGGACATTTTGCATCTGGTACTCCATTAACTAGAAGTTTATAGTATTGCCAATAAAAGATATGAAAAAAAATATTTCAAGAGGTAGATTTGACTCATCTTCTTGTTCTAAGGCCTCTAAGTGATTTTTAGTCATGTTCACTCACATTCATGTCAAACTCAATTGCCCAGATTAAGTTTGTTCACAATTGCCTAGAATTATATTTGTGTCATGAGGTCTACCTAACACTTCTCAAAGCTCTGACCTAGTAAATTTGCCCTCTGGAGCTGCTATTTTGATTTTTTTCCAACACTAAAACATCCAATTCTTTGAACCAAGTATTCAGTAAAAGACTCAATGACCAGATCTCACAGTATGTATCTGGGAAGGAGAGGCCAGAACAAAGCAACTATGCAAATTATCAACTCAAACAAAGCTGAAAGTAGCCCAAAATACATTAAACAGTAAATGTGACTATGCTAGTGTCAGGGCTAAAGTACAGACTCTGATAATGATCATAAAGGGCAGTGATGAAATCTTTCATCTTTCTCATAGATGAAAAAGGAACAGGCACACAATGTTCTCTCTAGCTTCTTTGGAAAACCGTTTAGGAGCTCTCATGTTATATGAAGAAATAGGAGAAGCAATTAGCACTGAAGCCAAACTGCAGCTCTCTATCTGAATAGTACTTCACACAAACAGACCTGCTGAACCCCATGGTCTTATTTAAATAATGAAGTGTTGCACAGTGTAATTAAAGCTTGCTGCCACTGGACCATGAAAATATAATAACAGCCTTTATCATGTAGTAACTTAAAGCCCGATGCAGGCTACAAATCAAATTCTCTGCACCCTCTCCTTTCAAAATGAAATCAGACATGTTTCTGTACTTCTGGGCCCAGTCTCCCATTTACAAAATACTTTTTCGTTGAGCCAAGCAGCAACTGCTTTTCTGGCAGTGTTTGGTGTCCTAACACTAAGGAGGGTACTTTTATCGGTTTGCATTGTCCCCTCAGCCCATCCATCGCTTCAGCGAAGGTTATCCTATTAGCTCTTGCTCTGAAGGCTGTCTTTGGGCCTCTGACAACCTGCAGCCTGTTTTCAGGGCTCGCTGACAGCCTGAAAAGTACGACCATGAAAGTTACAACTGAAAATACAGAACTCTTTCACAGATAAGGTCTATTTTTCTTTCCAATGTGATTCGATGCTACCCTGATTTGTCATTTTGGACCTCCTAGGCTATCTTGATGACAAATAAACTGCAGGTGCCTTGAAGGGCCACCTGCTATTTCAGGTGTGATTGATGTAAATGTCTGAAGTAACTTGCAAATTGTATCCTTTTGTTAAATCTAATGTTACATACCTGGCTGAATGGGCTATTGCACTGTGTGTCTTGAGAAGCAACAGACCCGGATAGCATATATGAGAAACGATGCACAAAGCTTGTGAGTTTATATACTTCTTTTTGGGCCAAATACTTTTCTGAGGGGATTAATGTGAATTTTAACTTCTGCAGCTGTTTCTCCATGTTCATAAAAATTCAAAGTTCGGTCTCATGTTACATGATGGTAAACCAGATGTACTTCATGTTTCAGGTACTGCACTGAAAACTACTCTTGGTTCACAGCAGCAAAAGCAAAAGTGTGACTGGGATGAGCCTTCCCATGAGGTTCTTAGTCCTTATCTCCCCAAGTCCAAAATTCCTCTGACTGCAAGATCTTCTATGATAGTAATTCCTTCCAGCATTGCCAACTTTTACAGTTTCATCATAAATCTGCTGGAGCTGGATTTGCGTTAAGATGAAACACATTAGTCGTCATGCTCTGTTCTTGCCTGCCTGGGGGAAAAGCCTGTTTGGGTTGGATACCTTTGCTGCATTTCTTCCAGCAAAATATGGGTGCTGGGGAGAGCAGGCAATGCTCAGTCCCCATCCCATGAGGAACTGAGAGGAACTGGGAGATAGAAGAAGGGGGCAAAAGGAAGAAACCAGTCTTATGGGTCACAAAATATCTTTGCCCTGCTCTGAACAACAGAGGAAGAATGTTCCTGTCAGCTGCAAAGCCATGAGGGAGAATGAGAGAGAAAACAAAATCTGCAGCTGTAGAGGGACAGTGGCTTGAGGAAAACAGAGGTGCGTAGGCAAAAGAGGGAAGATCAGTTATGCAGCCATGAGTTTTGGGGACAGCTAAGAGTCGTGTATCATCAGAGAGCATCTTGTGCCAAACCACAACCTTTATTTTGTTCTAGTGAGAGTTTCGGTGAGTCTGGGAGTGCTGGTGAGGTTGTCTGTCAAACTAGGGAGGAAACTAGCAGAGAAGTTTAAATGTCAACAGGCGGGATAACAGCTATTTTTAAAATGCCTGATGGTAGAAGCCATCACCAGGAGGCTGCACTGGACTGGCTTTGGGTGCTGTGCTGCAGCAGAGACCCTCCTGTCAGCAAAGCGGGTGTAGCACAATTGCTTCACACATCAGGTTCCACTGGCTGGGAAGTTAGCAGCCCCAACAGGGAGGATTTCAGGCCATTTTTGTCACTCTGATGTGCAACTGCATGGCTTGTGGGAGGGGCATTGTATTATTTTTGTTACTTTACCTCCCTTTGCCTTTGGGAGACACCTGGTTTTGAGGGAAGCTAGCTCTCTCCTGAGGGGAACCTTTCTCTGCAGTCACTTAATTGTTTGCTCCCAGCCAGGTTTGCTTAATTATCAGTTTGGGCTGAAAGTTAGCCAGGTGAGAGCTGCCCAGGCAACCTGTGCTACTGAGCTCCCCTCACAGTACCTCAGCAATGAGCGAGCTTCCAGTGCCTGGGGCAAACCATTGTGTGGCAGCAGGTGGGAGGGGAAGGGCCGCCGGGCGTGGCGAGGCAGGTGCATTAAATGGCTGACCTGCTTAATCCTGCCAGCGTCACACGGATATTTCAGTGTGAGTGATAAGGCATTTCTGCAGCACAGAGGGAACGTGCTGTGGAGTTGCACCTCAGAGAGGGGCACAGTTGCATGGGGCAGTGTTCTTGTGGGCTGTAAGGTTAATCCTGCAGCTCCCACAGCTCCCTCCTTCACGGGATGGGCCTTCACAGGATGGGCAGTCACGGAGCTGTTGAGGTGAGATGGGACCTCTGGAGGTGGCACGGGCAGGGCCAGCCCGAGCAGGTGGCTCGGGTTGTCCCCAAAGTTTTCTCTATCTTGAGGCCAGGGTGCTGCAGGGCAGCTGGGTCAGGCGTGTGTGAGATCCAGCTCATGGGGAAAAAACGTCTCCCTCAAGTGTAAGTCTTCATATTTCAGGTTGTGGCCGTGTTGCCTGCTTGATGTTTCCCTTTGTTGAACTAGGTCAGAGTCACATCTGCCTGTTCCTGAGGTCCCTTGGAGTGGCAGCACGGCCGGTCCTGCTGTGCATCCCCTGCCAGTGAGCTGAGGGTGTGTGTGTGGTCCCACTCAGGTGTGACAAAAGTTTCTAACACTGGTAAAGAAAATGAATGTGGCCAGGACAGTCTGATCTATTGGCCTTTGGAAGGAAAATTCAGATGCCTGCTAGTCATTATTAATAGGCTATAAATCTAAGCGGTGAGGAAGGCAGTGCAAAGATGAATTCTTCCTCTTCTGCATTGTAGAGTCCATGGGACTGTCCCAAAAGTGGACTGTGGGCTCTGGTGAGCCTGATCTTAGCATATAAACTTTTATTTTAGCTTTATGTCCTATATGGATCAATTGATAAAAGAAAATGGAAGTCTTTGACTCCATACAGCTTCCTGTGTGGCTGTCCAAATTCAGCGCCTTGTGTGGCCTGTTGTCCCAGGCTTGGGCTGGTGAAAGGGGGTTTTATTTCAGATGCTATCTCACCCAGGTTCTGAAAAGTTATTCTGCTGCAGTTGTAGGAAAACTCTTGGTTTCCTTGTATTTCTCTACTCTGGTAAAGAAGATACCCCATTTAACTGACTTTTCCAGGCAACAGGAACATATTAGAAAGCATTCACTGCGAGAACTCCCAACAGCCGTAGGTAGTTTTTTTTCTTTGAATTCCTTAGCTCTAGGGATTAACAGAAGATGTGAGGGTGCATTAGAAGAAGCTTTCCCTTTCCTCTTTGTTATTTTCATTGTTTGAGCAACTGTTGCTGGTTGCTGTCTATGTCAGGATACGAGTCTAGGTAGACATTCAGTCTGAAATGGTAGGCCTGTCATAATCAACTCCATCTGAAGTGTATTGTTCCCTTACTTGTTTGGTTAGTCTTAAAACAAAAAGAAACACCCCAAACACCTTCAGCATATGGCCAGGAGGCTGGGGTAGCTGTGGGTGTCCTGCACTTGCTTCTTGAAGTAGTGCAGGAGTACAGCAGAGAATGTTCTCAGCATCCAAAAACCTTAACAATGGATTGTTGTTTTACTGATAAGCAATGATGGGGAGGGGCTGTCAACAGTTATCCCAAAATATGTGAGCGTTTTTTTTAGGAGATGGGAGGAAATACAGGGTTAAGCCCTGTCCCAGCTGACATGGATTATTAATACAGGCTTTGCGTTTACTTTTGAAGACTGATACTTTTTCAGTGGAATAATAATTGGTCAGCATGACCACCCCTGAAAGTGTGGTTACAGAAAGCCTGAAGCTATAAATTTCTTAAACTGTTCAAACTCAGTTGACAACAGTATGTTAGCCTGTGGCTTCTGTGCTAATTAGGTCATGTCAGCAGTGTAAGCAAGTATAATTTCAGAGTGTATATGTTAATTGCCAACTGAGGATATTGCTGTTTGGGTGTAATAAAGTGTTCACTACGGGAGGGAAGAAGCAGCACACTAGGTTGGTTGCAGCCAGGGTTTGTCTGGAGTTGTGTGAATAGTTAAGGATTTTTAAAGTAGGTTAATTAGGCTATTTAGGTGTTTTTCAGCATTAAGCATTGATTTTTGTATGGCTTATTTTGTGGCAATAGTTTTTTTTTTCCTCCCCTTTGTCTTCGTTAGAGATTCAGTCTTTTAAGGTTGGCATGCACAAAGTAGAAGAACTCGCAAGGCTTTCTTCTGGGATCTGTAAAAATGCATATGTTAAGAGCTCAGGTGCTTTTTGGAGCAGCAGTGTGACAGACTTTTATGCATGCGAAGCAATCTTTAAGAATAGCTGATTAGAGTAAGCAATATCAATATAAGATTCATCATTTATACTGTGAACAGTACCTAAGTCCTCAGTGACTTTTTCAGATTTTGCTTGCTGTTCCCAAGAGTGGACATGCTCACTTACCACAGTCCCAGAGTGACAGAGAAGGCAAGCAGGTTTCCCCCTGTGCATCCTGAAACTATCCAGAGACTGCAGGCTGAGAGCTGTGCTGAGATGATGAGGTTCATTGCCACGCTCAGTAATGGACTTGTTAGCCTGACAGCGTCTGCTGTGCTGCTTCAGAGACTGAAGCCATTTGAAGGATGCTCTCAGTGGAGGATTGAGTAACCTGGACAGAAAGGTTGGACGTGGTACTTAAGGACATGGTTTAGTGGGTGATAATGGTGGTAGGCGGATGGTTAGACCAGATGATCTTGGAGGTCTTTTCCAACTTTAATGATTCTGTGATTCTGTGATGTTTTAAAAATGAACAAGCACACACAGAACAAAAAACTTAATTCAATTTTTGTATTGGCTTGGAGTTGTTCGTGAAAGATAGGATATTTTAAGACTTAAACATCAAGCTTGATATGTATGCACAGCGTGTTACAGAACTTGGCCTTGCACCTGAACGCTGTTCATTTAACCATCCTCACGTTCAGCCCGTCCCTATGTCGGCCTCAGGGTGAGGGGAACTTGCCCAAGGCAGCACAGCTGCATGGAGGAAGTGGCTTGTAAGTGGTGCCATGGGCTTTGTGGTATCAAAGCGTTGTGCTCATTTCTGCAGGGTTAAGCTTTACTTAGTTATTTCCTATGGGAGATTTATAGAGAACCTTGCTAGGCTTTGGGGGATATGGGTAGTAATTTCTGTTTTTACTTATGACAAGCAACTTTTGATTCTTCCTAACCCTGCATGTGTTTTTTTCTTTTTTTTTTTTTTTTTTAGACAACATAGGTTGCAGGAGAATTGCTGAAGTTACTGAGTGACACATTTGAGCACTGGAATGGTAAGTTGTCATTTATAAGCAGCAGAGAATGGCTTTGTGCATGACTGCTATGTGCATGCCGTACACGTGTCACATGCATCACCTTACACGTGCTCTAATAACACTGGGAACATTAGGGGGTGGCAAGTTTTTGATGTTTACGTTATCAACTGTCAAACAGGGAATAGAATGCTCTAAAAAGCTGGCATGCTGATGATGATCTGATGACGATTGCTCAAGTCCTGTGCTATAGGAGTATTTTCTGTGGCTTCTGATGTGACATTTTTTTTCAGATCCTTGGTTGAAAAGTTAGCCCCTGGGGTCTTATTTATGGGAAACACAGATGCTTCCAAAGACCAGTCTTGTGAAGGGACTGTCATTTCAAGGTCCCAGAAGTCGCTCTCTGATTTGCCTCTTTGTGAGGTAGGGTGCTGAGGGGAGTGATGAGAGAACTGTTTCCTTGGCTGTTGCCAGGATTTGAAGTTCCCAGATAGAAAGTTGACCAAACACATCGTCCTCCCCAGTTCTGTTTATCTTTTTTTATTTTGGAGAAAAATGTTCAGGTGGTAGTGGGCTCTAATTTTTATTTGATAATATGCAGAAGTCAAGTGTTAACAAAGAGCTAGGTTAGTCTTACTTGCTCATGTTTCCCTCTTACAGCCCTTGCAGTGTCACCACTGTATTTATTCTTGAGGGATTCTTGCCTAGATCTGAATTTCTGAAAGCAAGTTTATTCATCTCCCTGTGCTTTTGAAACAATGGCTTAGGGTGGTGAAGAGCTGTTAGACTGGGAGCTGGTGCCACTGAAGCATAATGGTAAAGAGATCTGTCTCGCCAGTCTGATCAAGGAAACCAATATTCATGGCAGAACAGATTTCAACAGTGGTATTTCTGTCTGAAGACACAAAGTGCTTGGGGAAGTAATTTAACAGTGAAGTGATCTTACGATAAAGTGTTAGAACAGGACATTAGTAAACAGTAAGAGCTTGACATACAGTAGTGTAGAAGAATCATTGATTTGTGGTGCTGTTATGTATGGCTGGTCTAAGGCTATGTCAAAATAGTGTTTTCTGGCAGCAAGAACCACAGAGATTGTCTGTAGTTCATGGTAGCAGTAAAGATATAATGTTCATAGCAGAAAACTATATGGGGCAATAAACAGTTTTTGTTGGGCATTAAATGAGGAAATGAAGTTAAAAGCTTTATATATGAATATAGCTCTTGCTGGAGGATAAATGGAGGATCTAAATAAATAAACTTCAATGTAACCAAAGTGCTTTTTTGTTTTCAAGTGCGTCTGAAAGTTCAGAGATTCTGATGTCTTGGGCTTTTCATTGAAAATACTTAAGATGGTCTACTTTTAGAGAACAAATAATTGAAGGCAGGTAACTGAGAGAGAGAGATTACATACAGTAAAAGGGATGTGATGCGATTGTACACATTTAGGAACATGTTCTTTTTTTCTGTCTGACTGTAGCACAAAACTTGCAGCTCAGGTCTTGGTAAGCGTAGAAGTCTTTTGTCCCTCTCAGCAAAAAAAAATAAAAAAAATCGTGTGTTCTGTGTAGACCTAAGAGATTTTTATTTCCTAGACTAGGTCTCAGACTGGAAATTCTTTTTGATTACATCTGCTTTAACCTTGTATAACATCAGAAATGAGAGTTCTCCATACGTACTGAAGGTTGTAAGTCCATGTGATCTACTGGTGCCTATTGATTGCAAACTAGTATTGCATGCAAATAGTGTCATGACTCAGTTCATGGGTCATAACATCTGTCTAAAGTTAATGTAGATTCTGGTTTGGTTAAATACTTACATAGTGAATTCTGTTTGAATTTTTTGGCTGTAGCACCATTATTTGCCGTGAGGGTGGCTGGCGAGGTGCCAAGAAGTGTTTCTGTCTTCATGAGATTATACAGTCAGTGTCTATAATCTTTAATGTTCCCATGTGGCTGGTTTGCTTTTCCTCTTTGGCCTGAGATTGCAGTCTGAGAGGACTGTGCGTAGTTCAAATCACACTGCAGGTGGATCAGGAACAAGGTTGTGAGTGAGCTACGTGTGGGGTTAAGATTTGGAGAAACCTTGAGATGCAGAGCTCAGCTTTAGTCCTTTCTCCAGGTAAAATTTTATACGCTTTCTTTAACCAAGGGCTGTTACACTTGCCCAGTGACTGGGTTAAAAAGCTAAGGTGAAGAAATGCTTATTTATGTCTTTTGCTTGTCATTAGCCTCCTGCAGCAAGCTGGTATGCTAGGTAAGAGCAGTACTCATTATATCAGAGTAGCTTTTTGGACCATGTAATGTGTTGAATAATTCTCTTTTTTTTTTTCCTCGTTTTTCTTTTTCTACTAATAGCTTTTGTTAAAGCATGGATCAGTTTGGGGATTTCATTGCTTTTTGTCAGTTCAGGTTCATAGAACATGACTTGTAGATTTGGTGAATTCTACATCTAGTATTGGTTATAAAACAACTAATATATGTAAACACAGAGTTGAGTAGACCATTAAGTTTTGAAGAAGGGTAAGTGAAACAGTTGATTTTTACATGTGAGTTACTTTGCTTTGTAAAATAGCTTTCTATTTTCTTCTTGGAAACCAAGGTTTATTTATTTTTATTTATTTTTATATTTTTATGGTGTCTCAATACCTTTTAAAAAGTTTTAAAACTTAGCTTTCTGGCAGTACAGTTTACATGTAGCTAACTTAGTAATCTTAAAATTTATGAAAAGTTGATAGGTAGTAAATATTTAGTGGCTAATTGTGTGTGTGAGTGGGTTATCCTCTGTGTTGGCGTAGATATTCTGTGTACAATATCTAACGCTTCTCACTTACTGTAGGGGTTTTCTCATCTTTGTTGAGCGATTCTGCTGGTCCTTAAGATCAGTCTTGAAGTTATGCTGTGCCTGTATGGTCTCAAGTCATGTTCATCACAGGCAACACCTGACGTGAGTTCATGATCAGCTAGGTAACTTCCCTAATGCAGCAAGAATCTATTAGCTTTTAAATAACTGTTTTGGGGGAGCATTCTGAGTGCTAGTGGAATTGCTGTCTTCAGGATGCCCCTTCAAGATCTTGGGCTCAGTCCCTTGACGCTCTTTTGACAACTGATGCTACTTACTTTGCTACGTATCTAAGTATGTTCAGTCGGAAGTCAGTAATTGAAGAACTTGCTTCTCTTACCACATTTTCATCTCCTAGGGAGACGACAAGAATAGAGATTTTGGAATATGATTTTGAAACTTTCTGACTTGATATTTTATTATTTTTTTTGACTTCTTCAGGTCTTGAATCTGATGGTTTCATCCCAGAGTGTTTTCATTTTACCTTTTTTTATCCTCTAAAGAAATCGTAGTTTTTCAGTTTCGATAAATGTGGTACACAAAGAATAAGAATCCTGTTTTGCCAACTCTGAAGAACATGTAATTGAAACACAAGCTGCCAAAAGAGGAGGAAGGGTGTACATGAAATCCATGTTCACTCAAAGAGTAATATGCAAACCAGTGTCCGGTGAAGTGAAAAAGGGGCTATTTACGAACTCAGAAGTGGTTCAGAAGCAAAGTGCAGAAAGATCGGGTGGGAAGCATGGGAGTAGATGTTCAGGTAGCATTCTGGTTACAGAAGGGATATACCTTACCTTCTTGTTTCTGTTTCTCTCAGAGAAGTGCTTTCCTGTTTTGACTTTATAGCAGGTGCTGTTTCCTTGCACTGATGTTAATGCAGGATTGGCCATAGAGCAATCCTACGTGTTCACCCTGCTTCCTGATGTTTGCATGTTCACAAATGCCTTTCTTGCTGGCTGTGTTTCACTTCCTGTTCGAGAAGGATGCCCAGAATGCTCTCCAGACTTCTGCTTAAGGAATAAGCAGGTTTAAGGCCTTGCTTTTTTTTTTTTCCCCTTTTCTTCTGCTTCTTTGCTTTGCTGACGTACTTTACATATAAAACAATGCCCTGTCTGGACTTCAGGTGTTTCAGCCACTGTCAAATACCACCTCTTCATTTTTTTCCCCCATTTTATTTAATCCAAGTGGGTTCTAGGGTGTCAATAACACCTGCAATTTTCTTTAATCTTTTCTGATGTAATGTTTCTCTTCCCCATGTTGCCAGCTATGCCTGCTTTGTTGCCTTCATCCCTTGTCTGAATTATACACCCTTGTAATTTAATCTCCCAGTCAATGTCTTGCTTTAATCACGCCTCGAGCATGCCAATTACATTACACTTCTCCCTTAGCACATGTGCTTCTAATTCACCACATTGTCACATACCAGCTCCACGCATTGCATGGATCATGTTTATGGTTCCTTCCCTGCTGCACAGAGAGGGAAGCAGTGAGGCGTTCTCCATCCGTCCTCGCTCTGTTACCAGTGTGGGATGCTTCCCGGGGAACTGAAGGGGGGCATATGACAAATGTGTTTTTGCTGGTGACCTTTACTGGGGAAAACTCTCTTCCAGTTAGGAGTCAATTATAGGATCATTCATGGTAGCTTGTCTGCGTGCAAATACATCATCTAACATTGAAGATTGCACTTCTTTAGTGCTGACTTCTGCAACTTCTGCAGTTGCTTTCAGTATCCTGTCCTACTGCGTGCACCAGTTGGCTGCCACAAACAGCTGGCCATGCTCTGTGGCTGCAGCTGTGCAGTTGCCTTTCGCTAAAGGGAAGCAGAGTGCAAAAGATGAGCCTGCCTCTGCTGTCCTTGTTTGCAACTCAGTTTGTTCCACGTGGAGCAGGGTTAGCGAATCTGTGTTCTTGAGGATTTGTTTCCATAGTTGGGATCTTTGGTATATGAGTGACCTACGAGCAGTGTGTAGAAAAGGCTGCAGCGTTGAGTTTATCCTTCTCAGTCATGAAAGTAATCTTTCTTGTCTATCCCACCATGTGTTCTCATGACTTTTGCAGGACTGCCAGTTTCAGATAAATTTGATGGAGATGTAGTAATGAATGACAAAGGCTGCTGGGTAGGGCACACAGCCTTTGTGGTTGTGTAAGCCTTGTTTCCCTAAGAAAACAAGCCTATAATCAAATGCCTTGCAGTATGGGAGAACATCTGAAAAATATTTGCCAAAGGAATCTACGGTCTCCCTAAGTGTGGCGTTATCCATGTTTCTCAAAACCATTCAAATGCTGTTTCTGTAACCACCAGCCCTGTGTCTGTGGCATACCGGCTGTATTTCAGGACAGCACTGCTGCACTGGCTGATGTGAGGCTGTTGCATTCTCGCAGTAGGATTGCCAAGTCCTTGACAGCCTCGGGAAGGATACAGGCTCAGTGGAAGTCTCTCTGTTGACTTCCTGAGCTTTAGACAATACCCTTGGAGAGCAAGGGCTAAATGTGCACTGTAGTTCAGTCAGTGTGACTGTTAATGCCTTGAATAACAGCTTCCGTGAGGTCACACCAGGCTCCAGGAGCTAGACATTGAGGAAGATAATTTGGAAGGGGAGCAGGACCTGATGATGAAGGCCACAAGGCACATGGGATATATACTAGATAGCTGTTTGCTGTATTCTTAATGAGTAATAATATATGTTAATAATGTGCAGTACTCATAGTATGCATTTCTATAGATTACAATATAAATGAATATGTACATGCTAACCTTTTTTCTTTCTGTCATGCTGGTTTCATCTATTTGCCCGTTTACCAACATAAAGTTGCCCGTTACATTGATCAATTCTCTAGTATTTGCTAGCCTTCAAGAGCTTTGCTCCCTCTTGGCTCAGTTTTGCTGACAGACCAGTTTTAGCGATAGGGTCATTTGGAAGGTAAGACGGAAGTTTCTTCCAAGGGCGTTAGAGGATACATGACTGTTGTGGTCTGCTGCTAAAGTAGATGCAACTGCAACTGGTGAAAATACCACCGCTGTGCTGGGCTTCTGTTTGCCCTGGTGGTCTTCTGGTCCTGGCAATTACCTCAGCTTTTTTCAGAGTTGCAAGGTATTTAGAGTCCTCCTTGAAACACCGTCCCATTAAAGCTGATGGCGGTGGCAGATGGACCTTATTGGAAGTATTTGTTTTGTTACTTAATTAGCACTCTACTCTCCCTTTGTGCTTTAGTGGTTGGTGGCTTTTTTCTGGGGGCTATGTTTGTTAGGCTTGGAAGAATTCCCAGGTGTTATGAGTATAAGAATATGGTTATGAAAATGTGTATTACTAGGTTTTGAGAGTGGATCTCTCTTACTGAACTAATAAATCTTAAGAAATAGCAAACAATACTGACTTGTATGCAGCCAGGTCAGAGTTTGGAAATAAGATTATTGCTGGAACATCTATCTTTTGTGATCATGTCCAGTGTTGAGCTTAGGTAACGACAGGCTTATCTCTGTATTTGAGAGCCAATGCTATGTTGCATTTACAGCTTAATACAAATAAGCAGAATTCTTTTGTGTTTCAGCGAGTGTGTGTAATTGCTGGCAGATGCGAGTTGTAGGTCAGTGTTCACAAACTGCTTGCCATTTCCAGAGCTCCCCTGAAGCCATGCTGCAGCACAAGCCTCTGCAGTTTGGGGACTGGAGGGCGAAGGCTGCTCTGCCCTAATAGGGATGGACAACGGAGGCAAGAGTTCTTCTGCTTAGAGAGGCCAATGCTGTAATACCCCTAATGCCTCACAACGCTGGCAGGCATCCTGGTTTGTTTCTAATGGAAAAAACACACCTTTGACAGTTTCTTCTATGACTCGATCTTCCAGACCTTAGCCTGGTTTACTGTAGATGCCATGGTAGCGCCTGTTTAGTAGTTCAGGATTACTGTATAACTTACCGTGTGCCGTTCTGCTGTTCCACAAACCCTTTTCTGCCATGTGATGTTGCCCCTTACTTGAAAATGTGACTGTAAGAAAATCTTATTTTTGTTAAATCTCTGCTCTGCAAATTTGTTTTATTGACTTGAATAAGGACTTTGTACTCCCACTATGTGTTTGATACAAGAGAAGTCTGAGGAAATCTGGGTATTTTCACACAACTGAGAGCTAGAATAAGTACTGTAAAAACTTCTTCATGAATGTAGTTTTGAGGGTGGAGGCATTCTCATCAGGCTGGGTTCATGTGAAGCGAACGTGAAACTACTGCTAGTTCATTTGTAAGGCAGTTAGTGGGAGTATTCCAAAATAGGATGGTTTCACAAGTGAAGTGGGGTTCTGTCACCCAGCTGTAAAATCTAGTTAAATGCTTTGTCTTCAGATGGTTTATTAGTGTCTTGTGCTATTGAGAAGACTTGCCAGCTATCTATTATATAGCTAGCATCAAGAAGAGAAATTGGTTTTTATTACTATAGTGTCTGAATGAATGGTTTGAGTGCACAACTGACTGCAGGCTTTTGAAGGAGAACGTGGTGCCTCATCCTCCAACAAGACAGCACTTTGTGCATCAGCATGCCCATAGATTATTCTTTCATATCTTGCATTTTCAGGGTGGCTGTTATGTTGCTGGTGCCGCAGCTGTTGGAATCCATGATGCTGTTAAGAGTGCATAGCTCATTTCTGCAGATTCTTCTCTGCTTTGTTTGCAGCTTCACCAGATGTCGTCATGTCAAAGCTGAGCTGAGTCTCATTCCTTTCAAAATTTTCCCCGGGGTCTATAGCTGGAGAGAAATGATCACCATTTAAATTTTTCAGGGCAGTGCCTTGAGCAACAAATGTGCTGGTGCTCTTTAATAAAAACAAGATTAGTTGGATTTATGGCCTAGATTTTCAGGAGAGATGCTAATGGATATGTGTGTCAACCGAGAGGAGATCCATATGTATGGACCTTGTATATCAATATGCAAGCTAGAAAAGTAGTAAAAGCAACATATTTAACATACGTACATATGAGATGAAATACTCTGAGCTTAGAGATAAATTGGATGTAGCTCTTATCAGTATAACAATATATCAGAGTGGCACTGAAAGCTCAGCTTTTCTTTGAGAAATTGCTTGCATTTCTGTCATATTGGCCCACAGTGATGCAAATAACCTGGAGAAACACAGAAGTGTTCTGTAATTTATCATATAAAGTGGAGGATTTGCTTCACTATGAAAACTCATGCCCTTTTTTTCTCCTAAGCATATGCTGCTGAAGCTGAGCCTGTCAATGTCAAGTACATGTCAGAAACAAGTTTTTATGGTTGCATTGCAAACTGCAGGAAATGTTTACATGCTACTAATCACAGTGGCTCTCTCCAGTGGGCACAGCTATACTTAGGCACAATGTGAAATTGGCTGCTATAAATAAAGTTCTTCCTCAGCTGTTTTCATAAGGATGTTGCATACACAGCTTAAAACCTCTGCATTGGTTTAAAAACAGAACAAAAAACCTGCCTGTGATGCTTAGCTCTTGAAAGCAACCTTGTGTTTTTTTTTTTTTAACAGTTGATAGTTGTTTCCCAGCTTTATTACATCACCTCCATTTGTACTGCAAGATTGATGTAGGAAATTCTGTATAAATGCACTCCATCAAGAAGCCATTGTGTCACCTTGGGTTCCTAAAGATGTTCACTGCAATGCAGCGTAATTGGCAAAGCCAACACGGAACAAACCTTCATGATTTATAAGTTACAAACACGAAGTCTTTAGGAAAGTTTGCTAAGTACTTTACAGGTCACCTTTATTTTTTCTGCCACAGATGCCTCGCCTCACAGGTTTCCTTTATGTCATTCTGTCCATATTCTGTTTATTATTGAAGTGAATAAAGTCACTGTATGTTTGGCTGAGTAGAATGTAAAATGTAGTTTTGGGGGGTTTACCTCAAAAGGGGCAAAGCGAAGAAGCACCAAATAAAATATGAACATTCATTGGGAGTGAAAAGTTTTCTGGAAAGAATGCAATTAATCCAGTGTTGAAAAATAATGTTGAAATTTATCAATTGCATCAAAGATAGGAGACGAATTCAGTATGTATGCTGCAAAAGCGTGTGGAGGAAGCTGGGGACAGCAAGAATGCAGAGCACTGTAATGATGATGCCAGCCAGCTCCCTAGACAGCAGCATATCAAACAGTCTGTCTTGAATTTAGTTCATTTCTAGGTAGCAATCATCAAGCAGATCTGCTCATTTCAGCTGATATGCTGAAATTTAATTCAACTTTATTTTGTAGTTAACTTCTCACAGAAAAAAAATGCATCACCTTCTGACCAGCTGTAGAGTTGATTGAAATACACAAACTACAAACCTGTCCATTTTTAAACTCGTGGAAACTTTTGTGGATGTTGAGACCCTGTGGAAACTTGTGGCTTCCTCTACTTTGTGTCACGCAACTGAGATTTTTGTTGTGAGTAATGACTTCTCTTTCTGATGCCTGATGTAAATAGCTGTGTTGTACTTCTGGCCAAGTTTGTCAAAGACCCCAGACCTACGAAGACAGTCTGAAATTTAGACACATATAAGAAGGTTTAAATACTTCTGTACAGCATTCCTAGAAAAACAGACCTAGCAAAGCCAGCATGAAATTTTAGTCCTAAATATATTATAAGTGAAGCTGGTAGTGCTGCCTATAATTAAGCTTGCCTCACATTTCCCATTATAAGACCCTGTTTTCAGTGGCATATAACTTTGCCAAATTTTAACTGTTTGGGCTGAAACTTTCCATGCTGAATGTCTGCCTCAGATGAATTGTTTGGAAAGCTTCAACAAAAAATGGTTTCACCATTTCTGGGAATGAAATTAAGAGAAAAATATTTTCTTTTGCCCATGCAAACTTAATTCTGGCATTTCCTGAGTTTTGAGCGCTTGGGTCTGTAGCCTTGATGTTTTTGTGTATATATATATATTTACATTTCCTTTAGAAAGGGAAAGTTCATAAAATAATGCCTACATGCATTTATTTGGATAACCAAAGAATGTTTAATTTGATGTGAAAACTGTAAATAATTAACTTACATTAGAAACAAGCAAATGATACTGATTTATTGTTTGTCTTTGGGCAAATCGATTGAGACCTGATTTCAGCAAGCCTTTCTCTCAGAAGGGACTGGACTGTGGGGAAGCTTTAAAACTGGTCTCTCAATCTTTTTCCTTTTGTTATTTGCATGTGAAATACAGCTAAGGAATGCTCTTGTTGCACGGTTTGCTGTCAGGCTGAGTTAAAGTTTACGGGGCATTTTGATTTGAGTTGTTGGAATACACCCCAATGTCACCCAAATCTATCTAAGTAGCAGGCTTAATGGTTAGCTGGCTCAAGTGGGGTATCTTGCGTTGGGTTCTGTGGCAAGGTTTTGGTACAAATGCACTAGTCCTTGTGTCTCCAGATGCTGAGAACTTCTAGGAGAAAGATTATTTTTCTAGATGCATATTAAATGAAGAGTTAAAGTATCAGCCACCGAGCTTGCACGTACAAGGTGGTTCAGAAGGTGCATTTATATGAAGTTTTGTTCTGCTGGCTCCAAACATCTTGAGCAAGGCTGAACTCTCCTGCTTGGAAGGCAGCTTAGCTGTTGTTTCTGCTTACCGTGCTGGCTGGAGCTGTTTTGCTTGTGCTGCCCCCTGTGAAGTGATACACAGCCAGTGCAACGTGGTTGGATGTTATGTTGTTCCCTGAACGGCTGTTAAATGTCAGAGGAGGATTCTAGACGCTGGAGAAAATACTTGGGGGCTAAAAACATGTTGGTGTTTACGTCCGTGAGCTGACACGAGTGGAGTGAGAAGAGAATGTACTAGGTGGGGGCACAGGACTATATTCTCTTTCCATTAAGACATCACATCTGCAGAGTGATGATGGATGCTACTTCTTTGGTCCTCTTTCTATTCACCTTCCCCTGTGTGTTCAGTGAGCAGTCTCCATGGAGCTGTGAGCACAGTGTGCCCATACCAACACTAAGCGCTACGCAGGACAGCTGGAAACCTTGCTGGAGCCTTTGAGGCCCAGCCACATATTTGTATTTGCTCTTTTTGCATCCCAGCTTTGTCTTCTTCCCTTTTATCTTTATCCCTGTTGCTTACTCCTGACTGTAACTGAGAGCTGGCGTAGTCCTGCACAGAAACGTGTTGATGCTTTCTGTTCATTCCTCGTATTTCCTTTCTGGCAGAACGTAAGGTGAAGCAAGGGAAGGAAGCAATTACAACTCTTCTTTAAATGCAGGTCAATCCCAGGGAGAAGTCCAAGCTGGTATATGCTACCTGAGAGAAATTACATTGATAACTTGTGAAAGAGGGGTGCTGCCTGCAAACACTGCCTGTATCAGAAGCAGACCCACACTTCAGAAATTGCCATGTGATACCTCAAAAGAGTCCCTAAAAACTCTCATCTCATATCCAGGATTTTCAGTTATACAGGTACTGGTGATGAGAACTTCAGGCTATCTTCACATTTCCTGACTTTTACCACAGATGCGTATTCATTGTTTGTTTGTCATTGTTCACCTATCCAAAGTATTTCAGAGAATAGTATCTTCTACTGAAGCAGAGTTTTTAATTGAGACTTGGTTGGATTCCTTCATATTTTCAATCGAGCTTTGTTGGGTTACAGTCTGGAAATGAAAAAAAAATAATTCACAGGAGTATTTTGTATGGTGGCTCCTAAAAACCACATCAAGCTTCTGGGACCCTTTCCATTAGCCTGGACTGGAGGAGAAGAGTCTTTGAAATTCCTACAGTTGAATTGGAAAAGGATACAAAGGGTGACGATGGTGAAGCACAAAAGTGAAACACCCAGTTTAGTGCTCTGTACCTGGTCATAGCAGGAGTGGGGCCCTCCCCGCTACCCTGCCTTTGGTGTGGAGTAAGGAGGCTGAGGCTGGCTGTAGGACAGTGCTGGGTGGTTAGTTGTTCAACTTACTGAGCAAATTTGAGCAAAATCTCAGTCAGTTTCACTAACAGTGGGGGAAAACAAAAATAGTTGGGGAATGCAGGTGGAGGTGTGTGTGGTGTCATTCTGCAGAACACAGATGCTCAGGCTCGACTGTGCCGGAAACTGTTCCGATAATGAAAATGTAACTTGCGTCTTTGGGCCCCTGACAGATCAGATGATCTTGTATGTGTGGGAATGGTCACTTTAGTGGTAAAGGTAAGGTCTAATTTTTGCTGCATATTTGATGTTAATTACTGGATAGAAATCTTTTTTTATTTTTCTCAAATAAAGAGTAAGTTTCTGATTGAAGTATTTGTGAAGTAATAAGATGGAGAGTTGCTGTGGAGTCAGACAGGTGTGTAAGTTATATCATTTGTTGTCTTAACGTTATTATTGCCAGGGGTTTTTAGTTGCATTGCCCAGGAAATTCTTTTGAAAAAGATGGTGCCAGCTTGATACATTTTTCTGTGTTACTGGCAAGAGCTGTGACAACAATGAAATCACTTTCTGTCTCTGTGATGCAGGCCCAAGGCAAGACTTTTTGCTTTTCACAGCTTTGTGTGTACTTAACTCTAAGTAGAATTAATTCTAGATGAATGTAGTTTGATCAAAAGAGCGTGCAGCTCTATAAATGACCTTAACTCCCTCTTCAGGCTAGTAACAACTGCACTCAGAGGTGGTGCAATTCTCCCCCTTTTAATGGTGGTCATTTTCCATTTAAAAAAAAAAAAAAGACAAAAAAACACTAAACCTTTGCTCCATCCTATCAAGGAAGGAATTACCAGAGGACTATAAACTGCATTCCCACTTCAAAGGCTTTTGAGCTAACTTGGATTAGACTTCTGTCTTGAATGCTCTCCTGTTGAAGGGCTCCATCCAGCAGCTAACAAGCTTGGCCCCGTTATGTCTCTGAACTCGGTCCCTCAAAAATGGGAGTGGTGGTATATACCGAAGGGGAAGTTGTTTGCATAGCATTTCTCTTGAAATGTTGTCTCTGTCTCGCTCTGTTCCTAAACCACGTGTGCATTCTTTCAAATAAAATTTCAATGGATGTGGTATTTTCCCTCACTTCCTCCCCTGAACGGGTGTTGACGTGCTATTAACCAGCTGCGTTGTTCTGCTCCAGAGATAGGTGCCCTCGCAGCGTGGCTCAAGTAGCTCCTGCAAGCAGACAGCTTGTATTAAGCTGTTGGGATCGCTCGAGACCAAGGTTCCAGAGGAATGCTATGTCTGTGTGGCAAACGACCTGGAAAGGTACTTTGTTGCGTATGTGGAATTGCGCTTCCAACACGTATCTATTACAGCCATCAGACCTCGTTGTACAGCTTTTGTTCTCAATTCAACAGAATATTGAGGCAATTCTATACCTTTCCTGATTGAGGTTCAAATATATAACTGAAAATCTGATGTACTGGATAAGAGCCTTAAAAAACTAGGCTTTCTTCAAGAATACTTCTTGGAAAGAGTATGGCAGGAGGGTGAACTTCAGAGTAACTGTGTGGAGCAGTGGTCCCTATATGTTGTAGCCCTTGCTTGCCTTTCCCAGCTGCTCAGTGGGCTTTTCTTTAGTTTGTAGGCTCTTAAGCACAGGAATGATCTTTCACTCTTATTTCTACAGTCATCTAAGTATGTTTGGTCTGGAATACCACAGCAATGTAAATAATATCTATAATCTTGTGATGAGCTTCCAAACGAAGTCCTGCTTCTGTAGTTGAATCTTTCTAGGAGTATTGGTTGCTCACCTTCCTTTTGGGAAACCGGCTTCTGTAAGTTTTATTGATAGAGGAGTTTGCAATATTCTTTTAAGGCAATTACTTAACCGTAAGTAGTGTTCCTTTAGTACAGTTTAAAGCAAGGCCACATTTTGAGTTTTAGTGCATTTAAGTGCAGTTATCCTCTCGTGAACATAATGCTAAAAATTATGCTAGAAAAAAGGCTCTGCGGAAGTCGAAGATGAGTTCAGGTTGGACATTATACACTGATTTCCCAAGGGGACTCCTTCAGAGTGTGGAGAAGCAATTTCAGCATTCATGTTTCCATTGTGACATAATTACTGAGGATTTTAGTATCTTCGTTCATCTTATAATTTGTTAAGTTGTTTTGGATTATGCTCCCAGAAGGGGGGGGGATAAACCTGAATTAGAGTATTTGAGTGTTGGGATCTAAAAAGAAAGTCTGAATCAAGAAATGAGACTATACTACTTCTTTAGCATAAGAAGCAGGCCGGTTACACTCTCTGAAAAACAACTTTGAGGCAGCCGCACTCAGCTCCATGAAGCTGCTAACACACATTGCCGTATTTCTCGTGAGGCTGACAATGTTTGCCAAGCGCTGACCGATGCCGTAATGTAGGCCAAACACTTGACAATATTTATATTATCTGTAAAGTGGCTGACAACATTTAATAACATCTGTGAAGTACTTTGGGATGTTAATGATGTATTCAGCGAGGACCTGAGGAGCTCTGCAGCATTACAGCTAGCTGGCCACACTTGTGCTGTGCACCAAGGGGCACAGCGCGCACACGGACACGTCTTCGGTGCTGATGCAACTCCAGCCCTGTGGGGATGTGTCAATGATGGGCTTAGTACAAAATGTCTGTAAAAATGGTGATGTCCATAAAGAGCTTCTCTCTAGGTAGGGGATTTTTTTTTTTCAGTAAAGCTGAACAGCTGTTAAATGACACCAAGTTAGGGTCTACTTTCTTTTTGGGCACATTGGCTACCCTTATAATTAAGGTATTGAGCTCATGCTTGGCACCTGCAGAATTAACTGCATTTTTCATACAACCTTGGTTAAATTGCTTAAGCTCTTCATGTCTCACTTCTCTATGTGCATTAGAGACTCCAAAGACCTTCAGAACATAATTTCTATCACCATGTGTGTGTGTAATGCAAAGTGTGTCAGTCCTGGCTGAAGTTATGTGCTCTAGAAGCTATCGTTAATACAAGTGTTCAGACTCCAGCGTGTGCAGTTTCAAGTGGATTCTGGACTGTTCATCTGAGTGAGGCTACTGTGCACTTCTAGCTATGTGTAAATAATTTCTGTGCCTTATGGACCTTGTACAGCAACTTAAGAGCCTTGTGAATGAATGGGAGGTTTTATGTAAACATAGTTATTACAGTGTGTAAGGATACTGATGGTGGCTCTAGTCTCATGGGACCTAGAAGTAGAAGTCATCGCTGCAGGAAGCAGAAAAGGGATTGAGTCAATGATGAGAAGAGCAAAACACGTGTGTATATAGATGTATCTGCTACAATATTCAGCCACACGTGCTGTAGCTGTGGCCAGAAATAGTCCTTGTGCGCATTCACAGCTGAATGATACTCGGTGTGGTGTGAAGCCTTCAGAGATCTTCACCTTGCTGGATGTGCTGGGGTAGGGTAGGTTCATAAGGCTTTGGGATATACTGGTATACAGCGGAAGATGCCCAAATGAAACAAGTTTTACTTTAAATATATAGGAATGTCAACTTGTGGAATGGCAGTGTTCTGAAATCTATCACTAATTCTGGACTGCTTTAAAAATGGAGGTATCCTATCAAGATGAATGCAAACTGTGTACGTGTCTGGCAATGGAAATCTGTTTTGAAGCTTTCTGTGGTCTTGAAGTAATCTTTGTTTCATAAGTGGGAAATGCTATTTAATTCTTCACCATTTCTTTTGTAGTATGTAAAGTTGTCTTTTCAATATTATTTCTATCTTCAATTCTCCTCGAAAAAGAGCAAAATTGGTGAACAGTAGTTTTCAGGACAACATTGTTTTCCTTTCTTTCTGAGGGCTCTTTGCTTGACCGAAAGCTTCCTAAACTTCATCACAAACACTGGGGCCCGATTGTGTGGTTCAGCTTTTACTAGTCACGTATTCTTATGCCAGTAATTTCTTGGCTACAAATCGTTGCAGTTGCAACTTATTAGAACCTTGAGAAACTGACTGCCTGTACAAGTCGTGTGCTTTTGTCATGCAGGTGATGAAAATTGTGTAAAACACCACCTACCTTGCCATCACTCAGTAGCTGAACAGAAGCCCACCTGCCTGCTCACTGAGTAGCAATTCCGTGTAGTAGCAAGACCGCAAGTGTCAGAAAGTACTCTTCATCCTTAATTTCTTTTGCAAGTGAGAAGTAACGCTTTGGGTGTAAAATAAATATGCTGCTTGAAGAATAGCATATTCTTCAAATGCTTCACAACAGTTAATTTGTTGTGGGAGGAGAAGTGAGAACAGATCGTTGTGGTGATAACTCGTACTTGACCATACTGATTCAGTTTTTCCTCAGGCTTGGACTTGGTGTTCCTGCAACTGCCTAGTACTCTAGTTTGTACGGAGGGAAAACGTGTTGATTGTGCCAAGGGCACAAGATCTGTAATTAGACTGAAAAATGCAGCATCTTCCCTCTGTCAAGCTGCTTCAGTTGCACTATCGCAGTTTCTTGGATCCCCATTCAGAGAGCGTTACACGGTCCTGCTCTGACACACCAATTTACTTTACTCCCAAGAACTGCTTTATTGGATTTATAAACGATTTTTCTTAGCTCCATAAAACTAGAGTTTGACTTACACGGTGCTGGTTTTACAGTTTTAAAGCTTGTGCAACATAAAAAATGACATTTTTACCGTGACATCCTCATTATGCATGAGCTGCAATGCCTTACATAGTACAACTGCAAGGTTCCTTTTCAGAGTAATGATCCCCAGCTCGTACCTGTGGAAGAATTAAAGCAAACATTTAGACATTGCTGGGATCCATTACATAATAAGAAAAACTTTCAACTTTGCTGACAGCAGTCTTTTACTTGTCTCTTAAAATTTAGGAGATAAAAAGGTAAGAACTGATCAAACTGGCCTTCTCCTCCTCCTCCCATGAGGGCTCTGTAAAATTCAACAGGTGTGAAATGGCAGGAGCACACTGCAGCCCAGCGTTGCTTTTCCTTGCGTGCGTGCGCTCCGAAGGATGCTACCATGCCTCCGGCCTTCTGCGCATTACTAGAAATTTTACCTGCTGCTTCTGTTTTGTAATTATTTATTGTTTCTTCTGGCGTAAAGAGAACAGATGAGTTACTTTTTCTTACATAGTCATAGGCATTTCTTCACCTCATACCTTTTTCTTAGAGAAGAAACAAGTTTCGAGGTTGTAACTGCGAGCTGATGGTCAGCCTCTGATCTTCAGCTAAAAGCTGCTCATCAAAAATGCTAGTGCACAGAATTTGCAATGCTGCACACCTGCTGGTGGTAGAAATAAGAGGTGGAAAACCTCACTTTTTGAAGTGTTAAACTAATTTCTAGTTCAACAGTTTCAAAAGCAATCTGGGTATGTGGTCCTCAATAATGCTGTATCAGGTGGTTTAATAAAAGATGCTTATCTCTTACAAACTTTGCATCCATCTTTCCTTAGAAAGTTTCAGCAGTGCTGTTAATATAATGCACCAGGCTTAACTAATTACTCATGTTGTGCCAGACGGGTGCAACCTGGCAGCTGTGTTCCTCAGAGACTATCGTGTTGCAGGGGGGTTGAAACACTGCTTCTAAAAAGGCAGAAAGAGTAGCTGAGATGGATGCGTGCTTCTTGAAGGCGCAGTCATCTTTAGAGACTTCTAAAGACTTCTAGAGACTTTAGAGACTGGGGTTGCTAATGGGACAAATGGGCTCAATGTTTTTTAACCACAGATTTTTTAAAAGAATGCTGGAAATACATTATATTGACTTACACTGCTGATAGAAGGAGATTCTGTCCGTTATAAAGAAAGAAGCTTAAACTTCAAAACCTGGTGCTGAGTTTCAGTTGAGATTTATCTTTCCAAATATCAGAGAATCAAGTAAGAGTGAGAAATCTGCTAGGAAATATTTTTTGGCTCAATTTCTTAAGCAGATCTGTAATGTGAAATGATGCAAAAGGTCCTTGCGTTCATGTTTGCTGTATATAGGTGCTCTCTAGACAGTTGCAATTGTGGGTCCTGTCAAAGTCCAAGCAAAAGCTTACTCAATGGCATGTTTTCAACCCCAATAATTCATCTTACCCTTCTCAAACAAAGGCAGAGACAAAGGATGAGGCCCTGCACTCCACCCATCTCCCCTTCCGCAGCCTGCAGTACATGTTGCTGAAATGTCTAGCAACAAGGCTGGATGGAGCAGTGCAGACTTCCAGAGCAAATGGGTGTTTTGCATCTGTGTAAAGTTTTGGCTTTCCTTGATTGAAATCCCATCCAGAGGAATGCTATACACACAGAACTCAGTTTTTGGCATCATTGCATATCACTATTCATGATGAAGACTTAAAACTGAAAAGCTTGTGCTCATAGGCCATGGCATTGAGCGAGTTTATCAGCCTACAGGAGCAGGATGAACAATTTTTTCAAGTCCATGGTTCTGCAAAAAAGGGGGGAACTAAGAAAGGAACAGGGACTTACTATCTTTCTTTTATTCTGTTCCTGGGCAGCACAGTAGCGACAAAGCCACAAATAAACACAACAGATCTCCTTAGGAGACTGAGTCATGCTTCTGAGTTATGATCACGATTTCTGGGACAATATACAGTATATATATACACACAATATATACAGTCTGTAAATATACTGCAGAAATCATAGTTTATGCTCTGAGACTTAGAGATTAGCCTTGTTTGAGCTGAGAAATCAACAGTTAATTTCTCCAGCTCCCTGCTTTGGAAAGTCACCTAGTGATCTGTGCAGCACGTTTTGCTGCTGTTCACTTCTGTACGCTCAGGTAATGGAGGATCTACAGATTATAAATAATAATTCTCTAGATGCTTCATTAGGAAGAATGCAGTCATGATGGCTGATTCTTTTTTAATCATAAAAACTGACTTCAGTTCTAGCATTGCCAGACAATCTAATTCTGTGCATAATTGTCTCTGCAGTTGGAAAGCTTTTCTTAATTTTTACATCTTCCTTATGATTCTTAGTAGCTTTATGCTATCATTTTGAGAATCCAAAATGTAACTGCAACACTTCTTTGCAAGTCAGCAATTTGTCTTAATGAAGCTGGTTTTCACAGGTATCAGCCAAATTTCTGCCTTTATTGAAGTGATTCTGCTATATTTCTACATTCTGCATACTACTTAAATACTCAGAGTGAAAAGAGAAAGTAGATAATTTCTTTTTTTCATTACATATCTACTAGAAGACTAATACAGCATCTTTTAATCTTTTCTGTTCTAAACAACTTCAAAATTTCCAGGCTTTTTTTGGATATTTTGTTTGAGTACTCAGTTCAGTTGCTCACTTGCGTAGTTGATTTCGTGTTTTCAGAGAAGTTTTGAAAACATGTTATAGCTTCTATAGGGAGCTGAGATCCCTCTGATGCTACGAACAGTTTCTCTCACAGGCCATTCTTTTGTTTATGTATACATATTTTTCTGCACCACAAAGTTGCTATCTGATGCCCAGAGCACATGATCATAATTCCATCATTTTCTGTATATTTGGTATCAGATATGAGATATTCCAAGCCTCTGATTTGTCTAATTTGATTATTCTTGACTAAGATTAAATCTTGCGTTTTCCACATTGAATCCCAGATTTTTCCCAAACCACTCGTACAGTTTGTTTTTGTGCATTGGTTTCTGATCCACTCTCCCTTTGTAGCCCTGGCTGGCTTGGTGTTGGCTGTGTGCTTAAGAAACCTATTTCATCATGTGAGTTATTCAGGAAAATACTAAATAAACCGTAGCAAGGGCAGACTGAAGCCGAGCAGTGCAGGAATCAGTGATACCAACTTGGTCAGCACGGTTTTCCACCCGGCTTTGCACATACATCTGGACTAAGAAATGCTCAGAAAGACAGCATCAAAACGTTGCTAAATCAAGTAACTCCTCCTGCTGGTCTCGTTGCCCTGTCTGCCAGTTTTGATAATTTAGGGCCTGGACTGCATCTACTGCTTTTCCCCAGTCTACAAAATTTGTCAGTCTGCTCTTGGAGGTAGATTGCTTTGACATGATTTGCTCTTGAGAAACCCATGTTGGCTGTTAGTCATCTGTCTCTTGCTTAGTGTTTGTGTAATGATTTGTTCCAGTGTTTTTCCAAGAACTGAAGTGAAAAGGCGATTGCTGCAATCTCTGAAACTTTCAGATTTTCTCAGAGTATGCAAGGATTAAATGCATCTGCAGCAATTGATTGGTAACACTGGATCTGTTTGTACACATGCACTTTTTTCCCCGATGCTAACAGGAAATTTTATCTCCGTTCTGCTGGGTTGTCCTACTCCGCTGTTTATAATTTCTCAAACTTGTGGCTTGAGTTTTGTTGGCAGTGTAGCCAATTAGCGAAAGCATGTTCCAGATGACAGAATCTACAGGAAAATGCTGGGACTAAAAGCAGGGATTTAATGTTTAATAGGAAGTGTACAATACTTCATTGCAATTTTAATTAGTTCAGCTTTTGGCACTCTGTAATGGTGGTGTTTTGTGTTTAAAAACAAAAGCACATATAGCAAACAAAATTGTTTTGTTAGAAAATAAACACAAAATCTTTCTTTCAAAGCTCTGGCAGTTCCTGAAACCAGTCAGTGCTGTGTTTCTCTACAGTGGTTGAAATATGTCAGGCAGGTGTTTCAAAAGTCCTTATGCTGCAGGGAAATAAACTCTGATGTAATCTGCCTAATTTGACTCTTTGAATTACTTTCAAGAACACTTGCTGTTTGTAATGGAAATAGCTCACCAACCACTTCAGAGGGGACTTTGTAATGTGAGCTGGTAAAACTCTGCAGGTGTAGTGGGTTTTTTATTTTATTTAACATCTTAGGTTTGTTTACTTTAATGTGTTACTGAAAAAGTGACATAAAAGTGGTTTAACAAGTCATTTTTCATTTGAAAAATGTTTTCTTATTAACAAAGTTAACATCCAGTATTCTGCAATAGAACTACTGACTCCAGGAAACCACATTTTGCCCAGGAGAATATGTTTCCTGAGGCTGAAATTCCCCAGAGACTTTTGTTTGGGATTGTACATACCTGAGGCATTTTGGCGTAAGCATCAATTAAAAAATGGGAAATGGTGTTTTCCTTGCTAATTCTTGGCTACTGAATGGAGGTTACTAAAAGCCCTCTGTTTTACCAAAGCTGTTTTAATTTGTTTTTTCTTCCTAATTTAAGTTTGTGAATTAATCTGGGTTGGCCTCAGGAAAAAGATCCCAAGGTGTCAGAGTTCAGCATTTAACCTACGGTTTTAAGCAGTTGTGCTTGACCTAAAGTTGTACGTCTTGAGCGAGTGGTCATTTACAGAAACAGAAAATCCGTCTGTGATGCAAACTTCAAGATGAGTGTTGAACACATAATGCCTTGTAAGTAACAACACTCAAACACTTTTAAGCTGGAAGGAAATCCAGTGAAAAACTGACAAAGACTGACAAAGATCAGTTTCTAGGTTCTGCTCATCGTGCCCGTGAGCATTTATGCCCAATTTGAATAGTGCATTAGTTACATTTATTGGTGTGTAGACTGTTAATGCTATACTTCAGTAGAGATTTAAAAAAAAACAAGTTTAGTTTCAAGAAGATGCTGTTTTGCATGTTTGCAATTGTGGGGCTTAGTGGAGATAGCAGAAATCAGGACTTTTTTTTTTAATTTTAAATAGCCCTTATTGTATTTTGTATTGCTTTGAATAGTTCTGACTTCAGATATACAAGCACTAATGCAATCTTTCAAGCACCTGCTTGGCACCTGCCAAGGTGCAGAGCTCTCTTGTTGGTGTTGTCAGGCTCAGTAGTCAGTTTTAAACGTCCATAAGCTGCTTATTTCAGAACTGAAAGCAGAGCACTCATTTTCCAGTCAAGGCCACCATTTGCCCTTGCCAACTCTGGAGTTCTAAATCAAAGCCATTTCTGAATTATCCAAGCACAAAAAAAACCTGAAAAATAAAGTTGACAGCTGTGAGGTTTTCTTTCCACATTCATCTACCTCAGAAACAGCTGAATGGATTTATAAGACTTTCCAAAAATATCCCCCTCTATGCTAAGGGCAGAGTTAAACAGCAGAAAAACTTAGCAAATCTACTACAACTCACTTTGTTTTGACAACTCTTGTCTCTTCCTTATTTACCAATTGAAGTAATTTACGCAAGTGTGTTTTGTTTGTACTAGTATTTCAGGGATGACTGCTCTGCGTGTACATTTCTGTGTTTACAGAAAGGTTGGTTGCAATTCATTATTTCCCAGGGTGAGGAGCAGAGTATTAGTCAGAGGTCAAACCATGACTGGAGCAGTCATGACTTGTGAACATTTTCTAGCTGAAGGTAAAACTTGAGGAGTGACCCACAAGCAGAAAACAGTCTGACCAACGTACGAAGTGAATATAGACAGTCGGAAGAAGAAGGAAGGGGAAAAAAGACAAACCAACAACAAAACCCCACAACAAAGCCCCATAAAAACATCTTCATGCCATTTACAAAAACGCTTGGAAATGTGATGCGCAAGGAAGATGTCTGATATTTGCACTAATAGTGCTGTTGGCTCTGTATGCCCAAATGAATGACATTTCTGTCCTAGTAGTGAATTTAATAGTTTACAAACAAGTTGAAGCGAGGTTCACAGTTGCTTTGTATTTCCCTGAAGCTGCACAATGCCTAACAACTGCTTTCATCTGACTGTATCCACGATCTGTGCACACCCCGGTTAGGGGGAGCAAAGAGTTAACCAGTGCCTCCAGCACCTTCCCTTTGAACGGGCCGTAATGATTTTATGCTCTATAATTTGATCACATAAGTGGGAAGCCATAATGAATTAGTTGGTTGTTGTTCCTGCAAGTGTGCATTTTATTACAATAGGCACATCTGGGGAGCACCTCGTGCTCTGCAGCATCTATAGGAAAGGACCTGCATTCCAAATCCGAGCTGATTTTGACTTGTAAGTCTGTTTTTATGAGGTGTATGTGTGTGCCTGCCCCAGGAGAGTGAGCGCTGTTTCCAAAGGGGCATTTGGATACCATATGCTTGGAAAATGCTGGCTATCGCTCAGAAGAAGCAACATACCTCCTCTTGGTAAATGCTGCAGCCCTTAGTGAAAGGTTTCTCTCTACAGCATGCTCTGAGAAATGATGAGTGATAGATAAAAAAAACGTGAGTTGCTGTCTGCGATCCGTTCTGAAATTTAAGCTATTGAATAGGTTTTGAAACTGAGGTTTCAAAACTGAAATGTTATCTCTGTGTTCAGTCACACTAATATCAATGAAAATATTCCTGCATGCTCTAGGTGACATGAATTTTGCCTCATATGAGTTCAGTGACTGCATAGCAGCCTTAGTGTTTCATTTGTGAATTCAATAGCTTTATTATTAAACCAGAACCGGTACTGGTATTTAACCACGCTTAGATTCAGTTTGGTTAGGGCCCAGGGTATCTCAAGCAAAAATCGAAGCCCCGTTCCTGGGAGCATACAAAAGCAGGGAGTGTGAGCTGGGCAGTAGTCTTTGTCTTGGCAAAGGTTGCCCTAGATGATTTAACAGCTCCTGCCAGCTCCCCATTCCAAGATTCAGCTGTTTTAAAGTGCGTAAAGACCACATTGCAATTCAGGACGTGAAAAAAACTGCTTGTGTGGATGTAAAATCGGGGTTGTTAGTGCCTGAAGGCTCAGGCTGGTGCTTTTTCCACCTGGCTCAGTTAACCTGCAAGGCTGAGCACTGAGCAGGTGTGCAACAGGATGGGGAGAAGCCTGCCCTAATGCTCAAAGCAGGAAGTGTTTCTATGGGAGTTAATACTGATAAGCTGAATTTGGGGTGTGGAAAGATCTGTGAAATCCTCTAGCCTCATTCTTCCCTCCTTGTTCTGTGTCCTCAGTCACTCCCCAAATAATTTTGTGCAAGCCAACTCCAAAAATCCAGTCCTTCAAAATGCAGTTGTGCAGCGAGAGGCCGTCTTCAGTGATGCGGTGACAGGTCACAATGCCCGGATGCGGGGCAGGAGCAGGCGCTGCAGCCTGGGGCAGGTCCCATGGGCTGAGGCCGAGGAGGCCGTCAGGAGGCAGCAGCTGCCCGCGGGGAAGGTGTTGGCCTGGGGTACCAGTCTGTTCTCACACCTCCGTGGAGAGCAGTGGCTGGTTCGAGCAGTTTGCCTAAGGTAAGAGCCCTGGGTGTGTTTCCTCTTCCTTAGATGCGTTCCGTGGGGTGATGGTGCCTTACTGCGTTACGGTACAGGTCTGTGATACCAACTTCAAATTGTTGGCTCAGGCGGTTGGTCTGGATCATCTTCGTTAGGTCCCTTCCAACTGCGCGAGCTATTCTATTCCAAGCTAATTGCGAGCTTTCCACTCCTTAATGCCTAAAAAAGGAAGAAATTTGATCAAAATCTTTAAGCTTCATTGAGAAGTAAAGTGTCTTTCGTTTGCCGGATGGACCATGACAACGTGACGTGAGAGTTCAGAAAGCAAAAAGCAAGGAAAAAAGAATCCCAAACATTCTGAGCTGTTGGGGCTGGCAGTAGCACAGCTGACGCCCCGGTGCAATAACCCCTTAGTGGTTACCAGGCCTTCTGTGCGGGCGCACGGCAGCTCAGGTGACTTTGTGTCCCAGATCTGTTGGTTTTGTAGATGTTTTCACAACAGTGGTAACCATGTTTTGTAAAGAACCAATAAGCCACGTGGGAAAATGCCAACATCTATTTAAACATGCAGGTATGTTTTTTGTCAGCCAAGGAAAAATCCCTACTGCGGTCCCACCAGCTGACACGAGACAATGTACAGCTCCAGGGCGTGTCTGTGCCACCCAGCGCTGTGTGTCTGTTCCACACTCTCCGAGTCTGCCTTGGTGGTCACTTCAAGTTCAGGAGGAATATATGCTCAACACGCAGCCCCTGTCTGCAGCGTGGTGTAGTGTTTTGGTGAGTCTTCTGGGTATTGACATGCACATTGAGAGATTCCAAACGGTCAGGGAGCAGGTGGAAGGAACGGGTTATCCTTACAAAGGAGGAAATTCAAATTTTTGAGCATTACTGCGTTTTGTTTCTGTGTCATTACTAAGAACCCAGTGGACTTGTGTCTTGCAGGTATTTCTGTTCAAATCACTGGTCAGAGCAACCTACCCTGCAGTGAGACTTAAAACCATCCCCACCAATCCACTGTGACTTGTTATTGACTTTTCACTTTTTTTTTTGACTTGAAGTCATGTTGCCACCGAATGATTCATCATTCTGATTATGAAACTACTGTTTTCTGAGAAGTGAGCCTATTTCTGGCAACACCAGGGAACTTGTTGGCATGAGGCTGAGGATTGTTTGCTCATTTATTCCAGGTAATTTTGTGAGATTTCATAGAAAAAGACTCTCTGGTTCTTTTGCTTCCAGAGGCAACCTATGTAGGCATCTCAGACTTCCCGGTAGGTTTATCCAGAACGCTGCTGTACCTGTGCAGGTAGAGATCCCGTACACTAGAGCATACGTTGACCATCTGCCCAAATCAGAACTTCTCACATGTTGCGTGCAACAGGCAGCTTCACACCTGGTGTGCTAAAAAAGTCTGTGTACTGTGGTAAAGTGGGGCTTGGTCTGTCTTGCCGATGCCCAGCCTGCAGTTAGCAGCTCGGAGGCTGGGTTGTGCTGGTGGTCTCACGGCTTCTGGCTGGTGTCCTGTGGCTAGCACTGCCGTGGCATCAGTAACCCTGTTTTTCAAAGTGTTTTTTTGTTTCGTGGTCTGTTTGCTCTGTACACGCACAAAAACATAGCATATTTTAGAATATATAGAAATAAAAGTAGAAAAATAAGAATAAAGAGTAAAGTATAAAGCAGCAGAAATAAGTATAAAGATCGAGTAGGTTCTTTCTTCAAGATGGCTTGCCTCAGGTCTGCTTTGAGGCTCAGCTGTGGACAGAACTGAGTTTTTCTGCTCTGAGGACGTGGGGTTGGGACCAAAGCTGGGGTTCCAGCAGGACTTCATTGCAGTTGTAGCATGAGAAAAGAGTTTCTGACTCTTTTTGTGAGTTTCAGAGAGTTTTCCTTCTATTTGAAGGCCGCGTTCAGAAGCTATATGCCTGTGTGCACCTGTTTTGTTTAAAAGAACTTTTTGTCCATCAGAGATGCTTGGCAGCAAAACCAAAGAAGCATCTTTGGGTTGAGGAAACAAAAGATGAGTACAAAATATACGCTTCATTTTCTGAAACTAATGGCTGTAAAAACTACTTTTTTGATGTTTTGAAACCTGATGTTAATTAAGTACTTCTGGTTGCCATTGCTGGATGAGTTGCTCTTTCTTTTAGTTCCCCATCTGCAAAATGGGGATAAATATTTTCCTACCACATAGAAAGATCATGTTAAAAACGTACAAAGTCTGGATACCGATGGAGTGGAGATCATATAAATATCTAAAATAAACACACACCAGGGTTGGAAAACGCATTTTAATTCTAGCAATATTCTTTCTGTCCTTTTTAACAGAGCTAGTAATTTGGAATATTTCTGTGTTGAGAAAGCCATCAAGGCAGATTAATAACACTGTAGATGTTTTATTTTTGTACATGGGCAAGATAATATCATTAATATCTGTCTTCCTTTGGCTGGCTTTGTGTGGATTTTGCACAGAGCACTACATTAAAAAGAGATTACCCTGCTATGACCCACTGAGTTTCCCTTTCCACCCAAAAAAATACAGGAGAGAGCCAGTATGTTTTAGTCCAAATATAAACGGATGTGCTTCACCAGTGCTCTGGTATGCTTTATAGGCTTCTGAATCAAATCAGAATTCAGTGCAAAATGTCCGCTGTGCTGCAGCATCGAGGATCACGGTGATGTCCCTGGTTCAGAACAGCGCCAGCGCTCGCTCTTTGTTCTGCTGAGCAGGCATGGGCTTCAGCATGGGCTTTCCGAGCACGGTTAGCTCCTGCAGCAAGTTCTTGGAAAACAACCTGATTCAGAGCCGGGGGCAGCCCATGGCAGCCTTCCCGGGGGCTTCGCGAGGCTCTGGACCAGGTCTGTTGTGTGCAGAGGTCAGGGTGTCATTTTTTGAAGGTTTCTGTGGCAACCTAAAAACACAGCAACGTAAACTGTTATATTAGCCTAAAACCCAGGGGGAGGTATCCGAGTTGGAAGGTATGCATTTGAATTCTCAGTCGCTGGGGTACAGAGGGATTTGCTTTGGGTTGAGGTTCAGCTCTGTTTCTTCAATATGCACGGAGGTCTGAGCAAAGCCTCCCCAAATCTGACCTCTCGAGTACACGTGGATTTGCAGGGGAGAAGCGGAGGGAAACAACAATTCTCCCTGCTGAGAGAGACTCCGGTACCTCCCCTTCTCTCACCTGCAGGCAGGATGGGCGGCATAATGCCATCGAGCCAGAGCTCATCTGCAGGAGCTCGGCATTGGGTGTGCTGCTCAGAGCTTTCCTGCGGCTGACAGGTAGCTGGGCTATGTTGCATGGCTGCTTATTCATCTATTCTTAGTAAAATTACTCCTAGAGAGTATTTATTTTGTCTTAATTTTTACGTACCGCTATTCAGAGTAGGAAATGTTTTGCCATCTCAACCTTTTGTGGGACAGGAAGCCTGCTTTCTGTTGGTTCTAGCTGCTAGACAAGTGGGAAGGGGCTTTCGTTCCCTGTAGGCATGGACTTAAACTTTGCTGTGCAAATGTGGCAGAAAATGCCTGATGCTTGATGAAGATGGAAGGAGTTGGTAGTTCCTACTGTTGATTTAAAATGAAAAATCAAAACAAATTTTAGTAAAACTGGCCAGATGGCAAAAATTTAAATACAAATCATTCTTCTAGCATTATTCTTTTCCACCTGGAGAGAATAATTACTTATTCTTAATTTTTTCTGCAAGGAAAAACACCCCTGTATCTGCTTTTCAATTGCTGGACTCCTGCATGGGCTTCCCAGTGTGTGAATGCAGTAAATTCTACTGCTGCTTTACCATCCCCATGCTCAGTTGTCCCAGTTGTATGGTCTCCATTAAGAGGCCACTTATCTGAGTTAATTATAATTGTGCCTCCAGCCTGGAAGATACTGAAAATAGTGAAGATGGAAAAATATGGACTTAGGATGTTTTCCTCCAAGGAGGGGTCCGCTTTGTCAGCGCTCTGTCCTGCACAGAGAGTGGAGCCACTGACAGGAGCAAAGAGCTGAGAGTGTACAGCATAAGAAAAATGAGGTAGAGATCTCCAAAATGGAGGTTCGTAAAGAAGGAAAATCTTTCTAGCAACAAGGGCAGCTGGCCGCCTGCTTGGTGGAAGACTTGGATTTGTGTATTTCAGAGTTTAGGGGCAGAAGTGGTCTTGTTTTAAACTTGTTCTCTGGCAACCTGGTACTTGGAGAAACCACTCAGTACACTTCAAAATATTTACAGAAGGCAATCACACAAGGAAATCCATAAAGAAAAGAAAATAAACCCAAAGAGGGCAATGACATCAGAAGAAAAGGGGTAAAAGCACAGGTAATTAGTAGCTGGCAGAGCCATTCACCAGTGCAGAGCTCGCCAGCTTCTCTTGCTGTTCTCTGCATCACCTGCAGGTCCTGTGGATTTGTTGGAGGGTGGTGCTTCTGTGCTTGGATGCCTTGTGTTGCTCCTTGTTTATTTGTTAGGCTGTAAAGGTTTTTCAAAATTGCCACTAGTGTTGTTTCTTTTTTGGCATTTCAGTAGAAAAGCAACAGGTCACAATGGCAGAAGTCCTGAATTCCTTTAGAAGTGCTTGAAACTGAAGGCTGAGGTAGGTTGGAGGGCTTTTTATCTTCCTGCCTGTTAAGATAAAGGAGATGTTCTGAGAGCTGTCACTCTGGTGCCTTTCAAAACTACTAAATTAAAAACAAAATGGTCAAGAGAACTGTGTAGTGGGAAGGGACAAATATCAACTACTGCTTCATTAATGCTAGTGTTTAAAAACTTGGTTTTGAACAGAGAAAAACCTCATTAGAACTAAAGCCACTTGTTGATTAAAAACAAACAAGCATTTGTTCCATCCGTATTAGGCAATTTTTATAGATAATAACCAGTTTCTATCTGCAGAATGCTGCAGTACCTAACAGCCGTTTTGCAAAGGATGCAAACACTTAGCTCATCTACACCAGTATACCTGCTATCTCTGGGAGGGTGAAGTTGATTTGTATCCCATCTGGACCTAGCTCACAGTTCCCTGTCCGCCCCCCCTACAAATACGTTACTGTGGCTTAGCTGCTGCACATATTGCTGCTGGCAGACCAGGGATGGTTCATTGCAGAAGATCTCTTTCTTCAGATATTTTGCTTCATCTTAGCTGTGCAGAAGCGGTTTGTGGTGCTACTGCCCCTGTACAGATGGGGAAATGAATAAATGCAGTCGGCATTTATTAATTTATTTATTAAATTTATTTGTTAAATCTAATTACATTTATTAAATTTATTTATTAAATTTTCATTTATTATCTCTCATTTTTCCCTCTAGTCTTTATGGTGTGTGGCTAGCAAGCCTTCACGTGGCTAGCTAGCTGCTGTATCCTCAGAGGAGTGTTTGTGCATCGGTCGGTGCAGCTTGCCAGGCACAGAGCGAGGGGCCTGATGGCCTGCTTTTCTCTGGTGGGCTCTTTGCACATTGAAGATGCTTATAACTCCCAGGGACCAAGTGTGGCTGACTTCAGCAAAATCCCTCTCTGTTACTGAAACTGAGAGTAAGCAGTTGATAGGGTCTGGTCATATCAGAAAGACAGAGGAGAGCAGGGCTGTTTAACTGGGAAAACTGAGCATAAACAGCATTCAGAGTAAATAGCAGGAAATAGGGATAAATTGCTTTCTAGTGGAGAGGCACAAAAATTTCCCCATGTGAGAATGGGTCAAACCCTACTGTCCCCTTGGGAGGGAGGGAGGAGCACGTGCAGTCTGGATTTCATCCAGAGCTCTGTGGCTTTGGTACCTCTGTGCTCGCTAGCATGGGGGTCTGTTTTGAGGACTAACAGGGAGTAGTGCAGAGCTCAGGCTTTTAATCACGCAGCTTTTTTTGGCAGCAGAGCATTCCATTTCTGTCTTGGGAGCCATCCCCCTATGGATACTGAGCAGTATGATGGGATATGCCTGTCCTTTTTCTTTTCTGTACACACATTGTTTACAGACAGCCAAAAATGTTACTCGACTATTCGACCTCCCATATTTGATGAAATGAGAAAGGCAGAGTCGTAGCAACCTTCCGGTACATATTTATGACCTGCTGTCCTTCGACAGAGAGCCCGTAGTCCTAAATCTGCTGCGTGAATCTTCACCAGCTCTGTGACTCAGCCATGCAACCTCCCTCTCTCTGCCTGTCTTGTCTTTCCTGGCTGTATCCTGTGAACCAGTTCGGACCAGTGCTTGCTTGTTTACTGTCTGCTCACCGCGTGGTTTTGTGACCTTACAGTTGACTGCCACCTTCACGGCAAGTGGTGCTGTCAAAAAGTTGTTGGTGGGGTGCAGTTTCCTCTAAGGTGTAATGCAGTGGTTGTTAAGACACTCGATGTCACTGCAGGATGGGATAAGAGAGCGGTGTGGTGTGTCCAGTGTAATGTGAACTCAACACGTGGACTCCTGTGTGCTGAGCTCGAGTAGCAGTGGCCCATCAACAGGAACTGGCTGAAGCCCAAGCCTGGGATACACGAGTGCTTCGAGTTATGGGGTGTGCGGTACTCAGATCCAGACATGACTTTAGACCTGAGTCTCTATCTAAAAAAATTAGCTGCTAAGAGTATGTCCATGAAAGTCTTGCTGGATTCTTCCAGCTGTAAGTGCTATAGGTGAATGGTGCCTAATATTGCAGTCAGATTTGAATTCCTTCTTCAAATGTCATCCATTACCAAGAAATAAGGAGTTAGTTTCTGCAGAATGAGAAACATTGCTGTAGTTCTAAGGTAATAGAGGAAGAACGGTATTTTTCATTCAACGCGTTTGAAAGTGTATACTTTGCTGCACTATGAATCTCATGACCTTGATCAGATTTCTCAGATCGAGGGCCCGTGTGATTATTAAATGACTCAGGGTAGCTTGGCATTGTGCTGACATGTTGTGTCACTCGCACCTTTACTCATCACTGTCTCTCCATATCACATTTCAGTAGAGGATGCTAAGAAAAGCAAACCCAGATTTTCTTGCACATGGATGATGTCAGTTGCCCAGTTTTCACAGGAGATGTTCATCCTTGTTATTGTTGCATTCATACAAAGGTCTGCAAGGAACATCTCCATGGGTTTGGCTGAAATTCTTGTTTCAGTTGAAAGAAAAACATGCTTGACAAAAATTGCCTTCTGTGTCAATAGAGATCTTGCTGTTTGTGACTTGCAGATGGAAAGTCACCAGAAGGGTTGTTGTAAATGGAGACCATTCTTTAGAGCTTGTATTCTCTGTTCTATGTTTTGATGTGTTACTCTTCCTGCAGACATCTGTGAAGTTTCATTGTACATGTGTTTTGGGGATGGCCTAATTCTGAGACCGGTGACCATCAGAAACTATCCCTGATTTCAGGCAGAGTTAAAAGGCACTTTTGGGATCCATGCTCTGAGTTATTTGACTGCCTGAGTCTGTATTGCAGATCAGTGGTAGTGGGAACACACCAAAGCAGCATTCCTTCACACCTTACCGGACCTGTTCAGAAGTCACATTTGCCATGTTTCCAGGATAGCATGGATCATTCATAGAATCATGGAATCTCCTGAGTTGGAAGGGACCCATAAGGATCATCGAGTCCAACTCCTGGTACCACACAGGTCTACCCAAAATTTTAGACCATGTGACTAAGTGCACAGTCCAAACTCTTATTAAATTCCGACAGGCTTGGTGCAGTGACTACTTCACTGGGGAGCCTGTTCCAGTGTGCGACCACCCTCTTGGTGAAGAACCTCTTCCTGATGTCCAGCCTAAACTTCCCCTGCCTCAGCTTGACACCATTCCCGTGGGTCCTATCACTGGTGATTAAGAATAGGTCGGCGCCTGCCCCTCCACTCCCCCTCGTGAGGAAGCTGTAGACTGCGATGAGGTCTCCCCTTTTCCAGGCTGAACAGGCCAAGTGACCTCAGCCACTCCTCATAGGTCTTTCCCTCTGGTCCCTTCACCATCTTCGTCACCCTCCTCTGGACACTTTCCAACAATTTCATGCCTTTTTTGTACTGTGGTGCCCAGATCTGCACACAGTACTCGAGGTGAGGCCGCACCAGCACAGAGTAGAGCGGGACAATCACTTCCCTCGACCGACTAGCAATGCATCCCAGGGTACGGTTGGCCCTCCTGGCTGCCAGGGCACACTGCTGGCTTGTATTCAACTTGCTGTCAACCACAACCACCAGATCCCTCTCTGCAGCGCTGTTCTCCAGCGTCTCGTCGCCCAGTCTGTACGTATAGCCAGGGTTGCCCTGTGCCAGGTGCAGGACCCGGCACTTGCTCCTGTTAAACTTCATGCGGTTGGTGATCACCCAGCTCTCCAATCTGTCCAGATCTCTCTGCAAGGCCTTTCCACCCTCAGCAGAGTCTACAACTCCTCCAAGTTTCATGTTGTTGGCAAATTTGCTCGAAACATCTTCTAGGCCTACATCCAAATCGTTTATAAAAACATCGAAGAGGACTGGCCCTAAAATGGAGCCTTGAGGGACCCCACTAGTGACCATCCACCAGCCAGATGTGGCCCCATTTACCACAACCCTTTGAGCCCTGCCCATCAGCCAATTGCTCACCCATTGTATGATGTTTTCGTTTAGCTGTATGCTGGACATTTTGTCCAGCAGGATCCTATGGGAAACTGTGTCAAAAGCTTTGCTGAAGTTCAAAAAGATCGCATCAGCTGGTTTCCCTTGATCGACTGGATGGGTGATCTTATCATAAAAGGAGATCAAATTTGTTAGGCAGGACCTACCCCTCGTGAACCCATGTTGGCTGGGACCAATGACTGCATTGTCCCCCAGGTGCTCTTCAATAACTTCAAGGATTATCTTCTCCATAATTTTACCAGGCTCTGATGTGAGACTGACGGGCCCGTAATTGGTAGGGTCTTCTTTCTTGCCCTTCTTGAAAATTGGCACAACATTTGCCAGCTTCCAGTCTACCGGGACCTCTCCAGATTCCCAAGACCATTGAGAAATAATTGGGAGAGGTCCCGCGATGACGTTTCATTCTCAATTAAATACTTGAAATGTCACTGTTGAATGGTCATTACTATAGCTAAGGAACTGATAAACGATCAGTTGAAATAACATAATTAATGAAATAGTCTACCTTCATCTTAAAAAAACAAGTGGTTTGCTCCAGGAAATAAAATACATAGAGGTCAGAGGTTGCAAGAGTCATTTTGGTTGCTGAATTCTCTGGTCAAGCAGAATTATTTGCTAGGAAACACTAATAAGCCAAGTGATATGGGAAGTGTAGGTATCAGACTGCCATCAAATTCAGCCTCAGTTGTTGGCAGCAGTACAGAAAGGCACATTAAACTGGAGATACAGATTTTTCAGGTAGGGGACTTGTTTTTCACTTGTATTACTATGAATATCCAAGTGGGTTTTAATGATAATTGTGGATGTTTTACCTGATGGAGAGAGTACCTTAAGGAATCCTCTAAATGTACAATCATTTCTCTTTTTAAAGTTTCCTAAATAAGTTGAGGGGGTTCTGAAAAATACCAAAGTGTGTAGTTATGGTGTCAGGGTGGGGACTGTGATGAATTGACTGATTCAGATCAGAGTAACATGGTAGGTTCAAGCAGCTTAGGCAGAAGAGGCAGGGGGCTGAGAATCTGCTATGGAGTGTTTGTGAGCATGCTAAATCAAAGGGGATTTGGAACTTAAAATACCAGGAGTTAGCAGAAAAAGGTGGGTTAAAATCTGTATTGAAAATAATTCCCCCAAACTCAAATTCTGTATGCACTTGCATTTTTATTTTTTATATTGTCTTCCACTTCTGTCCTTTCTTTATGGAGAATGATTGCATAGCCTGCACCTTTCTGGGAAGCTGGATTAAACTTCAGACATGCAGTAATGAGTTCCAGTTCGGAGAGTCTGCTTCATAGTTCTCAAGAGTCAGTATATTAAAAACAAAACAAAAGATTCAATGAATTTTACATTTAGGAAGAACACACCAAACTTCTGTTACACTACTCCAGTTCTGTTGATTTTAACTGATTTGTCTTGGCAAGTAAGTGGGGAGAATATGAGAAGGTAGCAAATTGCAAGATTATGTGAAAAGCCTATGATTTCACTTTACCAGATAGGTTCTGCTTGTTTCATTTTCTATTATATTACAATAATTAGTCAATAGTCTGATTGCTCTATTCAGGGATTAGTGTCACAGACAATTCATCACAAGTTGAACATATGCTCTCTTGGATGTACCATATTTCCCTGCTTATAATTACACTTCCATTGTGTGCGCTAGTCAGAGAAAAAACTCTTCCTCATTAATATTTGTTTGACCATACTTGTACCAGATGGAGATTAGTGTGGATTTTTTTCCACCTGGGTTAAATCACTGCAGATACCAGTCAAGCTTTTCAAAACAATAGCCGGATTGTGTCGGGGTATTTTGTACCTGCTAAGGTTGTGCATATCCCTAGTGTTAATTCATCTGATATCATTGATTTTCTCTAGGCAAAGGTCTTTTCTGTCAGTTTTAATATTTTTGCAGTAGATGTGAAAGAACTTGCTTTTAATACTTCATAGGGCAAGTAAAAGGCACAAACCCTAGAAATGTGCGTGAAAAGTGCAATTGAGATTTGAGAGATACAGTCCTGGATGCCTGCAGAGATCTGCAAAGAAGACGTGGAGCTATATTCCCAGCACTCGGCACTCTTTTGGAGCCTGCAGCTCTTGCTGTGAATTATTTTCCCTTTTAGTCTCAAAAGGCCTCAGTGTGCAGAGTCTTGAAATCTTCTGAATACCTATCCCTCAAGTGTAAGTCCACGATACCTCATTGGGGTGCTCAACTCTTCAGAACCCCTCATAGCCTGGTGTGCAGCCCGTTTCTGGGGTTTATTAATTTGGGGGCAGTTCGTAAGGGCAGCATTTCCATGCTTCTGATGTAACTGCTATTAGAAACTGAGCTGTGCAGCGGGTTCACTGTTGCAAGAGTCCGGTCCAGTTCTCCAGGATCTGGTCTCCAGTCAGTCTCGTGGAAGAGAGTGGAGACTGCACAGCCTCAATGAAGTGCTTAATGGCAAAGCCGTTTGAATTGATATCCCCTCAATTTGAAATAGTCTCCTGGATCGTGTTCTCCTGGCACATGGATCCATTTCAGACAGCTGGATCTAATGTAACAGTAAGGTATGGGTTGCGGGATAATTTTTTCTTTATTAAAGTCCAATTGTGAGTTTTCTTTGTTTAAACAATGCATGGTGCTCTTTGGAATAAGAACAACCAGGCTCTGTAATAATCAATATAATATCCATATAATGATTCTTGTCTTGGATACAAACTGTCAATTCAGAAACAACTTGCTGAGGCTTATCCTCGGGAAGGCATCTGCAGGCTGAAAAAGTGTGCTTCAGCATGAAGATAGGCATTCATCAGAGAAATGAAAGAAGCCTTCCCCAGCTACAGGACTTCTCTAAAATGAGTTGAAAGACCTGCTGCTTTGTGTGCAGCATAAGGTTATAGCGTTCTGCCCTGTATTGGCTCTTCTGCTGCAGATGTCACCCTAATGTCTGTGCTGGGGAAGAAGCACAGGGTGAGAGATACTAGGGGTATAAGCCAGAGTATTTCCACCACAAGAGATAAAGGATGGATCAGTGAGTATGGCCTTTAAAATACTGAAAGCTCAATTGCCGTGGAATGTGTTGAACTATTTTTATTGTAAACCATAAACAACAACAACCCCCTTCATAACAGTATCCAAGTTAACAGCAAATGGTGGTCGTAGAGCTGTGGGTGCTGGACTGAATAGCAATCTATTCTGTAGATTATGCAGAACTTCTCCAAAGAAGTCAAATCTCAGCTAGTCTTGGGAGGATTTGCAGTAAGTTGTGCTTGGGACCTCAGTAATTGTCACTCAGGGCTCCAATAGCACCCGGCTAGGTCATAAAACTGGCAAAGCAGGAGGCCGTTCCTCTTGGGAGTGAAGAGTCCTTTGTTCTGGCAACCTTTTAGTTCAGTTTGTAAGGTAAATCTTAGTTTGAGAAAATTTAGATAATTGGAAGTGTCAAATCCTGCTCAGTTTGCTAACAAAAATACTGCCGTTCACGTCAGTAGCACTGCTTCTGAGAGTGGCCTTAGCTATGCAGTTCCTTGCAATTAGTGTTGGAGTTAGATGGGACGCGGGACATGCAATGAGGAAAAAGTATGATAAAGAGAAGTGATGCTGAGACGAAGGTCTGAGAGACTCTTTTAGGCTAGAGACTTAACTTCTGGCCTGGCTTAAGCAGTACAGGAGCAGTCCCCTTGTCTGACTTAAGCAGTGAGAAGCCTGGTGGCCTGGGCAGAGCCACTGGTGTGTGTAGGGCAGGAGGCTCTTGGAAGTGCCTTGCAAAGTGGGGCAAGAGAGCAGGCCTGTCCACTATAAAAAAAGAAAGGAAGAAAACCTCAGAGCTGTACGTGCAACACAGGAGCTGCAGGGAGCCAGGCTCAGGTTCACTAGTGTAGAACCAAATACCCAAGTGCTGCTTCCTTTGTGGTTCCTGTGGCCTTAATTCACTGGCTTCGATTGGCACCTGCCCTTTGGCCACCAATTTCCTTGTCCACAGCCAGCAATCCGTGGGGGTTTTAGTGTATGGAAACATGTGGATGTTTTCTTCTTGAGAGCCTTTCATGAGATCTCTGAATACCTAATCCCAGCAGGCATCCTGCTTCCCTGAAGCTGACGCCGGCCTTTGCTGAACCGAGCCCCTGCTTGGGCGTCGCTGGAGCCAGAGCAATGCGAGTGGGTGCTTGGGCTGGGCAGAGGTGGACACTGCAGGCAGAAATCAGGAACTGTTTGTCGTAATGTGCTTCAGAAGAAGATATAAAGCATTCTCCTTTAGTTTACCACAGGCCTGATTTATGCTTTCTGTCTGTTTTTATTATCCCCCCTAAAAGAGCAATGCCCTGGAGCCATCGGTTGGGTGGCCTAACGTAATTCATTGTTCCCTAATGCTTGAAAAACCTTGCCTTGCTCTGTGCTGGTAGGTGTGCTGAAATAATAAATTATATAGCCATGATGAATGTAATGATAGTCTTTTTTATACCCATAAAATTGTTTTGAATCGTACCGCTCTAAAATAGTTACCATTCTTTCTGCTTGATAGTAGAATAATACAAAGCAGAGTTGAAGACTGGTGCTGGAGCCTGCAGGCTCCCCTCCCGAGGTCAGGTGTGGTTCAGACCGTGCTTCCAGCCGCTCTGCTCTGCCGGTATGCCGACCGACCCAGCTTCAAGCCTGCAAAAGATGGTGGAAAGGCTCTGCTGGCCTTCGTTGGGGTTTGTGTTCTCGGTCTCTTTTCAATGCCACTGTGGAAATTGATTCTAATTACATTCACTGCTAATCACTTGATCTCAGAAGGGGATGTAGCTGTGAAATAAGCCAGAAGAAGGAAACAAATTAATTTGGTGTACTCTGGGGACAAAAGCACTGTTTTTTGAGCGGTGCACGGAAAGAAGAGCGATGGAGCACCGGGTTAGGAAAAGGGAGCTGAGATTATGGTGCAGTGAAAGCTGGGCGACACTACTTCAGCCGTAGTGGTGAAGTGGGAAGGTTAGCTGCTGACGTGCTGTCCGTCAGAGCTGACACTTACTGCGAAATCAGAAGGCCTGCAGATAGGCCTTTTCCCTTTCCCTGGCAATCCTCTTCTTTTTCAGTTGTACGAGTGAATGGGTAGGAGGAGTAAAGCAGAGTTCATAGCAGTAATATTTCTCGGTATGTTTTCCCTTCTTTTGGTTAAAACAAGCAACATTTTTACCTTCTCAGGCCATATCTTTGGGTTTTAACTTATGCACTCATTTTAATTTACTTTGATACCTGTACCATCTGTAGTTTCTGTGTTCTGCAGATCCAGTCGACCGAAGTGAACCAAACTGTTTGCAGGCTTGAGCGCATTTCTGGGCCCTTTGTCTGAGAAGCACAATTTCAGTTTTGCAGTTGAGAGCTGATCTGAAGCACATGGATTGATTGCACTGCAGTATGAGGGACTGGTTGAACCTGGAACCTTCTCAGTTTACCCAGTTCATCTCAGGTCAGATCCCCAGCAAGTGAGCACTGGCACAGCTTCATCTGCGTAGAACTTCTGTGCCAGGCTGCATCAAGTCTTCTAGAACAGTGGTAAAATTCCTGCTGAACACGGTATTGCTATGAGTATTTATGCTGTGATAGCGCATTGCCCAGTGCGTGGCCCCTGCTGCACAGTTTGCAGTCCCTGACAAGGATCTGCCCTGTGTCTAATGGGGCCAGGTTTTCAGTCCTTGTGGGAACTGGATTCTGAGCTATACATTGACTTCCCTACACTACTGAGGTTAGAAAAATTTGTTGCTACTGACTGAGTGGAAACCAGGTTTGGACCGAGTCAAGGGAAGCTGGGCAAGCATTTTGTAAGTTCCTTGATAGGAACTGTCTTTGCAGAAGATCAAATACCATTTTCTTCTAATGCCTTTACTGCATTACTTTTAAATTCAAAATGATGTTGTCTTCTCATCATTAATTTGCCTATGAGCTCCCTTGGTTTACTCGTTTCCTTTTTCCTTCTCCTTCCTGCATCAGCAGGGGCTTCTAATGCTTTGCACTGAGCTTCTCCCGAGCATCCTGGGATTTGCTCATGCTCTGGATGTGGCTGTATTTTGTCTGCAGTAAAAGGCAGGAGTTGACTGCTGTGGAAGTGGAGATCTATGCGGTTTGCCTGGGAAATACTGGAGGATGTGTTTTTCCCATTTTTCATGGCATTTGGACTCCTAGTTTCGCTTCTAAAACTGGGAGAGGAGTTGGCTGAGGGTAGGGGGAAGTTACCTTTTTTTTTTTTTTTTTTTCTCCTCGGTGGGGACTGCGTGTATTTTCTGCCTGAAGATGTGGGAACTGGGTGGCTCCCACCTGCCCCACAGGGCTGGGCAGCTCTGGCTTGAGCCTCAGCTCTGCCTGAAGCCGGTGCAAAGGGGCTGGGGCTCGTGCTGGCACTGGGTCAGTTCCAGCCTGCTGGCCGTGCTGCCTAGCAAGGGGTCTGCCTGCAAGGAAGGTGCTGAGATTTGTCACCATTCATGGCAGGAATCATCTCATTTGACCGGCTGATGTTTCGGAACAGCAAACTGCGAAAAAAGGAAGATAGCGCGTGATTACCCAGGCGCTGTGCTGCGTGGCAAGCAGGTCTGGTGGGGCTGCCTTATAAGGCACTTCTGGATGTATCTAGGCATCCAAATCGCCTCTTTTGAAGAAGGCCAAATGGTCTTTCAATTATTGTTCTGGGAAGCTCATGTCACTGGGTGTATAATTCATTTCACTTGGAATTTCAGGGTCAGACATAAATGTTGTTATCCACTTCAGAAGAAAAGCTTTAGAAAAGGGAGTGGGAAGCTGAATTGATATTTGGAAAAATGAAAAATGTTTAAAATATTTTTTTCAAAAAAAAAAAGCCCTCAGCGAAGAGTCATTCCACTCCACTTCTGGCCAGTCTCAGAGGCTTCTCTTCCAGGACGTCTGCCTATGAATGAATCATGACACGATCCTGGGAACTCTGCAACCGCGTTCGCTATTCTATACATGGCATCAGACACCACCTGCAGATGAAGAGAGCGGAAAACTTTGCAGTTCTTAAACCTCACCTCGTTACACCACGGGGTACAATCAGATGTGTGTGTGCACTTCATAGCTCCCGGGAGAGGGAATAAACCTGCAGTGTCATGCAATTCACAACGTGACTTGTTGTTGATACTGAAGCTGTCTTGGAAAATTAATACTGACTGGCTTTTCAAAGAGGTCATGGCCAGAAAAAAGGCTTATAAAAGAGGAGGAAAAAAAAAAGAAAAAACACCAGTGGATTCTGATTTTTTGTTGTTGTTTTGAAAATAATCAGAGCAAAACAACAGCAATATGAAAATGGGCTCAGTTTGCCATTTCGAGCATCTATTTATCTTCCTGTGGACAAAACATCAAAACCTGCATAAGGATCTCCTGATGCTGAATGTCAGATTCTTGGGGTAAAGCTCCCTAAATACTACCAAAATCCTTTTAGAGGCTGAGTTCTTTTCCCAGGAAAGCTTGAATAAATGCCTTTGATAAACAGAAGTTGGCGTTGAGCAGGGAGGAAATGTGCTTTATGTGTGACAGCATGAGAATAACAATCAGGATTCCAGCGTTCTGCCCTTGCCCTCTTCTAATTTATGTTTTCCTGAAAAAAGAAGGTTCCTGTATCTGTTGTACCAGTCTGTTTGCTCAGAATTTCAGTGGATGCGGATGAATTCAGAAGTAGTCCTAAGATTTCATTTAACCACTTTGTGGTTATAATGTGTTTGGCTATGGTACGATCCAATATATGGCATTTCTCTTACCTAGTGGGAGCAAGACTTCCAGCTTTTTGTCTTGCTGGCCTGCTGAGTCGGGCATCTTACTGGTTGCATTGCTGATAAATGAACATCTGGAAGAATGTGAAGGCCTCAAGAAAAGTGTATGATATGTTTTTCCTCTTCTTCCCCAGTTCAGCTGGAAATTTTAGGTAAAGTCTAGGAGACAGTCTTCCGAACCCAGGTGGTAAAAGGTCTTAGTGCTTTAATGTATAACCAGAAATGTTACTAATGCTCATAAAAAAAAAAAAAAAATACTCTAGTGCCATTACAGAAGAAGGCCACGGGACTGATGGATTTTTTTATAAAAAAAAAAAAAAAGGATTATCAGCTGTTGAGGTCCCTTGTATCAATATGTCATCAGCAGAGACGTGCTAGAGCTCGAAGTACCTGGATCATCCCGTACAGAATGCTTGGAAAAAACCTCGTAATCGCTTTGGAATTTGAGCTATGGGCTAGCGATGTCATCTGGTGTGTGTGTGTGCGCATTGTAGGTGAAGTTCTTCCTCATCCTTATCCTCCCAGCTGGCCGCCTCACCAGCCAAAGGTATCACTATCAAATTTCTACTATACCCAGCAGTTTCTGTCTGAACACGGATGTAGCTACCTCTGTTTCGCTGCGGTACCTCCCTGCAGAGTTAGTCCTCTCTTGCTGTCCAGGTGTCTTCTCCTATCCTCTGTCTGCCCCAGGATGCCAGGCCACTGCAATATTTTAGATTGGTTCCTTCCTGCTTTCTGTATGTGTTGTCCTTATTCTTGAGGAGAAGCACCCCCAAGTCATCTGCAGAAATAACCTTTTTAGACTACTCCCTACAGTTCCCTCGCACTTCTGTGTTGTTGACTAACAATCAATTGCCCCATTCGAGGCGGTTGTTCTTTGTGTCTAGCCTGGGATCAGTACATGCCCCTCTTCCTGTCTGCCTTGCTGCCCTGTGTCGACTTATTTGAGTTTTTCTTCAGCCTGCTTACCTTTCAATGCTGACAACCACAAGAAATTCTTACCTGCATGCTGCTGTGCTCACCTTCCTCAACACATCCCTCTTCCAATGTATGGCAGATGCTGGTGATAGCACAGCCCCTGCAAGTGTACTCTGTGACTGACTTGTGCTTATCCAGCCTTTACTGGACTCTGATCTGGAAGCCCTGAGGAAAAGGGACCACCAACAAGTTACAGAACTTCAGTCCGCTTCTGTGAATTTGTAACTTGTACTGCTGTGACTTCAGTCCTGCTGGCCAAAGAGGGAGACAGCAGAGCTGTTGTTACATTGAGAAAAGTCGGCCTTTTCTCGCAGATAACTATAGTGATAGGACTATGGGGAATGGCCTCAAGTTGTGCCAGGGGAGGTTCGGGTTGGAAATTCCGAGACATTTCTTCTCAGAAAGAGCAGTCAGGTGTTGGAATGGGTTGCCCAGGGAGGTGGTGGAGTCACCATCCCTGGGGGTGTTTAAGGAAAGGTTGGACCTGGTGCTTAGGGACATGGTCTAGTGGGTGACATTGGTGGTAGGGGGATGGTTGGACCAGATGATCTTGAAGGTCTTTTCCAGCCTTGATGATTCTGTGATTTTTAAAGAATATTAGGAACCACCAAAATTTGAAGAAGAAACCTCACTAGTGTGGTTGTACCAGGTAGATCTGATTTCAGGGTGAGACGTGGTCTTTTTTGTAGAGAGAAGGGTCTGGTCCCTTAGTACAGTGACTGGCACAAGTTCAAGGTGATATCAAGGTTCCTAGACTGAGGTTTTTATGAAGCTGTCAGGGGAGAGTTACCTATCTGTATCTGCCCAGCCTGTGCGTGGCATACAGCACAAAGACACGTTACCCTCTGTTTGATGAAGTAGGTATTTCATCAGTATGCACATATAATGGGCATTACATGTTTGTCAAAGCATAATGAAGAGGGATGGAGGTGACAAGTTCAAATCATACCGCGAGCCCCAGTTTGGCAAAACATTCCTGCTCAGCAAAGTCCCTGGGCATGCATTTTAAGTCTCGCTGGTTCCAATGAGAATTAATCCATTTAGTGCTTTGCAGAATCGATGCCCGAGAGCCCTGTGTTTGCCTAGAGAAAAGGGTGTGCTTGTGGGTCGTGTGCTCTTCAGCAAGGACTTGCTGAAAACCAGCCCTGGATGTTCAGTGAGGGAGCAGCAGTGCGAGAGGCAAGCCCAGTCAGTGGTGGGAGCCCTGCGCCAGCGGGTTCCTATGCCTCTGTCTAGACCGAAGAGGTTTGGAAATTTTCAGATTAGCTTTGGATAAGCCTCTGAACTTCTGGATCCTTCTCCTAACCAGATGAAACCTCTAAAAAGCTTGAAGCTTGTCCATTGCTAATTTTCATATGAACTACATTAAAAACTCTTAAGTTGAAATGCTTCTTACTTTAAAAATAGAATAATAAAACAATAAATCAGAAGGAAAAGCATGCTGAAAAAAATGTAGAAAACAGATGAAAAGCAAAAGGGAAAAGTGAACTTCGTAAAAATACCATACATGCCAGACCCTTCAAGTACGATTTCCTGCATATTGCACTTTAAAAAGCATGATATTACAACATGCTCTCACATTCAGGGGCCAAAAATATGAAAGAATAAAGCCTTGTTTGATCTTGAGAGTTGAATGGGTGTCATTTGACCCATCCATGATCTGATCCTAGACCTAGGACATGTCAGATGATTTTCCACTCAATGAGTGTCTGCACCACTCCCTCGTCTCTTCTCCACCCTCTTTTTGAAAAGATAGTGCTGACACGCTTCCTGTTATGGGCTGCTGGTACGGCTCTCGAGCATCCTGGCATCGAAGCGCCTGTGGGTTGGGCAGAGGACTTCAAAAGCAATTTCTGGCGCACGGACGAAATATTTTGAAGTGAGTTTGGGTGGTTCCCAAAACGACCTGCTCCAAGCAAGTAGAAAGAAAGCTTACATTATCTCATGTAAAAGACCCAGAGCCTCTCAGAAGCCTGCCAGAGGTTTATGAAATACCGTGTTACTGCTGAGAAACCTTGACGAATGCATTGACTGCTGACGAAAATAAAAAGCGTAAACACGATGCAGAGATAACTGCTCGGAATTGTGTGTCTGCTCTTAATTTATCAGGATCTAGGCTATACTTGTCCTGTTTGCAAAACACACGTCTTACTTGTTTTGTTGTTAGTCAAAGCCAGTTGCGTGTGTGTGGAAACTACAGACGACAAAAAGGAAGGAAGCTTTAAAAATAGCAAGTTATTTGTTGTTTGTTTTATGGTTTTGGGGGAGGATGGGGGCAGGCAGCTTTGCACTTCGCCTCCACCTGTCTCAGCTGGCAGCAGGACAGGAGCCAGGAGGGGCTCGGCCCAAGAACTTTTTCTCTAACACCACTTAGTTCGTCTTGGGTTTGTCCCCATCTCCCCCTTGTTTGTGTGTGTAACAAATAGCAAAGGGCTACACGGTGCTCTTGGTGTTAGCAGGCATCAGGCTTCCAGACCCCGTTGTGTTTCCTTTCCACTGACTCGAGTATCAAGTGGCTTCAGGCTCTTTGAGCAAAGTACCCAGCCTTTAGTGCTCAGAGCTGCCATCTTTCCCAGGTTTCAGTAGCACACAGACTAAGGATGTGCATCAGTATCTAGTTTATTTTGCTAATCGGCACCAGAACTGCTGAGAGCAAGAATATGCCGTGTGTGAGCTGCTGTCAGTGCCTACCCAGCGTTGTGCCATATCCCTTTTTGGCCACTGGTGTCTTGTTTCTGACTTCATCGCTAACGAGGTAGGAATGTAAGCCAGCCTTATCTTTTTTCCCCGCTTCTGAATTTGCTTTTTTTCATGTCTTACGCGTTCATCATATATTTCTGTCATGAATTTGGTGGTCATTGTGTTGTATAGTGAGGTCTCAGGGATATTCAGCTTTACTGGGGTTTAAATAATAATTATAATATCACATTGTTGGTCAAGTAGCTGTTTTCTGGGGGAGAGATTGTTGCGAAATTTAATGCTTTCTTCCTTTTGTAACAGTTTTCTTTCACTAGAGTCTGTGCTGAATTTTTTGCCACTGAACTTTAGCAGAGGAATTAATCCAGCGATGTGTGTACTGGTATTTGCTGCCTGTTGTTTAGCTGGTGACAGCTCTCACACAGTGTTCTCTTTCCTTAAACGGATGACCGAAAACATTCAGAGCATGTAATCAACAAAAATAACACTTCCTAAGTACACTTTCAAAATTCAAGACTGTTTTTGTAAACAGTAGCTTTCTCAATATTCATGAAAAGTTGCCAGTAGCCCTGCATTAGTAAGAGCAAGCCGGAGTTGGCATTTTATTTTTGAACAAATTGGTTCAACTGAAGCGTTAGGTGGTTTTCTGCACAACATTTACCCTTTGTTAACCTTGCTTGTCAACACTTGTAACTTGTGTCTCTGCTAGGAATCTTCACCTGGTATCTGCTGTATCAAACTCACCTGCACAGACTTATGGCAGTTTCAAATAATTTAGATTTGGCCAACCATACTCTCCTTGAAAGCGTATTTACACAGTACTGTCGTAGTTCTACTTCTGGGTTCATTGAATCAAGTATCTTTAATGGTTCTTCATGTGCCAGACCCTCCAAATTTTTTTTTCCTAGTCTTTCTCTTTTAACGTGGGGTGACCAAAACTGGTCACCAGTGGAAACCTGAGCAGAGATGTGTTCAGAGGAAATTTGTGTTTTTCTACCCTTTATGTACAGTGATTTAAAATGAAATTTATTACATTTTGGGGGGATAACTGAGATTTGAAATTTCTTGTCCTGCCTACTTCGTCAGATTCATCTAAAAATATTTCAGAACTTAATCTTGGACCTTAGACTATGAATGAAATAAATGCTGGACAGTGCTCAGGCTGGTGCAGAGGAAGGAAGTGAAATTTAACCCTGGCCTGCGTTCCTAAAACTCACATGTATGGTGTGTCCATCGCTGGCACTGGTGTGTAGAAATGCATTGTATTGGAGAGATCACTTTGTGGTGAACTCCATCCAGGAGTGTTATCTCAAATAAGTCTTTGGTGGGAATAATACTGCAATCTCCTGCTTCATGGAGGAAGTTCTATTAGCTAGACAGGACTGGTACTGCTTAGACCACCCCAAAAACGTCATTTTTTCTCCCCGTTACACTTCATTGTATTGGATGTGGTCTCTACAATTGGCTGTTCTGTGGAGTAAATCAGGCAGTTTGGGCTAGTGAACACGAGCTGTTAAAGGAGAAGTCAAAAAAAGGCACGAGACCTTAATTTAAAGTGCTGTTGTAGTCTCAGCAAGGCTGTAAACATGGTACCACGTTTGTTCTGAGCTCTCTGCAGTGAGTTTAGGTCAGACTTGTTCGTGTTGGCAGTAAAATAGTGCTTCTCGTAATGGCAAGTCCCGCAGGTGTTGCTGGCACCCCTTCCTAATGAAGGTTCGGCAGGACAAACGCCTCCTGCTGATACTGCATAGGAATCGAGAAACCCAAGGCAGGCGCAGAGGAACGGATGCGCTGGGCTGGCCTGGACTATGCAGCTCCTGTTGGTTCACATTTAGTCCTCGTTTTGTCCTCTGGAAAGCGTCTGACATATCTGAGCAGTTAATTTCTTGTGACTTTCTGAAGAGGCTTTGGGGTGCATTAAATAATAACATTGAAATAACTTCAGAAAGCTAAGTCTTATTTTTCAGGTGATGTAGATGGGGAAAGCAAAATTTTACTTGAAAACTCTGAGGATTCATTTCAAAAACTCAGAGCATTCATCTCAAACTAAGGAAGGTGCTTTGGAAAATGTTGGTGTTTGGCTTTTCAGTGTAATATTTGGTGTTCTTCCTGTGAAAATCACTTTGTTTCCTCTGCTGTGCCCATAAGGAAGGCTTAGTTGCTTCAGCCATAATTTTAAATTCTCACTGACTCGTGGAATAATTGTTAGTCTGTCAGTTCATTATAGTAGCTTTCTTTTGGTTATTCACAATGCATAACTGATTGAACACATTTGTTGTGTTTATTGAGAACATAATTCTCAATCAAACTTGTAACACAAGCACTATTGCAAATGCAAAATTCCCTTTTCATGAGCATCCTGCAGTGTTTCTGTTTTTCACCCCCTTAAATTCTCCTGCCAGTAAAATATTGTGAAGAAGCTGAAAGGCAATTTATTCGTTGTCACTTGAAAGAGTCACCCGAGGCTCTGTGGGAACGCTTTTTTCCTAACACTTGCTCGTGACGGCAGTGAAAGGGCAGCTGTAAGCGCGAGGACTTTGTTCTGTCTGCCGCTATTCAGCTGCAGAGGACTTCATTTCATGGTGAAAAGCGGAATGAAGAGTAGCACTGGCTAGATAACAAGTGTTGAAAGAGAAGCTGTGGCGTTCATCTTAATAGCATGATCTGCATATCTCAGTGGGGCAGAAAATTGATATTTTTTTTTCCATTTATACTATCATTTGAAGTCAGACAGACTCTTTCAGAACAGATTTTTCAAGGCAAGGGCAGATGTCAAAGTAGCTTATCCTAGTGCTGTTTCTTTTTTTTTTTTTTTGATAGAAAAACACGCAGCATTGTCAATGACTGCAAGCCAAGTCGTTACTGGAGAGCAGGAAGCTGCCGAGCGGAGCTGGCTGTGTTGCTGGCTGCATTAATGGCTGCCCCGCCAGGATCTGGTGGATTTGGGGTATCAGGACTGCCTTAACCAGAGCACTGATCCGCTCTGGTGGTGCAGCTGAGCTGACGTAGGGCTGCACTTGTGCAGGTAAGGGCAGATAGGGCAGTCCTATCGACGCTTTCCACCGTGGCCCAGTGCCACTGCTTGCGGTGAAAATGCTCAAGTCTGCGCTTCCACTTAAACACGTATGTGTCCTTTTTACTGCGCTAATTGCAACTTCTTTCATTTGTCAGAAATGCAAAATGTCCTAGAAAATGCCAAGGAAATGAACTTTCTGTCCCCTGGATCTCAGGCAGATGTTGCTTAGGGAGAAGCATGTGGCCCAGATTTTCTGGTCTGGCCAAGCTGTGTTTGAACCGAGACCAGGGAGGGGAAATAAAAGCGACTGAGCTATTTTTGATTGCTTGATCTTGGGACTAGTCCAGCTTCTGAAGCAAGTTAGAAGTGCTCTAGTTTTGTACAAGCCCTGCTTGAATTCCAGGCATCTCGGTATGCGCACCTGTGCCCCTTTTTGCTAGGGACCATCACCCCATGCTGTGGGGCTGGTGGATTCACAGGGTGCCAGAGGGTGTGTAGGCAGTACAGCCTTCATGATGCTGTGTTTGTAATGCCTCAGGGTCTGCAAAAGACAAGTCCAAACCACTTGCTCAACACCAGGAGATCCTCAGGTTTCCTCTGCTTAATGTGCTGGTGTAATTTAATTCCATTTCAAATGGCAGTGGTTGAGAAAGACTCATCTCCATGCATGGTTCCAACAATATAATGTGCCCAGGTTGTAGTCCTACAGACATCAAGGTGATCTCAGCGACGCCCTTCTGTAATGAGGAGCACCAAGGAGAGGCGAGGGCACCTGAGCTGTCTGCTCTGGAGACAAGGAGGCCGAGAGGTGGCCTCAGTGCTCTCTGCAGCTCCCTGCGGAGGGCAGACCCCAGCCTCTTCTGCTGCCCAAGGACAGGAGACGCAGGACCCACAGGAAGCCAAAAGGAGGAATCTCATACCATGAGCGTTCAGGTGCTGGCACGGGCTTCCTAGTGAGGTGGTTGGTGCCCTGTGTTGGTCAGTGTTAGAGACATTTGGACAGTGCCCTCAATAATGCAATTTAACTTTTGGTTAAAATAAGTAACTGGGAAAATGGAGCTTATTTAGATAATGGGAATGGGTTTTATGTGCTAATGGAGGTGAAAAGCCTCAGATAAGGCTGAAAGTCTTAATGTTAATTGGGCAGGAATTGCCTTAATTTATTGGTCTGATTTAAAAGTTTGAAATCCAAAATGCAATAGACAGCTGAGAGAAAATGAGAACAGATTAAAACCGACATCCTCTGTGTAATGGCAGGTACTGTGGAAAATATTTCTAAGCTCAAAGCTTCAACACTTTGATTACGTTTGAGCTATCTGATTTTTTTTATCTTAGCAGTAAAATGCTCAAGCACATCCATCCATCAACCCGAAATGGGTGTGTAATCCCATAACTGTTCCCTGTTTAGCAAAGCCCTTACGCATGTACTTCAGTCCCAGCAAAGTCAGTGGGTTTGAAACACATGTTCAAAGTTAGAGGCACGTGTTGCAGTGCTTGTTAAACTGCTGTCCCATGCGTCTGTAGCAGGGTGCGCTTCCCTCCTGCTTAACCTTTCAGCTTTATAGTCAGAGCTAGACAATAAGAAGAAATGGTGTTTGTAAATGTGTTGTCAAGTGTTGTGTCTCTAGCTACCCAGCGATAGTTGGACTAACCCCTGAAACAAGTGCTTCCCCTTGCCTTTGCTGTATCGGTAATTCCTCAGTTTGTGTCGTTCGGTATTACCGCTTCGTGGAGTTTGTCTGTGCAGAAATGTACGGTCCGATTCAGAAAGACAATTGTTGGGGTCAGTTTGGAAACACATGAAGTGTTGAGAACTGTTTCTGGGTCTCACCAAATACCCTACATTTGAAAAATACGGTGAACAAGTTTGAAGAACTCCTTACTGCTTTCATGGTACCACTCCGTAATGGTGGCAGCTACTTCCCAGCAAGTTTATGTATGCAGCTGGGGGCAGTGAGAGAGGGAAACCCATGCTCTGTTTTATTTTAGTGGAAAGAATGCCTTTATTCCAGCACTCAAAGAATAAATACAAATATGATGAGAACATATTGTGGATTGCCAGCATCAGTGAATAGCAGATGATGATTTCCACTGCTTGAACAAAGAACTAAAAGCATGCAAAAAGGGACAAAGCCGGAACGTTACTGTATAAGCAGGAGTCTCTGACACATTGGTGCTCCATGGTGAGGAACTTTTAAATCAGAATTCTGAAAAAATGACCCCAAAGTACAATGGGATGCACAGGCGAACGTGAGTGGAGAAATACATTGGGATTTCTTCACCCTCCTTCCAGTGAAGTGTTTCAGTCAGTGAATCACAGTGCGTGACTTGTTACACAGGTGGTGGAGGATTCCCCTACCTCGTGTAGGATGCTCAGAAACCGTCCTGTGCCTCGTGCTCATTGTCACCCCTGCAAACGGTCTTTGCGTGCTCTGTGCTGATTCTGCTTCCACAGAAATTAGCATCTGTGGCTCTCAGGCTCTCTGTTAGTGCTAGTAATTATTCAAAATATTTGAGCATTAGCCTGTGCTCCTGTAGCGGAGCCATTGGGGGAGGATCTAGATTGCAACATGACAGCGTAATGGCTCTGATATGAACAAAAGGATTGAAAGTACAAAATTTAAATTCTCCAGGTAAAGGTGAGGCATCTGTTAGCTGTAGAACCATGCCTGCTGTTTGTGTGATGGCTGCAGCACGTGAGGCCTTGCTGCTCCTGCTGGAGCAGCCCGAGCTAGCCCGGCACCCAGCAGGCGCTTGGCTTGAACCTCGCAGCTGCTGCGCCTGGGGCTGGCCGGGAGTACCTGGGCGTAGCGGCTGCTCAGGGTGCTCCGCATGGAGAGGCACTGCTCTTCGTGGCACCCGATGCTCCGTCTGAAACTCAGACGTCTGGAGCTGGTCCCTGAATTGAGGAGTATCTGCTCTTAAAGGGAATGCAGTCCCATCAGAGATCTCTTGATGATCGCGTTAAGTTCTGGGGTTTCTGGAGGTAAGTGCTGTTGTGTGCTGTGTCGTTCCTGCGGAACGCGGTGTCTACGTCTTGAGGGTTGTGGAGGCGCTTTCACCTACGGGAAGAAAGGTCTTAATTTTCCCCCTTCAGACCTTACAAACAGCCCCAGTTCTGTTTTCTCTTGTTTGTAATGGGACTCAGAGACCTTGATAGCGGGAACGTGAAAAATGTGTAGCCACATGGTGCAGTTCTATGGACTTGGTGGTGAAAGCCAAGTTTGCTGTCAGAAGCAGCCTAGCAGTTCTCCGTAGTGCCCGAGCCCTTCAGCCAGTATATACAGGGAGAAAATCCAGACTACTGTGCGATCAGGCGGGGTTTCACATTTTGTCTTTTCCGCATGCTTCGGCACACCCTAGCTTGAGGTGGGACTGGAAGCGAAACTTCTGGAATACTCGAGGAAGACCATTCTTGTGGTATTTCCATCCCAGCCAAAAACAGGAAGCACTGGAAAACTCGCCAAAAAAAAAAAAAATCAAAAAAAAAAATCAGGCTGCTGGGGAGTTTGCCAGCCTGGTTTCCAAGCCAAGGGAATTTGGAAAAGCATCTGAATGTTTCAGAGGTTATCCAAACCAGACCAGCAGACTTTCCCTCGCTGCTCGGTGCATAAGCAAAGTACAGCCCTCTGAGCTGCGCTGTCCGTGAGGAGGTTCCTGTACGTGGTTGCTTGCTAGCAGCTCTGCCCTAGCCACCGTAGTAACTTGTTTCCCCATCACTGAAGGAGCCTGCTGTCCCGGCAACCTCAAACTGAAATAAAAACTCTTATTCTTGAAAAGAGTGAACAGAGGGGGATAAAAAATCAAAACGAAAAGCCCGTCCTGAAGCAGTTCTACAAGTGTCCTTATCCATCACCCGCTCCAGGTGGGTGGACAAGAAGCAAGCCACTTCTGTCCCTCAGCCTCGGCACATCCCGAGCTCTCTCCTTGCTGTCTGCATGAAGGGGACACCCCACGGGGGGGTACCCTGCGGTCACGTCTGTGCTTTGCTCCTCAGCCGTGCCTGCTGCCTGCTGAGGCTGGCTTGCCAAGTCTGGTCACTTTGGTGTCCTTGCGGCCAAAGAGGCGGCGTGGTGCTGTAAGCTGCTGATATTGATGGGGGGTTATTGAGAAGAAAGTCAGTGAGAGCCACGCTGAAGCGTGCATTCATCGAATAGCTTGAATTTTGACTTGCATATTCTTTTGAGTCAGTTTTAATCAAATTGCTTGTGTCAGTTTTACAGACCCGGGGTGGTCATAAAGACAAGAATGTTAATGGTTTCTTCCTGTCAAATTAGTTTATGGCCAAAGGTGTTTTTTGTTTTTTTTTTTTAAACCACCAGCAGTGATAGCATTAACCTAAACAAACCCAGCCCCCTGACCTCTGCTCCTGGCAAGTGAAACATAGCTGTGTGCGGGCGGAGGATCTGCAGGTTATCTTCGGGACAGATCCCATGGCCCTAGGACGAAGAAGAGGTGTTCCTTTAAATTACCGAGCTGCGGTGGTCCTGTATCTTCTCACACCTCGCACAGAAAGGCGCTGCGTGACTTGAAGTACGGCTGGGCTGAGTAGGAAGGGCTCTAAAACCAAAGCATCGAGTAATTATTGTGAGCACACTTTCTCTGATGAATACATGGGGGGGGGGGGGGGGGGGGGGAAGACAAAAAAAAAAAAACACACCAGAAAACCCAACCTGATCCAGGAATTCTTGGTAGACACATGGAATTTTTTCTTCTTTTTTTTTTCTTATTGCTTGTAGCCCCAGCATCTGGTTGTCAGTCAAAGCACGTGGCCTGCACTGTTTCAAGAGTTTCAGTGCTTGAGGTGTGTGATAGGAAAAGTGGTAGAAAAATTGTTTTCTCTCTGGAAAACTGTGTTTTCTGCTATCATGTATCCTGTGAGTTGAATGAGTGAAGTAATACTTGGATAGTAAATAATACCCCAACATTCAGTACGTTCTGATTGTTTAGCAGAAAGTATAATTTAGCAAAACAACAGCATTTTGCATTAGGAAACGCGGAAAGCAGCATCCGTCAGGATATGTTGTTCCTCTGAGTCTTCATGGTGGAGAATCTCTTCTTCCATGGAGGATCTGTCTGCAAGGTCAAATTAACTTGTCAGGTTAATCCTGACAGCGCACCAGGTATTCACAGGAGCTGAGCCTAATAACTAGCTTGCACTTGCTCAGTAACTGAGAACGCTGTCATACATGGAGGGCCGTGCTCTGCCGCTGCTGCTGCGCTGCTCCTCCCAGGGGACCTGCCGTTTGCCGCCTCCTGCTCAGCTCCTCCTCTCTCATTTGCTGTAAAATCAGCCCCAAAGCTCAGAAAAGTGAAGGGTGCAGTTTTGAGTTCAATAAAATATTGACTATATTGTAGATATATATATATATATATGTTTTTAAAGGTTTTGCTAGGAAGGAAGAGGGAAATGGTACTTTTAACATCTCTGCCTTCTTTAGCTTGAATGTAGAAGGCAAGGAAGTGATAAAAAAGGGTTATCTCTAGTGTATACAAAAGCCTAGGCAATTCCTATTAACAGCAGAAGTAAATCTAGAAAACTTAATATTCGGTAGTTTTACAGCTAAGGGAACGTGATGGATCAGGAATTATCCCCGCTTTTCTTCTCTCTAGGCAGCTATGTCCTCTGCTGAAAGCTCTGAATTTTCTAGCTCTGAAGATTTTCCTAGTAAGGAACTTTATCACCTTTTTTTTTTTTTCCCATTTTTATAGTGACTCTACCAGGAATAATAAAAGTCTTCAGCTCTTATGCTGAAAGACTTCTTACTTCACTCTAGAAATGATCTATTAGTAAGCATTTTATACGTTTTGCTAGACTCACTGAAGGATTTAAAAAAAAATGTGGTAAGAAGTCTCCTTCTGAAAAGGCCATTCATACTGTTTAGGTTGTATCTCTGTTTTCACCTTGAATATGATAGGAAAAAGCACTCGTTTGCAATAGCTTTTTAGGAGAGTGAGCTGCACATATGAAACTTCCCCAAAAGAAATAAATTATCCCATTATTCTGATCCTATTATCCTTTGTTTTGATATTTTTTTCCTTAAAAAAAAAAAAAAGGAAAAAAAAGCACCTGCAGAAAACCATTGATGTAAAGGGTTTGGAAGAAGGGAAAATGAAGATGTTGCTGTAAATCTGAGCATATCAAAACCCCCAAACGTGGGCTGAGGTGGAGTTCCAGCCGGTAGAGCCAGCTTCTCCTGTGCCATTGCTTGGGACTGGCTGGAGAGGGTTGCAGTCCCGGTGCCTTCGCTACGTTTGCAATTACTTCTCTGAGGCCCCTGCCTCAGGGATCTTTTTTGTTTAGATGTCAGTGGGAACTGAATTCTCCTTTAGCTGAAGTGGAGGTATGCCAGCAGAAGACGTGACCCTAGGCTGTTACAAAGCATTGTAAAAAGCCACGAGCTCTTGAATCCAGGAGGAATTTTGAAAATCTCTCTAATTTTAAAGCAGAGGGAATATACCTACCTGTTCCTCCTTCGACAGTGATTAGTGGGTTATTCTGAGGTAGTCCCAAGGCATGGGGCGTCCCTAATGGGACGTGTTTTCCCAAATGCGTGTTTTGGGGTTCGCTGCCCGTCACTGTAAAGAGACCCTGAGCGGTGTGTTGGCTCACTGTCCTGCTGCACAGATGAGAAAACCAGCTGTAATGCTGTCAGCTGGAGTTATTTAAAACCTAGTGAAACTTAATAGGATTATCAAATAACCGACTTTTCATCCCTGTTTACTAATACCTAGTCAGACCTTTTCCTCCTGCGATCTGGGAGAGTGATGGAGTTCTTGGAAGGAAAACAGCGTGTGGCTGCTCGCTGTGCCCATGACAAGGTACGCCGGGATGCCTCGAGCGGGTAACCAGCAGTACTGGTATGTGGGGCTCTATCATGATAAAATGGAACAAGGAAAAAGTGCATGTGTCTTTGCGATGGGATTTGATTCTTGACGCCATCCTGATTTTACTCTAGCTGAAATCAGCAGAGGTTTCTCTAGTAGTTGTAACGAGAGCATGGCCTGAAGCATGCTGAGTACATCCGAAAACTTTGCTCCTTAGTAACCCAGTAAGCACGAAAGCTTAGCTTGGTAGGATCACAGGAATATTTAGGTCTGCTCTGTCAGAAGGGTGGTGCTATCAGAACCTAGAACAATATCAATGTTTCTTAAGACCCTTATTTTCTAAAGCACATACTATTTCCTCTTTACTAATAGAAACTGTATTTTGGGACCATTAAAAGCCACTGAGATCTTCTCATTGGTTTTTAGGGGAATTTGGATCCAGCTGTTGTACTCCAAGCAGCTCAGTGGATGCTTGGTTGAGTGAAGCTAGTCTGCAGATGACTTGAAGATCCATCCGTCTGCGATGGAAAGATGGATAAAAAGCATTATTGCTATATTTCCATCTCATTTTGAGTTATGGTCCATGCATGCTCCATGGGCCGTGGGTTTGGAATAGAGCATGTATGGATTCTCCAGAAGAAGCCTCTATTATTCGGATAGAAATGTGCATTTCAGAAGCAAAACACATCTGCGTTGCAGCCCGGCAAGTTCAAAGCCACCCGGAGAAGTTTATGGGAAGCAGCTGTGGGTTGTCTTTGCTAATTAGGAACAGAACGTGCTGAGGACTTGACACAACAGGTTTACACAGTGCGATTAGGTAAAGAAAGTTAATGTCTGCTTTTAATAACAAGAGCAAGTAGCAGAGGTGGCAAAGTATTTTTAATGACATCATTTGCCCAGCTGTTTTACACATCTGTAGCGCGGGACGTCGTTCCAGGTCTGTAACACTTCATCCTTGCTCTTCCACACCTTTGGGATGAGGGATAAGGTTACCTGTCTGGAGGAGAGCAGCCTGGGAAACATTTGTCTTTGCGGCTAGTTATCAGCGTTGGTCATGTTGAAACGCTGGCTGAATTGTGAGTGCCCGCGTTAGGTGGATGTGTATTTCAAAGTGCTAATTACTTCACTGCGAATCTGGCGCTTATGCAGCGATCCCTGTGTCTCAGCCAAGCTTACATCTAGGAATGAAACATTTGCAGCAGCTGCAAAAATGTTTTTACTTATTTCGAGCATTATAATGTTTTATAGCCATGAATAATGACAAGTGCATAAATCACTCGTGAACTTGCAGCGTTCGATGCTTCCCCCTGTGCTGTCAGACAGTGATGGCACGGAAGGGCCGCGGCACGGGCGCTGCTGCAGGGGAGTGCGGACACGTGTTGCCTGTGTGCACGGGGGTTGTCTCAGCTCTGGGTAGGTTCTGTGGGATTTCCATGGGACTGAGCCTCGATTCAGGCACCTTTTCTCTGTCCCTTTGATAATCAGGTGCAGCTGGGCAGGACTGTGCTCCTGATTCAAACCGAGACACCTTCTGTGAAGGTGCCATGGCCAAGCTAGCGTGGGCTCATAACCGCATCCAAAGCGGTACTAAAACGTAATGTACAGAATTAAATTGCGTCCTAACAAAGAGGAGTGTAACAATTAGTTCTTTTTCATAAACCATAGCAGTTTGTTAGCTCCGATGGGGAGTGAGGCAGGTAGTGCCGGCCGTGCTGGGGGCTGGCTGTCCCTGCATCGCGGCGCTGCTGCTCCCCAGCCCGGTGCCTGTGTTCCAGGCAGGCCCTGTCCCGTGCCTTGCTTTGGTTATCGCTTGGGGTTGCTCTCAAATACCTGTGATGCTCTTGAAAATCTTGTTTCTCATGTTTAGTGTTCTTGGTGATATACGGATGTAGAATGTAGAATATTAGGACGTTTACGTGCGGTATATGGCACGCTTTGGGAGCGTGCTTGAATTGTGGGATTTCATTACACTGTGAGTTAACCTTTGGTCTGGAAGACTAAAAAGAAAACATTAAGTTCTTATACAAAATCATGGCAAATCAATACAATATTGGCTAAATGCAAAATGGAACAGGTTCAGGGGAGAATATACAGTGGGTCTGAGAAAGAGGCACTCTTCATTCTAATGTAATAATAAACATCTTCTTGGTGCTTTTCTATCCGACTGGTGCAGGGTGGATGACCTACAGGTTTGGCAGGGATGGCTCCTGTCTCTTTGGATGATACTTAGCAGTTATTAAGTGCAGAAATAGGTCTGGCTGAGCTTCTTTCAGCCAACAGCTCCATTTATTAACAACCTGATACGTTCTATTGCGTTACGGTGTTTGCGTGTGCATAATTTTGTTTGTGGGTGCAGCAAGGGCCGAGCATCATTCTGTTTCATGGCAAAAACCACATAAGTATTTGTCAAAGCTAGAGGTTTTTCAGAACTGTTGAAACAAACTATAAAATTCCTGAAGGGGTGGAAAGTCTGAAAATTGCATTTGCTTCAGCGAAGCTACATTTTACTTTATGGTGTGGGGGGAAAAAAAAAGAAAAGGCTCAGGTGGATAGCACAAGTATCACTAAAATAAGCAGAGACAAAATACAATTTCAGAGCAGGTGTATCGGTTCAAAGCGAACAGGAAAGCACATTCGTTTGCAGTGACAAAAGAACTGTGCAGGCCTTCTGAACAGTTTGTCAAGTAAGTTAACCTGTTCACAATTTTTCCTTTCATGCTTTTTCAGGAGATATATGTGAGTGATGTAATAATGGAAAAATAAGAGCAATGATGATGTGCATCTGTGGGTGGAAGGTTTCATGTGCTGTACAGATTTTAGTAGTGGAGAAGTCTGCCTGGTGATAACAGCGGAGTGTCACTGTTGCGTAATCTGATTTCTGAGTCCTCTTGAATGGTAAGAAGAGCCTCAGATTAAGATCTCAGGCCTGAAGCCAAGTGTTTGGGTAATGTTTCAAGGATGCTCTCCGTGCTGATATTTTTAGGATTTAACAACTCTGGGGCAAAGCAGTGATGGGAGGTTGCAGTCGTCTCCTGCCAGCCCTTCCCTGTACCTCACCTGTGAGCACAGCAGTATGTAGAAGGGTCTGAGCATCAACTTCTCTAATCTCCCCTTTTCTGAACAAAATGAATCCCAAGGTAGGCACTGTCCCCTGTTCTTGGAAGAGATTGGGGGGGGGTCCTGTCTGAAAGCTGTGATTTATTAGAAAAATGGAAAATGTTGCTGAAAAATCGCTACGTCATTTCTCAATGACTTGGATGCTTTACATCAAGACCCGGCCTTTTTCTATAATTGTACCTTACCTGAGCCAAGAGAATTTGTCCCGAGGCAAGAATAATACAAGAAATTCTGCCTGCAGCGTTAGGCGGGCGGCTACCTGGATGATCGCCGCTTTTCCTCTTTGGCTTTCAAGCCACGGGAAGCGCTAACAGCCTTGAAAGCTGAGTGCATGTAAGTAAGCAAAAACAAGAGGAAAGCCGAGCTCCATGAAGCCAAAGAGGGCTGGATTCAAGGGCGCAGGCAGCGAGAGAGCTTCACCTGTGCCCTCTGTGTTGCCCACGGCTCCGGGAGCCTGGATCCAGTCGGGACGCGGCCGGGCCAGGCCTGCCTGGAGCGCGGCGCCGTGCAGCTCCCAGAGCGCGGCCGGCTGCCAAGCTGTGTAACGGGCGGCTGTTTTTGTTGAAAAGGAAGCTTCAGAAGTTAAAACCTTCTGATTTTTTTTTTTTTTTGAAAATCAGCTGGAGAACATTATAGTCACGCAGAACTGAAGGCAGACAACTCGTTAAAATTAGCGTTGGCCGTAATTAAAAACATGCTGGGGGAAAAAGAGCATGAGAAGAAACAGACTCTTGGAAAGCTCCTGACGTTGCTAAATGTCTAAATGGAAACGGGGCTTGCTAATTGATTCAAATAATTGCTCGGCTACTCCATGCCCCCCCCCCCCCCCCCCAGGAGGTACCAGAGCCGCTCTCCTGGGCTGCAGAGCCTGGCTCCCCTGCACCGTGCTGGGGATGGGCCTCTCCAGCTCTCCAAAGTCTGGTGTTGTGTTGCTTTGTGCGGCATCCTGGCTCCTGCAGCAGCTGGGCCGGGAGGAGCAGGCGCCCTGTGGCTGGCATCCCCCACTAGCAGCATCCCAGAGGCTGCCTGGAGAGCAGCGGCTGCCTGCCCGCCTGTGGGTCGCGCCTGGTCCCCCGTTAAGGCTCAGAGCATCCACCCAGGAAGGAAAGGAAGGTTTTCACAGGGAGGTAACTCAGATTTGTGGCTTCACTGTGGGTGCGAATGCTGGCCATCAGTGGTGGGTACAGTGGGTGCAGTCAGATTGTTGCTACCTTCAGGTGCATTTGGAACGTCACAGCTAAAATACCGAGGCTACCGGCACAGGGAGCGTGCGCCATTCCTCTGCTGGGTATTGCAGTGTTTCTTTGCCTTCCACTCTGGAAAACACGCCTCGTCCTTACAAAGAGTATCTTCAGGTGCTCCTCTAGCAGCTTTTCCTCAAAATACAGCACCACCACGGCTTGAGCACTGCACCATGCCGTTTTGTGTGCTGCCTTCAGATGAACAAGCAGCCGCAGTAAATCCCTTTCCTCATTGTACTGTTAGGCCTGATTTTGTAGCGCTGCTAATTTTACATCCATCCTGTCCCATTTAGCTGGAATTTTTATTTCATAGCTATTGCATATGGTTAGGAAGTGTCCCTTTCCACACATCATAATTCACTTTTCTGCTGGCTTCTATTGTATAACACAACACGAGCGTGAAAAATCCTCTTTGCATCTCAGTCTCGAGAAGTCCCATTTCGCATCATCCTGCGGAGTCCTGTGGTTGGCATGCGGTGTTACGAAGATAACAAATCCCGCTTCACGTCCTTACGTAAGACCTACTGGCTTCAATTATGTGTTGTAACTCAATGACTGCCTCATTAAAATCATAATGCAATTTATATTGGCTTTTATTGCACGTTGTAACATGACGATAGGCCCTTTTCATGTGATGCCTTTTGGCCTTTTTAACAAATCAAAATGTAACAGCCCACCTTTTTATATTCTTATGTAATGAACTCTTTCCACAGCTCCGTCTGATGCTTATTGGCTTCTATGAGAGATCCTATTCCTAATTTAATGAGTCCCTCTTCACATCATAATGTAATACATACTGGCTTTTACAGCATAGCCTCACACACCAGTGCCAAATCGGATTGTGTCATAAAGCTAAGTGGCTTCTAATGGACATCACACCTCAGTAACCCTGTCACACGTTGTAACATTTCTGTCTGCTTCTCTAACACGTTGCAAAAAGCCGGTGGTTCTCCAGAAAGTCTGCTGCAGGCGCGAGCAGCGGCCGGGTTAGGCGGCAGGCTGCTACAGCACACGCGGAGCCGCTGCAGGCTGCTGCGTGCACCGGGGGAAGGTCACAGGGAGATTTTAGGGGATGTTTTAGAGACAGGCTGCCTGCCAGGCTTCAGTGACCCCCTGGGACCTGGCACGGGTCATCGCACAGAGAGTGGGTTCAGGTCTTCTTCTCCTTGTTTGTGTATTTTAAGCTCTCGTAGTGTCTATCTTACCTACGTTCATAATGAGGCATTCATTTGCTTCCTTAGCCAAACTGCAATGTTAGGGCTAAGGTTCATTTTTCCATTCCAAAATCTGTTTTGGACCTTCATGTTGTCTGAGGGAAGGTTCTCCACAGTGAGAAAATCAGAAAATTCCTCTCAGTGTCTATTTCTGACAGAGCAGCGCTGTGCGGAGGCAGAAGAGGCGGTGGCACATCTCTGCTCCGGGTGCTCCGCGCTGCTGACCCAAAGCAGTGCCTGCTGCCCCAGGCATTGCAACGAGAGTAAATTCGGTGCTTCACTGACGTCTCACGAAGCCTTTGAGCTTTCTTCAGAAAGAAAGGATAAAAAATATTTCCAAGTTGGAACATTGCACAGTATTTCGTTCAAGGTACGCAGGCAAATCTGCTGATTTAGGGCCTAATATTGGTTCCCTTTTAAAGCGTATAGTCTCTGTGTGTCTCAGGTAGGTCTCACATCTCTTAAGTAGTACCGGTATTAAGAAGCAGATGCTAAGAATGGGGTTTCTTTTCCCAAACGTCAAATGTCTGCATCTTGTCTAGTCCCTTTAGCCCTCATTTCCAGATGCTAGAGAGAGAAAACAAAATGTCAATACATGATCATAGATTTATTTTAGAAATCTACTTTTAGGTGAGTAGGATTGCTCCTTGAAAATGATTTCTTTCCACTGTCTGCAATGTGACCTGGTGACTGGTCAGGTGGAGAATCCCACTCTTGGTAAGATGACTGTTCATAAAAGTACCACAGCCAGGTACTGTAAATTGCATATTTCATTTTTTTAAAAGCTCTCTATCATTTCTTCTGAAGTTTCCAGCACAATTTAATGACTCAGTTTTTCTCCTTTTTATCTATTTCCCTGTAGCCAGTTCCCTCCCCCCCGCCTTTTTCCACCCGCCACGCATCCTACACGATGCTGGTTGTTGCTGAGTGCTGGCGGTGCCTTTCCACAGGATCTTCCTTCTCCGGGCCCCCAGCAAACTGATGAAACGCAGGTCAGCGGCCGACACACCTGAGCACACGCAGTGCTGAGAAAGCAGATGCACGGGGAGGTGACGGAAGGATTAGCGATTTGGACACACTCCTGATCGTTTCTGAAACCTCTCAACGAGTTGTGCTTTCTCCTCTTGATTCTCCCTGGTGCTGTAAAAGAGCAGTTCTTGGCCAGCGGTTCAGGCTGACACAGAATGTGTTCCTTCTAAGTGAGTTATCACTACAGCTCCTTATAAATCATCCATTTCACTTATTGCGTTACAGATTATAGATCTGATAGCAGTTATTTTATAACTGAGCTCTTTTTAACGTTGTCGTGGGATTTAATTCCTTGCAAAATGGCAAGTGATGAACTTTTGCTTTGTACAGGACAGTCTGTTCTAACCGCTCCTCAAGCTTTTGTAGAAGAAAAACATAACATGTCACAACTTTTTATCAGAAATACGAGCTTCTAATAGTATTGTCACTGCCCTTGCACAGATTTGAAGCTGGCATAGCTCAAGTCTCTCCTGTGGACTCGGTCTCTCAGCCAGATTGTATGGCCATTGGCTCCTGGTGACCTGATCTTCCCATGGGGCATGTTTTGTGGAAGGTAATGGTGCAGGGTGGAGTCTGTGGGTTAGGATTTGACATTAATGGAAGGCAGTAGGGTCAGGGGACTTAAAGTCCTGTAAAGGCAGGTCTTATATCACCCATGCATGGGCTCCCAGAGTAGCTGAGGCTGGCAGAGACCTCCAGAGGTCCCTGATCCAGCCCCTGCTGCAGGCTGGGCGCACTGGAGCACGTTGCACATGAGCTGGTCCTGTCAGGTCTTGAATTGTCCCTGGGGATGGAGACTCCACAGCTTCCCTGGCAGCCTTACCGCTGTTTGACCCTATTCACCACCAAAACATGCTTTTTCTTGCCTTTAAGTAGATTTCCTGGTTTTCAGTTTGTGCTCACAGTATCACAGTATCACAGATTTCTAGGTTGGAAGAGACCTCAAGATCATTGAGTCCAACCTCCGACCTAACACTAAGTACTCCACTAAACCATATCGCTAAGCTCTACATCTAAACGTCTTTTAAAGACCTCCAGGGATGGTGACTCCACCACCTCCCTGGGCAGCCCGTTCCAATGCTTAATAACCCTTTCGGTAAAGAAGTTCTTCCTAACATCCAACCTAAAACTCCCCTGTCGCAACTTTCGCCCATTCCCCCTCGTCCTGTCACCAGGCACGTAGGAGAACAGACCAACCCCCACCTCTTTACAGCCTCCTTTAAGGTAACTGTAGAGAGCGATAAGGTCGCCCCTGAGCCTCCTCTTCTCCAGGCTGAACAAGCCCAGCTCCCTCAGCCGCTCCTTGTAAGACTTGTTCTCCAGACCCCTCACCAGCTTGGTCGCCCTTCTCTGGACTCGCTTGAGCACGTCCATGTCCTTCCTGTAGCGAGGGGCCCAAAACTGAACACAGTACTCGAGGTGCGGCCTCACCAGAGCCGAGTACAGGGGCACAATCACTTCCCTAGACCTGCTGGCCACACTGCTTCTTATGCAGGCCAGGATGCTGTTGGCCTTCTTGGCCACCTGGGCACACTGCTGGCTCATATTCAGCCGACTATCAACCAGTACTCCCAGGTCCTTCTCGGCCAGGCAGCTTTCCAGCCACTCATCTCCCAGCCTGTAGCTCTGCTTGGGGTTGTTGCGCCCCAGGTGCAGGACCCGGCACTTGGCCTTGGTGAACTTCATGCAGTTGGCCTCAGCCCATCGCTCCAGCCTATCCAGATCCTCCTGCAGAGCCTTCCTGCCCTCGAGCAGATCGACACACGCACCTAACTTGGTGTCATCTGCAAACTTACTGAGGGTGCACTGGACGCCCTCATCCAGATCATCAATAAAGATATTAAAGAGGACCGGCCCCAGTACCGAGCCCTGGGGGACTCCACTAGTGACCGGCCTCCAACCAGATTTGACTCCATTCACCACAACTCTCTGGGCCCGGCTATCCAGCCAGTTTCTAACCCAGCGAAGCGTACGCCAGTCCAAGCCCCGAGCAGCCAGTTTCTTGAGGAGAATGTTGTGGGGAACTGTGTCAAAAGCCTTACTGAGGTCAAGGTAAACCACATCCACAGCCTTTCCCTCATCCACCAAGCGCGTCACTTGGTCATAGAAGGAGATCAGGTTCGTCAAGCAGGACCTGCCTTTCGTAAACCCATGCTGACTGGGCCTGATCGCCTGCTTACCCTACAAGTGCCGTGTGATGACCCTCAAGATAATCTGCTCCATGAGCTTTCCTGGCACTGAGGTCAAACTGACAGGCCTATAGTTCCCCGGCTCTGCCCTGCAGCCCTTCTTATAGATGGGCGTCACATTGGCTAGCCGCCAGTCAACTGGGACCTCCCCCGATAGCCAGGACTGCCGATAAATGATGGAAAGCGGCTCGGCCAGCTCCTCCGCCAGTTCTTTCAGTACCCTATTTCTCTATGCTCATTGCCTCCCATCCTGTCACTGGGCACCACTGAGAAGAGCCTGGCTCCCTCTTCTTCACTGCCACCCACCCCCATCAGGTGTTTATAAGATCCCATTGATAAGATCCCTTATCAGCATGTGGCCCTGTGCTTGACTCCGGGGTTACCAGCAGCTCTTATACACCACACGTTAGTGCTGGGAAGACCGTTGGTTTCCCTTATACTTAGCTTTGAGTGAAAATCTGCAGTCACTGAATGTAACCTATCGACAGAATTCATCGTTCAGAGGCTTGTCCTCTCTGCGGTAACTTGTGTAGCTGGGATCGGTGCTGTGTTACTACGCAAATGTGTCGGTGCTAGTACTGCAAAAAGAAAACGTGCTGTACGGGGACAAGGATGGATAGCTTTGAGTAGACAGACATAGAATCTGAAATCATAACTACATTAATTTCATAGCTACTGGTATTGGAGCTAAAATAGTAAAAACTGAAAAAAAAAAAAGTTTCAAAGCCTGTCTTTCCAGGAGTGGCATCTCCTCGTCTGCACTGGTGGATGGTGCTGCTGCAGTCCCCCGTGATGCCTCTTGTCCCCTAGCCCAGGAGGACGGGATGTGACAGCCTGTGCCAGCAGCACTGGTCCTTAGAGCGCACGGGGTAGGTGCTGCTGGAGAACATAAGAAATTATTCTGTTTTTATAGACAGTCGGTATTTAGGCTCCAGCAGTCCTGGCTAGCTTGCCTGAAGCAATTAAGAATAACACATTGTTGAAGTGATTTTTATGGGCCTGCATAAGTCTGGGGGATGATTTTATGTGCTAGCACATCCTGGGGGGATGAAAAGACATATGTTTCCCTCAAAGGTTGTGTGTGCTGCCCAGAGAGCTTCTGTGTGCAAATGAAATTAGGTTATGGGATAGAAAACATTGCAAGTCAGCGATGGTCCCAAGCCAGAGACGCTGTGGCACAGCGCTGCGAGGAACACAGAGAAGAGAAGGGCTGTTAGGTCTGTGCCTGCGGGCAGCCTACTCCTAGCGTGGGTTTTGGAGACTGTCTTTCAGTGTCCTTCCCACAGGAAGGATAAAAAAGAAAAGAAAAAAAAAAAAAAAAGGCCAACGAAGGAGTTGTTTTGGGGCTGGTTCCTTGAAGAAAGGACCCATCGTGCTGGGAGGGCTCACAGCACCTTCACCCATCAGTGTCAATGCTGGTGTGCTACTGGAGCCATGGGAGTCTTTGCAGCTGGTGAGAAATGTATGATAGCCCTGCAGATTGCACCAGGGAATGTGCTTTAATAGGTGTCAATGCCTTTGTAAAGAAGGGCACAACATGGAGAGGATGATGGGAATAGCTGAGAGGAAAGCAAAAAATGCGTGATCCGTTAATAAAAGGATGTAATTCAGTGAATGAAATCACGCTACCAACAAATTGCATATAAGTTAGCTAATACCCTAAGGGTGCAGAACTTCCTGAATGCAGACCGACAAGGAAATACATTTTAGATGCAAGTTCCAGGTTTGAGCCTCACCAGGTACAAAGGTATGAGATGGAAGAAGTTAGCTGGTCATTTTGATCTGTGCGCACACAAGTGGTAGAATGAATCAACAGGACTCGGAGCCTAGATAAAGTTGTTAGTGCAAAGGAGAGTTGGAGTATTTAATGACAGTTTTTTTCTTCCTTCTTTAATCATTACTTGGGGAAAAGCCCTGTCCTTAGGGGCAATTCCTTAGTGCTGACTTCGCTAACACAGTAAAAGGACTAAAAGCTGTAATGTTTGGAAAACCTCCCCCAGACTGCTGAGAGTGTTCATCCCTTATTGATACTGGGGCAGTTGCCTCGTAGTTTCTTTGAAATTTGGTCTGTGTTTAAAATAGACATTGTATTTTGGTGTCATACAGGGCTGTATTTAGACTTATTTTTGTATAAAGCAGCATTATTTAATATTTTCTAATTACTTCTGGGTCATACATTAGATGGTCCTCAAGTTTTTGGGCAAGCACACAAAAAAAAGATGAGACAAATCTTTACCTGGGTTCAAGTGCCCAGCCAGTCAGTTTGTGAGCCTGCAGCACTTCTGAAGTGAAAATTGGTTTATGGCACAGGGTCAGGGACCCAGTGATGGGGCTCACACAGAAGCCTTTCACCCCACGGCAGCAGCTCGCCCTCCAGCTGCCATCGCTCCCTTCAAGTCCTGGGTTTCAGACGGACGCGCCGAGCTGGCTGCTCCCAGCCGTGCTGCTGCAGGGCCCCACGTCCTCCCACGGGAGCAGAGGCAGGTCCCAAATCATTGCTCTGTGTACTGATAGATCCACAATGTGCTGGTCTTAAAAGCAGGTTGTTGCAGAAATTGATGGTTTTCTTGTTTATTTATCCTGTGCTCCAGTCTTACCAGTTACTTCATTTTACAAGTAGGAGATGTCTGCATTTGGTTGGTAAGCCTAGATAATATATTTACTAAACTCTTCTGGCTGCTTAGATACTGAGCTGGTTTGTGTATTTAGTTCTGTTACGAAACTGCTTTGGCTGCGCGTGGATCCCTTAGGTACAATAAGAAGAAAAGTAAACGTCAGCCCGTCTGCCAGCGTGGGCACTGCCTTCTGAGAGCCTGCCGCGGGTCCCTCCGCAGAGCAGGCTGGAAGCGATCCCGCGGAGGGGAGATGGTGACAGCAGAGATCTCAGCCGGCTGGAGCAGACCCTCGTAAGCGATAAAAGGAGGGAGGTGTTCTGTTGGTATGCAGGATTTCAGTTCAAATGTGTTCATGAAGTCCTGCCCGCGCTGCAGAACCCCGCCGTGTGTAGGTGGCTGCAGGCACTGACGTTTGTCACCCAGGGCAGGGCGAGCAGTGGGGGGGTCTCATGTGGGGCTGGTACCTCCGGCCCCCCCTCAGCGTGTCTCCCTTGTGGATCAGTATACCGAGAAGGAAACCAGCATCTGGCATAATCAAGTGATCTCTCCAGCTGCCAGCAGAGCAGGTGAGCTCACACACCTTGCCGCAGTGGGGCAAACAACGCCGCAGCTCTCCGGCTGTAGCAGGCGATGCAGAGCCCCACGCCTACTGCTCACGTTGCAGAGAAGTTTTGATCTCCCACTGCAGCTCGGTGCAAGCCAAAATACAAACTTGTTTGAAATTCCCTTTATGCTCTTTCCTGAGACAAACTCTTTTCCCTGCTGAAGGAGTCTCAGACTCCAGCATTAGCTGCTGGATGTGCCAAAAAAAGCCACCTGCTGCATGCAGCCCAGTAACCCCCTTGCATAAGCATTTGGCATACTGTTCTGTGCTGTGCCACGAGGGCTGTGCTCACAGGGCCACGGCGTGATGCCTCCTGCCTGTCCTGCCCAGGAGGGGCTGCGCTCCTTCCCTGCCCCCCTGGGTGTCTCTGTGCAGTGCTTTAGGACAGGGGTGCTCAGCAGGTTTTCCCTAAACCTTACCTTGTCTATAGAAAGGGTAGTAGTGAAAATCTGTAGTCAGTGAGAGCTGAGGACAGCATGTTGCCTTCTGGGCATTTCGGTGTCAAAATGGGGGTTTATGGGGCATTTAGAGACAGTGTTGCAATGAGGATATTTTTTTTTTTTTAATGGGACACAATTTGTTGTTGAACCCATAGCTGATAAATTAAAAATCTATGGAATTGTGGCTTGAAGATGTTGTCAGCTTTAGACAGCCTGTGCTGCACCTGTGTGTAACTTCCTACTGCATTGGGCTTATTACCTTTAGCGAGTAGGTCAAGATTTGCTAGAACTGTCATTCTGGAAGCAGTAGGTAATGAGAGGGAAGGTAATGGGTGGGTTTGGTACATGGGAAAGGTGCTGCACAACCTACCCAAGGTAGGGAAGGATTGCTGTTCCGTGTTTCAGCTGCAGTAGGAGGCTTGGTATAAAACCAGGTGAATTAAACTTCAGAAGCCTCCAATTAGATAAAATGAGGTACGTAGTAAATGAAGCAGACCGGCAGCATTTATTAGAAAATGGCCTAGGAAGGAAAATTGGCTGAGCTTTAAAGAGGTGCTGGAGCTGGCTTAGGGAGCAAATATATCTTTACATAAAACTCTACATAAAATTTGAAAACCAACGTGGATGACTGATAAGTTGTTAAAGTTAATTGTGACTGAAAACAGCTCTGAAATACACAGCTGTCTATGGGTTGTCAGGGGGATGTGTAAGGACTAAGCTGCTATAGAAATGGAGGATGTGAAGGGCAAAATAATGGAGAGTAGGTCATTAAGGCCGTTAAGCTAAAGAGCATGTTGGTGAATGAAGACCTGAAGTTACCCAGAGGGACTACTCTTGGCGTACTTTCTTTGTGCTCAAACAACAAAAAGCAAATATGCCCCCCAGTTTAGTTGTGTGTAATGCTATAGCACTACATGCTGCACCTCCTACAAGGAACAGTAAAGCACCTGTTCCCTGTTACGCCTATTGGTATTACTAGTAATTTATATCAATTTTTGATATTGTAATATCCCTATAGCTACTGTGTAGCGTACAATACAGAATTGTATACATTACCTTAATTACATAGCAATGTGTCTTGAGTTGTTAACATAGTACATCTAGTATGTAGCATATAGTTATGATACACCATGTATTGTATAAATATGCTTATAAGTGGTAAGTATTCTGTAGGAGACCATTACAGATTCATCACGTAGTAGTATACATCACGTAGTAGACTGTTATGTTAATATTTACTGTTTATACCCAGTAATGTCAGTAACAACTGCTGACCACTGCTATCTGCAGGCTGTATGTTAATAATTCTTAGGAGACAGCTTCGGTCACGTGGGCATTGTCCTTTTGCAGCACACCTTTCCATGAGCTTAGCTTTGACTTGCTCTCGTGCACCCAGCTGAGAAGGAACTCTGCAGAAAGGTCTCGCTTCTGCTCATTTCAGAGAGACGGGGTGTGCAGGTAGCACGTAGCCCAGCCTCAGAGCTGGGTTCCCTGCCACAGCAGGGTCTTTTTGCTGAGTGAGGGAACGCACAGTTTGTTGCTGTCTACTTTCACTCAGCAGGATTTATTGTTAAAAAACCCCTGAGGTTATTTTTAAGGTAAGTGAAGCTACTAAGACTGGAGGTATTAAAACCGTGGGAGTGATGCTTGATCACAGACAAGTCTCAGCTCCATGTTCTGGTCTCCTGGAACTAGACTTCCAATTTGCCGCCTGCATAATTCAGCAGAATTGCTGTTGACGTTGATGTTTGCAGTTGCACCAGTGATAAATCTGTGTATGAGATCTCAATCAGAACATTGTGATAATTGAAGCCACGTACTTCAATGCCTTTTTAATAAAAGTAAGTTGGAGGACACTATGCCAGGAAAGGAGTATTTGCTGGTTGGATTTAGGAAATGCATCTGACGTTTGGCTTGTTTGTTCTTTCTTGCTATCGACGTGTGCTGCTGATTTTGGCAGTTTGCAGAATGCATAAATAAAACAACACTAAAAAACCCACTGTGGATGGTTAGGAATTGGCAGTCGTCTCCCCCTGGAAGAAGTTTGTTTTGAATGTTTATTTCTAGCAATAGTCACTGACATTACTGGTACACTGTGCAATTTCATGTCGTAGAGCTTTGTGCTTTGATTTTACAGGGATTTTTGTCATTCTCAAATGCCTTTCCCTCTTATACTGGAAATAGATCCCCTGATAAAATGATTACAGTGTATTAGTCAGTATTTTCTTTTCCTCATCACCGTTCCATGTAGGACTCAATTCTCTATATTCGTACTTGGAGCAGCATGGTTTTTTGACACCAGGAGACCGTACAGCTGGTGATCGGAACACATATCGAGCTGCTTAGCTCTTTCCCATACCCACCAGTCCAGACACCTAAATTGCCCTGAAATATTCATGAAAATTAACTACCTTGTTCTCATAGTTCTTTGAAAAATCATTACCGCCGATCAGCCCTTGGGCCCAGGAGGGATCTAACACCGGTAGTCGTCTTAACGCACGCCCAAACGCTTTTACACCTTACTGTGTCATGCGGTTGATGCCGTCTTCTCTTGTGGCTGGTGCTGCATTTCCTGCTTCCACCTTGCTCTTCATCTGCCTGTGGCTGCACCATCCGCACCATCTCTTCGACAAGGTGATGATAAACACCTACGTATGTCTTTGAAACTTTAGGCCTAATTACAGTCTTTTTTTTTTTTTCTTACCTCCAGAAACACTTTTTTTTATGACTTCCCCTTCGTTTCACCCAGATACCACCTATGGACGTGGGCAGGAGGCAGCTTCTGCGGTGCCCGGCCAGGGCTGCAGCGCTGCCCAGTGCCCTGCTCTGAAAGCAGGTGGCACATTTTTCTTGGTGACCAATACATCTACAATGGATGCCTACAACCAATTCTTTCTTCTTTTTTTTTAAGCAATGCATAGCTTTTTTAATGAATGGGAAGGAGTACATAATTCTTTCATGCACAGGAAGGATTACACAGTTTTTAAGTAACACAAAGCTTTTAAAGTGAATCAGGAATATTATCAGCTCTTTGCTTTATGAGATGTCTCTTCCATGAAAAAAAGTCCAGCGTGCAAATTTTAGCACCATGAGCTAAATGATAACAGCTCTGTATAAAAGCACTGGTGCCAGTAATCCAAGAAAGGATCGTGATATAATTTCCTGGTGAAGTGCAGAAAATAATTTGCTTTATATTTTCTTCATGGAATCTTGGGATGAATTGCCAATTACTGATCTTCAGAATTTGAGCTGTTAGGATTGGTCCTGTGGTTGTGTTAGCAAATGGGTTGTTGTGTGTGTCGTGATTGAGTCTTCATGGTAGAGTCTTGCTCTTAGGCCAGGTGTAAATGGAGGGATGTGCCAGAGAAGCAGGATTGTGAGATCCATAAGGAAAATTTTATGAATCACTGGGAAGATGGAGGTCATAAAATGAACCATCTTCTCACATAAACTTGCAGCTTCTTTCCTTTGAATAGTTAGAATATGGAATGATTAACTTTGCATGGCAGTTAATAATCTTTAAGCGGTTGCCATGGGTTACCCCACTTCGTTTATATGCTGCAGATACCCAGATCTGGCTGGGATTGAAATGTGCTTTGGCTAAATTTCTGCAGCATTGCAGAGATGGAAAAAAACTAAACAGACATCTTAAGTGAGGTGCCAGGAGAAGGAAAAGATGTTATATTAACGGGAAGAAAATGTATTCAACAGCACTTCTTTCAATAAATGTAGATGGAAATGAACTAAAATGCTATTATATTATTGCACATCATTTTTCCTACCACTAAATAATACTTGAAGTTAGATTGTAGTACCTCTGCTACATATTGTGTAACAATTCCAGAGTCACAAAGAAGTCCTTTCTGATGTGACTCAGTTACATTAAATAATGTCCAAAGAAGCAGTGGGAGATGCTCAGCACTAGAGACTTTTACAGCGAAAGAGGTTTTGTACACTAAGAAAACTTGAGTTCATCTAAAAATCCTATCCTTTCATGAGATTGAATGATAAAGAGGGATAAAAAAGGTAAAGTGACTTGTCATAAGTCTTCATTAGAACTAGAACATAACTGCACATTTTTCATTCACTTCTGTATTAAAACTGGAAGTAGAACTGGTGCTGAAGACGGGGCCAAAAATTACACTGTACAGAGGCAGAAGACACCGAGCAGAATGTAAGAGCTGGTTCTCAGCTTGGGTCTAAATCTTGTTGTGTAGGTAGCGCTCTGGAAATTTGGTGGAACTGTTAACCTTTAGAGCTGAGCATCATCATCTGAAATGTCTTGCTGAGTGGCAGTGGATATTCTTCATGTTCACAGTAAAGTCTGTGCTTACTGGAGCAGAGCTGAATTTCCTTCTTGCTGAAGGAAAAGGTCGTGATGTCTTGCTGGAGAGTTATGGCTTTGAAAGGTAAATTTTAGGCCAAGAAGCCCCTTTCTGTGATGATGGTGGTAAAGGCTTTGTGTTCCAGTGGTTACGAAGGACTAAGCGTGGTCCAGGTTCTGGACTGGTGACTACAGTACTTGTGGCAATTTGAACGGTTGCGTGTTGTTTGGAAGTGTTCGGGTCCACATTTTTTTCTTCTGAAAAATGGCAGTCATCATGGTTACTGCTTCCATGTTTCATCCAAAGCCTGCTGGAGCTTAAGCAGCGTTTGGATACCGCCCTCAGACACGTGGTTTAATTTTTAGGTAGTCCTGTGTGGAGCCAGGAGTTGGACTCGATGAGCCTTGTGGGTCCCTTCCAACTTGGGATATTCTCTGATTTGCTTTAAATACAGTTTTTCCTTGTTGCTTTCTGTGGGGAGCACAAACAGAGATACGGCCATGTACAAATGTATAAATAAGTAAAAAACAGGAGTAAACCAAAATTGATTGCTGTATGTATTAATTCATAGCTAGGTGCAATTCTGAAATGAGTTAGGCTGCAATTTCAGCCTTACCTAAACTTACTGTAACGCTTACTGGATGAACTCTCCTAAAACCTGAGCCATGAGAAGTCAGACGTCCAGCTGCCAGCAGCGTCCAAGTTACTTCTGGGCTGGTGGGAGCCAGGAGCCAGCAGCCAGCACAGGGCCTGCCTGCACTGCTTCAGGTGTCTGGGGGGTGAAGGTGCGCGACCCCTGTTTTTCTAAGGCCCTGTCACGTAAAGGTGAGGGTTGTGCTGTGCTGACGTTAAGTGACAGAGAAAAAAACTCTTAAAAACAGTCAGGTACAGGGAACGGTGGCCATCGTTTGTTTAGATGCTGAAAGCTGTTGTCGTTCATGGTTTGTGTGCTGGTATTAGGCACTTCGTCCTCTTTCTTGCAAGTACAACAGTAGCGAGAACTGACGTTCTTTATTTCACTCAGAATTGTGTTTTTTTGGCTCCCGATCTTTTAAACAGTATCATTTAAGTCCTGTCATCATGGCTTGTCGTCTAGGAGGGAGCTGAAGTATGTTTCTGAGAGCTCAAACATGCTTTAAATCATAGCAGCAATAATGCCCAGGCAAATATCATTAGGGTTCGCTAAGCACTAATGACAACAGATCCTGCCTTTTTTTTTCTCCACCTTGTTAACGTGGCAGTAAATCTGGGATAAATTCAGCGTTGGCTACTCCGATTTACATCAGTTTAGCAGAGCAGAATCTGACCCATTTAATACGTTCGTGGGTTGTAAGAGCAGGAGTATTCTCGGCAGCTAATCCTCTCTACAGCAACAGAGCCACAATCTCCTAGATGTTAATGGAGCAATCCCACAAAGATGCTTGCAGGGAAATATGTTGCCATCTCACTTTGCATTTCACTGTGCAGTAACTGTGCTGTGGCTTCTGATGGTTCACTGTAAAGAAACTCCAGAGCACGAGGTATTTGAAAGCAGCAGCTGTCGTAGCAAATACTACCAGTCCTGCTGAAAAAAGTCTGTGCTGGACTTTGCAAAAGTGTTTATTGTAAAGATGGCTGGGCAGAAGGCTTGTGACTCAGGCTAACGCTGGTGGGAGGTATTACTCAGATCCGTGTGAACCCTTCATAAAGTTCAGTATGGTTTTTAAGCTGTGGTTTTGGCCAGGTCTTGCTTTTTCTGTGTCAGTCGGTTCCTTCTTTGTTTGGACCATGGTTGATTTAAACGTTATTTTTGTGTGTGGATCCATTGACTGTTTTGACTGTTTTTTTTTTTATTATTTTTTTGATCCTTTGGTTAGGAATAATTCTGAGGAGGATGATTTAAATAAGGACTGATGTGTCCTGGCTGGGCTTCCAGTGGCTGAGAAACACATTCTTCACCACTGAGCTGCATACAGGCTTTCTGTCGGCTCCTCCTATGGGGCTGACCAGGGTAAGAGCATCTCGCAATACACAATGCGCTTGTTTTTCTCCCTAGGGACACGTAGGATAATTTGTGACAAAGGCTTTATACGAGCTTTAGCTGTCTGAATTGACAGGCCCTGTTTCTTCCAAGTATTCAAGGAATTTGACTCGGATCAGAAAGGAAACTCCAGTGTCTCCTTAAGACTAAACAAATGCACGAATTTCTGCCTTACAGTAAGCAGGTTTATTTATTTTCATTGCCATGCACTTTTGTTGCTGTAGTTAGTCTGCTCTTTGTAGAAAAGTGGAGAGACCGTGTGACTGGAAAAAGAGTATGGGAAATGTTGAGCAAATGCATCCCCATATAGGAAGAGAAAACCCCCAGCGTAGAGAGAGCTGCCGTGGCTGGAGACGTGGCCTTAGAGTGAGGATCCCAGCTCTGCATCCTTCTTTCTCCACCACTTGCACGTGGTGCTCTGGAGAGCTTCCTGACCTCGCTGAGGCAGAATTTGAGGCTCTTCCCTTCTTTGCTCCCTAAACAACTCGCACTGTGATTTATTCACTGAGGAGTGGATATAGCAGAGCCTTGCTGATGTTGCAGGAGTATAACCGTGTCTCAGATACTGCGAGGGCTTCGTAAGTGTTGGAAAGCTTTTGAAATCTTCAGTGCTTACGTTACAATAAGTCCTCACAGTGTAGAAACCTCTGCTGGGTCAGTTATTTGGGATACTGGAGCTGATGACATAATCTAGACAAAGCAAAGAAAGATGTGCTGTGTACATTAAGCTATAAGAGTCTGCTTGGTTTTCTCACCGTGAAAAACTTGCAGTTTCCTTTCCAACCAGGGCAGCTTTGAATAACGGGCAGAGGAGGGTGGGCAGCAGGCGGCAGGGACGCCGTGCGTGCATTGCACTGGGCTCTGCTGGCGCTGGTCAGCCAAACAGGGGGAACCAGGCGCCCAGCCTGCTGTCATCTCAGCCAGAACGAGCAGAGAATGGCAGTGAAAAGCGAGCCCCCTGTATTTTAACAACTCTTTCAGCCATCAACAAAAATAAAATGGAAGTGGCAATTCTTTTTCCTCTCTCTGAATTACGTGTTGCCCCTTAAACCTTTTTTTCTAAGTCTTTTAGCTTGATAAAATGGGAGCAGACCTTGCCACATACACTGTGCTGGGACCACTGCAGGTCGGTGTGGTGCATGGAGAGCTGGAGTGTGCGTTACAGGGAGCAAAGCTACTGGGAGGGAATGAGCTGTTTGTTAAAAACTGGCTTCTGCTGAACAGATGTAATAGCTGTCTTCAATGTAATTAATGACTCATTTAGCACGTAAGGGGGATTCAATAGATATTATATTCTTGGCTCTTAGCAAACATTTGATTTCCTGCCATAAGAAAATGTATTAAAAAGCTGGATATATAGCGAGCAGATACAAATTCCATGGCATGGATTCTGTATTGGCTGACATGCAGCGAAGAAAGTAATATCGATGCGGAGACCTCCAAGCGTGAAACCCTGTGAAGAAACCCTACTGCAGAAATTAGTGCTGGGCTCCAATGTGTTGCATCATTTACACACGAACGTTTTTGCAGTTCTGTTTTTGACCCTAAACTAGGTTTTCTAAAATCTGCCTTGTAGAATATGTAAAGGCAGCTTCCATTTTAAAAAACCCCAATGAAAGACAGCAAATAACCGCTACATAGATGTCCCTTACAGTATTTGCAAACCAAACGTTACAGTACTGAGCCTGCTTACAAAGCCATTGCAGTAATGCTGAAATGGAAACAATAATGAAAATCTCTGTAGTGTCACTGCCATAGAGGAGCACAAAACAGTGACCCAGCATTAGCAGAAATAAGAAAGAATGTTCTGTGTTTCTTTCCTTGGGTGACTTCAAGAAATGTTGATAAACCTAAGGATAGATAATATATAAATAACTAAATGTAGTAGATTTAATTAGAGTAACAGTTGGAAAAAATAACGTGAGGCATGCAAGGTTTTCTTTAGATCAAAAAGCTTTAAAACTATACCAAAGTTGAGAACGGTTGGTCTGATTTTCCTTTCACTGAGCAGTTTGGGGTATTGGGGAGGATGTGGTGGTGTCTGGAGCAGGGGGAGGATGTTGAGAGGGAGGAGGAGACAAAGCTGTTAAAACCTGAAGGGAAAGAAAGGAGGAGTGAATTATTGTTCGCATTGGTTATTTGTCATCTTACTGCCATTCTCATCTCCCCAGAGCCCAGCTGACTCTGTTTGCTACCTCCTGCCTGTCACAACAAAAAGCAAGTGGTGTAAATATCAGTGGGAACTTGAGGGAATAAGTACTTAGGCTTTTTTTTAGTGAAGGGCATTGAATGTCTCAGGATGAAAGTCCAAATACCTGTGAAGAGTATTACGGCAGCCATGTAATTGCTACTTCAAAGACTCTTTCGAAGTTATTCAAGTGGAAAGGCAAAATGAAATGCAACTTGGCAAGAGATGGTGCAGGTTAAGAAGAGGCATCCAGAAATTTTGAAAAGAGCGGACTGATGCAAACTGACTCCAGTAAAGTCAGTATAGCTTCCTCCACATGGGTACTCGAAGATCTTCTGTCAACAGGTGATATGATGCTGTCTCCAGGAGCATATTCCTCTTGTAAGTGCGTTGTCTGCACTTGGCCGGCAGGTTTGGCTCCCTCACACTGCTTCATCCGGGCTTGCTCTCGTTGCTCCCTTTATCAAACGCTTTCGTTCTCCAAGACTTTGTGCAGCTGCTGAATCTGTTTATAATCTGCGTGAGCTCCCAAAAGCGAGGTAAATACAGAAGATAAGGCTGGGTTCTGCCACGCTGAGCTCTCTTAATTTGAACATTTTAGGAGCATGATCTCGATTAGGGTGCGGTCTCTTCCAGGGTGCCGGTTGTCATCGACCCGCGCCCTCCGTGGGACACAGGCTTGTGGAATTGGCTCTTTGAGGAGAGGGGCTCCCAGAAAGGCTTTAAATCAAGTAAACCTCTGAGTACCAGTCTGCCAAGGCTCCAAAAGGTTTTATAGGGCAAAACCCCAGAGAAGACGCTTCTCCTCCCCTCTCATTCAGTCCTGCAGCTGTACACTGTCGGTAGCACAGGGGTGAGTGTGCGGGGCAGGCCCCATGCAGCCCAGCTGGCATGGTGCAGGATGCCCCTGCCTTGGTGCCAGGCTTTGCTCTGGCCATTTCATGGTGCTGTCGTGTCCCCGTTAAAGCTGCTGTGGGTGTGGGTGGTGGGACAAAGCTTCCAGCAGCTCCTGCGCAGCGGCAGTCTGACCATCAGTGGGCAGGTACAGCGAGCAGGGGGATGGGGTAGAGCTTGTTGCACTGCGTGTTACTACTTCAGGGGGTACAGGATATTATTTCTAAAATTAAGCTTTTAACTGCTGTAGGATTCCTTTCATTCTCACATCCCCCTCTTGAGGAATCTGCCATTATATCCGATAGCCTGTACTGAGCGCAGAGACTTGCTGAATTTTATTATTACCATCCATAGAAACCATCGGACAGCTTCAAGAATAGTCAAAGTTTTGCATTAAACCTCTGCTAGAATGAAGTTTTGCTGCACATAAAGCAGCACCCCAGCCGGCTGATACTTTACAGCTGACAAAACCAGTCTTTCCCATCTGCTGAAGAGGTGAGCTCAGAAATGCAGAACGCAGATCCCCCCCGGTAGTAAATCACCATGTAGCAGGAGAGAGGCTGCCCTGGGGGATTTAGGGATGCAGCTTTACCCCAGCTGCTGCTGTCGAGCTAGGAGGGCACCTTGTTAAACACAGAGGGGAAGAAGCTCAAGGCAAAGAAATTATTGTGCTCTAGGTGAGGTGTCTCAAGCTTTGTGCAAGCCGTGAGGGTGGGCAGAAATATAAATACCGTTTGTGCAGTCACCAGACTGAATAAGGAAGCCATTCCTTTGACCATAGTAGATTAGATTGAAAAAGAACTCATAATGTAATAATGCACATTTATAAAACGCATTCGTCTTATGGTTTTCTCCTCTGTAGTATTTGCTCAGTTTAGCAAGGTCTTAGACTGATGTTTCAGGTTGGAGTTGCTGGGAGTGGTGTTGGAATGGACAGACGGACGGGTGCCTGCAGGACACGAGCTGGTCACGGCATGGTGCCTCCTCACATCCTTGTCCCAGACTCCTGTGCCCAGCGGTCGTGGTGCTCCCATGTGGCAAACTTTGCTGGAGCCCACCTTTGAGAATTACAGAAGTGATTTTTTTCTGCCCCTTTGACTCTTGGTTTGTGTGCGTTTAGGAAGGTTACACAAGGGAGTGCTGCATGAAGCCATGGATCTCCTTCTCCTGCTCCATCCAGTGCTTCCAGCCTGGAGTGAGCATGATGATAAAGAGAACAAAAATGATTACATTTGCATTAATTATGCTGCCTGTGTAGCATCACTACACTAAGATGGTTCCTGTCACTACATTAAGATGGTTCCCATCTTCATACCGTGCAGTGTTCTTGTAAACAAAGAGTAAATAATTCAGCCAATACACTTCTAATTGTATTTTTACCTTCTTTTTCATGACTTGGAAGACTACAGAGCTTATTGTGTGCTCTCGTTGTTGATGGATAATTTCAGTGAGGAACTCCTGGTAGGTAGCTGGTTAGCAAATAGCCTTTTGTGCTTCTATTTGCAAGGCAGGTGGATGGATGCAAGGAGTAGCATTTTGTTAAAAGCAAAATGGTTTTAGACATGGTGAATGTGGTTTTGTTTCTAAGTTATTGTCTCTTTTTTTTTAATGCAAACAAGCAACCTCTGATTTTTTTTTTTTTAATGCCAGATATCCTCTTTACAAAACCAAAAGACATCAGCACATTAAATGTAGCTTTGTTTGCATTCTGTAACTGATGGACTGTGGCTGGCAATGGCTTTCAGCAGTGTCAGAACTAGACTGGATTTGTCTGGTGCTTTTCATACATCAGTATTTCTTTTCCAGGACTTTGAATCAATCTCTCCCCTGCTATTTATCTTTTCTGGTTGCTCGAGACGAGGGATATACTGCATCAGATCCTGATCTGTAAGATCACACTTGGTGATTTTCAGTAACTCAGGATATTCTTGCTTTTGCTTAAGTCAAATAAGAAGGGGTAATCTGTCATGCTGTGGTATTTGTTTTCCATTTTCTTTGCGTAATGCCAAGGGATGAGGTCGGAGGTGCCTGTTGGTTTGTGTGGCATCCCAGAGCTTCCCACGCAGCTAAAGTTTCTTGTTATGTAACAGGAAATTCTCAAATATGGTAAAAATTCAATTTCTAGCATTTTGGCATATATATAAAAATCAGTATGATTCCAATTCAGCCAGTATGGTCTCACATATGTTTTTTGTCTCATATTGAAGGAATTTGTACTAATTTGGCTACGTACATACTCCACCCATGGTTTGCATACTGTCTTCATCTTCATGGTAAGGTTTGCCTGTTAAGTAGAAAGACAAAATAAACTAAAGTTACAGAAGCAGAGAAGCAAAGACAAGTGAGAGACTCAATACGTGCAGGTCAGCAAGAGTTTTACTTTAGGGTTGTGGTGTTCTGAGACTACGGTTGAGTGAGAAATGGGTGAGCGTGTTACAGGCAGGGGGTTCTCCTGGGGTTGTTGTTCTGCTGCCAGGCAAACCAGCCTTTCTGTTCCCTTCCTCTGCTTTTATTGTTCGGATATATTGTTCAGCATGATTTTATTTTTGAATTGTACAGCCAGAACAGGAGGGGTCTGTCTTGGTCAAGGCATAGAAACACTATGGAAAAGGAGGATTTGAATTGAGGACTTGGGTCAAGTTTTTTCTGCGACTGAGGTACCTCTTCTCTTTTATCTTTCACCTCATGAATAGTTTCCCCAAATTCATCAGGCAGGTCCAGTCCATTCCTGTAGGAATTAAGCACACAATAGCATTCTCATCCTAAATTCATCCAAATTTTTCCCTGTTACTTCTATTACAACACCTTTGGGACAGCAACTTGGTAAATAAAGAGAAATAACTAGTAGTAGAGCTTGATTTTAACATTGTTAGTTTTTATTTTAGCCGGTTACCTGTAATTCAAGACACCTTTACCATACATGAGGAGATACAGTGGGACAATCGTGGTGGTATTCATGCTGGTTAGTGGAAGAGAATGGTGTTGTAACATCCATAGTGTGACTGCTGTGGTCAGTAGCCTTTAGTTGGCTTTTTACTGTGAAACATTAAGTCATCTCCACATCTTACTGACCTCTGGTTGTCCCTGTTCAAGCTCTGGCTGCTGTCACGTGAAGTTTTGGTTTGTTGCCGGTCTGCAAGAGATGGGAGACATGTCTATACGATGAAAAGAGAGGAGCAGAGCTTTGGCCTCTGTGCCCAGCTCCAAGTCTCCTTCCTGCGTGCAGCAGAAGGTATGCTCTTCCTAGTCCTCAGCTGCCTCGCTTCGTGCTCTTGGCTCCCAGTTTGGCCCCCGCTGGCAGCCCTGTCTCGCTCTTGCTGGGCTGCCGCGGCACAAACCTCAGCAGGGTGGAGCGAGTGCTAGGGGCAGGCTGGAAATGCCAGGGGCTGGGTGTGCATGGTGCGTGCCTGCACAGGGATTGTGTGTGGCTTAGATTAATCTGGGGCATGTGCTTGGTTTTGGAGAGATGTGGGGTTTGTACCAGTGGGATGTCACGGCACAGCACATTCTGTGCTGCCTCGGTTGGAGGAGGGAGTAGAAAGCTCTCGGCATCGAATCAAGGCTTGCTCCTGTGCTTTGCTTTTTCACCATTAAAGAGGGGCTTATCTCAGCCCTGGTTGCTGGAAGAAATTGTTATCTGACAGAGACTGTGCAAACTCCCCCAGTAAATTGACAAATTATTTGCATCTTGGGGGCGGGGGGGGGAATGGGGAAAACAAATTATTGTAACAAAGCCAGCAGAAAGTACTATTTTTTGCTCATGGAAGCTGTGTTTTCTCCCCAGTATGTTTAGAGTTGATTGGGTGAGGTTAATACTCTTTACTAATTAAAGTACTTTGCAAAGTACCTGTCTCAGTTGTGTTCCAGTCTTCATTGCTGCACAATGAATGTACAGCTCTTCCTGACGTGTTTTCTCTCCTCATTTGTTATTTGGGCAGTGTTAGCCCTCACAAACTGTACGGTCAGTGCCTGTTTGTGCCAGATGCTGCATAAGTGTAGCAGAACGATGCCAAGGAGCTTGCAAATGAAGCGTCCTCATGCTATTGCTGTTGCTCTTTCAGAGAAACCCCTGTTTGAGCTTCCTATAGAAGGAAGCATTTTTTCTTCGTAAGATCCTTACAAACGCAGTCACGGTGTAAAGAAGTCTGTGTGCTTGCCGCAGATGAAATTTTTGCACAGACCTGATGTATGAGCAATTTAAGATTTATTAATTCCTTTGTGGTAAATCACAAATTGTATGATTTTTTTTCTTTAGTAGCACTTAATGATCAGTTAATCATTAGCCTGTTTAACACAATAACTCGGTAGTGTTTGCTGCAATCAAAACAGCGACTTAGTTAAAGATTTGTAAATGGCAAGGTTCACACACAAGGCTTATGGCAAGGTGTTAGTGATTTCTGTACAGTGGGGATTGGGGATTTCCGTACAAGTCATTGGGGCTTTCTCCGTTGCACACCGAAGAACTTTTCCTCTCCTGGTGAATTACTTGCCCTCCTCTGTGTCGGCGTATTCAGTGGATGACCACCGAACCTCGAGGAGTCTTGCCCTGAGAGGCATCCCACCAGCGTTTATAGGACCACGAGATGATTGGCTTTAGCCAGTATTTGGCCACAATTCAGGTTGGGTAAGTCTGATGTTATCTACCAACCATACAATTCCAGTACCTTCCAGGCTGTACAGTTCTGGTACCTGGTGGGTCGAGCTACGATTCAGGTAGCAGGAGATCCAGGTACAAGTAGGGAGTGCCTCGTCATCCCAACAAACTGCGCTTGTACCAGTGGCAAGAACGTAACCTCAGCTCATCCTCAGATGCGGAGTGGTTTGGTGAAGGGGGCAGCACCACCAGTGTTCTAAGTATCTTTTTGCAGTAGGTGCAATGAAGGTACCTTATTTTTCAAGGTTTGTGCCTCAAAACTGTAACCAAAACTGCTGGCTCAGGCTTTACCTCCGTTGACAGAAGTGCAGCCCGTTTCAGAAAAAATCCTGCATCAAACCATGATTTTGACTTGCAGAGGAAATTCTTACTGCAGGACTGATGTGTTGAAGCTCTCTGACCTCCGGAAGGCACCCTTACCTTACTGTGGGTGTGATTAGCTCGTTTGCTTTCTCAAAGAGACACTCAGAGCCCTGGAGTGCTCTGTCCCTGAGCCATCCAGAGCCCAAATGAGGCCCTCCTTAAGCTGGATTTATCCCTATCATACACGAGACCTTTTCCTTGTTGGAAGCATGCTTAAAAAAATTAAACAAAAATTGGGGTTTCCATTTACCCTGCTTCTTCTCAGTGCAGTGTATAACTGCATTGCAGAATTAGTTGCTTGGCACTGCAAATTATACGTGGACCTGTACATAGTGGAGGAAGGTATCTTTTATTTTTAAAATCTTGTTGGTCCTCTCATATTCTTTTATAAACTTTATGGGAAGAAGGTTTAGAAGAGCGTTTGTGTTATGAAACAAGATCTCTTCATTGTAACTTGTTATTAGGTAATTTCAAAAGTTATTTATATGTATTCGTATATATTATAATATATAGTGTGTGTTTATATATATATTATATACACACATTTATGTATATATATATGCACACATCTATAAAAATAAATAAAATCTTGGTAAACCCAGGTGAGACAGTTGGCCTGTAGAGCTGCTTTTGAGAAATATGTTGTGGTGTATGGTGAAAGAGCCTGGAGCACAGGTGGGTGCTGTAGCACTCCGAACAGCTAGCTGCTGACACTAACAGAAGCTGTACATCTCCCGGGGAGAGTGGAGCCCCTCGCCCGTCGCAGCCCGCTGAGTCCCGCTCAGCCTCTCGCAGGCCAATACAGGGTACGAGTCCTCTGCGGCTGCTGCAGCGTGTTTCTTTCAAGGAAGCTCTCCCAGCCCCGATATGAAATGCAGCCTTACTTCTGCAAAGGGTTTTGGTTGTCTTCCAGGTACAATAGTGTCTTCATACCTTCTTGTATTTGTGTGTGCAGTTACGCTCGTGTGGTGGCCTCGCTGTCCCAGGACTGTCCGTTCCCTTACTACGCGCTTACTCCACCAGGTGCGTAGCTCAGCCCCGACGGAGGGAGGTTCTGACTCCGGGACCAGCAGCCGTGGGGAGGTGCCGTTACCTGGTCCCAGCCTGGGGTCTCACTTCAGTCTGGTGGTTGCTGCTCCCCGTGAACACACTTTTTTTACCTGGTTGAAGATGTTTTGAGGTTACTCTCACCTTAGTCCCTGTGTAAGCCTTGCCAAGTAACTATAGCTGCTCCAGAGTGATGCACAAGTAGCTGAGGCTTCCTCATCCCTGGCACGAACCCTTATTTTTGCCAAGGTACATGGGAACCTTTTATACTCAGAAGAATCTGTCCTTTTGGCACAGACTGAATTCTCCAGTGTGCAGAAGGGGGACTGCCGTCATTTTGTGATGTCTTGTTTGTTTAGATCAGCCGTTCTCATGCTCCTGGGAGTTGATTCTTGCCTTCACACTTGGTCTTTGTGGCCGGTGTGCTGCTCTTACACGGACTGTGTGATGGGACAGTCCAATCTCCTTAAAGATGGGTACAGCGAGTTTCTACATTTTCTCAGCAAAGTCTTTATTTCTTTTTCAGGGGTGTTTGAAATGTAAAGAACCTTTGTTCTTCTCCATAGGATGTTACTGCCCACTCCTGCAGACAGCCACGCTTCAGCTGGCAGGTGACACATCAGCTAGGTACTGGTGGCCAGGGTGAATTTCAGGAAACAGCTTTCTCTTCCGTAGCGGTGAACAGTCTCAAAGGAATCGTTTCCTTAAGAACAATGTGAAGGAATTTTGCCATTCTTTGCATCACTTTGCTGGAGGAAACTGCTTTAAAAAAAAAAAAAAACCTTTCCAAAAAATTACTTTGGCATTTTTCCAGCGACAGCACTTAAAAGGTTCTCAAGTGTGTGTAAACGTTCTCCTCCTCAGCTGAGCAGGTGCCTTGTCATGGACAGGTTCTCTCTTCCAGCCTCGACCGATAGGAGTGGGAGCCCTCCAGGAGAGTCATGGCCCGTGCCGCTGCAGCTCCTCGCCGCTGCTTTTTTCTGCCTCTGATTGCATAACCCCGCTCGAAGTTAGGTTTTCACGCTGTGCTAGTTGGCATACAGTTCTCGGCTGTGCTTTGTTCAGTGGTGGTTTCAGTTCTCAAAGCTTGTTCCAGGGAGGCAGGCTTGGTGCTGCACCCGCAGACCTCAGGGAGGCCAGAGGGGTCCAGCATCAAGTTCTTCTTCAGCACGGGTGCCCTGGAACTCCTCCGTCCTTGCCCCTGCTGCGCAGCTCTGCAAACTGAAGAAGAGCCTAGCAGCAATGAATCTATCTTTGACATGTCTGGATCCAACCCAGGCCCAGTTGGCTGAGGGGTTTTCTGGCAAAGTCTCCTTTCCTATCCATATCCATTCTTACGAAGCAAGCTTTCCCCATTCAAATGTTTTGATCTCACTGAAATGTTTCAGTTCAATATTTCTTTTGCAGTGCCATTTTCTGAAAATGAATGTGTTCCCATGGTAGGTTTGAATCTTGTCTAAAATACAGTTTCAACTGGAAAGTGTAGTTAGAAAAATGTCTGCTTCAGAAAGATCCCATTCATTGTCCCAAGACCTGCAAAGCCTCATTCTTTCTCAGATGAGTTTGCTGCTTCCTTCTTGGCACTTTGTAAGAACTCAGCGGACATAGTGGATGGCTTTTAACCCCTGGCCAGGCAACTGCATGGACGTGAGCTCAACCTGGGGATCTTCCAACCACTGGTAGGAGCAGGAGGGGAGTGCTGTGGACCCAGGACTTCAGTTCCACTGTCACCTGAGAAACCCCAAGGGTTTGGAGGCTCCTCTGTCCCTCTGAGCACGCCCAGGTAAAAGCTGAGCAGTCTGTTAAGATATTTCTTGTAATGTGCGCATGCAGCTTATCCGTGAGATACTTGCAGTTTGGAAGCTTGACTGCTCTTTGCTGTCAGGAGATTCCTATACAAACTGGGAACTGGTGAGATGCTGCTGAAAGGCCTTGTGTGGGGAAAAGTCGTAATCTCTTTTGGAGCAGAGATACGTGTCAAGGTGGAAGCACTGTGGAGAAAAGAGAGAGGGGAGAGGTATTTGCGAGAGGCAATGTAGAAGATGGTATAAGGCTGGGAAGAGAAAAAAAGAACGTGCCCCGGACCAAAAGCTGGGGAGGAGAGGGGGAGGAGAAGGATCAGTGTAGATTTGTTGCACTTAGCATTAGGAATTGCTACAGAGCATGCAGGTTGTAGTGATTTTCTAATACTGAGTAATATGTCAGAAAGGCTATTCTGGATTTAGACCAATATATACAGTTTCTTGTCTAAGCAGAACCATATGCTCAAATGAGAGATCATTTTATTTTACTAGGATGGACAGTAAGTAGAAACACATTCCAGATTTCATGAGGTTTCTTCCCCCCTTGGCAGCCACAGTGCTGCTTGTGCTTAGTCTATGGTTTTTCAACTGTTTGATAACTGTCCATTACTTTACAGGGCTCGGGATCCGACTGTATCACGGTGTCTATTGAACTGTGACTAATGACTGCATCAGAGAGCTGGTTCACCAGGTCACCCTGGCTGTAGCTGGTAATTGTTAGCAATAAAACAAATCGGGCTGATACGCGCAATATGCCAACATGCTGTACAGTAGAAGACGTAGCTTTTGTGTCTGTCCTCCAGTTAAGGCTTAATGTTCTGCGTTCAGAGTCTGACCTCATCCAAATCCTTTCTGACAGCCTGAAAAGAAAAGAAAAAAAAAACACTTTGTGGAATGTGCAAGCTGGTGTTTAATACATGAGCTCTTTGCAGCAGGTTGAGCAATCAGAAGTACATCGATAGTTACACAGTCTGACATCGGTGAATAGTCAGCCCCCCTCCTCCTGTGCAGCCGCTGGTTGTTCTCGTTCCAGCCCTGGGCACGTTTCGGTGTAGTTCCGCATCCACCACCAGCCATGCGACTGTCCCTGGGTGTAACGAGACCTCTTGGACCTGATCCTGCCATGTGACAGACCCTCTGGCCGTTCACCTGGGTATCTCCCTGAGCAGACCGAGGTGTTGGTGCTTCTCAAGGTGCAGGAAATCCCAGGACGTGAGGCCATGCCACTGTTCTGCCTGCACAGCTCCCTTGGGTCCTGTGGCAATAACGACTGGCCATCGAGTGGCATTTAATAGCCACGTCCGGGGATTCCCCTGGGCACTCTCAGAAAATCTGCTGACATTGCTTCATGAAGGGGAGGTCTGCTAGGCTTGACTAGGAGCAGAGCAACTCCAGTATGACTGACAAATCTGCATTATATTGGAGGGTCTTAAAAGCAAAGACCTCATCTGTTGCATGGCTGGTGCAGCCCTCTATTACCCACACTCGCAGCAATCTGTTAGTAGTAAGAATGCCAATGTCAAAGTGGATTTAGAAGGGATTTTAGTTTTAATGGAAAAAAAAAAAGAGTGGGAAGCTAAATCAAGGCTATATTGGCCTCAGTCAGGCTGGCAAGTCTACAAAAATACTCACTGAAACGTCATTTTGAGTATAGCCTGAAGATGGGCTGCCGACCCCAGGAGCTTTCCGATGCCTGAATCGGTTGGGGGGATGTGCTGGGGGGGTGTCCGTGGGCTGCTGGGCAGGGGGCTCTTCCCTGGGCGCTGCTGCAGGACAGAGCAGCCTGGCTCCTGCTGGCGGCTGAGGGGTCTCTGGGCACATGGGCAGCGAGCGGACTTTTTGTCTCCACTTGGTGAAGGCTGGCTGCTGGTATCTGACAGCAGGCGTAGTCCACAGGCATCTGCAAACAGATTTTCAGTTTGGTAGCTCAAAAAGAGATTGTTTAAAGAGAGAGAGAGATCAAACGAGGGGGAAAAATGTATGTGGTGAAATAACAGGAGAGGATAAATACAACTTGTGGTACATAAAACATCCTAAGGATGTCTTGCAGGCGAGGTATACTCGGAGGTGAGTACCACCAGTGCTGCAGAAGCAGCCTCTTAAAGGCAAGCTGGTGTTCCTGAGCTGGGGCTGTGGGCTGGGCGCTTCTCGGGGGTCCCACCTCCTGCCCCCCATGTAGCAGCTTCCCCACATGTCCTGTGAGCTCAAATGGTTCGGCCTTTTGATGCTACGGAGGCAGTTTGCTCTGCTTCAGCTTTTTCCCTGCTCTTTGCTGTGCAGGTATTGCTTAGGAAGAAGGGTGTCATCCCATAAGATTTCTTTCCCTTCCCTTTCGTGGCCACCACGTCCACCCTGGGGGGCATTTATCAGTGCCCAGAGCGATGTTTCTCCCCTTGAGCAAAGCGAGCCCGGCGGAACGGGGTTTTATCTACTTGCCGCTTGTCCCAGCGAGGCAACCAGGGCTGTGTGATCCCAGATAGACTGCACAACTGCTTTCAGTTGGAAACTTTTATTTTTTATTATTAAAATCAAAGCATGCCTTCCTTCTGGGGAAATGCTGAAATGAAAATAGAGCAAGGAAAGGTCTGTATGCTCACCTCTGCTTGGCATGTAGCATGAAGCAGGGGGTCACCTCTCCTCTGGGTCCTGGACCGGTGCTGAGGCACCCACCGGGTGGGTGAGAAGCCCCCGGATGCTCCCCGTGGCTGTGGCTGCGTGGATGGAGCAGGTACTGTTGGGGAGAGTGGGACATGGGCTGCATGCAGCAGCGAGAGCATCTCCTGGCAGCGATTTCGTCCCCGTGCCGCTCCCTGCTGGCAGCCTTCCTCAGGGCCCGCCAGTGGGGTCGGTGTGATTTGGCCTCGCTGCTGTGGCCGGAGTCACGGATGCTTGCAGGATTTCCCATGGAAGGAAGCTGCAGCAGGAACAGAGTATTATTTGAAAGTACTTGCAAAATTGGTGCTTTCTCGAAAGAGCCTTATTCAGGAGTTTTTATGGGTATTTCCTTTCTGCTCTGTTGTATATTTGGGGTTTGCGTGTGATGTTAAGAGACTGAGCAGCACCTGAGCATCAGAAGGTCTCCTTGTGCCATGCTCTATCCCGTGGCTTATTGCCGTACCTCTCGGCTACGTTGTCCCCCAGGAGATGAACCGATTGCTTTTAGTGCTGCTTTCCACTTGGATCTGTAGGCTTAGTTTTGACTCTTTGGCAAGGCCCCTTTCAGCCTTGCCATGGGAAGTCCCTGTGGCCGACGCATCCTCCGTAACGAGGCTGACAGTCCGGCTGCTGGGAAAGGGTGTACCTCGCTGGAAGTCCTGGGGAGCTGCTCCAGCCACACGAACGCCCCTTTACGGGGCCTGGCTGAGTGCTGCCTCCCCAGGGAGTGGGATTCCTTGCAGAAGCTGTGGTTGAGCAGGTGAGGAGGTTGCGGGTGGGCGGGAATTTCAGAGAGAAGCAAGGGAGCTCCAAAGAGGGAGGACGGGGGGGGTACGTTTGCAGGGGGTAGCCTGGGGAGCTCCAGGAGGTGTGAAGGAAAATGCTGCTGCTGCTGCCAGTTCTCTGGCAACGTGATGATGTTGTGTGGCCATTCCCGTGTACTGTAATACTGTTGCCACTTATGGAGAAAACCCTTCCTACTCTGTTCCTTTGTCATCAAAACCAGCTTTGCTTGGGTGCACTAAAAACCCCTACCAAGGGGTATGTGCACTACATATAGACTGTATAGATGGTATATATGCTTGTATAAAAGTACCCTATTAAAACACGCTTGCCTATGTTCATGGAACACCTTTGCATACTTTGAAACAAAAAGTCTGATATCTTGAAAATATATACAGAATATTGATTTTATAGTCGGAAGGGTGTTCTTAGGAGCATCAGTGCAGGCAGCTGTAGTTTTGGGAAGAGGGATGCATGTTCTGGGGTGCGAACAAGTGATTGTGTCAGTTGTTGGAACTACTCATAAGCTTACTGCTTTTCATTTACCACGTTTGTACCTGATTGTGTAGTTAGGTCTGTTGTTTTTAGCTCTGTTCATGTAGTGGTCTTATGCATGACAGCAAGTACTGTTACTGATCCGTAACGGTACGAAACTCCAACAAAGATCTGAATCTTTGGAAAAAACATCCAGAATGACACATGTTCTGCTGGGCCAAAGAATTCCATGTATTCAAACATGATATTTTGTCTTTTGTTGTGGCAAGGACCTGCCTTTCGATGTGCTGTTGAACCGTCATCAAAGCCTGGAAATCAGAGTGACATTCCAGTGGAAACCTTTGTAATGCTGCAGCAGAGAAACTTAAATTCAAAGCAGGTCTGTGGACTTGGCATCTCTGGTAATAACAATACAATATGTGCTGAAAGCCGGTCTTGAAGCAGACGGGAACAGGGATTGTGCTTCTGTGGTGAGGAACGAGACCTGCTCTAATGATTTATTCGGTTCTCAATAGAGGGAAATTGTACTGAAAGTTGTAGGGTTCTCCAGGAAGCGACTGTTTCATATTTCAGCAAAACCCTCCAATGAGCTGGAAGGCCATTTAAAATCGTTTCAAGGAAGATAAATGTTTGTGTGTATTATCTCTAAGTATGGAGATAAACACAGTTGTTCTACACAAATACTGGTTTGACCTCAGATTATTTCATTAGCAGTAGCGCGTAGGGCCGATTACATGCCTTGCAAAGCAGCTGCTGGCTCTTCTGAGCATCTGAAGCTTGTTGTGGGGGCTGCTGCCGGTAGCACACCTTGCCTTTCAGCCCGGCAGGAGCGAGTTCAGATCTTGCTCTCACTTCTCAGTGGCAGAGAAACAGGCACCTCGTCTGCTCTAGAAGAAATCGTAATGCGATTCAGCATGGTCAAAGAGAAGAGCAGCGTTTTGAAAATGTGAATAATAGCTTGCATGCCTGCTTCTGGGGGCTTGGCTCAGGTGCGGTGCTCCGTGATGCTAAGTGTGTGCACACAGCAGGGGCTGGAGCCTCCCCTGTCAGCTAATGCCTGTAGGTGCACAAGGCAGAGAGCGGAGAACTGGAGGCACTGCCACCACCTGCGGTCGTGCACAGCAGCAGCAAAAGTTCCTCGCCTCTGAGCTATCCTGAATGTACTCAGGCAGGTTCCCTGTAACCTGGTAGTCCAGCACTGGTGGCAGGTGATGAACCAATACCTGCGTAATTCCAGAATCCATTGTGGAGTGAAGTACATTGCACGTGGGTGCACACGCGCACCCCATCCCTGGCAGGCACGGAGAGAGCAGCAGAGGCCGCGCTGGCGCTGTCGGGTCGCTCCCTCGCCAGCACCCCCAGCACAGGTACCGCTGTGTGCCGCCTGCAGCCTGCGGGGCTGACAGGGCCTTGCACTAAGGGGATGCGCTTTAACGTGGCGTAAAGCTGGGTGTGTATATATATATATATATATGTATATATATACAGCCTCGTGGTCACATAGCTCTTCTTGGGTGCTGTGTGTTGGCACAGTGTCTGCAGACCGTGGCTGTTGTACATGGAGGTGGAGCATCCATACCTTAGGGGAAGGCACTGCTATTTTTGCCGTAGCAGTGTGTGTTTTCACATCAGTCCCAACAGTTTGTGTTTTTAGTGTTCGCAGTCCTAGGTTCATCTCTTCCCAACCACAGAAGCAGCCCCCGCAGCGTGACAGTAGCGTGCCGTGATGTCCGCTGGGGGCCCCGCTCTCCGTGGGGCAGGGGGCCACGAGCTGGCTTTGCATGGAGACCTGCCTGGATTTTGGCAGCTGACCACGGTGCCCAGGGAATGGTGCAGCTGTGGGTCGTGGCAGGAGTTGCTGGCTGTATCCTCACTGGTTCATTGGTAATACAGAGCAAAGTGAGACGTGCTTCCATGCTTTCTAAGCAGGTGGCTTTCAGTGTCTGTTATCAGTGAATCGTGAGAAAGCCACCCACCAGGCAAAGCACCTTTAGAATTCCTTAAAATGCCCTTAAAGGAAGGTGTTCCCGTGGATGCTGCAGAAATATAAGTACAAGAATTAGCCTTGAACATTTTTTTTGTCTACCACTTTGTTGCTGTTGTTTTAAATGAAGCTTTTGTCTCTCGGATAATGTCAGCAGTTCCTGAAACTCATGGAGTTGTCCCGTAATCAGAGGAGATGTGTTCTGTGCTGTGGTCTTGAGAGCCTACAAAGCATATCTTTCCACAGTACAGACTTCCTATCAACAGAAAAAATTGTTTAATGACATGATGCAGACATTAAAGGGGCTTTTTAGAAATGCTAACTATTGTCACCATATGTTCTTATTTTATATATTAAAAAAACAAACAAACAAACAAAAAAACAAAACAAAAACTTTCCTGCCATTCCTGGAGGCTGGGAGACAGAATCTCTACTGACTTCATATTTTAGTCTGTCAGTAAATACTGGTGGTGAAGCCGAGATACTAAAATACAAAATATTATGTCTTGTTTTGCCATTGTTGGCATTTTGAGGCATTAAGTCTGTTTGTGTTGGGTTATTTGGCAAAACAAAAAGATGCAACGTTGTTCAAAACAGAGAGCTGCTTTCAGACCCAGAGCTGAAACTTGTTTTGTGGCAGTAGTTGTTTTGTAGGGGTTTGGAGCAGAGTGGGAATGGGGAGGATAAAGCACCGAACTTACATTTTCCAGAAAGGTAAATTTTGGTAGGTCTTCCTCCCAGGTGTTCCACATCTTGAGCTGTCCTTTGGGATCTCTGTCACCACCAGCGTGGCACACGGAGTCACCTGCTCTCGGTTCTTCATCTGCCATCTCTTTGGCTGCAGTAAGAGCTAGAAGTTGCTGAGCAATTTAATATTTCCAAATTCTGAATTAGAGGCAATACTGTGAAAAACGTGATGTGAAAAGAGCCTTATGACTGTGTTCGTGTTCTAGCTCCTTATTTGTGTTTTAGCTCCTCACCAAGACTCGGCAGCACAAGCGCTTGTGGTAGGCTGCACTGACCAGGACTCCAGGAACACCATTTCTCAAATTCAGATCGCCTGTACTCTTTCTGTTCGCCACTGAAGGAGGCAGATGCAGCTGACGATGTGCCTCAAGCATTGTAGTTTTGTGTTATAAAGGGAGTAATGCTGGCAATAGAATTGAGAGAGAATATTCCTCTTTCTTACCTGTTGCCTCTTGCCCTTGTTTGGCTCTTCCTGTCTTTGCCTTGTGTACTGGGCTCTGCTCTGCTCATCCCATCATTTGCTGTTCATGCAGTAGGAAAGGATATGTAGCTGTCTATTATTTCTAAGGCAGGGCCTCCTAATTCAGTCTTAAAACAATGTTTTACCATCATTTACTATAATTTTTTATTGTCTCTTCCCATTACTTTCAAAATCAAAATTAGAGGTAATTGCATAGGAAGGCCAGTGGGTTATTCCAGCTTGCAGTGCCCATGGTTTGGGAAGTGTGCTTTATTACTTTATTTCTACACGTGTCGGTAAGTAGTTACAACTGTTTTGTCTCCTCTTATCGTAAACATTTCAGTGCAAGTACCTGGGTCTTGTTCTGTGCTTTTACGGTGCCAGTACGTATGGTAGTAAGCCCCCGTAGACATTTGAAAGCTACCTTCAAATGCAGCGTAAGCCATTAAAACTCAGAGGACCAAGGTGTGCCAGAAATTTAATTTAATGAGATTTTACATAGGAAGTTAGAAAAAAAGCTGGACTAACATGGCATTTACCTGCTGTAAAACCAGGTTTCTTTAGGACTTCAAATACTTTTTTTTTTTTTTTTTTTTTTTTACCCCTCGCCAAGCGCTAAGTTTTTGGATGCAAAGCATATTTTATCTGTTCAGCCTTCTGAGTGCATGGCTTGAAACAATCAAACCCAGCGTGCCTCTTGGTACCTGTGAATAGATATTCCTGTGCTTGATCCCAGTGTGCTTCAAATGGAGCACTGAGTCCTTCGCCCCAACACGGACAGCTAGCTGGGGTCGCCGTCTTCACTGCCACGAGGTGTTGTGGGTGCCAGGTATGTCCGTGGGCTTCGTGTCACAGTGGGGCACTCTGAACATGCAGTCCCACAGCCACACGTTTTGGGAAGTAGCAAGAGTACATCAGGAAAGCAGTGGTAGGTGTTTGCCTTGTTCTTATCCTCGCCCCTATAGATGCTGCAGTAGCGAATCCTTCGCGAGGGGAGATGATCCTTGGTCAGGCTGTTGCTCTTATCTTCATCTGCTGAAAACAAGATTGTTCTTCTAAGCTATTCTTTCTGAATTTCAAAGGGTTGACAGACAAGTGATGAAAGAGTTTTTTTTTTTTTTTTGTTAAAGTAAAAATGCATTTCAGAGAAGGTGATTAAACAATACTTCTGCCAGTTGCCTTCAAACTTTGCCATTACTAGCGTTCAGGTGTTAGGGTTACATTTCTTGTTAAAGCCTGCAAGTAGCAGCACAATCTCACATGCCTATTTCCTCTTGTTTCAGAGCTGTTTTACGAGCATTGACAGTGTGTGAAAGGGATGTACTTCTGCAGGGAATCTCCAGAATTTGATGGGAGGGCAGTTGTCTCGAGTAAACACAGTTTAAAACTTACCTGAGAATACATCACGCAGCTCTTAATCTGAGTTTGTTTGCAGCTGGCAATGTTGTGGCCGTGCGTTTAGGGGCAGATGGTCCAAACTTGCTAGGTGGGCATCTCGGTACTTTTTTCCAACTGAAACATGTTTTAGGATTCAGCTGTAACAGCAAATATCTTATTGGCTTGTTTGAATTACCAGTTCTGTCATCAGTTTTTATGTGCCGATTCCCTTGTTTTTTGGTAAGAAAGGCCGTGTAGCTTTGGAGTTGGCCTGGCTGTAATAATTCTGCCTGTGCCACCTCAGAAACAGCTCTGTGAATGTATGAAAACAGCCCCTTCTTATTCCGTGGATTTTCGGGCCCTCTGCAGCTTCCTTTCCTTTAGCCTACCTGCTGGGGTGGGATGTACCGACCTGTACCTGTCAAGGTCCGTGCGATTTGGTGCCGGTGCTTGCGGCAGTGAAGGGCTCCGTGCAGTGCGTGAGGACTGCCCGGGGCCCTCTGAAGCTGTGCACAGCAAGGGCTTGATCGGGGCTGGCGGGCACGGTTTGGCTGGGGCTGGGGCAGAGGTGAGGAGATGCTGGGACCTTGGGGCCCTGGGCAGGAGGAGCACACCCAGCCGGCTCCTCAGTCCCGCGGCAGCTTTCATCACATTTCCACCCAGGTTCGGCCTCCAGGCAGGTCGGTCACAGCGCCGCAGTCTGCGTGTGATCCCTTGGGCTTTGCTGCTGTTGGTGGTTCCTACCATCGCGAGCCAATTCCATCAGCGTTGGCTTGTTGATCCATACGGTAAGCTTCAAAACTGGACTTTCAAAAGCAGCATCAGGCATCGCCCCCAGGCAGAACCTGGCTAAAGCTCGGAGCTGGTGCCTGGAGCCGGAGCCCAGCGCCTGCAGGCAGAATGGGCCCCGTGTGGTGGAGTCAGCGCCGGGACTCGAGTCGACCCGCGGAGAGTCGCCATCTGCCCGGAACTAATTCGACTTAAGTTTTTTCCTCTGGATTTGTCTGGTAATACCAGCAGAATGTTGCAGTATTTGGCCAGCCATAAAACAGAAACGCTAAACAGCCTGAAAAATATTTTAGCCTGCTACTGAGATTAAAGCAAGCCCCAGATAGCTATATAACTGTCAGGCAACTCAAAGCGTGTCACGGTGCGTTGCGAGGGAAGATGGACTGGGGCTGTTCAACGAGCTCCAAATGCTGCCTCAGAGTTTCCAGCGTGGGTGCGCAGGACCCTTCACCGGGAAGATGGATAAGGGCCAGGTGGAGGAGAGCGATGAAGACGTACAGCGCAGCCAGCTCCTCTGACACAGCACGACCCCTCGCAGGGGTCCGCAGCCTCGGCTCTTCACTTCAGCTGCAAACAGGAAAAACGCTGAAGTGCAAATGAGAAATATAAACTGAGACCATTATTGATTGGGAAAATGCAGTCCCCACGCTGCATGAGTCATGTAATCCACAATGCTTTTCAAGCTTAATTTGAGAGAAGCAGAGGTGCATGGAGGATGGTTTCAATTTCCAAGCAGTGCTTTTTGACCACTCATGCTTTTGAAAAGTAAAAATAATATTTTGGCTCAGGAATGAACGTGAAGCAGAGGTATTCTGCTCTTGGCCCATTGCCTGCTTACCCTCTTGAAGCAGAACTTATGTATTGTGATGGAAACATAACAGCGTGTCCTGCCAAAGAGCAGGCCATCCGTACCGGAGCCTGCAAACTGAGGAGTTATAGCTGCAAGTAGAAAAGTTGGACCGAATGGAATCAAAGAGGTTGGATTCTGGATAAATAGGCAATTTGGGGTTACACCTAATATTTTTTAAATAGAAAAAAAGCTTTTTACTCAGTGGGGTTCCTGTTGAGATGAAAGCATCCTGAAAATGCTCATTGGAAAAGAGACTAAGTCTGGTTTTGAGGCTAAATGCACTTTCAGAGGATCTTTGGTTGTATTTTAATCACAAACCTTACACTCTGTGTTCTCGCAGGCCTTCCCTTCCACTGGTACAAAACCTTCAGCTTTAATAAATTTGCTCCCAGTGTTATTCTCTTGTAAATAAGGTTGCTCTGAAGTTTACAAGCCAGATTTAATCCAGAATACTGTAACAAGGTTAGAAAATAGCCACTTTTGCAATAGTTCACTCAGATCTTCGTCAAATTCTAGACCAGGCAGTTTATATTCTTATTTGTTGCATCTTCATTTGCAAGGGAAGAGGATGTATCAGAGAGTTGCCACAAGATGTGTGCTCTCTTAGGATGTATAGGCAGGTTGCAAAGCACGTGCTTAAACTGGGTACGTGGGCCTTCTGGACCTGGCAGTGTTTGCTGGTCTTCAGCACCAGCATGTGAAAAATACTGGAGATGAGGACTGTAGGTTTCTGTGTTGGATCTACCTTGATATCAGCATTCTGTTGTATCTAATAGAAAATGAAATAAACCAGTTGTTGTTGGGTAAGTTTTGCAATTTGTAAAACTGGTTTGCATCAGAATTATAACTTCAATGAGTTCATGTGCTACTAGGAGAAAAGAGGTTTAATTTTCAAAGTTCCCAATGGTTAGTTGTGATGATAGTGCGATTCTACCAAGGGAAAGGAGCTACAGTCACCAGTTCTAGCCCCAGCACAGAAGAGAGGTTTCTTCCAGCCTGAATCTAAAACTACAAGGTTTGGATTAACCAGGACTGAAGTTACAGAGTGAGGGGGGGTAAAGTGTGTAAATAATGGGGAAAGGTGAAACAAGTGTAGAGAAAGAGATACATGGGCTAGTAAACCCATTCATCAGTGAGTAAAAGTACAAAGCTTAGCAAGAGAAATATGCACGAGGCAGGAAAGAAAGGGATTTATGCGTAGAAAAGTTGCAAGTGTAAGAAATGCTAAGAATAACAGCAAAACTATTCAGTGAGGGAATTTTATTGGAGAAAATGAGAACGTTTACATAACAGGATGATTATTTCTCTTAAGGGAACAAAGATCAAGCCAAAAAAACAAGCGTGCTGACTAACATTCTATCTTCCCTACGGAGGTTTTGGGAGGTTGTAATCAGCCCCCTGGTATTTTCTGTGTCTTCACAGTGGCAGAAGCGCTGTAAAATTGCCAGCGAGCTGCAGCATCTAATATGAATGGGAAGAGGAGGCAAGGAGGAAAACAATGGTGGTGTTTCAGTTTCCTTTTGTCAGGCCAGTGCAGGTGATGCAGGCTTTGAGAACGAGTCGTTGTGTGGTATCGGGATTTACCTCCAAGAGCCTGGGCTGCAGAGATCGGCCGGGGAGCGTGCAGGGTGAGAGGGGAAACCGGGCCCTGCTCTGGTTCGTGCTGCGTGCTCCTGCTGGAAGGGGCTCAGCCCCCGAGGGAGTGCACGGGCACGGGAGGACGTCTGGGTTGGGCTGGATTTAAAGTGCCTGTTGGAGGCAGAGACGCCCAAGGTAGTGTGATGGAGCGTGTTGTGCTGGGCAGCCTTAGCGCCCGTGGTGGGATCGCTTACTCCATGCTGTGAAGCAGGGAGTACCGATACAGACGGAGAAAGACCAATTGCAAAGCGGACTGCTGATTTTGTATGATACAGCCGTTTGGTCTTGAGCCGATTTTGAGCCGTGTAAATAACTGGCATTATGTGAGGGCATTGAAGTAGTGCATGTGAGCCTCTGGGACTGCTGAACGCCCTGGCTGAGGGGTAGGCTCAAGACTTCCCGTGGTAGGTCACCCTCAGTCGTACACAATCATCTGCTTCTATCTGAAGTACTGAACAAGTGTCGTATTTCAGAGAGGGACTGGTCATTGTGCACAGAAGCTTTCTTTGCTGAGAGCCAGGGACCAGGCTCGAAGCCTGGTGGCAGTCATCCAGCGGGCGATCGGCGGCACCGTGGCCATCGCAAAGTTGAAAGCCAAGGAACCGTGCTGTAGCTGGTGGGGGGGGTTAAACCCCCTAAAGGTTGTCTGTCTGTATTCAAGGCATGTTTAGTGCGAGCTATGAAGCTTGTCCTGTGGGATTGGTAAGGGCAGGACCACTTGGAAGCGTTAAGGGTAAGATAAGGGAAAGCGTGAGCCTTGTGAATGCCTTCAGGGCAGGCTCTGCCTGTGTTACTTCGAGAAATGAGACACCGTGAGAGTTTATCCTTGAGGAAGAGCTAGAGAATTCATTCCTGTCAGGTTATAAAAGAGTTTAAGAAATGCCATGAACTTCACATAAAGTCAGCAATTTGGGGAATCTACTGTTAAAAAGTATCAAGTGCTATAAAACTTCCTTTGTTTCAGGAGAGAGCTATGGAAATGCAACAAGATTCACAAGTCATTCATCTAAGGCTGCGGACTGGTGTGTAGGTTTGTGCAGCGAGAACATTAATATCTGTTAAATTCTCCAAATTAACTTAAACATTCCAGAGAAGGGATGTAATTCCCCATTGTGTAAGGAAGGAATTCACCCCTCCCCCAGATTTTCTGCTTTCCAGGGACTCAACAAAACTGGCAATAACAAGCCGACCTTTTTCCCTGTTAGTAATCGGGTCCAGATTGGCAGTGGCTGAAAGAGGGACCGGCAGAGGGCTTTGTGTGATGGGGCCGAAGGGGCCGGTGGCTGTCAGGTTGGTTCCCATGGGGTATGTCTGCACCAGGCTGGCAGCCCCGGGCACCCCCTGAAGAGGCTGGAGTTTAAGCTTGTGCCGTGGTTCTCGGTTCGTGGCACGTTATTCCCCTCTTACGGGGGCAAAACTTGTAGGCTTCTTGGGCAAATTAGGAGAGATGTATTACTGTGCTGAGTTATGCTTATTAATTTATTATGGCTCCTCCTTTCCAGCGTTAGCCTTTAGCTTGCGCCTTGGCTTTTTGACTTTGTACTTGATAATGTTGCGGCCACAGAAAACTTTTTGTGGTAAGGAGAAAAGAAACCTTTAGGCTGCACCCTCAGTTACCAATAAAACCTGTGTATTTTCTGTGATGCCTAGCTGCTTTGAGGGACATCCCAAAAAGCTGATGGTAGTGGCTTTTCCCTGCTGTTCCCAGCCACGGGGGAAGAAATGCCGTGCTGGCAGGAACCTTGCTCAGGATGCTGGAGAGCAGGTAGAGATCTGCAGGAGCCTGGGTGCATTCTGTACGGGGAGGAGAGTTTGTACATGTCCTTCACCTTGGGGGCAGTTTGTGTGTGGTTCGGCCAAGTGTCTATCGGAAGACAAAGCTGGAGAACGGGCTGTGCGTCCAGCAAAGCAGAGCGAGCGATGGAGAGGAAGGCACCAAGGGGAACTTGACTCATGAAAGGAGCGGAACAAACCTGCCCAGTGTACCTGGCTTCGTGTTCAGCCCCTAAGATGGTCAGCGGTGCCATCTTGTGTTGAGTGAGTGGTATTTGGGGGAAAAGTTGGATACGGTTGCTGGAAACACCTGGGGAAAAGGAGCTGAAAGAGCTGGTGAAATTCGTGATGTGAGATGAGAGCGGGGAAGCCCATAGGTCATTGAGACAGAGGGGCAGAGGATGCCCAGCACAAAAAAGTCACAACAAAAAAGTCTGTGCAATTCGGACACTGCTTGTGCACTAGAAGGTTTATTTAGCAGTGGGTTTTCTGCTTAAATTATGCACATTTCTTGTTACAAATACAAAACTGAAATGAAACCATATTTTTTTCTGTTATGGGAAAACTCCTCAGTGGAAATGGCTCGAGCATCCTTCTGTGAGTAGAACCTTCTTTGTGAATGTCTGCGGAGTTGCAGTGGCTGAGAGCACAAGAACGCAGGGCCTCAGACCCCCGCGCTGCTCGCTGCGGCTCTCAGTGCTGTATGCTGTGTTTCTGCACGGACGGCCCTTCGCTGAGACACGTGGGGCCGTGCAAGTCATGCAGGCAGCTCCGTGCCTGTGATCAAGTGGTTGTGACCTTACAAATGAAGCTAATAGATGTCACGTGCTTAAGTTTCCTTACCAAATTATTTGTCCCAATTGAAGGATAAGAGGAAAGTGATTGAAACCACATTTTTGCAAACAGTCATATCTGCAGAAAGAGAGCTCAAATCCGTCCGAGTATTTCTTCCTGAAAGGCGAGTTGAGTGGCTCTTCTAATTAAGGCTGTTGGAAGCGAGGTGGCTTTCTGAAATTCGTGTCTTGAGAAAGATGGCCAGTACTTATTTAGTGGTTTCAGAAGAACAGCTACAAGGGATTTCTGTTTAGGCTGATGTGTCTATAAGCAAGTTACACTTCTTACCATGTAGTACACAATTCAAGAAAGCCCAAGAATTTGAACATAATTTTTGGATGGGGTTTTGTAACCAATCCCCGCCTCCGTTGTTGAAAACAGAAAAGGACTTGTTTAGAAGCATTTAAGGTTTTTAGTAGTAACCAAGATAATTTTCAGCAGAACCAGTGATTTTTGTTGTTGCAGCCATTGACCGAGTCAAAACCGCTTAGCTGGATAATTTAACTCGGTCATCGAGCAATCATTGTTTGGGGTCTCTCAACCTCAGATGGAGATTTGAAGGCAGGCGGCTGGTTCCCATAATAACCTGCAGCCTGGCGGCTTCCCGAAGGCAAACCTGCTCAGCGAGGCTTCGGCACATGACATTTTGCACCGAAGTCTGTCTTGGGGCAGATGGGCTCATGGTTCAGTGTAAATCTCTGTGCACTGAAACCTGACTTGAGCGCATAAAGAACTTTGTGGAATAAAACCTTGGGGAACACATCTGACCTTCATATAACCAGGTCCCTGGGAAATCTGCAAAACAGAGCCCTGCAGATGACTAGGGGGTTTAGGTTAAGTGGTGTTCTGGCCATGAAAGTTTAACTGTAATAACTGTACAGGGAAGACAGCTTAGGCTGTAGAAGAAGTGGCAAAATCCCCCAAAGATGCTGTAGAATCTGTGGAATTAACGTTTCTGAGTATAGAGGATTACACTGTATGCAGAAGTTTCTCTAGATACAATACCAAGTTGAAAAACAAATACATTGGTGGGACTAGCCTCTTCGGGACGCCAGCAAAATAGGATGTGGACAATGAGTAAAAAGGTAATTAAACCAAATAATGTTGGCATAATAGAGTATTGCTACTAACTTATAAATTGTGGGCTTCTGTGAATTACTGCTCTTGGGAAAGAAGAGGGTTTTACTGCTAACCCAGCAGTTGTATCCATTTGTTCTCCCCAAAATGTGGACTTGAAAAGTTTGATTTGCTATGACATATTTAATATATTTCAAAACAAAATGGGCTAATCTGGGGGTATACAAAGTAAACAGATATGGTGCAAGGAAAGGTGTTGGAGGCGCAGAGACACAGGCATTTTGCAGGTTGTGGCCATCTCCACGTGTGGAATAGCAGAGCATCTTCCTGCAGCCCCCCTGGCAGAAGGTGCTGGCAGTGCTCCCTTCGGCAGGGCACCTGCAGTCCCCTTCTGCCCGCATACCCGCAGGCGCTGAGCCGCAGCCTGAGCAGGACTCAAACTCCAAGTTTCCAGAGTTTGCATAGCTGAGTTTCTACCTCATGCCCCCGATGAGCTCTTCAAGACAGAGTAATTCCAGGTCAGTGCTATTCCTCCCTCCCGTCCGGAGCAGGGTGGCAGCGCTCCAGCTCTTCCCCGCTCTCCCGGGGGATCCGCGCGCCCCGGTGCCGGGCTCCAGCTCCCCGGGCTGGGTGCCAGGGCTTGGCGCGGGGCCGCCTGCGCTCGGGGTACGGCTGCAGCAGCAGCTCTTCCAAAACACAAACATGCCTCTGGGGAATGCCCCGGTCAGCTGCAAGAGCCGCAGCGGAGATGGTATTCAAGTAACGTCACTCTGGCTGCTAGCCATTTCAGCGGATGATTTATTATTTTCTATACGAATCTGCTTTTAAAGCTTCTCATATAGTGTTACGGATGATATCATTCAATGTTAAGTACTTACAAGATCTGTTTCAACCTTTGAATGTATGCAGAGATACGGTCTTGGCAGTCGTAATACTCGGTCCTCTCTGTTTATTGCTAAGGACATGCAGCTCAGACCTCTCCCTCGTTACACTGCGAAGAGAAATCATTTTCTTTAGAATTTGAAATTACTATTTGTGTTCCCCTTCCCTCTATCTGAACATATCCAGGAATGGAGACGCAGCCCATTGAATGTTTTCTAGTGCACAACTGCAAGCAGTGCAGCAGTACAGACGGTGGGCGCTGGAGCCCTGCACAATGCTGTGACTGCACGCAGTGGGCACGGGCAGGAAGGGGGCAGCGTGCCCGGAGAAGCTCAGTCCATGAGGTGGGCATGTGAGAAGTGAATTACTGACCTGGAGAGCAAGGATGAGAAATTGTCTCTCAAAAAAAATGCCTTGGAGCCTTTCGGGATGGCTCTGGGTGCTGCGCGGATGTGCTCCTGACCCCAGCGCTGTGCCGGCTGGTGCCAGGGTGTGCGTGCAGCTCTCACCGCTCCCTTGTGCAGAAGAGATGAAACATGCCAACCTGAGGGTGAGGGTGGAAGCTGTTCTGTGTCTGCTTGTCCTCCGCTCCGTTAGGAGCTTGCCTTCTGAGAACAGATTGCAGTCGCAGTTCTTTGTTGACCTGCACTTGGGGAAGGGGTTTGCAGCCCTTTTGCTGGTAAGGGCTTCTTGACTCAGCAGTAATTAAAAAAATAGAGAGGAGTTTTCATTGAATTCCTGCCTTTGCTGTCAGCTTGTATGAGGACACGGTCGCCAGTGCAGTACCACCACCAGATGTGCAGCCGGGGGTGTGTGTAGTGGAGTTGATTTGGTTTTTTTTTTTGTTTGTTTGTTTGTTTGCATATAGAACAAGGAGTTAAAAGAGCAAGTGTTTTGCAGATAGGTGTCTGGAGAAAGTCTTGAACACCACTGTTCCTTGGATGATCCACTTTCAATTCCTGCAACAGTAACCAAAAGCTAAGAAGCTGAAATACTAGGTCGAGCCTGCCTGTGTGTCTTATGTTAGTTTGCACAGTATAGATTTGCTAATGAAGGGGAGTCACAAGGATCGTTACTTATGCAAGATCTCAGGAAAGATTAATGGCTGTATATCCAGCTCTTCTCATAGCCCATTAATCTTCACTGCGGTTAATGAGTCTTTATTGATTCTGTCAGGTAGGGTAATTTCCATTTCTTTCATCGAGGCAAGTTAAATACATGCTTATCTATTTTTTTTTTTTTTTGCCAGTTACCTCTTCACTTGTCTGATCAGGTCTGGAAAAAAAGAAAATGGGCCAGGATTGTCATTAATGGATTCAGTGGCCTGGGCAGAGCTGCTCTGTCACATTTTGCTGGTAGAAAATGAATCCAACAGAAATATGCATTGTTTCCCCTGCATTGCCACCTTGAAATATGTCTCAGCACAGGTTCCCTGCAGTACTGGTGTTGGCACAAGGACAGGGGCCTGAGCAGGAATCCCTGTCAACCCCCCTGCAGAAGGGGGGCCAGAAGTAGAGTCATGAGTTCAAGGAAAATACTGGACTGGTAAAAGGGTATTTCTACCATTTTTTGGCAAAAAGAACTCAAATACAGTGATTATTATTATTTTTATTTTACCAAGTATTTTGCGTGAAAGCTGTTGGTGAAAATCTTCCTGCCCTCAGTGACTCTTAGAGCCCACTTAGGTTACGCAGAAGCTCTCCTTCCTTGCAGTTCCATTCTGGGTTGCACCTCCCCAAAAGAGCCTGTCCCCCCTTTTTCAACCCAAGACTGTTGTGGCAAAGAGGAGAATTTGGAGACTTTCAAGTGAGAGTGGAGGGAGAAGCAGCTGGTACAGTGACACAACATTATTGAAAGCTGTGCGGTTTTATACCTTGGAAAGAGCAGACCTGAGAAAGCTGTGAGAAAAAAAAATCCTGTATAATTCGGCAATGAATAATCTAATTACTTATTCCCATTTCTGAAACAGTGCACTTTAATCAATCGAAAATTGCAACCTGTTGGTTTCACGAGCCACAAGCAGAGAAGAAGGTGTACTTATGGTAGAAGGGCCGGTGCCTGGATCCTACCTAATAAATGCCAAGCACTTGTCAGGCATGATTGAAGCACACTAAACGGCAAATTTTAAATCTCATGTGCTGGATTACAGGCAGCATTGTTCAACGTGGCCAGCAAAAACCAAAGCTGTAAGAAGCCTGCCTAGAAACCACCAGTTACTCTTGGCTTCTGGGGGAGCAGCATTGCATTTTCTGTTTGGGAAAGTGATGACTGTGCTAACAAATAGTAGTATCTTTGAAATAGCAAACTGAGCATGTGTCATCCCTTTGAAGGACACATGTTGAAATGGAGGGCGATTAGTTCCAGATAACCTAGCACATTTGTTTATGTCAGTACCTTCAGTTTGTCTCAGAAACTTGCTGATAGGGGCACTTTGAGATTCAAAACAAAACAAAACAGAAACAAAAGAAGCTCGGCATATTGTTCCGATGAAGTGAAGACTCTTCTCGATGTGTGTGCGCTCCATTTGATTGATCATGGAAGCCCTGGAAGGCACCAGCGTCTTCAGGCTCCTCGTCTGCACCGCTGCCCCAGGCGATGGCAGATGGAAGCAGAAGCACGCGGCACAGCAATGCTCCCCTTCCCTTGAGTCCAGCACAAGGGTACACACCCCGGACTTCTTCCATCCAAGACTCAAATGAATCTTCTGCCTATGTAGTGGCACTTAAAAAACCCTATCAGAGCTAAAAACCTTACAGTGATCCTACGTAACCAGCTTCTGCTTGGGGACTTGGATGTTCATAGTGGGACTTCCCCTTAGGGCTTCCTTTCTGGTAACTCAGGGCAGTTGTTATCCCCTAGGCCAACCTCATATCAGCAGAGGCAGTAAGGGGAAAAGCTGTAAGAGTCCAACTGAGTCTGGGTTACACTAGTTACTGGGGTAGCAGCTTGTTCTGTTAATGTCATTTGGGCTTAAGCAGAAGTGCCACCCTGGGAAAATAGGGCTGGGCTGTGGGGAGTGAAGGCTGCATGAGGGGCTCCGCACCCAAGGCTGCCTTCTTGCTTGCTGACTGACTAATAAAACCAACGCTTTGCTATTTAGTCTTGCAGAAGTAGCTAATGAAGCCTCAGCGCCTCGTATTGGCGGCGATGCTCCCAGCTGATAGAGCCGTGTGCTGGAGCAAGCAGTAGGAACCGGCTCTGGCTTCCACGGTGCCACCTACCCTGGTCGACGCTGCTGTCATGAAAACTCGGCAGAGGCTCCCCAGGCGGACTGAAATAAGGTGGGGGAACATGTCACATGACGGGGCCTTTGTGTTCTTTGTGTAGTTTGGGAGTGTCACTGCTACTTCGTGTTCCAGGCCATTATATTTTTAAATAGGTCATTATTTTTGGACAGCACAAAACAAACTACAAGTGCATCTGACTTGAAACATAGCTTAGGAGGCTGCTTGGTAGACAGAACCGCCTCTAACCCGGTCACAAACGTTGCGAGGGGGTGTGTGGCAGGGGATGGAGGTGACACAGACCCTTCAGGGCACACAGGCTAGCCGAGGTGCCAAACCACTGCGGGGACTGCACACGCTAACAGGATGCTTGCACATGTGGGCTCCCTGTGATTTTGTGTCCGTACTGCGGTGGTGGTTCGTGCTCGTCAGGTTAATCACACTCATCTGTGCCCCTACGGCTGCTGTATCTTTGTGTAGCTGTGTCGACTTCACTGTAGGAGGAGCGCTGGGCAGGGCAGGAGCTGGCTGGCAGCCGGCAGCCCCGTGTCCTGCCTTCTGTCCCCTGCTGCTCCTTGGTGCTGGAGGTGGGCATCACCGCCCCGAGCTCTCTCTGTCCCTGTCAGAGCCAAGGCACAGGAGTAGCTCTGGATGCCAGAGCCTCAATTTCTTCTTCCAAATAGCATTCGGCTGCAGAAACTAACTTGAGAAAAATCCATCTCCATCCGAGGAACATGTACACATCTGGACGAGTAGTTATGAAGATTAATGTAATGCACGGGGTCAGAATTCCCACTGACATTTACTCAGTTTGTCCAAACAAGTTAGTGGAAACCTCCTGTGAATATGAACTGTACTCTGCAGCGCTGCGCAGGCATTTAACATCTTGGATGCCAGTTTCCTCACAGGCACATCTGTAAGTCTTAGCCTTTAATTGCTTTAAAATATAATACTGGGAGCAAAAAATCATATAGATGATGTGTCACTTCTAAGACCAACTAAAGAAAAACAAGCAACAATGAAGTTCTCCCTGTCTTTGGACTTAAAAATCAGTCCTAATACAGCCAGGTTTTCAAGGAAGATGGAAATTGCCTGCCAGACTGAAACACTTTTTTGCATTAATGATCGATGCCTAAAATAACGCTGAGATGTAACGGTAGCTGTGTAGGATTCACGGAAAGGTGACAGCTTCTTGAAGCACAGGCATTGACTCTGGCAGCCGAGCCAAGAGGCCCGTTGTTTGGTGCTGAACGGTAACTGCTGGGCCCCCAGGCTGGCCGTAGTTCTGAGCAGGAACTCCCAAAGATACCCTTGGCTCCTTCGGGATGGTGAGCATTATGTAAAAATGAGGCGTTGCGGGGGTCCTATGAGCAAGGCATGTGCATTGGTCTCAGTGTGCGGGTTTGAACTCAGCTGCCCTAAGGATGAGTATTTGAATTTGGAAGCAATGTGATATTTGCCATACTATAAAATCAAGAAATGTGAGGTTTTTAGTGTCTTAACTCCCTCCCAGTCCTCCCCAGCGTAGGGTGAGCTGTTACCATTACACCAGTACTAGCTGTGTCATACAGCCCTTAAATTAGCGTGTGTGTGCTATGGCCTGATGTGGTTTTCTCCGTACGGCAAGAAGTTGTTTGGTCACAGAGCACCTTCATACTGGTGTAATTCCAGGCATGTTGCTGGTTTTACTAGTATAATGATGATAACTGATGTTTTAAAACCGATAAGGTCGCTGATCACTGACAGCTACGTTTATTTGGCAGCCAGCTCGGCTGTATGAGCAATTAACACAAAATGAAGCAAAAATGTCCTGTCCTGCTCCCTGGCCCGATAGCAGACTGGGTGCCTTGTTGAAACACGGTGCTCTTTACTCGACTCCTTTGTCACAGCATTTGGTGATTATGCTCTCTAGCCAGGTGGGCCATGCAGCAGTGTAGGAAGGGGTCACACCTGAGCCACGTAGCCAAACTCTAAATTCCTCACATTGCAGGTTTGGCCATGATGAGTTAATCACGCAGTTTGCTACTATTATTCCCTTTTTTCCTTTGGATGTGTGCAGGTTCACAGAGCGAAGGCAAGATGATTGTCTAGTGTATATCAATGGCTGTAAGGAATGCAGGTCCCAGTTTACCAGTTGTTCTGCCAGCGTTGAATATTTGTCAGGTATTTCAGACAGGAACGTTCAGGGAGCTTTTCCTCAGTGTGGTGCAAATCCTGCAGCTAAGGAAGGAGCCCAGGAAGATAACCTGCCTCTTTCCATGTTCAGCATTTCCCAGCTGATGTGAACCTCAGTCATGTGGATTCAACTACTGGCTCTGCAATGCTACCCGAAGATAAGGCAGTAACAACTCATTTGTATCCCCAAATGATATAAACCAGAAGCAGATCTCACCATTTGTAAGTGGCTTCCTATCGGAAGGGGACTAGAGGTGAGAATAACTGTGCTGACTGCCAGCTCAGAGCTTCAATGATTAATAATGGTAAATCCTTCAAACCATATAAATAGAAAGACGGCATTGTGCGTAGTCCTTGGTACAGGCTCTGTGCCATTCACTTGCAGTGTTTCCAATACATCTCTGAAATTAAATTATATTTAGTTGTTTGTGCAAGAAATTAACATGGATTTATACATGTACTTGCACTTCAGGAGGGAGAGATGAGTACTGTCCTCTTGGAAGTGGAGATTACTTCATGTACAGCTTTTTGGCGAGTAAAAATAGATTTATTCTATTTTTGCATGTTCATCTGATTCAGTGCTGAAATCTCTAAAGCAAATGCAGCAGCCCCAGTTGCATTCAGCTCAGGATCATGTTCTGAATGATGATTAAAGAGAAGAAATGTGTTATGCTACACTAAATAAAAAGGGAGGGGGGGGGGGAGTGTATTGAACACTGAGTTTGCTCATTTGATTTGTAAGCATATGAAACAGCCTGCCAGTTTCTTCAGCTAAGCACATAAATTACTTATATCGTGGTTGTGTGTTCTCTGTGCTCGCTGTTATCATTGGAAGCAGTTTTATCAGACTCCAGTCCCTACGGTACTTCAGAAAGTTGTAAGAACGCAAAGCTATCTGAAGGTCATTTGCAATCTTAACTTGAATTACTTAGAAATTACTAGCTGCTGTCAGCTGCTGTAACAGCGTTGATACGTATCATAATAGTTGTACAGTGAAATGGGAGATGTACTGAAGGTATCTGAAACAGAAGCAAAATGTGTGGCTTTTGTGTGTAGGCAGGAGGATATTTCACTGTCAGCTCTGAACACAATCCCTGTACTACAGTGAGGCGCAGTGACTCCGTACTCATGGAGACTGCTGACAGTAAGACAGGCACTTGAAAATTCGTCTTCACCAAGGATTTCATAGGCAGCTGGCAGATTTCCAGGAGTAATCTGCTGGGGCTGTGCAGGAGACGCATTGGTTTCGTGCCAGTTGACTGGCAGTGGAACAAGATTCTCCGGGGAGGCTGTTCGGCCTCCATCCCTGGGAGGTTTTCAAGACCAGAGTGGTCGAAGTCCGGAGCAACCTGCTCTGGTCTCATAGCTGACCTGCTCTGAGCAGGAGGTTGGACCAGAGGACCTCGTGAGGTCATTTCCAACCCAAATGATGCTGTGATAAGCTGCAGAGTAGGCTCTGCTTTGCTCGGAGGGATTTGTTGGAGGAGCAGCTGGGAGAGGATGTTGTAGGAAGCCCGCTCCTTCCTTTGAGTCAACATGAAGTCACTTGTACTGCCGTGAGGAGTTCACCCTGGGTATGCATCCACGCCACGGGTATGACCAAGGAAACCCTAACACACCTTGCGTTGAAGCTGCTGAAGTCCCCACTTGGGGTTCTCAGCTCCTGTAGGGGTGAAGTTGTGCTGCCTCAGCAGCAGAGGACATAGCTGCTCGGTACTTACCTCCAGCTCCCCCATCCACCAGGACACTGGCAAGCTCTCCAGTGACAGATATGTGTCGTGGTTGCCTGTTTGATCTCCTCTTCAGTCACAGGCCCTTGCAACCTAGTGTGTATTAACAGTAAATAGTTGAAGAGCAGAGAGCAAAAACCCTGAATTTGTATCTGTGGGGCACTTCTAGGTAATTGCTGACGGCTACAACGGTTTCTGTATCTGATAGGACTGTTTTGTCACCTAACGCATAGGTGATAAGCCACAAAAGCAAATTATGACATAGAAGTGAGGTCCCATCTGACCTGGTCCCACACCCTGCTACATCAGCTCGCAGGCAGAAGCCCTGCAGGTGCCGGCTGTGGGACCCTCGCGGTGCAGGCTGTGTCAGGGCGACACCAGCAGCCCCGTGCAGGTGAGGGCGCGCCTCAGGCTTCCCCCCGTTTCTGTGGCCCCCCCAAAACTCTTGCATTGCCCTCAGCTGCTGTCTGTAGGGATGGCACCAGATTGGCTGCAAACTACGATAGTTGGAGCAGTCCAGTCTTCAGGAACTCAGGAGAAAACGGAGAAATTAATAATCAAAGATGTTAGTTATAATTTTTTTAAGGCCAGTTGACAGTCCTGTCTTTCACTGTCTTTAAAAAGTTTTTTTTTCTCAGAAATAGAAGAAAATAAGTTTGAGTGAATGAATGCCACCAGTTCACTCCCAACTTGCATTTTCCAAGTGTCTTACTGTGAAGCTTGCTTCTTGATTCAGTAGTGTTTTGGACTATAATCAGAGGACTTCAGGTCAGTTCCTAATTGCTGGAGGAATACAGTAAGTTCCTGAACGTAGAGGGTAAAGGCAGCTATTCCACCACAGCCCTGCACTGCCTCTTTGCTGGTGTTGAGCATAAGGTGTAACAGGCAGGGATTCTCCTTGAGAATTTCATAATTTAATTCCTGATGGCTCAAATAGCCCAAATGAGGGTGACGTGTCCTCTGATCCTACATCCAGATAGCTTTAATGGAGAGGTTGTGGTGGGCTTTGCATCAGTTTGTTCTCCTAAACTTCTGTGTTGTTCGTTGTCGTTCTGTCAGATCTTAACCCATATCCTAGAAATATCTTGTTGCAAGAAACTCAAAAGAAAAATTGGTGACTGGCTTTGTTAAGGACATCTGCAGGTCTGCGGCACTGTTACGCCCATCGCTGCCGCACGTTATCTGCAGGTGGTAGTGAAGGGGAATCAAAGCTTCAGCTGGTGCTGGAGGAACAGCTGGACCTCATAAGATCTGCAAAAGAAGATTCCTCAACTGAAATATGTCCTTGGAAAGCCATATGTGCATAGCTGTTAGGATTTTGGAAATGATGTGGTGGAATGACAGGGAGATGACTGGTAAATATTAATTGGGAGAGCGGCCCGTGCCAAGAAATTCCTTGTGATCGCATTACCTCCTCCTCATGCAAAATATTTACTGAGTCAAATCCCGCGATTTAATTTACCGGAACAGTGCGGTCATTGCACAGCGACTTCGAGAGAAGCCACAGACGGCTGGCACGTCCCAGCCTTGCCTCAGGGACAGCGGGGTGGCCCGGAGCAGGGTGCCTCCGGCAGACGCCTCATCCTGGCCAGCGTCGAGCCAGGGCACAGAAGGAAAGGCTGAGCTGGTGTGGCCGCGCTGAGAGGCCGACGGAAATCCAGGAGATAATGCCCGAAGTTGGGGTTTCCCTCCCAGAGCTGCCAGTGAGCAGGCATCGCTGCTGGTGCACAGGTGGGAGGTTGGTGGCATGGAGGAGGCTGTTCCAAAAAGGAACAGAAAAAAAGAGGGAAGAGGCATTTTTACAAATATTTCTACACTTCATTCTCAAATTTACTTCCATTTCGAATTTTAAAACCTCCTTTATGAAAACTTTCCTATTTTTTTTGAAATGTCAGAATTCTGAATTGAGTTGAAAATACCAGTATTTGAAAGCCTGCTAAAAACCTTTAAATGAAATACATTTCACATCATCTATTGCTCAAGTTGACTCTTTGGTATTGATGGTATCACCATTTTAGCGGCTGCTCTGAATTTCCAGACCTTTTCTTTAAAATTCAGAATTTAAAATACGAACCTCATGTTAATAAACATTATTAAATAGATGCATGTTATATCACTATAAGTTTAAATTTGCCATGTTTGCTGCACCCAGGAAAATATTTGCTGTTATTAAGAACCTTCGGATAGCCCATTGAAGGTTTCTCCATAAATACAGATGCACAGATAACAGCACAGCTGTGTCGTTGCAAGGTCCGTGTTTTCTCTGAAGTACAACAGCCCGTACATGGCCTTAGCCCAAAAGGTCCGGCAGCCTGGTGGACGCAGGGATGCTCCTGGAGCATGGTGGTCACCCTGGAGTGGTGGCAGAGATCCGGCCAGGGACGGCTCTGGGGCCTGCTTAGGTTCCTCTTAGGGATAACTGAGGGATGGCAGCTGCATCCCTACGTCCTGGGATACCCAGCGGTCCTGAGAGAAGGCACAGAGCCAGCACGTGAGAGCAGCAGCAGCAGTGAGATGCCCTCGGTACCCCACAGTACGCGGTTTGGGGACTTCTCAGTTGCTTGAATGTTAGCTCGGAACGAGTCTGGGGTGGCATGCAGCAGAGCAGGTCGTGCTTGCCTGACGTTAGCGCGATACAGCGACCTCCTGCAGGCTGATTGCTGAATTACCCGGGTGTGTTTGCCTTTTGGTAGGGAAACGATGAGTACTTACATGTGAAAATTGTTGATGACACTGCACAGCTGCTCCGCTCGTCTGCATATCCCTGCATTTCACCATGTCTTACAGCATCAGCTATTTTAAGATTACTTTTTTTTTTTTTCTTTAATCTGCTAGAGTCAAATAATTGCGGAAGCACAACTTCTGGTAATTGTAAAAAGTTTCAATTACTTGCTCGAAAATGGAATTCCATGGGTTGAAAAGCCTTTCTGAACACCCAAATGCCCATAGCAATCTCTTGAGTTTAAAACTTTTTTGGGAGGGGGATTTTTGTTTCCATTTGCTGGGAGGGGCAGCTGTGGAAGTGTGACCCGACACATCACAGGGATTCTTCTCCCATTTTTGATTCAGTAATTTATATGGCAGGGAGACAAATGCATGGACAGTGTGAAAATACTTCTGTTTAATTGGAATAAATTATTTGAGAATTGAAAGTGAAATTTAGGATTTAAAGGAAGGAAGACCCTAGGAAAGTGCCACTCCTCTCCAGCTGATGCCTCATGTCCAGAGGTTTATGGGGAAAACGTCCTGCCATGCCGAAGGCATGGGCTATGTGTGCATGGAGTAATCCCAAACTCGCCTATCAGCGTTCCTTAGCCTCCCGGCAACGTGCGGTCAGTTTTCATTTTCACTCTTAAAATTGTTTCCATGTAATGCCCTTAAGCAGCTCTATGCATTACAGAGAAATAGAAAATGCCCCCCAAATTGGCTGCCTGATTATTCAACGCGATCGCTCCCAGCTCGGTGTGGCAACACGCTTTTCATGTGGCTGCCCATATGCCCCGCACATGCCTGTGATCTGGCTCCCAAAAGGGTATGTTGTGATCTGCTCGCGTGTGCCAATTCACATATCTAAACGTTTTCATAAGGGGAACCCCTTTGTGTTAGTCATCTGGTTGTCAAACAAGACCTGGCTGTGATCCTGGACCTGGCACTAGATGAAATATGTGCACTTTAAACATTTCATACTCAAACTGATGGGAATGGGCAATTCCTCAGTACATTTTCTCAAGGATTTTAAACAATAAATGTCAACCTAAGGGCAAAGCAAGACAGATTTCAGATTAAAGGGACGGGGTTTGCTACACATTTATAAATCCCATAGTCCCAACCTCCTGCGTGTTTTTCAAAGCAACGAACAAGGAAAGGCAATGTCAGACGCAGTGGGCACTTTTGTCAACACAATTTTTCCTTGCGTAGTGTGATAGAAAGATTTCAAAAATAGATTTTTCTGATGGATTCATGACTTGGCATCCCGTAGAGAATCTAGTATTCTTCCAAGCAAAGCTAAAGTTGTGTTAGAGGACTAGCAAAGCCAGTCAAAAGAACCTTTCATCCCCAAGATAACTAAAATATTCCTTTGTTTATTTTTCTCCCTCAATTACTTTTCCTGTCTTGGCTTAATCTGTAGTGCTGAAGCTTGTCAGCACCTATAGCCCTTCGTTTAGTATAGATGCCTTGGGAGCATGAATAAAAGCAAATTTCTCGTAGGGTCTCCCTGTCACAGCTGCTGCCTGAAGCCCATTGACTTTTTTTTCAAAAGACCCAATGCTGTGCACAAACAAAACCTGGAGCCAGTAGTTTTATATTGCTTAACACCAGCGATGAGTCCTTGCTAAGCCTGGTGGTCTGTTGCAACAGAAGCATCTAATTTGCTTGCTCTCCCACTTTTCAAAGAAAAAAAAAGGGTGCAGGAAAAAAACGATTGTCTCAGAACACTTGTCTTGAATGAGACTTCATAAAATTTTCAAATATTTTAACATGTGAATTTTAGAATTTACAGCTGCAGAGAGAAGTTTTGAGTAAGAAAATGAAATTTCTGTTTGGAAAATTAATTCTCAAATAACCCACCCCCAAGCCTTTTTTTTTTTTTTTTTTTTTTTTTTTTTAATTTTCCCCAGGAAAGTGATGTCCTGAAACCTCCCATAGGTGCTTTCCTTTTGCGCTAGCTGGTGATGCCCTATGTGGAGCTGCCCTGCCCTCACTTGGATGGGGCACCTGAGCCAGTGTCACCCAGCCAGGGTGCGGCCCCAGCCCGTGGTGTTTTCCTGCTTTTCCTTTCCCTGCCTTCGCCTCTCTTGTCAGCTCAGGGGTAAGCTCACTGCCTTGCAAACTGCTCCTCCCCATGCACCGCTGGCACAAGGAGCCCTGCCTCCTGCATTGCGCCTCCTTAGGTGACACTGGAACCTTATAGTTTTATAGCTTTTTTCCAGCATGAGCGATGGAGATGCTCTCCTGTTGCCTGGGTGGAGCTGGGTTGTTCTCGGGCTGCTTGTGAAGCTGTTGGCTGGTTTCAGCCAGGTTTGATGGAGAAGAATGGTGAGCACTTCTTGACACCACGTGTGAGGCGGAGACCCAGCAAGTGCTGCGGCTGCAGGAGTGGTTGATGCTTGCTGTCATGGGCAGCGTTTCTTGCAGGGAGCAACAAGACCCCACAGAAGGAGAAATGCTGTGATTGCCCCAGCTGCAAGAAAAGCTTCAAGGAAAGTTTGCTCTTGCTGTTGTTAGAAGTGTGCAGCAAAGCAGGTTTCCTTGGCTTTAGCACTCGCAAAGCCACGTGCCTGGGTCACTGGGTACCGAAACCCCGTAACAAACCCAGTGCGAAAGCAAGAAGATGGCAATTGTGGCCAGGCAGTAGCAATTCAATGTCTCTGCTTCAGAGCAGGGTGTGTGTTGTGGCCAGGGCTGGCTGGCAGTGGCGTGGAAGCCAGGACGTAACTGAATCGGGGGGAACAGGGAGTGTGGATCCATGCACAGCCTGGAAGGGGCCCCGAGGAGCCTGTCATGGCCTTCCAAAGCTCACGCTGCTGGCAGCTGCTGCGCTGCTATTTGCAGCTAGAAAATACTGTGGAGAGGTGGCGCTTCTTGTAATTGCTCAGCCGAACCCATTGAATCAGTTGGACCCGTTCTTTGATAATTCTGTTCAAAATTGGTGTGTTATTCCCTCCCAGCGAGCTGCTCCAGACCCGCTTCCTTTCCATCAGGGTCCCTGCCTAGCTGCCTCGAGGAAAGCAAATGGGAACAGAGCGTGGTCATGTTGCACGGAGTGAGAGAAGGGACGGAGCTCGTTTCTCCAATGGAGAGGCTCTCTTCTTCCTGCTCGCTGCCACAGTCATCTTTTCTTCCTGCACCAGCATCGTGCCTGCTAGGCAGGGTGCTGTGAAACTACGAAGGAGAGGATAGCAGGAGGTATGAGAGGGAAAACTGCATTAAAGGCAGAAGAGAGCACAGTGGGGATACAGACAGAAAAGCAGACTACGTGCTGAGCACGTTTAAAGGGACACAGCTGGAATGCTGGAGAGTAACAAAACTATCTTTCCATGTGTGTTTGCCTGTTCCCTTGTTATTTTTCCTCAGTATTGCATGCAGCGTGGTTCCCCTGCAAGGTTAAAGATCACAATAATGTTTTATGTAGGTAGCAAAATTCCCCCTGTATGGGAAGTGGTACATGATTTTACTTACAGAACAAAGAGATTTCATGGCTTCTTAACACATCAAAGGAAATCTGTCTGCTGGCATCTGTTCTAGGGATGAAGTCCCTTCACTGCGAGCCAGGAAGCTAAAGCATCTGTGGCTGCGAGGACGGTGTGTGCAAAACATGCTTGTGCAGATACCTGCAGGCAGCTCTGGCTCTCGTCCAGAACGAGCTGTATCCCCAGGGTGGCTGCTACGTGCCTCGCTGACCAGCAGCTCTTTACATCAACACTTTGCGAGGAAAAAAAATGGGTACGTGCATGTAAACCAAGGCTTGGAAGAGTAGGAGGATAAAGATAGCTTTCACGTTCTTTGGGCTGGAGGAGTGGTGGGAAGTGTCAGTGGGCAGCGGTTCAGAAACTGCTGTAACTGTGCAGCTGCCTGGCTGTTTGGTCAGCAGTTTCACTCGAGTATTTGCACTTGCAGGCATGAGGACACTGATCTGCCCTCTCGTATAATGTGCATGTACATCTGTTCGGTGCAGTTATCCGTATTGCCATAATGCACCTGTTCCTTCAGACTTGAGCACAAATTTAAGTGTATCAACTGAATGCAGGTGGATGTAGTAGGGAAAATGCGGTGGTTTTTTTTTTCTTTGTTTGTTTTTGTTTTGTTTTTCCGTGGTGGTTGATGCAAGGGGCAGCAGCCCCAGCCCACCTTACTGCGGGGCTCGTTACGGATCGACTGAGCCAGGACTCGCAAGGACTGTTGAAAGAATGGATTATCCTTAAGGTATTGCAGTTCGATGCTGAACCTGTCCAAGCTGAGCACGACCGATTGATTTTTACATCAAACCGAGTGATGCGTGTGCAGTCCTGACTGGCAGAAAGGACAGATATTGGAACACAAGGCCTGGGCGTGAGTCCGACACCAAAGGACTCCTGCAGGTTGGGCAGACTAGGCTTCTGCTCTCTCAGCGCTTCGTTTGCAGAGTGCTGTGGTTTTCCTAAGGCTGTTTGGAGCAGGAAAAAGAGGAATTTTGGAATGAAAAACCAGCCCAGGTGCTGTGAGGAGTATACGAGCATTTCACAGAATATTGGTGACAGCAAGATGTGCTTTATCTGATGAAAAGGTACATCTTGTATGTGTCTCTGTGCATATACATATATGTATCAGGAACCTGTTGTCGTGATGTGCTTATGTGGCACTTTGTGAAGCATTCCTTGTGCTGGCGTTCCACAGTTTTGATGTTCTCAAGTGTGGGTAGACATCTGTCAGGCAAACACTGGTAAACGTTATGCAAGCGTGCTGGTTCTGTTAGGGTATTTTTTGCATTTCTCTCTCTTCTCCAGCTTAACACTCCTTTAGATCACACTGACATCAGTTGCAATTACGGTGAAACAAGGTAATTCCTGGAAACCGCGTAAGATGCTTGTGCCAGATGAAGGCATTTTCTAATGCACACGTAATCTATAACTTGTTATTTGTTGTTTTTAAAGCCATTTGAGAATAGTACAGTGAAGGCATTTTGCATTTGGTCAGTCAGAAGTTAGTAACTGTTTTAGAAGCCTCCTGGAAGGGAAGACGTCAACTAAAGCTTTTGCAAAGCTGTGCTTTCACTTCACAGCACTTTGCAGAGATGCATTTTTGGGTTTGGTTCATATAGGTTCATTTCCCTGACTTCCACTTTGAATTTTGGAATCAAAGGCATTATAAACTTCTAGGTCAAACTTATTAGAAAACACTGCATCTCACCTGGTTTCAGCTCTCCAAATAGTGAGAAGCGGTAACTCTCCTGCTCTGGTTTTGATACAAATCTGTAAATCATCGCGTCAGCATATTTGAAGCTTGGCCCAGCACCTCTCCGTCCAGAGGCAAGCATTGCTCTGAAAGTTCATGACTTCTTCATTAAACAAGCTGACGAATGTGGTATTTCAGTGAAACGTACAGCGTAACATGGCAGATTTCTGAGGAGATGGCAAAGACATCACCCAGCTTTCATATTTGGAATTTTCCTGGCATAAAGCTGGCGTGAGCTGGGAGGCGATTCAGATTGTGGTAGGTTCATGACCGTAGATCTCGGGGCTTGTTCCTTTGAAGCAGAGTTGGTGACCTTTTGGGAGCCTCAGAAATACTTCCGTCTGTCCTGGATGTTAGCATTCACCCACTGTGGCCGTGGCTGAGTAATAGGCTGGAGTCTACAGCAGGGACCTAAAACTTGGTGTAGCACAGTGAAAGGGGAGAGGTACGAGTACTGTGACCGCCCGCCCGTGAGTGTCCAGCCCTTCCTGCATGTCTGGTCCGTACAGTCTCCGAGACCTGCCCGAGGGAGAAAAGTTGTGGTATTTTAGGGAAAAAAAGTCCCTTCCCTTCATCCCTGGCATAGGCAGGCAGCCCGGCAAGGCCTCTCCCTTCTCCCCACCCTGCTCCTCTCCGGAGGAACGTGCCTGCCCCTGGGGTTTCCGGGAATTCCCGCCTGCATGTGGTTTCTTAACCAGTCCTGCAAAAATGTATTTTTTATTGAATGTTATTCTAACCATAAAACTTTTAAGCTGTTCAAATACTTTCCTTTGTACCGTAGACATCTGAGACTATTAGCTATTAACAAGTAAATGTACTTTTTTTTCGACTGCTTCAATCTGCTAAGTAGTTTTCTTTGGACTGATTCTCCCCTAGTCTTGTACCAGAAGAAACATTACTGTGATCTGATATCTCCTCACTATCTGTCCCCCCAAACTGTAGATGTGGATATGTTTTATTGTAAATTAAAAAGCGACTTTATTTCATGGCAACCCATTTAGTCAAATAACTCACCCGAGATCCAGAAGTGTGTAAAGCCAAGGGGTGCCAGCGCAATTCCTCTGTGAAGCCTATGCTGCTCTGTGGGACTAGAGCGTTTACTTTAGTAAGGCTCAGCTGGAAGCTTTCAGGAGATGAATTTCACCATTTCCATAGCTATTTAAAAATTAATATAATTCATTCTTTGATGCCTCTCACCTAAGCTTCATGTCATTGGAGTCGTTGACTTTATATGCACTTTGTTATTTGTAAAATGGCCTCATCTGAAACTGGCACCCTGCTGAGAGACAAGCATCAGGAGAATTTTGTTTATATGAGGCAGGAAAAACCTTGCAGGAAGCAAGCAGTATCCTTGTGGGTTTGCACATGAGGAAAAGAGACCCCAAATTTGCTGAACTTGTTCTGGATCCCACAGAAATCTGTTGGCTGATATGATGAATTATACACCGGAATTGGATTGTAGGCATTTAAGTGGCCTGGTTTTCTTGCCATGTTGAGTTTGTGTAGAATGGGCTCTTTGGATTTCTGGAAATCCGTCCTTCCACAGGGTGGGAATGGGACGGCTTCCCCCTGCCCGCTCTCAGCCCAGGCAGCCCTACTTCCGTGCAGTTTGTTCTGTGGTAGGTGCAAGAGGCTTGCTCAGTGCAGGTTATTTCAGGCTGTGGAAGAAAGCTGTATAACACCTCTTAATCTGAATGGTTTTCAATACTGAACAAAGAAACTAAGAGTCTCAAAACATTTCTCTCATGGTGCGTTTGATTTGTGTGCACGAGTGAAATGTTGCAAACTGCTCCCTGTCGTGCAGGAGTTCAATGGAAATGTGAGGCGATTCGGCTACGAGGTCAAGTATAAAAAGGAAATTAAGAATTTGAAGAGCACCAGCAAAAAAAAACCCAACAAACTATAAAACCTTTGCATGCCCACCGCTTGTGTTGTGGATACAGTTCTAATCCCTGTATTTTAAGAAGAATATTAGGGAGTCGAGAGTGATTATGGTAAGGAGAAGGGGAAAATGGCAATCAGGGGGCTGAAGCAGCTGCCTTTTTGAGGAGGTGAGGGATGGTGGTTGTACAAGGCAGAACCAGTAGGGCACTTGTCTTGTTAACCTAAAGCTAGAGTAGTTCGTCTCTACTCTACTGGACAGGACGGCTAGAGGGGAATGCTTGGGCTTTGTGTTTGTTATTTATGTAGGTTTTGAGTCTGTAGACCTACTGGAATGTAACCCAGAATATGTGAAGTATAACAAAAATAGAATATATGTGAATGTAATGCCTGAGAAACATAAATCTTGTTATGCAGATGAAATGCAATAACTGATCAAATATTGAACAGGCAAACCTGCACACACACACACGGGAACTGGGGAATTTTGTCTTAATGCCCTTGTTATTCATGACAATGACAGAAAATAAATGAAAAATTGAGCATAAAACTAGGCAAAAGCTTTGAAAAGGAAAGGAAAACTGCTCGTGGCTCTTCAGAGCTGGCTCTGAGAATTTAGGCAGGAGGCCTTGAGCTCTGTATGGGAGTTTGGTTTTACCCCATGAAAGAAACCTTGGAAGACCTTGAAGCTGAGACAACTTGTTTCTGCAGCACTGAGTGGTGGCCAGCACTCTTTTCAAAAAAGTAGTTCAGGTTTAAGCACAAAGGCCGATGTTTTTCCAAGAGAACTTGAAGTGGAGCTCTAACCTGTTGCCTCAGAACTGTTCAGAGCATTAGATTTTTCATTCCTAACTTCTTACTCAACAACTTTTATATGTTGTGTGTAGGAAATTGAGTATGTTTGTAACTTATCACCTGGCTTGTGTATGAAAAATTGCAAATCACACATGATAATTTGCATATGACATTTTTGCTGCCTCTCCACTGACTTTTTAACCAGCCATTACCTTGCGGGACCACTGCCATACAGCGTAGGAAGGCTTGCTTCCCCTTTGAGCCAGGAGGTGTTTCCTAAAGACAGATTACAGCAAAACCTTTAATTTCAAGCCTAACCATGAGCAGTCAATAGCCTGTTACCACATAACCCGTACGCAGATCTTGACTCATAACCCTCACGATTATTTTTCATCCCACAAATGTCAATATTTACTAGGAGTCAGTGTCCACACTGCAGAGTCATTTGTGCTGGTGGTGGTATGACTTACACGTTAGCTGAACAGAAACGTTAACCTCCCACTTATGCAACTATATAAACAGAAGTCGCGCTAGCGGAGGGGTTGCATCGCTTTGGTTAACGCAGCAGTGTGCCCCGTCTTGTTCCTACAAGGTGGCAGCTCCCAAGTGCGGCGGCCCCAGTGCCCATGCTGAACTGCCGTGCCCTGTCCCAGGCCGGCGGACTGACACCAGAGCGGGTCTCAGTGAGCTGTGATTGTAAATTCTCTGGGGCTGGAGAGTCACCAGCCAGTAATCCTCTATGCACAGGCTCCCCCTTATGGAAATGAAAAATACTAAACAATGCTTTTTTTTCTCCAGCTTCAGGTAAGACTAATAGCTTAGGAGTATGAAGGCACTTCTCAAGCCTACAGTAGTGTTTTCAGACTCAACATTTTGAATTCGGATGATAAAGGAATAGGTGCACACTCATCATGACACACATGAATGATGATGGCACTTGTCTGTGTTCATACCCTAAATGATTCGAGCTGCTTCTGAAGTTGGAATTTGTTGTGACATCCTGGCAATGAGGGAGGGGAGAGGAGCTCTTCAGATGGTGAAAGGAACCACGATGCTACAGTGCCAGTTGTAGCTGTAGCCTCCTCTGTTTTATGAGCACCAAAAGCAGGTCATAGGGAACAAATAATTTAGTTTTGGAATAATTATTCTTTAAGACACCCTACAAAGGATATTTAGGGTTGGATCCTGCTGATGGATCAGCCTCACTGAAGAATTAATAGTGGAAGACATGAAATTTTTCCCTTAACTAATAAGAAATTCCAAGTTGTTCCCTTAACTAGTAACAAGTTTCAAGTTGTTCAGGTGGGAGATGCTGTCTGTAGGCTCCGATGTTAGGCAGATGCGCTCTTGCATTGTCACTTCTTTTCATGAAAGGTGGTTGCCAGTGTTGTGAAACCTGTGTGAGAGCAATTGTGGTTCTGTGCTCACCCTGTTCTGATACTCTCCAATTAGCATGCATGCATGATGACCTAGGCTACAAGGGCCTTTGCAGTGGCTCAGTGGGACAGCTGTAATTGCTGGATGTTTGGCATCACAAAGAGCTGCAGCTTGAGCTGGTGGTCAGCATCATCCTGCCAATGTTCTGGGCTTTGGTGAGAGGCTCTGATGGCTTGTCTGAGTTCTGGTGACAGAGCAGTTCTTGTTCTTGCAAAACCATTTATCAGTTGGCTTAAGCTGTGTAAATGGGTCTGGTTCAAACAATGCCTGAATGGTCCACCTGGCCTCCAAGCATCACTGAAAATCACATGGCTTCAGCACTGTGCAGGATGCGGTGCTGGACCCAAACGTCTGGGTTTGGTTAATCATCTTTCACGGGTTGTTGGAGCAGGGAGACTGCTCAAACATTTTAAATACCATTAAAAATATTATTAGTAATATCAAACAGAATTAGTATTTTTGTAGTATTAGTATTAAGATATTTAAAATGTATTGACGACGGTGAGGGAGGAAACTATGGGAGAAGTAGACAGGAGAGAAGATTTTTTTTGTGGTACTCAGGGCCAGCAGAAGATAGCGTGGTGCATTCCTCATTGCCCATCTTGTAGACTTCTTAGAGGAGTTGAAGGGCGGGCAGAAGTGCCAGGAAATGTGTCCAACAAAGTCATGGAGACTGGTTGGCTCTTCTTGTTGGATGCTCTGGCCCCTGTCCTGGCAGCCAGCACGCTCTGCAGTGGCACGAGCCATGCTCGATAATTTTGATTGACTGGGAAAGACAGGCCAGTTGTTTTTAAGCATGTAACTCATGTGCATCAGCACAACATGAAAATCAAAGACATCATAATAAGCCCTGCTGGTGTAGGAGGGACATTGCTGAGACTGCAACATTAAAGAGCAGCAGATATATCTGAACTTCTCTTCAGGGTGACTCGAATATATAATGTTGTTAAGTAGACTAGTTCAACCTGAAAATTAGGTTAAAAGTTCATTTTGCACCTTTCCTATAGCTACAGTGGCATGTGCAGTGAAAGCAGATTGAGTGTTTTTTATTAAAATGACAAAAAATTCACATCCGTGCTGGCTGTGTTGTAGCTTTCTCACCCATTGCCTGAGCTCCATTTTGCTTGCCAAATATCAAAAAGAGATACTAACACCAACCATAAAAAACACCCACCAAAATGGATGCTTCCCACTCCTCTGTGGTCAGGGTGGTTTTGTTCGCAGCGAGCAGCAGCGCTCCCTTGGGGTCTGATCCCACTGCTGTGCTTTCCCTGGCAGAGTTGTCCCTCCTGGGAAAAAAAGCGAATATTCCCAGTTTTCATGGTCACTTTGCTAAGGAATCCACCTGTCCACACCAGGGAAAATGCCTTGAACGAGGGAGTGAAAGTTGCACCGCCAACTATTGCTGAGGCCTGACCTGCCGAGAGGCCGTGCAACCGCGGGCAGTCCGTGGTGCTCGCCTGAACCCATCGCTGGTGCTGACACCTCCATGGCTTGCACCAGTAACCACTGAAATTAGGTAAGTACAGCTCTGGTTGCTTCAGAAATGCCAGGAACAATAATGGGAGCTGGTTTTAACTGTCTGGAGGTGACACCTAGTTAAAAGGTGTCCAGGAAAAGAGCAGCTGTTGCAGTACCTGTAGGTAAAGGTGAGAGGAGAGCGAGAAGAGACATTTGTACATGGCTTCTAATCAGTTCTTTTAATTCTGTGATTTTGACACTAAAGCATTTATGAATTTGCTTAAGATTTGCCACTTGTTTCCTATGTGAGGAGAAGGAAAGCCCCTGGCCTTCTGACTCCTTTGCATGACCACTTCTCAAGGCCAGTTTTCCCATTTTATTAACTTGGTTGCGTTTATTTAAATACACATAGAAAACTTCTTCCTGTTCTGAGAACATTTTGCTGTCAGGGTGATACGCTGTTTACTTGCTCTTTACTGGCATTTCAGAATATATTGTTTTTCTCAGGGGGAGCTGAAGCATGACGGGCTTTGTGCACTTGATGGGCACCTGGGCACAGAGCAGCCTGCGGCCAGCAGCACCCACAGGTGGCCCAGAGCCGCCTTTCCAGAAGGAGGGGAAGACAGTGTCCTACAGCCCGAGCCAGCATACAGCCAACATGAGGCTGGGATTTGCTTCAGGTTTTGGTGGATAATCACTCTTCTCCCATTTTGCAGTAGTTTGGAGGACTATCACCGTTAGTCTGGCGTGGGATGGAAGGAGGGAGGCTCCTGCCTCAGCCTTCTTGTTCCCTCCCCTGAAAGCGGAGGCTGAAATGCACCTTTTAACACGGTGGGAGTGGACAGGGGCTGGTGATCCCCATGTGCAAACAGAGGCTAGGCCTGGGGACCTCCGCTTGAGGCTGGAGGACCCGAGGTGCATGGCTGCAGTGCCCGGTAGTGCCCGGTGCTCGGCTCCAGCAGCGCTTGAGGCAGGCTCATTATGCCTGACATCCTTCCCTCAGCGCTAATCATTTTTCCATTTCAACAACGGCTGTTTACAGCAGCTGCTGCCTTATGTTTGGTTTGATCCCGTTCCAGATTTTGCAAGTGATTAAAATGCTGCTAATAAAGATATTTTAACTAGGATTTACATGTTGACTTGCCTTTTCCAGCTACAAAATACCTTCCTACCGCTCCTTTCTCTCGTCCGCACCGGTGGGGCCGCCTGGCTTTCCGGCTCGGGGGCGACCCAGCAGTGCCCGTCCCGTCAGCCCCGCTTCGCCCAGCCGCCGCCGGCCTCCCCCGGGAGCAGCGGGGAGGTGTGGGGAGCTCTTGGATTCTGGAAGGAATCCCGGTGTCCTTGCAGCGCACGATAGAGAGATTATCTTACACACATTCCCTTGTATGTTCCCTTGGTTTACCACATACTTGAATGATTTCTATTGGAATATTATAATTGCATTCATATGGCCTAATAGCAATGGCAGTTAGGAAAATTTCCACATACAGCCCGTGCCGGGGCTGAGGGCTGCCATGCAGTCCGTATCCTCAGCTACACCCACGCGGCGTGCCGCAGGGGAGAAGCCCCCTCGCCGGAATTAAAGAACAAGGAGAGTTTCCTGCCATGTTTCTTCAATCTCTTGGCTTGGAAGCCGGCAGGTTTGCAGAACTGGGGATGGAGGCGTGAGTAATTCCCACCTTGCCACCCGTAAAACTGGAGCGGGCACTCGCAGAGGCCAGAGAGCGGGATGGATGCCGGCCTCGGTGGGATGTGGGAAGCTCGGGGACCAGGCACGTCCTGCGGTGCATGTTTGGGAAGGGCTTGAAGACGCCGTGGCCTTGCCTGGGCCTTTTGGCAGGAGGGAGCGAAGCAGCAGAGGGTGCTCTCGCCGCGGCAGCCGGGAGCTGGGGGAGAGGGTGTTGTGCGAAGCCAACGCTCCTTGCACCGAGCTGAGCCGCGCGCCCTTCCCACTGCTTGCTGCTCGCCCCTCCCTCTGCGAATGCAAACTCTCCCTTCTGTACTGAAAAAAAAAAAAAAAAGAAAAAAAAAGATGACTTTGGGCTGGTGCCAGCGTGCAGAGATGTTATTGTGGATTGGCATCTGGCCGTGACACTGGAGCAAACCAGTTACCTTGGAGGAGGCTGTGTAGGAGTGCAGAAAGTGCACAATGTGACTCAGTCCTTTTAAATTACCGATACAGAAGAAAGCGAAGCTCATGGTGGCTTTTGTTCAGCTCTTCATTCAGTCTGGTAACTGCAGGGTCATTCCTTTGCCTTGGCTTGAATGACCCTGAATATATATCCACTGCTGGAGAAATAAGAGGTGTGCTTACGTTTGATGAGGGCAAGGGAAAATCAAGGAAAATTTAAGATGAGGTAAAATTCCGTGGAAATAAAGGTCTAAAATACTGTTTAATGAGCACAATGTTGATTTAACATTTCCTGAAAATTCCCTCTGAAGGGTACATGATTTGACAGACAAAACATAGGACTGAGATTTGTGTTCTGTGGCAAATTATCTGCTCTTTTTATATCTCCTCACATCCTCTTCCTACATTTCATTTTTTCTATCACACCTATTGAGATTGTAAACCCTTTAAATCTGCTCTGCATATACACACAGTCTGGCTTGATGGAGACCTGACTTGAATTACGTCTTGAACAGCTTATACAGTACTAATTACATTAATAATAATTGACTTCAGTGGGCTTTGGATCAACCTCTGAAGGAATACATTTGCATCTCATTACTTACCCTGATGGAGTTCTGCACGTGCTCTTTCTGCAGACGCCGGGGAGCCTGGCCGGGGGCCCGGCGAGACTGCATGAGGATCCGTCTGTCCAGCCACGACGAGCCCTCCAGCCGGGGAGCGGGGAGTGGTGCGGTTCCAGTAGCTCCATAGAGCTGGAGTGAGGAGAGCCCAGTTTCCAGTGGATTTGTGCCATGACGCTGATTGATTTTGCTGTCTAGAAGGTAGAGTTCCCGGTGAAGCTTTCACTGCTGCTGTGAAATGTGTGAGGGATCTGTCCACCAAGGAGTCTAGGCAGGTTAAACTGATTATTTTTCCCTCTCTCACAGTAGAGGCTTCATCCCTTGAATTCTCTGAATCAGAGTTAAAAATATTTACTAGCTCAAACAGATGTTTTCGGTTTACTGTAGCAGTGTTGGGTAAGCTGCTGTTGGCCTGTGTTGTTCAAGAGGTTAGTTAATCCCAGTGTTCTACCCTTCCTCAAAAGCAGTGACTCAGTTGACCCAGGTAAGGGATTAGTTGATTCAATGAGTATTTTGTCAATAGAGAATTTTAGCTGGGTCAGGTACTTACGCTGGCATTTCTCCTGGCTCAGTGAAATACCTCAGTATCTGTATCGTCTTGCGGTATTGTGTAAACGCCTTCTGTGATCAGTGGAGAAAAAATATGTGTTTCGAGAGAGCTTCAGTCTTAAGGGACATATACTCTTTGGGAATCAACACACTGTAGAGCATATACAGAATAGATAGTCTTGCAGTCAGTAATCTCACCTGTAAGTGTCATAAAAAGGCTGGGGGTCTTTTGTGTTTGGTTCACAGTCTGCGTGCAAACACTGCTCTTTGATATCCATGTTGGTCTACAGGGAGAATGTGCTGGAAAAGAACCTTTGATTTCAACATTGAGAAGGAAAATATGTACGTCTCTAGCTCCCAGGACAGAGCGAAAGTGGGAAAACTGGGGGATGTTAGGAGCAAGAGACACAAATAAGAGAAGGAAGAAAGGAATATGAAGGCAGAAATATTTGACTGTTTGTCATTTTTCTTGCCCTCAGTTACACTTAGGAGCTGCGTCAAAATCAAAGGGATCACCTGGGAGTACATAAAAGTGATGTTTAGCTCATAGCAGAAGGTAATAATGAATGTCAGTGGTCTTGGGAAGCCCCTGGGGAATGTTAGGCTGCTGGGCTGTAAGTGTGAAGACCAGATACACAAATACGGAGAAAACAGCAGTAAGAAATAGTTAGCCAGTAGCAAGAGAGCAAATGAGAGCTAAATAAACCAAATGAGAGGATTTTTTTTTCCTTCTAATGAGTCATGTTTAAGAGAGCTTTATTTCCTTTCAATGTTCAAGATACACATTTTTACAAGACTCAATTTTTCATTCAAATGAAGACACAGTATCAGCTAGGGTCTATTCTGGAAACATGGATCAAAACCATGGTGACAGACCTTCTCCCAGCTTTTCTGCATCCTTTCTGACGGGATTGTCTAGTTGGGGCTTCACGGACCCAGGGGAGTGTAAAATTTGTGCACAGTGATGCCTATTGTATGTTTAATGTAATGATATACCTAAGTATATTAAATCTTTGAGCATTCTTTAGGTATTAGTAATTAAAAGAAGGGTGCCCAAGCCTGTGAAATTTATCCTAACACTGGCAGTGCTGGTGTCTGGAACCGGGATGTCAGGCATGCAGATTATCCCTATTGGGTTAGTTAAAAAGCATTGAAGTTGCTTGGTCTGCCCATCACCTCTTACTTAAATCCAGATTTTCAAATTAGCATTATTCTAATAAAATACACTGAGATCCTGCCTGTTCCATATCCAGTTGGGAATATATTAAGTCTGTATTTCATTAGCTAATAACATACTGACCTTATCATATGACAGTTGCTGGGTAATAATGCTTTGCATCTCCTATCTCTAGTACCGTCTCTTCAGGATCTTGATGTACTTTCAGATAGTGAATTTAATCTCGCTGCCCCTTTTTGTGCTAAATTTGTATTATCATCCTTGTTACATATGTGAAAGAACTGTAAATTAGTGAACTTTCCTATAACCCACAAAATTTGTTGCAAAGCATGTTACAAAATGCAGGTTTTAATAGCACTTGTGACAAACTTCGCTACCATGGTATAAGATTCCAGCTGGAACACAGACAATAATGAATTAGCAACGTTAAAAATGGTTTAAATAGCAGCAGTGGTGATTACAACCAAAAGAAATAAACTGTCATATATGAAAAACGCTAATACCATAGCAAATCTGTAGTAGTGCAGGATTAGTGCCTCAAGCTTGATGCATTTGGATGCAGGGAATGAACGAGGTTGCGTTTCTAGTACTGCTGGGTTCCAGTTTCGAGGGCTTCCTCCTCTACCCTTGTTCGGTTCACAAAGACAGAAGTCTTGTTGTCCAGACAGTGACTCTTGTACATTTCTTTAGGACTTTGTGGAAAAGTCTCGCCTGAGCTAGGCAAGGAATTGTTTCCTTTCCCAGGAACATTTGCAGGGTTTTCACTGAAGACACTCACTGAAACCTAAATCTACTGAAAACTAGATCTAAAAGCTGTTCATTAAGCAAACGTTATTCAGAGCAGTAAAAATACTTCATGAACATTTATAAACTTGTGCAACATATTTACTGATGTTATTAAGCAAAAATAACGTTAATGGGCTTTTACACTTGAAATGGTTGCAAGAATGCAAAGTGATTCAACCACATAAAGGTTTTTAAAACTAGAAACCTTTGTCCCATCCAGCCTTTTCCAGATGGAAGTCTTAGTTTCAGTTCTGGGGTTTCCAGGTTAAAAAAAAATTTACTAGAGAAATCCCAGACAGCTGTAACTAATGCGCCAGCTACTACCTTGGACAAGCCAGGGATTGCATGGCTGCATCTTGCATGAAAGAGCCCAGACTCTCAAGTTGGCATCGTTATAAACCCAATCTTAGCAGAGTGTTCCAGGGTGAGACCTGTAACACACGCTGGTTGTTTGGGTTGTATTATCATGATCTAAATAATTATTTGTCCTCGCTGATAGGTAGTTCTTACAGGGATGGAGTTTCAGCTTCCAGACAACAGTCCCGGCGCTAAGTGTCACAGGATGTGGAAACCTCTGACTTAAGGCTACTGTATTACCTGCTGATGACTGCTGAACACACGCAGTCCTCCTGCCGCTGTTGAATATATTTGCAGTTTGCTCCTCATCCCAAACTGCTTATGGGCCAAGAAGATGCTGATTATACTCCGGCTCCTGCTTCAGCTGCAGTTCATGACCTCTTGTTTTCTAACTTCAGAAACTATGGCATGGTGACAGCAAAACATAAGAAGTGTACGTTGCAAGCCAATCTCTTCCTGCACTCGCGTTGCAAGCCTGTTTCAGCTAAGCGTGTTGCCAGTAGAGTGCCTGTAATCTATGGTGTATGTCTGGGGTTTGATTAGAAAATGTAACTCTATAGCCTCTGTGTGCTGATAGGAATTCTCCTGCCTGTGTGGTATGATGCGAGACCACAGCCAGTATTTTATGATGTAGCTCTCAGACAGCACGCTAGTAAGTGAGTCATTTCCTACCGTCCTTCAGAATTATGCTCTGTGCATTATGGGAAACCCCTTACATATGGCCACTACGATATCAGGACACGGTTCAACTTTAAGTGCAGAAAGACTATAATCCCCTCCCCTAGTAGCTGCGGAAGGTAGTGTTTTCACAGTGTGTGTTATCTCCCTTGCACGAATAGACTTTATGGCTGCATCCACCTCATCTCTGGGCATGCCTTTGAGGCCAAATTTGTCAATTGCTTGCACTGTCTTGCTGCAGGAGTGCCCTGGAGAGCATCTCGATAGCACTCCATCTGTTACATCCTCAGGGGAAATCCGAGAGCATCCTGCCCTTAGCGTGACCTCCGGACACCTCTGCGTGTGATGTGCGAGACCCGCTCTTGGGGGCACTCCAGGCAAGGAGATCAGCACCTGGCCCAAGAGGCCAACCAGCAGCTCCCCAGCCTCGGAGGCTGCCTTGGAGGCTGCCTCCAGAGCAGAGAGCTCTCATCCAGGGGTGCCCTTCCCAAATGTTCCCAGCAAAGCGCTGCAGTATGGCTCCTGCGTGCTTTTGAGAGCTGCCGGAATAGCTCTGAGAAAATTATACCTGTCTTCATCCAGAGGAGGTGTAGACAGTCGTGGTGCCATCATCATAAGACGGCTGCAGAGTTGAGTGCAGGGATAGGTATGGGAGTGGAAACAAAGCTGCGTGATGGGGAAGAAGGCTGAGGATGAACCTGTTTTACTTTAGGACAAAACCACTTGCATCTAGCATAGGCTAGGAAGCCAAGAAGCAACAAGGAAGCCACCTATAGCCTGCTGTGATGCAGGAGCATGTTCTTACGGCAGAGTAGGGATGTGCATCTCATCACCTGCTGGGAGGAAAACACAGAGGTCTTCAGCCCCAAGGAGCACTCTTGGCTTAGGGGACTCGCTGACACCCGGCTCTTCTGGGCCCCTGTTCCCCAGCTGTCCTCCAGCCAGGCCGTTGGGTGTCTTCCACCAAGGAGCAAGCCGCTAAACGCCTATTTGTGCTTGCCGCTCACCCTGCCACAGGCCCGTAGGTTGTAAATGATCCTGCAAATGATTCCTCTAGCGGGGTGGCCTCGTGTCACCAACAGAGAGAATGCTAGTGAAGCCATTTGGGGGTTGGTGAGCCTCAAGGTGTGTGAAAGTTATTATGTGTGTGGAGCATGGCATGGGATAGACGTGGAACAAGCACGAGCTCAGCTGAGCAGTGATGCCTGTGCGGTGGGAGCATCCCCAGGAGCATCCCCAAGAGCATCCCGGATCTCAGGGAGCGGAGACAGCTCTGGGCTGCTGCCACCACGGTGTGGTTGTGCCAGAGGAGCAGGCGGGGCTGCTCGGTTGTGGCTCCCTTGCTGCAGTAGTGCTGAGCCTGGGACCACTCGAGCAGGTCCCAGATTATTCAGCGTGATTTACCCTCTCCAGCAATCTGTGCTAGAGTTCATTGGTCATCAGGGCAACGTGTGACTTTAAGGTACAGAACAATGCAAAATTTGTTCTTACTGTGTAAGTCGATTTCCATGTACAAAACCTTCGCTACTAGTGTGACAATATATAAGCCTGTAGCTAGTGGAAATCATATGCTGTTACGAGACTATGATAGATTTATGCCATGGGAACAATGGAAGTCTGTTGTTCCGATGATATGATATATGCTCAAAGTTCTTGAACTATATATTTAAATAGAAAATGTTTCAAAGCTCTGATATATGCAATAGAAGACTCATATTATGGGACGTATAGATTTGTACTCTCAATAGTCTGATATGATTGCACCTCTACATCATCTACTGCTGTCTGTCAGTGCCTACTGCAGTACACGGGGCTTGTAACTAACCCAGCATGGGAGGGAGAACATCTAGTAGGGGAGCAGGGGAATTTCTGTCAATTGACTGGAATGCAGCGTGAGGCTACACGTGCTGAAGTGAGGGGACAGATTTGTAAAAGGCCTCTAACCGAGTCTGAATTATGACAGATTTTTACATTCCAGCTCCCATACATAGATAGCCATATTTGGGCGTGCAACACTTCAGGGGGTTATTTTACGCAGTTTTCGTATTAGATCCAACCTCCTCCGTGCGTCCTGCAAAACACCATAACTCTATACCCTAAATAACAAGCTTACTTAAACTTAAAGTCTTGCTCCCAAATCCCACTCCAACTGCTGTCCCACTAAAGTGGATCAGGAAGTGAGGACTGCAAAAAATGCTGGATCTCACTTTGTGGTTGTTACTGGAAGGTAACAAAAGTTGGTCCCTGCAGGGGAGGTCACGAAACTTGGTCCCTGCAGGGCTGGAGCGGGTCATGGGCTAGCCAGCCCCGGCTCAGCAATGGGAAGAGCTCCGATTGCTCCCACAGGTGCAAGGATCTTGGGGCTGGCATCTGATCCCAGCTCATCTCAGCCTGTGGGCGAGAGCATGGAGGTGAGGCTGCTGACGACTGAGAGAGTTTACAGAGCACAGGGTTTTCTGTCCCATCCAAAACGAGTGTTGTGGAGGATCTTGAAATGTGGATTTATGCATCCCGGTGCAGGAGGAGGTTGTGCACCTACCCATGGTGTGCAGGCACAAACGGGCACACATCCAAGCTGCTCCCCAGAGGCTGGGAAGCTCTACGGAAAAAAATGCAAAAAGAGTAAGGATAAACTGCCTGAGAATTTAGGGGTTATCTCTGTAACGGGGGCGATTCTGATGTGGGCAAAAAGTTCTGCAGTTCTAGACCCACCTCCTAATATTCTCATGTATCAAAGAAAAGTATTTCAAAACGATGGTGAGATACTGTCATTTTGTTTAATCACTGCCAAACGCATTACAATGTTTTCTAACCCCACTTTAGCTCAGGAAATCTCCATGGTCTAAACTTTGTTTGTTTTCTAAACACTACAGTTTTTGTGTGTTTCTTTTGCTTTATGGCTTGCTGTCTGAATTTGCAAACGTCCAAGCTACCGCTTAGGTGCAATTAGTCGAATGGCATTTTTTCTGTTCTGGGTCTGTACTAGAATAGCTTTTATAACCTATTTTCCACTACGTATTTGCTGCCCTTAAGACATGGTTATATGTGCTTATTCGTCTTGTTGCTTATACTCCTTATATGTTGGATAAACTGAAAAAACCTCTGCATCAGGGTATTTGATTCCGATATTTGATTCACGTGTCAGACGTCAGCCATTCGTTAGCTCAGTTTGCCTACCCGTAAAAGCAGAATCCTAGCTATGAACTACCCCAGAATTAGCAAACTGATGGGCGTAAAGCATGTCAGGATCCATGGGGAGAAGCTGCTCTATTATTTTTTTATGGAAGAGTACTTGGGAGACTTGATAATCTCCCAAATCAACACAAAATTCTTGGAAGTGCTTTTCCTATGGCAGCTTGGGGCAGAACCAGTTTCCTTCTACTGATCAGTCTTAATGAGAGGAGAGATGGGGACTCCAGATAGTTGAAAAGCTGATCTATTGCCATGAAGTCATGCTCCAGCTGGGACATATTTCACGGGGGATTGTACATGTCACTTCCTTCACGTTTCCAGGGTTCCCGTAATTACGCGTGAGGTTAGTAATGAGCACGTTGAAGCAGCACTGAGCTGCGTTAGGGGCACTCGGGCAGCCGCGCTCGTACCTCCGGTCCAACGCTGACCGCGGCTGCGGGGCTGTGGCTGTCGCAGGGCTCACTGCAACGGGGCCACAAGGTGTGGTTTATTCATCTCTTGCTTCTGTGGCAGAGCAAGCTAGCTGAAAAGCTGGCCTGTTGGGAACCCCTTTCGGTGATACAAGCAATCTGCTTGCTCGTAAGCGTGTCGACGCAGCCTGCTAAGATAGCTGCATGTCAGGGGGACTTCATTTTTTTAATATCCCTGCTCTGCGCAGGGTAGGACAGTGTCCCGAGCTGCCCGGTCCTGTGGCGCGGGTGTGTGGCCTTCCACCGGCCTGCAGGTAGAGAGTTCGGTGCCTCCTGCAGCTCCTGTGAAAAGCTCGTGAAGTCCTGATGGTGTTCGGTGCACAAGAGGAGCCTGCAGCCACAGGATTTTGCATGGCAAGGAAACAGCTTTGCCTTGTCACTGGGCTGGGGTTTGCAGAGGTGGGACAGGACCTGAGGGTTCTGCGTGAGCTCTTCAGGAAACATCTCAGGCCAGGCGAAGGGCTGGAGTTTGCTTACTGACCAGCGGAAGGTTGTTAAATAACGAAACAAAGCAGCACCATAAAGTTATTCTGAGATTTTGCAGACCCTGGGATTTCCTTTTAAATACCTTTTAAAATGTGGTGTTTGTAGAAGCCGCTTGAACTTCCCGCTAAGATGTTTCCCAAAGCAGTTCTGTGGCACTTCTGATTCCAAGGACCGATGCTGCTCTTACAGGGGTTTTGGAGCTGTCTGGATCTGCTAGCGCCGGACTTCCTTGCTCAGGCAAGAATCGAGAAGGAATCGAGCGCGTGGTGAGTGCCTGGAGCTGGTTCAGGAGCATGGAGCTCGGGCGATCGCTCCGGTCTGCGGGTAGGTCTCGCTGAGCAAAGCCAGCAGACAGGCACATATGTGATGAGTTGTGTTTTCATCAGTGAAATAATATGTGCTATATCTAATGAGCTCGGGTACAATCTGACTGGGACAGCTGCCAGCACGGATTGCCTATTTCATTGCATGACACTGTCTAATTTCATTTTATTTATTACCCCGTGTAGCACCTATAACAACAATGTCTGGGCGATGACAGAACAATCATTCTAACAAAATACACCGTATAGTTTTTACGGCCTTTGAGACTTGTCCTGGCAACTTCATGAGACACAATATTGAACGAGGTAGACCACTGCTCTGATCCAGTCTGGCGGTTTCGCTGCTCCTTGATGCATGAGCTGTTGGGATGGGGCAGTGCTCAGCTCTGTCCATCTCCATCCCATTAGCCTTGGCCTCACTTGGTGTCTGCCCGGGGCACCAGGTGGTCTCTGAGGCAGAGGATTCCCTTAGCTTGTTGACCTGAAAGCAGTTCAAAGGCCAGACAGGTTTTCCCTCCCCTACAAGCTGTGTTGCAAAAGTCCAGGGGGGGAACACAGGAACTGTCTGGAGCAGTTTTCCTTTATACGCTATAATTATTATATTGTTTGCTGCTTTCTGCTGAGCTATTTTTATAAAACACAGTGCCTACAGAGCTTCTGTCCCACCCTGCTCTCTCCTGATAGCCTTTTCTGACCCAGTGTGACGCGGTTATTGTCTCTGTGAGCCCATAGCTCTCCTGCGCTGCTGGGGCCGCGCTTTGCTTCCCCTCCCAAAGACACGGTGCAGGGTGAAAGATGCCACATGGCTGTGATGTGCTTACACCAGACGGGTTTAAGGTGAGCCCTGTGTGCACTCTGATCCCCCCCGATCCCGTGAATACCTGCTACCTATAAGCTCGGACCCTCCTATCGTTGTCCTTGGGGGTTTTTTGGGCCTCAGTTTCACTCAAGATGCATTCCAGGTGTCTCAGCCTACTCGAGGTCATACAGGGGAGCAGTGTCACTAAGCAAAGTCCTGCTGGTGCACAGACTGAAGGCACAGCAGAAACACGCAGCCTTTGCTTTGCTCATTCAGCTGAATGTTACAGTGGTGGTATTTGCTTTTCTGCTACGCCTCTGGTAACTGCAGACATGAGCTTTCCCTTCAGAACATCATTTTTTAGCAAAATTCACCTGAGATCCATTCTGAAGTTTGGTTTTGGTCCATCACATGTGACAAGCCTCAAAAATTAAAAATTAAGGCCATAAATTTTTCAGAACCAAGAATATAATTCTTAGCTTATACCTACTTTCAATACTTTTTCCCCCCTTTCTGAAAAGCCTGCTTGGAACTACAGCATTGGGATCACGCAGAGAAATTTTAGACTAGAAAAATCCAGTCTGGCTTCCTCAAACGGTTCTTCCACAACTGTGCAAAACTGGGAGCAGAGCAGGGGCCTTTTAGATGATCCTATTGCTACCATCACCTGAAATAGCTTACCGTAGGGCTGTGAACCGAGGATCTCCCTGACGGCTCCCATCAGGGCACCTGGAAGGCACTTTTCTTCCTCAGTAGTTTTACAAATTTTCATTTAAATTGTTTTAGAAGCCGATGTGTAAAAACCTAGCAAAGGCAGTACCTTTGTGAAATAAGGAGTACAGAAGGTGACAGGGTGAAATAGGAATTATACCTGGACCGACTGACCTTGTTGCCATACATTAAGCACCACTGAAATGCCTGTGCTCTTTACAATTACTGCTTTCCCAAGCCTGTGCGAATCAGCAGTGTGCTGCTGTCCTACTTTACCGAAATGAAAGCTAGAGGTGTACAGCAGCTCATCTTTCTCTTGGGAACACAAAAAAGGGATGAGATTCCCCAAAACACCAGGCAGCCTTCTGTCCCTCCTGTTCGCAGACCCACATGCAATTGGGTCTGACCAGTCCCCCTGACTTGCGCTGAAGCAGGAGAAATTTGAGCTGTGCTATGTTGAAAACCTGTCCAAGTCAAGCATTTTAAAGATATTTAGGCCTTGCTCCATTATTGTAAGACTTGAGTGAGACAGGTGATAGTGTTTAAATTCCTGTGAAACCGGTGGCAAGGAGACACTGTGGCATGCTCTAAAATAGCCCGGTTCTGCATCTTCAGTGCCTTCAGTTCTGTAAAAATCAAGCTGGAGGTTATTTGCCTAGTCAGACAGGATGTCTAGACCCAGACTTGTGTTTTTATTGCAGGACTATTGTGTTTCCCCGTAGATGGCCACAAAACAAAATAATGAGAAGAAAAAAAAAAAAAAAGAGATGATTGTTCTTAGGAATTCCTTAAAAAGTATGAATATGGCAGTGCTTTTCTGCAAGGCTGGAGTGTGAGCTATTCTGCTGGGCTTCCACGAGATAAGCTGCTCTGTCTAACAACCTGTCTTGGGTTTTGGTTTCTCACCAAAAGCCTAGGTTTTCTGTTGGAAAAGATAATATCCTAAACATATGTCCAATGATTGATTCCTCTGTATGCATATTCAGTGCATGTAATGCTCTCTTAAGGGAACAAATACTGCTGTAGTTGAGTCAGCAGGACTGGAACACTAATTTAATTAGTGTTTTTTAGTCAATATTTACTAGCAATGACAAAACAACTTTTTGCTCTATGGGGAATTTAACATTGTATTTCCTAATGTAATAGCTCATGGGCAGAATGTTTAGTTAACCCATTAGAAGTCCTTCTAATGTGTCACTAATAAAACGGAAATTCAGTTTTCCTTCTAGTATCATTTTTTTTAAAATTGGATCTACTAAAGGATCTACTATTATAATTTTCTATTTTTTTTTTATTATTATTATAATTTTCTCTAGAAATTTTCCAAGGAATTATTTTTATTTGTCAGTGAACGATTCTTCAATCATTATCATTGATTTTTAAATCATTAAGGTGATTTAAATCATCTGATCTGGCCACTTCAGTAATGCGATAGAGCATCGCTCACACGGCCAGACAAATTCCAGTTAGAGCAGGGACTCCCTGCAGAGCTGTAGCATCCGTGTTTTTCGAACCCAGAGATGATGTGAACACCCATCCTCTGCTCCTGAATGTGCTGGCCACCTCTGGCCACCTGCTGGCCACCTCTGGTGCCTCTGGACCTGGCTGGTAATTCCACCTACTAGGAAAGTACATTTTTCAAGCCTGAGAGTGATCCTGGTAGCTGATAGACATATGTTGCCTGTGCTCAGGAACAGGACAGGCATCCAAAGCTCCCTTTAGTTTTTTGGAGACTTGCAGATTTTAGGGCTCTTGGTGTATATCCGTGGTTCTGCTGTGGCAAAGCATCTATAAGGAGGGGGAGCTGGGGGAAGATGTGTTTTATCCGGCGACACTGTCCGGTCTGTGTGCATTCCCCTTGTGTCCTTCAGGCACTCACATGCGTGCCCTGCAGGGTCCTGCACGCTGCGATGAAGATCCTGTTGTGTCTTTGTCTTCGTTCTGATAGGAAAGCCATCCTGATGGAGCCACAGACCCTTTGTCCGTGGGAAAATGAAGCAGCTTATCCTTTTTGGTTACATCTGGGAATTAATATTAAATGTGAGAACGTACTTTGTTAGCCAACTGAGTTTTGGATCCCTCAGTCTAATCGTGGAATTTTTACAACTGGTTGTGTTCTGTGAAGCATCTTTGCAATGAGCTGCGTGCAACTTCAGTACAAGAAAACAGAAGTTTTCAGAATAGTCATTAGGATACTGAAATGAGTCTCCGTATGAAAAAATGTGGCCCCTGTTAGCGATGATGTTTGTGTATGTGAGTTTGCGTGTCATCCGGGTTTGCTGGTGTCTTCTGGATCTCGAGAAACCTCCCTGGAGCGCTGCGTAGAAGTAGGTAATCGGGCAAAACAATGGCAAGGCCACAGAAACAAGCAACTCATGCTCTTGGGGAGCACAAGTCAAGTCATTCTTGTCATCAGACATCCCAGTCACCTGCTGGGATACCTGGGGGAAAAATTAGGGTAGCAAAACACATATTGTTTCTTTTGTTAAAAGTGCCAAGTTTGGTGGAGATGAATTGGCCATCTGTTCCACTCCCAGCAACGCTCTGGCAAGCCGTAAAGCTCATTTTTATACGTTGCCACTTTCCATCAGCGCTAACAAAAGTCAGAGGGAATTGTTTGGGTTTTTCCTAGAACATTCTTCCTTTTGACAACATGCAACCGAGAGCCTTTTCTACAAAGTTTTGTTCTCCCTCTGGCCTCTCGGTGTTTGCACAAGACATTCAGGTACCTTATCTCCAAACGGGAGAGTAATCAGACACCTATTTAGGTTGGAAACTAAAACCCCTCAATGGGCTTCACAACAAAGGGCTCTTGTCCAAGCAAACACTGTTCATCCTGGTATCAGTTCTTTAGCTGATCCAGGCCCTGGGTCTGTGCACACTTCATCTTGTGGGACCATCCACGTCGCTCTATTACGCTTAGGGTCACGGCCTTCTCTCACTGTTTTCCTTCCATAGCATGGACGGCACAAGACAGTCATTAGTTACAAGCTAATTGACTGCTAGTCTGTGGAGGTGTTCTCCAATACACTTCTAAAGCCGCAGGATCCTCCCATTGTCTGGATGCTTGAACTCTTCTTGCATCAGATAAAGCACATCTTCCCCCGTCACCTGGGGAGGTTTTATTGCTATGGGAATGCAGAGTCCAGGCTGTGTGCAGTGTGTCTTATATAGCCTGTAAGATGTGTTATATATCATGAGATGCATAAATCATCTACATTAAGTAGTGCCTTACTCTGCTGAGCTTGTGCTCATGGTTTTCGAGACAGCCAAAGACACGTAGCTCTGGCACGCAGACCCATCTCGCCGAGGTCCCGCGCTTGCCCTGGCTGCTGGGCAGCGGTGATGAGGCAGAGGGGAGAGAAGTTCCTGTAGTCTCTGCAGAGATGTAGCCTCCTGTCTGGAGAAGTGGCTTTGTATGCATTCAGATTTTCCAAATTCCTGTAAATACTTTTAATAATAATTCTTTTACAGTATTTTTCCCTTCCTGAATGACTGTTACTGAATGCCAGCCAGCCAGCTGAGTTCTCTTGTGTTAGGCTTCTGTACATGCATACTTTGAAATTCCATTTTGCTAAATGAAACTAAACCTTTAAAAGATGTTTCTGAGCTTTTTAAACTTGTTAACGAAGTCTCCCTTTATTTTGATAGTGCTTTGATATTGCAAACAGTGAACAAAATGATTGCTTATTCTTAGGAAAAACATAGTTGCATTTGCATTCCGCTCCGAATATTTTTCTTAGATAAATGTAAGGAAGGGCTTCAGGAATTCTCTCTCTCTCTCCCTCTCTCTCTCTCTTTTTTTTTTTTTTTTAACCCTCTACATTAGCAAGCTTGTGTTTTGAGAAAGCAGTTTTTCAGGAGTTTCTGCTTCAGCTCCTCAGCGCAGCCACCCCAGTCCTGCCGTCCCCTGGGGGTGCAATCAGAGAGTGGGCTTGCAGGAGGGCAGCCCTCCTGCCCTTCCCAACGCTGCCTTGCATCAGCTAAAGCTGGTGCAAAGCGTACCTGGCTCCTCGGCTCTCCTGGGCCCTTGCTAACCCTGAGAGCAGCAGCGGAGCGCTGCCGTTTGCTGTCGGAGGACGGTAAAATGAAGTAAGCAGCATCAAACAAATGTCCTGTGACAACTGTCAGGCCATTACATTATAGAATAAATAATCCCAACCTATTTAGATACCTAATTGGCTTCTGTATGATTACTAGAGTATGAAATAATACTTCAGTGCTGGAAAGGAGCCAGGGAATATTTATGTACCCCTCCCACTGCTGCATGGATTGCTGCTGGCAGGTAACTAAATCCAATAATTACTACCAGGAAAAAAAGGCATGTCTGCTGTTCTCTCTTCAAATTGATTACAGTTCAACAGAACAAGGGATGTGAAAGAAAGGCTTGGAAGCCAGAGGAATTTGAAGCACTCGGTTTTGGGCATGTAACCCAATCCTGTGAGGTGAGGGAGGCGTGCTGCATGGCGGAAGGGGACCGTGGCACCTGTGGCATGGGATGCACCGCAGGAGCAGCGGAGCTGTGCATGCTTTGGGGCACTTTTAGTGTCAAGAGGGTATTTATCTACCTGAAAACGAGCTGCGTACTGCTGTGGTTTAGCCTTTCCCCTCACATGCTTGTGGCTCCTTGTCTTTCTTGAAGCTATTTACAGTTTGCACCAGTGAAAGAGAGATAATCAAGCCCCTTAAGCTTTGTTTTGCAATCTAGGTTTTGTGTGTGTATAAGAAAAAGGAGACAAACTGTGATTCTTGGTTCGCACCTATTCAGTAGAAAACACTAGCTCTGGGACATTTGAAACCGGCCTGGCACTACTGAACATACAGAAGTCATGCCGGAGTGTTGCTGGTAATGCACCAAAACTCCCCAGGTTTGTGTTTCATCCTGAAAGTTTCCTAGAGCTGAACACAAGGAGCCGAACCTGGCCAGCTGCTGCAGTGCAAATCTCTGAGCTGAAATCCAGCCCTGGCAGCTAAGTAAAGCCCAACGGGTGGTAGAAAAAATGACTGGTAGGGAAGGAGGACTCCGCTGAAAAGTGTGCTGTGAGTAATAGGGACCTGTCTCCTCGGGTTGTTTCCACCTAGGGCTTTGGCTGAGACTCTGGTGAGAGGCAGGAATATGGGGAGGTGCTGGTGCTTCGGTCACTCCCGGCCTTTATGCATCTCCTGGGAGGGAATCTCCCTCTCTTTGGGCATGTGAAGCTGCCGTAGCCAGGAGGGAAGTTGTGCCGGCTCTGCCTCTGGAGGAGGTGGGTTCACACGCAGCACAAGGTGCTGCTCGGGACGGAGACGGGAGCACTGCGGGCACTGCAGGTTGCCACTGCCTCCGCGCTCTCGGCGTTCCTGGATGTACATTTTCAGGACATGGTCAAAATAATCTGTGTGACGGCACTGCAGGCTGCTTTTGTAGGAACGTGCTGGGGAGAGGGGGTCCGGCAGCACTGCTGGCAGCAGAGGGAGGGATGCAGCAGGGGACATCCCCTTAGGGGCTCCCGTGCCTCTCTGCCCCCTGAGCAATCACCCGTCCTCGCCCCGACGAGGAGCCGCGGCAAGGCTTCACCCCGCCTGTGCTTCCCTCTGCCTTCTGATAACACGGGGAGTGACAGGGTGGAGACAGCTCTTAACTGTGATGGTGGGGCTTGGGGAGTGCAAAAAATTTACTGTCCTGTTTATCACTCTGCAGCGTGGTTGCAGACATACGCACATGTCCATGCTTCACAAGGAAACAAGCCCCACACATTAATTCTCCGCCCTGAATCTATCTCAGGCAGACTCCAACTGTGGCTGTAAATTACATACAGACACATGACGTGGATATATTGTCGGGCTAGGATTTTTTCCACTCTGTGCATTTAATTTGAGTCAATGGTGTCGCCCCAGTTTCTGCAGATTACAGAGTCCACACTCTCAATCATTTCTATTGCTCCCATAAGGAGAGAATTTCGCTTTATTTCTTTCTCGTGTGCTTGCACCTGCTGTGTTCTGTTGTCCTCCTTAACCCTTCGGTAGCATAGGTATGTTCTCCCTCGCAGTGGTGCACGAATGCTGCCTTGCCTTGCTGTGATGCCAAAGGGGTTTGTGGCTCGCATGGGAAGGGCAGGCTCAGGATGAAGAGGTGGGCAGGCAGAGGGGTCCGTAGTCTGATGTACGCTGATGCCCTTCCGGGAATCCAACTCGGCTGTCTAGAAATGTGGTTTCAATTTTTCCTTTGAAATATGCAAGAGAAGTATTGCCAATGCATGCGGAATTCCTCTTTTGTCAAGTACTTGAGTCGTTCTCCTGCAGACAAACAGCTGTAAGGATTCCGCCTTTTGATGATGGCATTTGACACTTAGTTTGCAAACTGGATTCATGTTTCAAAAACGAGGAGCATGGGGGTTGGTCACTGCATCAACGTTTTCATATTGTTTCTGTTGTTTTGACTGTTATGCCATTGAGTTGGAAAATCATCTCAGTAGACCAAGTTCGTCTTTTTTTTTTTTAATGAACCGTAAAGTTGTGCAAATAACTTAACTTTCTGAGACCTCCTTTGGATGCTCACCCAATCGCTCCAGCAGGAAGAGACTGTTCTTTAAAGTGCCTCTTCTTTTTAAAAGGAGTTTTGAGCTTCATGATCTTGGCTGGGTTTGGTGGCCACTGAAGCTCTAGCTCCCCCTGTTCTGCCTGCTCTGCTGGCAGCATCCTCTCTGCACTGCCTTTGAAGCTTCAGCTGAGCACTGACTGCAGAGGTCATCGTTCGAAATTTGTGACTGTCCTCTCCTGTGCATTTATGGCAAAGGCCTCATGGCATTCTGCAAATTTAATTAATGCTCACAGTCTCAACGTAAAGCAAATTGAGGCTCAGAAGGCTTAGTGCAGCTGCTTTTGTTCAAGACTGTAGGAACTGTAACCTAGAACGGAGCTCTGCACTCAGGAGGCTCAGTGCTCACGTTTCTTTCTTTTTACCGATCGGTGACACTTCTTCCCAGCTCTTACGAACATCTGTGGCTGTTGCTTTCCCCTCTGTTTATATTGCTTTTCAATGAAACTAAAGGTTTTCAAAAAGTAGTTTGTTCTTAGGCTTTCAGCTCAGTGTGAATACTTAATGTTTTTGGAAATAGGGAAATGGTTGGAAAAAAAGGGAAATGTTTTTCAGGAATTGTCATGCACCGATGCCCCCCCTGAGTTTTCAGTGTGGTCTTTGGGACTTTACAAAAAGCTGGCCGTGCAGCTCCGGTATTGATTTCAGAGCGTTATTTTCAGCATCCTGTTGCTATAAATCTTGGCTTAATATGTCAGTGTCTCCGACACGTGGTGCAGTGCAGTCCGATCACTGCTGGACGCGTGTGTCAGCCTGTCGTGGTGCCCTGGGACTGAGAGGCACGAGGGACCTGCAGCAGCCGGCCCTGGGCGAGCAGAGCTTTGTAGGCTGAGCCCTTGGGGCTCTTGTGAGATGGGATCCATCTGCGTTCAGGAGGACGAATACCTGCAAAGGGTGGGAAACTGCCCGTTTCTCAGTCGTACAGCGAGGGAGAGAATGGCTGGTAAATAGAGGAAAGGACGTGGAGGTGGTAAATAGAGGAAAGGATCGGGCTGGGGAGAAGGGGAGGTCACGGTCCAGATCCTGGATGTGCAGTAGGCAGAACGAGCACTACCCACACAGGACACTGCTCTGGTGGTGCAGAAATTCAAAATACGATGGGGTTTACACCTTGTGCTTCTGGGGCACTGCTCAGGTGTTCCTGGGATCCAGAACTTCGAGAGCCTGAGGTTTTCCTTTCTGTATTTCCATGCCCCATTAAGATTCACAACTTGTCCCTCTTCTTGCTAGCATTTTTTGGTGGTGAGTGGTTTAATTAGCAATGTGAATGTCCGTGTCGTTAGCTGTAGATCTCCAGCCTGGGCTCGCTCTGTTATAGCTGCTGCAGTTCCCAAGTCAGAGCTGCTGTTTTCTGTGCTCTAAATCTACCAAGGCATCAGTTAAACCAGCTCGTGGCTTTCTGGAAAATAGCTCAGCTACTGTCACAGCTAGAAAAAGTCCTGGGGAAGCATGAAAGCAGGATCTGGGTCCGTACCCTGCATCAGCAGGATGAAGACTGTGTGACAGTGACAGTTCAGGTGTAAACTTGGCTCGTCTCTGCAGATACAGCTCCCCCCGAGTGGAGGTTGCAGTGGTGTAACCAGGAGGAACAGGGGTTTGTTGGGGTGTGTGTAATGCCTCGCTACACACCTCTGCTTAATGTAGCAGCATCTTACCTCAGGCTTCTCCCTGGTATATATTTTGATTAAAATCCCTCAGTCCCAGTCTCATGCAACCTTTCCCGCTGCTGCTGACTTCAGTGTTGTTCCTGTAGCTCATCCCAAACCTAGTCAAATATTTCCAGAGAAGCATTTAATTATAGAGCATTCTTCCCATGTTTTATGACATGAGCTAAGAGCGAATTCCCATCCAAGAACCAAAGAGCCCGCATTTGTTTGATTATCCACCGTAATGTTTGTTTTCCTTCCCATCAGACAGAAATGGGCTTGTGACAGCACATGGCACTCTAGGGGAGAGGAGGTGTGGGTGAGAGGAGCGTGCTAGCACACCGCCCTTTGGGCGACTGGAAGCAGTGTTAATCATCCCAAGCGCAGCCCTAAGGACCTTCCTGGATCCTCTCTCCGAGGCACAGTTTCCTTCTGGGTATCCAATGTTCCACCAGTGGGGAAGGAAAATGATGTCTGCGAAGGTGCTAATTGCTCATGTTTATCAAAAGTCCAAGAGTCTGCGAAAAGGTGGGGGGGCATTTATGGCTAGGAAACTTCTCTTTGCCCAGCCACTTCTAAGAAGACGGCCAAGGTGATTTATGGCTCTGCTCACCAGCGAGCGCTTCACGCGGGGCTGGATTGTGCTTTTAAGCGGTTGAATGTTTAGTATAGAAAAGATTAGAAGTGACTAGAGCAGTGCATGACTCAGAGACTGTAATAATGAACAAAACATGCAAATGGCCGTTCCTAAATGACAAAAGCTGCAACAAATTACTGCAGCGTGGTTTGGTTCCAAAAAAAGCTAGAAAGCAAAGGGCGGACCAGTTTGGGGAAGGAGGTTAGCAAGTCGTGCTGGGCACGTCTGTCAGTGCTACACGTGCCTGTCCTTGCACCGCTGCAGGAGGTAAGAGCAGGATTATCCTGGTGAGGCTTTATTCGGAGGAGTCAGTGGCAGGGGTCTGATAGTTGTGGCACTTGGTCCTCCAAGTCCTCCTCCTGCCCCACCAAATGTTTGAAGAGTCCCATTTAAAGGTGATGACATCTGTGAATTTAGTTACAAAAGGATAGGGAATACCAAAATAAAAGCAAAATACACAAAGTTTTAATTTCCAGATTGTAAAGCATTATGCACAGCCTAGCTTACGGAGCTCCGGCAGCACTAACCTCTCAGCTGAGGATGTGGTGCTGGACACAACTAAAATGTCTGCTGGCTTAAAAGCATCCCCCGTGCGAACACACAGCAAGAAGAAGCCAGTGATTTCTTGCTGCAAAAAGGTCAGGAAAACTCAGTTTTAGGAAAACTCTTGGCCATCGAATGCTGCTGCAAAGAGGACACAGCAGAAAGATACTTGCAAGTCACTCAACCAAGAAAAGTATCAATTACAGAGTCTTTATAATACGTGGAATTGCATTCAAGTCGTCTCACTCTCATAAAAATGACATTTCAGTTGCTTGTAATTCAGGTGAAATTCTGAAGGTTTCTCTGTTGGGTAGTTTGTGTGTAGGAAGGAGGATGATGTTCTCCTTTTGTTCTCCCTCGCTGTTGCTGAACCACGGCGCAGACGGACTAGCAGACCAGGTAGCAGGGTGAACGCGTCCTGGATTTGGCCGTGGGGGTCTCTGGTAGAAGAGGCCGGGGCTGCCCCGTGCCAGGCGCTACTGGTGCCAGCAAACCCACAGCGGCCCCACAGCAGGGCACAATGGATCCCGGCGGTGAAGCTGATGGTGCTGCTGGGGAAAACGTGCTTAACAAGGGGCAAAAAACACTGACAAGGCAGAGGAGGAGGGAAAAATGATTGCCTGGTTCACAGGCAGTCATTTCATTCCCCCCCCCCCCAAGTCAAGTCTCTTTTTGTGTGATGGGACTTGGTAAATGGCCCTGTCCATGTCGTGCCCCATGGGCTTTCTCATCCTGTTTTCTCCCTGTCCCAAGCTGTGGGGGGGAGACTGAGAGCAGCTGGATAGGGGCAGGCTGATGGCCAAGGCTAACCCACAGCAATCAGTCAGGTCCTATCTGTAGGAAAAGAAGTCTTTTCCCTAAAAGAGAGGCTTCCAAGGCCTGGTTCGTGCTGTTCTGGCACAGTGTCGTGACAGTGTTCTGGGGAGTCTCGCCCTCAAAGTGTACACTTTGGGGGCAGACTCTGCTTTTGTGTGGCCGTACTGATAGAGGCTTTGAACATGGAGAGTAGTATTTACTATACCGAGTGAGGTTTTTACTGATACCTGAGTCAGCGGACAGCTCTGTGAACTCACATTTGGTCGGGTGGTGGTGGCAGCCCTATAACCCTTGCAGAAATCATATTAGTCAGCGTGCAGTGGTCAGTACTTTGTAAAAAGATCAAGTGTCCAGTGGATCATTGCAGAACTTACTTCAAATGCAGAGGGAAAAAGAGGAGAGAGAATCATTCTCGTCTTTGGTGCTGGAGAGCTAATTAAGAGCTTCAGAGCTTTGCTGGACTTCTTGGGAAGGCCACCTCCGCCTTCCTGCCCCTGCTCATGCTCTACAACGTTACAGCAGTGGAAGAAGGGGCCCCAGAGGATTTGATCAGAAGTTTTCCAGTGTTTTCTGGTAGACTTCAAGCAGGGATTTGCATTAGTCAGCAAATCACCAGGGTCATGACTGAATTCCACGCTGTATTCTGGCAGCGTCACCTTCTTTTCCTCCAATGACAATAAAACTGTCATTGTAAACTCCTTTAATTGCAGAAGCAAGTGCAAACCTTTCAGAGTCATTGAGGTGGGAGAGAAAATATGTGTGTTTCAGAGAAAGATACAGTGCCTGGGTGCTTGGTAGATATAGTTTTCAGGCATAAAAGACATTCCTGCTCAGTGTTAATCTACAAACCGAGGCTTAAAAGATTCCACCAATACTTTCAGAGCATAGCAGATAACAATATCAAATATTTACTTCAGAAGTATTTTGTAAACAGATGGCAGAAATGACACGTGGTGAGAAAGGGTGAAATGGTATTTTGATTGTTCTTCTCTACGTTTTTTCACTCCCTTTTGTGCCGTGCAGCAGAAGTATTAAACTGTACGACAGTGTATGCAAAGAATGGCATTGACAGTCAGACGAGCCTGCTTATCTTTCCTGGCATAATTATACCTGGCAGCACTTTCTCGCAAGACTCTTACTCAGATTAAATACCAAAGTCTGGGGAAGGAAAATACTCAAGTTATATTACCAGCGCAACAGCTGGAGTCCTTGTATGAGCCAAACCGTGCAAATTACTAAGTGCCCCTGGCTGCTTTGGATGGCAAGAAGCTGAATAATACTCAGGCTGTCTTTGTAGGACAAGAGCTGCTGACTCCGCAGAATCAGGAAAGTGAGCGATGGCTTCCCCAGCCCACGAGGCGGTCGGATTGAGCCCGGAGCCCCTCGGAAGCTCTGCTTTAGCCTAGGGTTGGCCAAGTGGCATTTAAAAGCCAGCTGGATGATCGGCTGGGTTGGCTCCAGAGGGGGACTCAAGCAGTCCGAGGTACCTGTGTCTTCTCAGCATCTGCCCTGGCGCTGGGGGTGGCACGGGGGCTGGGGTGCCCAAGAGCGAGGGCCTCATCGCTGCTGGAAGCCCGGAGCTTCCGTCACAGCTTCCCCCCGTACCTCTGTGGGCCTTGGCCTCTGCTGGATGCAGATAATGGCCTGGTCCCAGGTTTTGGAGCCCTCGTGCTTCTCTAAGAGGTTAACAAGCAGGAGATGCGGGGTGTTATTAGCAGCTTCTGGCACATCTCCTCATGGGAATGCTGAGGTCTTCGCTGCAGAGGTTCATCGTGTCTGGGTCTTTCCGTCCTGGGTGAGCTGTGCCTCCCCATGCCTCTTCTGAGGAAGGTGTGCGTTTTGGTCTGGCCTTCATCTCTTTTGTATATAAAGCTCTAGCGAGCTCTTCTGTGGGTTTGCTTGAGCAATTCTTCCATTTAACCTTGTGCAGAATCAGTTTCCAAAATTTCTTGCGTAGTGAAAGGTTTCTCTGGGGGCCAGTAGTGTTGAGCATCTCACCAAGGAGACAAACGTCAAGGCTGAGTTTTCTTGTCTTCAACAGAAAACTGAGTTGTTCTTTGGTGTAAATGGAGACGGCTCATGGAACTGAGAGATGGAAAATACCTGCTGGGTCATCTTGTCCACCCTGCTGCCAGCAAGGGACTTTCCTAAGGTATCTTCCTGTGAATATGAATGAGTCTAGTTATAAAATGATTCCAGTCATATGGCTTATGCGGCTTTCCTGGGGGAGGCTATTTCCAGAGTCCGTTGAGTTTTGCTCTTGGGTAACTTTCCTTGTCTCAGAGCTTGTTCTGTCACTTTTATGAATGGGTTTTTGCTTTAGTGCTGCGATACTTTTCTGATTTTCACTGATTCACACATCTGAGGGCCACCAGGGACCACTGGCCTTTACAGCTTGACCCCTTCCTGATGTTCTGGAATCAATTTGATGTGTATTTCTCGGGTTTTATGTGACAAAAACCCTACTGTGTTTGCAGCTAAGGCAAAACATCTCATGAATTACCTAAATAACAATCGGGAAAAGACGTCAGTGCAAAACCTGGGAGCAGCAGCAGCTCTTTCACCCTGGTACCCAGCGTTTAGCTCCTGTGCACCTGCAGGTCCAGCCAGCCAGGCTCTGCTGCTTGGGAGCAGCCTGCATCATCCTGCCTGGTAGTTTCTCTTTCAGCCAGACTTTCCTTTTTCCCTGTTATTTGAGCACCTCCAGCAAAACGTCAGTGCCCTTCTGCTACCTTGTACTAAGGTCTGCAGCCCCGAGGAACGCGGAGCAATGCTCTTTAAGAGCTGTTAGCTCTGGGGTTTGCAGAGCATGTGGGATTTCCTCCGTTCCCACTAAACCGACTGGCTGAGCTGAGTGGAATTAGGAGCAGCGTCAGGGCAGGTCCAGCCCTATGCGCTAAAGCACCAACTTCCCAGCCGGCAACGCGCGTCAGCATTCGAGGTGACGTGAGGCTCGGCGCGGCGTGGAGCCCAAGCGCAGTAGAGGGACGTCCAACTACGAGGTCCAAACGGCCGTGCCAATGCACCGCAGAGGCTCTGACCGCAAGTACATATTGCTGGCAGGACAACAGCAGTGAGAAAAACAGTCCCCAAGCAGTAAATATGGGCAAAGCTCTCAATATAATGGAAAAATACAGATGCATCTGCATTAGAGTCTAAGACCGCTACAAAAGTTATTTCTAACCCCCCCGTTTCCTGCTAGCGTGGCTTTCCTAGAAATGGATGCTGAGTCCTCGTTAATGGCCTCAACTGGGGCCTCTGCCTGTGCTGTCTTTCACTCACCTGCATGGATGCCCATTTATTCCTGGAACTGCAGCATCGGGAAAATAGCACTTTAAGGAGCTCTCACTAAATTCTGTGGTTGAAAAGCCATGCAAAACGAGCTAAAGAAGTAAGTGCGTGGAGATACTCGCTGCTTTTAGCATACACTTAATAAATGCAGTCAGTTGGGATCCAGCGCTGCAGAATGACCTTCTGTGTTACTTATGTAAAAAGCCAGATAGCAGACACGATTTCTTAGAGGACAGTTGAGCTGGTGGATATGTTTCTAACATAGCTTTTCTGAAAAATTTTGATCTTCAATTACTTGCAGAAATCTCCTGTTTGAAGTTTTTCCTTTTTTAGCAAAGCATCTGGGATTTTTAGAAAATGCTTATAGGGTTAAAGTACTTCAAATCTTTAAAAAGTTTTTTTTTGGGGGGGGGGGTTCTTTCTTTCTTTTTTTTTTTTTTTTTTTTTTTTTTTAACATTTTGGGTTTCTTTCAGCTAGACTTCTTTGGTAAACAAAAACTGCAGACTCACCAGGCCACTCTGCTGTTGAAAACTGCCAACCATTTCAAAGTATCCCCAGTCATTTTACCCTTCTCCCGTTGACCTTTGAACCATTCGGCTGATTCCAGCCAAGTTGGACAGAGGAGCAGAAGTCATGGAGACAGCTTCCAGGTTCATCAAAACAGGTCCCAGCTGGAGGTGAGACACCAAAGAGCCCATGGAGATGGGGGGAGCGAGAGAAGAGCACGGCCGTGGCAGCTTGGCACAGGGCTGGGCTTTGGAGAAAAAAGTCTTCACCGGGGATGCATTGCTTCTCCACTCTGTTTCCCTTCTCAGTTTGTCCTTGATGCATGTTGAAATAGAGGGCAAGTTGTCTCGCCGTTTGTCTTTTGTTGTTTGTTAACCGGTAATTCAAAAAGGAGCTTCTCTAGAATTGCTGTAATTGCCGAAAATGACTGATCTGTCCCTGTCAGTATTTCTTTCCCTAGTTCTTTCTGAACACTTCTCCCTGTTGTGCTGGTAACACTCGTCTGTATGCAGCTTTCCTTACATTTTGGCAGACTTTGGGAATTTCAGCAGCAATAAATTTAAATGGATAGAATTAAGAAGGAAGACAGCTTTTTGGAACACAGAGCAAGACTTTTTTGGTGCCTTTTTTTTTTTTCTAGATATATCATGTATGAACTCTCACCTGGGACTGCTTTTATATCGAAAAAAAAAAATCATGTGCCTAAATGTCTATAGACTGCACCTGGAATTGAAAGGAGATTTCTGCTCCAGTCGTATTTCTCAGTTGTCTGTCCCTGAAAGGAGCTCTCAGGATCAACCTTTGGCCTGTGATATTTTTATTTCCCTTGTCTTTTGTTCGCAGTGAACACAATATTTAGCATTTTGTTTATAGTAAACAGTTGGAATATGCATGGAATACCCATTTCTCTCTTTTGTCTCACAACCCAGAACGCATCATCTGTGGGTGCAAACCAGCACCAATCCACGTGTATGAGGCTGCGCTAATTGGCGCCAGCTGAACTGGTGAGCTGAGCCACCCCCCTTGCACCCCGCGCCAGGACCTGATCCCGCGTTCAGCACGTGTTCTTTTGTTCCTGAACGTCTTTCAGATGATCCTTCTTACCCGGGTAACTGTACACTTCCCTGTGTACCATGCAAGAAAAATGCTGTGGGCAGCTTTCTAATCCCCGAGCAAAGCTGGAGGCAGCACCTAGTATATCAAATAAATATATATATTTATATATAATACCTCCTGCTTCTGCCATGGCTCCGTGCTCCTCCCGGGCCTGGCCTTGTCCAGTTGACAGTGACTCAAGCCGTGGGTCATCTCTCGCTCCCCGGGGGAGCCCCTTCCGTACTCCAGCAGATCTTACCATTAGGAATATTTTCCAGATGTGCAGCCTAAATTGGCCTGTGCTGAATTCCTTCCCTCTCCTCCTAGCTGTACCCAGTTGCTTTGAGTATGTTTTTCAGCTAAGATGCATTTAAGCAAAAGTGTTACAGGCTGGTAGGACCAAAGGAAATATTTTCAGTGGTTCTGAAAAGAACGAATGGCTGAAGGAGCTCACCAAGTCCCTCGGGTGGAACTGCCACCCATCAGGACGTGGGGACTGGATCTTCTGTGCTGGAGCTCCCCTCCTCTGGCTCCTGGACCTGGCGAGGCAGCACAAGTCCCTGGGCTGCGCTGCAGCGACTCGGTGCATCTCCTGGATCCTGCCCCTGCTTTATTCTGTGCGGAAGTGGGTCTTGGAGAGGTTAATTCCCCTGATGGGAATTGGGCTGTGCTGATTTACACCGGGGTCCTTTTGTGTGCGTTGGGGGTCTGTTGTTGGTCCTTGCACGACCGGTAATTCTGCTTGGGGAGACCCAGGTAATGGCTCGAGACCAGCAGGCCCCTGCGCCCCTGCATCAAATGCAGCGCTCGTGGTTTCATACCGTGCTTCTTGTGGTCATACCCGGGGTGGCACAGAGGTGCTGCCTGACAAAGGCCATCTGCTGTGCGTGCAGGATTTCGTGATGCTCTGTCCTGCCCAGACTGCAGTGAGCTGTCCGCAGGAAGGGCTGCTCTGCTGCTTGTGGGGCTGGACTAGGACAAGACACAGGTTCCTGCCTCTGGCTTGCTGAAATTGCTCCACGTCTCGCTCTGAGTGCCCTTCTTCCCCTTCTGGTTCCCTTGCAGAGGGGGACACGAGCATCGGCCTCTGTGTCATGGCGTGCTTTGCCAGCCGTGCTTCGGTCGGACCCGGGTAGGGCTGCCTGTGCCGGTTACTCAGGGCCTAGGGGGTCAAACACAAAACACAGTGATGTCCGGATTTCACCTGGGAAACCTTCTGAGCAGTTCCCCCTTCTCTCAGGGCACTGTATCGTGCTGGTGGCGGCTCTGGGCGAAAGAGCCATGAGGATGCAGACAGCGGCCCTGCACTGAGCATCAGCAGCCAACAGAGGAGCGGTTTCGCGGGCATGTCGCTGCCACCATCAGTGCCAGAGGGTGGGCTGAGGAGCACTGCACTCCTTATCCCTCCAGGCAGTGTTTTCTTTTGTTTCATCTTGGTTTCATCCTCAGCAATCTGTAATCCCATCAGCGTGTTTAATTAAGCACTGTCCTAAGAGTTCCATTCATCAGTTTCTTTACGGATACAGAATCTGTAACTTCATGTATGAGAAGAAGATGGTTGTTTGGTTTTTTGGTATTAATCCACATAAAAATTAGCCTCTGAAGAAGAGCAAAATGTGTGCTGGAATGCAAGGGAAAGAGCAAGCTGGCCTGTGATGCAATACCCAGGAGCTCCGCTCTGGGTCTGCAGGCTGCATCTGCAAACGGCAGCAGCAGAAACAACAGACAGGCCCTTTTTGTGATATGTGAAGTGCAATTATGAGGTGAAATATGAAGCTGGTATCTTAATATCTTAACGATACTGAATTTATTTTCAAAGTTAAGCAGTGCAGAATGAATCATTTATCAGTGGGCCATATGGAAAGGCACTTATCTAAACCCCCGTCCTAGTCCCAGGTGTGCTTCTCTGGCAAGAACAAATCACACACAGCATTTGGAAGGGAACTTAAATTCCAGATGCGCAATTTTAAAAGATGCATTTGCAAAAACTAAATAAGGCCAAATTCTGCAATACGTTATTTTTCTGCAGCTTCGGTGAAGTTAATGAGGTTCCATGGGGGTAGCTGACACAACCTACAGCTCAAGGGATCCCCGCTTTTACTGTGTTACTCCAGTTTCGTGCCAGCATTAATTCCTGAGGAGCTAGTCTGTCACGGGGAAGAGAACCCAACCCAAAGTGTCTACCGCCTCAGCTCTTTCTTTACGTCCTGCTTATGAACATGTCCAGCGAGACAGCGGTGGGAAGGCAGTTTCATAGTAGTGCTGCTGATGGATGGGGGGGTAAAAGCGACATTCCACCTTTCGGCTGGCTTCAAGTGAGTGGCTTCTCGAGGTCCCTGACCGATAAAGCTGTAGTTTCTCTTCACTGGCTGGGATGTCGAGCGCTGGCAGCACAGCCAGCCTCGCTGGTGAGAACTGCTCTCCTCGGGAGAGCCGGGAGTATCGAGTCAGCAGGTCAAGCCTTTCTTCAGCACTGTCATTATCTTAGTACCTAGGAAATGACAAATCAGAGATGAGTTTTTAAAAATCTGATTTAAAAAAATATTGAAAAGTGCTTTAGAAGTATTAAGAAATTGTTCAGAAATAATTTCTCTGCACCTGGAACTGCAGTTCAGGTGGAGACTGAAGCTGTCCCTGTGCACAGATCCACTGTAATACCATCTTCCACTGGGCATTTTGTGTTTCTTGTCAACAAATTCATGTGTTTTCATCACAAGACTCGAGTGAAGCTGTTGAGCATTTCCAAAGTGCAATTCTCTGAGCAGCACTTGGAGGAAAGCGGCCGAGCCTGCTCAGATATTCCAGCCAAGAGCTGCAGAGCGGAGTCCAGCGGTGGGGTGAGCATTTACCCACAGCGGCTGAACAGAGCTCCCAAAGCCATTGCCCGGTGACTGCTGTCAGTCAGAGCAGTGATAAATCACAGATCTCGGCAGCAGAAGGAATCAAGGCCAGGAAAAGGAGAGGAAGCATTGGCTGTGCCCACGGGTCGTTTGGCACAATGGAAACCCATCACTAGATCAGAAGAGCCGATGCTCAGGCCCCTAAATGTTCAGACTTCTGCTAACAAAGCTCTCCTGTTGCTCAGAACCCGAAATGCTGCAGGTGCTACAAAGCAGTAGGGTCAGGCTGTGCGGTCTTGCAGAGGATTTTCTAGAGTGGAAATCAACAGATATGGGTTTGGGCTCTTGTTCTGGCGCTGCATTGCTGTGTGACTTCAGGGCAGGTAAATAATTCAGAGCCTTTTGAACTTCCCTCTTGCAAAGCATTTGCTCTCACTGTTGCACTGGGATAATGACAGTTACATGGAGGCGGGTTACAGAGGCTTGAAAACATTTGATTTTTTCAGCTCCATTTTCAAGCCCAGGTAGAACAAACTCAAGCAGTAATTCTTGCCTCTGTTGAAGGAGTTTTAGTTAAAAAATGTTCAAAGCAGTGCCCGTTGGGGTAAACTGTTTATAGTCGAGGCTCCTGAGAGGGTTCAGAAGTGGTCCTGTGAGGAGCTCTTTTTAGATAGGTGTCAGTCTTGTGGGGTTGTTCCTCATCACCTGCTGATGCCGGTGGCTTTATGGAGTGACCTAACCCGGAGTGAGAGGACACCATAGGTGGAGGATGGCATTAGCAGCTGCCAGGGAGCGGCAGGTAGCTGTGGCTGCCGCTGTAAGTGCTGCGGGACATCCTCATCCTCTTTGCTTCCTCTCCTAGGGACTCAAAGCTGCCTTGGGCATCTCCGGAGAGCATCGACACAGCCAGAATGCACTGCCTTTGCTCTTTGGTTCGTCTTCATCCCTGGGCTGGGTTACTCACTGCTGAACAGTGCAGGCAGCTGTAGTAAACGGGCATGAGTGAATTCCTGCAGAAAGGCTGAAGAGTAACGTGTGTCTTGAGATGCTCTCAAACACCTGACAGTTGGTTATGACGCTGTGGCCTCCAGGAGCCAATATTAAGCTAACCGTTTCAGAGAAGCCTGAGGGGCTGAATATCCTAATAACACCAAAATATAATGGAAGTAAAATGTCTGATTGCCATTAAGTCATTTGAAAATCTCTGCTATATACATATGAGGCTGCCTGCACCATACGTACAGAGGCACCAAGAGGCTCTCCGTGAGTTTGTGCCCATCCAGAACTGCCCAGTTGTATTCATACAGGGTTATATGCAAAATAAGAAGCTTTTGCTAGTGGCAGAGCTCATCAGTTTTGTCACTATTCAAAAAAAAAAAAAGGACTGTTTTGCTGTAAACTCCAGCTGTTTTATGCACCTGAAGACTCCAAGGAGCTGATGTACACGCCTACAAGCAGCGGTCATGGCCAGCGTGGAGCAGAGGTAATGCTGGCAGGCCTGGTGGTCATCCTCAGCACCAGAAGTACAGCTGAAGGAGAAGAGTTCACCGGGTTGCGGTTACAGGGATCTCTACTGAAGAAACAGAGTCGGGATGGAGGTTCCCTATGTCCCCCACAAGCCACAGGGCTACGTGCCTTCGTGGCCGTTTCGCAGTCCTTACATTGTCCCGACTGCTGTAGGTCTTTCAATTGCATTTTAAGTTTCCTTTCCCTGATTCTGAAAAAAATTCCTTTCCTGAGCCAGCTTAAAAATCCTCCACTTTTTCTCTTTGTTTGGCTTTTTTGTTTCTTACACATAGTGTAGCCTGGAGACCGTGAGTGACTGATTCCCAAAGAAAAATATCTCTGTTGCCCAGGCCCATAATTTATAGAATGGCTTTTCTGACCAGTTGTGTTTTCCATTTAATATATTTTCTGTTTTTCAAATCTACCCCTTCAAAGCGGAAATGCAATGTTCCTTGGAGCTGTGATGGTGGAATGCTGCTGAGAGCTCAATTTAAAGGTCAGGGGCCTGGGGGACGGGGCGTTTCTTGGCATTCTGCTTGAAAATATGCTGAAGACAAAGGTGAGGAAAGAAAGGAGAGGTAAATGCCGCAAGATCATAAACAGCACTGCACGTACAATCAAGGGTCTGCATCTCACGTTGTACATCACCACGGTGGACTCATTAATGTTCGCTCAAAACATTTCTAAACCGCCGTTTCCCAAAAATCATCTGTTCTCGTGTACAAAAACAAATGAAGTCAGCCTTGCCATTTCCCTGCAGTGCTTTCCCCTGGAAGCAGCCAGCAGTGGGGCAGGTGGCCAGCTGACATCCCGTGGCAAGGGGACATCGGGCACACTTGCTTGTGTGGGTTGTGTGGCTGTGCGAGTCAGGTGCTGCACTGCACCGTGCTGCTCCAAGCAAGCCAAAGCTGCTTTGGAAAATTGCTGCTGTAGGAAGTTAGTGCAGGTGATAGTAGCTCGTGTTCCTGGTGCCAGCTGATGCTTATCTCACCTCATCAGCACAAAGCTGATGCATATATCTGAAAAGCACAGCAAAACTTGCTGCTCCAGCACTGGCTCTCTTGGGTGTCATTAGTGCCCAAGTCAAGATACTGGGGATTGATTTTCTGACGGATTTATATGCAGCTAACAGATCTAAAATTCAGGGAATCCTCTTCATTTTGATGGTTGGTTTTTCCTTTATACCTTTTTTACATTCATTGCTGTCAGAAGGCGTTGCACAACATTATGTTAATTAAAACAGAGGCCATCTGGCCCTGGTAGGTGTGTGAGCAGGCTGGGACCCATGCTGCAGGAGGGGGCACTGCTAGCAGAGTCAGGGTGCCCTGAGGCAAAGTGTGTTCCTCCTGGGAAAGCTTTGCCTGTGCTCCAAAGCTCGCTGGGCCCCAAGGCATTGTGACGAGGAGATCCTCCACCTTTGGGCTGTTCCTATTTCCTGATCCACCAGGCAAGCTAGCATTTCTTTCAGCAGCTATAGGTAGGGCTCTGCTTCATTTTAGCTTTCCCTAAAAGCCTAAGCAAAGCTGAGGTCCGAGAATGAGACTTCCTGGCTGGCTGAGAGGTGGGAAATTGGGCTGGGCACCCATCCTTCCTGCAAGGCAAGGAAGGTTCCTGGGGTACTCCATCACCCCACCAGCATTCCCCAGCAGTGCTGAGGCTGTTCATCCAGTTCTGCACTGAATATTTCCAAGTAATGAGTTAATTGGTAAATTGAACTGATAAGGAAATAGTTTTTTTCTTATATAAAAAATGCAGAAGAGAGCAGTATTTTTGTGTCGTTAATGTTAGGGATTTTTTTTTCTAAAGGAAAATGTTCCATTTTAATTAAGCTAACATTTTCAGATTTAAAAAAAAAAAATACATTTGAATATTTAAGATAGTTGGATGTAACACCTGACAGGTATTTTTCAATGGGATGCTGGTTTTCTGTTGTCTGCTGTCTTGTGAATGGCCTAGCTCATTGTGTAGAACACTAAAACAGTCTTCTGTTTCCTTTATGAAAAGTTCATTACAGATTTATTGTCTGCCCTGTCAAACATCTGCTGTGGCCTGATTCAGCCCCACTATATATAAGGGCAGATGTAGATGCTGTGTTCGAGTTTTGAAACCAAGCAGCAGAAAGTGGCATCACGCAGCAATGCAGAAAAGCCTGGCATGTGAACCCTGAAGTTTGATGCAATGGTCAAGATGCAAGCTGTATTCACACAATTAGGTTTAGTTATCCAAAATTTGCACACTGCATGCTACAGAATTTATTTTCCTGTAAATACATAGATAAATATATAAATATATATATATATTTTAAAAAAAGCTTAACCCATAAAGAAAGGAGGAAAAAAAAAGGTTGATAATCAAATATGCATATAGTTGCAAATGGACTAATTCTGTTGCTTCAAATGTTCTTACCAAGTTGCTCTCGAGCTGAAAGGTTTTATTTGTGTTATTTCATCTTTTAGCAGCAGAATGCCAGAAGAAGTGGCCACAGTAAGTCCCAGAGGTTTCTCCTACCTCAGCCATGTTTAGGTCATGCCCGTAGCACAGGGATGTTGTGGATGCACAGAGCATGAACCAGAAGGCTCGTAGCTAGGTCTGTAAGGAGTCAGGCACTGGGTTCCATCAAAGGTGGAGCAGTTCCATGTTTGTAATGATTGTCCAGCAGCACGGTGTGTTTAAAGAGCCCTCACAACGAATAATGATAATTAGTTCTCATGAAAGCCCTACGCTGGGCTCTCCCATTACTCCCGAGTCAGAGACAGGCCTGGCTGGGCTCTGGCACCCTGACAGGCCTTCAGCCCGAGCCCAGCAGGCCGCGGCAGTGCCATGAGGCGCGGAGCCGAGCCCTGGAGCTGCCGCAGGACCGTACAGCCACGGTGGGACTCGGGGTCACCTTCACCTGCCTGTGGGGAGACGAGTCCCTGCAGCCTGCCGGTGTCCCCGCTCGGCCAGCTCTGCCGGGATCCTTGTGGGATCAAGATTTCCACTGTCACTTTGGCCATTTTAACCAGTTTTACAAAATTCACAGTTGTCTTCCAGTTCTTCCCATTGGTACGTGGCAGGAAGGGCTTCTTGTGAGCTCGGGGTCAGATGAGACCATTGACTGGAAGAAGCAGCTTCTTAATTTTCTGCACGTCTTTTATTTTACCAATTAGACTGAAATTTTCAGTTGACTAGCATGATCTATTCCTGTGCTTAGGCTGCAGGCCCACCCGTTCCTGGAGCAGCTGGCCCTAGGGCTCGCCTCGGGCAGGGCTCTGGGGCTCCGCTGAGGTGCTCACAGTGCCCCTTGGGCCTTTGCAGTGCATCTGCAGCTCAGTGGCAGGGGTGCTTTTCTTGATCCTATCCCCTCTTACAGTTTTCTCTATCTTCCTTTCTTAAAGAGAGGAAAAATAATTCTGTTATTGCCTTAATTGAAAAAGGAAGCTGAAGTCTATTGATTTAGTAGGAGTCAGCAGCACGGATGAAGCTAACTCCCTGCCCCTCTTCTCTCCTGTGAAGTTATCACTAATACTGTACTATATTCTTTTTAAATTTAATTTATGAAATATCATTGCAATTTGGAAGGACTTGCAGTGACTGGAACTCAGCAAGAAGCAGAACTTTATGGCCCCTGACGAGAACAAACAGGACCAGAAAATCCTTCATGTTCTCCCAGCTAAGCATAGAAACAGCCATTTTTTTTTACTTTTAAATAATCTCAAGGAAAAGTTAGCGAAACATAAATTAGAACGACTGCTGCTGATTTATTTTTCTGAATAAAAAGGACATTCAGTAGCAGGTCATTTGTTTTTGTTTTCTTTCAGAGAGTAAATGGAAACATATTCTTACCTCACTTTTCTCACAAGTACAGTAGATTTCCTAAGCTTGTGTCAAGGTTTTATTGCCAGGAAAAAGTGGTTGAATATTCAGCATTTGTAATGAGGGCATCATCAGACATGGAATACAGCTGTCAAGGCTGGTACATTAATTTTCTAGGCGAGGGGCTGATTTGGTTAATGATCTTTGAGTGTCGGCTTGCTGGACTGTTAATTATGAAGCATTTTTGCAACCATAACCTTCCTTTGCAGATAGTTTGTGAGAATGTGTATTTCTGAATAAGAAAATGCCAAGACTGGACGAACATGCTAAGAAACCATGACAGTTTAAGAGAGACAAGGGAGTTTTCTTTAAATACAAATTCTGAATGAGATTGACTCAACCAGATGAGACCGCAGGTCGGCTAAGTTTGGTTTCTGGTTGGTGCTAGTGTCAACTCTTTCAAAGGAAATGTGTGTCAAAAGTTTTTCTGAGTACTAACAGGAGCACTGAACATTCGTCCCTCTGACAAATTACAAAGCCAGTATGATCAAGTGGATTAAAAATAGGACTGGAAACTCCTGAGTTCTTGTTCTGGCTCCGTCTTTGGCCCTTTTCTGTGACCTTAAGCAAATCATTTGAACTTCTCTGAGCCAGATTCATTGCTCCTGTAATTCTATTTGATATAGTAAATGAGGAAGTGTATGGCCCTATATATCTTAATTTTCCTATCTCTAAACGTGGGTGAATGCTTTTGGTATGTAATTATTACCCACGGGTTCTGAAATGTTTCAAATCTTTACAGTGCTTTGATGTTAGTGAGCCTATTTGTTGATACATGGGCTATCTGTGTAGTAAGAACTTTTAGAAAAGTTTTACCTTTCATCCAAGAGTGGGTGGAAAAACATTGTATGTATATTATATATGTTCAATCTTGTTTTCAGCTTTCTTTTAAGTGTAAGAATTTGCCTATCATTTTTTGTCCAACAATTACCCATGTTCTGCTGAAAGACTTCGCATCTTTTAGAACTTTGTCTTCCGCGTTAAAAAAGAACAAAAGGTTGGCCTGAATATTGAAAAGCCTTTAAGCAAGTTATTTGAGTGCAGCCACCTGGTTATCTCTATGGCTGTGCTCTACGGTGATAACAGCGATGGCCACAGCGCACTCCAAATGCACTGAGGCTTCACAGACGCCTTGCCCAGCTCACTTTATTTGTTCCCAGCTCTTTTCAGCTGAGGAGAGTGTTGCTGTTGTCTGGAGCTAGAAGCATCTTGCTATCACTCGGCTGCTGCTTGTGCTGCACCTGTGTGGTTGGGTGTATCTATAGCAATAAATCTAAAGCAAAGCCAGGAATGTGAGTCAGGATCAGGCCTGGCGATGGTGACAGGGCTTGGCACAGCTTGCTGGGCCATGTGGAGGTGGCAGCAATCCGTCCAGGCTGGGAAGGCAGCCCACGGGCACGGCCACGGCTGTGCCTCCACGGGCAATGTCTATATGGGAGCACACAGCACATTTGGTGTGTTATCAGGGCTCATATGCACGTACCTGGAAGGAACGGCCATTGGAAAGCTGTTGAGAAATGCCCTGAAGACTGTTGTTCAGAAACAAGCCCACTTCTGAAAATATGTAATTATTTTTTAAAGGCCAGTATTTCTAGTAAGTGTGCTTGGCAGCCCCGTGTGGATGTGACTGCAGAAACCTCGTGGCATTCAGAGATGCTGGGGGTGTCAGAGCACGGCCTGGATGCCCTTGTGGGGAAACGTGTGGCGTGGTGAGAGGCAGCCTGGTGGGCTGGTTGTGCAGCTGGGCTTGGGCTCGCTCTCAGGCTTTGCAATTAATAGCTTGTATAAGAAGTCATTTTCTTTCTTTTATCTCTACGGTTTGCCTGCAGCAGGAAATATCTCAATATGCACTTGCATGGTACTTTGTACAATGAGGCTTTGATCTCAATTATACAATCTAGACAAAAGAAATAGTAATAACCCACAATTAGGCAGCTCACTGCAGTATTGCTACAGTGATGGAGACCATTACTAAGCAATGCTTGTATCGTTAAACAGGGGTCTTTTTTTTTGGTCTTGGAGCCCATGTCCACAGTGCTGTGTGATGCAAAAGCCATGGTACTGCATTTCATGCCCTAGAAATCAGAAGTGGAAAAGAGACCTATTAGGTCATTCATTTTGTTGGCTCTTGACAGAATTATTCCCAGTGCCATGCTCTCACCAGAGCCTGATCCTGTCTACTTTTAAATAATTCAAGTCATAGCACTTCTGCAACCTTCCACTTGGAAAAACCATTTCAGTGTCTAATAGACCTCCTGGGTAGGAAATTCAGACTCAGTTGAGTCCAGTGACTGCTGCTTGCGATTCCTTGAACCATCTGAAACAATTCCGCTTCTATCCCTGCTGGCTGTACAACTGAAATCCCCCCAGCTTGCTTAATAGAGCTCTTTGGTCACCATTTTAGCCCAACTCTTTCGTTATTTAAGCTTTTCTTGTGAATCTGCTCTTCTGGGCCCAGAGATCCCCCCTTCCCAGTCAGGAATCATCAGTCAAAAAAGGACAGAGTGAGACTGCTCTGCGTTTACACTGAGCTCTTCTTGATACTTGACTGACTGTAAAAGGTCCTTAAAAATGAGTGAGTTGTGCTGTTACCCTAATAACAGTTCAGAAAGGCATTATTTTCACAAAATACATCATTTCATCAGAAGTTCTGTGCATGCATCCTTACTTCCTGGATTCATGTGTCTTCTCTCATGTTTTCTTCTCCTTTTTTTTTTTTTTCCCTAGCATGCACATTCCCGTTCTTCACTGCCATAAAGAAAACAGCAATAGTCTGACAGCTAGGTCTTGACAGCACAGAAGCCAACAAATCACAATGGAAACATTCAGTTTACTCCTTTCCCTTTCCTGTGGTTCATCAGTCGTGCTCCCTGCAGCACGGCTCCCACGCGCTCGAAGCTGGCGGCTGGCACCGGCTTGGCGGTGCCGGGGCATTGGCAGGTGCTGCTGTCCCCTCTGGTGGCCGCTGGTGCCACCCTGGGTGTTCCTGTGGTCCTTTGGAGGTGGGACATGGCTGTTGTATTTCTCAAATAGTCCTGTGGTGTGTAGGGGGTTGCACAAGTAAATGTTGCTGAACTCAGCCAGTAAGCCAAAAAGTTAATAAAGCAACCAGGCCTGGAGCAAGTTACATGCTGGTAAACATCGAGGATAATAAGCCACATACATTTTTCTCTCTGTTTGGTCAAAAGTTCGTCTTCGTCTCTGTTCTGAGAAGTGCATGAAATGCCGATCCCAGGCACTTTCAGCTAAGGAAACCCTGCTCCTGTTCCTACTTGATGCATTTCTGCAGTCACTTCTAGACCATGCTCCTGGCGCCGTGGTGCAGAAAATGCTTTGGAAATCCTGCAGTGGAGCCATGTGAGGCTGGATAAATATCTTGGCCTGCATGGGGGCGTGCTTTTGTCTCCCTCGTAAAACCATGCATGCAATGAGGGTACACTGCCCTCGGCAGGGCATAACCACAGCAGAGCTGCCCAGCTGCTCATTCAGAACAGGCAGAGTGCTTGACAGAGGTGAGTTGTCTGTGGAGGAGAGAGCAAAATGGTATTCAATATTTCGTAAGTAATGTGAGAGCTTCCTGGCCAAGGCTGCTTTTATAAAGCTCTTACAATATTGTTATCTTTGTAATTTTAGGTATAATGTAGTGAGGGGTGCTTTGGTGGAAAGCAGGGCATGGTTTTGAAATGCAGTTCTGGACTGGAGGCCCCAGAGGTTCAGTTCTTGGCCTTTCCGGAGGCTCTCTGTGAACACTTGAAAATGGCTTTTTTTTTTTTTTTCTCTCCCCACTTTGCTTCTCAGACTGGATGTGACTGAAGTGCCAATGCGGTGACGTCCTCATCACACCTTGTGCCGGGCTGGTTCAGCACGTGGCGAGCCAGGGGCTGGAGGTATCCCTGCGGCATTTGCTTAATGCTGAATGAAGCGTTACCCCAACACCTCCCGCCTCAAAAGGCTTGTATAGAAGAATATTGACTAGAAAAAGATGCTGACCTTTGGCATGCTCTCTTACAGCTCAATTATGAGAGTCCCACTTCCCATCAGAGCCAAGCAGCAACACAGCATGGCCAGTGTAGACAGACGAATGCACCAGGACCAGGTGATATTTCTGTCTTGAACATTTTGAATTGATTTCTCATGAATAATAACTGTAGCAAACCTGAAAATTACGCAGCAAAATGTCTGTCTCTGCCAGTAGCGCTAACTGTAAATTCCCCCAGAGACTCTGAAAAACCCACCTCTGTGCAAAAGGGCTTTACAAAGACCTCTGCAACAATTAACCCCCAATTAAAGCTTCTGTGGCCAAATTCTGGTTTCCAGTCAAGTGAAAGGAAGACGTTTCTTTAATTTTGGCAGACGCGGATGTTTCCTACATAAGGTCTCGAGTTAGCGCTTTGCACTTTTGCCTTGTGACCTTTGAAAAGTCACCTGCTAACCCACAGCCAAGTTAAGCAGTTAAAATACCAAGCTGTGCAGGCTCTTGAGCTACTGCAACCTCCGAGCAACACCCAGCGTGGGGGAGCAAAGGGGAGGAGGGCACGCCGAACCACTGGGAGCGCGCCGGTGAAGGTAGGCAGTCGGATGGCTGAACCCTGGACCCCAGCGTGCACGTGAGTACGTGGAAAATGACGAGTTGGTGATTTTAGTTCAAAACTATGTGGACTTGGAAGCGATGTAATTTTCTTTCATGCATCTTTTATCTGAGAGTTGGCACGTATGTTGTGCATAGAAATGAAGAAGATGACTTGGGGCTCTCTTCTGTCGTCACTTACATGGTGTGTAACTCAATATTTTGTTTATTTATGGGAAAATTCTTTTCTGCAGCTCCACAAAGATTGTGCGAGAGCAAAGGAAGCAATGAGGAAGGAGAGGGCCAGCCCTCTCTGCCCCAAAGTGGGAGCACTAAAAAAATAAAACCTGGCGCACAGGCTGCAGCTGACTGAAAGCATCTTTCATTTGTGCATTAAAGCCAACGAATCCCTGGCCTCATCTCTCCCGGCTTACCCTCAGCATCAGCCAGTTTGCCAGAAAAGTGTGGGCCATGGGAAAATAAACTATGTATATAGGAGTAACTCATATTTATCAAAAGGCAATTGCAATTAAAATGTCTCACCCATATCTGATTATCACAGCGTGTCTCTCCCCTATCCCCTCTTTGGCTTCAAGTGGCCCCTTGTAAAAACAAGAAAAGCTTTCTGAAAATGTGAGTGGCTACAAGAGACAAAAGCCATCATTTTTGCTCTCCATTTATACACTGAAATGCAGCTGACAGTAGTCCCAAGCTCCGTGACTGCAGCATTTAGTGAGGCTTAGATTATCTTGCTGTAACGCGTCCTTTCCCTCTGCAGCTGAGAGCGTCTCTGTCAGGTACATTCCTTGCACAGGGACAAGTTCTGCACGGAATACTTTAGAGCAGGAACGTGTAGTTAAGGATGCCAAATTATTCCAGGTGGTTAAATTATATTTCTAGGCACAAGGCTGGGCTGGTTGATGGTCTTTTAGAGTCACTTTGCCAGAGTAGTAATGACAGAGCAATTCCTGCTGCCTTTATATCATTACATATACGGTTGTTGGAGGATTCAGATAAAACCTTAAGGGTATAAAATGCTTGGTGAAATGCTTGGCTTGGTGAAAAGGCTAATACGGACAAGTCACAAAATCTTAAAATGAGAAAGGAATATTGATTCTACAAAGAAAGGACAATATTCGCTTAACAAAAATACTGCCTAGAATTTTCTTGTCTGAAAGAAGCTTAGGGATTTTGATGTGATGGGCTCAAAACCATCAAAAAAATCATGATCCAGCCAGAACAAGGACAGATGAGGCCACAAAGTCAGTCCCAATCTGCTTGCCTTCACTTGTAGGACTATCACAAGCTACCAGCCATCAGAAAAACATTGTCAGACCCACTTCAGTATTTTATAAGAAACGAGTTTTCATTTCTAACCAGTCCAATCCTATAAACCTGGAGGGGAGGGGTTATTTGTTTAATGAAATAGCTAGCTTAACCAGGTGTCAGAACTCCCTGACACAGGCTGAGTGCAAGCATTAGCCAACAGTAATTTCAGACGAATTGGACCATCCAAAGTACTTAGGCATTTTCACCCATAAATCTCCACCTTGCTGGCTTGTCCCGTTGCAGTGACCATTTCTCCATTAGAATAATGCTTATTGAGATCATGAATGTGTGCTACTTTAATGCTCGCCACATATCTGGGATGCTGGCATTCTGGATAGCTAACTGTCCAGAAAAGTATCAAAAATAAAATGGCCTCAGGTTGTGCCAGGGGAGGTTTAGGTTGGAAATTAGGAGACATTTCTTCTCAGAAAGAGCAGTCAGACATTGGAATGCATTGCCCAGGGAGGTGGTGCAGTCACCGTCCCTGTGGGTGTTCAAGGAAAGGTTGGATGTGGTGCTTAGGGACATGGTCTAGTGGGTGACTTTAGTCGTAGGGGGATGGTTGGACCAGATGATCTTGAAGGTCTTTTCCAACCTTAACAATTCTATCATTCTATGGAAATAAAAATTCAAGTAACCTTGAAAAAAGATTGTGATTCTCTGCACCAGCTCTTTGTGCCCATAGGCCTTATTACTAGGTAGGTTCAAAAACCCTAAAAGGCAAATCCCCCTCAATACATTTGCCCCAACCTTCCTCTAAACAAAGTTCAACCATTGAATTTTCCTGAGTATATTCCCAACTCTTCCTCCAATTCAGTGATCAACAGAAAAACCAAAATGCAGCTATTAGCAGGACAGCGCTGTGGCAGAATAAAGAAAGATACACACCAGCCTGTACTTCATCGGCTTCTTGTCCTAAGATTCACCCACCCTTCTTATTGTTCTAATTATTCCTCCAGATACTTAACAGAGATGAGTCAAAATCTCCAGTGTGTTTGAAGAATCAATAGCATAGTTGAAAGGACGTTGAGGTCATGTGTGTCTGTGTTTCATTTGATGCTTACTGCAGTTGTCATCTGACTGCTGTCTCCAGCAGCAAAGACAAGATGGGAAGTCCTGGATGCAGGGTTCGTCCTTGTTGGGAGGTGGAAAATCTCCACACCCTCTCTCTGGACAAGCAGTGGAAACAAATATTAATACATAGCTGAAGTAGACATGATGTTTTAATTAAAGACAAAAATCTGACTATTACAATAAAGGGTGCATAATTTAGTGGCTTCTTATTGAGCAGCATGCCTGGGACCCAGTGCTGACTGCCTCTTTGCCACTGCGACACTGGAAAAGTTAGTCACAGGCTCTGTGCTTGACCTCTGCCACCTGTGCGTTGAGATTACCGCTGTTTTGTAAGCCCCCAGTAATAAGGAAGCGTTAGTAAAAGGCTTCGAACACGGAGCGGAAAGGGAATCTAGGCAAGGTTTGTAAAAAGAAAAAAAAATATTTCCAGGTGCAGAAAAAAAAGGTGTTTCTAAGTTATCATTTAACCTTCTAAAAGACTTTATCAGCTTTTCTGATCACAGTATTTCTGCTGAATGCACCTGGATTAAAATGCAGTGCTATAGGAAGTTCATCAGGATTGCCTCTTTCCTAGTGCCAAGCTGGATCTGCGAGCCCAAAATGCGTGAACGTTTGGTTAACAGCAGTCCTAACCGTACTGAGTCTCCCTCAGTTTTCAAGTATTTTGGTTGTTTTGCAACTATACAGCTGTGATGAAAAACAGAAGTGAGAACTGTCAGTGTATTTTATAGTGGAGCTGTTTGAAAGGATGGAGCGACCATGGGGCTGCGAATCGTTGACTCGGAAAATTGGCAGTGAGTAATTTGCCTGCCTGTAGTTTGGGGACAGTGCCGTCGAGCCCAGTTGGAAATCCCTCGTGTGCTACTTGGGAGTTCTTGTTATCTCAAAGGCATCTCTAGGGCGGCCAGGGGGGTTATGTCTGGTTCAGGTGCCTGGGAACCACTTGTGGCAAGGGCGTTGAAAGGCGAGGGGAGGAGTAGGTGAGATCACAAAGGTGAATTATTGTTTCAGGGAAGCCAGAGTTACTTGATGTGCGGGAGGATGCAAGGTACTTGCTGCAGATGCAAGACAGAGTAGAGGAGACTTTTTCCAAATTCTGTCCAGCGTTTTAGTCTCTACAATGACTAAGAGTTGGCTCTGGATGCTCCCAATGGTCTCCAGTAAAGAACTGACTTCATCAATGCCAAGCCAGTACCTGTGCTTGAAAAGGCATTGCTCCATCAGTGTCGGCCTGCTGAGACCACAGTTTTTGCAGAAGAATATAGATTCTTCAACTCCTGACTTAGAGTTTTCACACCACCACAGTACCCTCCCACAGTGTTTTTTAAATTGTTTATTTGAAAAATACCTTTATACCAAGGAAAGGTCTATAAAGTAGATTGGAATCTAATTTAAGCGTTGCAGAATTTTCTGAACAAATTGATCTTGGCCTGCCTCACATTTATTTATTTGATTATCAACTTGCGATCTTTTTATGGGATTAGACCTTTTAATACTAGTTTGGGGTGAGAAAAGAGCCTCAGAATCTCAGATATTGTCCCAAGGAGAGGGATGAAACTTTGCGGTAACTTCAAACACTTTTTTCAAAGGATCTGTGCTGATTCAGGGAAGTAGAGGTCTGAGATGGGAGATGGGGGCAATGTTACTGCAATGGTTTTTTGTTTGTTTGTTTGTTTTTCTGCTGCATGTCTTGCAATATTTCTTGTTTCTTCCATAAGCCAGGAGCAGTTGGTGCATTTAGGGTAGCTGAGTAGGAAGGCGGGTGGTGGCTGCGAGGACAGGCTCCTGGGAGCACAAAGTTGGTGTGTTACACTTCCCCTCTTAAAAAATGGGTTCTGTCTCCACCTTGTGCTTCACAAAGGCTCCTCCATGATCCCCGTATTGCCCGCGTTTGCGGTGGGCGTGTGTTGTAAGTTTTGAGGAGTCCAAATCCCTGGCGGATGGACACGATTCCATTTGTTAACATGTTTTGGAGCCGTTGTGCTCTAGTTTGAAACCTGTGTGCTCACACAGAGGATGCGTGCACCAGGGCAGCCGTGGAGAGCTTGGCCGTGGCGTGCTGAAGCCACGCGGCTGTCAGATGGGCACGGCGATGGGCGTCTGCCAGTGCTGTAGGGCTGCCCTGGCGCACAAAGCAGCGGCTCTGGGGCACCCGAGAGGGGCTGCTACCAGGAGCAGTGGCTGGGGAATGTCTGCGTGGTTGCTTCATCCAGGCTAGTGCAAAGCGCGTGTAAATTGGGCTGCAAGGACAGGGAAGTCCCTGTGAGGCCATGGACCCCAACGGGGCTGGTGCCAGCCAGAGCCAGCAGGTCACAAAACCAGCGCCTTGTGCAGGCACAGCAGCACAGGTATAAATATATATCTAAATAAATGTGCTTATTACATGTAAATCTATACAAATAGCCATGGCACGACGTGCGTGAGCAAGATGTGGGGTGTATTCTCATGCTGTGAGCTGCTGCTGTGCCCGGCTGTGTGTGCTGGTTTTGGCTTTCTTACCCACCTGGCCCATCTCTCAGTGAGGAAAATGACAAAACCAGAGCCATGTCTTGACTGGGAGGTTGTTGTGAGTTATTGCCGCAAGGGGGAAAAATAGCAGTAATAATTTACATGAATGCACATATCTCTGTGTTTCTTTACTACCATTCTAAGCATTAAAAGATCTGGAAGGAAGATGGGCTGTTTATCAAAGATGGTTCTGAAATACAGTTGATGTGAGCATGCAGATAGCTCAGACTGTAAAACATTGGCAGGGACTACAGACTAAAGAGTGGCCCCCACCATCTGCCAACTTGGAAATAAGGTGGTTGTCCCCATGTGCCTGCGTCCTTCTGTGCCCCAGCCTCTTTGGATGTGAGCGGGGGCAAGTACCAAGGCATCCTATCACCGGTAGACCAAGCACAGGGCTCTGCCTGGCCAGTGTCTGCTGTAGGACTGCTGGCACCTTGATTTATTTGTAGAGTTTTTTTCTTGGCTGAGCTGATGCCAGTGTTGCAGGTCCATGCTGGGGCTGTGTTACCCACCTAGAGTGTCTGCTTGCTACTCTTAAGGGCTGGAATGAATGTCCCCAGGCAGAAATGCAAGCTTATTATTTCTGAACCAGTATTCAAGATATCCGAGGTCTTTATTCCATTTGTTGCAAAAATCTTTCTGGAAATCACATTTCTTTCCCCCTGCTTTGTTTCCCCAGGAGTGTAGCTTGTGAGCGGGGCAGAGCAGCCCCTCTTTTCAGAGCCCTTGCCCTTGGGTGCCTGATGGAGAAGCTGGACGGGGGGGAGAAGAGGTCAGCTCAATAGCACAAGCATTTATTTTCCTAAGAAAAGAGGTGATTTTGCATCTTTAATTTTTTTCCTGAGGAAACGCACTGCTTAGAGCCCTCTGGGAGGCCTCGGTGCCATGGTTGCTGCTGTATATTATTTATACATGTGCGAGTGAACCAAGGAAGGATGTGGCTTGAGAGAGATGTTGAGCGTGGGGCTCTGGGAGTCCCTTTTAGCATCTCGAGAGGGAGAGCACCGTCTGCGGTTGTTTCTGAGCTCTTCCCGTCCCCTGATCTGCACAGACAGGTTGGTGTCGGGATTTTCAGGTGTGTTCACTGAGGGGGGGAGCACCAGGCCTGGATGTCAGCAGAGCTACGTCCTGGTGGCTGAGTGCTCAGCAGTGAATCAATTCACAACTGGGCCCAGGTGACAACTGCAACCGCTGAGCAGGTGGTTATTGTAGGAACTGTCTTGGTTTGTCAATAACCAGAAATTTCACATTGGATCCGAAAAAGCATATTAAAACTTGTGATTATCTGCTTCTGTTTTGATTCATCCATATTTTCCAGTGCAAATTACTTACAGAGGCTCACGGCGCTGGGGCAGGCAGCTACCTCGCTCCCTGGCTGCTGTCATGGGGTAATTCTGGTTCCTTAAATGATTTTCCGACACGTGAACTCAAACTGCACGCGATCTGTCTTGGAAGGTGGTGGGCAGCAGGATGCCCGATGCGGGTGCTGCAGCGCCCAGGGGATATAGTGCCTTGGGGTATTTCTTGGATAGTGCTTTTTTTCTTTTTTTCTTTTTCTTTTCTCCCCCCCCCCCCCCCCCTTTTTTTTTTTTGGCCTGATTTGTCTTACAAACAGAGATCAGCTCTGAGCACGAACCGTGGGTCTTGCAGCTCTACAAAGGCTTTGCGAGAAGCAGCAGCTCCCAGGTAGACCTTCATTAGTCAGCCTGCTTTCTTGTTAGGCAATGGAATAATACAGACACTTAGCCTGTCTGCCTTCTAGAGCTTCTTTTATTTATACACAAATCCATGAAAGCCTAAACTTCTAGTTTTTTCAGTTGAAAATGAGCATTTCAGAGCAAACACCAGACTCTTTGATCTGGAAGTGCTGCTGGTATGTTGCATGGGAGCTCTAGGTTAGCTGCATCGTGTTTGCAATTTTTGGCGAGAGCGAGTCCCCCGTCCCACGAGCATTGGGATGGGCACTGTAGGGTGCTGTGGGGTCCTCGCCTGTCTGACCCCAGGGGGACGCAGGAGCTCAGGGCTGGCCGGTGCCCAGCAGGACGCAGCTCTGGGCTCGCAGCCCCGGCCAGGAACAAAAGCGAGCCCCTGGCCTCGCTGCCAGCCCTGGCTTGCTCCTGCAGCTCCGCCAAGCCTGCATGGGGCAAGACCAGGCAGGTGAGGTGTCCTAATTACAGTGGAGAGAAAGTGCTGCACAGAAAGCGAGGTGTGTTAATGGGATCGGTTGTCTTTCTGAAAAAGTGCCTCTGCAGCGAGTGCTCCCAAGCACCCAGCAAGAAGCCGCAGCGGTGCAGACACCCGGGCTCACGGGGGAAAAGCCGGAGGGAGCTCTCGGAGCCCTGTCCCAAAGGGCTGCTCAGCCCAGCTCCTGCCATGCCAAAGCAGATTTGGACACGCTGATGCCTGTGGGATTCCCCTTTCCCACAGCCTGGGAGGTTCACAGCAAAACCAAAAGCTTCTGGTCTTATTTACTTACTTACTTAGTCATTTATTTCACTGATTTATTTTATTTTGGGGGTGTTTGGGGGGAGGGGTGAGTTTAGAAGCTCTTTGGGAATACTCACAAAAAAGTTGTAGCTAGGCTCTGCATTTGTGACTCGGAGGGCACTCGCAGAGAGCGGAGTGAGCGTTGAGTAGCAGCTGGTGGGAAGTCGTAATGCTCATCAAAACTTCTGTGATAAATAGCATTACTTGGATTTTTAAGCTAATTTGTCTGCTGTTCGCTGTTTACTCAGGAATCTGGTTTAAAACCCTATGTGGTAATATAATTGACTGAAGAACCATAATGTAACCAGAAAATGAATCAGAAGGAATTATTTTACAAACCCACCACTTAACTGCGAGCCAATGGCAACCCGCAGTGGCCCTTTTCATGTGCTTATCTTCATTATGACATTAGAGATAATCTGCCTCTGCCAGGCTTTTCCTAACCCCAAATTCACAAACATCCTCTCTTTTTTCCTTTTTTCTTAGGAGAAACGTAGCTTTCTGCTAGTATCTCAGCTGATATAGTAGAAAAAGTAAATAGATTAATGCCAATGGATAAGTAAAGGTCTGAATAACTTTAGTGAAAGCCCATAGTCGTGAGCACACTTTGCCTTTTTAATTGAACACCAAAAACTGATGGGTGCTCTGCTCGGGATGGTTCCAGCACGTGGGGTGGTGGGGCCAGGAGCTGCCCCCTGGGGCCAGTAGCCGCTGGTCGGGATGGAACAGGAGCTGGAGGGCACCCCGGGCATCTGCTGCGTGCTGGGTTGGGGCCCCACGCCGCTCCTTCACCTTCACACTGCTGAATTGCGTTTGGTGTTTCTACAGACATTGAGACTCCTTTTTGAGAATGCTTAAAAGCAGATCATCGGTAGACCTTCAGTGGAATTCAGTAATGCACTGTCTTCAGGTATTGCAGTTGGACTTGGTGGTCTTTGTAGGACCCTTCCAACTGAACTATTCTATTCTAAACTTTCCGACATCTGAGGCTGTTCTGTTTCTGTGACAGAGGTGAACGTGTTCAGAAATGACCCTCAGAGAGGAAGGGGCAGTGTAGTAGAAGGGTGCAGGTCTGGCTGGGCCTGTGCTCGGCTGCACTTGACAGAGCATCGCTCATGGAAGTGGAACTTCCCTGGGCTCCTCTGTACGCGGTGATCCTTGTGGGTCCCTTCACTCAGGATATTCTGTGGGTCTGGCATCTGGGAACGTTTCTCCTGGGCGTGCTGTCCTGAGGCACCTTCTCCCAGCTGCTGAGGCATTGCTGGTAAAAGCTGTGTTTGGGAAATCTGGACTTTATTGCAAAAGGGCAGAACATTCATGTTCCAGAAGTAATTTTTCCAGCTCTTGACACTATTTGTGGTAGCCAAAAGAATATGAAAATATTGGGAAGGGATCTTTAGTATAGGCAAAGGTATTCAATGTGGTTGCTCTATTATTTTCTTTCAAATGGGAAATGTGTGCCGAATGTGCATTTTAAATCACAACTTATTGTGAAAATTGATATGTTGACTTAATGCAATGCAGACAAGTTCAACTTAACTCTGTATCAGAGAGAGTTTCCCCTTATCTTCCTATGCTGCCTATCACCAAATCATTACCATGATTTGCCCCAGGATTTTCATGCTTGGTGTTCTGACTGTGCACCCTGTTTGGGGAGCCAGCTGCATGTGCGTGTTGATTGCTGTCCTTCTTCCCCCTTATGCACCCACCCTTATAAGAAATCTTATGGGGATTTGTTCTCTGTTCACACCATCACTTGAATTCTGCTCTGAGTCCATTGCAAACAGCTGTAGCTAAATCCCTGCAAACTTGTGAAAAAAATCTGGCTGTTGGAATTCAGATTTAATGATAAACAGCCAGTTGTGCTATCAGAGTCACATTAAGAACAGCCATCAATATGCCGCGAAACAGCAAATAGTTAATTGAGGCTCAGTGTGGTCCGTCAGGGTCTGGCTGAGATTTTTGTCCCAATTCATAGTAAGCATTGCACTCCTAATGTATCCCGTCCCCAACAATACAATACTTTTTTTTCAGCAAAAGGAGTAAAAGAAGAAAATGACGTGAAACTGAAAAAATGTTGGGTGTTCTTGATCTGGTCAGAGGAATCGATACCATTTGCTAAGTAGTAAAGTACCGTTTGCTAATCTGTTGCCATCTGCCTTTATTACTCCAGCCCACTCAGCTAGACACTGCCATGGCCACTTCATTGCGTGCATTATATCAATGGGAAATTGTGTATTGAACAGCCATATACTTTATTTAGCCTCTATTTTTATTAGAGACTGAGGATGTCCAGTTTTGCTCTGCTGGAAAGGTTATGGATCCTGTGGATTTAGCATTTTTCTGCAGATCTTGCTCTATTTCCCAGATTCTAACTTATTTTTCAGTTCCATAGCTCACTTGGTTGCCAACATTACTGTAGGCTTCTTAATGTAAATCAATCCACTGCTGTCTTACCCAGTCTGGAGACCAACTAAAACAATAGCACCAAGAGGTGTGAATTTTCCCCATTCATCTTAATAGACTGTTAACTTCAAAGTCTGCTTGTGACCACTTAGAGGCTTAGTGTTAACCTCTCCTGCTACAGTATGTCCAACAAATGCACTTGTTGTCCAGCCCCAGATGGACATACCAGATGTTCCTCCCACCGGAGTGGACATTCCAGAGGAAATTGCTGCTGGCGGCACGGTCCAGCAGCAGGACAGAGGTAAGACGCTGGGCCAGCGCAGCCGAGTCCAGTAGTGGTATTCTTTTTGAACTGCAGATGCCGGCTTTACAAGCTGTCTCCAGCAATTCCTCCTGTGAACTACCACTTCTAACCATTTTTCCAGATTCCATAGGGATGTTGCTAAAATTGCTGAGCAATTTTGGTCATCTGCATCCAATATTGAGAACTTTAACAAGTCGTGGAATATTTTTTTCCCCCCAGGCAGAGAGAAGAGAGGATTTTCAGGCATATTTTCCTCTCTTTTTCTGTAGAAATGAAGACAGACATTGACTTACATTTGTGCAAGGCCATCTATTTAAAACAGATCCAAAAGGACTTTGCAAAGTGTAGGTAAGAATAAACTTCTTTAAACAATACCATGAGTATGAATCGCGTGCCCGTCCTGTTACACTCCCATTTAGCCCACAGTTTTACTATGTGAAACACTCTTGTTCTGCTTGCTCGTCAGGTGCCAAATCAGAGCAAGTTACTTTATCAGCTGTATATGCCTTAGAACTAATTTATTCTTATTAAGAAAAATTGTAACTATCGAACTGAAAGTCATGGTAGGTTTTGCCCAGAGCATGTCCTTCCGCATCTTCCATCTGCATTATCCCAGACACTTCCTAGGTATTTCCTACTTGCTGCTTGTACCCTCCCCTTCTTATCCATGATCTTGCCGATACATTCCAAGACCGAAAAGTTGCGGTATACTCTCACCCTCCCTTTGGTGTATCTTTCCTTCTCCTACTCCAAGTCTGCTTCTTTCCCCTCAGAAATAGAAGCTTCCATCTATTTATTGCTCTCTTCTAAGCCTTCCTTGTACCTTCATGGTCTTGTTTCTCGATCTCCTTGGGCAAGGAGAGAGATTACTGTCTCCTGTGCTTCTTTTTTCTTAACCTTTCAGTTTTCTCTAGGTATTTAAATTCAGGGCTCCTTACATATTTTTAGTTCCTTTTTGTCCTAGATCTTCTCTGGTCAGTTCCAGCTTCTTGCCGTACAATCTCAGATCTTCAAGGGTCACTTTCTAGCTGAAACTCAGAATCAGAGATCCATCAATACCCTTCCTGACCTATCACTGGTCTCTGTCCTGGATCTCTTTTTCTCTGTTCTCACTCTAGGCCTCCATATTTACATCTAAGTCACGTGGCTTCTCTCTACATGGTAGAGATATTCCCATCATCTATACATCTGAACTTCCATGCATCCAAATTGCACTCTACAGATGTGTCCTTCCCGCCTTCTCTAGACAAGGACACTGCAGCCTGCTCTGATTGCAGCAAGTCCCTTAGAAATCCCTTTTCTGTGGGACTTTGCAAAAATCCTAACAGTGCTTCCTCTGGTAGTGCACTGTACAACAGCTTATTGTGACAACTAATATAATTCATGTTTTTTCCGTGTTTTTTTCTTATCTTTTTGTCTGGGGTCCTCCATGTAGTCCTTCCTAATGTAAGTCAACCCAAGGTTTGGAAGCTCTCCTTTCCTTCAGTATTGGCAAGGTGCAACGCAGCCTTCACCCACGATGAGGACAGCCCTGGGATACAGGATTGCAGAAGGTGACGGTTCTACGTTGTTCCCTTGGCACTTCTGTGCTCAAGGCTCCCAGTGCCCCACATACGTGGGGAGGAGATGTTCTTGCAGGGGAGGGATGGGTTCAGTTGTGGTGGCACTGCTGCTGCTTCTGGCTGCCCAGAGCTTCCTCTCACAGCAGTGCCTTCATGACGGCTGGGAGGATCAGAAGGGCACAATTTTAACCCATATACATTTGGGGGAATTCTGGGGTCCTGAACTGAATTCCTGTTCTGCAGGAAGCATCAGCCTTTGTCATGTGCTTGGGTAGTCAAGAGCTTCTCGTCTCCTACGTGGATGGATCCCATATAGGCACAGTTTTGTTTAGTTTTATTTTATTTTATTTTATTTTATTTTATTTTTATTTTATTTTATTTTATTTTATTTTATTTTATTTCACTTCATTTTATTTTATTTTATTTCACTTCATTTTATTTTATTTTATATTTCTCATAGCGCATCTTGTTATTAGCAGCAGTAGTTAAAAAGCAGGAAGATCACAGCCTGATTCTCGTCAACCAGATAGTGTCTGCCAGTTAAGAAGTTGCCTCTGGACCTGGAGTCATTTTCAGAGAATACCGAAACCCTGCAGGTCCTTCTCGTTGCTCCTCTTGTGGCTCCACAGGGAGCTCCGTAGCTCCGCGCCGGGCGGCAGGGAGGGCCAGGTGAGGCAGTGCTGGTGGCGTGGGGTCCCGCAGCGGCACGGCCGGCTAGAGCCGCCTGTGGCCCCGAGACCACTTTCTTAGAAGTCGGTTAGTTGTGTAATTTCTTCCTTCTTTCTTCTTGATGGTTATTATGATCTCTGTTCTGTGTTTATAATAACGTGTGTTTACTAATAGTGTGGTGGCATGCCACTGCCAAGCTTCTTCTGCTAACAATAAAAAAAGGAAAATTGATATTTATGGAGACTTGGGGGCTGGCCGGGCTCTAGCTCTTGATTTTTATTGTAGCTGACTGCAGACTTTTCAGACATGAGAATCTGTATCTCATTGTGCAGGGCTGGTTTCCATTTCAATCTGGGTCCCATTATTAGGGTTTGGTTTACATTCTGCAAGGTTAGCCATGTGCAGATTCACACAAACAAATATGTAATTTATGTCTGTAGCTTTCACTTGTGGTATTTAAACCTCCACCTATTTCAAATGTGTCTGGAAGGGGATAAGAGGACCTGCAGTGTTCCTGCTTCTAATGGATGGGTATCTTGTATAGCAACAAGCAGCCTAATAAAAAGTTGGGATCCGTTTCCACCCTCTCCACAGCCCACCAGGACACGAACTGCCAGGCAGAGAGGAGCATCGCTGAGCCGCGGGTCGCCCCTGCTCCCACCACGTCCCTTCGGAGGCTGCAGGAGGGCCCTGGCCCCAGCCCAGCTGCCTGGAGGTGGCTCGGAGCCGTGCTGGGAGGTTTTCAGGTTTGTGGTATTTCATGCCTGGAGAGCCTCTGCTGTGGTTCCCAGTCAACGCAAGGGAAAAGATTAATTCCCAGAGAAGCTCCTGGTCTCTGGGACCAAAGCAGTTGCATTTAAATGAAGATTTTGCCCTCGGAGATGAAACCTCCTTTGGTAGAGGTGGGATGTTAGATACCTAACTAAGCTTAGTAATATCAGGGATTGCACTGGGGACTTCTTTTTAAGAATGTCTCTATACCAAGCTACGTGTCTGTGAGCAGCTGGCTTCTGGAGGAAGCTGTTACGCCAGGGAGGCAACTTGGCACACACACACACACACTGCTTCCAGGTGTGATGCCTGCAGGGGGACAGTCGGTGCCTTCTGGCTCTGACCTGAGGGTGCTTCTTGACACTGCAACAAGGAACAAGGGAGTCTTGCTGAAACCAGAGGGCATCATTCTGTCTTTCCCTTCCACAAGCAGGGTCCGTTTGTCCTTGGGAGACTCCAGTCTTCCTGCAAGGTAGCTGGTGCTCTTTGCTCAGCACCTTTCAAGGGGAAAAGGAAAAGATAACTCGCAGAGGGAACCTGAGACCTTGGCTTATGGGCGTACTCAGTCTACAGTGTCACGTCATAGTTCTTACTAATAATGTCTTGTTTCTTTGTGTCTTCCAAATTATGCACAAGCAGGAGTCAGGTAATTCCTGTGTTTAGCTTTTTTTTGACCAGTCTGGGGTTGTGATAGTGTCTGAGTAAAGGCTACTGCCTGGAAAAACACTTTTTTCTCTTAAGGAAAGAGTTGTTTTTTTAAACTCTGCAGTAATAGTGGGGTTGACTCTCTGCCTCTGAGTTTCGCACCAGTACAGTCCAGCACTGCAGCCATTCACGCTGCTGACGAAGAATCAGGCTCAATGAGGGCAGATGGTTTCACCTGTAAACTCTCCTGCTTCGATGGATGTTGTCCCATGCCACACACAGGGCACATTTATAATCTCTTGTGCCAGTTAAGCTGTATCGAGTGAAATTCTTGCATGATTCAAGGGATAGAAACTGATTCTTTTCATGCAAGAAGTTATGCCAGTTACTTATTGAATTATAATGAGTTTGTTACTTTGAGTCTCTCATCATTATGGGGAAGGGAAAAATGGTATTTTAGGAGTCTGTCGCCCTGCAATACAGCTGTGTTGTAGCTTAATGAATTTAAGCTGACTTCTTGAGAACTTAACTGTGCAACTCTATAGTCTCTAGACAAAGTTGTGTTATGAGAACATGTAAACATCATAGGTCTGATTTGTCCTTTTCCAATCCTACGTATTCTCAATTACATCAGTCCAGAATATGTGTTCTCATTTCTGTTCCCATACAGTTTCCACTGAATCCCACTTCGTAACCACATTGAATAAATAAAATATGAAGTATGTCTGTGTTTGGAAAGTTTCCTAGTTTTCTTACCTGGATTCCTAGTTCATACAGAGGTAACATACTAACCATCTTAAAATAGCAAAAAACAAATACAAAAACCCTATATATTGTTAGTTAGCGGTCCTTTTTTAGTTAGGCAAGAAAACTATGTCTCGGCCGCAGAGCAGATGAAACTTACGGGTTATGAAAAGCGGAAAAATGAATCTCGAGATGAGTTCAGAGGTGGCAGTAGCCCATGGTTCTGAATGCTTGTTGTGGTGAATTGTTCTTCCTGCAGTCATAGTAAAACAAACAACAGCTTCAGTTTTCATCTGGTGCTAAGTCTTTGGTGGGAACTTTTCTTGAGAAGTGGGGGTGCTTTTGCAGTGTTACACGCAATTATTATTTATGGCCTTAATTTTGTTTTGCTTCTCAAACAAGAGCTCCATATTTGTGTTGAATGCGAAATATTATTAATATTAACATTTGTTTTGAATTGATATCCAGATCCTCAGTGAATATAAACTGGCATAACTTTGTTGGTGACAGTGGGGGGAAGTGCTGGCACGTACTGATCTGGCACTTTACTTCTTCTTATTGTATAAACCGATTGCAGCAAGTACAAGCTGCTTTCAAGAAATGCAGTTGCTTCAGCTGTCAGACTGGCCGTGCCCACCAAAATCCGTTCTGTAGCTGTTTGTAACCTCTGAATTTTGCTTCTGTGTCGCATTCGGATAGGTATTGAGCCATCGTATGAGAACATTTTTCCGAGTGGGGATGGTGTCTCCCCTCCTCTCCGCTGCCTGCTCCCTCGCTGCTTTGCAGCCTGCCTGCTGGGCAGTGGTTTTCGTGATCCTCCTGCGGGAGGTGCTCCCCTGCTCCCCTGGTCCTGGCTCCTGGCATCTGCAGCTGGCAGCCGGGGGGAGCGCAGCACCCGGCACGCAGCCCTCTCCGGCAGAGCCAGAGGGAAGAGAGAGTTAACGGGAGGGAGCAGATCCTGTGTTTGGAAAAAAAATTAAAACATTAGCTTGCTGCTAGTAATTTATTGCACCAGGACTATGTTTTTACTGCAGAACCTCATAAATAATATTTCATTCAAGGTTTCCAAGGATGGAATGAGAATTTTGAGGACCAGACTGAAGCAAATTTGTACCATCACTGTCTTTAATTCACTGCCCTTTGTAAATCAGTAAAAGATTATGGTTTCAGGTACTAATACATACAGTGTATCATGCCAGTATGTGGTTAAAACCTCAGATTTTTTATTACTTAAGCTTTGTCTCTCGCACCTTGGGACACTCTGAGCTTCAATTCTCAGTAACACAGGTAACACGAGTGAGAGATGTGAATGAAAAGCAAACAGATTTCTGCCCGTAGAAGTCCTGCTGCCCATCAGCTGGCCCCTGGGGTGCTGGTGGGGCTCCCATGCTCTCCAAACCGCAGGTGGCCCTGCGGCCAGCAGGTCAATTCAAGCAGAGTCAGGAGAGCTGTAGTCAGGAGAGCTGTAGTCACTTGCACAAGCTGAGGGTTTGACTCAAACTCATCCTCCATGTTTAATATAAACCACATTACATATCATCCTTTAATGGAGGAAAATACTAAAAGCCCAGCTTCTCTTGGTAGCAAACCAAGATCCCCTCAGATAAGCCCAAGTTCATCTTGTGGCACGGAGGTGTCCCTTCTACCATGCCCAGAGGGGCACCTGTCTGGGGACACCTGATGCTGTGAGGCTGTTCTCCTCGGTTTCCTCTGCTGGTGCTGGAAGTGAGAGATTTAAGAGGGAAACAATCAATTTTTCTAAACATCTTAGACTTCTAGCCATAGAACAGTTTGGGTCGAAAGGGACCCTTAGGGATCATCTGGTTCTGTCCTCCTCTTGGATAAAGAGTGGAGTTTTTCATGAGAGCCGAAGGCAATACAATGCTGCCTTCTTACCAAATAATTGTTAAGCCCTTTTGAAAAGCCCAGACAAAACTCCTGTGAGAATGAGGAAAAGCAGAATTTGATGGGGCACAGCTTGATGTCCTAGAGACCTTGGGACTGGTGGCCTGGGAAGGACACCAGGGCTCTCAGCACATCCCCGGAGCGCTGCAGCAGGCTCCAATGGTTGGTGTCCGGCACGTGCAGGGACTCTCAGCCCCATTTCCTAGCACAGGAGCAGCCTCCAAACAGTACCTGTCGTGGTGAAAAGCTTGCTGTGCGTGAAGACACCAGTCTTGTTTGTGGAGCTGCTGCTTCCAAGGTGGAGCTGGGTGTGAGGCAGGTCAGCAGTGTCCTCCTTTGGGTGGTTTTGCTTCTCTTTCTAGAGGGAGCACCACCATGAACTCACTTAGTTTACCTCCAAAAGGGGGGGAGGGTTGTTTTATTTATTTATTTATTTATTTTTCTTGAGCCTTTTACAATACAAGTGTCCTCATCTCCGTCTTCGTTCCTTAGTGGGCATTTGTACGCACCAGTGGCCACCAGTGTCGAGCTACCTTTTTTTTAAAATATGGTTGCCACAAAAGGACAGTGTTATCTTAGTATAGAAACAGGAAAACTGATTGCTAAGGTGTTCAGATTCCTGAAGTGTTTTTCAGTTTGTTGTAACTGGACTTTGAAGCATGTAGCAGCGTGTGCTGTCGGAGCCAAGTTGTCTTACGTGAAGCGTAGGATGTGCCGAGGCGTTGAAAGCATACGGAGCAGATACGTTCAGGGTCTTGGTATTAACCTCCTAGCAGCAAGGGTCAATAAGTTAATGAAGATTAAGAAACAGAAAGGGAATGGGGGGCAAATGGGGGGCAAATGTGCGGTGTGGCTCCTGCCCCGCGTCGTGCATCTGGTGCTGCGGCCTGCGCCGTGCCCGCCGCGCCGCGGCTGCTCTCCAGCCGGTCGGAGCCGCTCAGCTGCGCGTCCACCTGAGCCGCGGGGTGCGTTGGTTGTACAAACAGAGGAGCGGGACCACCGCCTTTCAGCCTGACACAAGAGCGGTTCCCAGCAGTTCGGGCTGGGAAGGATTACATCTGGAGCAGGACCCGCCATGAGGATACAGCTGAATGTTGTACGGTTGCCCAAGGTACCAAAGACAAAACCTGAGCCAAGATACTCAGTAGAACTCTTAAGTTTTTGTTGTCACAGGTGTTCTTAATTACCACAATTGATCAGGTGCTGACTTTTTTCCCTAACCATCAGGAGCATGGGCTCCCCTTGCCAGACTGGGAACAATTATCCAGTCCGCATTCAGGAGGTGACCTCTTGAATCCAAAGCAACGCTGATGGCCTCATCTGCATACCCTGGTGCAGTGTCCGCCCCAATGTCTGACTGATCAAATCCCTTTTATAACCCTGTGTGGCCTATTCTGCTAATGCTCTATAAGCACGTGGTGAATAACAGCATGTTTTATACGTCCCGCTGGGAAATATTTTTCTGACAGGATAGCAGCTTGGATTCATACTACATGTCTGAAATTTCACATATGTTGGTTAGCTGTGATTAGTGCGAACGGTGGGTCATTGCTCCCAGAATGGATAAAGCATAATTGTTATGACCAGGAAGAAGACACTGGCAAAGAAGTAGGCTGTCTTCCCCAGAAGGATCCAGGAAAATTAGGCTAATAACATAAATTGTGTTGGCTGGAGCAAAGCTTAAAAGAACGTTGTGTTTTTTTGCTTTCACTCAATGTAATTGCGTGTATGTACGTGGTTCTTGTTGGGAAAGCTCTGGATAAATCCCTCTTTGGATCCTTTAATTGTCTCTGTGTCAGAGTCTGGCAGGAGGTTTTGTGAAACCTGGTGTTGCATCTCGTGTAGCATTTTTCATGTGACTATTAGCACATAAGACTAAAATATGCTTTTAATGAGCATTTGGGTGAATATAAAAGTAAACCCAATAGAAGCATAATCACAGCGAAAATGAATTTGTAAATCAGGGCAGGGGAGAGGGAAGTAGTTAGTATTTGCAGTTCTTCCCGTGATTGTCAGATGTTCATTTTGATGACATATGTGAAACGTAGTGGCAACCTGCATCTAAATGCATCAAAATCAGTTGGAGAGTCATGGCCAAGTGCCGTGCACTGCTTGATTGCAAAAACACCTATCTGCACATCTGTTTCGAAGCCCCCCACGAGGAGAAGCAAAGAGGAGCTGCCAGCTCTGCAGACGGGTAGCTGGCTTTCCTTTCCCAGGTTGTGCCATACCTGGGCCAGTGTCACTGCAGCACGTTTTTTTTTTTTTTTTGTAATAATCCACATGCCTACATGATGCTTTGGCATGTGGCAGCACATACAGTGGTTTGCTCGACTCTAAGCGAGCTGGCATTTTAAAGACTATTATCTGTTTTCAGCAGGAGTTTTCAAAAGATTTTTGTACACCATTGTATGCATTTCTTTGGTGGTTCTGCTTCCAGAAGGCCATCCGAAATCCCCGCAGTTGCTGGGATTGGGTGGGGTTCTGTAGTGTAGTCTCAGTAGTCTGTCACACAGTGCTGGCCCTAAAAGGTAGGATAAAAGCATGGCAGCACATTCGGTGACTCTCTGGAGGCAGAGCCTCCCACCCAAATCAAAACACGGTTTCTCTTCTGCTGGTTACTGCCAAGCTCCTGTACCTAGGGCAGGGAGCCTTCCTGGGCACGCTGTGCAGTGGTGGGACAGCGTTCCCACACCCTTCGAGAAGTCACAGGTGAAAAGAGCCACCGGGTTACCTCCAAAGCATGTCACAACTTAGGTAATTCTGCCCTGGCTAAGGTCATCCTTGTTTGTGGATTTCTCTCAAACTAAGTTTCCACTGCCACTTTCACAGTGAAATTTTGCTGTGATAGACACAAACATGGAAAGTCTCGAAGTGTGCTTCCTATTTGCCTACATCAAAAATATTCCTGGACAAGAGACAGCCATCGCTGCTTCACAGAGACCTTGTGTCTAAAGAGAGGGCTTGCTTCTTGGCAGGCAGATGGCATTCCGGGAGGTGGATGGCTTCCACACAAACCCAGTAAGGAAGGGCCTGCAGATCGTGGGCAAAAGACTTCTGGGATGTTGGAGAAGAGGTTCTTCACCTTGCAGACTTAAGAACTGAAACAGTTGCTTGGGATATTGCATTTTCTGTTGTAGGTGAGCGCCTTCCTCTTCCACCTAGTACCTGGATTGTAGGCAATGTGCTCTTACTGGGTTGGTCCGATGAGTCCTTTTTTTTGGAGAGTCAGGGAGGAACTGGCAGGAGCAAGGATGAAGCAGATGGAAAACGTTTGCCTTTCTCATAGGATTGGGAACAGTTTCATATACGTTGGGGCTGGAGATGTAAATTGTTAGTGCTTTCCTGGAAGTTCGTGGCAACCTGCAGCTATGATAGACAGAGCCCAGCAACCCGAGTTAAAAGGATCAAGAAGAACTTGACTCCACAAGGGTTACTATCACCTGTCGCCAAGGGGAAACCTTGGAGCTTGCAGCAAGTGTTTCTGTTTGGTGTTTTCTGTCTTCCTCATGACGAGACAAGCAGGGCCTTTAAAAGAAAACTGAATCCTGTTGTAATTTAAATGAAACCTATTCCATGCGTTGTGTTGTGAGGCAGGAGCACTGTAGCCCTTCCAAATGTTCTCCTGTAAAATACATAGGAAATTTGGAGCTTGGTGCTATGTACCCACCCCTTATCTGTCTTCAGTCATCCATGTCTACACCAGTGAAAACAGCATGAAAACTGAGCTGTGCTTCTATTCGTGCAAGTGTTTCCTGGAACTTTTGGGAGAAGATTGCTTTGTAGCAAAATTAAGAACCCAGGAACATGAGAATCCTGTCCTGGGTCAGTCCAAGGGATTATCTAGCCCCTGTCCCCGTCTGTAACAGAGAGGGAGTCTTAGGTGAGGAACAACATTTGAAGTTTCATTTCTTTTCACACATAGCCATTATTTTCGCACTCAGCCAAATTACTTTTTTTTAAAAAAGTTGTTGAATTATCCTTCCAAACTTTTGCCCACTGCTTAAAAAAAAAAAAAAGAAAAGAAAAAAAAAAAAAGCAGAGCAGTGTTTTCCATCAATTTGCAAGATGTCTAATTGAATTCAAGAGGACTATCTATCTGTCCAAATCAAGAGGCATAACACTTTCCAGTATTAGAGCCTCCAGAAAAGTTCATGCTCCACAACTACGGAGATCATATGGCTGGAAGGGAATTTTGACTTCTTTGCTGTTGCTATTTTAGAAGCACCTGGAGAATAGATTTAATGGATGTGAAACGTCCCAAAACTTGCCTCTTCCCAGAGGCAAAGGGAACTTGAATCCCCGAGTTTGAAGCCCTGCTGTAATTGTACCAACTCTGCTGTGGGATGAAGTTATCGCCTACAGGAATGCATCCTCTTCCAGACATACAGTCTCAGCAAGACGGTGACGGGCACCTCAAATCACTTATTTACAAGAGACTGCTTTCCGATGCCAGGCTCCGGTGTCTCAGGTACATGAGCGTACGTTCCCCATCAGCACAGAGGGTGGGGGGCTGAGTCCGCGCATGCTGGAGGCAGGAGGCAGTCTGGCAGGGCTCAGCAGCAGCCCTGGGGCATGCAGAAAATGTTCCAGCGGCGGATGGGGGCATCAGATGATGAAAATCCACATAACTCTTTGCGGCTCCAAGCTGGGCAGTGAAGGAACCCGTTACCACAGTGCTTGCTTGCTTCAGCTTCTGTTTCAGATGCAGAGGGATTCCTCAGGGCACATGCAGGTTTCTGTGGGCCTCACCGGCTCCTGCTCCACTCCAGAGTTTGGATCAGCACCAAGTTCATGGCAATGCCCTGAACGCACCCATGTCTGCTTCTGGGACTGAGGCAAGATTCTTCTCTAGAGCATATACAGAGTAAATTCCATGTTTTTCTCAAAATTTGTACTCATGGGACCAAGAACCAAACTGCTTTCTAGGTCAACTTTCCTGTTCCTCCAGCTCTTGCAAGTTATCTGTAAATCAGACAGCTCTGGGCATCCTGAAATAGCATCAGCCATATCCAGAGAGCCTTTTCGCCTTTCAGGCCTCCTGGACGGCTCGGTGAGGGACAGCAAAGGTTATAGTTTTTGGAGGGATGACTCATATACTTGCCATGGGCAGGGAATCAACTATTCCATGGACTAAGATCCCCTGCAAGCTGGCCAAGCAGAAGAATTGGCTTTAACTATAAAGGTAGCTGGTAGCCTGCCCTTCACTTGGAGGTAGGAAGGATTGGAGAGCTGCCACTGTGGGAGTGTACTTCGAAAATAGGGACAGAAATGAGGAAAATGTTAAAATGGAGAGAAAATGCCAGTTAAAGAGCCTGTTATAAACACCTCTGAAGGCTTGCTAATGTAAGGCTCGAGTGCTAATACTGAGCAGCAGATCTCACGGCTGGCTAACAAAAGGAGGGAGGTTTGGCAGCCAGCTCTGGATGAAAGGTTATGAAGAAACATACCTTTTAACATTCAATTACATCATATTGTTTCCAAAACAGAGAAGTTTATCTCTAGGTTTAACAAGCGATTTAATAACATGGACATATCTGCAGTTTTGCTTCTGAGGGAATTGGGAATTGTTTCCTCAAGTCTAATCACAGGGTTTACTTCTTTTCATGCAGCTCCTGAAATCTCTGCGAGCCTCCCCTTGCTTTGTAATCCGATCTGCTTCTTACAGAAAGCTTCCATCAGTAGATCCCAGAGCATTGGTGTGTGGTCAGTGTCCTTTGCTGCGTTTTACAAGAGGAAGAACTGAGGCACAGGGCAGGAAGACCAAGAAGGGGTGAAATGGTTTTCAGTGCAAGCTCCCTAGAAATGGGGTGGACTTGTCAGCTCTCTAGCAAGCTTTGTCTTTTCACTTTCTGAGGCAATATTTACTTTGCCAGCTTACTCTGGAACAGAGATTCAGAGAAAGTCAAGGTCTTTGATCATTCGCATTACTTCCATGTTGACTTTCCCTTGGCGTCCCAGCTCCCAGGTCTGGTGCCGGTTGCAGTCCGTGCCCTGACTGGTACCCAGGGGCATCACTAGAGAGCCCAGCTGCTGCGAGACCCAGACCCAGTGGCTGCAGCTGGGGGTAAGAAGGGCTTCAGGTGGGGAAACTCAGATGCAGGCAGGGTCTTACCCTAGCTGAGCGCTGCCCCTACCAGCAGCACGGGCAAGGGTAGCTTGAGCCACCTGCCTCCAGCATCTTCAGCTTGATTCTGATGTGTTCAGGTTCGGTGGAGGCTGAACAGCAAAGGACTTCAGCACCGATTGGGGTTGTTTCCATCAGAACCAAATATCTCCTAAATCCTCTTTTTTAAAGGGCATCAACTTTTCTGCCTTTTCTTTACATACCGTTGCTTGTAAGCCTTGGGTTTTTCTCAGCTTTTAGTCATTTTGGTAACTTTAACCTTCCACCTGCCTGGTTTACTTCAAGGCATGCTTGAAATGTCCCAGACATAATTGCTTTACCAGTGTCTCCCTCGTGTAAGTAGCAGTTAGCAGTGGTGAGACACCCAGAGACCAGGTTTTAATCAGCCTTGACTGAAGACTAAAAATGATTCACTCCTGTCAGCACTGGGCAACACAACAAACAGCTCTCCAGCAAATCACTTAAGCAGAAATATGTTGGCATGTTTCTATAGCAACTAAGGAAAAATATTTCACACAAAAGTCCATCTGCTGCAACATAGAGGGAGATCTGGCCAAGGATCGTGTTATAAATTAATCTTAATTTGCAAATTTTATTTTTACAAACCTCACGCAGCAACTTGCACAAAGAGGCAGAATGTAAGCGAGAGAAAAGACAATTGATTTTGGATACAGGCTGTCAATTAATCAACAAACTGGTCATTAATTTGGGAAACGGCGATTGTCTGAGGATGAAAAATTGCAGTGCATTGGAGAGGTATTCGTCTTCCTTGCTGTTTACCAATCAGACTGCCTCACACCATCTTGTATGCAGTGTATTTGGAAACACACTTTATTTTTTCAAAGGAGGCTAGTAGCAAGCATCCAATATTTTTTTTTTAAACCATTTTGGTTTGATTTACTTGTAAAGAGTTACTCAAATTTATTCAACCATATAAAATGCTTTGTAGAAGCCATCAAAGTGAGGAGAGGGGGAAAAACCAATGCGATAATTTGGACTGCGATGCATTTTATTTTATGTGATGTCAACACTTCAAAGCCTATTGGAGCACTGCTCGGGAGATCTGAAACATTTTACGGGGTGCTTGGTGTCTGTGCTACAAACCATCTCCAACTATAGATTCTCTTGCACAATGTTCACATGCTGCCTGCCAGTGTTTCTTGCTTGCTTGCTTGCTAGCTGCTTTCTGTGTCTCCTCTGGAGACTTGCATTGCCTCCCAAACGAAATTTAGAAAACAAGTCCAAAAAAGCAACAAAAACTTTCTCTCAGCTCGGAAACATGTAGGTTTGTGTCCTCGAACGTGTGCCAGGTCTCCAGGGGCTATGTCCAGCAGAACATGAGTCAAGCCTAGCCAAGGTCTGTCACCTGAGGCTCTGCATGAAACACTAGACCTTAAATATTTCAGGAAGAGGTGAGATTTTTGTGTCTTATGTCATACGCCCTTACTCACATGCGGTGATACTTAAAAATATATCAACACACATGGCTGGCAAGTGCTGTGAAGGTCGAAACACAGTTCCCAGCACAATGGCCACACTGTTTGCTCCCTGTTGCCATTTTCCCTGCTCACTAGCATCCTTGACGAGAAGGAAGGACAGCCTATTCTATTTCGAATAGGTCCATGATCTGAGTGGTGGCACATTAAGTAAGCAAGTAAACACGGGGCTGGGTCTGCTTCTGAAGAGGAGAGGGACCCTGAGACGATGAAATGGGAGAAGCAGAGCACTTCAGAAGTCTTGGGAAGGCTGCTGTTTTCCATTTCTTCTGTGCCTCCACTCCCCGTCTCCCTTCAGCTGTAAGTAGTCTTCCTACATGCCATTGTCTCGACGGAGCAGGATTGGAGGGGGGGAATCTTCTCTGGATAAGTTTAGAATACATTTTGATTTTAAGCAGCAAACAACTATTTAGTGTTAAACAAAGAGAATTACAGGAACAAAAGATGTTTTGTTCCTTAAACAGAAAACAAGTCTCACGTCTCATCCGCAATCTGTTTTGACATTCTTCACACTGATCAGTTGGAAAACAAGAAAACAACTTGCTAGCAGCAAGAAATGTCCAACCCAGAACTGAGAAGCAGCTCAAATGCTAACTTGTTCACTGTTTATGAAAACAAGTTGGTTTTTTTTCTGGGATTTTGTGTTGCACAATGGTTATTATTATTGTTCATTAAGTTGTTAGGGGAGAAGAGGGAAAATTGGGCTCTTTTGCCCAGCAAATTGCACCTCTGTCCCCTTCTGGTTGATGTCTCCTGTTCTGCTCTTAGTAGCTGGTAAAATATTTGAGCTCTACCTGATACTTGGACTTTATCTGGAATTTTTATCCAGGAACGTCGGACCTGTTAAGCTTTAACATTGAAGTAAAAAAATAAAAATGCAGCTGCAGAGTGAGAAGCTTGAAAGAGTCTGCTAAGTACATTTGCTTACAAAAATGCTGCAGTCTACTTTACTGTGGGGCCATCAGAATAATTAAGGATGAGTGGGTCAGGAAATTTGGCTCACCAGGCTGGGCCCAGGGCTGGCCAGTTTTGAGCTCTAGGAGGAAAATGTCTTTCAAATGCAAACACATTACAGCATTTCATATGGATGAAGTTCCAGGGTTCCAGGCATTATTTAACAGTCTTTGTAAATTGGTCTGTAGACCATGAATGAAAGTATTTGAATTTGGTTTGACACTGTAATAGCTAGCATGAAACTCAGTTAAATCCATAGCATTACCCAGCCGTATACAGTAGTTTAAAAGCCCTGAAGCACTCGGTGCATCCAGGTTAGCATTCCTGAGTGAACAGCCATTCTGCAGAATTCATACTGGGAAGGAAATGAAGACACTGGTTTGGGTTTTAAACAATCTTCCATCCCCCTTACTTCAGTTTAAGCCTGAAAAATCTGAACTGACCTTGCAGTTGTTTTTGGAAAAGTTTTATTAAATTCTTCCATCATGGACTGTAAAAGCTGTTTTAGCCAAGCTTTATTCAATAATTAGTATGATGCTCTGATCTGAAATCATTTCTATATTATTATTATTATTATTGTTGTTATTATATTTAAATGTATTGGGCTTGATTATTACTGGGAAAGTTTTGCTGGACACAGTAATAACACTGTAAACCTTAAATATAGGTTCCTCCTGGCTGAATTGCATTGAGCTCGCAGTGCTGTGTTTTGGTGTGTGTCTGCTGGGACCCACAGATCATATTCTTAGCTGAGATACGGCAGTGGTGCTACACTGGAGCTGTACTGTTTTGTAGAATGATTTGTCCATCTGCCTCTACTAGTTCGTGTCCTAGTAAGGCCGTAGTGTGTCAGCAGTGATCGCAGTTCTGCTGGGGAGTTTTCTGGGAAATTATACTCAGTCTTCTCTGAAATCTGCTCTAGGTCTGCCTCACGAAGTGCTATGAACAGCCTGGCTCCGAGTTGCTGTTTATGTAATGATGAGAATTTGCTCTTCAAGGCTTTGGTTTGGTGATGGAAATACTCAAATTGCCTGCTTCTGATTTCACTTTCTGTATATTTTGTCAGAGCTGTTTGATTTGTTTAAAATATCCCGCAGGCGATTTTCATTGCACTGCTCTTGTGGGTTGCAGGTGGGTTTGATCCAGTCTCACGATGTCGGTGTGGGTTGGTAAGGTACCTTCATCTAGTTCCCTTTTTCAGTCCCTTTCATGAAACCAAGACTAGAAATCCCAGGAAGGGATTCTGTGCCCCACCAGAAGGAGGAAGCACCAGAAATGTCACAAATCTGACACTCCCAGGGTTTTTGCTTGATTTCTGAAGTAAAAAAAAAAAAAACCAACATCAGATAAGCTTCAGTCTTCTGCAGTTCACCCATCACTTGCTCAAGTATCCAGTGTGCAATGTATTGTAATGACAGGTGTCAAGTTTTCCAGAGGTTTAAAGCATAAGCCAGATTTTCTTCCAGCGTAAAGTAATATTACAAGATTGTTTCAGGTGAATAGGACATTTTACAGTCTGATACTATGTGAGCTCAGTAAACCTTTAAAAACTGTTTTCTGAAAACTAGCGGTTTCAAAAGAAAATAGGAGTCCTGGAGTAGAGGCAATATAATCTGACACGCTTTATTGCAGCAGCTGCTTGCTTTGTTTATAGCTGTATGTGACAATTTATTTTTTTTTCTATTTTGCTTTGCCATTCTGGCCTTACATCACCACCTCTTCACTCCAACCCGACAGATCTGTCAGCTGAGGCTCAGACACCAGCGCTGTCTGCTGACTGTCCTGCACTTGGCATCTAAGGGCTAGCACAGTTCCCTGCTCTCCTGCCCCCAACAAGTGCCCCTTCTCCTCCCCCAGAGGCCTGTTGGTGGCATTTTCTGATGGCTTGGTGGCTGCTGTGCCTCATCCATCAAATAAGATGCTGGCAGGCTAATGGCTGCTGCCTGTGCACAGCTGAGTTGTCTTGAGTAGCCTAGGAGAAGCCCAGCTATGCACATCGTAGCCTCATAACATCGTTCTCTTCAGCATCTTTATCAACGATCTGGATGGGGGGACCGAGTGCACTCTCAGTAAGCTTGCAAGTGACACCAAGTTAGGTGCATGCGTTGATCTGCTTGATGGTAGGAGGGCTCTGTGGAGAGATCTGGTCGGGCTGGACCGATGGGCTGAGGCCAACTGTATGAAGTTCAGCAAGGCCAAGGGCCTGGTCCTGCACTTGGAGCACAATAACACCATGCAGCGCTACAGTCAGGGAACATGACTGTACACGAACATGAACATGAGCCAGCAGAGTGCTCAGGTGGCCAAGAAGGCCAACGGCATCCTGGCTTGTATCAGAAACAGTGTCGCCAGCGGGACTACGGAAGTGATTGTCCCTCTCTGCTCGGCTCTGGTGAGGCCGCACCTCAAGTACCATGTTCAGTTTTGGGCCCCTCACTGCAAGGACATGGAGGTGCTCGAGAGAGTCCAGAGAAGGGCAACGAAGCTGGTGAGGGGTCTGGAGAACAAGTCTTACGAGGAGCGGCTGAGGGAGCTGGGGTTGTTTAGTCTGGAGAAGAGGAGGCTCAGGGGAGACCTATTGCTCTCTACACCTACCCCAAAGGAGGCTGTAGCAGGGTGGGGATCGGTCTCTTCTCCCATCCTACAAGCAATAGGACAAGAGGAAATAGCCTCAAATTGTACCAGGGGAGGTTTAGGTTGGATATAAGGAAAAAATTCTTCACCAAAAGGGTTGTGAGGCACTGGAACAGGCTGTCCAGGGAAGTGCTTGGGTCACTATCCCTGGAGGTTTTCAAAAGCTGTTGTAGATGTGGGGCTTAGGGACATGGTTTAGTGGTAGACTTGGCAGTGCTAGGTTAATGGTGGGACTTGATGATCTTAGAGGTCTTTTCCAACCGGAATGATTCTGTGCTGATGACAAGCTTTAGCTTAAGAACATGTTCTTCCACCCATTGTGCATCAGGCCAAGGTTCTTTCTCCAAACCTGGCTGTTAGGAAGGCTTCGCCCTCCCAGGAATGTTGGGACAGGGTGAGTGCACGTGTGCCTTCCTCCTGGCGCTCATCCAGCTGCACTTGCTTCCAGGACCGCACTGGGTTTCTTCATATGCACTCGCTACCTGTAGGTTTCTCTTCCATAAATAAGCCCAGTCTCTCCTCGAGCTCACATAAACTTTTAACTCTGTCTTCTGAAGGTCTCTGAGAGAGAAGGGAGACACTCGGCTCCCCTAGCCCTGTCATCTCAGAGGAGCAGCGAGTAGGTTTTGGCAAGGGAGGACACTGATGCTGTGGGACGTGCTGTAGAGATCTCAGGACTGATGAATGACTAAGAGCACGAAGCAGTTGGCATGAAAAGAGGTTCAAGAAGAATTTTGTTGTGGAATCCGTCTAGGAAATAATTTAACTCCTATAGAAAATAAAAAGTTGCTTAAAACGAGGCTTGACTAGTGTCGGCTATGGGAAGCAAGTTCTGCGAGGCTTGGTAACTCCTACCAGGAGTCTGTGGCATTCAGTCCACCGAACAGGAGAGCAGGGAGCACTTCCCAGCCAGTTCAGAGCTGGCATCGCTAGCTTGTTCAGCTGATACAGCAAAGTCTACATGTTGATGCCTGCCTGTCTCACAGATCTCACCAGAAACTTTTCTAGTCTCATGGGCCTCCTGAAGACCAAGGCATTGAGCTGCTGGTTTCACCATCCAGCTCGGAGAGAGTCATTGACAGCAAGGTACATTGCTCAGCATTTCTGACATCAGGTTTTCTGCCCATCTTCAAAACGTCTCCTTCATTCAGGCTTGGTGCCAGCAACTGAAAAACTGCTAGTTGGTCACAGGTCTGATTCCTTTCCCTTTCAGTTACTGTTAGCTCAAGTATTATTGTTATTCACAGCTCCTCGTCTTCCATCCCAGAGGTTTTTAAAAATTGTGGGTTGTGATCAGCGTACTGCATATTTCCTATTACTGCCTTCTCCACCTGTGGTCATACATCTTCTTTGCAGTGGTCAGAGAGCTGGGTGGGAGGCTCAGATGGGAAACTGCTCCAAAGCCTTTCCTGCCCCGAGGCACTTTGTCAAAGCACATCTTAATTTGGAAGACAGATTGTGCCATGGGATTAATATTTGTATATATGACATGTTTGTGAATTCAGCCTCTTGTTAGTCATGATTTTGGCTTGTCTCATATAATTTTTATTGGGTGGATACTAGAGCTGCTGTTGAAGGATAGTTCTGGTTCTTTGGTTTAACTGTTGGGAGCAGCCATAGGACAGAAATGCAGTTGCAGCCAGAATATCTTTATGTAACTATTTATAGTTTTCCCAAAGTATATCAGGATTAACATCTTCCATGGTCAGTCTGTGATAAATTCAACACCAAAACAAACAAAAAAACAAATAATCTGGCTATATCTTTCATTTTTGAGTGGTCTGAGCTAAATCCTCCTGTGGCAAAAACTGGCCTTGTTCCTTCTAAGTGGAAAAACAACAGGAACAGGGGTACATAAGAAGCTGAAATCTCCAGTAACTTGTTCAGAGGGTTCCCATGGAAGGACAGCATTTGCCCAGCTCAAGAGTTCCACAGTTGACTTTGTTCAAACCAGCTGGGTGTTTTATCTCTCGGTGGAAACTAAGAAACAAGGATGAAAATGAATTTTTTCACTAGCTCTGAATTATTAGCCCTCTTTTTTTTTTTTTCTGGCATATTTATCAGTTTATTTCCCTTTAATTTTGTTGCTTCATCAGCGTCTAAGAATGCTGGAGATGGAGAGACAGAGTGGCTTTGGTAGTTGGTTTATCACATCGTTGTAAATTGGCTTTGAGTGCTGCGAGACACTTGCATGCAGTCCTCGCACAGAGGATTGGACTAGAAAGGCTGGAAAAATTTCCAAATATTTTTGTAAATCTAACACATCTTTGCCAATTTGTGTGCCCCGAGCGTGTCGTGACATAGAAGCACTCCAGCTATTTCTGTCTGCCATTAATATTTTGTGCTTCATGAACCCTTATTAATTAGGATATTAATTTCCATATGTACTTTTGGAACAATGCCATTCCGTGAGGGGAATTTTTCTCACACGCCATTATTCTGCTTTCATTCATTTACCCACATTTTGATGCTGTTTATTACAATAAATGTCAGGTAGGGTTTGGGAATTGAAAATTTTGGTGGAGAGAATAGGGTTTTGGGGAGATTTCACTTAGTGTCGGGTTATTTCCTGAAATGGTTTAGATGCAGATTTATCATTTCTGTTTTCTGTGTAGTGTATCGTTTGTGAACAGATTTTCATATTTCCTGCTGTAGTGACATTTATCAAGAGAGTGTATGCAAATGCACTTCATGCTAGCAGTTGTTCATTAAGGGTGCACTCTGACATTCGTTATTTGTTATCTATTGCATATGACTGATTTCTTAAACAATACACGATTCATTCCTGCTTCCCAACTAGAGAAATGAGCTCCTTTAATGACAAGGGAATCAAAATATGAGCACTTTGTTTACACAGAGAAAATAACCAAATTCATAGGAAAAATTTCCCTTGATGGCTGCACTTACCAGTATCTGCAGCCTTTCTCCAAAATTATGTGTGAACAGTGCCACAGTGTCTCATCTTAAGGATGCAAAAAATCACTGCTTTTGTGGGTCTGCACAGTGCTGGCTGCTGATTAAAGGCACCAATTAAAAGCAAAACTATGTCCTGTATGTCAGCTTTACATTCAGAGGCGAACTGTCATCTAAAGACCAGGGATGCTCTAAGGTAGGTTAAACAATTTGGGTATCTAATTATATGATGGATATCTAATTTGATATCCATTACCTTCAGAGAGCACTCCAATTGCTCGGGTACCAGTGTAGCACCCTTTGCAGTCGGTGCGAGCGTCGGGGTGGATCTTGGTGATCGTTGAGCAGCTACAAGCAGCGCTTCTGGAGAGTATAAAACTTGTTGAATTTTAATCTCAGTTTGGCACGTTGGAATGGGAGTTAGGTGCCTCTTTGACTTTCAAATGATCTGAAGAGGAATGTACTTGATACAGGTGGTAAGCATTATTCTTGGAGCCCTCAGATATTCTGGGCACACATGTATTTTCATTCCTCATAAACGTATCCCTGGTGAGAGGGGTGGGGACATCAATTAAGAGGAAAGCCATTTTCCACAGTAGCAAAGGATCTGAAATGAGTGTTCTGCAGATTAAGCAGAACAATCTCCAGAGGTTTTGCCAAACAAATTTTTCAGATTTCTTCAGGATTCTAGTCGTGGCCTGTGATCTGAAACATTTGCCAAGAATTCGGCAGAAAAAGGAAAAATACCCCAACTCTGGAGTTTTGAACAGGGAGGTGGTTTGTGGGTTTCATGGGATTGCATCAGAAGTCTGATCTTCCCGGCAAAAGATATTCTCTTTGCAAACAATGAATCCCCTAAAACCACAAGTGCCATGAAGTCAGGCAGCGTGTGGTTTGGATATGAGCAGGCCAATTTGTCAACTTTGTTTCATTCAAAGAGAATGAAATAATGAGTGGAAAAACATTGAGATAAAACAAACCTCAGGATACTCGTTATAGATTGATCTTCCCAAAGAAGAATCTAACCTTGTTTTCACTTAATGGAGCTCTCCTATATTTGTACTTACACGGCACTGCTAGGTGATTTGAATAATACATATTTATAATGTATGCTTAGTTTTTGACTGGCACAGGGAGTGTTATTCTAGTTAATACAGGATTTTGTGGGAATTGTAATTGTGTTTTCGAATCCAGTCTAAATATTGTGACGAATTTCTAGCAGGTAGTTTTAATGGACAAATACTGTTGACGAGGCAGAACTGCCATTGTGCATCTCGGAGTGACTCGGGGCACTCAGCTGCTAACGTTTCCATCCCAGTGACAGGGCTGAGGAGTTCGAGGCATCTGTCCTGCTATTACCATGTCATTCTAATTGGTCACACTATATAAAATTGTTCTTTGAGGCAAAGTTTCGTGTCTCCTCTTCCTGTTGCTGAACATGTGCAACACCCTCCCTTTTTCAACAGCAGTGTTAAAAGTGTTCAGAAAAGTATTTACCTGCTTCACTTATTTAGTTTTTGGCTTCTTTGTTTTTCAAGAGATAAAAGATGGGAGGTTTTTAAAAATTCCGGTCTACAGAAAAGAGCTTTGCCCCACCTAGACAGTATTTTCTGGAGAAATGGTGAGTGAAATCTTGGCTTTGCAAAGTTGCAGAGGTAACAAGAATATTTAGATTTACCATAAGATTTTGTGAAAGGTGTACTCCATGGGGAAAGCAGAATTCCTCAGTGGTTTTATAAAGATTGAACCAGGAAGATAGCCTTTTTTTCTAAAAATAAACTGAGCAATGCAAGTCAGAGTATTCTGCTTGTGCAATGATGATTTCAGTCTGGAATTTCATTTTGCTCTTTGAAACTGAAATCCTGAAAATCCTTCTTTCTGAAAAGTCAATTTTTTAATAGCTAAGCAAAACCACTGTGAAGGTGAGCTTCACCCTGCAGCTTCTGCTCCCCGCTGCTTTAACTCAGGGAATTCCTCTTTCTTGTGTTTTAGTCTCTGCTAGTGGCTGCCAGTTTGATTTCAAAATGTTTTAGTCTCGGTGTAAGCAGCAGGCAATCTCCACCCACATCTTCATTATTATCTTCAAGAAATTCCACAAAACTTGTAGCAACAGCTTTCAAAATCTGTAGGGAGCTTAATTAGCATCAGAGGAGAAAAGTGGAACAGATTTTAAGCACTGATCTTTTTGTTAAGGGTTTGCTCACACTGACTCTCTGCTTGGTGTGCACTCTGGATCCAGTTCAGCACTGTGGGCTCTGGCCAAGCACGTGTCCTAGCACTGCCAGGTTGCCGGCAGAGACATCACCTTTGGAAGACGTAGGCTTTGCTAAAGCTGTTGGTTTCAGCTCCAGGTTCATTAGAAACAGGTCAGAATAGAAGCCCTGTCTCTAATAAGCCTACATGTCAAAGAAACTAGGGTTTTGCTCCCTGGATCTTAATTTTCCTTGGAAAGAACCAAACTGAGATGTCAACTTCTGAGTGGAGATACATCCTTTATAAACCATTCTCCTTCACTGTTCTAAAATAGCAACAGCATGGAAAATGGGACAAGAGAACAGTGAGTATCACTGACTAACACAAAATTGCACCCAAAATCTTTTTCGTATCTAACAAAATAATTAAAGGAAACAAATGCGTAATCCATTAAGTAGCAGGCTTGATGGCAGCTTTCATGCTAGCATTGGCTTTTCCCACTGGATTATTCCAAAAGTCTGAGGCCCCTGTGTTTTGAATTCAGTACAAACTCCCACGCAGGTTGGCTTTTTGACTGGCTGACTTCAGATCAAATCTGGGAAGGAAGAGCTAAAAAGTTCGGATCTCCAGCAATAGGCAGTAAGAAACCTTTGTGCTCTAGCTGTTGGCCATGAAGCGAGGACGTGTAACCGTTGGTTCATGGGGCTTGGAAATCCAGAAGAGAATTCGTGCTAGCTTTGAAAATTAACTATTGCCAATCCATTTGATCTCCTGTGAAAATCCAGTAAAAGAAGCAGAAATGGATGTAGCCCAACTTCTCTATACATAACGTTTGTGTTATTTAGTTCCAACTTAAACAATATCCCACCCAGTTTCTGAGCAGCACGGAGAACATGGTGATGACTCAGTGGAGGGTAACCAGAGGTCATCAGACATCGGTTCAGTAGCTGAGTGGAGATCAAGACAAGCAAAATGTGGAAAGTGCAGTGGTTTACACACAAACGTGGGTGTAGGCCAAAGTTAGAGGAGTAATGTGGGAAGTTGAATTACGTTTGGGTTACCCCACTAGATGTTTGCTGAAAGTATAGTTGCAGACAGCAGAATGACAACAGAATTTCCTCAACGAGTGTTGTGTTTTAGGGTCAGGTTTTCCTATCTAGTGTGGCTGTTGACAGGAATGGGCAGTTGCTGTTTTTCCTTCGTCCTTTCAGATGCAGTAGAATTCCCAAATCAAAGTGCTGCTCTCATTTGTGCAGTACCAGAATCTACACCCCAGTCAGTAAGGCCAAAGAGCCTGAACCGAAACAATAGGAAACGTACAGCCTTAGGTGTGGGGAGAACAGCAAACAAGCAAGCAGTCAGCACGGCCTCGAGAGCCCAGTCCGAGCTGGGAACATGAAGTTAGAAAAACTGTGCATGTCGTTATCAACTGGAGGGTTTGGCCGGTAGCAGCTGAGACGATAACAAATAGAAAGCCTGCAGTGCTACTAGGCATCTTGGAGAGGAGTCACACTGCAGTCACCACCACCCGTTTGGCTGATGTGCAAAAAAGGCATGTGTTTTCCCAGTGTGGAAACTGTTTGGGAAACACCTATCCTAATAAAAGGGCGAAATATGACTAGGGTACTGAAATCTTAGGTTACCTACCGCATCAGGTTTCTTTTTAGGGACTGTGTGCATCCTCCCTGCCTAACTTTCTCTGTGCCATGATTCATGGAGGCTGAACTTCTGCCTTGAATCCTCTTCTCTTTCCATTTCTCCAATCCCTTTTCTTAATCATACTCTGTCGGTCCCCCACCTGTTTCCAGAACCAGGCTCTATCCCAGCATAGCCAGAGGCATCTGGTTGACTAAAATTACGGCTATGAGCAAGCTTGAGTGGAACAGACAGGATCCGTTCTTTTTTTTCCACAGGGTGTAAGTCATGTCTGGTAAGGAATGAAACTCCGAGCTAGAGTTTGTGCAGAAGATAAAAGGGATGGGCCCAGCCCATTTAAACTTGAGATGGCTTGAGAAGTGTCTGGGCCACATCCCTGTAATTCATGCGGTATGATAAGTCAGCACAGTGCATAATATCCCTCACTCAGGCACCTGCAAGTGCTTTGTTTTGGGTCCAGTAATCCCAAACGCTGCTCTCGGGTAGCTGGGTTTCATCCCTTTCCTTTTTCTCAAAGAGAAATTTGGATTGGCTCACTCTTTAATTTAAACCATTTGCCCATTACAACAGCTTTTACAAGCAAAAATCTCTGGTTTCATAAGACTTTTTAAATCCTGCTTACCTGGTAGAAGTACTTGTGCAGCCGGCACATGGTGCTTGGCTGTCCGTGGTGCATCTGATGGTCCCAAGTCCTCCACTGTCAAGCGTCTCGCTTGTACTTTTCTCACATGTGCTCTTCTGACCTTGTACTCATGGGTTATTTTCAAAACCTGTGTAGAGATGCCCAAGACAACGGAGATCTTAACTAAAAACAACTTATTAGCTACAAATGAGATTGTGGACTTAAAAGAAGTCTGTGAGTGTTAGCGTACAGCTTACAAATGCTGGGCATACAGAGCTTGTATGGGTTAAAAGGTGGAAGGGTTACTGGCTTCGTTTCTTTTCCTTTTGCCAGCAGTTTGTGAACTTCTGATTTAGGTCGAGACCTTGACTGTCATTTTTCTTTATTTCCTTTTTTTTCCTTATCTGTTCAATCCTTGTGATTCCCGTAGCCATGAATGGTTTGGTTTTTTGTGTTTTAGTGAGACTCAAGACTTCCAAGGCGTTGTATGTATTGTTACAGGGAAGGCGTTATAATCCAAAAACACAGGACAATTCTCTTTATTCCACTTACATAATGCTTAGGCACCAGGAGAGCGCAACTCGTTGAAAGGCAGCTGTGGCAGAGCCAGAAACAAAGCCCAGGTGTTGTGCCTTCTACGCCAGTTCTTCACTCACACCCTTTCCTCCTGGAGCATGTTTTGTTTGTATCCATTTCCAGTTTTCAATGAAGAAAGATAAAAAGGCTGGGATTCACCTCCCCTAACTTCAGAAATCTGTAAGCTAACAGACTGGTCTGAACTCGTCGTTTGGCTTCACTCCAGAGCTGGCTCGTCCAGGAGGTAATTCAGCCTGTCTCAGGGCACGTGGCTTAAATCAGCTTCTGCAGGGGACTTGCTGAGCTCTGTGACTACCAGCAGAACTGATGGAACTGGCCAAAACTGCACCTTGGACTCCTGGGCTGCTAGGCTGTTGATGAAATCTTCACAGACAAAAAAGACGAGGAAGTTTTCCATTCCCGTAAGGTCTCGTGAACTCTGCTTGTTTGGCAGATGTTATCTAGAGGGCTTCCCTGTGCAAGCTGGACTGGTGATCTCTCACTGGTTCCTGAACGCCATCCAAGGCTTTGCACTGATGGCCATTTCATCAGAAATAATGTTTCATCTAATACCGTACCCTCACCTGTTTTCCAAGTGAAGGGAACCGTAAGTGAAACCAAATATACGTACCTTTGTGGCATGCCCAAAGCTCCAGAATTCATAGCCCAGCACTTTTCATATACGTTTAATTCTAGGTGGTTGTGTTTATAATGTGTGAGAAGCAGGAAGAAACATGAAGACTTACCTACATCCACAGCTATTTTATACTGAAGTGATGTTTGCTGCTAGATTTTTTTTCTTTTTCAATTACTTTAATTGTCGAACCAGTAGTGTGTTTAGTATGAAATAGGGGAGGGCAGATATTTCAACTGTTGCAGACTGAAAAAAAAAAAGGGGGGGGGGGGTTGCACTGTAAGATGACTTTGCGTTGCATGGCTGGCACATCAGCAGTAAATCGTCTTGTTTCAGAATGAGGCATTAATACATGCACCCCTTCTTGTACTTTTCTGTCTGTACCTGCTTTTTGCTGCTCTTGAAACAGGAGTGTGGGCTGGGCTGACCTTCAGTCATGAACCAGAATGGCTGTCTCATTTTTTATCATTTTTCATCCAGCCTCTTCATTTTTTTCTCAACAGCTAATGATAGAAGAAACGCCTCTTCCTATTTCAACCCTTGACGACCATTCAAGGAGTCTCTTATTTTAAGCTCTGCGTGTAATGTTTGTAATGCAGCTTCACCAGTCCGGCGTCACGGGTGGATGCCACTATTTACAATTTATTTCCATTAGCACTACTTCAAGGCAGTTCCTCAGTGATTGACTTTGTTAGGGCAAGGCTCCTTAGGAGCATAACATCTGAGAGTTTAGAGGTGTGAGTAGGTGTCTTTCTCCCCGAAAAATTGCTTGCTGCTTTCTGGGAGTCTTGTTTTTCTTGTTGTCCCTGCTAGCTAGCATACATTTCACATTGGCCATATAATTAAATTTTTGACAGTTTGTGGAAATGGCAAGAAAGGGTTCAGCATTTCAAATCCAGACCTTCATAAAATTCACCTCTGACTTAGGTGTATGGAGATGCTCTAGTTTCTAGAGTTGACATATCATAAGATAAAGTACCTGGAAATATTATCGAGAGTAAAAAAATCCCTCATGCAAATTATTTCTATACATATATGTACAGGAGACTTCTGTCAAGCACTGATGCATTCTCATATGAAATGCTTTCTTTTTCTTGTGTCTTCACATCTTAGCTCGGAATAAAGCAACACAGAGAACAATAGAATTGTTCAGCAAAATTCACTTGGTAAGTGGTGTGCATTTGAACAGTTTGTCACAAACATGCAGTCAGGTCTTTCCTTTTCTTAACATTATACACCCTGCGAGGATTATAAAGGCTAAGAAAGAAAAAAAAAACTCACTAAAATCCAAGGCATAATTCCCCTGAGGCCAGGATTTTATGCTTTGTGTATTGAGACTGGAAGATTATTTAATTGCAGTATTTAAGATTCTAATAAGAATGATCCATTTTTTTCCCCACTCTAAAAGTGAGCTAGAAAAGGAACAACAAAGGAAGACAAATTCTGGGTATATTTTAAAGAATTCTGCTAGGCAGCTTTTTAGGGTTGGGTTTAGGCATCAAAGCTGGAAAGGACAATGCATCCGTTGAGAACTTTTGTGGCCCCTTCTAGCTCAATTTCATCTGCCCTGTGAATTACAGTCCATACTGAGATCCTCTGGTCAAGAATGATTGCATTTCTAAAATGCTTGTCCAGCCTGAGCAGGAGGTAAGAAGAAAGGATGTGTAGTTTATGCATTATTGCAAGCAGCCTTCCAACAACAAAGATCCAGAAATACATTTTAGTTTTACTGAAACAGCTACTGAATAAATCACTTGAGGAACTTCAGGATTTACCCTGCTGTTAGCTCAAATGTTGTAATCGTCTCCCACAGTCAGGTAAAGACTTTAGAGAAAGGTAAAGACCAAGGATTTGAAAATGAATTTACTAGAAGTGACTTTCATGACCGTCTGTTGGATGGTGAGGTTCGTCTCATGAGTGCTTTTGAGCACAGTCTGGATGCAGTAAAATTTTTGGTGACAGAAGAAAGGCTGTACACTGGCAACAATTATTTTGCATATTTTCATCTGTCTGACTCATTAACAATAAGCAGTCAAGAGCTTGTTTGTGACCTTAATATCTATGAATGCATTCTGGAGGTGCTTCTGTTACCTCTTAAGGAGATTCAGTTTCTAGTCAGCAATAGCACTTTCTTTCATAAAGGTCTCTCTGTATCTCCTAGCAGTCAACAATTGCAGTGCATCAGTTAACAGTTGCAATAAGGAGATCAGTTGACAATTGCTAAATATTTTCTGTCTTCTCTTCCCCCAGAACATCCTGCTTCACTTTCATGTCCAAAGCTTCTGAGATGGTTTGCCAACTCTGAGCTCAGTCATAAAATAAGGAAGATATTTGATCCATGTGACATTCACAGATAAGTAGTTTTTTTCCCTTATTTTCCCATTGGAAGATACTTTTTAATTTTGTATATTAGGGAATATGACTGGTGGTGTTTTGTTCTAAGTATTCCTGCTTGGAGAACAAAAACAACAGTCATGTTTGAAAGCTGTGGAGTGAGAGAGCTGCAAACTGAAAATGAAGCAAACTATTTTGTCCACCTAGCAATGCCAGCTGATTTGGATTGAAAATTAGAAAGACCCCCTCCTCACAGAGTTAGGAGCTCAATTTTGTGCTCAGTAGAAGCTGTAGATGCTGATCATCATTTCAGTCTTGCCTGAACTGGGACAATGGAGATTTTTTTGGAAAGTGGCTAAAATCTGGGGCCTTCAGCTGAGCTGATGTCATTTGGCACTTGCATAATCTTCCCTGCACAGAGCCACGTGGATCAGTAATCAAAGGCTGAAATCTTTGCTGCCAAATGTCAGCCCAGAAGAGGTGTTAGAGATGGAATTGTGTTGTGATCCTGGGGAAGCGAGGGCACATCTTTGTAATTTTGTATTAGTGTACATTTCTAGGATTTTTTTTAAGAAGGAAGATATCAGGAATGTACAGCTTGTGTCAGTGAACATCCCTAAATATTTCTGAGTAAATGATGGAAGATGCTTCAAGCCAGAGATGCCGTTAAACACCATTAAGTATGATTTTCTCTTACTCTCAGATGAAGCTCTGAGTATTTCCTTTTCCCAAAGAAAAGGTAAATGTAAAGAAGGCTGACATTCATATGAATACATTCATACAACAACTATTGTATTTCACTCTTGCCATAGTTTTTTTTTTGTGTGTGTGTGTGTAAATAGTGATAAAACAATGAAATGCAATTTAAAAAAAAAAAGAAGCAGATAATCACTAGACAGGAGGCAGGCAGTACTAAAAGTTTCCCTGGTGTAGGTAGTATTTCTTAAAGCAAGTTTTATTTGGCTTGTGTGCAGAGCTCTGTCTTCATAAACTTTTAATCTCAGAGCTGTCAAACTTCCTTTCACCTGGAGTTTTACAGTAAATAGAAAAAAACAATGACAAAGATGCTCTTCTGTAGAAAAGTGAGCTTAGAGAATGTAGTTCAAGGTGAAAATCTTGTGGTGTCATTTTAGTAACTAATTGAAATTGATTCAAGGGAAGCTTTTCTGGATCGCTCCTGAATCTCTAAAGCCAAAGACTTGAGAAAATAATGAAGTACTGCAAACCCAGGATCTCCTGGAGAGTCCTGAGTGGCCTCTGCAGTACAGGGTGAAAGGAGAGGACAGAGGAAGTGGCGCAGCACTGGAGGCATGGCTGTGAGGTGCTTGTCGCACGGGCAAGACGTTTGCGTTGCGTTCAGCACAGAATAGTTCCTTAGGCAAATCAGTTCATTACAATGTGGTTTTGTTTGTTTGTTTGTTTTTCTTCTTCTCATACTTTGCACATGAATGTGATATAAGGAAGTGGTGAAACATCTGGCTTGGTCTTCCAACCTTCTCTGCAGCTGGATTCCCCAGACTGTCTACATGGGCTTGCTGTGCTGCTCCCAAACTCACTGTTGGTTCTCAGGCACCCCAAGTTGCCATCCCTTTAGCCTTCATTAGCACTCATTACAAATCAGTAATTTCGAGTCTCTCTCCTGTTCGTGTGATGTCTAGCCTTTGCATTTTAAATGTTTGTTTTGAATGAGTAGGTGAGGGGAAAATAATTGTGAATGCTAAGCAGCAATAGGCAGAAATAATCAGTGGTATGGTATCTGTGCCAGGACACAGGGCTTGATCCTTCTGCCAGTATTCATAGAGAAATGACAGAAACCATTTTGAAAAATGGCTTATCTTCTTATTTTAATTTCTAAGACTCAGAAGTTAGATTTTTGCTCAGGAGAACATTCAGTGATACTGCTTTTGCAGCATCTTTCATTTTTGCCGGCTGCCATAGAGTGGGTGGTAAAAAATGATGCGTGTGAGGTTACTGAAATAGGGACCAACCTTTTGACTTCTTTGAATGGTGACCAGGAAACTTCTGATGCGTAACACAAGGAGACACCACCAGTTCACAGAAGAGAGAGGATCATGTGATGTGCAGAATTAGTCTATTGAGGGAATGTGGTCCTTCTTTTCTGCTCATTAAATGTCTACAAGTATCTTTTGATTTCCATAAAGTATTTGGCAGACATGTCTTTGAATTAATCCAGGTGGATTATTCATGAATATCTTTGCTATGTTGTTTTATGGTGATTGGCCAAGTCAATCACAAAATGTCCTTTATCTTGGGGAGAGGAATGTACTCCTACTTGTATGATTAATTCTGTGTATGCAATTTACAATCCATATTTGGTGATTACTCCTATGTATGATTTTAAGTAAGCTTTTTACAAGTAGTTTTGCCAGTGAAACTCACCTTAATGTTGTCAAAAAACAAATATAAAAAGGTGCATCATTTTTTGTGGTTACATACTTAAGTGTTATTAGCCCAATGGTACTTCATCCTTCATTCTGGGCAGTGAACAATGTTCAGGTATTTAGTTTTCATCATTTTCTTTAGTATTTCATTCAATTCTAGACAAAACATGGAAAAGATCTAGTTTGTTCACGAGTCCTGTAGGCACTCCAGTATTGCTGCTAAGCTTGTACAAAGTTCGTACGCCATCACAGTGAGATAACAGCATTAGATAAATGGACTGGCAGACTGATAAGGAGCTCGTGTTTGGAGCGGAAGAGGCAGGCAGGCAGGACTCCCATCTCAGTAGATATTCCAGGGAAGGTCAGGAAGGGAGAGGGATTTTTATTTCTTCAGTACTACCTGGATATTACTGAAAATGCACTTGGCACTGTTGCATGCTGGAGGAGAGCCTTGGAGTCTTCTGGGGGCCTGTAAAAAATACAATCAGTGCTATCGTACTAGTTCTGCCTGGTCCCAAGAGTGTAAAATATGCAGATTGGGGAATATTTGCTCATTTTATTCATATATACTTTTATATATGTATGTTTAATTTCTGTCTTGAATAAGTGAGCATGTCTGGTAGACAGAGAAGGGATATAAAGGGTGGTAAGGAGAAGAGCAGACTTGGTTGTGGGAAACATGGGATAACTGCCCCAAATTTTTGGAGTAGGTAGAAACACTGATAATCAGCATATGAACAGTTTTGAAAAATCCATTCCAAGTTATTCCAGGTCTAGGTGATGGCCAAAGATCGTACAGCTAAGAAAAGGTGGCAGGAAGGGACAAAGAGCAAGAGGATGTAGGCTAAGCACTCCTGCTATCAGATCTCTTGCCTAGATGAGTAGTGTGTTATCTGCGGTCTATGGGATGTGCTAAAGGCAAACTAGAGATTGTGGGCTAGATAAAATGTATACAGAGTGATTGTTTGTTAGGACATATGATTTATGAAGTCTTTACAATGTTGCAGTAAAAAAGACCACTTACGCTAGAAGGAATGTGCTAAGAAATAAAAACTTGGGCAACCCTCAGAGAGGAGGAAGGAGAAAGCCCAGGAATGGCAGCAGAGTCAAGTGCAGTATGAGAAGAGGAAAGAAAAGAGGAGCTGTGTTGAGCGGAGGGTACAAGGAGTTGCTCAGAAGGGCTCTTCTGAGGAAGTGGGGAAGTGAGGGTCAATGAGGAGAAGGGATGGGCAGGGGAAGAGGTCTGACGATTAAACCTCGAGGTACAACTGAACGGCCAAGTTCAGGATGTGAAGAGAAGCTGAGTCTACCCTTGGCTCCTGTAACTGAGTGGTGTCTAAAATATCGCAAGTGATAGCTGGCAAAGAAGTTCAGTGTAGTCGTTTGGTGTTATTTAGTTAAACTCTGCTTTTGTAGGAGTGTTTTCAAGGTTTCAACCAAGAATGTAATCTTTGCACTTGCTAGTATAAACTCTCCTTGTTTTTCACACTAAGCAAATTCAGTATTTCAAATACTTGGTCGAGCTACCTTGGTAATGCTAGAACAGCCGTGCTTCCTGAGTTCCTCTGAAAGCACTGAACAAGGAGGTTGGGGATCTGAGGCAGGAGCTGTGCTGTTCCCAGCTAAGCTGGACTTAGGGGTGGGAGCCCAAGGGCTGGATATCAGCCCGTGCCCATCGGTCGGGGACCAAGTGCCAGAGAGGCCACAGTTTCAGATATCCCAAATTGTTTGAGGATAGGGCTTGAATCTCTGGCAGCTTTGGGAAGTTTGGCCGCAAATGACTTTTGGGAAAGGTGCAGATTGTTGCATGAAGTGAGGCCACAGATCTCACCTTGTGATCTAGCCGAAGATCCTTCGCCTCTTCCCATTTCCCACATCCCTCTTTGTATTGCTCTCCTTCTGCTGAAAGCAAGCTGCTACTGCACACTCCAGCGCTTCCTCCAGAGCCGGCACTAAATGCACCACCCTTGTGCCAGGCCAGACGGGCAGTAAGAGCTGCCAGTCCTCACCAGTTCCGCTGCTTCCCGGAGGCCTCCTCCACCAGCAGACCTGAGTGAGCAGATTAAAGGCAGAAGGGAGCCGGGTCGCTCAGGTGGGACGCCTGCCCGCCGCCTTCCTGGGAGCACAGCCCGTGCCTAATGCAGCAATAATGAAGTACGTGATTCCCAGGGAGATCAAACTCACTTTGAATGCCAGGAAAGGACCCCGCTATGCATTTTAACACAGGAGGACTGGAGCCTCAGCTATTTACTCTTTCTAAAAAAAGATTTTGACAAGTGAGTGGCAGATTTCAAATCTCCTTCTCGGGAATAAATCGAAGCAACTGTTTCTTAGCATGCCATATTTCCATTTAATAAAATGTGTGTGATCCGCAGCGGCCCTGAAGATGGGCCAGCAGCGGGGAGCCCCTAGCTCCCATCTGGGAGGGACGTGCACGCTTGAGGGACGGGGCGCTGCCTTTGCTGGGATCCCCAGAGGGTCCATGGGCCCAGGCCTGCAGGACGGTTCACAGGCGCGAGGGATGGGCCGGGTCTGCTTGGAAGTTCAAGCTCACTGATCTGAGACCTCGGAGAACAATTCCTCCGGCTGCCACCGCCTTCCTGAGCAGCCCTCTGAAGCTCTCCGTCCTCAGAAACCCCCCACCCTCTCCCCTGCCTCCCTCTCTTAATACGTTCACAAATTTTCCTGACAAAAGAGCAATTACAACCTTATGGAGACAACTTACAAAGAGAGTGGGGATGACCCCGAAGAGAGGTTTGCGCTACTCAACACATGGCCAGTCACCAACAAAGCCAGCCCCGCTCACATTTGATCACAGAAGAGCCTCCCAGACTGGCACGCTTGACCAAAAACTGGCCGGGTGACTCATTCGTCTGGCGGCTCTGTGATTCATGAACCTCCAGGAGGAAGGGAGGAGGGAAGCGAATGCTTTTCAGATCTGAAGTTAAATGCGAGAGAAACACATTCCCCCAAAAGCAGACACTCGACTGTGTCCAATTGGTGTGTGAATACCAGGACAAAGCCAGGGCGGGAGCCCTGGTGTGCCACACGGCGCGGCTCCGAAGGCGGGCTGCGCTGCAGGTGGCACTTTCCCAAACGCATGGTTCAGAAGGTCTGTGAGTGTATAAACTGAAATGGTGCTTTACATCGTAGCCCTGTGTGCTCCGTCTGTTCCAGCTCTGCAGCTTCCCCAGTGACTTCGCAGTCTGGATCTGACTCTGAGGGGCTTGACCTGATATGGGGGTCAAAAACCTCAACTGACTTTGACTTAAAGGTTAAGCTTCCAATCTGTGCTGTAATTTTGGCCTACCTATGAAGCAGGTGTGTCAAGGGCAAGCGCCCCATCCTCAGAGAGGTGCCTGCACACGAGGCAGGATAAGTCCTCCGCCGGAGGAACCTCTCTCTGCGTGCTTTGGAAGGACCCCAACCAGCCACCTCCCTCCCAGGTGACCGGGGGCACCAGGCCTGCGCGGCCAGGAGGGTGCGGCCTCTGAAGCTCGGGGTCTGCATCGAGCTCGCTGAAATGGCTGTGCTCGTGAGGCTGTAGCAGGGGATTATGTTACTTGCTGCCTCAGACATATGGGTCAAAACGCTAAATTATTTAGCAGCCATTGCCAGATGGATTTTCAAACAATTAAGAAGCGCTAAAAATAGGCAGCTCTCTCTGTCTCGTGAATTTTGCCAGAAAGCGGCTGTTTGCTGTTTGCTCGCCAGCAATTTATGCTGAGGGAGCAGCAGAGGCCTCGTGCTCGCCACAGTCACTGGGGGCTTCAGCCATGGCTGGGCCCCTGACTGAATGTAGGCTGCAGTGCATCGGGATAAAAGTGCCCTGGGTAGGTGGGTGTTCACACACAGGAAAGAGTTTAAACTGCTCGGTATTACTTTTTGCATCACTGGTATTGCTGTTGTAATTCTGGGTGAGAGGTGTGCTTCACACTGTTTCATTCGGTGGTTGGGTTTCACTGCCCCCCATCCATGTTGGGATGATGAGGGCAGGAGCCATTAAAGCTCCCCTACCAAAGGGGTTTGGGGGGCTTAAATCTGCGTGAGTACCAAAATACCTTTAAACTCAGGTTTTAGCTCTTCATTTCTATGCTATGGTAGATGGAGACACCAAGTGGGGTGTGGAAACCCACTGTTGGCTTCAACCAGTCATATATGTACTAAGGCATTTTGGGACATGTAGTTTGACGCCTCCTGAAGCTCCCAGCTCCATGTTGTCAAGGCAAGAGCATCCTCTGGCCGCACGTCAGGGCTCCACAGTCGGTCTGTCGGGTGAGACTTTGGCCTCTGAGTCTTTATTTTTGTGGCACAGGATGTGCTTTGCCCAGAGTCAAAGGGAGCATTTCTTTTTTGAGTTGCAGTCACCATAAAAGCAGGTACTTTGCATTGAGCCCCAGGTTTGTGAGCCTCTGCTGCCAGCTTAGCTCTGATGCTTCACTTGGTGCAACATGCAGCATGCAGCAGACCCTGGGGAATAGTGCAGATGATGGAGCACATTTAACTGAGTTTCTGTTTCTAAAAAATGTTACACTAGGCAAAGGAGTTGGACCTGAATGAAAGTGGCGGATCTAATTTTAGACAGTACCTATGAATGAAACTTGAAACGAGCTGTTCAGGAAATACCTTCCTCTGCGCCAGTGCCAGGGAGAGTATGTGATTTAATGCTAAATTAGCCAGTGCCTATGAACAGGTTACTGCAAGAATTTTTTTCCCTACTTCCAACTAAATTATTTAAAAAGAGCGACATCTTAATTTCTGCATGTATGCCCATGTCCTTTTGCAAAAGCTGCAGCTCTTCTACCTCTGGGGATCGTGTGTCTCCTCTGTCCCAGTGCCATCTGTCACCCCTTGATGCCTGTTTGTCACTGTGGCCCCACACTGAAGAGCTCTTTGCTTCGATCTGGTGTCTGGGGATGGCCAAAAGTGAATGGCAAACACCAGAGAACTTAGAGCAAACTGAAAGCATATCCCAGGGCTCTTGCCCAGATGAGCAGCCACGTTGGCTTGCAAGAGGCCAGATCTCTTTCAAATATGCTCCATTATATATTGACCAAACATTCCTCTTTTCTTAAGAAAGCCAGAAGGGAGTACTGCCCCTCGAGATTCCAAGCAGGTGTCCTGTCCCTGTCTCTCAGGCCTTTTATCACACAGCTTTTCATGCCCATAATTTGGGACCCTGGAGACCTAAGGGTTTAGCTGCGAAATAAATCAGCAAACTAGCTCCGTACCTTTCTGCACAGTCTTTGCAGCCAAGCACCAAGTTATAGGCACCTTTCTGCACACGTGGGCTAGGCACAGCAAACACAGCACTTGACCAGAGAATAATTTACAGTTATAACAAGCCAGTGACTCCTATCTATCCCCTAACAAGATTTTTGGCCCTTAGCGATGGAAGCTGTAGTTCGTAAAAGTGCAGATACATTTTGTAATGCTTATTTTCCTTTATCCAGATAATCTGGGTCTTGGGTCAAATCCATCATTAACTAACCAAACCTCCCTCAACCCTGTATTTTATGAAGTTTCAGTATGGAAAGGCTTTAATGAGTTCCTGTTCATGATGAAACTTCCTACGTTGGATGCAGCCCTGAACCTCACGCCAGTGCTGGCCTAGCTTGGGATGGTGCTGTTTGACCTGGCCACCTGGAGCTGCACTGTTTGGCTACCAGCTTGTCACAGCGCCTTCCAGGACAGATTCTCCAGGGAGTACAGGAAGATACATTACCTAAGGTGGGTAAATCACAAGGTAGCCTGAAGATAGAGCAGCTTGTAAAGGAGCAGTGTAGCTACTGTGTCTGGGGGTTTAACTGTGGCCACCAAGCCCAGCTCCTCTTGGCAGTAAGGAGAGGCCAGAGAAGGCACCAGGGAACTACGTGACACAGTTTGTGCTGCTGCTCAGCTGTAAGCTCGGCTGCTCACCACTTGTCTGCATCGTGCATATGTACAAGCTGCAACTGCAGTGTATTTGTGTAGCCCATAAAAATCACTGCAGCAAACACAGCAGTGATTCATTCACTTTACACTCTTTATTCTCCAATCAAACAGTGAAATCAGTTAACCACTAAATGAGTTTCAGGCCTTCAGAATCCTGCTGGAGGATTCTCCCTTTTATTTAATTTAATTTAAATTTTATTTAAATTCTCCCTTTTATTTAATGAAGAGAATGCAGAGCATCTCTGAATGGCCACATTGTCCTCTGTGGAAGCCACCCGAGCAATCTAGTTGAACTAATGCGTGTAGGACTGCTTGATTCCAAAGGTCTCCAGGTTGGGAAGGGCATGTAGAACTTCAGGCTGGCCTCTGAGAGTTTATCAGTTGCCTCATTCTGTTGTTTCATGACAGGATGGAGCATGGAAGTTGCAGGAAGAGTCAAAACCTGTTGTTCGTTGAATGCTATGATCAGTCCCTGCACAGGCAGCTCCTTGGTTTTTGCAAAACTCCTGGAATGAATGCTTGCAGCTCTTCCTGCACTGGATACTCTCACCTTGCCTGCCCTGGGATGCTCGCTCCTGGGTTTTGATACCTGGAAGCACTCCTGTTAGCCAACATCACCTTGGCTTGCCTGCATTAGAGCATGCTGTGCCTTTTTACTTTTCCAGCATCCTTTTGGCTTTGAGTCTCATCCCTCAGCCATGATCTATTTCATATGTCAGCAAATCTTCATAGCAAAGCTGTAATGCTGTCTTATTACAGTACAGCGAGAGAGAGCAGGTACATTGCTGGTACTTGGGTAGCAAATGCCTGCCTATCCTATATTCACCCTGAATTTATTGCTCTGAGGCTTTTTTGAACATACATATGGAAAGCTACATTGCCAAAACAATTCAGGCCCACTTAAAAAGACGATGGGATTCTTAGAAATATCCAGAAAGACTTTTCCCTCAATTTGCAATGAATATACAGTGACCTGAAGTACTGACTGAGTAGGAAGGAGTGAACCTGCCCAGCTAAATCAGAGACCTTTAGCCTTGAGTCTGTGTCAACTGCACAAAATGAGCTCAGGCAGTCTGTGAGGCTGTGAAATACAGAGATACTTGCACAAAACCTTGATCATATTGAAGGCCCAGGAGTTTATCGATTAATGTCAGTGGAGTGAAGATTTCACTTGGGATTTGCTCGTGACTACTGGATACCTGTAAAATACACAAGTGCCACAAGCTGTCACTTCTCCATCCCTTCCCTAATAAAATTCTGGGAAATAACACCTTTTAACAACCAGCAAACCTGCCTTAATAAGACAAAAGTCTTGTTGATAGAAGTCCAACTTTCCACTGGCAGCACTTCTGGTTAATACTGGAAATTCTAAATATCTGATTAAACATTTCTGGAATTTCTGGGAATACATTGAGATGCTGCACGGGCAAGATCTTCACAAAGTTTTCAGAAAAAATAGCTTCTGTTGGGGCTTAAAGCAGCCCCTCCAAATAATCAATTTCCCTAATTTCCTCTTGTTGTTCCTTACATTCCCTGAGCTAGCTCCTTAAATGACTTAAGTTCTCCTTTGCAAAATGCATAGACACAAATAAACCACATATATGAGAAAGGAATGTTCCTCTGTCCCACAAAACAAATTAAATACATTGGTCCAAAATCACCCCTGGGGTAGCTCCTGTGAATTCAGACGAAATGCATGAATTGAGTTTATTAAAGGAGCATTTCTGATAGGGATTGGAAATAGCAGCCGAATGAGGTTTTGCAATAGTAAAATGGTTGTTTATTAGTGATGAGTGAATCACAAAACGTCTGGCATGTGTGTTGATCTTAGAAAAAGAACTGAAAAAGTTTGAAACCCGATCAGGTCTCTCTGAATCTGTATGTCAGCAAAACTGCCTGGAAGTAAGTCCAAGTCAGGATTCTCATTCAGACATACTTAAATGTTCAGATTTATAAGGCTGGATATAGTCATATCTCAGCAAGTGCTAAGAAATTAGGGATGGTGAATTAAACTGGTGAAGAAACAAGAACAAACTTGTTCCTAAATTTAATGTGATTGTGATCTTTTGGAGATAGTCACACAAATCCCAGAACCGTGCCAAAGCTGCAGAAAGGAATATAAAAGCCAGGGAAACAAAATTAGTTCCCGATTCAGACTTAATAAATAAACAATGCAGGTTGTTTCCAAACTTTTGTTTTGTTTTCTTTTTAAGCACTTTGTCAAACCACAAGTAGCTTTTCAAATGTCTCTTTATAGAAATAAGCTTTGGAGTTGGAGTAGCATGATATTATTTAGACGTTGCAAGAACATTTTTGGGATGGATATTCGCAGCATGTGCTGGGCACAGTCTTTCTCCTGAGGAGCAAGAAGCCAAAGATCTTCCTGGTACAGTCGTTGACCAGACAGCACTCTCACAGCTCTGACCTTGTAATTTCAGCTTCTCAATTGACCTCGACATCGGAGGACCTGCAGATATATCTCAGGAAATGTGGGTGTAAGCTGCCAAGGGTTCGGCTGTTTTGTCAGAAGGCATCTAAGTGTCCCTGTATGTACATGATCCAAGAGACAATCTCCATGATCGAATGTTCTCCATGCTGTGGAAATGATTTCAAACCATTGCCAGGGATGTTAGTTTTATTTTCACCTTTGTAGACCACTGCTCATGGGGACGCCGGAAAGAAAAAGGTGAAAAAGATTTACAAAAGTTGTTTTATGTCTCTGATTGCAGTGGTTCATTAAAGCTATGAAATACTGAAATGCTCCTTCACCCTCACTCAGTATTTTCTGAGGCAGACAGCCAGGTGGTCACTGTGGTCCTTGCAGAAGCCTTCTGTTGGGAAGAAGCTCATCCAGCCTGGCAAGGGGAGCAGGAGGGAGCGAGAAACCCGAGCCAGGTGGGTGCTGTGCACTGTGTGTACGCAGAGCTGGGGTGCCTCCCAGGTCAAGTCCTCGCTGAGGAACCAGAGGGTTTGGGATATGCTTGATGCTTTCAGGTTGTGGCCCTTACTCCTTGGCAGCTGTAGGAGGGGCTGAGAGTTGGACAGGTGTGACAGAAGACAGCGCAGCAGCTGTAATGCGCTCCTATGAGGGCAGAGTTTGAGGGGCGCCCCAGGCTCTCAGAAGCCCTGCTCCGACTTCAGGCCTTTCCTCTAAACTACATTAAGGAGTATGTTTCTGAAGATTGCGGGGACTTGGATGCTTTCGACAAGCCATAACCTTAAGGAAGAACATCTAAATTACAAGTTCCAGTCCCATTTCAGCAGCATGCAGCCCTCTGCACTTCCTGTCCTAACAGTTGGCATCCCGGAGTGCGGACCGCTAGATCCTCAGAGATCCTTGGGGATTCTCAGAGATCCTGCTATAGTCTTAGCCAAGAGCTGGCATAACGAACCCCACACGTTGTTATTTCCTTATTTTCAGATAAAATGAGGCTTATCAGTTTGTAGCTTTGGATGGACAGATGGTAGATGGTAGACCTGTGCGGTATCAAGAGTTGGACTTGATGATCCTTAAGGGTCCCTTCCAACTCAGGATATTCTATGATTCTATGATTCTATGACTGCGAGTGTCAGGAAATGGGGAGGTGGGGGCTGAGGCCTGACCCCCCACCCTTGCAGCCCAGGACAGCCTTCTTTCTCCTCCTTGGGACATCTTTAGCAATCTCTGTTTGTTGTCATGGCCAGGATCTTACCTGAGACATCTACATTTCTGGAGGTAAGCAAGGAAGGCTGGTAATCTTCTGGAATATGTGTTGAAATGCATTAACTGAGAAATACTGATCTTCTGAATCACAGCAATATGCTGGGGGAGATTTTGAGTCCAAGTGGTGCCTCAGGAAGAAAAGTGCCTATCAAAGAAACATGTCTCCTGAAACAGTGATTTCCAGCAGTGGGAAGAGGAGGGCAAAGTCTTGTACTGAGCCATGGCCAGGGGAGCTGTATGAGCACCCTGGTGGGTTTTTCAGTGGATGAAACAGAGAGAAATTCAAGCTTAACGAGGGACTATATAGCTAAGCAAAGCTTTCTTTTTTTGCATATATCTTTCTCCAGAACCAGGCATTAAGTTTAAATACTTGCATTGTAGGAAATAAATCTGTTCTTTTCTGTCTTCATTTAGCCTGGCCCTAGGGGAAATGAAGTTCCAAGCCGTTGCACTGCCAGCCTGTGAAGCCGGAGCAGAACATCCCTCCTGGTGTGCCCTCCCCAGGACCCAAAGCCTAAGGTACTCAGGGGAGCAGAAAGGGGCTTCTCTGCAGAGTTGCGTGACTCAGTTTGCAGGCTGGAGACTTTTCGTGACGAGTATTAGTCAGAGTGTTCCTGGCATGTGGCAGGAGCCTGAACCCCGCAGGTCTCCGGCGAGTCCAGCGCCTCGCGCCATCCCTTCTCGAGGTGGCTGCTGCTCGGCGGCGTGCAAAACGATCCCGCTGCGGAGGCTGCAGAGCAACGCTCAGCTGCAGGGCAGGAGCTGGGGTCTGCTGGGCTGAAAAGTCCTCCACAAACCTCCCTCACGATTCTCAGTTAGAGAAACTATTCATAGCTCCTTTCGGGATCTACAGAGTTGCATTAGCAGGGGGACAACAGAAAGCACAAATTTATCAAAATTAAATGGAAGTCGAGAGAACATACTGTCTAAGGCAGCGAGGCGGTTCATACAGCTCTGCAGCAGCCTAAACACATGACAGACTCAAGCAGCTCCCACCGCTGCCAACACAACTGCTCGCGGGGTCTGCCAAGAAGCCAGATGCTGCTGCTGGAAAAAATATCTTCCAGAGTTTGGCATCAAGATCCTGTGATTACCATCCAAATGGGAGGAGATGGAGTGGTAGAATGTGAGTTTAGTATTTAGCACCCCAGAACTGTGCAGCAGCCTTTGAAGGCAGAGGAAAAAAGTTCAAGCAAAATATTTTTGCTAAAAATATGTTCGGAGAAATGAACTTTTTTTTTTTAAATAGCAGAAAACCAAACTATTATTAAAACAACGCAAAATATTTTATGCCCATATCAATTAAATGAGTAAAACCAAAGAGGATTGTGGATTCTTTACTTGAGTAAATTTTGTTAAGGAATAGTTTTATAAAGGTCAAAGCATGAGCTCTTTGTCTCTCATGTTGTTGCTAATGGAAAGTTCCACTGCAGATAGCATCACAGCAACTCCCCTACCCAAGACAAATAGAGATGGGTCTGAGCATTCTTGCATAAGTTCGGAAAAGGTTGAATTTGGATTCAAAATTTGCAGCTCACCCTCCTCTCCTTCACCAATGAAGGCCACATCCCTAAATTCAAACTGACCCAGGGTTTGGGGCAAAGTTGGAGCTGAGCCTGGTTCCAGTCTGTGCAGTTTCAACCCATCTTTGAAGGTCCAGCAGTCGAGGGACGGGCTTAACTTAAAGAAGTTTGAGACTTCTCCTGAACCTCCTCCTCCTCCTTTCTAACTACCATGGCTGATTCTTTCATAATCTTGGAGTAGAAGAGGATTTGGAGCCCCGTTTGTTAGGTGAGGTCTCTCAGAAGTGTTCCTGCCCTGCTGAGCCTCCCCAGTGGACGCGGTGGTTATGAGTGCTCAGCACATAGAGGAAAGCAGGCCAAGCAAAGTCTCCTCCCCCGGCTGGCTCTGCTCACCTCTTGTCTCCATTCTTACTTCTCTATATGTGTGCTGGTTCTGCTCCATGACTGGGAATCCTATTATTACAGTAATAGTAGTAATAATAATAATAACAACCCAACTGGGAACTCAGAAACCTACATCTGGAAAGTTAAGATGTAAAGACTGTTCTGTTTTACTTGTACTTTTGGTTGCTTATTTTTACGACAGATCTACTTTTCAACAAATGTTATCTCCTTGCCTGTTATGACATATTGGAAAAGAGTAAACAAAGCCATTAAGTCATCATCTCCCATCTTTCTGGGCATGTCAGATCATTTTGGAGGGGAGATGGGCAGGGAAGCAGAGAGCATCCATTCCCTCACTTGTGAACTCCCAAGGGATTCTGCAGGTCATTGCCTTTTCATTTGGGGAGGTTTGGAAAAGGGAAGAGGACACAGTGACAAAGTGTGGGTATCTCAGAATACTCACATGTGGTTGATGTTTCTGTCCTCAGCAGATTCTGTTCTGAAATTGCTGTTTCAGGAAGCTATTGACATGGGAGAAGGGGAAACTCGGCCAGGCTGGGAGCCTTGATGAGAATATGCTCTGGGAGCCTGACTTGCATGAGATGTTGAAGATCGCTGGTTTTAAAACACTCGAGAAAACAGGTGGCATCTTGTCTCTACGGACTGACCTCCCACTTGTTGGCTCACACTGGGTTTTGGGTGTTGTCCTGCTCCTGGCCGTGCTGGCTGTCCGGAGCAACACAGCACGGTGTGTTGGACGTGCCTTTTTACTTGGTGCCAGAAGGAAATAGTGTCTGTTCCAACTGATAGATAGGATTCTTTTTCCTGACATACAGCATTGCAAGCTATAATTTATTACCTGTCTCTGCATTATCACTTTTCTAGATTTCCCTTCCATTCAACTGCGTGTGTTCGGAGGCACGTGTGCCCTCCCAAGCTCAGGCTCAGGTTTCTGGCTCTAACTCCCACCTTCCATAAATGTTATTTCAATACCATCAGTAGTAGCTCTGTTTCCCCTGTTTCCGAATCTATTCTGTGTTTAAATAATTTGTTCTTCAGGTCATCTTTAAGTCCTTGATGATGATGTTATTCAGTTGATGAGGTTAACTAAGACTCCTGCAACTCCCTATATTATGAGACCTCGCCTCAATCGTTAATTTTGGTCTGGGGTTCAGGTAAAAGGCTGCATAATGCTACTGTGGCGTCCAATTTGTATACCAGCCACTGGAAATGTAATTTGGTTCTTTTTCACAAGGAAGGCTTATACTGTTAAGAAACATTACGTAAGTGGCCAGGTTTTCTAATACTTCAAATAGGTTTTCAGTTGAACTTTAGGAAAGAGAAGATGGGGGAGTGAGCCTTCGCAGAGATTAACTGGCCACCTGCCTCTCTAAGGAGCACCCTCCATGGCGACTGCTGTAGGATGCTGAGCTTTCTATGCCTTTTCCAGCCGTGCAGGACATCTGGATACCGTATGTCAGACTTTCTGTTGGTGCTTGCAGGTGCTGAAGAATCTTAGCTGTAAATGCGCTTGTCTGCAGACTCTTGCATTAAGGGGCAAGATGTCCCTTGCAATAACTTTTGAAATTAAGATGCTGTATGATTTGGGGAGTTTTAAGTGTTAGCGTATTCTTGCCACTTGAAAGAAGTGACATAGCCGAACTCTTTACTGGTCAGAGTTTTGACATCAGTCTATCGCTGGTGAGTGTGTTAGAGACCTAGGTTTGGGCTGTCTTTGCACATCTTTATCCGTTATCTTCTAGCAGAGACTGTGAATCTGTGGACATGGCTTAGTCACCATGAGATTAACTTCGGTGTTAACCGTCAGCATCTCAGCTACTCCTCAATATTTGCCCATGCATGCTTTTACCCTGGAGTAAAAGTACATCAGCTTTTGTTCTTGGAGTAACAGACAGCTATAAAGATCTGTAAATTCCGTTTACACAATGGTATAAATTGTGTTTATCTCACTGAAACTCCTCTATATGTCCACACCCCTTGCAAGATTGCATACGTTGGATGGATCCACCAGACTGTACAGGGGACATGAAGAGAAAAGCTTTGTATGATTCATGATACAGGACTTCTGTGCTCAGAGTTTTCTGATTTAACCTCCTCCCATCAGTTTACTTGGAGCCACTCTGCAACTAGCCTATTGCACAATGAGCCAAGCCAGCACTAGTTTCAAAACATCTTGGATCTTTGAATCAAGAACCACAGATTTAAATCATGTATCTCACCTTCAGACAATGTGCAGCAAGTCAAAGTTTGTACTTCTGAATAGAAAGGTAATATAAGACATGTCTGAAAAAATGTGCAAAAAATCAAAGGAGTTACAGCTAAGCCTAGACACTCCCTTTGCAAGCTGAGAAAAATGCCTTTTCTGGGGAACACTGCTAAGAAATTGGATGTCTGCCTGTCTCGTTTGTTTAGGGGGTGGCTAGTCACCTCAAGTGCCTGACTTCATGCAGCTTTCTCTGTCTTCTCTAAGGCTGGTTCAGAATTGGTGCCCTCCTTAAGGCAGTGCTAGCCCTTGAAAACTTCTGTGGTCTCATTTGTAACTCTTAAATAGTTAATTCATAGAGTTAGTTTTTATTTTTTTTTTAATTTAATAGTTAACTCTTAAATAGTTAATTCATAGAAGAACATAACCCACTGCAACATGTTGCTACCATATTTTATTATATATTATATTGTAGACAAGAATTGATTTCAGGAACTGTTGGTTACCTCCTTGTGTTAGTATTTTGGCATTTGACTGTTCAGAGAACTATCTGAAGCTCACCTTCCTTGGATGATGTATTTCCTACATTTGTCTGTAGAAAATACCTCTATTTTATCTGTATCTGGAACTGACTTAGGTGGCTTTCTGAATATCATGCAGAGTTATAATTTGCTTGGGCTGTGAAACTTAAGCCTTTAAAGTACACATGCTGAGCACTTAAGGAAGTTTTAGTGTCCTCTTTTCCTGGGAAACAGGAGTCTACTTATTAGGTGCAAGACACCTAGACTCAAAAGCCACTGGTCATTCCCTCAGGTCATCAGCTTCACTAAGGCAGCTCCAATTACCTTAGCAGAATAGTATCACTCATAACAACCTAAGTAAATCAGGAAGTCACTGAACAAGGGAAGTAATTACAGCTTCTTTCAGTACTGAAAAAGCAACCTGTTCTTTTACGACCCATCAAAACCATGTGTTTGCCTTTAGTGGTTAAAATAAAGGGTGTGCAATTTGGGAATAATCCAGCTATGAAGTTTCCTTAGTAATTGGCAAGTCCTGAAAGGTTTTCACTTCTGCAATTTAAAGGTGGTGAGCATGAGATTAATTTAATTTTCTTTTAGATTAGCCTTTAAGGGACACTACAAAACCAAAGAATGACATTTTCAAATGGCAAACCCACATTTCACCCATTTGACATAAAGATTATTTTGTTAACTACCTTTAAATTTCATTTATGATGTGATTTAGTTGTGCTATAAACCAGAATGTCTTTCCTTGTAACTGTATCAAACATCCAGAATTCGAAAAATATTTGCCACTTTTGTAAAAAGGTCTGACATGTTACTCAATCCTAATGGTAGTATTATCAGTTTACGCAACTCACTCTTGTTTTTCCATCTTCATTTCAACACACCCATTCATTTGATTCAGATTCAGCTGATTCTAGGTGAAAAAAATGACTTGTTTGCAATAAGTCTACATGCATTTTCATGAGCCAGTTTTCAAATGCTTGAGGTACAGGCACGTGCCATTGTTTTAATGGAGGGAGCTTTGGTAAATCTGAGGAGGAACCATCTCTTCTTTTTTCTCGGAAATAAGAAAGGCTGATCCCACATGGTACTTCGGGCTGTGCTTACACTGATCATATGAGTAATCTGGCTGAAATCAATGGGATGACTCAAAATGCTTAAAATGATGTGCATCCCTGCCCCAGGGCCAAGATGCAGGACGCTTAATGCCGGGGGAACGGTTTTTGCTAAATTGCAGTTTGTTCACTCTATTTTCTAGACGATATTTTAAAAGGAAGAATAACAAGTCCAACAGAATACTGCTCCAGACTTTTGGTAGGGAGAATGCTTAAAGGTCACGTCTGAATTTTAGTTTAAAAATTCAGTGGTTAGATCGTCACGTTGCATTGCTCTACATTTATCCAATACTTCTGTGTCAAATTTTCAATGTCGTATTAAGTAATTTACATGACAGAGGTGGCCTGTTGTTCTGTTACTGAACTCTCGATAAATCTCTGCCTGTTTCCTAGGTGTGGTTATCGCTAGTGAAGCAGATGGAGCATCTCCGGTAGACTGGGAACAAGCCCTGAGCTACGGAGACACAATCCTACAGGGAGGCACTTGGTGTTCCTGCGAGTGAAATACAACCTGAGAGCCTCTGTGCTTAGCAATCTGTTAGGGCTAGTGCAGCCTTCCCAACAAATAATCCTTCCATTTCTGATAGGCCAGAACCTTCCTTCTGCTGGAGAATTTGCACTAAGTTATGTATTTTTGTTTGCCACTAAAATATATAGAGTTTTGTCTTCTAAACTCGCCACAAAGGTCTTTCTGATCTAAGAGCAAGGGCAGCGTCAGCTCAAAGCAGCCATACTGTCTGCTAATGAGAATTTAAGGAGAAAAGGAAAACGTTAGCACCCCTGACTGCTGAGCAGTTTCCGAAGGCTCTGCAATCCTCTGCTCCCCACAGGCTGTCGGGGTATTCCCAGATCTGCTGCGTGTTCACTGATTCATCCTCTCCCTTCCTGAGACACCCAAATGCTTCCAAAGGGAGGCAAGAAACCAGGTCAGCAGAGTGGAATTAACCAAGGGAAAAAACACGTATTCTTATACTGGGAGAAAAGGGGAAAAGTAAACAGAGGAAAGTGGGAGTAAAAAATCAAAACAAACAACAAAAAAATCAAATGAAAATATCCATGGTGTGTATTTCAAAACCAACATCTGACAGCTGTATTACCTTCAGTGTGTAACATCCCAGCAGCTTCAATGAAAAAGCAAAGCTAATGATACGGGCTCTGAAAATCCCACATCCTAGCTATTTTGAGTTTACTCACCAGAGCTACTAGAATATCGCTGTGCTTTGTGTATGCTTCTCTTACTGGGAGAACAGTCTCATTTTGAGACACAAGCTAAGATGCTGGGAAAAAGATGTCAAAATACTGAAAGCAATGGGGTGTCCTACCTTTTGTGGACTTGTCCGTCAGGAGCTTGGAAGGAGGCCACCACCCCAGACCAGTGTCCCCAGGCTGGTGCGCAGGACTTTTAAAGGAGTATCTGGAGTTCCCCGTGGAGCAGCTGGACCAGCAAAAACCTACTGAAGCAGGTAAGGGAGAATTTCCTTTTGTTTCCACCTTTTAGCTCATAGCTTTGACCCTTTCCCTGTTCATTACTGGATTTTCTTTCTCAGCATAGGTGTACAGGCTCAAGACAGCCCAGCTCCATGAGCATTTATCCGCTCCTTCCGGATGGTTTCACCGCCTGCACCAAGTACCCAGGAGTGCAGCTAGCAGCTGCCACAGCTGCCAGCATCCTGGCAGACTCGGGTGATCCCAGCCACGGCCAACAAACTGCACATAGATTGATTTCACTCTCATTTTTGCAGCTCAGGCCAACGGGGAATGTAAACCGCACTGACCAAGCAAAGTTGGGGAAGTTGCCAGCAAATGCAGAAAAAAGGAAAGGAAGGAAGATGTGGAAAGCACAAGGTAAGAAAATGAATGCTGTTTTTTAACACCTAACATTTTCATTTGGGTCAAGCTTTGCAAAACTGTCAAACATCTATGGAAGCGACCTCCCGTTTTGTACAGAGTAGGACCTCAGATCAGTCCTTCAGTGTCTGGGTGGGGATTAGCTCAATGAGCTGTTTGGCAGTGGCACCAGTGGGTACAAACCTTAAAACCCAGCCATCGGTGCCATTTGGGGGGGTTGGTTCAACCCACTGTAGGTTGTGGTGCCAGTGAGGAAGTGGTGATTCACATCTAGATTCAGGTGGGGAAGGAAAGTGAGAACCTCCAAAGTGCATTTCCCCCACATTTTAAGAGCGTAGAGACCCAAGGGCTGGTTTTGACTCTATGAAGGTAAGCTTAGTCCTCTAGAGGGCATGGTTACACTGATTATATATTTAATAATTAACTAGTATTACCTTGGCTATCTGTTCACTTTTACCGGTGTAAATCAGGAGTAAAGTACTGATAGCAGTAGAGTTTCACCATCATTAAACCTTGTTGTAAAGTTTTCCACATACTCGCTCTTCTTGAGGAGGTTGATTGTGTATGGGCCAGAAGGTTTGGGTTTGGTCATTGGAGGAGCTTTCCAAGAGGCAGCTGTAATTCTTTCCTTGCTACCAAAATCCATTGTGAAAACCAGTGGATCTATTTTTCATGTGTTTTTGTGCTCCTGTGTTGGTTAATCCCTTGACAGCAGCCTGAGCTGGGTCTTCTGAATAGTAGCATTAATATTGGGTTTCCAGCATTGCAGTCCATCCTTATCAGAATATATGGCAGCTGCAGACACTAGATGGCAATTGTTCAGGTTTGGGGAATCTGGCTGCTGCACTCCCTCAGCCAAATTTCAAAGTTTACAGAACTGTGCAGATGTAAATATGGCCGCCATCTGTCCTGCTGTATGCGTTTCCCTGACGTGCACAGAGCAGAGATTGGAATCGGGGAGCTCATCATCCCAAGGAAGGTGCTGCACTACCTGATCCAAAAATCCACCCCCCCCCACTGAGGCAGCACAAAGTGTGCAAAGCCCTTTTAATCTGGAAGTCACATCTTTGTAGAGTTTAGGCAAGGCTTGCTTGTCTGTAATGCAAACACCTGCATTTTATTCGGTTTTACAATATTTAAATCCCCTTATAAAATAAACGGCTACTTGCTGGAACGTTACCCATGCTGCATGTCCAAGATCTGATGAATTTAAAAGCTATTTTCTAAGATGCTTTGGAGAAAGAGGACTGGAAACTGCCATCAGCTAGTGTTACAAATAGAGATGTATCAGACTATTTTTTGTGGCTCCCTTTGGCTTCTGAATACATTCCACATGCACAACACACTAAGATTTCTTTCTTGGGTCATTCATGGTGCCAAACCAATACCTAGGAACTGCGAAGTGTGTTAATCTGCACTAGTATGTTACCATCATTGAGCTGTGCCACACAGCATCCCTTTTCTTTAGTTAAATCTAGGAGTCATCCTTAGCCATTGCATCCCCCTTGTGCTGGGCCCTGGCGGTTATAGCGTGACATTTTCTCAATTAGCTCAAAAAAAAATAAAAACTCTGTTGCTTTTTTTTGATCTCTTTCTAATGATGGAGAAGGTGATGTTCTTAACTGGTTTAAAAGATACCTGCTGGTCTGTGGGTGAACCAGATGTTCCCAGGGCTGAATCTGTACTTCCCAGTTCAACACAGAGCTTTCTGGGGACAATATGATTTGTTGCCTTGCACAGATTTGTTGTTAGTGGGTTTGCAGGAAGAATACAGCCCAGAAGAGAGTCTACTCCCAGAGATTCGATGCTGACCTGGTGATCTGATCTTTCTCTGAAAATGGATTTGGATGTTCTAAGTGATATCCTGGGTCTCTCTTTTACTGCCAAGAAGTCATACACTCTGGGTCAGGTTTGTGAGACAACTGAAATAGCAATTGCTCCTGAAAAGCTGAAGCTGGGTTTTAAGCACAGGAAAACACCTCTTCATAGTTTAGGTTCATGCATCCAGTGAAACCTTCATTCTCCATTTTCAGATCAGAGCCAGGAAAAACTCTCCCTCAAAACAGGGAAAAAAAAAAAAGTAATTTTCTTTTCTGCCTTTTATCTTCATTTTTGGCTAATATTAGCATTTAATAGCAACATGCATTTCCTAAGAGAACTAACTTAGTTAACTTAACTCTTCCATTGGTTTCTTTGTGCCCAGCCTCTTTGTCTCTCCATCTCCACCTGCTGTGTCTGATCTTACTGCAGAAGTTTTGGGGGCAAGTGTATACTGTGTTTATGTCAGCAGGTCCCTGGTCTTAGTGTCTACCTTGAGTCTGTTACAGTGCTACTGCTGTTACCAGTAATAAATAACAACAATAGGAACCAGTTATGCAAAGCAAATCCTGAGGCTGCAGTTACATGGCCAGAGGCACTCACATTAGCTCTTTTGCAGCTAATCCAGATACCTCTGTGTTATGCTGTAGTCTGCGGTGCAGACATCCCTTGACACCGCTGTGGGCTGGATGTACTTCCCTGAGTTTTTGCAGCATACAGGAAAATGCAGCATGTAGGCCATTGGAGAGGAAGGAGGGGGTTGGAACGGGGTCGTGTTGGCTTTAGCGCTGGACGTGCTGTCTCAGATCATCGTTACGGCAACCATTTCATTCTAATTCATCCGTATCAGCCATTTTTAGGTCTTTTCAGCATTTCACTCTTGCCATCAGGCCGAAGAAGGCTTTGGCCACGCTTCATTATGCTTGGCCGGTGTCAGCAGAGGAGTGAGTGACACTGTTATCCAAGTCTATCTCTCCACCACAGTGCAGACAGCCAAGCGCTGTTGGCCCCAATGGATATTGCTCAGCAGATCTTTGTCAGGCTTGTTCAAACAAGATATGTTACCGTTGACCTAACAGCTAAAAGTTCATGCCTCTGACTCCAGGATACTTCTTGTCTTGGTGTCATTTGTTCATTGAAATAATTGGTTGTTGTAAGATTATCACATTAAGATCGATTTTTGTTTGTTTAAGAAGAATGGCATTGTTCTTAGTGTCGGATGCTTGGTAGGGAGTTTATTCTCTTGCTCCCTATTCCAGTGTGGGTTCGGGTTCACGAAAATCAGAGAATATAAGCCTTGAACAGAGCCAACTGCTATACAAACCTCCCCAAGCCTTTGCCAATTTAAGTCATTGCTGGCTAACACAGCTCAGGCTTCTTTTAAGTGAAAGGTGCCAATCACACAGAATTATGCAGTGGTTTTGAACAAAGCCAACTCACCTGTTTGCTGGAGACTTGAATCAGACCACCAAACGCATTCGCACTTAAGCCTAGAAATGAGCCAAACCCACAGAGTCCAGATCCAAACCTGGCTTGAGGCTCTCAAGGTCTGATCCGGATGGACTCTATGGCTTCTTTACATAAAACACCGTGAGGAGATCAAAGAGTAACTTCAAATTAGACCTCTGAGACATGACGGCACATCCAGTCCTGGTTCAGAGCCACCATGGAATATGACCTAACCAACTTCTCATCCTCCGGACAAATGAATTTACAGGTTTTGTTCTGATTTGATCTATTTTTGATGACTTCAGGGGTTTTACTTTCCACTTCCTCAGTTCCCAGCTCCATGCAAGATCCTAGATCAATTCAAGCATTGCACATCAGAACTGATGTTGACCCACCCTAATTTCACAATGGTTTCTTTACATGTCAAGCAGCATGCATTTTGGATCTGACATCCAAAGTAGCTGTTTCTCTTCATATTTGTTGACTGATTTCAGGAGAACTGGCTGTGCTGGGAATACAAGGGAAAAGGTTAAATTTCGTCAAGCATTTTTTTAAAGAAAGCTTAAAAACTAGCATTTGCTGTGGGGGCTGATAAGCAGGCCAGTGCATCTTATTTTCACCTTCTGAATGTCAGGTTCAAACCTAACACAACGAACAAAACCCATCATTCCAAGCCAGAAACACTACACGCTGGGCAGCCTAACACATTAAATTATTTTGTGGGACATCCTGGGAGCCGAGATCCTGTCTTCTTTGTAGAAATGCTCTAAGAGATCATAGTGCTTTTCACAAAGGGCTTTGTCTTTGAGTCTGCAGTCCTAATGTTTCCGGGATCCAAAGCACTGGCAACCAGACACCCAGCATAGCGCAGGAGGGTGGTAGCCATCCTGTAAAAATGTAATTTCCGAAGCAGTGTGACTTCATCAAGCCAAGCAGTTCTGCAGAAGGGTGCGTGCGGAGGTTCCCTGTGAAGGCAGGTCAGGGATGTGGCTATAGGACTGTGGAATCTTAGCATTTCCGAGTTGAAATTCTTATTACTATGTTTTCAAATTTCCTTTCAAGTGCCTAATTACCAACAGCCAAACCAAACTAGCTCGAAGCCCTAACTCTCTGTCCATCCACAGCCTGACAGCATTGCCAAGCGATATTCTGTTACACTACTTAGTACAAATTATTTTCTATCCCTTCAATGTATTTCTAGTTTTAAAGAATACGTTTTCTTTAGATTCTGCTTTGCTTTTCAATCCTTCAGAGTTTACCTCTGTGGAGTCCCTTGCCATCTGAGATCAAGGGCTAATTTTTTCAGGTCAGTTTGTGGGAATTTAGGTAAATAAGTGGGTATTCCCATAAATCATGTATTTTCAGAGGTCAGTGAAAGTGCATGTATCTCCATCGCCTCTGGAGAGATATTTTAGCCTTAGTTTCTTGATAAATCAATTAAACTTCCTTTTGCTGACAAAAGCGAGAATAGCGCTGTTCGCCAGCTCATGGCACACACATTTTGCACGGGACTTTGAGAATGTGGCCGCCTTAATCCCATTCCCCAGAGTCTGTCCTGAGTACCTTGGCTTGACCAAATTCCCTCTTCCTTGAGTGGCAGCTTGAGCTGTGGAAGGAAAGCAGTGGGGAACACCACGCAGGAGGAAAGTTTGCAGGCACAGGGCGCGCTCCCTGCTGCACAGGAGGCTCAGTCCCAGCAGAAAACCTTCTCTGCCTCCTGGCTTCCCCAGGACGTGGGCAGGCAGATGTGTGCCGTGTCCTCCTGCCATACCACGTGCAGGCAGGCACCGCGCCCCGCTTAGAAACACAACCGACTTTCATGGGAGGAGAAGCTGTTTTTGCATGAAGTGGAAAGGACCCGAGTGCAGAATGAGGACAGGGTGCGTGAAGCAAGGCATGCTGCCTCCAAAATCGGGAAAAAAAATACAGATGTAGAAACAGGTGTTCAGGATATGTCTTTCCCACCTTACATCCCTGTCCAAGCTAATCCACATTTGAGGACACAAAATACTGTAAGCATTCCTCCTTCTCCCAATACAACTGCATTCATTCTTCCATCCCACAGCTTTCAGCACCAGGCGTATTCCGTCCACACAGAGCATAGCTTGCATACCTCCTCGACCACAAACACACATCCTACTCATAGTCTTCCATGCTTGCGAGCACACGGCAAGTAGAGAATATTATACTTCACTTAGGTGTTGGCCACTGCCCCAAGGTGTGTGTGTGTTAAGCAGGAGATCCTCCTCATCACTGCCGGTTCTCCTCGGCCACACCAGTCCAGGCTGTACTGAATTGCTTCGTCTTTTACGAAACAGAGTAATCTGTGAAATAAAGTGAGAAACTGTGATTAGACACCTGTTGCATAAAATTTTGTTACATAAAAATGATTTTCACCTTCAGGTGGGAAAAAAGCTGTGAGATCGCACACAGACCTAACCCACAGGTGGGTGTACTCACTGAACTAAGGGCTCCTCCTGGACATAAGGCGAGTTGCGGTGTTTGCTGTGAGCCATCTAGTTATGCTTGATGAAGCTGTGAGTACATCAGTGCCTCTACACCTTACAGGGGAGGATCTGCATCTTTCTCTGCCCGAAACTGTGGCCTGATCAGAGTGTTTGACATGAAAATACTGTACAATTCAAATTAACATTAGTGAGGCATGACTGTGATTTTTTCTTTCTTTTTTTTTTTCTTTGTTCCTGGGTGATAGACACTCAGCTTTGTATTACAGCATTAATAAGTGTGGTTAATTCTTCGTGCTCTCAAGATATTGGAAAGTAGGTATCAGTAGGATGTGCCAGGTAAGGAATTGTAGCATTCACAGCACTGAGAGAGGTAGAAGGCTGCCTAGAGCCCTAGGGCATCCCTTTCTTATCATGGTATCATTAGTATCTGTACTAAAGTCTCCAGGAAGAGGCTGTGAGATGGAAAGCTGGAAAACACCTCTGTAATACCTGCACTGCAGGCAGTATTGCCTCTGACCTTCAGAATATCAGGCTCTTCTTGTTTACGCGCTCCTAGCTGAGGCACTAGTAGGATTTGGCTGCATTTATGGCTACAGCATACCCCAGAAAAGCCATTTTGGGGCACAGGCCCAGTGGGAATGCTCTCTGCAGGCTGTGCCATAACTTATTGCTTGTTTGGGGGACAAAAAATATACTGTCAGTCCTCTCCTGCTGCTGCCTAATTCAGCAAGTGAGGAGAAAGGCCAGCATTTCACCTCTTCCCCCAGGATGTGATCCCTCTCTGCCCATCCAGGCCCTGGGGAGCCTTTCTTTACGTCACGCCTGAGGATCTGTGTGGGTGTTGGGTTATTTCAAGTAACATTACTGATGTAACGATTAGATGAAACAGGAGGAAAAAATTGGAATAAATTTAGTTTCTGTGGAAAAGCTGCTCGTGGATTTGGCCCTGGCTGGAAGTGGCTGGCAGTGGCAGAAGGGCTGCGAGCTTTGGGCTTCAGCAGACTTTTAATTCTCATTGACTGATAGTTCGAGGGACACACTGAAGCAGTTCACATGTCCTCCAGACCTCTTTGCCCATTCTTTTGGCATCTAGCAGAGCTGCTTAGGGGTCTGAAGCTGTGCTGGAAATGTGCAGCCAGTGAGTCTCACCAGTAATTTTACCATTTCACCCTGCAGATCTGACCTCTTTTAAGAGTGATTTGATGTTTCTTCAAGCAACACCCCGTCCCTATGAAGAAATGCCAACAGAGGAGAAGTTTCAAGCTTGCTATTTTTATTTAAACTGTTGGAACAGTATGGACATAATGTAAGTAACTGGACCAGCCAACAGGGTGTCTGTCAGTCAGTGACTCAGTCTTCAGATCAGACAGATGCAAGCCCATATAAATAGGTTCAGCCCAAAAGTCATGATAATAAATAATTTATTTTTGTACATTTCAAAACACCAGATACAGTAAAGTGAGTGTTTTCTTTGGAAGCAGACATTACTGGTCGGCTGTATTTGCTTCCCACACCAGCAATAACATGTTCTGAATGAGCGCAGGGAGACTCCGACCACCATTCTGCCTGAGCTTACTTGATGCTTGGTTGAAGGCTGCTAAGTCTTAGGAAATCACTCTGAGATAAATTAATGAACTGTTTTGAAGCACGTGGCATCGGCAGGTTTGCACTCTATCACTACGAACACTAGAGAGGGAAAGTCAGCCAGGTGGATGTCCAAAGAAATCTGATTTTAAGATGTTTTTTTTTTTCTCATCATATATGTTGTCTTAGAGCTGAGTCAGACACAGTAGATGAAATATCTCCCAGGACATTTAAAGACGATTTTAGGTAATGGGAACTGCCATGTATATCTGGGAAAAGACAGACGTGGCAAAATAAGCCTCTTTTCCACTCAGATAAGATGTGGAAACATGGAAACTTGACAGGGAATGCTCTTACAGATGCTGTCCTTCATCCAGACTCCTTTCTTTTTGATCGAGGTGCCACTCTTCTGTTAAGAGTGATGAGAGAGCCTAACCAGGCATCTCTCTAAAATATTTCTGCCTGGAGTTTAAAAGGTGCTTTGAGATCTTTTTTGTGTTACCAGAGGATACATCAAGGTCCCTGAACAGGTCTCTTTTATTAAAGGAGACGTCTTACCAGGACTGCTCTGGGCAAAGCTGTGGTGCAAGCTGGCTCTTCGCTGGGACTCTGCTTCCTAACCCAGCAAGCAGGGCGCAGGTTGCAGGCTTCAGGATGTGGGACAGCCTCGAGGAATGTGTCAGAAGGATAGCAAAGACGATACTCTTGTCCTTGGTCATCTTGTCAAGCAGGACTGTGCAGGATGGGAACCGTGCCTTGATGAAGTCAGGGTGTTCAAGATGAGGACGCCAGCAGCTTGCTCCAGCGGGTCTGCGGGAGCTCCGAGAGCAGTCAGTTATGCTACAGGGCCAAGCGGGCTGAAAAGAGCCTATACCTACAAATTCATGAGGCAGGTGTGAGTGAAACAGATGATCTGTGATGTATTAGGCTGTATATCATATGGTCGTGGAGTAGTTGAGAACCCTTTTGGTCTGACTCAGTCATTTTAGTATCTTACCTGCTCATAGTCTCACTGTCTGTGTGCTACATAAGATTCTATATAGGAGCAAAAATATATGCACAGAAATGCAGATAAGGTTTCCAGACGTTTCAAATACTTTATGGAAGTTGTATTCGAAACAGAATGTATTAGTAAACTGGATATGACCTGGTTAGGAGAAAGGAAAAATAAAACATGCGGCATCATGCAGAGCATTTTCCGAGACAGGTGGTCTCTCCGTCCGTCAAACAAACTCTTACCCATGCACCTATCTTTGACAATGAATAATATGAGCTATCGTTCAAAACTGTAGCCCAGATCTCTATTTAATGTGGGCATTTAGGAGGGCTTACAAATATGTTTATTTATTTTTAATATCCTCTAGCTGTTCACTTACTGTTTTTATGTGATCAAGGAGAAAATGCAAACTGCTTTTCTCACCCAACTCCGAGTGTAACTTGGCAGATGTCTGCAGCATCTTTGGATACAAACCTGGGGTAATGCACACCCTTATTTGCAGCAGCCCTGTTCACATATTTGCATTTATAAATTAAGATGTTGATGTGTCTGAATTTACAGATCAAATGCAGCAAGTTTACTAGTAAAAAGTGAAAAGCTTTTTGTAGCTGCTAACTCTGCAAGCTTCGAGTGGGTTCTGCAAGTCAAAGCTTCTTAAGCATTTATTAATAGTAGCAATAAAGGTCCATCAGGTTGATAAGCATAGAGACTTCTTGTTTTCCCCATACAGCCTACAGTTAGTCATGCAAGTAGCCTTACAGAGCTGATGGGTAAGAAGGAGCAGTTTTTAATAGTCATCACTCCCTTGGGTACAACTACACTTCCAACACCTGCAATGTCTAGCGAACACCTCTGCCAACTAAAACACCTCTCTTCAGAAGAATAACTAATACTTTAGAATAACGATTAGAATAACTAATATTTCTTTGGAAAGTTGAGGATTAGGTTCACGTGTCCTAGATTAAAGCACCTGAAGGATCAAAGCCATCTTCAGCAGTTTTGAGGCTGTTGGAAGAGATGGAAGGGAAGAGTATGGAGTGGGTTGCTTTCATTTTAGGTCCTTTGTCAAGGCAACAGGAGGGCAATTGCAGGTTGGGGTACTGAAAAATAAATAGCAAAGCAGGTACAATCACTGACAAAAGCTCTTACAAACCAGGTGCTCGGGCTGGAGGCTCAAAGCTATCAAATACTTTGTCAGATTCAGCAAGCTGGTAAATAAAGAAAAGGTTCTTCCACATAAATCTTTGGAGCTGATCCTCACAAAGAGTGCTTTCAGCCCGAGCTCCTACTTCAATACACGACGGTTGTGGGAGAGAACAGTGAGTCTTATTTACGCATCCAGCAGCAGTTTATGACGGGCACCATCTCATCTCAAGGGTCTGACATATGTATGCATCGCTGTCCAATTTGCAAATTCTTGCATCTAAAATTTTAATAAGCTCTTCATTTGATTTCTTAATGTTTTTCACAGAAAGTGAACGTTTTTCCTGGCAGAGCAGGGACTGTAAGCTCTTTTATCTGCACCCCATAAAGGGCTGGGATGTCTCTTTGAGTTTGGCCAATAATTTGAAAGTAATCCAGATTTTGTTTTTCCTGCAGGTTTAAATGAAAAGTGAATGTTTTAAGTGGAGGAGTAAGAGGTACATTGAATTTGGAAATATGACCACAGCAGCAGCAGAGCTCTGGAAAAATTCAAGGAGTTATTAAAATCTTTAAAACGCAATTGTTTAGAAATTAGGCACTTAGTTTAAAAATGACGTTTTGGCAAAGCTGGGTGACTTACCCTTCCCATCATATATTACATTAAACCTCTGCTGTATGGCCAGTCTTAGATGGCCAACACCCAGGAGTGTCCCATGGTTGGCTCAAAACACACCAAATGACCACACAACAGTATTTCTACCCATTGCTCATCAGCACTTGAGGACAACTTGGTGCTTGATTCTAAATTACTGGAAACAAAAGTGAATTTCTGCCCATTAAATTGTTTGGTAGTAGGTCTGAGTCCTTGGAAAGGGAGGCCACTGAAGCAGATGAGCTTTCTGTCCCATGATAGAGCAAGCATCCTGAGCTGAGCAGCTCTGAGTTTCTTAAGGCTGAGCTGCTTCTCTCACGCTGGAGGAACAGAAGAACATCTGGTCCTAGCTACTGTTTTTCAACTGGATCATCCTGTGCCTCACTAAAATGAATGAGAAACACATGCAGGCTATATTTTCAAAAAGTTGTATTTCATTGATGCAACTAAAGTAGTGATTTTCACATGCAATTAGATACACAGATGTAGACAAGCAACAATTTACACACACACTACATTTCCAACGAGGCCCTACGTACATTCCCATATGCTTTACACATGCAAAATAAGCACATGGTGAGGAGGCATGGGAAAGTATTTACATGTGCAATTGTATCTTCCCACAGCAATGCCTGGGAATTAGAAAGCACTAACTTAGACAATATTTTGGATGTAAAATCTGATGACACTTTCAATTCTGTTCTGCAGGCCCCACTATAAATAACAATAATTATTAATTATGATCTGCCTACAACAGCACTTCAGCAGGCACTTTGCAGATAGGCCAGAGACTAGGAGCTCAAATCACCCTTGTGTTATTGTATTTTCTAGAAGTGTTTTGGAACAGACATCAGTGTCCAAAGCCCATTAGAAGCATGCTGTATGCAGACATCTCCGAAAGATTGATGAAGAGTGAAAAAATGAGGAGCAATGCCGTACACCAAGACCAAAACATTCAGGAGATACAGGTCAAGACTGTAAAAACTGTGAGATTTTTTTAATTTGTCTTTTCTAACGGTAACACATCTTGAGTCCTTTCTGAAAAACTATGTAAATGTGTTCTTTTTGAAAAAGCTACAAAACAAAGTACCACTTTCCCAAAAGGCTATTTCCTAGGCAGCAGGCTGAGTCTCTGGGAGAAGCCAGGCAGCCCAAGAGCTGGCATAGCAGCACATCTCGCCTACAGGGCCTTTCTGATCCTCTTCAGCCTCCCTGTGTCTTAGTTCTCCAGGTGGTAGGATGGGTCTATTAGCACCTTATTACTCAAGGTATATGAAAATAAAGGCAGGGTGTGGTGGGATAAAGATGCGCTAATGGAAGTCAGTGAGAGAAAAACTGCAGTTCTAACAAAATACTTTTTGTCTGTTTATTCTTTAATCCCAACAACAGGCTCTTTAAAGAGCAAATTGGTCTGTGATGTGGTCTAGGACAGACCTGTAAGAACCACTGAAAGATACCCAAACGCTACTGCCATTGAAGTATTTTGTCTTTTAAAGAGCAGAGAGCACGCTGCTCCAGCTCTTGAATGCCTACTACCATGGACCCAGCATAGTGAGCTTGCTCAATCTACCAGAAGTCTTCAGTTTAAGAGAGGGAGGTTTGTGTCTCACTGTGGTGACTGTGTGATGCCTTGACCCATGTAGTGATGTGGTCTTTAAAACATACTGCTCATCTAGGAGGCACAAACATGCATGCACCAGCCACGCAGGGAGAGAGCAGTGAGGCCTCTGGAGAGTAAGACTGAGGCCAGTGGCAGGAGCTAAAGGTCGTCTTCTTGAAGCTGGGCCATGGAGATGGCATGGGATGGCCCTGGAGAGGGCCCTGGGACAGCAAAAAGCCATGGAGAGGTGAGGGACAAGTGAGGGCAGGATGCTGGGGCAGAGGGTGGGAGACAGGAGCTGGGGTGCAGGGTCACGAGTCGCAGCCGCCGAATTTCCAGCAGCTGGCTGCTGAGGGGCACGGGCCTTGCACCAGCAGCTACCTGCTCGAACCCTGGCTGAGAGCTTGCAGCAGACTTCCACTCCTTTTTCAAAACAGACCGTATATGTGACCCCTTCAGTCCTTGTTTCTATTAACAGGCTAAACAAGTTCTAAGTGCCAACATACTGAAGAAGTGGAAAAGTTAGTTTATAGAAGGGAAAAACGGGGAAGGAAAAGAAAAACAAAACCCAAGTTATTTCCACAATGTTTGCATTCCCATGTCTTAACCACAGTAGTCCCAGTACACGGATTTTTATGGTGCATCTGAAAACCAACCACAATGCAAAAGAAACTTCAAAGTGTTTAAGGAAAGGAAAGCTGAGAGGAAGAAGCGTGGAGGGAAGTCAGACAGCAAGGAGCAGAGCACGAGAGCATTGCCGGGGTTTGCTGCCTGCCTCCCAGCCAGCACCCCACTGGGCAGGGGACCCAGCAAAGCAGCGTGCATTAAGGACAGGGAGGTCCTTATGATTCTTAATTTCAGATTTTGAGTTCCCTTGTGGCAGGTTGAAATAGCAGGGCATGACCAAAATACATGTAGGTGTAACTTCACAACCGGCCCTCTGGTGAAAACAGCACAGGCCCTGGTGCTGTGGGTGTAAGAGGGGTGGGAGGTGGCGGAGGGTGATGCCCACCTTTGCTCTACCTGCTGGCTATGCTGCAGATGGAGAGGAGTGGGCAGGGGCACCTTTGGGCTTACCTGGGCTATACAGGCATGGAAACGTGGAATGCTGATAGTGTGATGGACTATGTTTAATAGCCTGAAGGGATCGGCGCATTTATTTGCCATAAACCAGTATAGCTATGAACCACAAAGGCTGCAGCAGCACCTACATGCTCGTCACCCACATGAGATAATTTGTTATCAATAGCATATGTCCATTGAGCGGCCTGGTGTATTTGCAGTTAATAAATTGCTTTATGGTCATGGGCTGCATGTCCAGTGACTATGGGAATTAGGTTTAAACATCACCCTACCTGCTAGGTTATGATCTGTGCTGTTACACGTGAGACCTGAAGGCTCATTTCAGCTGGTGGGAAGGTCTGCGCTGCCTGTGTGCGTTGAACTGCGCGGGGGCTGCAGAGTGCAGCAGGGCACTCTGGCAGAAGCCTGCCTGGGCGAGAGGCAAGGAGTTGTGAGAGTTGCCTCTGCAGTGATTTCTTCTCGGAATAATACCAACACCTTCTTGTAAGTACCTGCTATCCAACATTCAAAGAGTCTGACACCAAGAAAATGGATTGGGTTTAGGAAATGTGATACTAATTAGCAGATACCCGCAAAAGACCTCTAGTCAGTTTGGCTCCTCGACAAGTGGAGCCTAAATCCAGATGAGTGCTCACAGCACTAGTAAACCGGGCTGATCTGTGCAGGAGTTACTCGGCTAACTGAAAGGTAGCCAAGTGCAGTCAAGTATATTCTAAGCAACTCTTATTTGTATTCAGGATTCAAGACTTTCTGGGAAAATTTCCCAAATTAAATGGAAAACTAATTCCTTTAAGCCACTTAGGCATGACTGACATGACAAATGGTGAAGAGGCTACCTGGAGCTGTCACTGCCCGGCCTCCCAGCTCAGCATGTTCAGCTCTGCAGCACCTCTTTGTAAATGACTGGGGTTACTGTGCTTTTTTAAAACCTTTGCTTAATCCACAGACCAGAGCAAGACTCTCAGCTGACTGGAAACAGCATAATTTTATCAAAACCAGTCAAGAGGTAGCAGGGTGCATCATTGCAGAATCTGGGCCACTGTGTTCTTGTGATTTTTTCTGTGGCTTATTTTATTGCATTACACAGTTTTTCACTTAAGGATTGTAATGCCTTTCCCTCGTGGTTTTGGATCTAGCAGCATGCATTGCTGCAGAGAGCACGTCATCAGTGTGAGCACTCTGTACCGTAGTCTCACACAGGATCAATATGATTTTTATTACATTACTGTCAACTTGGCTTCAGTAAAGGTTACAGATCTGCTGTCTGGGACATTGTATGTCTTCAGTGTAGGAGACAGTCTTTGCCGTAAAGGTAGTCAAAATTATTTGAATTTGAATATAGTGCATTGAATTAGTGTAAGCAGGCTCTCTGAAGAGCATCCCGAACCACCCAGCTCTGAATTTTCCTGGTGTAACCAGGAGGAGTTTCACATCTCCATCCTTTCCACCAGCATCACTGTGTCCCAGTTAGCACTGACACTGCATCACATCTTTGTAGGATGTCTGGATGTCTGAAACCCAGAAAGAGGACTCGGAGTGTATTTTGGGATGCACAGTGAGACCAGGAGCCTGGGTTAGATATTTCCAGGGTAAATAATTGCAGCATGCATGCGTTTGGCTGTGCAGTGCGTGCACCGCAAGGCTAGTGCAGCTGGGATGTTACAGACTCAAGGTCGATGTGCTAGACAGATTTGCAGTTTGCACTCCAGTTTCCATCTCAGGCACGTGGGCCTAACGGCACACATGCTCCGGGAGCGCGTACCCCTCATCCATCTGGGATTCCCTGTTCAGAAATACAGCAGCTCTGAATTTCCATTTTGAGGCTCATGATGCTGCGGTGCATCGTGGCTCTGAGGCTTCCCCGCTTCCTACCATCACTCCTGCTTGCGGGGCAGCATTTGAGGATAGTCAATGTGATCACCAATACTCGTATATTCCTGTAGTCCATTTTCCACCACAGCATCCTCTCCAGGCACGTGATAACAGCTGTAGTCGCTGAGCTCACAGAAAGCTGGCCCAAGCAATGCCGCAGGCAGATGCTGTAGCCTACTTCCCTGCAGTGGTCCCGTCCCGGTGCAGAGCTCCTTTGCTTGCTGAGATTTTTGTCAACACCTTAGCATTATTAAAATGTTGTTTTTAAAGTCAATTTCCTTTTCTTTTCTTTGTAGTTTATAGAGTGTTGCTGAAGAACTTCTCCCAGGCTAAAATGAGGATCAGTTCCAGGTTTCCAATCATATCAACAGTAGGATCATGATTTATTTCTAAGGTGCCTATGTAATTACCCATACCCCACACACACCTCCCGTTCACACTGAGTTTCCCTGTAGCTAATGAGTCTTCCCAGAGAGGAGGAGGACTGGCTGGTTCACTGATCCCCGTGCAAATGAATGAGCTTCTAAAACAAATCCAGTCTCTTTGAAGACTCTGTGTCCCAAAAGCCGTCAGCCCTCATTGTAAATATAAATGGCTCAGTTGTCTTAAACTGATTTTTTTTTGCCAAGTTTTGCCAACAGCATCATGTTGGTGTTCTTTTTTTTTCCACTATTGTTGTTTTGGTCAAAGCGTTGATGGATTTATTTTACCTTTATAGCTTCTGTCATCTATACCAGCATGTTTCCTATACAAGGCAGTGGAGCCAAACTTACAGCCCCAAAAGATAATACAAAATATTTGGATATCCGGATCCAACCCACGCTGGAAATGTGTGGAGTGGTGAGTATGTTTTGAAATTATGAAATGCTGCCTTAGCTACCAAGCTTAAGTTAAGTTTCTTTGCTGCACACCGATGGAAAGAGCCCTGTCAAGCAAAAAGCATGTTCGGATATCTCTGTGGGATTACAGTTTTGCACAACTGGGCTGTACATTACAGACAAGTGAAGCAAAACAGTACTTCTCTGGGGACCTCGAAAAGTTCGAAGGGACCACTCGGTAGCCTCGTAGAGTAGCCAGCTTGACAGCAGCCCTGTTGGTATGAGGTAGCTCAGCTCTGGGTTTGAGGGTGAATCTCACCACAGGACCACGGCAGCTGCTGAGCAGGGTGCAGGCTGCGGACAGACCACGTGCAGAGCAGCTTGGGGCTGCTGGTGTCCAGGCAGTCTTTGAACTCTGTCTGAAGCGAGCTGTGCATTGGCCCCCAGCATAAATTAGAGCAGCACAGAGACTGTTATAAATTACAGGATGGCTCTAGCCCCAGAGGCAGGCACACATCTGGCCACGCTCCCATCGGGGGAGCAGTGCTGGAGGTATTTGCTTGGCTCTGTCTCGCAGTCGGACTTCCCTTCACTGGGGTGATCGTCTCGGGTCTGGTTATACCAGGGTTAGGGTTCTTGAGCTATGAGAGCTGGGAAGTCATTTCTGTCTTTTCTGGACATCATAATTATGATAGAAAGTGTTCTTAGCTTGCATGCCTGGCTTCTTGCCTGCGTTGAGCTTACTGACCAGCTTGTCCCAAGAGGGATCACCCTTGTGTCCCCATCACCAGCAGCTGTCTTCTGGATTCCTTAAAAAAGGAGCTGCCCCAACAGTGGCTTCTTTTCCTCCTAGTGTGAGGATCAAACCCAGGGAAATCGTATTCAGTTCTAATCCAAGTAATGTGCAGTCTGAGTTCAGACACCTTCTGCTGACGTTGTAGAACCTTTGCGCTGGGCCACGCTTAGCAAAGAGGCTGGAAGGAGGGCAGATCACCCAGAACAGCAGCCTTTTGCATCCTCCTGCCCTCCCTGTGCAGTTGTGAGAACAGAGCAAGCCCTTTATGGGGCTTTATAGTTAGCCCAACTAACTGGTGGATTTTCGCATTGCTGTGAAACACTTAATTCACTCTGCAGGTAATTTGGCTACTCCTGAGGATGAAAACCCTTTTAAGTATGCTTCCCCATGCACAGTTCATGTGGGGAAGGAAGAGCAAAGGACAGTGCTTCGCAGCCTGGGTGCTCACCTTCACTGGTGAGCAATGAAACCCCTGGCCAGAGCACTGGCAGTGCACAGCTCTGTTTCCCCTATGAATTAAGCAGTAATGAGCCTTTACACTGGCTTTCTGCTCAGGAGCAAAGTTCACCCTGTCATTTCAGTGCCTCCCAATATCCCAAAATTCTTCAACTGGCCAAGAAATGATGTGGAAAAAATGGGTAGAATTGTCTTTGCTCTATGTTCACATATATTACTATAATTTTAAGTTATTTAAGCTAATGTATCTCCTTTTATAAGTGTAATACTTAACATCAGAGATTACTTTGGATGGTTAAGTGTTTGAGGTCTGGATAAAATGCCCTTACTGATGGAATCTGGTCAATCTGAGAGCTAGGCTCAATCCCCGTCCCAGACGCCTTAGAGATGCTGCTGTAAATGCCTCCTGTGCTAAAAAAAAAAAAAAAGGGAACATGTTTCCAAGAAAAGGAAACATGTTCAGTTTCTACCTTCTCAGCTTCTTCAGCTAGGAAATGGGGTTTTTCACACAAAGACCAAGTCACTGACTTCTGGACTACACTCAGCAGTGGATTTTGGAAGACAGAATATATTAATTTTAACAACAGAAGTTTTATAGATGTGCTTAAGTATTTGCAAGTTCACTAAAAATATTATACAATGGTTTTCAGAAACAGCATATACTGAATGAACAGTAGTAATGATAAAGTATTAGCAGTGACAGATTATTCTGAAATTTTCAGAGTTTTGGGGAGAATTTTTTTAAAAATTGGGCTTTCCTGATGAGGGCCTGCTTTTATTCCACCACTGCACTGGGTTCCTGATGGGAAATGGAAGTTGGGAACTGGATGGGTCCATTTGTCTCCGGAACACAAAATGTTTTGGTAGTACAACATCTTCCAGTTCTCCTGACCATCTCCCAGTTATTTTTCCTGGAATTAAGGCTTATAGATAAAAAAGAGACATGTTGAGGAAATCAGACAGTTTTCACAAAAGACCGATGAAGTCAATTACGGAATATTTTCAGCTCATAACTGCAGACATCTGTGTGAGATAAATACCATCAGTATGCATGCATGTAGTACATGTGGCCCTATAGGATACCCTCGGTGTCAGAGGACAGTGCTAGCAGTTGCTTGGCCATTCTTGTGTTATTTTTACAATCTCTTCCATTTGTTTCGTTACAGTTCTGGGGCTAGATTTAACTGCCAGCAAGTCTTGTACAATTCAGCTGACTTCAGCAGAGCTGCCTGGGAAAGCAAACTTGGGCTGTTTGTATTTGTTGTGTGGTGCTGTGGAGTCCCCCAGATGAAAGGTGCTACAGAGGTATGAAAAAATGTGCTTTCTTTTAAAGTGCTAGGGTGTGTGGGGTGGGTTGGAGGACTGTGCATGGCTATGTCAACCTGGGGAGTACAAAGTGGCTTCCCATATGGTCAGTTTTTAGGATTTCTCCTGTTTCAAATCTGCATAAATGGCCCACTCAAGGAGGCCCAACTATTAAAAACAGCTGACAACAAAAAAGGGGGAGGTGAACGCCAAGCAAGCAGCAAGTAAACTATGTAACTGAGCTGACAGATGGCAAATTAATGTTGTCAAATAGAAAGAAGTACATAAAGCTAAGGAGCACTATGACCAGATTGCTTTCTTGCACATGAAGTCTTTAATCATATGGATATCCTTGCTATTTTTACTCTAATGAGATTGGGAAAGAAAAATAAGACTGAGGCATCAAATTAAAGATGAATTTGCTCTGAATCCACAAGAAATTGAAGACCTTGCAGAAACAAGAAGAATTATTTGCCAGGCAAAATTAGTGTCACAGATGAACTTGTTTGTGCTTCTGAATTTTGACATGTTTATTTTATTGGTGATATTGCTATAGTGAAGGAGCATAATAGCCAGTGTAGGTAAGCAGTCAAAAGAAGTCTAGTGAAAACTGATGTTTGTGGAACTTTTTGCCCTCAAGCAAAGGAAGAGGAAAAAAGAAGGAAAAACAAAACAGAAAAAACATGTCTGTTGTATGAAACATCTTGATGACATGCCAGTGAGCCAAGTACAATAACATATAATAAGAGATGCATTTGGCCCATTGTGAGTTTTATTGTAAGAATATGAGTTTACTTTGTTGCATGGATTTCTTTAATGGTAAGCATGAGGATGGCTTTTAATCAGGAGGTTAACATGGGCTCTGACAACTATTAAGGTATTCACACCTCTGATTAAAGGGAGAATCGGCCTGTATCTGAGCAAGGAGCTCAGTAAACAAATACATCAATCATGGGAAAATATCCCCCAGTATGTGTGTGGTCAGAGCAAGCCAGCCAAGGCACTTAAAAGGAAGCAATTTTCCTCAGTGCTTGGAGGTAGGTAATATAAAATAATCCATAATTAAGTTTAATCGTGGCTTATCAGACCTTTCTAGGACTGTGAGCATTGTGGTTAATGTTTAACATCTTACATTTGCTATAAGCTTTCTCTGATGCCATTTCATTGATACTACGAGCCCGTTTTATTTGGAAGTGACAAATGTGACAACTGTGCCTGGAGGCCGGATTCGTAGCCGATCATAATCAGGATTGCCACAGCGAGCTCTAAGACAATGCGGACTGGGTCCTCTGCTAATAAACAAGTGGGTCTGCCCTGCTGAAGTCAGTGGAGCCAACAGAGCAATCCAAGTTATGCGTAAGAGCCTGGCCCAGAAATTATGCTTCTGCTGTGTAATGGCCAGAGCCGAGTCTGTAAGTCTTTCTGTTGACTTAAGCGACAAGCTGCTTCAAGCCCTTTCTGTCTAAGGGCAGGAGTGAGTCTGCTGGCAGAGGAGGGGTGTGTGGTGCCTGCCACCTGTAGAGAAGTGCTTGCCCTGCTCTTCTTGCCTATCAAGCCAGGAGCAGCCTCCCGGGGGCCAGCCCTGAGTGGAACAAGCTCCTCAGCTCGAGAGGTGCTAGAGCACGGGGTGAACAGGGCCGTGGTGGCCAGGCTGCTTGCTGGTTTGTCTTTCTTGCACCAAAGATGTCTGGTGAGCCCCGGCCTACCTACCATGGAGCGCAGAGCATGCGTCTGGCTTTACAAAGTGGTTTTAAATTAGCAAAGTGTAAAGACATCTCATTGCTCCGCATCCCATCGCTGTATTTTCTCAGAGCTTCATAGAAAGGGGACAATGCATGACCTACGTAGGCAAGTTGTCCTTTCATGAAACCAGCGCTGGATAAACAAGGAATCAGGAAGGGAAAGAGATGCTCAGCCTGTGTGGTTTTGAGTTGGCCCATGCCAGACCCAGGAGGTGATGCCAGGAGCAGGGCTGGGCTCCGGCCCCATGCCGCAACCTGGTGAGAGGAGGAGGCAGCCCTGGTGTGAGAAGGGAGACCTGGTGCCACATCCAGCAACAGTGCAGCAGCTTTGCACACTTCATCAAGCACGTTCTCAAAGATTTTTTTTCAATGGGGTACAAATTATCATATTTTCAGATATTAGCAGATACATTTTGCTGTGCATGGCCAACCAGCAGCAACAAATCACAAAACAAACCTTACCTATTCACCCATTTGGACAGGATATTTTTAGCAGAAAGAGTAAAGGATTGGAGGCAGATTTGGGATGCTCCGGCAAGCCATTCTAAGCTGATGACTACAATCAAGTGCTACCAATGCTGGGAGAGTTGTTTTACTTCACTTTTGCACCAGTGATGTATAACATCTCAAGCAATAACATTAGCTTTTAATAAACCAATTCCTTCAGGAGTGATGTATGGAAATGCCAGTATTCAGGATTAGCATATCCATATAGAGAAACATCCAGTCCAGTAAGCCCTGCCAAAGGGCTAAATACTAAAATCTCAATCCGACCCTAACCAGGGTCATCAGAGAGGCCTGTGACCCTGGGGACTTCTTAAGAATGCTCCCCAAAATATCAGACTTCTCCCATACCATTTAAAGAGACAGTTTTAAGACCAGGGTTAGGCGTGCTTTTCAGAACTGCTGTTGTACATTAAGTATGAAACCTTTGCTTCAGAGTAACTCTGTAGATCCTTTTTGTAGTGTCTCAGCATTTAGCTAAAGCTGAACCAAGTTTTGCCTGCAGAGATTTTTTTTTTCCTTCAGAAAGGAATCCAGTTTGGATCTAAGTGGGAACTCTTCATTAATCAAAACATTTCACTTTAATACTGTCAAGTAAATGCTTTTATGTACTGAGATGACATTTAGATAATTTAATTTATTATCTTTAAGAGTGAAAAACACCATCCTGAAAAAAATATATAGTTCACTAAAATAAAAAAATACCCAGTATTAACTTTGATGAGAAAATTGGAGAAAATATGCTGGGGAGGGGAAACAATTTGAAACAATTTCTTTGTTGAACTGAAAAATGGGTTACTCCCAGCTCCCCTGTTCAGCTAGCTGGGAGAATATCTGTTGACTGTTTTTCAAAGCTGCGCTCACGGCTTTATGTTTCAATGCTCTTTCCCAGTTTTTCATCCAGGCCATCATATTTTCCAGGTCCCTTTGAATTCAGACACATCTGGACTTAGGCAAGCCTCCTTCATTTATTTTCGCTCTGCACTTGCTGAGCCATGCCAGCACTTTCTGTGAGCGTGTGCATGATTTGCAGGGTCTGAGGCTGCAAGTGCCGAGCACCTTCCGCAGCCCCCGGGATCCGTGACTCCCCGCAGCGCTGGGGGATCTGCGCCTGATCCTGCAGCACTGGGTTTCCATGAAAAATTTCCACCCTAAGACTGGGAATCGATGCAAGCATTTGGAAAGGGGGGAACAGAGCCAGACCCACGGTATGGGCAGGCTCCCCTCTTAGGGGCTGAGCTAATCCAAGCGGTTTGTTTTAAGCAAGTCCTGTTGCAGCTGGCTTGTTTTAGGCACGTGCTTAGGTAGTTTTGTGAATCAAGGCTTTGGGTTTCTCAGGACAAGGACTACTCTCCCCACTCTGGGAGAGCCTGCCAGGGTCGAACACAGTGGGAAAATGTTTCTTGGTCAGGCGTCAAAGGCTGAGCACGATCCTAATAACAAGAAGCAATTTGCAAGCAGCAGAAGTCCATCTGCTGTCCCCAGAGGTGCAGTACAAAGGTCTAGAGGTAATTACCTGTGTCCCAGATGACAAAACCTGGAGAAGGGCCTGGGAGGTCTCAGCCATCCCCTGCTTGCCCCTGGCCAGAGGGACCTGTGCCCACCTGGCACCTCCCTGCTAGCCCACTGTGGCTTTGCCCAGTGCTCCAGGGAGCAAATATGATCTTCCAGAGCTGCAAATATAAAAGCAGTTAATAGATAAAGTGTTTGCTATTTCTTTGGCAAAGAGAACAGCTACAAAGGAAACACCTACAATAGTTTTGTTTTGTTTTGTTTTGTTTTTTAAGGTGGCTGGATGGGAACTGAAGGTCTGTCGCAAAGACGCTTCTTTGGCTTTGATTTGACACTAGATTCTGGTCGGTCCAATGGAATTTCAATGCTATAGCCAAATATAACATCAAATAATGAAAAACTTCAATGGTAAACATTAACACAAACAGGCATCAAGTATATTAAACATCTTTTAGAATGCAACAGGCCAAATCTGCAAATTGGGAACAGGTCCCTGAGCTGGCACACTATAAAAGCAGGCTTCAGTTTGCCATCTCCAGGACCTGTGGATGGAGTACAGTGTATATCTGGGTTAGACTACATTACGTGTTTAAATTAAGCTCTGTGTAGCATTGATTCAGCTATTTATCTTGGCTACAAGGAGTTGGTTTTCAACCATGGGTGCCTTAATGGGATGCCACTTGTCCAAATCTGCATTGCGGGGTCTAAGTGCTTGTTTTTTAAGTCTGGCTACCGAGGTCAGTGGCTCAACCCAAGCCTTGCAAAGCCAATATCAAAAATGGGGCCGATTTTTTTTCAAAGGCAGGGACCTGCAGTGTGTGTTTCTCCACCTGAAGGAGTCTTTGAGTCTTTCAAAAGTGCAAAATACCCTGCAGCTTCCAGGTGACGCAGCCTGGTGGTGTGGGTGCAAGGGGCTGGCGGCACCTTCCCTTCCCCGTGGCGTGCTGCCTGCACGGTGCCCGCTGCCCTGGCTGCGGTCATCTGGGGTGGTCACCCTCACCTCGAGGGCCAGAAACTGGCCAGGTCCCCAGTGTCTGAAACCAGCTGCACCAAAGCAAACCCCCAGACTAGCACATCTCAAGCTCTGCCCTGCTGAAATGGACTCGTTCTTTTCCCTTTGATTGCGAAGGCTTGGAGCGGTGGCTACCACACATGAAGGTCACAGAGCTTAGTGCTAAATGGCATCAGACAGGGTTTGGCTGTGCTGTTTTGCAGGACACTGCATGGGTCATGCTTTACCGTGTGGTTTGCTAACCAGGAGTCTGATGTTGGAGGAGAGCAGTGGATCGAGGAGTGGTGCTTCTGCTCTTCCCAGACGTGCCCACAGGTAAGCAATAAACAACACAACAAATATAAGGAGGCCCACCAGTTAGTCTCTGCCATCAAAATGATTTCTTAGCTGCAGACCTGATTCACATGTGAACCCTCCATAGCATGCAAAGACACATACGTGTCGCCTGAGCATTGTATCCTGTAGGCAACTGGGCTGCAGCCCAAGTGCCAGCTTCCAGCGGGGTTATTTTCCCTACTTTGATTTATAATTGCTGATCACATGGGAGGATGGAGAGGAAAGGCCTGAGTTTTTTTGTTCCTTGTTTAATAATTTAATTTGTATTCTGATCTTCAAATCCCAATAGCACCATGTGAAGTAGAGAAACTCTGCAGGGGAGGGGGGAGGAGGAATAAAGGAGGGAGCCAGGGCTTTCTATTTCCATATGGTGAGCCTCTCCTCCTCGTGATCACAGCTTGTCATCTGTCTTCTTTTAAACTTCAGATCCTGTGTAAAAATCTTCCCAGCAAAGAATGGGCAATAAATGTGACACAAAGACAGTCCAAGTGAAGAGATTACATGGGTAGTTATGAAGCAGAGTTTTATTAGAGTGTTTCTTTACATACAGGCATGGACACAAGCATTCACAGCCCCAGGAATGGTGCATTGCCATAGGGCAGGGGCCAGGCATGGCTGTTACTGACATTCTGGGGAGATCTGCCTGTATATCCCCTTGCATTTACTTGGCAAATGGAATAGTGTGTGCCTTTCTTGTAGTTCAAATTGTGTTTGGATTTAAAGGTCAGATTAAACCATGCTGATTTGCCTGGTCTTGGAGCTGGTGGCCAGCACAGCCCGTGGAGCTGCTGCACTGCCAGCGCGAGCATGCAGTGCTTGGTGGTAACATCCCACCAGCACAAGGGAAGAAACTGGCCTAGCTTAGGTCTGAGACTTTCTGTAAAGTGATAGTGCTGTTGTCCTGTCTTGCAGGCACACAAGAACAGAATCACCTTGCACCTGCTTTTTGTGTTGCCAGAGTTTTGCTCACATACAATATGTTTGAGCATTAATTCTATAAAGTTGCTTTGAATTAACTGTGATTTTTTTAAAAAGTAGTGGTCTGTAATCTTAGTGCAATGTCAGCACTTCTGCATCTTGTTTTCATGCATACCCTACAGTTAGTGTGCAGCACAGTGCGGGTGCAGATGTGGGTGGGCAGGGCTTGAGGACAGCCCTCTCTGCAGCTCGTTTGTCGTGAAAGCTCAGGACATAGTCAGGATGATTTCTTCCAGAAGTCCTCATGTTCCTCCTCTTGCTGAAAAGGGTCTGCTCTTTCAGAGAATGATGGCTCTCTCCAGTCTAGGGCCATCACCCCTTTCTCTCCATCCCATAGCCATGCTGTGGAGAAGACGTGGAAGACAGAACTGAGAAGTGCAGTGGACGCACAGAGGTGGTGCAGCTGCAGTGCCCAGCACGCCGCCCAGCCCGGATTCGGCCGATGGTGCATCAGTCCCCCCAGGTCCATCCAGGTGATGTGCTGTGGGTACAAAAGCTATTTATTTTCTGAAGCTTCTGTTAGAAGCTGGAGCAGGGCTGCTGCATGGGGCCCTCCCAGGGGTTAGCAGGTGCCTCCATTCCCTTTCCCTTCTCATTTGCGTGCTCTCAAACAACAACATCAGGTCACCACTGTGCAAAACCTGCTGCGTGCAGACACAGGTCTCTGCCCTCCCAGCGAGGACATGAGACTGCAGAAACCACTGCAGGAAGCCCGGTGGCTGGACGAGCCACGATGGGCCACATTGCCTTGGGCTGTGCCAGAGTTTCCTGATGTTACCGCTCTGTTCGGATGAAACATTATACAGAAAGATACAGGCAAAGCATTATGCTCACAGCCTTTGCCAACAAGTTATGTTTTAATGTAATTTAACTGTAATCTCAGAGTGTTTTTGTTAGCTATAATTAGTAAAATATGTCTGTTTTCTGTGTCCCTTGAAGACGTCTGAACTCCTGCCAGTTCCCTATAGTTTTCCTGACATGCAGTGTAACAAGCAGACCACCAAAATGTATTTACCAATAACTGTTTATTTACATTCCATGAAATCTAATAACATTTGCTGCCTTCATTCGGGATAAATGCTGGCCAAAGTGTAAAGCATAAAAAAATAAACATTGACTTAATTTCTAACTCAGTCCACAGAATATTTTATTTTTGCTCAATTTGCCCCGCCTGTTAGCATTTTGGCATTTTGCTGTTTGGAAGTTGAAAAAAAAAAGTTGAAAAAGTTCTGTAATGTATCTTCCTGTTCAGTCCAAAACCTTGCAGGGATTTCCTGGACATTTTATTTTTCATTTCTAAAGTCTGCACGACGTTGGTATTTCATTTCTTTGTTTTCAGCTCTCGCAAGCATTGGAAACCATATTGCAGAGAAAATGTCCAGGGCACTGAGCAGTGACGGTGGTTGGTGCTGCACTGGTGCCAGTGTAAAGCACTTCTCACTATCCAAGAGTCATTGGCTTTGCTGGTGTAAAAATAATCAGAATTAGGTCTGTATCTTGTTACTAACCAAGCCTGCTCTTGTTCAAGAAAGTGTAAGTGAGGGCAGGATTGTCATCTCGGATCTTCAGCAGGTTCCTCTCCTCCCGTTTCTGGTTTTGTTTATACCAGCACATGCTTTCTCCGACCCCAGCACATTCAGATGGCGTGGGGAGGAGAGGTCACAGACAGCAGCTGTGGGAGGGATTCGCAGCTGGCAAAATCTGATGCAACCCTGTTCATGTCAGCGATGCACGGCCCTCACCCAGCCAAGGAGGGGCTGGTGTTTCTGCGTGGCTCTGTCACGCCGATGTGCTCACCCGGGAGAGTGTGAGTGCTCATGATGAACAAGTGCTCGTCTCCGAAAGCACCACGGGACCATGACGAGATGGGTTTTAAAGGGAACCGGAGTTCACGAGTTGCCTGAGCTGATCTGAGCGATGTGCAGCAGACAGAGAAGCTGAATGCAACCACGTCCCCTCCTAGGGCAGGGAAAACCGGCAAAGCCTGGACGGCTGCAGCTGCAGCATGCTTGAAGACCTCATTCATTTGGCGGCGGTTCCTGCTCCTCCACTGCTGTGACAGCACCCAGAGCCTGCTATCGCTGGGCTGCAGCCTCTCGCTTGCCTCGAGCTGTGCAGGTGGATGGAGCACAGAGATGGGATGGCCCTAACACGTCTGCAACCATCACTGGGCTTTGGTCCTGCCCAAATGACCATCCTTTGCAAATTCCCTAGCATTCTCCCTGGAATGTGGTCTGGGGTGCCCGTCACACCGTCAGGTCTGATGTCCCAGCACCAGGGTGCTCGGAGGCTCATGCCCTGTCATCTGGGTTCATCACGCTGACTGCAGGAGGGGACGAGGGGTTGCAAATCCCCTGCCCCACATTGTGCTCAAGCCACAGCTGAGGAGAAGCCAAATCCTCTGCTGGGAGAAGAAGAAGAGATGAACTCAGGAAATCAGGTTTGAGAAATCTCAGCAGTGATTTGGACAGGCAGTGCTGTGCCTCAGCTCTTCATGGGGAGATAGTCCCTCTTCCAGGGGCACATATACTGTCACTGCTGTGTGTGCACCTAGAGGAGCCCGCGGCCCCACGTGGCACCATGGTACTGCTGCAGCTTTGGAGAATTCGTTTTTAAAGCTGCTTCTCAAGAAGCAACCTCCACATCCCTTTGTATCTTATTTAATTGGTATTTTGTTACGGCAAAGCCCACTTGCATTTTTCTAGATGCTTTCAGTTAAGGAGCTCCGTGCACTACAAGCTAACAAGTTAAGCCTCAGAACAGGGTTGTCAGGGAAATGCTGAGCAGCCCCATCCTGTGATGGAGACTGTAGGAGACCTTCTCAGCTCCAAGCTTCCAAACTGCCTTGGGCTCTCTCGTTTCTGTACTCACTTAAATTGAGGGTAAAACTTTCCCTGACTTCAGATGGGAGCAAAATTTGAAAGATCTGGAAGGACTTCTTGGAAAAATCCCAGGCTCAAAGATAATACAAGTGAAATTCAAAAGCCAGCCCAAGCAAAGGCAGAGGTTGGTGTGGGCTGAGGAGCCCATCCTGTTAGCATCTCCCTCTGAACACAGTAGTGGTGACATGTTGCTTTTTTCTCCTGACACATTGTCCATCTACCCAGGCTTCTGACAGAGCTCAAGTATAGATCCTTTGGGATAACAAAAATGAGAAAAAAAAAAAGTTAATTATTGGTTGCCCATTTTTGCCTTCTCTTTGCATTTCTGGGTTCCTGTCATTTTCTTCATTCAGTTTTCCTGCATGTAAGACTTGCGTTGTAGCTGGTTAGATGGTTGTGGAGTGGAGAAAGGGGAGGGTTCATGATGCACTAAAACAATCAGAAGGTTTCTGTCCCGCCGGCTACACTCAGTAGGCACCATATGCTGCAGCATTTCTTCATTGTTCTGGTAGGATGCTTGGAAATTGAGCTGTAAATAACCCAGCGAACTGTTTACCGCTAAAAGCATGTTTCCAAAAGCTTTCGAGAAGGAGCATAGAAGACATGACATGATTTGGGGGAGACGCAAACAAGCCCCGCATTGGGAGGCTTGGCTCTGGCCGTGGTGGGAACTCCTTGGTGCATGCGCATCGCGCCTGTCCCGCACCCATTACCCAGATCCGGATCAGAGGTGGCTCAGCACCAGCCCACTTGCTCAGCCGTCACCGAAGCCCACGCTGGCACCAGTTTCTTGCATGTGACCCAGCCACCAGCCAATCCCCAGGGCCGGTTTCGAATGTTAAACGCTGCTGTAAAGCAGCCCAGACAAGCTAGAGGCCAAGAATGTTTTCCGGAGATAATTATAAATACTGGAAAGCGAGGAAAAAAAAAAAGAGAGAGAAAATGAGAAAATTGGGATGTGCTGACAGAAAGCAAAACCAGAACAAAGTGTTTTCACCCCCTGTTTACAAACAAGCAGTCTCGCAGCGGTTACTGGGCTTAGCAAAGACACAGCTTTGGAATGGGAGAGGAAATCACCTTAGGACTTTTGGACCGCACTAAAATTTTTGGAGACAAACGCTGAAAATAACAAACAAGCCCAGCAAATGACAAAATTCCTCAGCAGAAGGAACATTTCCTCCAACATGGGGAGCTACGGATGGGACTGAGTGCAGTCCCTAAGCTGCTAGTCATCAGATGCTTTGTTACAAATTGTGGTTCTTCCTAATTGAGGCTGGACGTTTTTCAATTTGCTCTCCATAAAAGCAGCAGAAACCAGTGGTGACAATCTGGGCCCACTGATGGTGGTGGGAGTGTCACCATAAATGTCAAACAGGCTCAAGCTTGCACCCACGGTTTGACTTTTGGCATTTTAGGGCCATGGAGCGTGGTGGGAGGCTGGGTGCTGAGTCCATTTCTTTCGTAATTTGGGGTTGGGGCTAGTTGAAGAAGTGCGCTCTCCTCGTGAGACACCTGCTAGTACGGGCTGCTGCTGCTCAGCTTTCTGCTAGCCATTTACGTGTAAATACTGCCCACATTTCCAGGCATTTCCTGAGTCTGGTGTATGGAAGTATTTTGGTGCATAGAAAAACATTAAGCCAACTGTCTTTTTTTTGCAACATGGCAAAAGCAAAGTAGCCCACGAACATTGAGCTGTTCTAATGTATCGAGGTTCGTTGGGATTGGGATAGGCTCTTGGCCTCGTTCCACTCGGGACCGAGATTCTCGGAGGAGGCACGTGGAGGGGCCGGGAGGTCACGGGGCTGGGGCTGCTGCTGCCCCCGGCCGAGCCCCGGCGAGGTCTCCTCGGGAAGCATTCGGCAGAGGAGGTGGAAAAAGTAGGTCAGGCTCTGCTCACAAACGCACCACTTACATGCCGCCAATTCTAATGAAATTAGGGAATGAATCAGTGTTAGAACCTGGGCAAAGGAGATCAAAACTTGGTTGAACTCTCATAGGGAAAGAGAGTCCAGCTGTAGCTGCTGCCTAGTCGGTGTCTGAAAAAAGCTGTAGAAATGAAGTAAAATAGACCTATGTGTTCTTAGAGGGAAAAAACAGCGAAAGCAAGGGGAAAAAAACAACCACCTTCATGCAGCATTCAGGGCAGGCACAGCCCTGGAGCCTCTCCTTTTTGGTACCCCCACCACTGTACATCTTGTGTACTTCTTTCTCCCTCTTTCCAACAGCCCAGCTATTTTACGGTGACTTATTTCACAATCAAAAGCTGCTTTGCAAAAAAAAAATATACACAAAATAAGACCCAAAAAGCCGCCTGACTCATCCAAGCAGGACCCAGTCAGTTTGGATACAGAGTGGGCTTAGGGAGTAGCTGCGGATGAGCATTTCTGGGATGTCGTTTCAGCCCTGACCAAAGTCACTTTTTTTTTTTTTTTTTTTAAAGTACCCCGACAATTAGTGGTAAAAGGTCACTAGTAAAAATGAGTTTTGTGGTTTTGCAACTTTGCATTAAAAAAACCACCACACTTCTGGCACCGCGTCTCCCGGTTGGCAGCCTTTCCGCAGAGTGAATTGAATAAGCATGCAGGCTGAAAAGCCCGTTCACATTGGTCCCTCTAGGTCAGGGTTGCGTTATGTTAGCGGGGTGTTGGGGAGTTTGTGTTGCACCTGCCTGAATACAGCTGGTGGGAGAATTAGAGCAAGCAGAGGTTTAATTTTCCCTTCGTCCCAGCGTCTCACACTCCGTCAGCCCTGGAATGCATCATTTGCAATTAAAATCTAATGAAATCAAATTGTGAGATCATTTCAAAGTTACTGACCTTAGCGTTTAACAGGTTGTGAATGTTTTTACAAAGGCTGAGGTGGTAGAAATATTTTATTTCATATTTTTTATCCTTCAGAGACCTCAGAGTAATAAACAATTAAGCTGAATCCAAGCTAACTGTGGATAGCACAAATTGGCTTTTATAGGGTGTCCAACGCAGCTTTTTTCTGTGCGCTCCTTAGGAACTGGGACCCAGGCTTGAGGCATTATCAGAGGTGATGAAAGCAACTAAAAATTACAGTTCCACTTCCTGTTTTGCAATGAGAAGTGATACCAAATACAGCCTGGAAAGGATCCACAACTGTCATTGGAAGTTTTTGAGATCTTGCATCTCCAGAACATCCCAACTGACTTTATTGCAGGTAAGCATGTGGGGGGGCAGGTGCCTTGTTAGCACTGCTTGGCCCTGTCCAAAGCTTCCTTGAGCTGCGTGGAAGCAGGAACAAGTTGTTGTGTCAGGTGTTGAACTTTCAGGCCTGGTTTCTCTTGGATTTTGTCTTTCTTTTGGTGTCTCCCCACCTTCCTGTCTATCACACAACCCAGCTGCCTTCCTCTGTGGGAGAACCTCAAGTGTAATTGCATCAAGGAGGTTTCTCGGTGGGATATTTTTACCAAAAAATGACCATGCCAATAACCAACCCAGTCCATCTTTGGACTGGTTCCGGTCTAGACATGAAATTATGTTTTCTAAAATGTTGTTACAGAAAAGTAATCCATTTTCTCTTCTTCCCAATGGGCAGGATGACTTTGGCAACATTTTGGTGGAACTCCAGGCATGCTTGAAAGCAACAGCAACAGTGTTTTTTTCTTCAGTGAACTAGAATTTCATTTCTGCACTTTCAAAAGAACACTGTGATGGGATCCATAGCAAGAGAATTAAGAAATGTAGGGAAAATCTTAACCACTGCCAGGTCTGGATTTCCAAGGACACAGCTGGTCTTTCTCACCGTCTCATTTGGTGGCCTGAGGTGCCTGAATTGAGCTCCGCAGAAAAGAAAGGTTAGTGTGGAGACTGCTGCAAAAGCCAGGCGTGCCCCTAATTTAGTGGTGTATTTAATTAATCATACATTTCATTTGATAGGAGCTGTCTCATGGCCTCTACAGGGCCTGGGCATGCCTCAGTGAGCGATGTCACTGCAGGTGCAATTAGAAGCTTCGTTAGAGCTGCTCATTAACTACGAGCAGTTGTCCATCCACCTGCAGGCGTCCTCATCCACCTGCAGGTGGCTGAGCCCTGGCCCTGCCACCACTGCTGGGCTCTCGGGACAGGTGGGTGCCAGGGGAGCACGAGAGGCAGACCTGCCCCAAACAGCACGGAGCACTGGGTGGCACCTACATAATGCAGCTAACAACCCTTCAGCGAGTAACAGGGGACGGGGAAGCTTCGGGCTAGAAAACGTTGGGGCACTGCAATTTGATTTGTTCATTTACCGCTACGTAAAGCATGAGGCATTGGTTGCCCTTGAGCATCAGGTGACTGCGGTGACACAGCTGATCCCTTTTCCTGCAAACGTGACTTTGCTGAGTCCAAATTCCTGCATCCCTCCACAGGAGTGCACAGCACTCCTCAAACCCCACTAAACTGAGTGTGATTGCACCAAATGAAGCCCCAAATGCTGCTTTTCAGGTGCATGGCTGCTGCACTGTGAGTGCACTGAAAAGCTGGTGCAGCGGGGGCACCAGCTGCAGGCACAGCACTTCCCATGTTACCCAGTGGTGAAGTCTTTAAGTGAACAAGAGCTCTTGGTCCCATCTCCTGGCTGGATGAGCACTGCGGTCGGGTCGTCAAAGTGCACCAAAACCTTGAGGGCATGGCAGGTGCCCGGGCTTACCTGGCATGGCAGTGCCAGCCGGGCAGCGGGAGGTGGCAGGGACATGTCCCGGTTTGCCTTCAAACCCTGGGCTGAAATGCCTGAGAGAGCCAAAGTCTGCGGTTTGTAGAATTTATTTCCGTGTTTATAAAACAGAATGGTACGAAGGGGATAAAGCGCTGTGTTCCTCCTGCAAGCTCAAACAAAGCACAACAGAGGCCCAGCAGCAGCACACACTGCCCCCGGCCGCAGCCACCCTGGGGCCCAGCTCCAGTGCCGGGCCTGGTGAATGGGTCAGGCTGGGAACAGCCTTGGGGCCCCTCACGTTCCTCGGTCCCAATTCACGCTCTTGGCGCTGTCTGCAGGTGACAGCAAGGGGAAGACGGGGTGGGTTGCAGGGGTCATGGCAATCCCTGAGGTCCCTGAGGGGGAGCGGAGTTTGACTGGAAGACACAACTAGGGGAAAAGCTGATGAGGTGAAGTTCAGTGATCAACACACAAAATGTGAAAAAAACGATTAGTTTTGTGTTCTGGATGTCGTTCCCCAGGAACAAACAGCAGCCTCCCATCGCCCCGTGAATACACCAGTGGCTTGGGAAGAGAGGGAGGTCACTGAAGGAGTGGAGCTTGCCCTTGTGGCCGCAGTGGCCATGAGCCCGGAGGGTGGTGGTGGCCGGGCCCAGTGGCCACGCTGTGGGGTGAGGGCCGGCAACCTGTGGACCAGGCCGTCCTTCACTGCTCCCAGCCTCGCTCGCTTTCAAGATGCACACCGCTCTTCTTTCATCTCTTGGATTCAAATCCACCATAATAAATAAAATTCTTCCTGTCTGAAAGATACATTAATTTTGGTGGTCTCAAAAGTAATGAAAATAAATACTGGGCTTGGCATGCAGAGCCCCGACTGGAGCGAGGAGCAGAATGTGTGTACTTGGAGTTGTTTTTACAAGAACATAAGCTGTGGAAAAAGCTTGGCTTTTAGCTCATGGTCTCTGTGTGTCTGAGGAGAAACAGGGAGATTTGAGAAGTTCAGTCAAACATGTGGCGACGTCTTCTAATAGGAGTTTTTGTGCGGAAGCAGCACCCGTCCCCACAGGCCTTGCCCCTTGGGGGTGGCAGCGCTGGCCTGTGATGTTTTGGGACTGTTACAACACATCAGGAGGGGGGAGCTGCGACAGAACCAGCGTTAGCTCAGTAAGGGGAACCTCATTTGCTGTCCCTGCCCTTGTGGTGGCTGAGCTGCTGGCGCTGGGATGTTGTGGTGGCCTCAGTGAGTGGGAACCCAGACCCACAGGGACCCCCGGAGGAGCTGAGCTGCCCCTCACTGAATGTCACTGTTAATTTTTTGTACAAAGGTCATTTGTATCGGGCAGCTAACAATGTTGTGCTAACCGGAGCTGGCCCCAGCAGCATCTCCCCGCCCCAGCAGTGGGAAAATGGAGGCTGACACCGAATGCCGTGAGATTCATTCCTGGCTGGCCGGCACTTGCCTCCGTCCTGGTTCTCCAAGCACGTGGCTGTGCTGCACCGTGTGCCGGGAGGAGGAGGAGCAGCCAGGTCCCTGCTTGGCCGTTGCCACCACAGCAGTGGAGACACAGCCGGCCCTGGTGAGAGGCACCATGAGCACGGTGGTGCCAGTTCTTCCACAGGCTGTAGGTTTGGTTGCCCCCATCACCAAAAAAAATGGGCCCGTAACACAGACAGGCTTCGCTGCTGTTGGGCGTGAAAGCCGTGTGTTTCTGGAAGGGTGCTTGTTGTTTGAGAACAGGTGAATTGTTTGGTGTTGCTCACGTGTATATGCTATGGCAGATTCAGAATTCGGACAGAAGCCATTGGAACACCTGTGGTACTAATGATTGTTTTTTCGTTTGTCCAAGAAAGATGGGTGCCTCGGGGTATGTTTGTCTTACCCTGAAAACTCAGTCAGACTTCTCCAGTGGACCAGGCAAGTCACAGGAGCACATTGATGGGACTGCCTGGTAGTACAGTGAACAATGAAGTACAAATCTGAGTTTTAATAAGCTTTGTAGAAAATATCTGACATCTAAATATCATAGAGTGAGAAAGACATTGCAGTCTTGAATTAATGAGTAGCATCACGAAGCCAGCCATAAGACAGGTGCAGATATGAATACAAAACAGCACGTGTGTCTTACAGAGAACCAAATATCCTATAAAATTCTACAGCATAAAGATGTTAATGCAAAGCATAGCTTATTTACAGATTAAATTAATAGTCTCAGGAATACATCCAGAACTTCTTTTCTCTGCAGGCAACCAGAATCATATCCCAGGGGAGATTCCTGATGAGTGGCACCTTACAAATAAAAATAATGTCTAGGATCGGTGCTGGGCTATGTGAAGGTGAAGGTCCTGCTGGCAGCGAGCTCCACACAGCCGAGCTCTGCTCAAGACCTGCTGTGTTGCACTCGCCGAAGGTCAAAGAGCAGCCCGGCCAGAAATAGATGGGCTCTGTGCGCGGGGTTCGTTCTTGGAGCCCACTCATTTCCCTCCTCTGGAAAAAACAGTGGAGACCATGGTACACTGGAAACAACAGTGCTTCATTCAACCTTCCTGGCAATCCTTTCAGCTGTATTTCAATGACTTGTTATTTTGATAAACAGCATACATGCCAAGACCTTTCAAGGTGAAGAAGCGCGCACTCAGCATTTCCCAGAAGCTGCAGCATCCCATTTGGATGCACAGCTCATGTGATTTCATCTTCAGGAGCTGCTTAGTTTCATTATAGTGTTGCTTTGTGCTGGATGTGTTTTGAGAAGTTGGCTACTGTGGTGGACCCAGCCCATGACAGGGTTGAGAAGGGGTCAGTTTAGATACGAAACATCCAGAAAAACCAGCTTCATGGCTGGGAGCTTGCTGTGTCAGCTCCTCTTGGCGAGGAGAAGTCTTAATCAGGCTATAAGTGATGCAAAAAAGCTGAAAAAAAATTTAATAAAAGCTACAGCATTAACAAATACTGAACTGACGACCTTTGATATATGAAGCAAATGCTTCATCCACTAGCCTCTACAAGGTTTCATTACCAGCCATGGGAATTTACAGGTGTTAAATTAGCTGCAAGATAGCTCTCATATTGTTGCCTGACCGTAATAGAACATACTGAAAAAGTTAATAAAGAACTGAACGCAGGGGCTGCAGAGTTCAGACACAACCTACTCGCCAGTTCATTCTGAGGTCTTCATCCAGCTAAATTCCAGTACAAGCCATAATTTTTTGTGTGATTCTGTTTATTCCTTCTTAATCCTGAAGGACAGCACCCACTGGAGGAGTACGTATTGCCAAAGAGATGGAAACCAAGAGAGAAGTGGCACAGAAGTGATCTCGCACTGCTCTACTCACACATAAGTTTGACATCCCACCTTGGATTCCTCTTTCACCATTTTTACTACAATCAACAGATAGGAACAAGCCTTTTATATAGCAAAACTGGAGTCCCTTTTCTAAAACTGTTTGCATTAAATAGCTGGAGAATTGTAAAAACTGAAAATTCACCCAGACTTTCCAGGTAGACTGCAGCAATCAAAAACCAACTAATTACCTACGTCCATAAATTTTACAATTATATTTTGAAATCACACACAAAATATTCCTTGTTATTGACAAATCATAATAGAGACAGCACACACATAATTGCTGGAAGTCCTTCAGCTCAGTTCCTTCCCTACGTGCTCTCGCTGCTGCTGTTTCTGTTGAAGTGACTGCCAGTTGCAGGTGCATGGGATTCCTTTGCCTCGTGTCCTGTCTATTATGTAGGTTTTCTGGTGGGAACAGGATCTGGCCCACTGATAAGAATAGTTAAGGCTTCCTTTCTTGGCGATAAAATTATGTTTGAAAAGTACGGTGTAGTACACTGGGGGCAGGAAGGAGAGATGAAGGAGTACTTAAACAGGACTGTCAAACCACTGTTTTTTTCTTAAAACAGGATTTTTTATATTCAGAAATCCTTTGGTGTCGCCAAACCACCAGATTAAATATTGGATTTTGTCTAATAATCTCAGTAGTTTAACAAGACAAAGTCTTTAATATTCAGTGGTGGTACAAATTGAAAAAAAGCAAAAAAAAAAGTTTCAGAAGGCCTTGTTAAAGCCCCAGTGTGTGGATAACTAAATTAAGGAGCAATTACAGCTCTAGCAGGTGTAGCCAAGTGCAAAACTCAAAGCAAAGGAGCAGGGTAGGGGAGGAGGGGGCAGCCACGTCCACCTGCTGACACTGGGGCTTGTGGGCATCATTCATTTGCCTCAGTGCTACAGAGAGGCCACACTGTAAACACAATGTTCATCTTCCTTACACAACATTCAGACAATGATTTCAAAGCTAAATTAGACTATGTGCATCTTGCAGTGTCCCCCTGTAAAGAAGCAAAAATGTAACAGATGGGAAAATACAATAAAGTAATTTTATGACAGTCACAACAAGCCAAGAAACTATAAAATGGCAGCTGATAGAAAATAAGCTTATAAAGTGTATGCACCATTAGCTCTTGCTAGAGTGGGGGCACTGAGCGAAACGAGGAGACACCAAAAGCCCTGAACCCAGCAGTGGTTGCAGGATGCTGGGGCCGGGCAGCGGTGCCGCGGGGCAGGGGGCAGCGGGTGTCCGCATGCTGCGTGCCCCTGGGAGCGCCCGGCGTGGAGGAGCTGCTCTGCGATTCCTATTTCCTGTGGCTCGAGGTTGCCTCGCCGCCCCCTCGCACAGTAAATGAAACACCTCTGGCAGTGCGGTGAGTTTGATTAAAAAACAGGAAATATGGGAGGTAAGACATTTCCAATAATGCCTTCGAAACTGGGGCCTGGTCTAATGGCCCGTAACTCACTGGTGTCAGAGAAGCTATCGCTAGGTAAGAGGTGTGCACTCTGTCCTTGCATGCAATGAAATCAGCTTTGGAATGAGGCTGAATTGTTTTTCTTAATCTTTCTCTTTTGCTTTGCTTTTTTTTATTATTTTTTGTTTTTAAACAAAGGCTCTATATGATTTTCTCTTACTTTTTCTCCTGGGGGTTTGCATTTTCTCTGCTCTTTAACACTGAATCACAGTATCTTACATTTATATGGTACCCAAAGGATCCCGAAGCATGCAGAAATTATAAGCCAAATTTTGCTCTTGGAAGCATGAGCTCAGCTCATACCAAAGTTAATGGGAGGTGAGTACAAACATCTAAAGGGAAGAATTTGCCCTTCAAAACAGGAATCATTTCACCCACTGCTGAAACACAGCTGCCTGTGAGGCAAAACATGGCAAATGGTGAAAGGTTCGGCCCCACGAGGTGCTGATCGCTATCGGCGCTCGAAGACAGCGGCCTCGGGGCAGTCAACACCAGCAGCGGGGTGCTGGCTGCCTTGCGGGTGTCTTGGGGCTCCGTCTCATCAATACGCAACTTTCTTGGCTTTTACGATTGAAAACTTAAAGGGCTCTTAAAATTAACTTTCTTTGTTTCTATTTTGAATTGACTTGGACTTTTCAACTCAAAATGTTTCATTTAAGGGCTTTCTAAGGCCAACATTTTCAGACTGGGAAGTCTGAATAAAACCATTTGGCTTGTGTGCAGCAGCCGTCATGTCACAGAGCTGTGCTTGCTGAACTTGCACATCGGATGAGATTTATTTGCATGTTTAGAAATGCTCTTTTCTTTGTTTCTTACTCTAGAGACCTTCAGGTGATGGAGGCCGGTGGTTAGAGGGGGAGCTGAGGTTTCCTTCGCTGGCAGGGAGCTGGGTGTCAGGTTAGGGATGGTGGCTGGTGGCTGCTGCCCTGATGGCCCAGGCAGGTAGAGGCACAGGCCATGGGATTAAACCCAGTGCCCAGCACACCAAGTAGCAGAGTCGAAACTCCCTTCCTGTGCTCTTGTTTTCCTTTAGCTTTGCTAGCAAAGGATGAATTTCAAACTGTTCTGTCTGAGTTCTTTTTTGGATAACTCACCCCAAAGATGCAATCCAGATGCATAGCCAAGTGCCTTAAACCTCTGAACCGACTAAACCAAATTATATAAAATCTTCTGAGTTTGCAAAATCGAGTTGGGAATCTCAAGAAAACAGGCGTGCTTAGGGGATTTCCAGCATTTCCTCCTCCTTCGCAGGTTGGCAGTATCACAGAGCAGCCTCTTCCCATGGTGTTCTGGCACTCCTGGTCTCCCTCCCAGCCAGGAGAGTAATTTGCAAAGGTGCCCAAAGTTAAAAAATTATGGGGGAGAATGCTGTTTGGCCTGTTCAAAGCACAGAAGGCTTCTTTTAAGCATGGGACAAAATGATGGCTTCTCATCCAGACAGGTCCTGCTTTCCGCGACTCCGTGTGACGGTTAACTGGGGCTGGAAAGCCAAGCGCTGCAGGGACCTGAAAGGAAGAGCAGAAGGCTTTTTTCCTGCCTGTTTCACTAGTGGATGGACTTCAACCAAAAGCTCAGAGCCATGCTGAAGGAAAATTATAATAAGGCGCCAGGACCAGTTCTTACAAAGGGCCTCTCGCTCTTCACCAGCGGCACTAAAGCCCCGAGGCCAGACCGAAGCGCTGGGAGCACCTGACAGCAGCCCCAGCGTCAGCTCAGGCTCAGCACGCAGCGATGCTCGCTGGGACAGCTTGGCACGGCCCTAAATGCAAGCTCCCATTTCCAGTCAGGCTCTGACTCTTTCCTAGCCTCTTGCTTTCTTCCAACAGCCAGAAGAGGCCAGGGGCCAGGTCGCCTCATGGGGGCCGCCCCAGGGGCACCATCTCCCGCCGAGTTCTGCGCGGGGCTGCTGCAGCCCGTGTGCTCTCAGCTCCCCTCACTAGGGCTTATCAGCAGAGCCGGGTAGCTGGCCTCAGGACTGCTGCCAAACCAGTGCAAGGCCACAGGAACTATTTTAGGTTAAATCCTACAGCTTAGGTGAATAGGGGTGTGCATGCACGCGCACACACACACACACACAGTTGCTGTGGCTTGGCAGATGCGCGGCAACTCGTTAAGCTGCAATAACTCAATCACCCGCTATCAGCCCCATCTATTCTCTTAACTCCGTGGTTGGGTTTTTTCAAAGGCTCGGCGTGCTTGCAGGTCCCACTGGCAGCGCTGGGGCTTGCAGGTGCTCCAGCCCTCTGAAGATCAAGGCGCTTTGTGCGGATGTCTAAATATAGCTCTGTGCCTTAATTTGGGGTGCCCGGGTTTCAAAGCACCGGCGCTCACCTCTGCATGAGGAGTGCCCATGTCAGGAGGCCACAGCACCCGTGGTAGAGGAGCTGATGGGATGAGCACAGAGAAAGGGGCTTGGGTTTGAATTAGGAAGTGTAACGCTGGCCCAAATCCTGGGGGGAGATGCAGGGGGGGATGCCTGACCTCGGTGTGACTCCACGAGCCCTCGTGTCTATTTACCGTCATCATTCCGAGCTCTCTCTTTCAGCTTACAAATGCAATGAGCCAGCTTCCCTGAGATCATGTTTTAAATATACTGCCCTGGGGCTATGCTTTAAAATTCAAAACATTGGAGGACACATGGAGAGGGCGTTCCACACCATTTTTGACACAGAGAAATTCTCCTTGACAGCCCAAAAGGTGAGCACCAGCGAGCCCTGAGCCACACGCACAGTGCAGCACAGCACTGGAGCACAAAAATGCAATTTTCTCATACTATACCGACTTCTCTTCCACCCAGTTTGCCCTCAGATCTGAATCATGTTGCTGAAAGAGTTAGATGTGGATAAGCCTTATAAAGGAGTGGAGGTGAGAGGGGAAGTGATGGTGCTGAGAGTCAGGCAGGCACAAGACAAGCGAGGGAAGAGCTCTGGTGATGGATGCACCTACCATTAGCTCCAGCGAGATTCAGAGGGCTATGGGGTGATGGTCTGAGCCTTCCCACTGCAGCAGTGTGCCTCCTTTCCTAAGGCAAACTGGCACAGGGAACATGGTGACTTCAGAGCTCAACCCAAGCTCTGCATTGCCACCAGCAGCCACCCCAACAGATGGAGCATGTACCTTTAAGTGCTGCTCACTTGCCCCCTAAAAGGGAGACAAAAATATATTAAAAAAAAAAAAAAAAAGCCGTTAGGAGTTATATTACCTGCAACAGCTGAATTTAATTAGTAGCGCAATCACAACAAATATTTAAAAGGTCTGAGAAGCCACGAAGGGAAATTTGCTTTCCTGTGCCTCGTGCGCGCCGTGCTCAGCGGCGCTCTGCCATCAGTGACTCAGTTTGGGGAAACTTCACACAACTCTGGGGTTTTGTGACCATGGAGGAGGTGGAGGTTTGGGTACAAAGGAGAATTTCCTTGCCCTGTTGCTGTGCCCTTCCCAGCCACTAGCCCAGTGCTAGGTGGCTCCGTGTGGTTCGCACCCTGTGCTCCCTCAGCTCTGCCTCCAAACAGGAGAAATTTTTTTTCTCCAGTAAGACGAAACCTGAAAAACAGCAACAGCAAGCAGCAGGCTGCGGCACTGGCCATGAGCTTGGGGCACCCACAGCGCTGTGTAAGTGATGTGGGAGGTTTTGTTGCCCTGAATCGCAGCAGCCCAAGCCCTGCTGTGTCGCTGGGCTCTACCCCTTCGTGCGAGCTGGCTCTCGGGTCCCACCGAGGCCACACCATCACCTTGCCATGCATCATTCTTTGCATAGGGTCAATGACCAGTGTGGAGGTACTGTGTGGGTGCCAAGGCCAGGCCTGGCTTGCTTCCTGCACTCATGGGCACCTTCTTCTTTGAGGAGCCACAGGGCACCTTCAGCTAATCACACCCTAAACACACAGTGTCCCTGTGCAGGGGCCATCAGTGAGCCCCGGTCATTGCTTGCCCCCTGCATCCTCCCACCCATCCTACTGCTGTGGAAACCCTCCAGGAGCTCCTGTCCCAGTAGAGACTCAGGTCTGCAGTGGGTTGGGACATCAGTGCAGGCAGTGAGGATGTAGCTTTGAACAAAGCAGCAGTGGAAGATCTTCCATGATCCCAGCAGAGCAGAGGGGGAGACGCAGCAGGTGACCAAAAGGCCGTGCACCACCGCGTCCATGGGAAGCGTCTCCTTCAGGGCAGTGAGCTGCGGGGTCCCGCCGCAGGACCAGGAAAATCCAGGTCTCTGGAAAGCAGCAAGTGGGCTCCTGCGCAGCACTTCATGCCGGGGCAAATTCCTCCTCCTCCTGCGACCTCGCTGAACCCGGCAGATGAGGAGGGGACTTGGGTTCATGCCTGCACAAGCACCGAATTACCACACACGCACTCGCCCCCCGTGCAAGCTATCTGGACGCTAGGTCTCGACAAGAAGCAACTGCATGTTACGTCCTGATTTACTTCTTCAAGTCAGGTGGGTGAGTAGGAGTGGGGAATTTGAGGAGGTTTTGGGTTATCTCCCGCTTCCATTTCCTGCCGCGTCTAAGCACGTCACGCTTTGCTGTTGGTCTAACTCAGCTACTCTCGCCTCGGGGCAAGGAGGAGGAAGGAGGGCTCAGGGCTCAGGCTGCAGCAGCATCTCCAGGAGATCTCCTGGGGCTCTGCATTTCCGCCCTCCTTCTCGGGGCTCTGGGCCGCAGCCTCTGGGGACAGCTTGGCTGGTCCTCACGCAGGCCGCAGGGAATGGATGTCCGTTCTCTGCTCCACCAGGGAGTGCCGGGGTGTCCGCGCACCCAGCGGTTGGAGCTGACTTCTCCAACATGTTTAGGCACCTATCCTGCGAGCCACTTAACGTTTCACTTCAGTATTTCCTTTTGGCTGGCTCTCACCTGTAAGAGAAACCTTCACCAGCCACAGGCACAGGGGCTTAGGCGGCACTTCCTTTCTCTTCCACAGGACTGCCACCTAGCTCAGCAGGAGTTTTATCTCCTGGGGATGGGGTGAGACTTAGAGAAACGGAGATTTTTCAGGAGATAGGAGTGCGGGTCTAGCTCAGTGAGCTCCACACCTACCTCAGTGAGCTCCACACCCACCTCTCCTTCTGGTGAGCACCAGGTAAGCTGCCCTGTTCTGTCACAGCTTATCTTGTTTTCTCTGCCTACCACCAGTTTCTGGAAGCCTCTGGTGGGACACCTTCCTGCCAGGGAAGAACATGAGGGTTGGCCACCAGTGCCCAGACTGCCTCCAGCCTGGGTCGGCACACAGGGCAGCAGGAAGCTTGACACAGCCCCGGGTCCTGCCCAACACCCCCGTGCTCATTCCTGTCAGTCCCGTCATCCAGCAGCCCATCCAAACTCACTGCCTGCCTTCTGCCAATGCGCTTCTGAGGTGGAGGGGAAAAAACAACATCTGAAGCCAAACACAAAGTCTGGAACCCTTGCTCTCCGGTGGGATTAGGAGCAGGCCCTCAGCCAGCAGGCCTGGCTGGGGCCGTGGGCTTCCTCGCAAGATCTTGGAGAGGCAGAGAGCCCCCACAGCTCCCCTGGCTCCAGGCACGGCTGAGTCCCCTGCCTGCACGCCTGGTGACAAGCCCCAGATTTGCCATTTGTGCATCCCCGGTGCTTTTTCCTTTGTGAATTCGAGTTTCGGTGCGGAGAATAGACAGCGTGGACTCTGAGCCCATCTGGACTAAGCCACTTGGGAGTAAAAGCAAATGCGCTTTGAGCTCTGAGACACAAAAATGTCAGTCCAGGCAGGGGAGCACATACCACAAGGGACCTGTGGGGCTCTGGCTGGTGCCATGCCACACCTGTAAGAGAAGAGACCTTTCTTCTGCCATATGGTTGATGAGATGCTGGGACCAGCCTGATGGACAACTGCGGCAAGGAGCTGTGCAGTCCAAATCCTTCCCAAGACAACAGTCAGATGGCCACTAGCAGAAACAGAGGAGAAAGGGGGTGTTTCCTGCACTCCTGTTCTATTTCAAGGAAAATATATGGCACGTTACGTGATTTAACATGCTTTACATACCAAAAATGAAGTGAGCATAAAAGAATCATCTGTTTGGAGAGGGAATCTGATGAAAAAAAAAGGAACCAGTGTGGGGCAAAAGAACCACATAAACAGTTAACTTAAACAAGACACAGTTTGGTGCAACTTGGCTCCGCTCATAGCCAGCACATGGGAACTCTGGGCAAAGCCATATTGCACTAGTTATAGGCTCATCTCATAGACTTAGAGATGGAAAAGACTTATTAGGTCGTTGAGTCCATCCCACCTGCCAGTGAAGGATTGTTCCCTGCAGAATTTTCTCTATTGCTTTGTACAGTCCAATTTTAAATGATCCAAGCGATGTGGTCTCAGCCACTTCCTTGGGGAGGCCCTTGCACAGATACGTTTTGTTTCACTCAGCCTTTAAATGGTTAACCCTTTTCTTTCCCATTTCTCTTCACATTTTCATTTTGTGTTTCAGCTTTCTGAAGCACAAAAGGTTTCTTTTTATGTTTTTCAGTCTATTGTACTTACACAGTTATAGCCATACAGCCATCACTGCAGCCTGCTCTGAAACAGAACATCACATCTAACTGGCTAAAAACATTAACAACGTATCACAGGAAATAAACCAAGTTTGCTTTAAACAGGTATGCAAACGAGCTCCTCAAAGCCACAAAACATTCAGGACATTCCAATATGAAACAGCTATCAGCATGGTGTGGATGCTCAGGTGTGTTTGGTGAAAAAGTAGCTGATTTTCATCTTTTCATCTAGCTTATGAATATATTTCATAAGGTAGGAAATAAGCCCAATATGGTTTAGAATTTGATAAGGTTTTGAATGTTGGTAGACTCATCTAAGGTTATTTCTGTTATTTAAGTTCTAGGAGTCAAAATTTAGTCCAGAGACAAGCCTGGCTTGTATTTTCCTCATCTCAATGAAAGACTCTCTAAAAAAATAAAATGCTAGCTAACCACAGGCTTGTGGAACAAAAATAAAATAAAATAATAAATGAAATGAAATGAAATGAAATGAAATGAAATGAAATGAAATGAAATGAAATGAAATTAAAATAAAATAAAATAAAATAAAATAAAATAAAATAAAATAAAATAAAATAAAATAAAATAAAATAAAATAAAATAAAATAAAATAAAATAAAATAAAATAAAATAAAAGTCCTGACCTGGCTCCTCTCTTTCCCTAATTCCTTTCTTTTCACCTTCCACTGTGAAGTGCACTGTAAATACTCCATTAACCAGTGCTGCACAGAAACGCTTCAGCTGCAGGCAAAACGCAGGTCAGTGGGAGCATGAGGGAACAGCCCCCGATGGAAAGGTGATGGGAAGGGATTCTCAAATGGAGCTGTCTGGTGTTTGTTTGTTTGTTTCTTCATGCCACCAAATGCTGCCAATCTAGCACGTACAGCTCTTTGACTTCAGGAGGTGCAAAGGAGGAGTACGTACGTGGAGAAGGATGTATAGGTTGTACAGCAATGGTCATCCCTTGGATGCAAAGAACTCAGCAGCAGATGTTGCAATTCCTTGCTGTTTTCCCACACATCAAAGGTTGGGGATTGCTCCATTAATCTCATAATCCATAGGAGCTATGGGAATCGTGCCATATTCCTGTCTGGAGAGGATGTTTTGTGGGGAGAAAGGTAGTGGGATTTATCAGACAGGCTGATGCAGATGAGGAATGCCCACCAATCCCTTAGGCCTGCAGGACAAATACATAAGATATTACTTTTTTTCTGAAAACTTTGTCTCTTTTACTCCCTCAGCCCATTGGAGTGGGAACACAACTGCTTGTGCTTTAGCACAGGGCTTTTTCTTACCCCTTTCCATTACACAAAAACCACTCGACATTAGGAAATGGCACAAGAGCACTAGCTGAATGGCCTGACCAAGGACACACAGGCACAGCCACTACACAGCTGGATCCTTCCCTGCCAAACACCAGCCCAAAGCAGAAGACTAAAAGAAACTGAAGTGCTGTAGAACTTGTGAAGAACAGTAAGGCAGGTAATCATGATCAGACAGTAGCTTCAAAACAGTGTATTTGGCCGATTTTTTTTTTCACTCGTTGCTAGCGTGGATAAGGTGAGCAGCATTTGGTCTGTGAAGGGATGCCCTGCACAGATACCCAGCGCAGTTGCGGTGGCACCAGTGGAGTCCCTGCGACTCTGACAGTCACGCATCTCTGGAGAGCTGCTGGGAGAGACCCTGCCAGGCCCTAACTATGGCGTTTTGCTATCAAATAAGTTATATTCCTGAGATATAATGCATGTGCATTTATACACATACTTACACGTTTAGATTCATTTCTATTTCTGTGGCTTCTGAGACCTTTTTGCTCAGTTACCCAACTGCTGGTCTAACAGTGTAGGTGTCCCACCTAAAGAAAATTTTAATTCCTGGGCATCACAATGAATATTTTATCAGCTTCCCAGCAGCACATGCATTCATCACACGTCACTTAAGCCAGGGAGATCAATGTTCCTCGTGTGCTGAACAAGCTGCTCCAGCACCCACCTCCGTGCTTTGTTTTCCTTGCCAGTAACACAGCAGCCAGGTATTGCTGCAGCTCTGAAGGGCCTCCAGCAGGGCTGGTGCTGAGGACAGTGTTCCTGCTCCTGCTGGGACCATCTCAGGGGACATGAGCCTGGTAGCTGCCCGGCCACGCCAAGCACGCTTCACCACTTCTGTTCCGTGTGGCGCATTGTGATGTTTCTGCACCTAAGGTGTGTTCTAGCTCCAGGTAAGCAAAAGACAAGCAGCGGAAACCACAGCCTTCCCTTGTTTTGCTTGTTTGTTTGTTTGTTTGGAAACTCCCCAGCCACGGAGACTATTTTTAGAGGCAGAATCAGGAAGCTGCCAAGCCAGAGAGCTGGGAGGCAGGCGGGAGGTGAGAGCCCGCCTGGGGAGGGGACTGGATGGAAAACCAAGCGAGAGCAAAGCGGTGCAAGAGGACGTGGAGGAGCTGTGAGGAGCTGCCCGCTGGAGACCAGAAGTGCAGGAGCAAGTCCGCGGGTGGGGACGGGCGAGGGGAGATGAGGTCAGAGAGGTACTGGTGGGTGGAGTGCGTCCCGGGGGGAGGACAAGTCCAAGAGTGCAATTCGTAAAGAAGTTGGAGAGCGAGGAGTTATTCTGTTCGGCGCAGCACAGCTCGGGAGGCTGAGGCTGTCTCTGACTCAGGTTTCCTTATTTCGAACTTTTTAAAAGAGCACCTTTTATTGCCTTGTCTACTGCCAAACAAATGGATAAATAACCCTGTGCCTCTCCCCCCCCAGCCTTCTTATCGCACGGGTGTGAGTAAGCCCTCGTGCTTGGATCCAAATTCACACTCCCAGCCTCCTGGGATGCCCATCACGCTATCCTGTTCAGATCTGCACGCATCCTCAGGACCTGAATGTGCCCCCGCTAGGCTGCTCCATAACCCCCCACCATTTTCCATAGGACACCTTCTAGTTGTCCTCCTACAGCCAGGGGTAACCCAGTGGGCTCCAGTGAACTCCACAGTCAGAAAAGCCATTTTTCAGATGAAGGGAAGTTTACAAATGTAGCAGGTTCTTTCCAAACTCAGATGCAATTAATGATTAAATATCACCAAGGGGTGGAGGTGACCCAGCCATTTGCCAGGCACTGAGCAGAACAAAGATGCTGCGAAGAGCCATGCACTGCAGGTGACGTTGCCTGAACTCCTCAATGTGAAGGCAAGAGCTGTCCTCATCTACCCAGACCCTTCTAGGCTCTGCTGAGAGCCAAGCACGTTCGAGCAGTGTCTCGTTATTCCTGCACAACAGCAGAGGCTCATCAGCAGTCAGGAACAAGACCTCAAGCTCACAGTGCAAGATAAAGCATCTTGAGGCTTGCGAAGAAGTTGTGTAGATGAATGATAACAGTTGAGATTAGACAACCGCAGCCGTGTAAACAGGCTGCTGCTGCTAGCTCACAGCTCTGCGTAGGTGACCCCCCGGGCCAACAGGTCTCACTAGCTCCAGGATGTGTCAGCATCACGACCCAGTGCTAAGTCAGAGAATCCAACCCACCCGGCCTCATTACCATCCACGCTGAGACCTGAGCCTTTGAAGCTGTTTAGTGCAATCAGTGGGAATCAGGGAGCTCAATATCCTTGAAGATCCTGGCCTGAGGCCATGGAGTTTAGAAAAACATTTGAACATGTGCTTCACTGTCAGTGTGTTGGTGTTTTCCTGCGTGGAGGGACTTACCCAGAGGACGGGGGGGCTTTTCTGCACCGCTTCTGGCTGTGCTGTGGTACCAAGCCCTGGGGCTCAGCTGTCATCCTGCTGTGGCAGCAAACAGGGTACCCTCCGAGGCAAACCCATGCTCCCTGGTGCAAATCGCGTCCCCAAGGGATGAGCTGACACCCCAGGGGGCCGCGCTTCCAGCTGGTGTCTGCTGCCACATGCCTCCACCCCAGGGTGATGCTCCTGGCTGCTGCGGCACCAGATGGGACCTTACGAGTGTCCTGGGGATGTCACTTCTTCAGCCACTTTGAAGCAACCCAGGGGCTTGCAACCACACCTTGCCTCACCCAGCTCGTCTGGTGTTCCCCAAAGATGTTGCAGCAAAAATTGCAAAATTTCGTTTTGCTTGGCAAAACCAAACCCATTGGCTCGGTGACAAGGGCTGCCCATGGGTGTCTCAGCCACGCCAGCAGCATCCAAGCCCCTACTCCTGCAGACCCAGCATGAAATCCCTCGGGGAAGCAACAGCACTGCCTGTGAGGTGCTTTTCCTGGGCATTGCAACCTATATTTGGAAGGGCTGGGTATAATGAGCATGCTCCCTGCTCCACCAAACTCCAATGATTTTAACACAGCTCCTCGGACTTCCAGCACACAGAGGGCGGTTTGGTCATCCGCATGCAACAAAAGGTCACAACAAACAGCAGAGAAAGGGGAGGGGCGAGACGCTTGTTCCTCCCACGTTGCAAGCAAGGAAATTAATACAGCACAGATGACATCTGCTGCCCTTGGGCTAGAGGAGGCCTGCCTTCAGCCGAGGTGCAGCAGCAGCAGCCTGCATGCTGCTGTCAGGTGCAGGCGCAGGGCACAGCCCACTCAGGGTGCGCATCGCCACTCGCACGTCTTGGCCAAGGAGCCCGGAGTCAGGAGCTCCTGGCCTGATGCAAAGAAGTGCCAAATGCTCTCCCTCCCTTCCAAAGGAAACAGCGGAGTCAGCACAATCCTACCTACACCCGGACTCCGCCGAGGCGGCTCGGGGTTGGAAAATCCCATTACCACCCATTGAGACACCGTTAAACAATTTCCCAGCCGCTCCACGTGATCACGCATAGTCTGCACGGGAGCCCAGGCTTCAGCAGCGCTTTCACACTTCCAAAGCATGTCTGCTGGGTCATGTGGAGGCTTTCCAAACCTGTTAAATTCACCTGGTAAGTGCGCCGCTTTAGCCCAAGCTGGCAGACCCGCTGGGAAGTGAGTGCTCAGCACCACCTACGACCACGTGTGCTCCTCACCTGGAGTTTTTCATCCTGCTGCGGCTGGATGATGAAAATGCAGAGCATACCATGCAAACTGCTGTGTATCTCCGTGCAAGCTTGGCCTGTGGCAGAGCTCTTCCCAAAGCAAGTATTCCAGGCTCGCATATAAATTAAAGCTCATAAATCAGTGGAGAAAAAATCTCCTCTATGGCAATGGCCAACTTGTTAGGAGGGAGCTAAAGGCTACAAATGGTTTTCAATGAAGCCTCGCTAGCTGTCAAGAATGCACGAGGCAGCGGCGTTGTTTGGATTGGGAGCGTGAGTCGGATTTTTCTCCCCTCTTTTGAGGACAATGAAATGTAACAGCTTTTCTTCCCCTCCGAGCTGCACAGAGTGACCCGAGCCGGCAGACAACGGCACAGATACAATCTCAGGAAATCATGAAGTGACCGAAGAATGGCTGAGGAGTTCTGAATAACTAAATAAAGTCCTCTGTGTTTTCTTTAGCAAGTAAAGAAAATACTTTTAGCCTTTTAGTGTGACTTTTGGGGTCAAGGGGGAATCTCGAGTCCAAATACAACAAACCCGTGTGGAAATTGCTGCCAAGAGTCTGATAGCTGGGCTGGGAGCTTGCCTTGAGGCTCAGATGTGCAAGAACAGCTCACTGAAGGCAGGCGGAATGTGTTTTTGCTCTGAGCATGGGGACCTTGTCTTTTCTTGTAGATGGTGGGCAGCCCCTGGGGACAGCAGGTGCCAGCACCCCGGTGCTTCCCAACGTGAAGCCCATTTCCCCATTGAGGCTGCCAGATCTTCTTCAGAGCACCCAAAAACGAGGTGCCATGGGGGCGGCAGCAGCAGCTCTTCCTGGTGTCCAGTGCAGATGATGTGTTGTTAGCAACACGTTGCAAGATCATTGTCAATTTTTATTAAATGCATTTAGGAAATCAGTGATGTGCTGAGGTCACAAAGGGTGTTCATGGATAAGTCAGGAGGCTGCAGAGACGGAGGTCTGTGAAGGATGAGACTGTGTATTTTTTAACTGCACCTTCTGGCTCTCATCCTGTTGAAAAATCAAAGCACTTTCAGCAGCTTTTCCCCAGACAGGGCCTTTCAGGTTCCTTCTGTGCCTGCTGAAGGCAGCAATGGAAATAGCAGGGCCACCGAAACAGTGTCCGCAGGAACATGTTAGCATGGGAGCCGAGAGGAGCTAAAAGGCTCAGTAAAGAAATAGGAAAAGAAAATTCCCTATTTCTCAGCTTCCTGATTTTGGATGCATTGCGCTGCATGGAATTGCCTTCTCTAGCACACCTCTTAAAGACTTCACCTTTTTTTTTGCCTCATGCTGCTAAAACAGAATCAAGCTTCTGGTGCCGTATTCAGAATAAAGTAGAGATGAGTAATTCTGGCTTCAAATACACATTCAGAAGATCTTCAGTTTGTTTGTTTGTTTGTTTGTTTTTGTTTTGTTTTGTTTGCTTAGATAGTAGTTGAATACTTGTGTTAGCACATCCACCAGGGACGCATCAGGCCTGGTGCCAGTTTCATGTACCCCACCTGTTGTCGTTGGCACGGGTGGAAGGACTCTTCCCTCCATGATGAGGCCATAAAGAGCAGCACCTGTGCTGCAGAAGCACACACCATTGACTTCTTACTCCAGCAGCAGGATTGCTGTAGACATGATGTGCAAAGGAAACAAGTAAGGTTATAGAGAGATGGTATCTTTTATTAGCCAGGAAAAAAAAAAAAGAGAGAGAGAGAGAGAGAGAGACTTTCAAGCACACAAGGGCTTCTTCTGTTTGTTTGGGGTTTTTAGTTTGTTTTGGGATCATAACAGCCTAATGAAAGGTATTACCTCTTTCTTCAAAATGGTCTTTCTTATTCACAACACTCCACCAAGAGAAATCTGGATTACAAGAAATATTCTGTGTGTTCTGTCTTATTTTCTTCTGTTACGTTACTGTTTGTGCAAACAAGGTGCACACAGAGTTCCCGCAGCCTTGCCTCTACCTCATACAAAGTTGTATCGCACAGCGTCATCGTGAAGCCATCTGCTCTCACAGAGGAGAAAGCCAACGTCTGACATACCACGTACCATCAAACAGCCTCAGAAGGACAGCAGTGGGCAAATGATACCCTGCATCTGCTCAGCTCACATTCATTTCTAGCCACCTAAGGTTTGGCTGCAACAGCTCTTCTAAACCCAAATACATATGTTGGCTTAGAGGCACCATAGTAAAGTAGCCTAACAAACCAAAGCAATTGGTTTTAATAAGAATCTTGGCTTGTTTTGACAATGCACTGAATCTTCATGTTGGCACCACGAATGTTTTTTTAGGAAAATGTATGCATCTTTGCAGCTCTCAGCAACTAAATCCTCTCTGCACTTCATGGAAAGGGTTTCCTGGCTATCCGCTTTCTGATGTATTCCAAGTTCCTTGCAGCTGATTGTTGTCTGGGCTGGAAAGGCTTTTATATTCGGCTCAGCCATTTGCCACCGTTGTGTGCTGTGAGTGGGGTGTGCGGGTGGCACGCTGTGCCCTTCATCCGTCCCGCACCTACAAACGGGGCCGAGGCTGCGGAGGCATTTCGATGCTTCCTGAGTCGCGTCGCGCAGATGTGTTTGGAATAGCTACGGAAGCGGCTGTCTCCTGCTACCCAGCCTCATTACAGGCAGTAGCAATGCTCCCAGAGTTCAAAGGCATTTCATGCTCACTGAGCGTTTTTCAGCAAGAAATCTGAGATTAAATAAACTCAAATCCTCTCCGAGGAGAAAGCAGAAGATGGAGGGAGAGGCGCTGACTCTCCGCTGCACAGCATGCGTCTTGGTGTACCTTGGAAAACACCCAGGCGAGGTGCTTCTCAAACCCACGCCTGGCCAGGACGTGTCACTGCTGGGGCCAGACCTGTGCCCACTGCAATACCGTGGATTTGAATGGGTTTGTGCCAAGGACACTGACCTGCTCAAAACCTGAACATCACCCTGGACGCTCCCGAGCACTTGTCCTAGAGTTCTGGGCAAAATCCCGAGGGACTTGGAGAGGATGCATCGGATTTACAGCTTTTCTCCTGTTTTCTTCTATAAAAGGTGATAGGTTAGGTTGTCACCAGCAGAAATATTTAGATTTAGGGAGTACAGGCACAAGACCTCCTCTCTAGAAAGAGTTACTGCTGACCTGCCAACAAGCAGAGGACTGCATCTTGCTATTGTGCTAAAGAAACAGTGCCCAGGGCACATTTCTGGCCATGGACAAAAAGGTGGCTCTGCCTGTTGCACAGCCAGGATTCAGAGGGCACAAGAAATCAAGTTGTTGTTTTTCCTCTCCCTAACAACACTGGCTGTGGGAAAAAGAAAATACTTGAGTCATAGAAGTGACTGAAGTGTCATTCCTGGTGACGGGGATGTTTACCAAGGCTCAGCTGGTAGAGCACGGCCCTTAGCAGGCTGCAGACATTAACTTGCACCCTCCACACCCTCAGTGAGTGCCGTGGGCTCCCTACAAAGCAGCCAACCTCGCACAAGCTGGAGGCATTTTGCCTCTGTACATCTGCAAGACTGAGGTCCAGACATGAGCCCATTCCCTACAAGCCTGAGGAAGTCTTGTGCTGGACATCCTGGATGTCACCAGCCTCGTGAAGGTGTTGTTGTTCCCACAGATGCAGATGACATCCAAGAGAATGGGGCATGGAGATCTACACCCGCAGAACGCTCAGCTACTTAACTCCCATCGACTTCACTGAGACAAAGACATTTAATACCACTGAGGATCTGGGACCAATGTGGTTTGGAATATCGTGTTGGATACCAGTCCTTATCTTCAGGTGACAAAGGACTCCCAAAATCCAGTCCCAAATGCCCTCAGAGACTTTGGACCATCAGCATATAACTCTTTCCTGGGCTGCCCGGTTAAAGGCCACTGTGATGATGCTGGAAAAGCCATCCGGGTTAGGCCTGACCGTGAAAAAGCCTTCAAGCTCATAAGCTGGGAATGATGCAATGGCAATTAGCACATCTTCTCTGCTGTAGACAATGCGCTGCGAGCCCAAGACAGATCTAAAAGCCTGAGAGGCAGGCAGACAAGAGTGTTATGTCCTCTGTCTGAGACCCGAATCCCAGGGAGGGTGGAAATAGCAATGTAGGACAGCTGTGAGTATGCTTAGTATTAATATCAAATATAATAGTAATTCAAAACAGAATCTTTTGGTACAGATCTGAACTGCACGAGCCAAGTTATGAAATGATATTAGCATCTGGATCTGAGAAGCAGCTGAGACTAAGCTGGCCAGCGTTTGCCATATGTCTCATCTGCAGAGAATATTTAAATAAGTAAACACAATGAGTTAATAAATACATGAAATAACTTTGCAAGATAAGCACCTCTCTGTGCTAGTGGCATGGCAGATTGTCAGAACAACCACGTTCAATGGAAACTCTGAAAGGGGAAAATTCAGATGGCACAATACTGGCTTTTCTTTTGAGTATTCAATTGGCTAAATAGCATAGCCCAGAATGGTGAACATTTACAATGATTCTTATCTGCTGGCAGGTGAGAGAATCCTGCTCTCGTTGCCAAAGCCTTAACTCATCAAAAAATCAGTGGTTCTTCTTGGAAACATGAGCTAAAACCTTTCACAGACCTTCTAGCTACATCCCTGTATAGGCAAAAGGGGCTATTATTTTAACAGCATCAAAGGTACAGAAAGTCATGCTGCTTTCCAGTAATTCCCTGACAACACCTAGAGGGTGAAACAAACCTGCTGGTGGTCTGATCTGAGCTGAAAAAAAAAATACTGAATGCTGATTCTGGGAAAGAGATTACTACCTAAAAACAGGCCAGTGTCTTCATTTCATTCTGATTTCTGCAAGTGTCTAAATGTCTCGAGTGAGGAATTAACCTAGAGAGGATTTCAGGATTTGGCCCAAGAGAAACTCTTCAGGGACTGCCACAGCACAGGCTTTTATTAAGAAATCGCTCCCCTTTGAACAGCGGATGGAGGGCTTGAGCACAAGGTCAATGGCATCCAGTTGCTTGGCCATATCCACGGGCTCCTAAACACATCCAACCCCCTGAGCAGTTTATTCTGACTCCGAATCACATTCCTTTATTGATGAATAAGGGAGAGAACTTTTAATTACATACCAAGGACATTGTTACACAGAAACTGTTGATAAGCTCAGCATCGCCTTAGAAGACATCAGTGGTTTCATTCTAATAGGCTCTGGCAATGCTGTGTGCCCTCAGTTCATCAGCCTCAGCTTTTTTTATTTTGGGTGGTACAAAATGTTCCCGAAAATTGACACTGCTATTAGCAATGGGTGCCCAAAGCGATCACCTGCAGTAAGTCTTAGAGAAGTTCAAAGACTGAGTTTATTTTGGCTTGCCAAACTAGAACATGTAACGTTATTTTAATTTAGAACAGGACCTTGTTTCAGTTCTCCATGGGTGGATACGAATGGGACTGAACGTCCTGGAGATACTTGAGCTGAGTCCCACAGACTTCATTCTTGTTCACCTCCCCTTTCACAGAGGATACCGACAAACCGGGTTACTCAGAAGAACCGAAACACATACAGTCAGGTTTCATGGGGCTTAGTTTAAACAGGTGTAAAATCCCCATGAAGCAGTCGTGCCTCTCTCCACGAAGTCTGCCATCACCAAGAGGTGTTTACCCCACAACAAAAGAGGCAGGAAGGCAGACGGGTGCATAAAGATCTGATACACAAAAGCAAGTCATATCTGCACAAGCAATCGATACCTTTTTTCCTTGCCTCTTTCATACAATTGCTGAACAAAGTTAAATTTTCTAGAGGCTGATTATGGTTAGTGGATCAAACGGTCCTGATGCTCAGTGGATAAAAGCTTCAGGAATCAGTCTGAGGGCAGGAGCTGCACAAAGAGACCCGGCTGCAGCTCCGCGCACTCACAGGGCGCAGCAGGGTCCCAGCCAGCTGGTGGGTAAGGCAGAAGAGCTGGGCTCTGTGTGCCTGTAATTTGGCTCACCACAACTTCCCGATGCTCCCAGCTCCTACACAATTAGAGTAAGGATCTGAACCCACAGCAGCCGACCTCAAAGGTAATGTGCGCCTCCGCCACCTGACTCGAAGGGGCAAAGCACTGCGAGTGGTATTTTTTTAGTGATAGGGGGAAGTATAAAATACATTCTCATGCATGAAACCGAAGGGTGAAATGGCTTGAACCAACTAGATGGAGCAATCAGTCCAAGAGCACAAACACACAGAAATATGATGGGTATGAAATCATTCGGAGCCAATCAGTAAGCTCCCAACTTCTAAGCAATTTCATAATTGAGTAATGGGACACAGCAGGGTCTGAACTATTGTGTATTATAATCTGAATGGAATGCTGTGAGAAGGCTCGAGCAATCTGATCGCACCGAGCCCTCGCTCACCAGAAATGCCTTTGACATATTTCCTTAAAGCGCAGCAACGAGAACGAAGTAACTGCTTGTTAATGACACCCTGATGGCTTGTCTGCAGCGCTGAAACTGAGATAGCAGAGATTGGAAAGCCTGTGCCTCTCCTTGGCTGGAGTTAACACACCAGCCCCCACAGACTGCCCACCCACTTCAACCTTAATCGCCGGCGTGCCTGTACAATCACCAGTTTCACTTCACTACATATTTCCTCCCCCAGAACTCTGCTTATAAAGCAAGAGGCACTAATAATCTGCGATGATCCCGCGCCAGCCTCCTGTCATGGCTTAGTGCTCGTGCTCCGTGGCTGGAGCATGCTGGCTGAGCCACGGCTATCCGCGCAGCTATGTAGGCAGGGCTTGTTCCCTCTCTGTTTTTCAGTCCCTCCTTGGATGTGCATCCATTAACTCCACCAAAAAGTTCTCAGCTCTTTCTTTTTTTAAGGACATCACTCTCTACTTGCAGACAAGCCTGGAAGGAGACAAAAGCCTGGATTTGGAAGGGTTTGACAACGAGACTGCATGGATGGTTGGGGTTTGAGCTCCAAGGCGTGCTGCAGGACCTCAGTCCACTGGGAGACAAGGCTGGAACATGTTCGCCATGCTCAGACCCACATTATAGACATGGGCTGAATATTCCCCACTGGGATGTGGGTGAGAATCAGAAAGGTAAAATTCCAAAACATCGTGAATTAAGATAAAGACAGTTTAATAGGTAAAGCAGAAGCTGTGCATGCAAGCAAAACAAAATAAGGAATTCATTCCTCTCCTCCCATCAGCAGACATTACCAGGAAAGCTGGGTTCTGTCACACATCATGATTGGGAAGACAAATGCCATCACTCTGAACATCCTCCCTTCGTCGTGCCCAGCTGTGTCCCCTCCCAGCTCCTTGTGCACCCCAGCCTCCTCTCTGTGCAAGCACTGCTCAGCAACAGCTAAAACACTGGTCTGTTATCAACACTGTTTGGGTCACAAATCCAAAACAGACCACCATACAAGTTACTATGAAGAAAATTAACTCTATTGCAGCAAAAACAGTACTTGAGGGTCCTGGCGGAGTCAGGCTGGATGAAAACCATCTTAAGGCTGGTTCTCAGCATCTCTGTATTCCTGCTCTCAGAAATGACTGCTCTCATTTGTCTGAGGATGATTTACTGTCTGGAAAGTGAACAATGATGCAGTGCCCATGAGCTCATGGGGACCATCTCCCCTCCATGGTTCTCACCACATATGTGAGCATGTGGTGCATAAGATGGGGTAACCTTGACCAGGTTAGCCGAGGTCTGCTGCATCCCATGTGTAGTTACAGCCTCCTCGCAAGAGCTGCAGAATGTTACTGCAGCAAGCTTGTGGGCAGCAAGCAGTCTGACATGCCCGCCCAGCCAAGGCCCAAAACAGCAAGCCCATCAGGAAAAAAAAAGGAGTGGTGGTCTCAAAAATGACCGCAAATGGGACTGCGGGACACTACTGCAGCTTGCTAGTGATGGCACACACGGGGCTGGATGGCCCAGGAGCTGCATTCCCAGCCAGTCCCACGTACCTCTCACTGTCCTGGGTGGGCCCTGTGGCCCAGGTCCTCTCAGATGTGCAGGTGCTCAGTTCCTTCTGACAGCGCCAGGGGCAGCGTGACACTTCCAAGGATTTGGAGTCAACAAGAAAGCCAACAGGTACAATAAAATTGGGAACGGGCAGAACTGATGTAGGAGAATTGAAAGATAGCCGGGATTGTACTTTGAAATTGGAAAAATGCTTTCAAAAAATTTATTCCACATAATTATAGTCCTGTACCTACCTGCCTGTCCTGTCTCTTCTGCCCAAGAAGTTGATTTCACAAAACTTGTCTAAAACTCTCTTGCTAAATTCTGAATTGATGAGGATGCTGCCTGAAGCTTGCTTGTGCTTGGTACCAGAGGATGCTGGCGGCTGAGCTGATAAATGGATTTGTTTTCTGAATTGTCAGATTCTGAGCCAATATTGACGCAGGATGGATAACTACAGCTGGTGCAAGTGTGGGAGAAACCTGTTCCTGAGAATAGCTTACAGCCTTCAAATCAGACACACGATGCACAGGCCACCCCGGGGCCCAGTGGTGGCAGCGGAAAGGCTCCCTCTGACTTTAGACGGACTTTAATCAAGTCCATGTGAGCTGTGTGCATGCATGCAAGGCAGTCTGGATTTGGACTATCAAACACTCACAACAAACAACTCACTAATAAGCTGCAGACCGAGATTTTCTTTTTTCAGAGATTATTCAATAAACGTTTCCAAATAACAAGTTTCTCTGGGAAAAATCCAGCCATTTCCTACAGACAGCTCACATACCAGAAAAAAAGCAACATTACTGATATAAATTATTCATTACAAATTACTCACCCAGTTCTCGCAGCCAGTGGTGCTTTTCCTCTACCTGGAGCTGTAGAAGGGCCAAGCTATGTCCCTTTGGAGAGAGGGGACACGTTGTTTTAACCAGCTTTGGGACACTCAGCCGGCCTGAGCTGCTTGTGGGATCTCCTGACATGATGCGGTGTTTGCCATGGGGACCTGTTTGACACCAGGGTGCTTGATCTACCTTGCCCCTCATCCTCCTGGGCACACCTGGGTAAGCAGAGCTGGCTACAGTAGGGAGGCAACTTCCGCGTTCAGCTAAGCTGGGCTGGATGGCTTGGTGGAGACCAGGCGTAACGTGAGAGCCCTGGCAGGAGAAGGCACAGTTCTCACATTTGCACTGCACTGCCAAGTAGTGAGAGAAGGGTTCAACACGAGAGAACCTGCGGCTGGAAAAGGGACTAGCTCTGCTCTTGGCTGCTTCTTGAAGCTAGCTATTTTGCAACATTAACAAAACCAGCAAGCCCATCTTTTGCAATATGTGTTCTAATTTCTCCAGAAAAGCCAGCAGCCCAGGAGAGTTCACTCCAAGATCAGGGAGCCAGTACTGCTTCTTCAGAGCTTTCCATCTGCTTTGGGACACACAGGTGCAACTGAAACAAATGATAAATCAAAACTCACAACACGGGCTGCAAGGAGGATCTAAAGACGTTGCACAAGTTTGTGGCGAAACGCCTCACCGACATCGCACCGTCAGGATGGCCACAGAGCAGCAACAGGCTGGGGCTGCATGGGTACAGAGATGAAGGTATCTTTGGGACCCAGGGTGGAGACATCCTCGCTGCCCCCTCTGCCAAAGTCCCTTGTCCAGCAGCTCCCACTGGCAGAACACGAGCTCACAGTGCTGATCTGCTGCCTCTGGAGAAACTTATGGGGAAAGCACAGAGTGCTGCTGAAGTCACAGCAGAAATGGGAAGATATCCTGTGTTAAACTATGTGTTTGTATGTTCATACACAGATGCCTTATTTAGTAGGTCTACAACACGTTGCTGTGCATCAAAAGTCTCCCCTTTTGCCCAAAAGTGGTTTGCCTTCCCACCGCTAACCTTCAGTTTGCATCAAGAGGCAACCATCCAACATGCTCCAAGCACATTGTCATAGAAAGGAAAAAAGAAAGAGCAGATAGCAGTAAACCAGGTGACAAAACACCTATTTATTGAGAGCTTCCAGAGGGTAGATCAGGGGAAGCAAAACAATAGGACTTTACTGCAGAACAGAGCAAGGCTTTATAGGATTTCCCTCCCTGAGATGTAGGTTATCTGCAGGCAGCTAGCATTAAGTAGAATACCATTGTTCATTGTCAATGCCAAAATCATAATAGAAGACAAATACAGCCCTCACAGGGACGTCCATGAGGTGTCCCTTGTCCTAAAGGCAGCAGCCAGGCTGCACACTGGCATGCAGCAATGTCCACCTCCCAGTCCCAATGAACCAAGTTGTGTTCCATCAATGAAATGAGGCATCCCAAAGCTTCAGCACAAATACATCCCTCCTCCAGGTCACAGCGTTACCCCTCATTAGGGTTCTACATCAAATATGGCTTGAATAATTTCAGAGTTGTATCCTTCCTTCTTTGTGCATCCAGAAGCCTTATTTACTCCCATAAACCTACCACTCACTTCTTCCAACTATAAAATTCCTAAGACAAATCCTCCTGTCCTGTAGCAGTCCTAACGCAGAACAGTTGAGGAAATCATGGTGTCAGGCATTATCCTGCATCTGTCACACTGTTTTGGTGCAGCCTGGGTCAGCGTTACAGTGTATGTGGCCACTGCAGCTCCTCAGGCTGCGCCACGCTGTGCTCAGCACATAGACAAAGCAGCACTTCAGTACGTCTTCAAAAACAGGGCACACATTTTTTCTAACTGACAGCTCCTTTTAAGTGTTAAATGGATATTATTTTCTAGCACTTCAAGTACATACTTTAACTAGTTTGAAAGGAATTACTGGAAATGAGGCAACTGTGGACTTCATTTTTTTTCTTTCTCTGAAGCAGACAACAGAACAATGTGGATTTTCAGACTTACCAGACGGTTGAGATCTGTGTGCCATGGGTGTACATGACAGCCAGTTTGAAGAGATTAAATGGCAATTTGAACCAGCAGCTCCCCAGAACTGATGTTCTCCCTTGGCAGAGGTCCCTCCAGCAGAAGACGCAAGTGCGCGTTCCAGTACATGCATTCCAGTGAACAACTCTTCTTGCCATCTTCCTCCTCCTTCTGCATCTTTCATCTGCTTGAAATTTAGAGGACAATTTAGCAGACCTGAATTTGGCTCCTAATGAAGGCGTTCTGACTTGTCAATCTCTCCCCTGGCTGTTGCAAGAAGCCTTGATAATAACTTGGGTTGTATCCACCCTTAGAAGCCAGTGCCTAATGCTAGGCCATCTGGACACCCACGAAGTGCCAAACACTGTCGTTCGTATTTAGTCCAGCTTCCTGCTCAAGTCAAATGGTATTTTGATGAGTGACTGCTAAAATGCTCAGGATTTGACCCTCGTGTGTTTGTCTCGCTGTCTCCAGCAGTGACGATGCCCTGCTCGTCAGCTGTTTACTCAGTTTGCAATAGAGCCAGCTGAAAAATTTTCAACAGAGCAATTTCTCATCCAGTACAGTCTATTCAAAATCAAAATATTTCTCGGCAGTTTGTCAATTTCAATGAAATTTTACAACAGGAGAATGTCAAAACATGGTGTTTCATCACCGCCACAGTGGTTCTTTTCAATGGCATTGACGTGTTCCATTTCATTATGGTCTTTTTGCTTCCATGGCTGCACATATTTGAATATTAACACAAATGCTATACAGATTTTATATTTTGTACTGCCTAGTGTCTTAGTTTTTCCGTTTTTATACAATAGGAAAGTAGAAACAAAACCAACGTCATTTAAATAAGACTTTTTTTTTCCCTGAGTAGTTTCTAAATATACATTTCATGAGAAATTTCCAAATTTCACTTTTTCATCTCAATTCATAACAAAAAGAGCTGGGGAGTGTCAGGGCTTCTCCTGGAGCGGAAATTCCACCTCCTAACCAGCTCTCATTACCACTCAGTCCTCACCCAGCCGCAGCTCCAGCTGAAATCCTTGGCTCTGTGGGAATGTATAAGGTAGATCTGATTCACAAGCCTAGCAACAGTCTGGGAGAACACAACTGGCAAACTGTCCCTTTGCAAAACTCCGTGAATCACCATGGCTTTGATGCAGACTGCCCTCCTCACAAGGAAAATGTACCTCAGCAACAGAAATAAGATCTTAAATCAAATCAGATGCAGCTTGAAATATTTATCTACTGCTCTTCTGGGAAGAGGAATTGTAGTGGAACAAATTCGCATAGTTATTTTACTGCTAAGATGGGCACAAAAAAAATCTGAATGTACCTTGACCAAAACCAAGAGAGAGACAGGAATGTGAAGCTCCAAAATTCAGGCCACTGCAGTAATAATGCCACGTGATGATGGACATGCGGCCACCCCACCCCACAGGCTTTGGTTGAGGATCTAGAGCCCATGCCAGGTCCCACCACAAGCAGAGGGATCCCTTCCTGGGGTGAGTCACATTACGAGTGCTGGTGAAACACGAGACTGCCCTGCGTACACCGCAGTGCTGCTGAGCGAGCTACAGCCAGCCTCTCCTCTTCCGTCTGCAGTGCCGCCAGAGACATGCTCCTGGGGACGGGGATGCTCCTTCCTTTCTGAAGCGACCTTCTGGACTGCTGCGACTTACTGCATTTGCTAGCGTTTAGTAGTTTCACATGATGCAACGCCCTCCTGTTTATTTAGTGATCACCTGAGAGCATAGTGAAGATGAGGGTACTTGGCTATGTAGGTTGGTACAACACTGAGTGAAAGTCATCTGCAGAAGGACAGAGGAAGCATCAGTTGCCAGGATGAGATCTGATCCAAAACCATGTTGGCAAATCAACCACTATTTCCCCCTTTGCTTTCTTTGCAGGTTTCACGCTTCTCAGGAGTCTCTGCTGGACTCAGAAGCCCAGTAGTACTCAGGGAGTGTTTGTCTTAGAAAAAAATAAAAATAAAATAAATCTTTGGAGTTGTTTTAGCGAATAGGGTTGTTTCTAAGCTCACCCATGAAATGATTTCACCTCTGCAATGCAAACCAAGGGTAGTGTTATAGTCCTAGGAGCTGAAGAACCTTGTCGACTATTGGTAAGAGAACTTACAAAATCAGGTAATTCCAGGCTTATCTGGACCAAATTGTCCCACTTCCATCAGCCTTTGCTGTTGTGCCCACTCAGTCAACTGTACATAAGCTACAGCCTTGGGATCAGACTTAAGAAGAATTTATCCAGTCTGAGAGCTGCTTTTTGGTCCACTTTCCTGAGGGTCCTTTGCCACTTGTCATCCAACTGGAGTCAAAACCAGCATGCAAACAGAATGACCACATCCCATCACAAGAGTGGGGTACCGAGTTACTCAGCCCACAGATGCCCACCCCCAGCCAAAAGGTTACGAACTACAAGGTTAGATCATAAGTAAAACAGGGTGGGGACTTCCTAGCAGAGCGAGGAAGCCTCTTAGGGTAATTTCAGTGCAAGAAAACAAATAATAACCATGTATTTCAAACATGACTGATGTGGAGCCCGAAGTATTTGAGGCCAGCTACCCTCGAACAGAGCCTTGAGGCCCCGCAGTCACCCTGAGGTGCTGCGGCCAGCAGCACGTTGGCCATGCAGCGGCAGGGAGCAGAGAACCGCATCCAGGCTGTGGTTTCACAGCTGCACGGCTCTGGCCTTGGGTGATGAAATAAGGCCCAGACAGGAAGCAGTTTTCCTCAACAGTAAGCTGCTATTTTTACACATTTTGCTTCTCTGACCAAGGAGATGCTTGAAGCCCATGGGCTCTGCTCCGCTGTGCATCGCTCCAGCACCAACACCCTGAGGTGTCTCCTGGCCTGCTGCAGGCAGGGCAAAGAGCTGGGGAAGCTCTGGTCATCAGCATGGCCTCAACAGGCCAAAACACCCTGTGTGTACACGGGGAGTGAAAGAGCTCCCATGGGCCCAGCACCCTGTGGTGACAACAAGAGGCCAGATCAGGGCGGGAGGCAGCCTGCTGCGTGGCCTGGCTGCTCCCCTGCTCCTCACACGTGAGGCCCAGAGCACAGCCTCAGCCTCAAGTCCTTCCAGAGGAGGGGTGGCCTCATCCAGAGCTTTGCTCTGTGGCTAGTTTGTGGTACTGCTTATACTCAGGGCTTCTTACAGCTCCTGCAGCCCCTGCCCACAGCATGGGCAGGCCTCAGGCCCCGTCTCTCCCCCCCAGGGGCCGTGGCTCCATCACAAGGTGACAGAGCTGGTTGCTCCCGGCCCCCTCCCTCCCGGCCCCCGGCAGGGAGTGGCGGCACTTCCCCGGTCCCAGGACGACAGATCTGGAGTGAAGTCACGAAAAGCTGCAGCTTCACGGGAACAAGCTGGAAAACAGAGCTGCGAGGGGGGAACGGGCTGTTTATGCCAGAACTGCCTGACATCGAGTAACACCGAAAAGCGAGAGCGGAGAATCGTGTCGTCCAGTCCCCGAGCAGTTTCTTTTCCTCCTGTTTCAGTGCCCGGGTGTGGGGAATCTGAGTGCAGATGGTGCGGTGGGATGGACAAGGGGTGCGGTGGGATGGGCAGGGGGTGCAGGTCTGGCAAAAGGAGCCCCTGGCTGGCAATCCTGCAAAGGGATGGGTGGTGGAAACCCCAGTACAAAGCTGGGGCGTATTGAGGCAGATCCATGCCCTCCTCTTGCTGCTAGTCAATATTTCATGAATTATTTCAGCCCTTTGCAGCCTCACTCCCTGCATCTGCATGCATGGTGACTAGGATGTCTCTTCTCACTGCCCTTGTTCTCCCTCAGGAGCAGGAAAATTCAATACTAGAAATTAGCCCTGATGGCACCACGCTCACCAGCGAAATCTTGCCAAAGCCATGGTGCAACCTCTGTCCCTCAGATCAGCCAGGGCCCATCCTGCCTGCATGGACAGCTCAAGAGGCTGCAGGCTGGACTTAATGAAAACATAAATTAACATGTGCCTCCTAGGGGGGTTGTTAGGCTTAGCTCATTAGCAGTTAAAGCATATCCAATGGTCGAAGTTATTTGTTTGTTTGTATTTTTGCAGCTGTCCTTAGTTCTCTTAGGTCAAGTAGAGGTGTGAGGTCCAAAATAGCATCGGGATGGCTGAGCTTATGTTTCCAGCCCTGAAAAAACAATGAAGCGCTAATAAAAAAAAAAAAAATGCCTCGTGAGAAAGATTTCACTCCAAAGCCCTTCACAAACAATGCACACAAGCATGGAAATGCAGGAGCCTGCACACCCTGGGGAGGGGAGCTGCTGCCAGCTACTTTGGGAGGAGAAGTGGAATCTCGGTGGCTTGGGGAGGAAACTTTGGACACATCTCTATGCATCGCTGGAAGTGAAAAACTCTGGTTCCTGCTCCAGCTGGCGATGCTGGAGTAGACCTGCACGCTCCTGCATCCTGAGGCTTGGACAAACTTCTCACTGAAGGAGAGGATCCACACTGCTGGAGGGAGCAGGGCTGGTTCCCCAGTGGGCTTGGTCTTGTTCCAAGGGTGAGTCCACGCTGCTGGGCTGGGATCTGCTGGGTGGGGGCAGCCCCACATGGCAGCTCCGACTCGGGGCAGCGTTGTGCGACTTGCAGGGTAGCACATGGCTCCGCACGGCACAGTTACCACTAGGTGGTTACAACCAGGCAGAGACTGCAGACCGACAGAGAAGTTATATCAGCACCTCTCCACTTGCTTTGTTTCCAGCAGGGATGAGCCGTCATTCTTGCAGAACAAAATTCCACCAAGAAAGTGATCTCTCTGCTCATGATGGACTCCCAGCTCCTGGCTATACATATTGCTGGGAGGTGATGGAAGGACAAACTGCCAAGCAACACGCCAATGGAAACCTTAACCCTGGAAATGTCCCTGCTCAGTACAGCTCCGTGCCCTGCCTCTGAGGTCAAGTGGTTGTCCCACAATATTTCCTTCTTTAACAGACACTGACCGCAGTCACCTTTGCTGCAAAGAGAAAAAATAGTTTGGGCGGTAACAGCCATCCTTCCCAGAGAGGATTAACCTGGTAGCTAGCGATGGCATGACTCCTGGAGAAGCAGAGAGGCCCCTCAACTCTCCCTTCAATTAATGACAGCCTCTTAACACACAGTGCCTCCCCAGGCATCCTTGCCCCATTTCACATTGCAGGTTTGATCTTAAAAGACTCACAGCCCAGGCAGAGCCACCAGGGCTTTCCTCTTGGCACCCAAAGCCCACCAAACAGAGGTCGAATGGGCACAAAGAGTCTCAGTTCCAAGCAGAAGAGACGCCCCGTGGTGGCAGGAGGCGTTAAACCAAGCAGCGCTCAGAAAAGCGGTGCTTGCGGCTGCCCCGCGTGCAGCTGCTGCGTGCTTCTGTGCCCAGGACAGGAGCTGCAGGCAGGCTTCTCTGCCGCCGATCCGACTCAAGCCCGTTCGCAGCCAGTTCTGTTGTTTTGGTCTTTCTTCGAGGGAATGAGCTCAGATGAAACCGAAGCAGGTGCTAATTAAAAACAGGGCTATTCTTCAAACTGGGCTTTTAATTACTGTAAAAATATGTCAAGGAAAGTTGCAAAAGGGAAGAAAAATAGTAATTCCTTGTGCTACCTGCCATTTTCACTTGATTACCATCACACTTTTCTGTAGAGCAAAAACATCAGTCCTTCATAACAAACTCCTCTCTTGGGGGCTAGTGTGAATTGAGAGCTGTGAGGCCCTGCCGTGGGCTCCAGAACTAGCAGCATAATGTCTGTAACAGACATGCTACCTAATTAAATTGTTAGGGAACAGGCTTTTATATCTTTAACACCTAATTTACTATTGTTTCTTTGAAAGTGTTTGGCTTCCCTGTGGTTTTTTGGGCCTCCCTTCTCAGTTTTACGACGGCTTTTAAGTTTTTCGTGTGTGTTTCAACTAAATAACCATTTTGGAGGTTTTGTTAGGGTCCCGGCTTGAGTCAGACCAAGGGAAACAGGGGCCTGTTTTACTGTTGTTCATGCTGGGTGAGTTACCACTACCGTGCTAATTATGTAATTACCCCATTTTAATAGCTATTGTATACTGCTTTATTGCTAACAAATCTTATTTCCTCTTTCTTTTCTCACTGATTGAGCGGTAAAAGTATAAGGACACACACAAATATTATACTGCACTATAAACCACGATACAAGCCTTGCAAGAGTTCGCAGGGCTCTAACCTTAAACGAGCATCTTGGCTTATACAAGTCTCCCTGGCAGAAGTGATGATGTAATTTTTGCTTACCAGGAAGACACAAAATTGCATTCCTTTCTCAAATACTATGTGCGATGCTGCAATGAGTGTTGCAGGGCTCTTAATGTAGGTTTGTACCCCACTTCCCACAAAAAGCATGGATTATACTTAAGATATCTTGATTGCACTGTACCAGAAATGAGTAATGAACACGTTAATTGATTAATTCCTCAGCAATATTTAAAGCAAAATGAAAGATTTGGGCCTTGAGAGGTGGGAGAACACCTCTGCAAAAATATTCCTGACTTGCTCCATCCCCTGGAGTAAGAGCAGGGGATAGAGCCAGGGGGAGCTAGAAGGTCCTGAGGGCTGAAGCCTAAGAGAAAGGGATGGGTGCTGTCCCGGGAGCAAATCCTCCTGCATCCTGATTTCTGAATGCTGAACTATGCCAACGTATTCTGTATTTATAGATACATAACTGTTCTGATGCTCTGACCATGCTCTTTTTAGATTAAAGTAAGCCTAATCTACATGAATTCCATCATTATACAGAAACCTTACCATTTTCCCTCTCTTCTTGCTTTTCCCCACAGACATCATCCCTATTTTATCCCAAAGGAATCCAGGTGAAATGCACATAGATTTCAGCTGGACCTCCACCCCCACAATGCTGGTACATCCCCAGCATGTGACAGAAAAAGCTGTCCCCCTCCTGGCTTTCGCCATGGTTTCTGTTGGACTCCAGAAGCCCCAGAGACCCATTCCCATTGCAAGTTAGGCATTGGCAAGGGTCTGCTGAGCACACGGCAGCCAAAGGTCCCCGCTGCCATCCTCCAGTCCTCCCTTGGCACCTGGAGCATCTCTGAAAACAGCAGCAGCCCTGCTCTCCATCACATTCCTCCTTAAATCCATCCTTTGCCAGCATATCTACCAAAAAAATTGACAGCAAAAAAATGAATTAGGCTGCTGGTGTGCTAAGACCACTGTCTATCATACTGAGCAATATTGGCTCATCGTCCTCCCGCGCTCGCTCTCTGTCTGCACCCATCTGCTGCCTGCAGGCTCGTGCTGGGGTTCAGAGCAGTGATGCTGCAAGGGCACAGGTCGGGGACAAAAGCTGTGGGGTGCTAGGGTGGCAGCAGCAGAGAGGGAGACACACATCTATGTGTATGTGCGTGCATGTATCAGTATACATATGTGTAGATATCTTGATCTGTAATTCTGTTCCTATTCCTATACCTGTACCTATAACTACACCTGTGCCTATATATCTATATCTATACCTATGCCTACACCTACACCTACATCTATATCTATTTGGGGGGGGAGGGGGCAGCCTTTGTCAGTCTGCCTCATTTCTGCTGGCTGGGTGGGGAAAATAAGGAAATAATCCCATTAGAAAATGGGATTTGGCTGACATCTAAATGTCTGCAGAGTGAGATCTCTTTGAGCTGCTTTGTCCAGCAGGAAAATCAAAGTGTTTCCTTTCATGCCAGACCCACAGGAAATCTCATATCTGCCTGGGCCATCATGGAGCGCCACAGCCAGGCACCTCCATGGAGCCTGGGGCAGCGCAGCAGCAGGGCCACGGTGAACATCAGGGGACAAAGCTGGATGAGAAGGGCTCTGAAAAGAGCCTGGGGATGAGGGGACCTGGAGCTACAGGTCTAGGACACACTGGACTGCTCAGAAAACACGGTGAAGAACATCACCCTAATCTGATGTAACACAAGATGATGTTTCCACAGTGGAATTTCTCAAAGTTTGTTGGTTAGATGTTTCAACATTCTGGATTTTTGCTGTGAATACCTACCAACATCTCTTTCAGTGCCTCATGCTAAGGAAAGGCTGGGCTGGAGAGACCAGGTGTGTGGACACTGTTGTACACCATCTGCTCCTCCTTCCAGCATGAGATGGACAGGGGAGTGGGGCAGGTATGTACTACATCATTTTTTTTAAGATGCCAGGGTAGAAGAGCAGAAAGCAGAAGCCAGTTCCCTTCATTTCTATCTCCCAGCTCATGTCTCAGTGACACACTCTGTTTCTGGGGCAAGCTCAGGAGAGTGTTTGGAGCCTCTTACTCTTGGACTGCCTCTTTTACCCAACCCACACCAGGCCAGGAATTACAGAAACTGTCTTTCAGAAGGTCCAGAAATCAAGGGCTGGTGCACAGAGCCCAAGACCAAACTGTTTATAACCTTTAGCTAGAACTATCACCTCTCTCTGCTCAGGTGCTTCTCTAGGCGTTGCCCAATGCCGCTCGGCTGCCTCATCACCCCTTTGTGGTCCTCAGGCTGGCCTTGGCATCACCACACTGTCAGCTGTGCTGCAAAGAAGGGACAAAGCCCCAGACGTCGCACAGCCCACGCTGCCACCCATGAGCATCTACTCGGCACTAGTGACCACATAGCAATGAATTATCCCAGTTGTGCAGCTGCTGGCCCAAACCCTGGGTGCTCGATCCAGGCTTCAGCAGAGGACTCAGGCAGAGGTGTAGCTTTCCGGCAGCTGTTGAAGGCATTGCCCCAGACGTGCCCATGATCTCTGCACTTCAGACCCCTCTTCCTGACCCTCAGAAGGACCAAGCCTGGCCGACCCATCCCACCCCCCAAGCCCAAGAGCTGTATGAGTGTTAGGTCTCGGGGTGGAGACAAACTGCAAAGCATCACCCCCCCCATTTCACAAATGATTTCCACAAGCTTCTGCTTTCCTCCAGCACACACTACCCTGAAAGAGTTAAGAGGGATTTACAATATTTTAAACTTATATTACTCACTTGTATTGAATTATTCTTGGATCACATATTAAATGGAGATTTTCCGTATATCTGTCACAGATGGGAAAAAAAATCATCTATGGATGAGTGTAATCCATTCATTGGTTTACGGATACAGCCCTCTCCGGGGATTGTCAGAAATAAACACGATGTCCCTGTTTGCAGGATTTTGCATTTGGATTGCTGAGCTAGCTGAAAAAATGTGTGAAATCACATGTAAGCCAACAGCTCCCTATTGACTCGGCATATGAACAAGCTCACATGTGTTATTTATTCCAGCAAGCCCATGGACTGTGTCGTGCACATAAAATGCTATAGCCTGCTCTGAAACTAGAGGGGATAATAATCAATAATGCTTTGTTCCTAACGCATCTTTCATGTGCAAATACCAACGGGGTGTCGGGGTGCTGAGCGCTGACACCCTGGATGCTGCAAGGGGGAGAGGCAGCAATGCCCAGGGAGGCTCATGCAGAGCATCCCTCGGAAAGGCGGCACTGGACCAGTCCCTCCAGTCCTGACCAAACGCCGTGCTTCTCTTGGGCATGCTAAATACATGGATTTGTGGTTGTTTGTTCATTTGTTTTGAAGGAAAGAGCGTCTGCTGAAGCGGCTTTCCAGTTACCTGCTATGATGCGTCACAGCGGTTAAAAGCCGCTTGTTATTCTGGGAACTGCCTTGAGGAATTAGGGATATCAGTGTGCCCAACACAAGGCTAGGAGGAGAGGCGAGATCCCCCCTGGCCCCCAGCACCTTGCCCCTACTCCTGACCCGAGGTGTCCCTTGCCCAGCCTGGCCCTCACACCACTTCTCCCGGGCACCCCACGCACCCTCCCCAGCGGGATGGCGTGGCCGGCGTGGCACAGCTCCAGCATGGCATCGCCCTCACCGCACAGCTACCGGCTGGGGGGATAATTAGTGCCTGCCCCATCTGCTAGATGAGCTGGGGAGGCGAGGCAGGGGAGCTCTGCCAGCCTGCGCTTAACTCTTCCTTCCTCAGACATCTCCTCGCTGAGGGATGCCACAGTGGGAAGGGTCCCATGGGGACCAAAGGCGAGGCTCGGAGTCACCCAAAGTACCCACCGCTGGATGAGCAGGTTTGGGTTTCCCAGCCACAAACCCCCTCCGTGCCCCGACCCCATCCAGAGCAGCATCCTCCGTGTGCCGCTTTAAATCGGGCGCTGGCATTTGGGAGACGAGGGAGGATGCTAACAACTGCAGAGCAAATGCAGACGCGGGATTAATGCTGCTCTCAGCAGCAGACTTCTTTCCCGCATTAAAGTCAACACATCACCCAACACTTACTTCACACCCTCCCCGGGGTGGCCGGAGAGTTCCCTTTATAAGGTTAATACCTTCTCCGCCCCCGCCCCCCAAAAGAAACAGGATATTTCCTAGCTAATTTGTATGTGTCTAATTTTCATATCAACAATATCGAAGGCGTGATCAGGGGCTTTTTAGGTTTGCTTTATTTCTCTCCACGTTGCTGCTCTCACCGAGTCCATTTTGATCCTTCCTCTCCTTTCCCAGATTCTAGTATCCACAGGTTTCTGGGTTAACAACAAAATAACACATGCTGGAACCTGTTCAGATGGTGGTGTGTTTTTTTTTTTCTTTCTTTCTTGCTTGGAAAACCTTTTCCCCTCTCTTTCACCCTCCCTGCCGGGGAGTTCAAAGGGACATGTTCGCAAACACGGCAGCGCTCGCCGCACCCACACTTGCCACCTTGAGGGAGGGAGCGGCACGAAAACTTGCTGGTGAACATTTGTGCAAATATTCATCTGGCATCTGCTAATGTCAAGTCTGGCTGGATTGGGGCGAGGAACTGTCGAAAAGCATAAATGAGGCGGGCAGACAGCAAGCACCGAGCTGCTTCGTTATGCAAACAGGAGCCACTCGCAGCAGCCCTGGCTGCACCGAGAAGGGGCTTCTGCTGCAAGGCATTTCGTCCCTGCTTTGCCCCATGCTGCCCTTACCCTGACATTTCTCATGCAAAGGCCCTGCTGTACTGAGTGCTGCACCAACCCACAAATGCAACCCGTGGTCATGCCAGCTCCCCGGCCACATCCCTGCGCCCTCTGCATGCAGAGCAGGCAGCAGCCGAGGGCACTGCAATGACCTGCTGGGTGCCAGCAGAACCAAAACGGTCCAACAGCTGCAAACAACACTTACCTTAAGCCCCTGGCATTAATGGGGCAGCCACATCACTTGTCTCATTAATAAAACATCCTCAGGTAGCAGTGGTCCCCTTCACACCCTGAGCGGAGGGCTAGGGAATCCAGGAGTATCGGAGCACCAGGACAGAGCCCTGACGGAGAAGCCCTGGTAAAAAACCAAAGCTTGGCTCAGAGGGTGCTTGGGACATGGCAGGATCAGGCCCATCCCTCCTGCACAGGACTGGGGGAGCTTTCAGTGCACTGAGCTCCTCAAGGTCAACGTTGGCCACAAGGAGCAAAGACAGACCCATCCTGCCCTGCTGTAGCGCAGGGGGTGGGCTGGGCTCCCATTTGGGCTTAATCAGCTAACGAGCCCTGGCGCAGGACAGGAGGACGAGCCCCGTGCCCTGCGCCTGCCTGAGCATCTCTGCGGGACCCCGTGGCACCGAGCGGCAGGGCTGTGGGTTCCTGGTTTGGACTGGAAACGTCAGGGAGATGGATCTGAATTCCTTCTCATCAGCCTAAAGTCTGCTTTATTATTTATGACTGGGAATGCTTCCCACTAGGAACGTGTGGCTGGTTATAATTTAAATGTTTCTTCTAACTCGGGAAATTTCCAGGAAGGTCTAATAGTAAACACAATAATGTGCCCACAAGTAACAAATCAGCAGTCCTGTTTGTTTAATTCATTTGCCCAGAAAAATAATTAATGCAAAACTGATGGTGGATTTTGTTTGTTCCCTAAAACAATGTTATCAGTACATGCCCTCGGTGCATTTATACTGCAATTATGAAGGTTTTTCCAGCTGGAAAGAGAGTCAGCTTAACTTTTTTCTTTTAAACTAATGACCATTTAATGTCAGATAAAAGGTTTAGAGGAAAGGATTAAGTACCACTTTCAACAGAGATGCAGGGAGATAATTGACTCAATTTACCCCAGTCCACGTGGGTGCAGGGACTCAGCCTCCTTAGCAGGTGTCCCTGCCCTCCAGGAAGATGCGGATGTTTCTGGTCTGGAAGCAGCCACGCTCTCCAAACAGTGAAGGAGAAATTGCGGGACGGATGTGAAGTCGATAATAAAACCCCAGAAGCAGATAATGATCCAAAACACTCGCAGCAGGGTCTGTGCCAGGAGGCGTGGGCGCAGCCCTCCCTGGCTCTCCAGCCTCCAAGCCCAGCCAGAGCCCCGCTCTCGCTCTCACCCACAACCTCTTCTCTGGAAGCTTCCAGACCAAACCGCTTCTGCTCATCCCTGCCTGTCCCTTTGATGCGATTTTTCTTCCCCCATTGGTGCTGTTTCCGATGCCTTGTGGTTATCCATCCTGGAGCTCTGTGTGCGCTGGGACCCGGGGCAGCTCCAGGTGCTGGGGCTGAGCCTCCGCTCCTGTCTCAGCCTCTGTGGCACTGCCTCGCCACCGAGCAGAGGCCAGCACGGCCCTGCCTTTGGCTGTGAAGCAGCCAAAAAAGGGTTTGGTTTCCATCCTGGTGCCTGAACCACTTGGCTCGGGTGGACGAAGTGCATAATGCAAAGGCATGCACCCCGTCACCATGCCCGCATCCTGGCTCCCGCACCAAACAGCGCCACGCATGAGCCACCTGTAAATTTGCAAGGGGAGGCTGTGGATGCTCCAGGGAGACAGAAGGGCTTCTGCAGGGCCCGTGGCCAAGCAGGTGGAGGGACAGCAGCACCCCCAAGCATGTGTCCCACCACCTGAGCCTCTTGCTTGGAGCAGCTGGCCGGGCAGGGCGAGGTTCTGGTGGTGTTGCCTTCTTCCCAGCGCATGACATGGTCCCAGGTCACACCTCGTGCAGGTACGAAGCAAACATCCAGCCCTGAATCACCTGGCTCCTACAGCAGATCGGAGATTAGGGCACTCCGGACCAGGTTCAGACCACCTACGGGGACAGCTGGCAGCAGCAGCAGCAGTGAGGTTCGGCCACCCAGGACATCCCGATCCCTGCACAGCCCCGCTCTGCACCCACACTGCTTCTCCGCCCCCCAGAGCAGGACCATCTGCACTTAATTGCTTTTGTGGGACTATGCTGGAGGAAGCCAGGTGGTTCCATGGAGGCAGAGCCGGTTGCCCTCTCCAGTTCCAACCAGGCAAGGACAGGCGCACACAGCTGCCATGTGAGCAGGCAGGCCTGTACCTCATGGGACGTACTTCAGGATCCACCATGAGGAAATGCAGAATGGTATTTGCAGGCAGTGTGGCTCCTTGGGGAAACGTGGCTCTGGATCTTCGTGTAGGGGTGGAATGGTAACAGAGGGAGGAAGGACCCTAGGAGGGCATCACGGAGCCCCTTGGCTGCTCCTCCAGCCAGCACAGGAGTGTGAGAGATGACAGGGCTGTGTGCTAGAAAGGGAAAAGGCTCCAAAGCACAACGGGAGGTGTCTCGTGCAGAGCAGTTTAGCATGAATAAAGCAGGGATGAGCCACCACAGCTTTCACCATGTGGAAGGGGAGAACCGCCCGTCCATAATGATAAGGTGCTGAGTGCCCTCCTTGTCCAAGGCAGGTCTCTCACAACATGGAAGTCCTCCATTGACGAGGAGCAGGTCTTAATTTTGCATCCTGGTCCCCCTTCCCAGATCAGAGCTATCACCAGCACGGGTGCGCCCCCAGAGCCCGAGCCCCAAGGGACAAAACCCAGTCCTGAGCCATGTCCCACCAGCCATGCCCCACACCCGCCTCGCAGTGAGTCCCAGTGGTCAGTCTACAGCCCCTGTGTTAATTTTCCTCAAGCCCAGAACCGATCTCTTTTACCAGGTTTGAAGCCCGCTGCCTTTCATGGAATTTCCCCGCCTGCGTTTTGGGAGCAGGTGAGCGGGCAATCCCCATTCACTTTGCCTGCAGTCTAGACTATTCATTACTTTCCTGTCTCTAAATGAGGCGGGCGCAGTCCTTTCAATACCTCTTCATAAAGCGTTCCCTCGCAAGGCCTCTAATCGTTTGCATTGTCAGCCTCTGAGCACTTATTATTCCCCCTACATCCCCTCCGAGATCAGATATCCAGCCCAGAGCCCAGCACTTCAGCACGGGTCTCCTCGGGATTCCCGACGTGAGCAGGCAGCCTTTCAGGAATACTTTTTGTCCCTCTCTTTAACCATCCCCATATTTTGTCTTACTTTTCTGACAGCAAAAAGGAAAAATACCTCGGAGTCGTCGAGGATGGTTCAAGAAAAGTGCGAGCAATTGCAATTAATTTGGAGCCCACGGAGGTGTGCGCAGAGATCGAGCTATTCCTCACAGAGTGCCATGCCCCGCGGTTGCCGGTGGTGAATTTTAGCTGCCATTGTGCTGCCCATTCTCCTAGCTTTGTGTGGTCTGACAATATCTCAACCCAAGGTGGTATATGGTTGCAGGCACTGCCGCTCTCGTTATTTACAATGGCTAATTAAGATCCTGCTACAACCTTCATCCCACCCTTAATTCTTATGAAGCAGCCAACAAAAGGTTTTGATTTCCTTTTTGGCTGGAAGACCTTTTGGCTTCTGCAAAAAGGGGATTAAGAATGAAAGCACATAAAGGTATGTGCACAATCACAAAGTCATAACAGCTCTCCCAGTGCAGTCTCCCAGGAATGAAACGCAGCATTAGCAAGAAGGGCTAATTGGGACTGGTTTAAGGAGCGCACATTGTGTAGCAGAGTCCGGTAACACTTTTGATCAAGCAGACAACACAGCCGCAAATTACTTTCTTCCCTCTCCAAAATATCTGACCCCAGAGGAAATGGTATTTTGCCTTTCCCTAGCAGTTCAGAAGGACAGATGGGATGGAAACTGCTGGTGCACAGGGACGTAGCCTGGACAAGGAGACAGGTCCCCACCACTGGCTCTGATGGCACTCACCAACGTCACAGCTGTCACAGCCCCATAACTTGCCAAAACCTTTTGCCTAAAGCCGTGGGCAGTATTTTGGGGTTTCAGAGCCACACCAGAGCAAGCAGGCTCCATCCCCCCTTGGCATTTGAGCAGAGGTGGGTGTAAGACCCAGTCTCAGGTGCCTCCTGAGAGCCTCCTCGCTGCAAACCTTGCTCACGAGGGAGGCAAAGAGGATGGCCTCCCTCCTGCTGCCTCCCCCGGAGGCAGCAGCACCCATCGAGGGCTCTGCTGGGTGCTCCCCTCACAGCCCAAAGCTTCCCCTCATGGTCCCCAAGTCCCCGAGCCAGCTCTGTGAGCCAAGCTGGGGAATCTGGTTCATTAGCTCTTGGCAATGCCACCACCCCGAAATGTCATGGCATGCAGAAATCTATGAAAACCAGAGACCTGAGACATGTGTTTTTGTTTGTTTGCATGTGCCAACATTTCCAATGTCTCAAAAATGTGTGCCTGCAAAAGCTGCATGTGTGTTATTCATTTAGGATCATTTTCAGCCCTTATAATAGGAGGCTCATTTTATCCTTTTGAAAACTCCCGAGCAGAGATGATCACAGCCCTAAAGCCTGCCATTGCTGTAAACAACATTTAAGCTCCACGTAGCTGACTCTCCTTGGGAAATAATAGTGCCATGAAGGAGTGGAAGGGTTTTCACTATTTGCCTGTGTCAGATACATGGATAGATAGGCAGCTAATTCCTTTAGGCTCCTTTGTAAACTCCAGCCAAGATTTTTACATTCTGATTCATGCAAATACGGTCATATGATCAAAGTAACATGTGCTACCTCCCAGAAACTAATGCACTAATCACTTATGTGCCCTGGGCCATGGCCTATCTCACACCATCGCTTTGCTCCGTGGTTCCTGACACTGCTTCCTCCTGTCTTTGCACACAACATCCCCCAAGTAGACAGCCAGCCTGGAATAGGGCTTGCTTCAAGCTGGGAAGCATCACAAAATGCCCCAAAAGCCATTGCCTTCTCCCTTTCTTCTTCTCCCATGCCAAGGTTGCTGAAGGCAGATTTCGTCCCGGCTACTCATGGTGACAAGGGACAGCAACACCACAACAGAGCCGCGTTCCTCAAGATTCCTTAGCTGGAAAGTTTTGGGATGAAATCTCCGAATTACAGTTTTCTCCCAAGATTCCCACAAGTCCTCCAGCTTACTCAGGATGCAGTTTTGGAATTGCCTGCTCTGACAGCAAAAGGACGTCCCTTGCTCTAGCAGGTGCAAATGCAGCCGGGGTGAGCAGGTTTGGGATGCTGGGCTAGGAGAGGGGCTCCTGGGGTCTCCATGCCCTTCCGTGGCCCCATCCCTTTGGTTGCACCAGGACCCCCACCACCCATGTGCTCTGCCATGGGGCTTCCAGCCTGGTATGATCCATGGCCTTTTGAAGCCATACCCTCACACAGGTATTGTGTCCTCCTGCATGAAGCTGGTTAAAATGCCATGGGGTAAAGTAAACCATGCTATGAGCTCTTTTCCTCTGGTTACAATTGCTGGAGAAGCCTCGTCACCTGGGATTCATGTCCTGGAGACAAGGGGGTGGTGGTGGAGGAACAGCAGGAACGGGCAAGGCATGGCTAACCCAGGAGGGCTGGGGACGTGGGGATGTCCACAGGCTCCAAGGAATATCTCTGGGTGTCATCACACGGGGCACACCAGTGGTTGGAGTGGGGTGGCATTTGCTGAAGAGACAAACTGCCACAGGAACAGCATTTTAGAGCGGGGGGGGGGGGTTCAAACCTCTTTGGATATTTTGAAATCAGTTTCCACTGAAAAATAAGCAGGGGAAATTTCTTTCAACACCAAATATTGTGGTTTTTTTTGTTTTCAAAGTGAAGTTTCTGATTTGTCTCTTTCTTTTTTTCCCTTTAAAATCATCTACACTTAAGAAGCAAATTGTTAAATAGGTTGAATTAAATGTTTTTGGTAAACCCAAATCTCTCCACCCAGTACTTTGTCTCACTTAAAAAAGAAAAGTTTCTGTTTGACCTGATTTTTCCTCCCTAAATTTTCAGCTCACACCGTTGGAAATAACAGAGTCTACGTAGGTTACATCATTTGTGAGGAATCTCCTCTCATCCGTCTCCAAATGAATAACAACAAACATTCAAAAAATAATTGAAGTTTTATATATATCCCTTGGCCATTCAGGTGGTATGGCTGGCACGAGACAGCGGCACTTTAAACAGCTGTTGTGAATCTTAAGTGTAAACTTCCACCCTTTGGCAGTAAATCAGGAAATTATGCATAGGAATATACCTGCTTTCCCTCGGAGCAGACAAAAATTGCAATGTTTAATGCCTTGAGAGGGAATGGGGGAGAAAAGTTTTTCCCCAGGGTCACCCAGGCTTCGTCCTTCCCTTCCTGCTACTGCCAAGGGCTGGGCGAGGGGGACCGGGGTAGGCAAAGGGCTTTGCAGGGACTGTTCACACCCTCACCGGCATCCACACACCTCCTCCTTCTTCGTAGGCAGGTACCTGCCTTGGAGATTAAAGAAAGAACAAGCACTGCTCCACACACATGCGCTTCTTCACATAACACAACCTTATTTTCCAAGGCTAGGTATGGTAACACAGCGTGCTCTTCCAGCCAAGTTCACATGTGTTTTGTGTTAGCCAACCTATCCCACCTAGAGCCGACTCAGTGTCAGAGCTTTGCTGGTGGACAAAGTCTCCTCGGGGAGACAAATCAATCGACCATCTTCTACAGCCCGGCCTGGTGGGGCCAGGCCTGCAATGACAGCTGCGTTTGTTCAACAAGGCAGAGGCAAAACGAAAATACGCCATTGTTGAGCAGGAAACACCAAACCAGCTTCTGCTTGGGTTAGCCGAGCTCACCTGGGCACCTTGCGTGGGGATCAGGACACTCCTTGGCCTCTTGACCAGTGCTGAGCCCCAGGCAGGGTGTGACAATACTGTGGTGAAGGTTTGCTGCACCCTCCTCTGCCCAGAGCTCCATGGAAGGCAAGGTTGAAAAGGGAAGGGCTGATCTTAGTACAGCATAGACAGCAGTTCACAAGACCCTTTAGTTAGGCTGTATCTGCCCCGATGACAGCTGGACCTATTTCTATCCGGACTCTTTCCCTCCTCATTGCCCCTCAGACAAGAGGTGCTACGGGAAGCACACCAGTGCAAAGTTCAGATCTGGACCAGGATCCAGATTTTTGCAGAGCTCCAGTGCTTCACCTGGGGCTTGGGCTCTGCTCAGGACAGCCTCAGAGCCCTGCTGGGCATGGACCACTGACCCATCACTGTCATGGGGCCAGCACAGGAGAACCACCAGGAGAGCCACCACACAGAAGATCTCCCCAGCCAGCAGTCCAGTTTGTGCCAATCACTCAACGTATTGACAAAAAACTCTTATCTGGACCTACAAAGTGTCCCCCCTTGGATGGACTCACATTCTGGCACGCCCATGGGCCCTGCAGCATCTGCACCCAGCTCCATGACCAACCCAACCACGGCGTTCCCAGAGCATGCCATGATCTGATCCCAGCTATGGAGACATCGCTACAAATCCAGCTGTATTCCTCAAGCCATAGCTACAATCTGCTATTATGAACTTCAATTAAGCAGTGTATTTGTTTAAAATGTGCCCACCCAGAGCTCCACACACATTCATGCCATCAGTTGCTTCAAGCAATCGCCTGGCGCTACACCCCTTGCTATTGAGGTTGTTTCCACAATAGTAATTAAATCCTCATTAACAGTTTTCAATTATAAAGTAAATGAAAGGTAATAGCCTACAAAGGGAACCGTAGATCATATCCAGGGAGCCTGAAGAATTTCTGAAAGGAAGAAATAAATGCAGAAAAGCTTCTCCTCTACAGAGAGCGGGGCTGCTGGTGGCCACTGGCAACCTCCAGCCTAACCATGGGGCATGACCCAGGCCTAGAACCACCATGTGCCCAGTGGCCGTCAGCATCGGCCTGTCCAGCTCTTGGCATGTGATGGATTTCCCCTATTTCTTCTCCTTTCTTGAGTGTCTCTGCTCCCGAGCACCCATTTGCCCTTCCTGAAGGTGCTCTGAAGGCAGCCCGGTGATGCAATCGTCTCATCTATTCTGCTGCTTTTTGTTGTTGTTGTTTTAATGAAGCGTGAGGAGCGGATGTTCAAACACACACAACATACACCATCCTCAGCCAACAGAGCTCTCTGAAGGCACCTAACCCAGGGGAGCAACGCCATCTTCTCACCACAGTGACTTTTCACAGCCTGAGGAGCCCACCTCACTGCCATCCACCAACTACTTCTGCAAACCACAACTGTCAGAGGACCCTGTTGCCAATGCACAGCCCCCAGTTCGCACTTGCCAGACTCCAAACCCCTTCCTGTGGGCATTGCGGGACAGGGAGCAGATCTCCCCCAGTTGGTCTTGGCCTCACAGGAGACTCCTTCTGCACAGCCCTTCTCCATCACTCACTGCCTCCACCCCTTCTGATTTCCCCAACGGCAAACAAACCCTGTCATGCTGACAGTGATCCTCAGTGCTATGGGCCATGGCTGTATTTCAAGGAAAAGAAAGGCATCCATAAACCCTTTCTTGCTCTGGAAAGCATCTGGGTTTCTCCTCTTGGAGGAACTCACACAGCAAATGTACAGCCGCTCCCCATCGCCCACCCCCAGAGCTTCTCTGAACTCTCCCCAAATCTCTCCCACGTGAATCAATCTGAAGGCAAAGCTGGCAAAGCCTTCCAGCCCCCACCAACCATATCCACCACCGTGCCATCAGACAGCAAGGTCCCGCTTCGGTGCTGGTCCCCAGGTGGGTCAGGAGTGGCTCCCACTGGAAAATGGGCTGCCCAAGCCACTTCTCCCACTCAGACATGAGTAGGGCATCACCAGCAAGGCTGCCCAGCCTCTCTCTGGGCAGCTTGGAGTGACCCCGCTCAGCATTGTTCATTTTTCTCCAGGCTTGCGAGGTTTGGAGATTTGCTCAGATAAGCATCCTCAAGTTTGCATGCTTATCTGCACCATCTCCCCAAATGGCTTTGATCTGCAGGATTTGGCTGCAGCTCTCAAAGCTATCTTGAGAAAGCTTGCTCTTGGGAGAGCCGTTCCTCTGATTAACAAGAAAAAGCTTTCCGAGTGGCTCTGAGCAGTCGGAGCCCTGCCTGGAATCGGGGAGTGCAGCAACGTGAGCACACAGCAAGAAGAAAGTCAAGCGAACTTTTCCTTAAAGCTTGGCTGGGGCTCAGTTGTCGTTTCAGCTATAATTTAAGGTCGACCATTCCACCTTCTTGCTGCTCTCCATTTAACATCGTCTCACCCACCTCACCAGGTGGGTCAGTACACGCTGCTGGCAAACACGGAGCAGCACTTTGTGTTTACACGTGGCTTTACAGCATCCAAATTCTCTGCAAAACACTTGCGAGGAAAATTGGCTGTATTGAGGAGGAAAGCAAATCAGCGAGAGGCTGGGGGAACAGGGCAAGGAGGGAATGGGTCCGTTTGGGGCTTTGCTAGGTCTAGGGAGAGTTTTAAAAGATAGAAGAATACTGAAACACGTCAACTCCATGGAAACAAATAGACCCTCTCAAAAACTCCTGTGAAGGAAACACGAGCTACACGTAAGAACATGTTAATTGAGTCATATGCTAATTTTCCAGTTTACCTTCTCCTTGGCCAAAGCTTTAGGAAATATTTGGTGTACTGAAAAGTATCAAATTTAAGCCTTGCTCTTGAAAAACTCCAGCACATCAGCCCATCACCCCACATAAGATTTCTCCCTTTTGGAAATGAGGGAAAAGAAAGAAGACAATGTAGAGGAAAAGGAGGAATCACAGACTTAGCAATGATGTTTATAGAGGAGAAACCATCTCAAACATACTGCGTAGTCCTCACATAAAAGGTAAATGTTCATCAAAAAAAAAGCAACAACAAACAAAACCAACGCTATTCAGCAAAGGGAAAGAAGCATGAACAGCAAAAATATATACATGTGTTTTAAATAATTTTTTTTAATTGTTGAGGCAGTAATACTTGGTTCATGGAACTGCAATATACAGAGAGGTGAAATAAATAGCTTATATATATATAATATATATAATATAGCTGGTTTTAAAATATTCCCTTATCATTGGTGTACTAGGTCATTTTGTAGTCACTTGAATGTATTTAGCAGCATTCTCCAGAACTGAGCATAATGCAGGATCACGGAGCCGTGACACCTTATGTCGTCAGAAAGGTTACAGAAGATCGATGCGTCGAGAACTCCACGGAAACTCAGTCACTGCGGCACACACCATCTTGTCTCGGTCCAGCTTGCAGCAGACAATAAATAGATTACTGCAAAACTGGCAATTTTCAGGGCAGGGTCTCAGTAACTTTGGGAAAGAACTTTGGTTTTCTTTGGTTTTATTTATTTATTTTTAATAATTACTTTTTCCTCTGGGGATATGCTTGAAAAGTTGTCCTTTCCAAAAAGAGAAATAAGCACCTGTGTGTCATCAACAACAAGAAGTCAATTTAAATAGAGCAGTTCATTTTGTTTTTCAAGTCACAATAAATCCCTAACAGCTTTTCCCCAGCGTTTGCCACCTAGTCTTTTATTAATTTTTTTTATTTTTATTTTTTTTAAACACAATGTACAAAAATAGAGCTTCTTCCTTATTTTTAATGTAAAAATATTCCTCTGGTGCAGTTTTTTTTGTGGTTTATTATTGTGACACTGTTTTGTCTATTTTTAACTGGGGTTGGTGGGTCGTATTCTCTTAGTCCTCTTGGTGACTGTTGTGTACTTGAAAGGTTTCTGTATCTCCACTTGCCCCTTTGGGTACCTCTTCATAAAATGTACATCTTGCTGGTTCTCCCGGGTCTTGGGCCCTTTTCGTGGCCTCCCTTTTTTGGTGAATCCAACATACCAGCCTGAATATTTTGCTGACATCAGTGCCGTATAGTTGTTTTCTAGGACTTTTTCAATGAAGACACACTCCTTGCTGGTGCCATCAGGCTGAAAAAGGAAAAAAAAAAAATCGTTATCCAAATGCAAGCACAGTGACCAAAACCCAATTTGGCATAAATAAAATCATCGCATCTGGACTCTGGTTTTGGTTTGACATTGATAATAGGAGCAGTAACAAATATCAGCTCAAATAGAAATGATTAAAAAACTTAAGATCATCCATTATGTGCTTTTTTTTAAGCACTTCCATCCAAGGGGAGATTTTTCAAAGACAACAGTTTATCCGGTCCAGCTCCTTCAACTGCAAGCAAAGCAAGACATTTTGCTTTGCGTTTTCCACTAGCAAGGAGGATGAATTGAACTTGTTCCAGGGAAACCTCATACAAGATCAGGAAAATAAAAAAAAAGAGAATTTCACATGGGCCAAACAACAGTGCTTCCACTTCTACTGCTATATTTGATATATTTTCAAAAATACCTTATAAGCTGTGTCCACAACTACCCAAATCCCTCTAAAATTATTATAAGCCTTGCTCTAAGCCTTCTGAGTGCTTTGAACACTCCCCCAGCCTCCCAGGCACGACAGCAGGCAAATAAACGGCGCATGGGACCCCTGGGATGAGCCGACCCCACTTGGATTCCCATGTTGGAGCAGCCCCTTCAGGATGGGTCGGCATCTCACACGCCTCCTGCGCCCCAATGCCAACGCAGCTTGGGGACAGCTTAGGGACTACGGGGCAGCAGGGTCCTGAAGCACCACATCCACCCCACAGCACGCCCCTAAATAGTTTTCCTCTTCACAGAGGGAGCCAGGACTGAATGCAGCACTGGAGGTCAGATGCTCCTGAGTGTGAGTGCTGTTCCCTGGCCACCTGGGAGCAAAATGCCCGCAGTGCCAGGACTGTTCAGACACAGCCTAATGCAAACACACCTCCCCGTCACTGCCACGGGCCTGTGATGGGACAGCACCCAGACCTCAAACCGCTCACTGGTTTGAGATTTTGGCAAGATGGGTTCACTTCAGCTTGGAGGCTTTCTGCCAGTCCCAGAACTGGATTTGGAGTGTGACAACATATCAGTCTCAGGTTGGGTTCAGGACTCCAATCTGCACAGCGCTCACAGCACTGGAGGGGATTCCAGCATTGCCCAACAGCACGTTTAAGTTGTTATGCACAGTGGAAATTCTTCTCACCTACAGTCCTCTGCCAAAAGACGTTTTGTCCTTTAACTGCTGATTTACTGGTGTGCACCTAGACCACATCACACACTGAGTGCCTCCTGCACCAGCACTTTGTTTTAGGCATCAGAAGATATTATGTAGATATAGGCTTACTTCAGCCCTGGATATCGTACCAGCCCTGTGTGTTTTACAGACTCTGGACAGTGACAAACACAGTACAGAACATCCTACAAGATTTAATCTAATGCTTAGCGAAGCCAAAGGAAAGATTCCCAGCACGGCAGCAGTCCGAGCCAACTCCCCACTGAAGTCAAGTAAGGGGCTTTGGGTACTGCAGGCCCATGCTTACGATTAAACTCATCCCTCTCCACACAAACACCCCAGTGTCAGACCTTTCTGTCCCTGGGGGAACAGAGAAGCAATAGTGCCTGGCCCCTCCTCACGGGGCTGCTGTGGGCACGATGCTGGGGGAACGAGCCCCTTCCCCACAGCCAGCTCCGTGGGGCCAGGCTGCTGCTGCATCCTGAAAGCCTTCCTAAAAGCCCTGCACACCCACAACAGCTTGGTGCAGTCTGGGGGAGCCGGTGTGCAGGGGCGGGAGAGAAGCACCAACAGTCTGAGCAGCAACGTGTGGTGTTAACCCAGAACCATTCGTGCACCATCCTGTCTGAGGGGGTTCATTACCACATGTAGATCTCATTAAGAGGGCAGGAGAGATCACGGCAAGTTCTGCAACAACAGAACAGGATGGTAACAGGCAGAAGGTTTGAAAAATGGTGCTGGATGACTTCCTCTGGCATCAAACAGCTAACCCGGGGTCTGCACGCCTACGGGGACAGAGCCAACTCTGCCATACAACAGCAAACTCCATCCTGGGCCAGGCACAAAGGTCCTAATTTCATCATCTGCAATCTGAAGGTTGCAAATGCTTTAATGAATGGCAGAACTGGGCGAAGCACTGTGGTTTCAGTTCCTGGGGGGGTCATTCTCTGAGCCCTGGGTTTGATCAAAGCCACATGAGTGGGGAAGGGGGAAATCAGTTGACACCACAGGGTTCCACCAGGTTTCAATGTGAGGCCATAAAACCAGCCCCAGGTTTCTCAGGGCTCAGCCCACTAGAAACCTTTCACCAATGAATGGAGAACTTTTAAACAATACCATGGCTGGCTTTCAAATCCACCCAAAACCAGGTGCTGATGAACCGACCAAATTTGTACTGCAGGGGCAGCAGGTAATTGGAACGGCTGTTTCCCTCGTGCTTGCAGAAAGGTCCTGGCTTTGAGCCCTGACCTTGTTGCTAGGAGAATTGAGGCGTTTTCATGCAATTTGGGAGGTTTCCGCTTGCACTGCAATGTCAGTTTCTCATGGAAAACGAAGACTGGAATTAAAAGAAAACGTGTGTGTAGGAGGGGGAAGTTATTCTATTCATAACAGAGAAGTATTTACTTATACCTTCAAATTTGCCGACAGAGGCTAAGACGGAGACAGGAGGTGTAGGAATAACAAGGTGCAACTTCAGGCCAACCTCAGGGCTAATTTGAAGTAAACAAGGTACACGAGATAAAATAACTTCGTTCTGGAAGAGGAAGAGCTAAATGATTTGATAACATGAAATTACAGCAACATTTACAAGTACTTCAAGATAAATCAGGATAAGGACCTTGCTCTTCCCCAAACAGAGCATTCCTGTACGTGCTAAAACATGTCAGAGACAGACAAATGATTTTCAAATACTTACAAGATGATTTTACAGCATCTGTTATAATCCCCAATAGAACATAAATCACTCTCACACGTTACCTACACCATGGAGAGCTGGACCCACAATAATCTATTAGGGCAAAATAACAATTTATAAGGGTTTTCAATATTTTCTCTCACCTTGTTTTTATCGGGTGCCAATCATTTAATCAGGTCCCTGTTAAAACAGCAGCCCAACACTCATGGAGACTGCTGCCTCAGTCCTTCTCTCCTCCATGGGAGAGAAGAATGGAAGAGAAAAGGGAGATGGCTCTCACCACGTGTGAGTGGCTTTCAGGCCAAGACAGCCTGCCCTTCTCTGAGAGCTCTCGATGCAGTTGTTTGCCACCAATATGGGGCTGCAACCTCTCCTGCGACGTCAGCAGGGAGATGCTGCCAAGCTGCATTTCATACATACTTTGCTGTCAGGATGCACCTTGCAGAGCACTCACCCTTCAAAACACAGAGTTTTATCTTTTGAACTGATTCTTTAAAATAAACAGGACTTCTTGAGAGCCTCGGAGCTGGGCAGGAGCTGCTGAGTGGCGGGGGAGGACCTGCACCCAGCCCCGGTGCCCTGGCAGCCCCTCGGAGCAGGGCTGGCATGAGGGACGCAGACAGACAAAACGCAGGGAGCGGAATCCACCTGCAGAGCTCCCAGCTGAGACCCTGCCCCAGGAGGACACAGACCTCAGCAGCACTGAGGCTGCTCCTGTCTTTTATTCTCCACAGGTGCAGGACAGGGTCCATGTGCAGCTCCCCAGTGCCCAGCACACGCTGGAGCCTCTGCCTGGCACCAGCATGACCCTGTGGATCGGACACCCTGCACTACACTGCTCCTGGAGCAGCACGTGCTTTTGCCAAACACACACACACACACACACACCCTCCCCAGCACAGCATTTATAGATCTATTTCTTGTAGTGGCACCTTCGCACTGCTGACAGCACCAGCCAAGGAAAGCGGATTCAGGCTGTTCCCCAAGCTAGCCCTGCACATACTGGGGGTGCTGGCTTTTGGTGGCACACGTAAAAGCATCGCCTCCACGATGCAGCACATCCACTAACACTGAAACACCTTCCCAGCCACCACCAGCGGGTGCTGGGGTAGCCAGGAGGAGCGGGGCTAGCTCAGCCCGCGGCGCTCAGTCCCTTTTGCCTCTGCAGCCTGCTGGCACCTGCCTGCCTGGAACAGGTCAGTCTGCAGGCAGTTATGTGAATAAATGAAGTTTTAAAGAGAAAAGCTCAATACAGCATAATGGCTTAGGCCATTCTCCCCCTTTTTTACTGAAAGCAGTGTGTGTACAGAATCCCTTCCCTGCAGGAAGCATCCCTACCCAGTAGGACCGCCAGCCCCACGCGGGTGCTCCCTCGGGACCAGTGGCTGTGACACAGCCCACAGCTGCCTCGCAGAAAGGGCTGCGGGACTGAGCCTCGGTCTTGCACCAACACCGATGCTCAGCTCCTGATACCTCGGCTCTTTCCAGAGAAACAAATTTTTCTTTTTTAAACACACTCCTAATACCTGTGAGAAGGCGCGGGAGCTGTTAGCCGGACTTGAAATAAACTTCTTACAAAATGCCTGACCTAAAATCCACCCTCCAAAGAAAACTCTCAAGTACTAGGCAGGCCTGCAAAGGGGTGACAGAGAGCACAGCCGTGAGGGTGAAACACGGACAGACCCAGTGAGGCGGGCAGCGTGCAGCCGTGGCTTCAGCGGGGCATCTCCAGGAATTCACAGCCGGGCACCAGCTCTGGATGCTCCCAGCGGCATGGCAGTGAGCTGGAGCTGTTGCAATCTCTTTATCAAGCAGGGCTTGGGCAGCGGCAGCCGCTCCAAGTCCAGAAAGGGATCTCTCTGCCGTGGAACTGTTTATACACCCCTGGCCAGCTTCATCCCGCATGCAGCGGAAGGCGGTGGAGTTAAGGGAGCTGCATGTGAGCCAGGGTCTCTCTGAGTGCCACGAACTTACCAACGAGGAGCACTGGATTGTTTGTGCAGAGCATTTGGCGACGGCCTCCCCAGTATTAAACGTGAAACATGTTGAACTGACACTAAAGCAGAATTAAGTGCCAAAGCATTTGCTGCTTCTACAATTACACTCCAGAGCGCTGTGGTGCTCCTTCTCTCCCGCTCTCCTTTTTTATGACCCAACTTGGTCTTATTGTAGTTTTGCTTTCTTGTTTTAAGTTCTCCAAATGGAAAGGATCAAAGGGCTCTTTGTTGTTGTAGCAGGAGCGCGGCTCTGAGCGAGGCATTACTGCCACTAACAGCTTGCTGCTCAGGGGGAATTCGCGGGAGCCTCTGTGCCACCAGCCTGAGCCAAAGCATTAGCAGGTGCAGCAGCCGCCTCCTCCTCCTCCCTATTAGCCCGCAACACTAAGCCACCTGAGCAGCTTTTTATGGGAAAGGGAGGCCAGGGCAGGTTTTCTCATTTATGCTTCACAAATCTGGCTCAGTGGGCACCGGCAAATCCAAACTTCCTTGGCTTTTACGGCAACAATAAGCTTGCACAAACGGCTCGGATAACGACACGGAGCAGTGAGAGATGCCTCCAAAAACTGAAAGGTTTCTCTGTTCGCAGAGATCAGGGCGCAAATTAAGCCCTGTGAGTAATGCTGTGTTAAGCTGTTGTTAGCTAAGCTTATGTTAAAACACCTCCCTCCCCTCCCCACCAAACCACGCCGAAATTAGGAGCTCATGGAGTAAGGCTGGGGTGACTGAAAGCACTGGTGATGGGCTGCAAATAATGACAAACAAACAGCCGTATGAAACGTGCCTGTTAGGACCCAGGAATGCAGGCTTGGCACAGGACACTGTGACACTCAATGTTTCAAGAGAGACAGGGATGACTCCCCTAATTATCACCTTCCTGCAAGTTCAGCCCCTCCAGGCTCTAAGTGAAATCGTGGAGACACGAGCCCCCCATGCAGAGCCAGGACCCAGGAGGAGGGAAAGCTGCTGCTCAGGCAAAAGGTTTCCAAGTGGGATACTTGCCTACCTTCTTTTTTCAAGGAAAATCCCTGAAAATGGACCTTTTCTGCATCCCTCCCTCCCCCTCTGCAGACAGACAGACAGACAGACGTTTCCCAAGCAGCGCTACCCCACGGCGCTAGGTTCTCACACCACCCCAGGTGAGAGGTCCCCCCACGGAGCACAACAATTATTTCAAAGGCTTGAAGAGAATTTCCTTCTAATGCTGGCACTGTTATATTCGCGCGCCGCATTATACAGAAGAAATCCTGCCCTTTGTTTTCTAAATTTCAGAGCAGTGACAGCACGGAAGTCTTACGTTTTCAGGAAATGTCCGGCTCGGGAGTCTCAAAGAGCCTCTCCTGAACCATCCTCGGCTGAGGACCGAAGGCCAGCGCACCCAGCATCACTGATACCCCCCTATAAAATCCCAGAGCAGTTTACACAGCAAGTACATAGTGGCGTGTGATTTTCAGCAAGCATATTACTTCAGTGTTTTTGCACCAGCTCAGCTCAAAGTCAAACAGATGGGCAGCGCACAGAGCCTCCAGACTCACCCCACATGGCTCGGAAAATCCCGAGAGGAGGAAGGTAAGGCAGGAGCTATGTTAATGTAGCAGCTTTTAGCACTCCCACCTCTCCCAGTTCACACGTACACCTTTTAAACGCAGGTCAGAAAGCGTGACAAACGAGGCGGGCGCAGCAGCTGGCAGCCACAACTCCGGCAATGCTGTAAGAGAAATTCCCCCCTGCAGCACAGCAGATCCCAGTGCTCCAGCTGCCGGTAAACTGGGCGCAGCCACACTCGTGCACTTTATAGGCATTATCGGGACAGATCTGTCAAAAGCATCCTGATGCGCAGCATCCAGGATTTATGGCAAGGACTCCTGACCACAGAGACACCTCTTGACCCAAATGCATTCTTGCTCCTAGACCGGGCTGTAAATCAGGGAAGCTGCATCTATAACTGCCAAGAGTTACTCAGCTCCATGCGCGTTTCCTCGAGCTCTCTGGCCTCTGAACCTGCACAATCCTCTGAGGAAAATACTTAGGAGTCATGATGGGCAGTTCAATAAAAGTGTCTGCCAGAGCACCGGAGAGGTTAATTACGTACGCTGGACATCTAAGTGCATGCATAAAGCAGGGGAAGTAATGCAAAAATCTCCGCAGAGGCGATTCTCCAAAGAAGGTGCATCTGCATTCGTAGGCCCAGGTTCAAACTAGTTTTGCCCATACCTGCCCATACACTGCGGGCACTCCCGAAAGCAAATATGGGCAAATAAACGCAAATATGGGCACCGTCTTGCTTGTGAGGGATGGGACCTGCAGGCTTTGCAGAGCCCTGTCCTGCCCAGCTGCCAGACACAGCACAAAATACAAGAACCAAGGAAGGAAGAGAAGGTTTAAAAGTTTTTCTTTCCTTCTACATTTCACTCAAAAACTCCACTTTTCTAACTGGTATCTGCTGAGCAACCCTCGTACTACCCTTGAAGAGCATTTTGTCACAGGAGAAACAGAAGGATATGGAGATGAAATAAGTACTTGTAGGGGTGAACCCAGCAAGGCTGTGGCTGTGTCAGGACATGCCTCCTAACCTGCTGCTTCTGTCACAGGCAAATTTATTGCTAACAGCATGGCAGGGAGGCACATATCCATAATTGGAGCAAATTAGGATGGCTTCATCTGGAAAGATGCACATTTGGTTAATAGAAATTCCTAACTGCATCTCAGAGAACTGTGTGTACTTACTATTAATGACGAAAAATGTCAATCACTCTTCAAATGAATTTTATGAAAACTTAGGAGGATGTAATTTAAGTGAGTACTTTGGGTCTCCTGCAATAGGAAGCTAGGCTTCAGGAGATGTGAAACCACAGGCAGGTTTCAGACGTGACTTCTGAGCAGATCTGTGACATCTACCATTCCCTGCACCTACCTGATCCAGCTGAATTTATGCTCCTAGGTGCTAACTGAAGGAGGACCTGGGAAGGTATTGCTACCCATCCATACAAAGCACCGCCTGTTTGGCTATATGCAATGCTGGGCTTTGCTGGGCTTCATTTTAGAGCAGCCTCCACTGAGACCCACAGGCTAGTCCTGAACTTTCTGTACGAGGTATGTAAAAGCAGCACAGGCCACCATTCATTATATGGTGACCTGTGCCACCACAGGAAAACTTAAATACTTTTGATTAAAACATCAGGTCTAGGCAATAACTAGAGCAAGAAAACCAGACCAGAACAGCTGCTGACCTCATAGCAGGCCTGCTATATCCTACATTTACACACATTAAACAAACATATGTACTGACTTTCTAAGTTACCATTTCAAACAGGCACAATTCCAGTCAGCTGACATTCTGGTAGTGACACCAGTTTCCCTGGGGCAAGTTACATCAGTGGAATATAGGACCAAGAAAGGCCATTGATTATCTGCAGGATGGCATTGGTTCTGTTCACACCAAGTTACATTGCTAAGAAAAAAGAAAAACCCACATTCAAATCAAGTGCTATCCATAAACCATTGAGACTTGCTCCAGCCTGTGAATGACAAACTGTAAACAACAAATGTAAAAAACTGTAACTGCAAACAACGCATGAAAGGCTTTTAAGACTTGTCCTCCTTTAGGAAAACCTAATACCTTTCTTTAAGCACCCAAAAGACAGCATAAGAACACGTCAGGGACAAAAACATACGTAAGCAAGATATTCTTTTCATTGACTTAACAATGGTATTGTCATGGCCACATCAAATGGACTGTTTTTTGCTGCTGTTGGAGCATAGCTTTTTATTCTCCACTAAAGAATTAGACTCTGTGCTCACTTCACATCGAAAAACCACTTGAGAGTTGAGCAGAAACAGTCCTTGAGCAGCTGGATCCACCTGACTGCACATCTCAACTGCATCCCCTTAGGAAAGACAAGACCACACTGCTTTGTTCCTTGTTAAATACATCAGCGTATTTGCAAAGTAACATTTAGAAGAAATATCACCCCCATCTTAAAGGCTCTCAAGACCAAAAAAATTGCATGTGGGACACAAGATGATCTAAGGAAAGCAATTAAATGCAATTTGATACAAGTGTCTGCACAAGGCGCATGCAGCACACCCTCTCCACCCAAACAGGGTGAGGCATGACCAGGGCTCACCAGGGATGATCACCCCCTCTCAATAATTTTAATTAATGTTTAACCCTAGGGAACTGAAATACTCCAATGTGACACACAGCTGCAATCACCAAGAAACACAGAGGACAGGATGTTAGCAGCTTTATGGTGACACTTGCTCCTTGAACACAGAAAGGATTAAATTAAATTATCACATAGCTTTCAGGAAGGTGGCATTTTTTGTCCTGAAGGGGATATACAGCTTTCTGCACAGGATAAGAAAAAGCTTTAGATGTCAAGCTCGCAAGCCTGGTCTGCAACACGAACCCTGACTTTGCAAAACTCCAGTCTGAGAGACAGAATTGGTAGTACTTAAGATATAAAATACGTAAGGTTTTCTAAAGGGAAACATGAGGTTTGATAAAGAGGAATTGCAAGAAATCCGTGAACTTATTACGCAGCTCTCTGGTGACCAGACAGACAACTGGGACTCCTTACCATAAAACCAGAAAAAAATATATTTTTAAAAGAAAAGGACAAGTGGTTGTCAAAAGGGACCTACCTTTTGCTTTTTTTTTGAGCAAACACCTGACTTAAAGTAGTGTGGCATTACTGAGAAGCCTCAGTTATCGGGAGATGCTGGCACATGCCTACAACATGACTACAATGGCCTCTTGACCACCTGGCCTGACCCGTGAAATGATGTATCGAGCACCAGTCCCATCCTGGATGTTCCCACTGCCAGCCAAGGAAGCCCTGTCTCGCAGGGCGCACAGCAGATGTCACAGTTTGGTTAAAGCAAAACCTGTCTTTGGTTAGCCTAAGAGGATCAGCATCCACCTGAGGTGCTTAGAAGATTGCATCAAGTGAAGGTAACACAGAAGGACTTAGCACACACCTTAATACCCACATTATTATTTTAAGATGCTAGATGCCCAACCCAAAAAATGTGAATTCTCTGCCAGGCAGAGCAGCTAGATCGGAATCCAAGCCCAGCAGCATTGTGCATGCTTAAATATGCTTAATAACCTCAGTCTATGAAACCTGTGAGCTAAATCCATCAGACCATGCAGGTAAAATGAACACTCAGCAGCCACTGCTTTGAAATCTCTGACAACTGAGCAGCAAATGGAAGACATTGGTAAGCTGCCTATGTGGTGGCATAAAGCTCTGTCCATGCAGTGCCACGAATACCACAACCCTCTAGCTCAAACAGCCTTCAGAGGTTTGGCATCCAAGCATACATACACAAACACACCCCGAGGCCAGAATCTGTTAAGAATTGATGCAGTTTTTCACCATTTATGAAATAAAGGCATCTTCTCCATATAAGCAAGTTTATTCCATCTCTTCAACGTCTCCTGCACTGAGTGAGCTCAAACACCTCCAGCAACTCGTAGCTATCCCCATCCTCTGCGCAAACTTTCCAAGCTTCATGGCTGTTCAATATTCATCACCATCCACAAAACTGCTCTCCTGCTTCTGAATACACGGAGCTTCAAAATGACCTCTGCTCTCCCTGCGTCACCCAGACATGCTGCTTACCACCCCACAACGCCACAGAACATCTAAATTCCTTCCACAGAATTCATTCCCCGCATCATTTTCCCCTTTCTTTTTCACCTCCAGAGAAACTTTTATGTAACACACTGCTGTAAACAAATTGCCAAAAACACAGACCCAGGACAAGGCCCATTGCTAACAGCAAACATTAACGCCGCAAAGGTCCAGTTAACTCACACAAACCCTGACCACTTTGAAGGAACCACTGAGCACCTACGTCTATTTGCTTTTGTGCCAAGGCAGCCTCAGTGTAATAAACACTGGAAAGTAGTTTCACTGGGCTCAGCCATAAATGGCTTCTTGGGAACCATTACACGGTCGTGCCATTCAGAGCAGGGATTCCTGGAAAAGCCGGGCGACGCTCGGCATCTGAAGGCTGCCCCAAGCGGCCCTCAAGGACAGGAGTTGTTCCAGCATGGCTCCTGCCCGCTGGGTGTGCAAACCCAGAGCAACCCTCAAGCTGAGATGCTCCATCCCCGTGCCACCTACAGCTTCAGAATGGAGGGTAAAAATCACCACAGCCCATTAGGGAAGGTGCGTAATGAAGTCTGGCCAGCTTTTAGCATGTTAAACCCACAGAGAAGTTACACAACAAAATTGTCGTGTGTCCGCATAACTTGAAACTGTATAACAACAACGTCCCTGTCACAATGTCTAGCAACCCCTCCTCAGCAACCCCTCCAACACCTCTCCAGTACTGCAGAGATGTGAAACTGCAACAAGCGAACCAGATGCAAATACCTCCAGCATCCACAAAAGTTTGAATGCGATGTTTCAGTTCACCCAGCGATAGGAAAGGAACAGCTGTGAAAGGCTGCAGTGTTACCAAAAGCTTCATGGTCTGGGGGCTGAGAACAGAGGAGGGTGATTTTAGCTTCCACTTCTGCTTTTAATTTTATGAGAATCTCAGCTTCTAAGTTTTCAGAACACGCAAAAAAAAAAATCAAAATTTTCTCCACTGGTCGCAGAAAAAAAAGTCTGCTTAGGCAAATGCAGAAGACTAATCGCTCAATGGGAGGAAAACTGGCATTGTCTTCTCAATGGTTTCAAGACCTTTGCAGTCCTGGAGGCTCTGAGTCAGGATTTTTGGGCACTTGAGGTTGGTTTCAGATCAGGTCCATATTCCAAGTACGAGAGGGTTCAAGGTTAGTTGGCTCCAGGTTCTGCTGGGGTGTTTGTTTAGATGACTAAAACTAAAACTCAAAGGGGAATAAAAGCTTGGGAACGACTCATTTTTAAAAAGAACCTATTCCACCCTATATGAAGAACCAGATCGCAGTCCAAAATGAGATCTGAGTGAGATCCAGCAAAAGCCATGTCAAGTTTTGTTTGCAAGTGAGATGCCAAGTCAGAACAGTTTATGATTGAACACATCACAAAGAGATCTGCAAAACGCCTGTTATTAAACCTGACACTCCACTGTTCCTGCTTGTGTTTTTGTTGCCAGTTCAGCATTCAGCCCTAGAAATTATTAGGTTTTATAAGTCCCTTTTTCAAGCAACCCGAACACTGGGCGACTCTGGGAAAAATTCCGGATAAGCATCAAAGCTGTATGAAACTCGGAGTCCTGCCCCAAATCCAAGATGCAGTTAGGCACGGTTTTAAATATACAAGCTGGGGAGCGCAAGCACCTCATCTGCTGGATCAGAGGACCAAACCGCTAACCCCTGGATATACGAAACTGCTAAGTAACAAAGATCACAGCTGGCAGAGTGCCCCCCCACCACACCACACACCTCCAGAGCAGCTCAGCCCATCTTGGCAGCTGTGACAAGCTCTGGCACAGGGAGGGACCGGGGAAGACCCAGGACCCAGCACCACGAAGGACATCCTCAGGTAGGCAAATGGCCCCAGTCTCTGAGCCCATCCGTGACTGTCCTTGTTCTCAGGCTCGTGCAGACCCCTGGCTTTACAGAAACGAAATGTTTTCCCACCACTGGTGTTTCAAAGGTGGCTTTTCAAGAAAGCTCACCCTCAGTCTTGACCTTGTGTCCACCAAAGTCAACTGGTGAAAAAGTGGATCCAAACACACTAATAAGGCTTTGGAGAATCCACCTGGTGTCTCCCAGCCAGGTAAGTCCCCTGTCCTACAAAGCGTGGCTCCCAGAGAATAACCCTGAGCCCTTGTAACCCAACACACTCCTCTTCCTGCAAGGCCAGGGGTATTATAAAGGGCCAAGACTGCATGCAAAGGCCGTAACAAGCGCCTTCACTCTTTGATGCTGTCAGAGGCTTTTTTAGCCAACTTTCCTGACTAAACACATACATGCTTCAAGAAAACCCCTATTTTAAAGCTGTAATGTAAACAACCCCGAGTTATTACTATCCCCTAAAGGCTACTGCTGGCAGGAATCAGTGATAAAGCTCTGCCAGAGCAGTCTGGCATCTAGCAACAATTTGTTTGTTGTCCTGCAAAAATACAGAGAGCCTTGCCATATGGTATTAGCAACTTTCTGGTAACATTAAGAAATATACTGGCTTGGAAAGCAGTTATCACACCAGAGAAAGCCTTACGTTTCTGAGGCAGGTCTATGCTGTAAGCAGCATCAGCGTGGCCGTGGCAGTCAGGGGAGGGAGGAGAGGCAGAGCTGTGCCACCTCCGGCCCCAGAGCTGATAACCGGACCCTGGCACGGCTGCACATCCCCTGGCACTGCCTTGCTGCGGGGCCGAGAGGAGCTGCACTGCGGTGCTCATCTGTGCTTGGTGAATGCCACAAGGGTTTCAGCATGGCAGGCACAGGAGCAGCAAATTTGTCCCCAGAAAGCCCCCGCGTTACCTGTCATTGCGCAGAAGCAACGCTCCAGCCACCCCAAACAGCCAGCGGGGTTCCTACCTTGCCACGAGCAGCTCTTTCCCACCATTCAAATTAAACAAAGGGAAAGCGGAAATAAAAGCAAACTCATTAAATTGTTATTTTTTTCCCAAATAACGCATAAATATTGTAATGATTTTCTGAGGATGTTTGTATATGGGGTTACTGAGGATTTTTGAAAGAAAACCAAAACAGAGATGGTGCAAGTCAGCATGTGGTTTTAGTGGGAAACTGCCCATTTTATAGCATCCCATAAACTTTGGCTTCAATTCTTAGAAGGAGCTGAACTGATATAAATGAGAAGAGGCTTCTGGGGACACAACTCGTTTCCAGATTTGACATGCAGTGCGCTTTTCTGTCTGGCAGTTGTGTCGAGGAAATCATCAACCAGAAATACTCGGTCATCATAGCCATCTAGGAAAAAGAGCTGCAGCTTTTCTCATGCTTTTCACAACCACAACCACTCCCTGCTTTCCCTTAATATAAATAAACTGGCAGGGGATGATACTTGGGATAGACCCCCTTCTATTGCTTTTCTAACTCTGCCCCTATTTCTGGAGTTTTCTCCGTAGCCACGTCCTGCCCCAGAACAAGGGCTCACCCTCATTTACAGCGGCACTGGATCTCCTGCAGGCTCACAGCGTCATGAGCACAGCAGCATTGCATGGAGCAGCACCACACAACTGACCAGGGACAGTAACCACGTTGTCCCGACAGCTCCTGCGCTCAGAGCCCCATCCCACCCTGGAGAGAGGGCTCCAGCACCTGCCCCCTGCTTCTCCTTCCTGGAAGGGTTCAAGAAGTGTCTCCAAGCACTGACAGATGGAGCTGTGCTCAAAATGCAACCAACAAAGAGTGAGGAACAATATTGCTGTTGGATCTAGAAAATACACAACCCAGCTAAGGCGAACCAACCATGGAAGAACATCAGTAGGAGTGCTTGGAGCATCTTCTGAAGAAATTTCTGGATCAAACCTAAGACATGCTCAGCCCTTTCCCCATTCTTCTCAAATCATTTGGATTCCTTCCAGTCATTACTTACCTTCCCTTCTCCTACATATTGCTCTGAAAAAACATGTCTCCCTTGCCATGGTCTACAAGAAGCAGCCTCTACTCCTCCTTCGCAACTTTGCAAGAAGCCAAGGTCCTTTCTCCTCTGCCCTTGGTCAGTCCAAAAAACAGGCCTGTTCGTTCCCTCCTCTCCCTTTATAACTGGGAGAGCAGAATACTCCTGGTATGGATACCAGCACTCGTGCAGACCACGCTGTGTGATCCAATGGGTGACTGCTGCAGGACCACAGGAAATTCCCTGCAGCACTCCCCGGGGATCAGAAGGTGCTCCAATCCCAAGGACCAGCCACTGGCACCAGCTGTGCCCGATGCAAATCTGGGCCTCTTGTGGCTCCAATCTCAGGCACCCTTCAGAATAAGTGGTGTAGGGCGGTATCGACCCCTGAAATAACACTGCATCTGCTCTGCCACCTTCCAGAAGACACTGATGGATCTTCAAAGTCTGTGTGTTATGTGAGGCAGTGGGGAAATCAGATCAGTGCCTAAAGGAAGGGGCAGAGCTTTGGTAATCTGGTAATGGTGCCAACAGATCCACTTTAAGCTTCCAACAGATCACTGACCTCTTGCAAAGACTCTCCTGATGAGGGGACTGGGCAGAGACAGGGAAAGGAAATCTCTGCAATGTCCTGCAACTCTAGATAACACAAATTTGCAGTAAGGACAGACACAGCAAGAGCAGTTAGAGGTGGCCAAGCTAATTAACAGCCACCTGCTCACATCCTGGTCTGCCATTCCTTGCTGTGGAGCTTTAAAAGACTTATCTTTGAAAAGCATCAAGTCCCCACTTCACTGACATCATTATCTCAATGCATGAGATAATAGAAGTGGAGGCAGAGAGAAAAAACACTAAAGGACTCACTGGGAGAACCACAGTCAGCAGCTCAGAGCCCCTCCAAAGTGACCATCAGCTCTTCCTACCCCCCAAACTGAATTATTGCAAATATTCAGAGTTCCTGCATTGTAAGTGAAAAGTCACCTCGTGCCTTTTGCTATGAACTCCTACATATGAAAGAAGCTAGTATTTCTACATGTGCTAAAATAGAGACACCAAATACCCACAGGCAAAAAATATGAAAAAAATAAAAAGAAATCTTTCTTGGCCCTTCCTTAACATAACACTAAGAACCAACCAAGAAACACTATCCAGTTTGTTTTCCCTTGGTGCAGGCCACCTTCTACAGAGGAGTCACTCCTTGTACAACCCGTCCAGTTTTCGTAAGCAGCACATAAGAACATTGGTGACCTCAGAAGTGTGAGCTGTGACAATAAATACTGTCAGAAGCCTGCCCCTACCACCTCTGAGGCCTTTGGCCAACGTTAGCTGTGAATACGTATGCAGTAACAAATGAGTGAGAAAACACGAGGCTTTGGGCTCCTGAGAAAGCTCCATCAGGTGGCCTACACTCAAAAAAGCTGGCATGGGTGCAACTTCCAATACATAAATAAAAAAGCCAAAGTCTGCTCTTCTGAACCCAGTGGATTAATCTGTTTGCCTGCAACGTAACCAGCTCCAAAGTGGGGAGCAAGCCCAGTTTCTGGAGTGCTTCATCACAAGTTCCAGCTGAGAACAACAACAACCTGCTCCCATTTGTAATGCCCATTGTAGGTGATTATGGGAAACAAGAAGGACTAAATTCAAAGCAGGTTTTCAACTGGGGGGGATCCAAAAATGCTGACTGAGAAGGAGAACAAAGCCAGATGGCATATGCTGGTATTGTTAGGGATTATGCAGTGTAAGGCAATAGGAAATGAGCAGAGAAAAAGAACCAATTTCATCCCATGGCTCCTCTGCTGCCAAATGAACATACCGGGGCAACCGTGAAATAATCAGTTCATGGGTTTCATTCCCCTCCACCCCCAGACTGAACTTAAATATTTGTATAAGCTGAGGCGTAACTTTTATCTAATGTTTTCCTTGGGGTTTACTAGCTGTTTAGAGCATTCAGTGTAAAAAGCATTCCCTCAAACTCTTGCCACAAAAAGAGCTGAAACTATGATACTAATTAAAACCACACTCTTTGGTATCAAGAAGACATGCTATTATTTTCTTTTTTGCTCATGAGAAGCTGTTAATATGGGCAATGCGTCTGGAACATTTTCCTTCCAAACGCAATGCTCAGTACCCCCTCCTGCTCAGGTCGGCTGGTTTATGAACTTGTCAGCAGTCTGGGGTGGGAAGGCTCAGATGGCATATTTACAAGAATAGATTTATTTTTTTTTTTTAATAACAAGCTGTTTGCCAACTTAATGTTATAAAAAGCACATCAAGAAAAAACAAAAGCTTTATGCTGCATGAAAGGTGACAAGCTAAAGAAATGTCCTGCCTTCTTGCCCAGTGGGCCAAACAAAGGGACTGATGTTGCCAAAATATACTATACATTTTGAAAAACAGCCTCTGACTTTGCCAGGATGCTTCTGGACACTCAGCACATACCGGGAAAGAATGTGGGTGGCAATGTGTACCATTAGTGACCCACACTGGGGTAAAATCCATTAAATAAAATGGTAATATTTCATGTTCATTTTAGCCCCATTGAATTTGGATGCTTCTAAGGTCTCTATTACTGTGCTACCAGCACCTCATAAATATTAACATATTTATCCCTACAACATTTCTAAGACAAGGGGAAAAATGCTATTATCACATATAAAGGATAGAAAACTAAGGTGTAAAAAAATCAGCGGTTGGGTTTGCGTTCAGTGCAATGTTCAAAAGCATCAGCGTGTATCCAAAGACGTCTATGCCCAGTCAAAAAACACATCTCTTATCCAAGATCAAGCAATGGTGTCCCATTCAGAGCAGGTAGTTACACCACAGAGGTGCAGGAAGCAGAGAGCAGTGCCCGCTTTGGTCCAGCTCTCCCAGAGCACCACGCATTCCCAAGTCCCCACTGATTTTGAACAGCATCCTGGATGCTCCCAGCGTCACAAGAGCGGATCTTCAGCAGTCTAGGCAGGGTGCCACAGCTAGTGGCTGCCTCTGAGAGATCTGGGCTCAGTCTCGAAAGAAGCATCTGTAGTGCTTGTGAGGAAAACAAAAGTGGCAGGAAGAATCCTCTGGGGAAGGCACTTGTCCCGCAAGTGTCACTCTTGGGACCACAAAAGTAAATAATGTTTCATCAGAGCAATTGGTTTCTGGTTTCTGTTTGGGAGTGTGGCTTTCACTGCTCTGCCTTTGTTGACTCAAAACAAAACTCTGCTTCCCTTTTTCACAGCCACAAAGATGCCAGATTTTAATTCCTGGCGGTGCACAGCATTGGCAGAGGGGGAGGGAGCTTTTTGGGGTGTTTGGTGATATTTTAGCTTTGAACAACCTCCTGCCTGCTTAGCAAGCTTCTAGGTTCGCCAACAATACAGAAAAACCGCCTAAGTTACAAAAACAAGTTAATACGTAAAAATATGACTTCAGCAAAGAAGTTAAGCTGCATGGATGAATATGCTGTAATTTGCTACATGCTTCCATCGAGCAGGGATCCAAAGTAATAAAATATTCCTGTAATGCTAGAACCAGAAGGCCCAGCCCTAATAAGATGTTCAGATTCCAGTATTAGCTTTGCCACCCTACAACCTGACTCACCATTGAAACGAGTACTCTATTGCTACCCTTTCTAGCACATCCCTATGTTTCCTTTCTTCCAATTTCACTCTAAAGTCAGAATTGAATCAAGTCATGAAGTTATCGTGGAGATGTCTGTAATGCTGTCATGCAGAAATGACTTCTTTTGTCATTTTACTCAACCGTGAAATGTAAACCCATATGCACCCAAATCATTGCCACAGAAACACGGTGGCTGGCTGCAGATTTGGTTTTATGGATGTGGAGGAGGCTTGGTGAAGTTACAGACTGCCTCAAAATGCCACCTTCCTGCTTTTCATTTGAGGCTGACAGACAAAGCTCGTACACAGCATTACAGCTTTGAGGAGGCTGCTGAAGGTAACAGTCACTTTACAAATGAATTAATTGGAAACACTTACCTTCCCCACTAGCTTGCCTTTCCTGTTCATGCAAAGGTAGAAGTCTGTCTCCTTCCCTTTGATCCGGACTTGACTGCCAAAAGTGTCCGTTTCCACTAGAAGCTGGGCTTGTAAAGGAAGAAGAAAAAAAAGCATTTACCAACGTGGCCACATTAAGTCAGAGTGTGCAAAGCTGAGCAGCATATCGTCTCACTGCCTCCCCCTGAACCACACCATGCTGCTTGGATGCTCTGCAAGGGAACAACTCAAAGAACCATCCATGGGCTGGGCTTCAGACTTGTTACAGGTGCAAGTCTCACACGTCTCCACTGACTCCTGTGCAGATGCTCCAGATTTAATGCCAGTTTAGCACAGAACATGCATGCACACATGTGCGCTCCATATGTCCGTGCTATCCCGTCAGGAATACAACGCTAGATGCTCTCCTGCACACTGCAGGAGGGTTCTCAGTAAGAAAGTGGATTTAATTCTCATGCAAGGTACAAGACTAGCACGACTAGAATCAAATTCCTTTCCCCACAGTCAGCAGCCCTCAAACGCTTCACAGAAGCATCCCAGCCACATGCTCGCGGCGCAAACATCACAGCGACCTTCTGAAGATCACTGTGGCAGCTAGTACGGGAGAAATTCAGCACTGCTTGTTCTGTATGATGAACACCCACGCTCAGAAGTCCTCAGAGCATCTAGATATGTTCCCAGGAGGTCTCTGATTTCTTTGTGGCAATCCACTTCTGCCGAGTCCGTGACTCATGCTCTAGCTAGGAGAAATATGGCCAATCTCATAATACTTTGCATGCCTATTATTAAGGCTACAATGCTACTTTGGAGCATTTCCAGCAGTCATTGCAGGGGCTAGATTTCTGCTGCATCTTTATAATGCCCTGACACAATTTTATTTGCAGAATTGGGTCAAGCTGTCACCCAGATGCACAGCATGCTATCATCATCACTAAAACCTATACATGTTCAAATTCAGCATTTCATTCTGTCTCTGATCTAAACATGAATTCCAGTCATGCTCGAGGTTCAGATTCCAAGAATTTCCCTGGAGAGGCAGGAACATGCAGACTGGACATTTTGGTTCAGCTCCATCTCCGATATGCAGGGGAGAAAGTAGACATGGTAGAAACACAATGCAAGAATGTGTAAGTGTCAGCAAGTGCAAATCCACGGTCCTGCTCTGGAAATTCTCACGTTTGTAAGAACTGAGTCTTACCGTAGAAACACAGTTTTTGCCAAACTCTGGAGAATGTTTGATCTGTGCTGCAAAAAGTCACATTCTTTTTGGCATTCATATTTCAAACTTTAAAACCCTCTAAGAGCAAATATGTTCACTGTAAGGATTTACCATGGGGATAGAAATAGGAGTTTGTTTCATTTAAACACATTAATATTTTTCCCACTTGTAAAGTCAGCTTTTGGCTTCTGCAGCAGAGCAAATATCACAAACCTTTAACTCACAAGGGCCCTAAATGGAGTTTTCCCTTTGCAGCTCAGTCGCATATGCAAGTTCAAGGTTTGCCAGTTACCAGCTGTTTACATTTATTTAGATATATTAAACCTTTATCACAGGGGATATCTAAAGAATAACTTCTTTCAGACAGCAAATGGGATAACGCCTGATTTATACCAATATACTACTTGCAAACACACATAAATATGGACATTTATCTCTAAATCTTTCAGAAATGTAACATGTTTTGGGATGGACACCAGCTTGCCAGCAACAGCGGAGGGCTGCAGGCTTTGTCTCCCCACCTGCCAAGGAGGCACCAAACCAGCGATCACCTGCACGCTTAAGTGAGGAAGGGCCACACAAACCAGAAATGTTCCACCATAGTAAGGATATAAAGACAAGCAAAGCCAGGATAACAGAGCATGTCACAGATCAAAGACAGGTCTACAGGGGAGGCTGAGCCAGCTGGTATGTCCTTTGGAGAACGCCCACCACTACAAGAAGCTCAGAGGGGCTGCTCAAATACGGTGCTGCACAAATGGATCACGCAATAGCCATTTATCTGTAAAGAACTGACTGAAAGATTGACTCCTCACATGAGGAAGGACCTGAGCACTAAATGGTCAATCTGAGAGTGGGAGAACAGCAGCCTGAATGCAAGAGGCAGTTACAGAGCCAGCACAAGAGATGCCAAAGACTGGCTCAAGAACCACCGTCAACACCCAGAGCTCTGAGGAGTTGCCTGCAGACCTACAGTGCCAAATCCACCCAGTGATGCAAGCGGGGCCACCAAAGGGCTGTCCAGCCAGGGCTTGACAGCTTGCACGCAGGCAAAAACAGGACGCTGCAAGTTTGCCCGTACCACCTGCCCAGCTCCTGCTAGCCCCTGCTCAGAAACACGTCTCAGCTGCAACGCAACCCCTGTCCCCCCAGGCCTCAGCACTGCTACCAGAACTGCTAAGAATAACCCTGAATATCAGATATGGGTCTTGTCCAGCCAAAGTAGAAGCAAATGTTGACAAACTCTCCATTCCTCTGCTCAGGCTGCTGTCCTGCCAGTCGGTCAGCGACCTGCACACCTCCAGCGCTGGGTGCCCCCTGTGTGAGTCCACGCTCCAATGAACAAACACGGGGCACACCGTCTGCTTCCCCTACCCCCTTGCGCTGCAGCCAGTATGAGTAATATCCAAGCTGATTTTAATTTGAAAAATATCACCTTAAAAAGATGCCGGTTCCCTGCTGTGAAAATTAAAACCATCTGGATGGAGTGATTTCAAATAATTAATCTAGGTCTCCTTTGACACCGCTACTAATTAAAATATGATACCTTCCTCCCCCTTTTTAAATAAAGAATTTAAATAAAGTTTAAAGATCTAATAAAATAACATTATAATTTAGAACGAAATGGGACTCACCTTTCCTGCAGGCTGCAGAGGTTACACCGGCACCAAAGTCCCTCCCGGATGAGTGCCACTGCATGGACCGAGCAGCAGTGGATGGGCAAACATCCAGTGCAGCACCCACACCAGTAAAGGCACCCACACACCCCCTGTTCCAACAAGGCGCGTCGGCCCCTGCACCTAAAGTCTAGGAACAGGGAGCAGAGGGAAGGAGGCTCAGCAGAAGCTGTGATCCTGGCTGCTAGAGCATGGGCTGAGGCAACCCGTGGGTACCACTTCTAGAGAACCTGAGTCTTCAGATACTGGAAACATGTTCTTACTTTTAGGGATCCTTGTCCTACTTTCCTGCAAGAGAGGTGAGTCTGGCCTTGGCCTAGGGTTCATAACCCAGCTGGTTTCTAGTCTAAGGCACCCTTTAGATTCTCCTTTTAAAAACAGTCACCTAAATGAGGGAGGATTTACCTGTCTCTACCTAAATTCTCTCAACAGCCCAGACAATGTCCATGAAAAACACATCTAGCTTCCAGACAGCTAAAATCAGCTGGGGTGAATCCCAGCCCTGTAAAAACAAGGGAACTTTACGTGAGTTCTCAATGGAAATCAGCCACACCAGGCAGGGGCAGTGTCCCCATGGCAGCACGCTGCTCACCCCACTGCACTCCTTACTTTGAGCTCCGTTTGTCCCTGGATACACTGTGAAGAGATTACAATCTTTATTTTCAAAAGCCCTGCACTCTAGCCTTCAGATCAGGTATTATTGTTTAAATTCTTTGACAACTAGATATTCTGACATATTTTCCACGAAAAAAAGAAAAAAGAGAGAGAGAGACAGAGAGAGAAAGAAAGGGAAAAAAGAGATGTCTTTAGAGGGTAAGATCTTCTGCTACATGCTTTTGCCTTATTGGCCCATTTAACCTAAACCTTCCTGAAAACTCCCACTGGAAGAGACTGGAATTCCTCAAATGTCTAGGTGAAAAGGATTACATATATATGTTGAAAAGCTATCTTCCAGCTAAAAAAACACCAAGTCAGGGAGATATGTGAAGGTGGCAGAAAATATGCCGAATTATCTTTCAAATATTTTCTGGGAGTGCAAGGATGGGAGCCAGAAAAGCACACAGAAAGAGAAGAGAAAGAGGGCACAGTAAGCACAAGGTTTATACAGTATCACAGAATCCTAAGTGCCAGCTAGTTTCAGGTGAAAAGGACAGTAAAAAGGAATATGCAAGCAAGGTGCAGAAGGACTGGATAATTACAAATGTTTCTGAAGAAGCACTGGCCATAATCAGAGTAGACCAATTTGCTTTTTCTCACTCTGGTTTTGCCTTCAAGGAAAGCTGGATGAGACAGAGCCCACAGGCTGGAGGAGTCCGTCTGCTGACGGTCAGCACGGGAGCCCATCTAACCAAGTACTCCTATGCTGTATTTGCACTTCCTGAACTAACAATTTTTAAAAGCTTTGAGGCCAGTCTACAATAGTCTGCATCTTCAACAGGCCAGCTAAAGGGGGCTTTCTGGAGAAAAGGACCTCAGAGGGACCAAGATCCCAGGCTTTTGTCGTTTTTTTTGTCATTACAGTCTCACACAATTACAAGTTGGGAAACTATTCTCAGTATCTGAAACTATTTCCAGTTAATTAAAAGAAAGGATATATAGATGAACTGATGCTGTGGCCACAGCTCCTGCAATGGAGAACAGCTTTTCCATAGTTCAAAGCATGTATCACATCCAACTCATCCCCTGAGAGTTCAGGAGACAAAGATTTATTCTCTTGTAGGACTGTACCTCCCAATGAGAACCCCAAGCTGGCCAAGGGCAAACTCTTCTGCACATCCATGCTTAAAATAGTTGGAACTAGTTTGAACACTGCCTACCCCTACCAAAAAACATGAATCCTTTATATGACCACTACATCAGAGAGAATGATCCTGTCTCCACTTCACATTCATGACATAACGAAGAAGAAATAATGCCAAAATTACATAAAGTCTGTAGAGTCTAACAAAGCCTGTAGACTAAGGACAAGTGAGGGAGTCTATGCTGCATCCATAATTTTTATTTTCTCACTTTTATGTTCCTCCAAATTGCATCATTTAAAATAGTTATAGCCCATACAACCCGATCCCCTTCTCCATTGCTCAGGTGCAAATCAGGAGTAACTACTGACATCAGTGAGGCTGGTGCTCGGGAGGGCAGAGCTCTGACCCACCTCCCAGTACCATAAGCTCATCCCCTCTGTCGTGACTGAACACAGGCTACGTATGTCAGATCACAAAAAGGGGTGGTCACGGGGAGGTGGATTAACAACCGCTCCAAGGTTCAGGCTCCAGGTGTTTTCTTCTAAACGCCTCTAAGCACCCAGGTTTGAAGGGACAACCACCACCTCTTATTCAGTCAGCTGATGGAGTTAGGGAAAAAGACAGGATTTCAGGCACGTAAGCCCCTTGGAGCATCAGCCCATTCTTATCCCCCACAGCACTCCTGCATGCCTGCTTTCGGGGCTGGAAGGGGAGCAGGGCAGAGGGCTCCATGGGAACAGAGGAAAGCTCAGAGACAACCTGTCCCTCCCGTAACAGCACACGCCAGCGCCAGCAGCTCTCAGGAACCAGGCAGGTTAAATATTTGCATGGGAGACATCAGAAGAAAATCTATAATGCAGCAAAGACCTCAAAGGCACTTACACTGCAGCTACTTGATCCTGCACATACTTCCACACAAAGGACTTTGCACACCTCGGATGTCCCTGGAGTGCTGATAAAGACCGCTGCATGGCCTCAGGGTCCTGTCCCTGGGTGGGTGGACACAGGAGGTAGGAGCTTTCCCCTCCCAGCCCTCCAAAGGGCTGTCTCCTCACTCTGCTGCCTGCAACCACCCCAAGGGCTTGATGAGACAGAAAAGCCCAAGATCCCAGCAGCTTCAACAGAGAAATGAGCTAAAATTCCCTTCCTAGCACACACTGGTGCGTCTTCCTGAGGTTTTTACCTCTGAAGTAGCTGATAAGGGCTTCAGCCTCTGGGAAACGCTTCCAGGCACTCTCATCTGCAACCAACAATCTAACAGCAAAAAGATGTCCTGTCCTGTTTCCAGGATCCTGAGCTACCCACTCGGTGTTTGCTGGGCACGTCTACGTGACGGGAGGCCAAGACATGTGGAAATATCCGTGCTGGTGCCAACCACACCAGCCCATGTACCCAACCCAATACAGATGTGCAAGCACGACACCCTGCCACGGGCAGTTAAAGCTGCAGGGTGCACGGGACAAGATATTCAGCTACTAAAGGCATTTGGGTACTACAATGTCACACACACACTGCTGAAGCATCCATTCTTTAAGCCTGTCACACTGCTAGTGGCTGCACCTTCAGGGACGCCCACCCAAAAATCCCCTGCCAGTTCAGCAGCGGCTAACCAAAGATGCCCAAGGAATGACTTGGAGCTGCCAGCGCTCCCCGAGCATCTCAGGGATCATCTCAGGTGAGCCTGCCTCACAGCTCTGCAGAAGGTGCACTGCTTCTGCCAGAACGGCAATACCACGGGGAAAAAAAATGAGTCTGAAACAAAGAAGTACTCTTCTCAGGATTGCCCACTCTGGCTCCTAAAGGAGCTTTCAGACACAATCCCTATAAGCTAACTCTATTAATAACAATGTTCGTCTTGAGAGAAGCCTAAATGAAAATATTCACTGAACTTTGAGGTCTTTAACTAGTCCATACGTATGAACATTTTTTGACAGTTTAGTTGACATAAGACCAGAATAATTACTCAGGTAGGTCTTACAGGTTTTACCCAACTTAAATAAAACAAATATATATATATATGAGGACAACATTAAGACCATAAGTACCATGATACTGACACAAAGCTGCACTACCCAGAGTCTCATCATCATTTACCCGCATGAAAAGTGGGTGTAAAATATTGTCATTCTGACACAGAGCCATTTGCACCCATTCGTAGATATAAGAAAACAGGACTAAGCAGTGGAGAATAAGACTTGGCCTCTTGCAGATGTTTTATACATAATTCACCATAAGAGACACTAAAAATACTTTGGCAGTAGCTTTAATTATGGTGAATAAGCTTATTTAGACAAGATTCAGTTAAACTGCAGGCAATAGGTTGTGTGCTTTAAAAACATCTGGGCGGGGAGCCGCAGTGTACAAATTCTGAACTGAACTTTACCACCTGCGAGCTTGCAATGACTAAGACGTAGGCCTGGAAAGAGAAACGTTAAAAATGTTAGCACAGAAATTCCTCTATCTCACCAGGGTGTCTTGCTGTCTCCAAACACAGCTCAAGTGGACAGTATTTCTACAGAGGCAGGAAAACTGCTTGAAAAGCTGCCAGGCTCCAAGTCTGGAATTAGTGAAGGATGAGCCTCAAAAAGTTCAGAAGCTCTGTTATGCTTGAAAAAGCACCTAAAATGAAAAATAAAGGGCCAAACCCTGATGTCTTTGATCATTCTCATTTGAATAAACTCCTACTGACATAGTAAAGACCAACAGACAAGGACCTCAGAACCTGGCCCTGAGTGTGCAGCTGAAACACATCCAAAGTATTGGAGTCTCTTGGGTCTGGAAATAACGTGAACCTTCCCCGTCCTACGGAGGGTTAGAATTACCACAAGAACAAACTTTGCTGAAGTTATTTTGACTCTCTTGTTCCCAGTCTCAGCTGAACCCAAAAAAAATACTGATGTACACAAAAATAACAATAAGTAGAGAATGACAACTATGGGAACCCCATGTACTCTTGCTTCTTCAAAGCTGCTCTTCGTGGCCAGAGGCGTAGGACAGACTGTATTCACCCCGAAGCATTCATCCATCTTGGGCAGCCTGGTGGTTGGCTGCTCATCCTCAGCAATGAAGTAGGTGTGATGTTAGCACCACCACATCCCCTCACTGAGGAGTCCCAAGCACATAAATCTCTCCCCTGTGCCAACACCGTGATGGTTTCACACACTCCAAAAGTTAGCCCCATCCAGGTCCTCATGTTGTATTTGTGCATACTCCAAATTGGTGTCGAATCAGGAGCAATGCATAAGGTATTTGCGGTGTTAGTTGAATTAAGTTATCAGCCACATCTGGCACAAAAATGAATGTTACATTCTCTGTATACCATGCAGGTTTTATTATTCTGTGCTGCCCAGTAAAAGTTGAAATTATGACAATTAATTTTACAGATAGGAACATAAGCGTGCTTGTGCATTTTCTCAAAGGGGCTCATTGTAACTCTCCCTTCTTCCAACAAGTTAAAATATGTTGAAAATAAAGTTGCACGATGCTACGGTATTTTCAATGGGATTCTTGTGGCTCTGGAACCCAGAAGAGCAGAGGCAGCAGCACAACCTACCTGAAGAAAATGTTCTGGCATAGAGGAAATCTTCCCATATGTTTTAAGATTTTAAACAGGGATCAGTGTTACAAATGGATGCAAATGCAATTTCAAAGAAATACAACTGATTTTTTAATGCTCATGCTGCTGACACTCACTTCTGCCATACAGAATATAATGTACTCTTAAGTGAAGTGTACAATTGTCAAATGCCAACATGACTTTTCCAGTAAAGGCTGAAATAGGGGAGCAAGAGCTGATCAGCTACAGAGCCTGGTCCTTCCATTCCAGGGATGCACACGTTCTGAAACTGACTGCAGCCAAGGTGTCCCTCAGAGGAGGGTTTTCTATATCAATCCCTTAAAAAAGACCTCTCCCTACAGACATAGCACAGTTCTTCCAGCTATTCTCAGAGCAGCAGCAACAGAAATAATAAAAATCTGATAACAAATTAACTCTGCCTTTAGCACCTTTGGTTTCATATCTATTTCTGGAAACATGTTTTTTTCTTAACTATTGCCTTTGGTAGACAGCATAGGTAGGACTATTTACCTGCCTTTTACTTCATTTTAAATTGCATGAAAAGTTTCAAAAGTTGGTGTGTTTTTTTTTTCTTTGCATTTCTATAGTCACTTGGGACAAAAGGCATCTGGCATTGGATATTTAAATAAGACCTGTCAGAACTGTAAAATTAGTTTTACGTTTTAATAAATGTATTTTAAAAGCTCTAATGCAATTCTGTATTCAGAGCCCAACTGTTCAGATTTAGAAAAGGAGATTCCAAGTTAAATTTCAATATAAAAAATAAATTGAGTACAGAACTAAGCCAGTTCTCTTCTGTGGCATTACGAACAGGAGCAGCAAAGAGGCAATATCTCTAACAGCTTACTTGTTATTCTGTGTTTAAAGAACCAGTGTTGATAGCATAAAAATCCATATTATTGTTACTTATTCCAGTTTCAATTTACCTAGAGACACGTCTTCTGTAAAGCTCAGATTTGGTCCCATATTTACATCCAAATTTTGTTCCCCAAATACTCCAGTTTCCCAAATACTTTAGGCTCTGCTTGTCTGTGTGCCCATAGGATCTTCTAATAAAAGCCCAATTTCTGTCTTGATTTATCACCCATATCACCGTGTTGCAAAAAGCCTCAATGCATAGAAGCCAAGCTCAAACAGAACACGACCTTGTCCTACTCCAGACCCTTATCCCAGCTGCCCACATTTCTCCTCTTCCCACACTAACAGGGGTGACCCTGTGGATCCGTGCAGGGGACAGTCCCTCAACGTGGTGGGTGACACACTGGCAGGGACGTTGCTGCTGTAGGTGTCCAGCCTATACCTGTCCTAGCACAGAGGAACACAGCTTATTTGACTTGGAGGGCTCTTTAATCAGCATATAATTCACTTTAAAAAACTTCAGACATAGGGACAAAGGAAAAACGCAAATGAAAAACCCTCCTCCCAACCCTCAGTACCCTATGTCCATGAGCACATCGCTCCTCCCTAGCTAGACACCTCGTTACTCTCCTCTTATCTCCTACAATCTTTAAGCAGAACAGAGTACACAGAACAAGTTTCCCCTTGGTTATTTACAAACAGTGGAGTTGAAATATTTAAAGGCAGCCCTGATGGCCACATCTTTAGCCTCTATGGCCAGGCGAAGGAGCGGGACCACCATTCACCTCTGTGGCAGACGAAGCCACCTTAGGAACCTGGCCAAGGCGGCCAAGTTGCCCCATGGCTGCTGCCACCCCGAGCTCTCAGATGGCCACCGCTGCTGCAAGAGGAGCTGCTGGGGACCATGACTTCCCTCACGGGTAGAGCCACAGGCGTGTGGGGGCCCGAGGCCATGCCACACAACTAGAGACAGCCCTTGGGAAACAACAGCCTGTCTGAAAGCTTTGTAGCCCCCTGCAGGGTTGCAGCCACCTTAGGGTTGATACAGAGGGGAAGAGGAGTTCCTCCACCTGAAACCTCAGAAGGAGCAAAGGAACCAGCTGCTCTGAGTGAAGGAGCCTCTGTGCAAGCTCCTGGCAGGGAAAGGGGACATTCCCTAACCCAGGAACCCGCCAGGCCTGGCCCTTCACCAGGGAGGGTCAGAGCAAAGGCGTGAAATGAGCAGAGACCCTTTGTAGACCAGGGTAGGCAGGGAGAGGGAAGGGAAACACTGCAGGTGTGAGCAGGCTGCGCACAGCCTCCAGCCTCCCCACAACAGCTGTGGTGCTTGCCCTCACCCCTGTCTCCAGCTTCCCAACTCAGCGGTTTGCTTCAGGTCCACCTCCAGTGTGAAGAGTTAAAATTCATCCCCAACTGGCAAGAACAAGGAGGAGACAAAAAAGCAGGATGCTGGTGAATGATAACAGTGGGTGGCCAGTCGCCCGTGGCTGGTGCACTCTGCATACAACAGGCACAGCCAAGTGTGTCTGGCAATAGACAATTATTTTGCTCGAGGTGTGTGAACCGGGAGCTCTAAGAGCCATTCTCACGGCAAACCAACCAGCCATGTCGGCGAACAAAACCGCTCACCGTGAAACGTCCCTCTCCTCGCTCGCATCTCCCCACTGGGTTTTTCTGTGTTGCCCTTCCCGCTGCGGCATTTGCAGCTCTCAGAAAAAAGCAGGTCAAACATCCTCAAATGGGGTATTTAGTGCTTCCCCTCGGGTTTCCGTGGCTTCCCTGCCATTTTCGTACTGGACTTCCAAGCGCAGCAGTATTTATTGGGTAGCGAACTGACCCCTCGGCTGCGGTGGGCGAGAGTGCCTGACGTTAAGTGCTGCTAATGCGTTTTGCATTTGTGCTTGGGGGCAGGAAATCTCAACTTCCAGTGCCAAGGGGTTAATTATAATTTATATAGCAAGATCTCAGGCTGTGTTTTTTTTTCTCCAGCTAATTAAGAGGTACAATTACCTCTGAGAATCAAAGGGATATTTTGGTACCCAGCTCTTAGAAACAGATTACAGGCACTTAGAACACAAGGACAGCTTAGCTTTTTCTACGTGTGCTTCACTGTTGATTGAGATCATTAAAAATAAATTGTCGTATTCATAATCCACCATTAAAATGTACTGGAAAATGCCTATGAAAACGGTCGCAGTACATTGACATATTGCCCTGCTGCTTTCCCAGGGATTACCTACATTTCCAACAACACATTTTCCTGGTATGTCACCTGCCACTCTGGGCTCTGGGAAGACTGGGAAGAGGCACAGATTTGGGCAGGCTCACACCCTGCGTGGGGCTGGGGGCTTCCTTCCTAGGAGCAAGTCAATCCCCTCACCTAATCTGCCTCTGTCGGCTCTTTTCTTTCATGTTTGTGCAGAGGTTTAACAGTTACAGTTCTCTTCCTCACCCCTCCCAGAGGTGTCTGCCAAGCCATTTGCAAAGGGTTAATGTAATTGAATATTCAGACACGGGGGGGTTGGGTTGAAGATGGCAAAAAAAAGTTCTGGGGAACCTTGAAGTCCTGCCCTGGGGAGTCACCACAGCTACACACACAACACAGGCTGCACCCTCAGCCTGACTTGGCACAGGCTACGCACATACGTATTGCACCAGACATTATTTTTTAGGGATGCAGTGGACTATTACTCCGGGAAATGAAGCGCTTAAGTTAGAAACTGGTGCTGCGAAATTGTCAGCAGACCACATATGCTACAGGCAGTTACACAGCAGGCTCTCACGCATCTGTTTCAGCAGCTTTCACCCTGACCTGAAACACAGCTAGAATCACGTGTGGGGCTGGCAGTGGCACTGAAGACCAACTATTTTTCTATAGAGGATACTAGGAATGTCCACCCATTTGAGCTAGAAATGAAGCATGTGCTACCAGGGCCAGCAGAGCTCAGCAGCTGGTATCTAATGTCACCTGCCTCTGCCCACCACTTGATTAAATCTTCCCAGGTTTGTCTGGCTGCCCTTTGATGTGCAAAAGTAGCTAACTTGCTGTGTTGAATTTGCCACAAAGCAGGAGGAAGTACACAAACCAAATACATGCTGTGAAAAGCGTTATTGTTAAATTATGAGGAGATAATGCAATCAACACCTTGGCATGGAGAGATGCTGATTGGTACTGCTCATCTCAAAGGAGCTCCGAGAAGTTCATTTGAAACCTGACAATCAAAAGCTCTGTGGCCTTCACACGTCCTGCACGTCCTTCCAGCCCTTGAACCACTCCTTGATAGGCAATCGCCAGAGAAAGGGCACAGCAGTTGGCACAAGCTGTGTTACAAGAACATTTACAAGCCACCCCAACCTGCAGCAAACAGAGCAGTCACTGCATTTCCAGGACTACAGCAGTCTCCAAACAGAATACCTGGTTTCACTGCGGGAGACCAAGTACAAAAAAAGCAAGCTTTCCTATGTAAAAGTTGATATTCGAGGTATAAGATGGGGATAGTACTTTTTAGAAGGTTTGTTATTGTGTACAGGAAGGGGTAAAAAAAAAAAATGCACAAGACCTGCTAGATGGTGCAAGCCAGGAAAGCTCTGCTGGAGGGACAAACTGAGACTGCGTCAGTGCAGAAAAAGCCGCATCTCTCTCCTAATGCCAGGTACAGCAATGGGCGCGAGTGCACGTAAGAAAGTAGCAGGCTGGTAAAAGATCTGGCTCAGCACTCGAAAAAGCAAGATAGGAATCACAAAACTGTTGCTTTTGAGTCCTAGCCTAAGCCACTAACCTGCAGGATGTCTGGTGAAAAGGAATTGTGAATGCTTGATCAGCAGCACAACCAAGTTTTACAGGATAGAAAAAGAAAGGAAGGGCAGATCCAGAGGGGAACACGTATCTACCTTTCCTCTCCTTAAAGCTTGCTATTTATTGAAGAAGCAGCAAAAGCTCCAGCGCACTTTAGAATACAAACGCTGACACTGAAATTCAGAGCCCAGAACCACTTCCAACAGGGAAAATATACTGACCGCAGTCTGTTTGGAGGTCAAACAAAATCAATAGCCTTTCTCTCCAGTCTGTCTCTAAACTGAGCTTCTTTCAAAGACATCCAGAGAAAATGGATCATCTTTTGTTGTTGTGTGTGGTTTTGGGTTGGGCTTTTTTGTTTTGTTTTTAAGTGGTCAAAGAGTCACACAAGTATAGTATAAGAAAACTCTTTCCTCCCTCAACATATCGAAAGGATTGTATACAGGTCAAAACTGCCCATCATAGAATCATAGAACATCCCGAGCTGGAAGGGACCCGTAAGGATCATCAAGTCCAACTCCTGGACTTGAAATCAGTAAAAACAGTTTTACTACACAATGGATGAGTTATCCAATTCTTGGGAAGGAAACCAAGCTGGAAGCTGCTTAACACTTGGTAAGAGAGGAAAAAATAAATCAATGTATTTGCTTGATCAGGGTATGTTTAAAGCTGGTTGTCAATTAGTTCAACACAGTTTGCTGTTAAAGAGCACAACAATTTAGCCCCAGGAGCTGAAATTTGCTGCGTTTCCTCAGGTTCCTCCTGCTGAGAGACTGATATTGGTTTCAGCCAGGTCAGGCACTGAGGAGAAGGGCTGAGGCTGAAAATCACAACAGCAAAGCGGGGCTCGGTGAAGGGAAGCCTGGAGCGGATACAGCAGGACTGGGAACTCCAGTCTGGAGTCTGGGAAGCAATCTGGAGAGACAGACTCAGGCCAAGGGATTTCCTTCTCTGCCTTTCCTCCCCATTCAAAGTACACAGTAAACTGGTTTAATGTCCAGAAAGGAGTAAAGATGACAGGTATGGGTTACGGCACTGGTGCAAAGCATGACCCTCCACTACACAGAGCACACCTTGTAACAAACTACAGGTTACACCCTTGGTGCAGAAAGGTATCATCTTTACAAACACAAATCACATCAAACTGAGGGAAAGGGCAGAAGCACTAGCATGGCAGTATGGAAAATTTTGCCTGATTCAAATTTTTACAGGCTACAAATTCTTCAAAATCACAAGGAGGAAAGGGAGGGGCAGACCACCACAAGATGCTTCCTAAGGGTCCCACTGCCTCTGATGGAGAACCACTGTCTTCAAAGTAACTGATCATTGACAACTTGATCAACCAGGTCTGTTCTGATAATCACTGTTGAAAGACACCAAATCACAGAATAATTTAAGCTGGAAAGGGTCTCTGGAGGTCACCTGGCTCAACCCTCTGCCCACAGCAGGACCCTCAGGATTAGACTCACCATTCCTCAGCTGCCCTCCAGCTCCCCTGCAATAGTCTGCTCTCCTCGAGAATGCTGACATCCTTGTCTTGGATTAAGAATACCTCAGGGTGCATGGTTATTGTGTCAGAGATACGGCTGCAGACGAACAGGCCTGGGCCCCAGCAGCAGTGAAACAGAGAACAGACCCAAACAGGAATCACCTGCCCATGGCCATGCCCATGACTGCCCCCACGATGCCTGCAGCCAACGTACATGGAGCTGCACTGATTCACATTTACTTATTGGGCATCAGGAAGGTATTAACATCCACTCCAAACCACCAGCCACACAGCTCTTACTGTCCCCAGTTTTTCACTCTGGAGGTTGAAGTTTCCTCTCCAGTCCCCTACCACACATCTCCCCACTCACTCTGTGCGTCCACACTGCAGCTGGAGGACCGATGTCTGGTGCGCTCCCACACTGCTGACTTTTGCTGCTGTCAGTACTTATTCAAGGTATATTAGAGCTACTACACTTCTCAGTAACTTCCCTTCTGCCTGCAGTATACACAGCATGCCAGCCCCAGAGCTACACGGATCCTGACTCATGCACCATGCTGCGCACACATATGCTGAAGGAAGAAGGCTTTGTTCCACCAGCCAAAGTAAAGGGCACCTCATTTCTGAGCAAACATATTTAGCATCTCCTAATTAGGATCTTAGCTTCATCTTATGCCCACGTAGGTTTAATAGTTCCGGCACTAGAAAACCCTGGCAAAGCCCAAAAGAGGTTTCAGCACTGGTGACAGTCAAATGTTCACCCAAACTCATTACAACTGCAAGAACAACCAAGGTGACTGTCTAGAAACTAAAATGCAGTTTCTTTGCTATGCTTTTGAGCTCCCCTCCTCCAGTCCTTCCAGGTGGCTCAATTTACCCAGTGACCATACAGCTCTTATGTTTACTTGTTAGCACCCCCAAATTAGTAGGTGTAAAGTCAATATCCTTTTGCCTATTTGCTCCTAACGAGTCACCAGTCAAAACTTTAACTTGAAAAAAGAGTCAAGAATGCAGATGCAGAAGTAAATGTAATAAAGGTAAGAATTGCTGCTGATCATGCGTCACACAAAGACAAGGGGCTAGCCTGGCCACGCAGCACCGTACTATTGTCACGGGCTAAAACCTAACTGCTTTGATTTGCCTCCCACTGGCTAAAATGGCTTGAAATGCAAGGTCTTAACAAAGGTGCAAGACACAAGAGGAACAGGAGGCACTGCTGGGCACTTAATCTCCTTTCAGTCTCACACAGTCGCCTTGGGAATGGCTCTGCTGAAGTCCGGAGTTTCATGACCACAGGCAAGAAGAAACTCAGGGCTCAGTCATAAAAGAGATCCAACACTGTGACCCCTCCAGCTCCACACAACAAGCAGAAATTCTGTTTAGGATTTATACTGAAGTTACCTGTAGGCAAGATCCAAGCTTCTGGAACCAGAGACAACAAGACTGATGCCAATGAGACAAGACCAGCTTTCAGCAGCTGAGTTCACCCACTACTTTGACACATGTAATTTCAAACAAGGAACCCCAAAATCTCCTAGAGTGGTAAACAGGGGGGGCTGTGGGAAGGATATCCCCCACATAATCCCCCACAGGGGGAGCCACGGACACAGTGGCTCATGATCATCCCTGGCCAAGCACTGGAAGCCATTTGGACATTGCTTTTCCACTTTTTAGACTTATCTGGTGTATATATGCCATCTGATTCTTAGCTCTTCCCTGCTGCTTCTCCACATCACAGGGTCTTCATCTCTTGCAGTGGCTGCGGGTGATCTTCTCCTGCTGCTACAGTTCCCTCTTCATATTTGGTTGTCTGTTTCCTCTCCTGCTTATTCTTGGAAAAAGCACTTCAGAACAAAGGGTATAAACCAAACCATACCAGCCACGCCAGCTAGAAGCCTGGATCCCAAGTGAATTTCGCCTACCATATGCTGCAACACCAACCAGAATATGTTTCAGCTTGCGTCACCACCATCCAGGCACAACATCCACTCCTCCTCCGTCGCACGAGCACAGTTCTTTGATGAGGAACAGAAGCAGCTGAGGATGAGGGCTCCTCTCCACCACACTACCTGGGGCCAGATCCTTCCAGCCAACACAGCTGCCATCCAGTTGTGATCTCTGGGAAGCTGCTCGTTGGAGAAGACCCAAAGCTCATTACTGTTACAAGAAGGCTGGGTCACAGCAGATAGCTGGGTTTTCTCTTACTGCTTTGGTTAGAAAGGCACCCTTTTTAGCAGCAGTAAATGCAAAGGAGAAGGCCTTACAGGCAGTCATTTCAGTTCTCAGACACAAGAGGAAAATAAATTTGAGTACTACTGAGTGCTTCTTCAAACTTAGTCACACCAGGTAGCATATGCAAAAGATAGGCATGTTTCTAAAGAGACTACAACATCAGGGACACAAAGCTCAGGAGACATTTAGAAGCTCTCAGCTTCTTTGTCACCATAAAAGCCTGAATCGTCTCTTATGGGCATTCTGAAAATACTTAAAATTCATTAGGGACAAAAGTATGCACTATTTATTGCTGGCACGGCTCATTAAGAAAGATGCTCACACAGTGCAGCCACGCAACCATCTCCCTCCAACCCCAATACTCCTCTCTTCCTCAGAGTAAGAAAAAACCATGATTTTTTTTTTTTTTACTGGGCCTTCTCTCTCCCTTTACTTCCAGCTTGCCTTCCCCTTCTTGCGAGCGCTGAGGAGACCGCAGACGCTCTACACGTGTTCTCCTCTGCATCCGACTGGCAGGCAGTCTGGAAAATGCCAGTATTGGAACGGCCTGAATTCAGCGGTTTCTGAATGCTGATCGGACACTATTTCGTTCAAGCCACAGATAGTCACTTTTGGGGGGTATTTTCAGCTCCCTTTTTGGACTATTCCAGATTTCCAAGCGTCATGCATCAGCAATTTCTCATCTTCAGAGATTGATACTTTTCGCCTTTCTGCTCAGCCTGAGGCTCTGTGCAGATTCGGAGGGGACAGGGCTCTTCTCTCCTCTTCCAGACGGCCACGCAATGCTACTGGCATCGTGAATGTTTGCTGTGCTCCACCTCGCGACTGCGGAAATTCCTATCTGGTTTTTTAAAAAGTTGAGGTAAAATCTGAGCAATTAAAGTGCCTTAGTTTTTATAAAGCCTAACACCTTTCTTGAAGAAACCCAAACCTGAAAACAGCAATGTCCTCACAGCTTCTGAAAATACCAAAATAATTAGTTTTAACCAGACTGCTGATATATTCTCCATTACCACTGTCTCGTTAGCATGTCTCCACTCATAATGCTGTTATCTTTTGGAAACCTACAAGGGTTTATTGCAACTCTCGTGTTGGAGATGAGGGAGGAACAACCCAAGGATGTTGAGACAGAGGATGAAATTCATGCCATTTCCTCTCAGGTGAGGAGCAAAGGTCTTTACCCCATCACCTAACCTGGTCAGAATGGAGGTCAAATGGAGGTTCTCCAGTTGAGGAACACTGCTCCCACCATTGATATTAAGTCTCCGGCAAAGCAAGCGGCAGAATATCGGTCTGCAAACTGCACCCTAGTGACACACCATCTTATCTTCGAAAGCAGAACTGTGCTCTTCACGCTCCAAGTTTTCAATTTCCCATCCTCTCTTTAAATAGGCATGAAGGTTATCAACATTATTCCTTTCCCCCAAACATTTCTTACAAAGGACAAATCTCACCAGCCTCTTGACAACACGCATAGTCATCTACAGGGAAGCCAAAAATTACTAGAAGTCAATTTATTTTTATTTTTTACAAGGTTTTCCTCCTCCCTGCAAAGTAAAAGCAATTTAAAAAGCCCTTCAGAAACATTGCAGCGACTAGCCCATTCTCTGTGTACTCTTAATTGTGTCCCAATAACCAACTTGAATTCATGATAGTCTGGATGCTTACATACTGGAAAACCTCAGAAACCACAATACAGTGCTTGATAACAGACATTAAAATAAAACAACTAAAATCAACTCAAGACGACTTCTGTTAGCACTTTTGTGTACAATCACTCATGGCCTAGAAATACTTAAAATTATGCTAACGTCTTCTAGAACTTTATCTCCCAATAACAGCATGACAGTCCCCATGTATAAATTTTGGATAGAAGTAATTTTTACATGAATATGCCTAGTGCCTATTTAGAATTACTAAAGAGAAAGGGAAGCCCCAACTTTGTTTTTGTGTTATTTCATCACAGAGAAGAGCATTTAGCAAAGCAGCTGCTCAAGCTTCATGGGAAAAAACATAATCACAGCAAAGCAGGAACAGATAATATCATATTGACCTGTCTTCAGGGTCTGGCATTCACATTTTCATAAAGTGCCTAGGAAGATAAATCACTATACTAATAATATTTGTATTGATTATCTAAACTGAAGCAGCAATCGACTCCATTGTCTCACTTCCTCTTAAATTGCTCACAGATGGGATCCTATTTCCTATTCTGCATTTCTAATGGGAACACTTAAATCACAGCATAGAATTATATACACAAACTGTTAACAAAAACTCTTTTACGACTTGCATGAAAATAAAGATTTTTCATTTTGTAGCTCACTTTCCACTCTGCACAGAAATTAAAAATGACAAATTATCAGCAGACCTTTATATCACTTCTCTTCATTATTTCTGGGCACCTAATATTTACTGTCAGACAGGCCTAGGTTTTCCAAACACCAAGCAGTGATTATAGGGGCTTTAAGTTCAGACAGAGCTAAAAGGTGACTCTTTCTTCCCTGAAAGTAAAGGCTCTTTAAGACAACTCAAGGCCCAAAAGTCGGGAAATTAAAGATCACTTTAGTGTCAGAGGAAAAACAAACAGCAGCTTCTGCTGTAAGGGCTACTACAGGTACTTACACCAAACAGGGACTACAGAGGCAGCTGAACTTCAGGTGTGAAACAGGCCACAGTGGGAGTTTGGGGTAGCAGCTATCAAAAGCAGAAGTTTAAGAAACCAGCAAAAACGTGCATTGTTTGAAATAGGCTTGTCATAAATCAAAAAGCAAAAGGTTTTTACTTTTTTCCCCAAAAAACTTTTCGTCTTGCCTAAGCAGAGCTTTCTGGCACAGACACAGAATAGAGCAGAAAAAAAAAAATCTGAAACGTACAGATGGTTCGTATAAGATGATTACAACATATTCGCATGGCTGCTGAACCTTTCAGAGTCAACTCTAAGGTGACGGCAACCGAGCCTCCTCGCCGCACGGGGAAGCCTGGGAGGTCCAGCTCCAGCCCCACTGTTCGTGGCTCAACAAAGCCGCGAGTCGGCTGCAATGCTTCAATTCATCCCGCCGCCCCTCGCTCCCCGCATCCCCGCGCCTGCTTTCAAAGGAGAACTTTGCCACTGGCTGACTGCACCACCCAGATGAGAAGGGGAGACGTTTTAAGGGAAAAAAAAAAAAAAAAAGCAATCAGGGGATGTTGGGCAAGAGGAAAAAAACGAGACACAACACAGCAGCTGGACAGCGAAGGCTTCTCGGGCTTAGGCCAATCACCAGGACCCATATGACTGTACAGCTGCCATGGTGAATGATCATCGCTTACGCTGAGGTCAGCTCTGCCCCCGGGCTAAGTAAGTGAAAATAAATGGTTTAGAAGATAAAAGGTCTTTTAAAAAAATTATTTGTCTTGTTGTCATGTCAAAACTGTAATGGGAAGAGACTGGAGGCAGCAATACGTAGTTTAAATAGGAAACAGCCATCCTGATGTTTCAGCTGAATAAATTACAAGGCAAATCACAGTGCTTTCAGGCTATCTGGCTCATCTACCCTGGGCCAGACAGGCCCTTTTCCACATACCTGATTCCTGGTAAGAAAAGCAGGTTTCTGAATGCCGAGCTTGTGGAAATCCGGCTATTAACTAGCCTCAGCCACTACTTGGGCTACATCTCCCATCTTCCTTGCAGCTTAATTCTGTGCCTTCCAGCCACGAGTCTAGTTTTCCTTCCTGATCTTCCCAGGGGGATCAAAATTGATTTTAACTATTCTGGGGAGGGAAAGGGTTAATCAGTTTTCCCAAGGCAGCTTGCTGTTAAGGTGCCAGAAATACTGAGGGGAAAGAATGACTTGCTAAAGATGGGACAATGGCACTGGTATTTTGCATTTGTTTCCAGGCTTTGAGATAGAACAAATGGGAGTCATTAGTGAAATGAGTTTAGGGAGTTCTAAATTAGCTGTCAGGCTGCCAAACCCAAAGAAGTGCTATGTCAGCTCATTAATTCTGGAGAGCGCAGGATTACCCAAACCTAGGAAGGAATCCTGCAAAATTTCGAGTCAATTAAAGGAGGCTATTTTGCTATAATAATATTTTCCGCACATATTACACCTCCTCATGGAACAGAGCCCACTTCTACCACAAATGAAATCTCTGGCAGGATGGAGTGTGGCTGATGTCTAGACAGCTGTAATGCGCTCTCCATGGGCTTGTCCACTGGCATCTCTGGGAAGCTGCAGCAGAAGAGCCGGCGGGACTGCCAGCTGCAGGGCACATCACCCAGCCTAGGGTGGCCCCAGGGAGAAGGCACCCATCTCCCCAAGCTCTGTGCTTCCCCTGCACACGTGAGGATGCTGGTTGCAGCCTTCAGAGCTTGAGACCTGCCCAAAAAAGAAAGTACAGGGTGCAGTGATGTGTACGCCACCTGCGATACATGAAGGTTCATCGTGCACGCACAGTGCTTTTGCTTCCCTTCATGGCCCACCTGATGCCAGATGTGCTGACACTTAGCAGACACGTGCCTTGTCCAGCTCCGTGGACTTCCCGTGCATTTTGCTGAGTCCTGAGCTAAAAGCCCCTGTACCCGGAGGGAGTCCTTGAGAGCACCTCACTGGCTTGGGGTCAGTCCGTCCAGCAGCCAAAAACACCAGTAGCTGAAGGGCTGCTGAGGATGAGAGAGACCGCACCTGTGTGCTGTGCCCCTCGTGTGGGGCATCTTCAGACAAAGCCTCCCATAAATGAGATTTTATTTATTTATTTTTAACTGGAATAGACCAGGTCAATGGACAAAATAGCAGTGGGTGATAACCTGTAGCACACTAGCTAATAACCTATGTACACCATGCCCTCACCTTAAGGATAGCCAAGTATTTGCCCTAAATAAAAGTTAACTCAAAGGAAAGGGTGAGCTCATCCCCCTCACGTCTGTCACTTCACATTGCGCCTCAGGACAACAGCAGACACTTTAAAACAAAAATTACATGGCTGTGAAATACAAATGAGGCAAAAAATGCCTTCACCCAACCAAGAGAGCTCTGTCTCACCAACTGCACCGGATACAAAGATAGTGAACAAACAGGATAGAATGTCTTCTGCCTTTTGTGAAATGAAAATAAATGAAAGGATCTAAGGTTTCAGGTCACTGATCCCTCTCTTCCCTATCTGTACCATTTATCGGAGGTAGAATATAAAGGTTCCAGGTCCTTTTCTTTTTTTGTCAGCACTTTAATGGTTGTTTTTTCTCCTTCCCCCTTTCATTTTCTGAATGAAAGGACCACTTAGGAACCTGTAAAGTAATAATAAGCTTATAACAGGAATATTGTTTTTCTGGGCCAGTGCAAACTCTTCTGAATAGGTTGAGGAGATTAAAGTAAAAATGCAATCTGTAAATAGATCAGTCATTTAATTAGTTTATAGTCTGTTAAGAGATAATATTTTGCTCACATAGATCCGTCTGTTATCTAAAGATCTCAGAGCACTTTAGGAACATCAATTAAGCCTTAAAAGAAAACAACCTTGGGAGATAGGTAAGTGTATTTAGATTAATTAGTGTAGCTGTGAGCAGCAGGCATTATTATTAGATTTAATTTAGTCCAATAATTGACTTATCTGTTAATGGATTCTAATTCATCTGAGAAGGGATCAAATCCATCTGATTAAAAGGATTACATCGACTCAATTAATTCTATTAACTGACTTAATTTGCCATTTAATAATTCCACACATGGGGCCAGATCTTGGCCCTGAACAATGCACAAGCCAAACATCACATACCAGAATTATTATGCCAGTAAAACTATGCATTACGGAGTTGCATTTTTCCTTGCACATGGGACATGCAGGCCCAGATAAAACATTCAGGGGGGCTTCCTCCCGCTGGACTTCTCCTGGCCCTGCAGAATGCTCTCTCACTGAGCCACGACTGCTCAGTCATTTTGCCGTACTTGTGATGGCTGCCTGGAAACGAGCAATTCACTGCCTGAGATTTGTCACTTCCCCTCTTTTCTGGGCATTCTCTTCAACCAAGAGGTGAGAAGTTTTACAGAAGTCAATAAAACCTCGCAATAAAACTAACCAACTCTCCCTCCTTCAAAGGCAGAATAACCCTTACACGCCAGCCATTTGGAAGCTCTGTATGTGCAAAAAAATAAAAGGCATCTCTTCACTTGGACACACTGTTCTTTATCCAGTTGTGAATGTATGGGAGGAGAAAGGTGCTAAAATGTTATTAGCTCCCCATCCTTAAACCTGGCTAGTGCTTATTGTTCACGATGAGCACTATGGACCATAGCCATGCTCACTCTCTCAGCAGTACTTCCCACACTAAGTCCGAGTCTGCACTGCCCTTGTTTAATATTACCTTCTCTTAATTGGGCTGAGCTCTTGGAAGGACACAGCGTCACTTTGAAAAGCCAAGAAAACAGCATCTTGTCCCCAGTACAGAGACTCTTAACACACTCCATCCCCTAACCTCTGCTGAGCCTCCTGCTCACAGCCTGGACCCTGCAGCAGTGAGACTTGGAGCTGGAAGCGTGCTCAGTAACACTTGCATCTCACAGCTTTCCAGTTTGGCACCTTTCTGCATTGCCTGTGCTTGTGTCCGAGCAGATACAACTGTCCCCCACCACTGCAGAGCTGGAGCCCAGCACAGGCGTTTCAAGATAGCCCTGCCTGGGTTTGTAACGCGGCTCAGGAAGGAGTAGGCAGGAGAACTCAGGGCTGGAGCCAGCTCACGTTCCACCTCCGCAGGCACCTTTTCCCACATCTGTTGCTTTTTCTCAGATGTTGGCTCCTGCTCGTCCTCTCAAAGCCTTCCCCAGGCTGACACTTAGTCTCTGAAATCCTTCCAACATCAATTCACATCACCTCCACCATGATCTCGCCTTTCCGTGGGGACAGGGTTAAGACAGGGGAAAAGCTGTGGGAGACTGCATCGCCTGCAAGGGCAGCACAGCCAAGAAAAGGAGTGGGAACTGGGCACTCCCAAATGCTAAGCCTAGCTCTGACTCACTGTGCCAACTTAAAGGCAGGAATGGAAGAAAGAAGAGAAAAAGGGCAATAGGAAAAACAGCCATCTGCTGCTTAAGAGGAAAGGTGTCGTCCTACAGAGGCCGTTCTGACCAGCAACACAGATTTGGATCAAAAGTTCGCAACTGTTCAGATCCCCAGACCTGGTTTAAGCCTCTCTCTGGTCTTGATCAAAGGTTACTCCATAATAATGCCTCTGGGGGAGGGGTTCCCAGCACATAATGAATCCTGTGTCATTGCCTTTGTATCCAGTTTTGGCTGTAACACAGATGGTTCTCACTTCAGTAACTCCGACATCTCTCCCCCCTTCATTATCACAGCTAGGAGCTCTGCATGGTCACATCCTGGACCTCCATGCCCCACCTCACTGTCTCCCCGATTATCATGCTCTAAGTGTTCCTGTGCCAAGCAAGATGATGAACAGATTTCCATAACCTTTCAGCATGGCTAGAAATGGGGAGGCTTGCAGCTTGACACATCAAGGAGTTTTATTAGTAGGAGAGGGGGAGGGAGCAGGCAGGGGTGTTAGCAAATGGCCTCAGCGGTCAGTCAGCACACATCAGGTTTTTAGAAGGATGCCAGCAACCAGGAGCAGAGAGGATTTGGTGGCGAGCAGCAATGTGCACACTGCAGAGCTCCTCAGACTGGAAATGTAAGGCTCTACAATTGTGTGGCTTCTCCACTGGTCACGAGCACTCCCCTGCGCTAGGATTTGTTGTTCAGACATGATTGCATATGTATGAAGGGGACAAGATGGGCTTTGACACATAAATTAGCACTTGTCAGCTGCTCACGGGCACACTTCCCTGCTGCACCCCACTGTAAATGCTGCCTTCTTTCATGGAGAAGCAAACTGCATCACGTTACCTGACATTCACTGCGGGCAGGAGCGCTTCCTGGGAAGCTAGCAGCTAGCACACAGCAACTAGTTTACATATCAAACCTTAAGAGAATGAATGTAATAAAATGACACAATAATTAGCAGCCAAGTGGCACTTTGCACTCCTGTTTTCTCTGAAAATTTTGGAATGACAAAAGACAAGGTTGAAGATCCCTCATGGCAGGGCTTTTCCTGAGACTGGGTGAGTTTGCAGAACAGCTTTGGGGGCTCATTTCGCAGCAGTCAGGTACTTTCTAGTTGACACCTCCAGTGGCACAGCTCTGCACATGTTGGCATGGCAGTAGCTACCCCGCTGACAGGCACGGACCGTATGTCATCCTGTCCAAAGTTCCCTGAGGGAATAACAATTCCCATATTTTGACCTGCCCTTCATCGTACCCCATTTCCACCTCACCAGCACTGCACATGAAGTCAACCTCACGTGACATGTGCACACCGGCCAACACATACGAACACATCTGCAGTGACACATACAGACTGTATGTCCGTAAGAGAAAAAGGACCGTTTCTCAAAACAGCCCTGAAACCCTTCCAACAACAGTCATTCAGGCCTAAAACAACTAGAGCAAAATACCTCTGCCAAAGCCATCTCCAAATGTACCAGCATTAGAGAGCTGTGTTTTTTTTTTTGCATAGTACACTCTCCTGGAGGCATTTCTATCATAATGCTTATGTGCAAATCAAGACAAAAATAGTTGAACGTACTGCTAGCCTGTGCAAGTTAGTTGCATTTCTGCAGGATCTACATGCCCCAAAATTCAACTTAAGCACTCAAAGCTCAAAAGTCTGCTTAATTTCAGCTCAAAGCAAACACACACACCCAGAAAGATGAGAGGACGCTTCATTCATGCAATGGGATTCATCCAAACTCAAGCACAGGTCATAACCACAGCTCCCAAGTTGCTAAGCCCAGGGCCTGAGTTCATTGGGAAAAAACATTCCAAGTCGCCAACCTCAGCATCATTTATGAATTACACTGGACAAACTGTAAGCTCATCTGATAGGCAGAAAAAGAATTTTGTCTTCAAGCACCATCACACACTCATAAACTGGGGCATTATGGTACTGTGGGAACTGCCCGCAGCTGGGAACTGAGCTGACAGCTGCTCTAGCACTGCAAATTCCATGTTCTTAATCTGAAAAGGTTTTTTGTTGTTGTTTTTTGTTTGTTTGTTTTGTTTTTCCCTGTGATCCTCTGCATTTTATTGCTCTTCTCATTTTTCTCCCATGAGGTTCTCAGGCCAACATAGTGAATTAAAGCTTTTGAACTGGAGTCTGGGGGATCCCAGTAAATATTCTTACCATATTTATCTCCGTCTTCTCCTTTGGCACTGATCCTCCTGCCCAGCACTTGGATGTGTTTCCCGCTTGTCCTGCTGTAGAGCTGATAGAGCCGGAGCTGCTTCCTGCTCACATCGTCCCTTGCTCGCGTTTGGTTCTCCACATGTATCCGAAAATCTACATTCTCCTCGGCAACAAACATCTGAAAGTGGGAGGGAGGGTGGGGGAGAAAGAGAACAGAATAAACTATGAAACAAAATAAGCATCTTGGATAGAAAGATTACACATCAACCTGCCAAAGGGCACATGGCGCAAGACGACTTAGATTTGGCTGGCCTTCACTTGACAGTCGAGGCCGTGGTATCAGGCACTCAAAATGTAATTCTATCCAGAGCTGGCTCTAGACAGTAAACCAAACCTGGATTTTTACAATCAAACTGTGGGGGGTTTTCTGAGTAAAAACTTCTGCTCGGTCTTGCTTTGATTTAATCCTGGTCAGCCACACTGACCATAAATTAGGCTCGCTTTTGCATATGCATAGACTTTACCAAGTTACGCAGACATGTATGGGAGAAAGGGGACTGACAATTCCATTTCAGAAAATTTGTGCTTCACCTTTAGCAGCTGCGTGGATTAATGGCAGGGAAGAAGTCAAGGGAAAAACCTATTTATGCTGAAGTTAGTAGACTGGATTCTAGCTACACACAGGCATAAAATCCAGTATGATAAAAGTGCCATTTGTTTGTGGGCCCTCTTCAGCATAAGTTTGTTGCCAGCTTTGCTTTAGTGAAGCCTGATCACTGCTGAAGGTCGATTGCTGCATCTTTTGTCCACTCCAAGTCAGGGAGAGATCATTTGGACCAGCAAAAGCACAACTGACACGTCCAGCAGAGAGGTCATTACCAGCGGGGTTCTGGGCACTTGAGCCTCTTCCTGTGTTTTTTCTGGCCAATAGATTAAATTAACCTTAGTTAACTACAGCCTTAAAATATTACAAGAAACTTTCTCAGCCACATCTGCCCTTCTCTGGAGATATTGTTTCCAATCTCAACTTACGGTTCCCAAGAAACACTGAAACAGGATTCCTGCTTTTGCTTTAGACCCATCCCAGCTTGCCCAAGGTCAGGGGACCAGGCAACCAAGATGCTCTCAAGAAGGCCCTCCCGACTGGGAGGCTCAGCAGCACACACCCAAAAGCACTTCACACCCAAACAATACAAAAGACCAAAAATCACTCCACGATCTGCCCTGAGAGCTTTTGCACCACTGTGACCATGCTGCCCATACAAATCCAACAAACAGACAATATTTTGGTGACAGACTCCCTTCACAGTGTAATAAATCATTCAGAAACCAAAAACAGCAAAATATTACTGAGAAGCACACAAGAACACTACCACACAACAGGCAATTTTTAATTTGACCGTGACAAATAATGTTCAAAGCTTACTCATTGTTGATGAGTTCTAATGCTATGTACCACTTGCACGTAAGAGATGAAATCCACAAGAAGTAAGAATCATGCGGGAATTTAATGTTACCTAGGTTGGCAAAGGAATGACACTTGTTCCTAGCAGGACTTACTACTTCTACTCCTAACACATTCCAGCTACAGCATGCTTGTCCTTCTAGCCTGGAAGCAACAATGTTCTGATATATTAGTGGGTGGATGGAGCTGGCGATGCAAATGAAAAGGGGTCAATAAATCCTTGTACAGGTCCGTTCTGGGCTAAAACACATAAGAGCAAGTGGTCAAAGCACAGAAAATAGTCCCTCTTAAGCCTCCTACATCTGTCATCTCATACCAGCAAGTACTTCGGAGCCAAATAGTCAAATACTCCCTAAAAGTCAAAACCTCAAAAGAACTTTTTAGCTTTTCCAATTAGCAAGTAGACACACAGATCAGCAGCAGGAGGAAAACTTCAGGCTGGCCGTGCTGCTTAGCACCAGACCTTCACTAAGCAACCCAAACAAAAACATTATATTCAATACGGTGGCAACAGCAATGAGGTTCACAGGGATGTTACAGGATTGCCTTTGCTGCCCTTATTAAATGCTGGGATTATGCTATTTGAATCCCAAGTCCTAGGAGAGAAACCTATTTAACTCTCTTATTTTACTGTCAGAAGACAAAAGGAGACTGCAGGAGCTGGACACATAGGCTGCAGAGAGAAGATTCAAGGTGATGCTGTGTCTAAACAGACATTCAGCAGGATGACAGAAGTGATGGGCAAGAATCACACAATTAATAGTAGCAACATTTCCCACTCCCAGAAAACAGCACAACAAGAAGCAAGAGCATGCCTAGCCCTTGCACCTGCCAAGAGGACATGGCATGAGGCTAGCAGAGCTCTCAGCCTTTGCTTGAGCCAAGCTCTGCTCACTTTCCTCTCTAGAGTCACCAGAGCTACCTCTGAGTAAAGCAAGCAGGATTTGGCTTTTAACATGAATAATATTAATTTATTTTTTTTCTTCCTACATTTCTTCTTGCTTTCTTTTCAAATAATATTGTTACAAAGGATGCTGACCTACTAAAAATAGAGATGTTCAAATAATGTCAACAGTCTGCCTCGTACCCACAAAAGCAAGGCTATTTGCAGTTAAGATTCTGGCTTCGCCATTCTAAGATTTAAAACAGATTTTAAATCACAATGACGTCGCTACATTGCTTTCACCACATGTTAATGAATTTCACATTTTTTCTAGGAAAAAACAAAACAGGTGGGATTTGAAGTAGGGGGAAGGGATGGTTGTTTTGCTTTCTTGGAAACTTCAAATAGAAAAGGCGATCTATTTTCCAAAACATGTTTTAATTGTCTCTTTGCACTGAAACACCTTCGGGGTGGACCATCATCCCCACACTTTTCCTTTGCTGTGTCTGGTCTCCCCATCCATACCTAACAGCTTTCGTCCCTAAGCCCTTTCCCACAAATTCACGAGGATGAAGCTCTGGGGCCTGCTCAAGACAAGGCCCAGGACCAGCATCAAAGGTCCTGATCATCCCTGACCGTACCCGTGTCACCAGTCCGACCAAGTCCCCACATTTAACACAATGTCTTTCAGTGAAAGACAGATTTTAACTTGCCAAAGCAACCTTATTAAGAGGTTTCTCGCTAGAAGAGATGAGCTGCGTTCACCTGAGAGCTCAAGCACTTGCACCATGAAGGCCCCAGCCTGTAGCCAAAGTGCACACGTGGCCTCTGGGCCATCCGTGGAGCCACCTTGTGCTGCAAACGGCTCCAAACACGTTTGTCACAACTTTCCTGCATGGTACAGCACAACGACCAGATAATACAGCGCTTCCTCCCAGCACAAGAAGGGTAAGATTTTATGCAGTGGGATGAAGTCAACCCTTTCTCCCCAGAACAGGGCTCCCCCTGACTGAAGGCCTAGCTGGCCGTGCAGCTTAACTCCAGCACCCAGCAGCTCATCCAAGTACAGCAGTGGCCTGAAGCAGGGCCAGCTGGGGACACCAGGCCCGCCAGCAGGCCCGCCCAGGCCTGCATCACTCTGCCTCTCTAGTAACAGGCCTAGCTCTAAAGCAGGGGAAGAAATCCTGAAAAAGGAAGGTGGAGATGCAAGTTCTCTCCTTGTGGCTGACCTGTCCCCCTGGTCAAGAAGCCCTGACGCAGAGAAGCAGTGAATCGCTGGGATTTAGCTGTGTGCTTAAAGATAAGCACATGCTTAATCACTTTGTTGAAACAGGATGCTCTGCTGGAGCATAGCCAAAGTGAATTAGCTGTGCCAGCCTGGGCTGCATCTGGCCCACAGCAAAGAGTATCAATATTCTAAAATAAAATTTCATGCAGTGTTGATTTCATGAGATAAAACCAATTTGATCATTGCTGCAATCCATTCTCACAGTTTCCCTGCCCTAAAGAGTATACTCCCTCAAGCAGCTAACTTTACTGAGATAAGAAGGTCCATTTATATATACCATAAGAGTGGTTCTCCTTCATAAATCTCAAAAAAATTAGTAACATATGCCTCCTTCAGTAACTGATCGCCAGCACTCACTCAAGAAAGTCACCTAAAACCAAGTCCATTCACCCCCAAATATATTTTTTGTAACAATCACAACCACACAAAAACAAATAATGTCTTCCAGTCCTAGCCTCACTTTAAAATTTTAGGGCTTTGAGTTGTATTCACCCAAGCAAAATGAAATCTTTTTTTAAAAACCATTAATGTGTTATTACTGCACAGAAAACATTATACACAAAATGACCACTTTTGCCTTTTAATCTGATCATCCACACTAACCACCTTGTAACTGCAGATCCTGCAAAAAGCATATAACCCAACTCCCTGGAAATTACCATTGCTTTTCCGTTTGCTTCAACAAACCATAGATGAGGCCCTGGGCCAAGCACCTGCATGTGAGCCGTCTGGGGGGCACCCAGCAGTGTTACATGCCAGCAGGAAAGTAAATTTGCAACACCAGATCAGAACTGCTGAAATACCCTTACTGCCCGCAGTAGCAAACCTACAGATCCAAAGTTCAGCACAACAGGTCCCCAAAATCAACAGCTGACTGCATCTTCTAGCTCCAGACCAGGAACATGACTTACATTCTCTTGGAACAGAAAATGATTTCTTACATTACTTTATCTCCTCCAGCATTTTGTTGCTATTTGGCATTGTATTGTGGTCTATTCTGCAAATCTATTCAACAGGTATGGACCTTCACTGCCTATGGAGGACAACTTCAGCATCTCCAAATAGCAGGTGTCATTTAGCTCCATCTAGTTCTCTGCCTGCTGCTTATAGTCTGCAAAATCTAACAGCATCACATTCATTTTCATTTGTATTCTTCTTTTATTTTCCTTTCCAAACAGTTCATCCATTTATTTATCACTACATTTTTCAGCAATAATACACAGCTACAACAGCATACCAGAAATACAGTTGGCAAAACAGAAGTTTATGCAAGGGAATAAATAGCAGTCCTTTCAAAAAAAAGCATCACTTCAAGCAACTGATGCATCTAAAATGCCTCACCAGAAACACGTGCACTTCTGAAAATAAGCAGCTCTCCCTTCTCTTTGCTTCTTCTGTTTTACTTACCCAAGCATTCAAGGTAGGTCCGTTTAGTCTTAACTCCTACTCAGTCACAGAAACTAGAAGTAACGTCCAATCCGTCTTCTGACAGACTACAGTGGGAAATTTTCAGTGCTTTTTTGTGGAATGGCTTTCAAACAATGACTGAATTTCATTTTAAATAACTTTACAACGATCCATCAGCTTAAAGAATGACTATCATATTTGTTAAATCCCAGATGGAGGGCAGGGAAAGACAATTTTGCTGATGCTGCCTAGAGTTTCAGCATTAAGTAATCCAAGAAACAGTCAAGAATCACAAAAGCCTCTGACAGCAGCACCGTGATGTTAGTCCTACACAAGCTCATGCCACAATTCTGAAAACACCACCACGTTGTTTTGAACTGCAAGCAATCAAAGCCCTGCCAAGGTCAATGAAATCCTTACAGTGCCAAACCATGTTTACAGGATTTGGCTTTCCATTCAACCAACCTCTGCACACTCCTCATTTTCTATTTTTAGCTTTCCGGTAAAAGGGAATGTTAATATGTTATTGTTCATGTCATAAAGCGTTACAGCGTTAGAAGTCCAAGGCCCACAGCATGGCCAAATTAGCTGGGAGCTGGACTTCAGAATTTCCTGATTTTTTGCTTTCTATCGTACAGAGTCTCCAAGCCTCATCAGAGAGCAAACCATATGTCATTCCCCAAACTGAACTAGAAATACAAAATCCCTCTCACTGAGGGCCTTACTGATTTCAAAAGATAAACAAATCAAGCAACTCAAAGTCCTTTCAAAACCCAATCTGATAAGCAGGAAATACTTATTACCTTTCAGCCATCAAATCAACCTAATATTAATGATTTTCTCCGTGACCTTCTAAACACATGAAAGTTAACTTAATAAGGTCAACAAGAGGATATCCAAGACAGATCTCTCTCAAGTCTGCAAAGGCAAGTAATAAACCTCTTTGCTTCCATGACTTTGGCAAAATTCCTCTATGCCAATTACGAGATTTGCTAGCTCACCACGACAGTCATTCTTTGACATACAGCGAAACATAATGCCCTCCTTATTTGCTGCTTTTTCTTCTTCTTAACTGCAAAGTCAATCCACAGCCAGGATGTTGTTACATTCACATTATACAGCCCGGTTCGAAGCAAGACATAAGCGGATGTGGACTGCTTTGACGTACTCACTTCTTTGTGCTTTGAAGCACATTTGGAAATTAATCTAACAAACTGCCCCATGCAGGAACCCTAAGCAAAGGGAGCGGGCACTTCAGAGCAAATCTCTGTGCATCCAACAGGAGAGAGGCTATGACACAACACTGCCAGGATTGCACAAATGTTATGTAAACCTTTCACAATAACACAATAATTTAGACTTTTGTTTCATTGTTGTTTTACAAAGTGACTTCTTTCTGCTATTCACAGAACAGTAACTTTTCCTTGGAAAATAAATCTCGAAAAATCTAAGTCACTCTCAGTCTTGGCAGATGTCACCTTGAACGATGCCCATGTACCCTACAGGATGCCCAGTAAGAAAGGGCAACGTGGTGCACCAAGGAATTGGTTGTTCAAACAACACAGACACAAGACTCCCAAACTCCACAAAAGACCCATGATGCTTACAAAGTACTTGACTTTTTTTTTTTTTGTGGTGGTGTTTTTGTGGGGGGGTTGTTGTTCTTTGGTGAAAACATGAATGTCCTATTTAAAACCCAAATGCCAAATGATCTAAATTCACAAGAGCCACATCACTGCATAGCCCATTCACAAATTGAGTTATAAACCATTTGGGGGGGGGGGGGGGGGGGGGTTGTTTCCATATAAGGCTATTTCAGAAACAGACTTTCCTAATGCTCTATGTCATAATTCTCTAACTTGTGTACTTACGTCCAGTTTACGTCTATTTATTCTTGTACCAACAGCGTCCTTGAGCTTGAACAACACTTTTCCCCCTTGCGCTTCTCCTTGTGATGCATTCAGGCTGCTCCCTTTCTCCGCTCTCCTCCCAGCCTTCATTTCGCCATGCTGGGGAAGGAAGAAAGCCAAGTACGGCCGTGTTCGCCCGCTCTCCTCGCCGACCGCCCCAGGCCCACACCCCACGCCAACCCCCGCCCCAGAGCAGCTCCCGCCCGCAGCAGGGCCTGGTGCTCGGCACCGCGCTCTCGCCACCATCCAGCGCAGTCACAGGCCCTCTCCACTGCACACGCCTGGCCTACCCTGGCCGTTTTCACAGCTGCATCGTGTCGGTGGTTTGTGGCAGTGACCTGCCATATGCATGGGTCCCCTCCACCTTTCTATTCCTGCCCCCCCCCCCCCCCCCCCCCCCCAAGGCCCTGGCCACAACATGAGGAGAATGGCTGGGGCCTGGAAGGGGGGACGTGCGGCCCGGCAGGGTGCCACATATGTGGGTCCAAAAGCTGCTCTGCAGTTTTAGCCTCGCTGTCTCCAGAGAGCTGCCTGCCACAATGGGAGAGGCTGTATGTTAAATCTCCTTGGGCCTTCATCCCTCCTAGCCACACAGCTCCTAGGGGAGACAGCCATGGCTCGGCCAAACCGCCCGGCTGCCCCCCCTCGGTGTCCTCTGCCCGTCTGAAAGCAAAGTGCCCATCGACCCAATGACGGATGGCAATATTGCTGAGTGCAGCACAAAACCATGAGGAAGTGCCAAAAAAATGGAACCTGAGAGGGCCTGAGGAAGCAAATGTTTTATGGCCTATCACTGAGTACTTGGCCGCTTTCTAGAGAAAGATGATGATGCCTTCGAGAAAACCAAGCTTCTCCTTTTGATGATGGGCTGAATCTCAGCCAGGACTGTGAAAACGCACCGTTTGCTAGATGGTGACATTTTAAACTTGTTCCACCCAGGGAAATGGTTCGGTCTGGGGAAGAACAGGGTTTCAGCCTTGATTAATGATGTAAAGGAACAGCCACACTGTGTAAAACCAGGAAAGGGAAGGGTTGGGAAGGCTTGCAGGACCAGGCCTCTCCAGCCAGTGCTGCCACCGGAGCAAAGCTCAGCATCCAAGTTATGCTGCAGTGCAGTTCTGTCAGACAGACACCACCAGCAGCATCCTCCACATCCCTACCTCCATCTGCCTGTTCTCACCAATTCAAAACCAGGTCACTGCCCGCAACGCGAGTGACATTATTAATACAATTACCGAGAGCAGCAGCTCAACCATATGCAAGGGTAAGCCCACCCCTCCAGCATCCACCCTTCCCTCCACAGTAGCCTGCATTGTGCCACAGAGTGGCAGTGCCGTAGGGGTCAAGACAGCTTCCTGCTCACTGAGCTACCAGGACCATAAGGAACCTCCTTCCCCATGGGACCAGTTCCCATTACCTCCATTAACCAAAGCAAACCATTCCCGTATATCTCAACCACATGGCTATCCACAGGACACTGCCTTTTACCATAACTAGATTCTCTGGAAACACAATTCAGTCCTTAACTTTTTATTTTTCTCCAGTTGTAATTTTTTCTTCTTCTTCAAATTCAGGACTGGTCTTAATTTTACTACAGCTATCAATCAGTCAATAAGCAAGCAGGGCTTTTTCTTTCTTCCTTTCTTTCTTTGTCTTTCTTTCTAATGCTTGTTATATCTCTCCTATGTACTTCCTCCCTGCACAGAAATATCCCTTCAAAGCTTGATATTATTGAGCAGCTTTCAACCATGCCCAGCAGAGCCGTGTATTCTCTGCATTTGTCTGGCCTTTGTTTCTAGGAATGAAATACCAGTGTCTTAACAGTGTGACTTCATTTCACTACTTCATTCCAATACTTGTTCTATTTCTATCCCACTGGGTCAAACTCACCTATTGTGAGACCTCACCGATTTCAATTACATCAGGGATTAATTTGTTCCATGGCGTTGAAGCTGTTAATACAATCCTTGCTGGCTCTAGATTAGAAAAGGCACGATCGAGACCTCCCTCGCAGGCAGTGTGTTTAACAGCGGTCTTGATCTTCATTTTGTTCTTTCCCCCCCCCCTCCTTTGTGCCCCTTTGCCCCTCTTTTCACAATCTTCTCCTTCCTTTCTAAATTGCCCTTATCAGAACTGGGTGGTCCTCCTGACTTCCACTGTTACTGGCAGAAAGTTGCCTTCCAGCAGCTGCTGCCCAGCATTTGTGAGGGAGCCTTCCCTGCTGGAAGGTCAGCAGCGACAGGTCCGACCTGACGCTGCACAAGCTCGTGGCAGCCGGGCTGCTTCGTGAAAACGGAGCACAAGGAAGATCTCAGCGAGGGACATTAAAACCAAGTCCGCCTGCGCTGTCCTCCCTCTGGCATCGCCTCTCCCCGAGATGTCACAGGCAAGGGCTGGCTTTGAGGAGTCACTGCAGGACTCCGTGCACCCAGGTGGATCTGCAGGGGCTCAGCTCTGCAGCTCAGAGCATCGTTCATAGCAATTAGGTTCTCTAGGAAAAAAAATAGATTCACCACATTGCAGGTGGAAGCCTGAAATACGAATTTGTTAAGTGACTCTAGTTCTTCATTCTGAAGAGGGTGTGATCATGGCAACCCAAATTCTGGTGCCAGCTGAAGCCCTTAAATGTCACCAGGACCATGACCTCACTGCACTTACATTGCTCTGGATGCTTCCCACAATGCAGATTAAACCCAGCCTCTGCCATGTAGCCCTTGGAGAGAAGACAGGATCGGCTCTAGAGGACGCGTTACATTACAACAGGTTTCCCAACAGTACTGATCTGCAAAAATCACTGCTTTCACAAGCCTGAGCTTTCCAAAGTACTCCCCTTTAGCATTGAAATCTCCTGCTTTAATTATTCCCCAGATGGTTTTGCTGGGGAATAGCTAAGCTCCCATTGTTGCAGCTTCACCACAGTTATTTCCGACACCTGCAAGTTCAATGAGGGCAAAACAAAACCCAAAACAATTTCCCACCTTCCCACCGTGCCTTCCACAGGGTGCACTCTCTACTCAGGAGGAAGTTTCGGTATTCATTAATTCACCACACACTCTGCATTCCCAGCTCAGACCAACTGCATTGGCTTTCAGAACGCCAGGGACATCACTGCAAGTGGGTCCCGTGGGACTTGTGAGCAAGACACAGTATGACACTGTCACCTTAGCCATGGGAGACAACAGAAGCACTGCCACTTCGGCGAGCTGAAGCTCCTGGCTGATCAGTGGCAACATGCTTCAGGCTCTGCAGGGGCCATGAGTGACCCATGGCTCTGTGCTACTGCCACCGCTCCTTGCTGCTAGCACCAGGATGTATTTTTTGGAAGTAGATTCATGCTTGTGTCCCCCTGCCATCACCAGAGCAGCCCTCCTTCATGGCATGGTTACTGCTTCAAAGAAAACAGTAACGAGGCTTTGCAAAACAGCCTCAGTCAACCTCTGAAATCCTGGATCCGCAACGCTAGCAGTTGGATTCGGGGAGCTTGCCATACTACAACTGCCTAACTGCTAACTTAACAACAACAAAAAAATTCTTTTCATTAGGGAGAAAATACTCAAGCTGAAATAAACTGCCCTGATATGCAGGAATGAAAACTATCCAGCAGTTCAGACTGCTGCAAGTAGTTGTCTCTTAGCATTTCTGAACAGTTGAAACGTGCATTCAAAAAACAAAACCTGGAGAATAAAGTGCAAAGTCTCTGCAGCCCAAAACGCACTCAAAAAGCAAACCTGGTCCCCAGCACGGCAGCAGCACAGAAACCCCTGAGCCCAAGCACACATCACCTGCACCAGGAGCCACGAAGGAGGCGATTTTGAAGCAGACCCAGAAGCAGCAAACGACTGCCCCAAAACAACAGGGAGTGCCTTTGCAAAAAGTGTGGGCATCTCTACAAAAGGCAAAAACAACAACAATAGGGCTGCCCTTGCCCTGCTGCCCATCCCAGGGTGCTGCTGGCCGCATGGCCCCAAATACGTGCCTGGCTCGAGCAGCTGCTGCGCCCCTTTTGGCACACAGCAGCGGAGGAGCCCGGGCTGGCCACACCAGCAGGCTGAGGTGGAAACCAGGGCAGTCCTCCCTGCAGGGTGCTCTGGGACAAAAGCTACGCACACACCCCACTAAAAATACTTAAAAGCAATTTGTTCATCTCTTCAAATGATACCCATGTAGCCTGAAAAAAATGCCGAATTCGAAACAGTCCTGACCTTTTCTCTCCTTCCCTCCATCAGCAGGCACGTCTTTCTGGGGCAGATGCTCCAGCCACAAACCTGTGCGGCCTGCTGTTCTGCAGCAGTAAAGAGAAGAAACCCCAAACACACTACCCTGAAATAGGTCAGATCACCCTGGAAAAAGGCAGTCATCCCCCCGTAGGAGTTACAGTGACTCTTTAAAGCACAAGCCTGTCGGGTCCGAAGTAACATCTCTGGCTCTTCTGCTCAATGCCAGCCCCACTAGGACCTCCACGAAAACAGCAGCAAAAGCCCAAGACATGGGAAATCCAAGTGATGCTCAGTAAAACACCACTGTCAGGAGGAGACAGACGATCACCAGAGACCAATCTCCCCAGAAAAGAAATAAATATTTGCAGTGGCAGCACAGCAGCAGGGATCTGGTGTTTACCCAGGTAGCTCCTTTCATCCCAGTCCCTTGATATCGTCCAAGGAACACACAGGTCCCTGCTCCCACTGCAGAAAAGCAACTCCCTCTAGGGTAAAGCATGGCAACTGCCGACAGCACACACGAGTTTAGGGCAGCATTTCCAGAACTCCTTTTTCTACTGAATTTACAAAGGAAACAGAGATGGGAGCTACTGCCCAAGGAGACAGCTGTTAGCCACCAGCACCTATCTCACATGAAAGGTGGCTTCTCCAGAAGCACACAGCTCCCATTTCTCTGCTGATTCAGCAGTGAGGATGCTGGAGACCCTATCGAATTATCCTGTGCCACTTTTCCTCTATCGCATTTCCTCTGGAAACCTTTTACGAAGCTGCAGACAGTCCCACTCCTGCTTATTCTGGCAAGATAACAGTGACCTGACATGGGACAGGTGCCAAGTGGAAAGGGACCTGCTCAGGTGTCACCCCATGATTCGGCAGCATCTGCACAGAGCTGGGATATAAGAAAATGGCTGTGGGCAAGGACGGGAGAGTTAATTCATCTAACAGTACCTGGAGGACAATCAGGAGATTTTCTGGAATTGCAGGAGCCATTTCACTGGGAAGCTAACTAATATTTGTGCTGCCGATACCTCCCTTCTGCCTTACCTCTCTGCCAGCCTGCATGCGGTTTTTATTTTTTCATGCCTACTTTTTGGACTGGCTGACATTAGCTGTTTGAGATGCCAAAGCCTTCGCATAACTTGTCTCCTTCCCTCAGTACATTTCAAGTTTCTGTTGTCTATCATTTGGGACCTACAGGTGCCTGCAGCTGAGGATCACCTCCACTCCTGCTGTCTCCACTCTGAATGGAGGTGTCTGCAGGTTTGAGGCAAGGATCAAATCCATTTTATGGAAACTACCAAAGCATCAAAGCATCACTGGAAACTGTTAATGCACAGCAGCCCCAGTGTGTTTCCTGAATACCAGCCGGCTGATGCTAGTTACTGAGGGAGAGAAGCCCTGTCTCTCTGGGCTGATTTCTTTCAGAGACAAGTCAATGCCCGATGGGGATGCCCAGCCTGGGGGCAGCCTCTTCAGCCTGACCCCGCACAGCACTGCAGGAGCCAGCCCCTGGAGCTCTATGCAACCACCAGGGACTTGGATGAAGCAAGGTCCTGTGGTGACAACACTGAAGGAAGAACAATCAGGGTGAAAAGTGGAGCAGGCCAGCAATTCACCTAAAAATAAATTGCAATTTATGAAGTCACAGCCATGGAGCTGAGCACCCGTTTCAGCCACACACCTTGCCAACGAGTTTCCTTTTCCTTTCCCCACATTACCATGACCAAGCACCTGCAATGTTAGGGTCTGTCCCGCATAACCCTCTGCCCGCGTACATGAGAAATACCTTTATCTACAAAAATCTTGCAAGTTATTTCTGGAACAGGGCTTTCCAGAGATGATTTTGATCAGTAATTCACTTATTTGAAACATAAGATGCAAAGTTTCCATCGTCTTTGTATGGGAGATATTTTGCCTTGATCTTGCTGTAAGGTTTCGCAAGTCAAACAAAGCAATTCCATGAACTGTGCTGCACAGCGGAGCTTTCTGAACCCCAAAGACATCCCTGCAGGAATCCTGCTGAAGCAGGAGATGGACAGATCCAGTTTCCATTTGAAGATGTGTTACTACTTTTAAATAAATCTCTTCAAATCTACTTACCTGGGAAGACCCAGTTCTATTTAAGGAGTTTAATTGATTTTCACTAACAAGCGCCTTTTCCATTTAAGAGCATTTCTCCAGGGCCAGGCCATCTCAAAGCACACCGAAAACCTGCCGGCACCGTCCCAGAGGTGAGACAAGCGGCTCTGCAGCACTACCTTAGTGCTGCCCATCACGCCAGCTCAGTACCTGCTAACAGCAGCACTGAGCATGTATTTGGTGCTCCCGGCTTCCCTTTAAAGCCCTGCGGCCACAGCGTCTCCTTTCTGATGAACCCCGAGGGTATTTATCGCTGCCTGCTCCCGCTTGCAAGTCTGCTTAAACAAATCACCCCCGACGCAAACCCGAGCCTGCTGCCTCGGGATAACGGGCTATGCAGGCATTTTTTACTCGGAGTTATCAACTCTGCTCTGCCTGCAAAACCCATCAGCCATAAAGAGAGAGCAATAAAAAATACCCTGCCTGGGCTACTCTGCACTCTTCCTCCAGCACAGCCAGCACCACGTATCTGCTAACAGCACAGAAAGTTTGCTTTCCCCAAAAGTTATTTTCAAGCTCTATTATCTCCCCTGTTTATACCACGCTCCCTCTGTTATCAAGAGATCTCCAAGTAATTTATAAGCCCACCAGCTCCCGCGCTAACGTGGCAATAAATCAGGCTTACGCAGCGTGTTGCCTACTGTTGGGAGCAGCGGGCAGGACGCGGCCGGGTGAAGGCACGCAGCAGCAGCCATGCCACATCCTCTGTGGCCACCAGCCCCATGCAGATCAGATGGGAACCTGGCTAACTGCCCCACATCCTGCTCCTGGACGGCACCGTGCGGAGCTGGGATGTAAACCGTGTCTTAGAAATCCAAGAGGCTGCAAAGGGAAGCTCCGTTGAAAGTGGAGTGGCTTTTTTCTTTCTATTTTTTCATTTTTTCTTCCTATTTTTTCAGGCTGATATCTAGCTAGGCAGCCCTGAGTACTGCATCTCTACAACTCTGCCTGACGAACCCAGTCCTTGGATGAGTCAAATGAGACAAGGCACACACAGCTGATGTGCTCTTCCAAGTGCTCCACCTTCAGCAGCGCTCAGACGACTTGTTCAGAGTGTGCTGGTTTTGTTCTGAATGGGCTGGACGTTTATTTTTAAGTATCTGGGGAGGATTCCAGTCTGCGCCTCACCTCGCTGTGTTTTCCCCATCTGACACAAATACAAGCACACAAAAGAGGGTTTTCTTTTCAAAAAATCCAACCAAAAGAGGAGGATGTTTTTGGCTATTTTCCTCGAGGAAAGAGGTTGCCCATCTAATAATCCCTAAATGGGCAGTGGGTTGTTGGGTTTTCATCTGCGCCTTTGAGCCTTCATTCCCTCTGCCAGGTTGCTGGTTTTCTTTTCCACAGAGTTGCAAAACCCCTGAATAACAAGGTTTGTGCATGGAAGTGCTGACACAAACCTTAACTACAGCATCCTGAACATGATACCAGAATAAGGACGCTCCCTGTGTGGCCCAGAGTATGGATAAATAAAGCATTTCAGCAGCCAGCACCGACAGATCATAAACCTCCACAAGCATAAATACCAACAACAACCCAAAAAGATTAGAGGGCTTACGGGTGAGCCAGACTGGGATGATTTAGAGTTGGGGTGGAAGGGTCATTATTTCTGAATAGGTGGGGGCGAGAGGGCCAAAGAAATCAATAAACCATTCGGCTGCCAGGGAAGGAAGGGGCCACGCTGATTGTGCGGACACGAGCCCGACACGCTCCGCATCAGGCTGGGGACCTCGGGCTCACCAGTGCCGACGGCTGCGGGCAGCACACAGCACCCCGCTGCCAAACGAGGGCACCCATGGGGGCTGGCCTTGGCTCCTCGCCGGGCACGACTCGCTGAAACGAACGCAGACAAGGCCAGCCTCCATCCCCACTGCAAGCACGAGCTGTGGGACTGAGCTCGCCCCAGGACTAGCCACAGCGGGCTCCTGCTTCCTGCAGCGAGGGCGAGCGCAGAGCTTCGCAGCCGCCTTCCCAGACCAACAGCTGCTGACTGCGGATTTCAAAGGCCACAAGCAATTCCTCCCCTGCCTTTTTTCTCTTCTCGTTCAGCCCTCCTCGTTCCCAAATCTTGGATGTTTCCTTCCCCCACTTTCTTTCTAGTGAGCTGAGCAATGACGAATGACTTGGGCTGAAAAGGCTTTGCAGTAGAAAGAACCTGAGCTCGCAAGCCTACAGGTGCAAATGGGAAGGATCTCCATTCCCAGCTGAGCACAGCAACGAGCCGGTGCTTGGCATGGGGGGAAAAGTACAGAAACCTGCTCTGATGCCTCCCAATGAGCCAGCCACCCCCTCTGCTGCCTTTCTAAATATATTTAAAGGAAACTCACTCTCTATCAGTTAATAAAATAGCTGGAAACCTGACCAGGTCATGTCAAGCTCAGCGGAGTTAATGAGTTTCAACTTTACATAGGACCTTGAGAGTTTTTAAAATCAGTAATTTCATCTTCCCTCCAGAAATGAATTCCTCAACGGTTACACTGCAAAAATATTCCTCGGATGGACAATTCTGCTGCTAATATACTAAAGATGGCATTAAAAAAATCAGATTAATATTGAGCCTTATCAAACGTACAGTACAAACCATGTGTTGAATTTAATCCAAACCAAACTGTCAATCTGCCTTCGGGATCAGATATAACAAACATGTGAGCCTGGGGCCAGAAATGAAAGCATGGTTTGTTTTCTAATACAAGATTTGTACTGATCTCTATTAGCTGTACTCCTGCATGGAAATCTTGACACTGCAAATGCCGGAAAAACACAATTTCTTACCTTTCTGCTTTGGTGAGCCGGGAAAAGTTTTGTTTGTTTCTAATCAACCTTGCATTGCAGGTTTCCTGTTTTCAGGGAACAATTCTCAACAGTTTCTGAATATAAATCCTTTTTGAAACATTTTAAATGGGGGGGGGGGGGGGGGGGGGAAGAGGTATTATAATCATTAGGCACCAAAAGTTTGGGCTGCTGCAGCCCCGCACAGCCTGCCTATTCCAAGGAGACCCAACATACTTTGCTGCATCCGCCACCAGCCTCCAGAAAGGGACCTTCTACCATGAAGCCTGAGGTTCCCCCGTGCTTCCTTCCTCCAAAACCCCAGCATTTGTGCCTGTGTCACCAGGATGCCATAAAGCCCCGTGCCTCATCCCAGATGTCCCCATCCCTGTGCTCACCGAGCATCCTTCTGCAAGGGGACCTGCGGGATGGGTGGGAGCCCTGCAGGCACCGGCACGTGGGCAGTGGCAATGAAAAAGCACCAACAGCCCCCCATTCGGTCTGGGAATGCCTATAGATTCCCCCCTTCCTGGGCTGCCACCCAGCTAAGGTCACAGCTCTGTGAGCTCAGCCAGAGCTAGCGCAGGTTTTGTTAGAAAAACCCGCTGCTTGACCCGGCGTTACTCAGCCTCTTGGCACGCACCGCTACGGCGTGCACCGGGGAAATCAGGCTCCCAGACAGAAACAAGAACCACACAAGTAAATTCCATTTTCTTGTTTGCTAAATTCAAAGGGCAATTAAATTCATATTATCTACTCTTTCAATATAAACAGCCAGAAAGAAACTCCTCTGCCTCTCTGGCAGACTATTCCCATCTATTTGCTTCCCCTGCAGATCACAGGGGTGCAGCAGCAGAGGCATCACCGCGATGCTCACACTGCGGGATCAGGAGCGAGGATGACCCCACACAAATCACCCCAACAGCCCCACACCTCCCTGCCCAGCCCCAAGCCCATCAGCTTTGCTGATGATATCGTCTTTCCCTGCAGTTACGCCAGCTTGTCATGCAGCAGGAAAATCCGACAGGGCTTCCCATGGAATTTGAGACAAAGTTTGCAAAAGAATCGCCTGGATAACAGCACCACGCATATGCAGCACAGTATTCCTGGAAAAGGCCCCCCCAGCCAGCCCCACTGGTTTTCCTATTGATTGCTGGGGGGCCGCTTGCCGTTCTGATCTCAGCTGGTCGGAAGTCTCACCAATCGCTGTAAGGTCACGACCACGGGGTCAGAAACCTGCACTACATACATCATAATTTATTTTACAGATAATCAATACAGAACCGCGCCGTGCAGCCTTACAGTGCGGTGTCACAGTTAGGGGCTGATGCTGCTCGTGCAGTATTGTAACCTTAAGGCCTGGCAGCTTACAGGGTGAAAATCAGCTTTCATTTTACAGTTGTAAATCGTGGCTGGAAACCGAGTGCACACCCCACCAGATATGGGTTGGTACTTTCATACAACTGGGTAACGTTCTGCTTATGGTTTGAATCCAGACAGTATTAGCATCTGTTCAGCATCATCTCTGTCGCTGAGATAATTCAACAGGACAAGCCCAAAGAGAGGCTTGGTTAACATATTGCCCAAGGCATGCATGGAAGGAGGGGTTCTCAGCTCAGAAATGGGGTCAACCCCATTCTGAGGGAACAAAATCACAGCACTTCAGTGCCAGGTGTGGGTGGCAGGGAGGAACCAGACCAAGACGCCATTCCTCACCATCTGAGCAAATTCTCATCAGCAACCAGAGACTCTCTTCAAATGGATTAATAGCAACAGAGAATTAGCAAAAAGCCTTTCTACCAACATTGACTTCCACCCTATTTTCTAATTTGTAATCCCAGGGTTTGGGGAAACACATCCCACCAGCCATGCCCAGGGCACACGCCGCAAACCTCTTTATTCAATGGGCTCACCATTGCCTCCTGCAGTTGTGTTAATTCTGCTTTGCTGCAAGAGGGTAGCTCAGGATATTGCAAAAGATACACCAGCTTTTTAACAAGCTGTCCTTGCAAATGATGCCAAAGATGGTATTTTAGCAGGAAAGACAGGAGGCTGAGAAATACACAGGAGGAAAAAGAGGAGCTGGGAGGAAGAAGCAGTGCTGGAAATACCTTGCAGGGCGAGCAATCCACTATTAATTAATTGCTGCGCTCTGGTATTTGTACAGATGCAACATGCAGCGCCCTGGGAAATTCACCAAGATCTAGTGATCAATCTCGATGTGACCTGTGGTATAAAATGTTACCAGGAGGCTCATGGGGCACACCATGTCCCACTTTGCTCCCCTTTGGTGCCGTCCCCCTGCTGTTTGCTGAATCCAGCCCCTCCAAACTGCACATTCAGCCAAAGCTGCTGGACAACGAGCCATGCTTCCACCTGCCTCATTTTGTCCCTGCGTCCGGAGCTCTCCTGCAGGATTTTAGGATGCCCAGGGCCAGCCAAATCTGCCCCAATTAGCCCAGCCCAGGAAAGCACTTCCTCACCTTTAATCTTAGTGGTGCGAGCCCCAGGGCTGGGCTCTGCCTCATTTCCTTTAATTCCCAGGCAGCACAGCAGCAGGACCCACTGCACCCTCCCCACTGAGCACTTTCTATCCCATTTTAAGCACCTTCAGATCTGCCCCTTTCCTCCCCACTAGCTCCAGAGCAAGGCTCACCTCTGCCAGCATCGCCCTGGACGGGGCGAGCACCACTTACAGCTGCGAACCAGGCAAGCAAACAGCACCTATCTACAGAGGATACCGTAAGGAAGCAGGCCAAGGCGATGGAGCAGAGCAATGCATTTCTTATTTCACCACGTGAACCCTTCTCCAGCGAGCCACAGAAGGAGGCAGGCGTGCTCATGGGAACACAACTGTGTGCAGCGAGCAGAGCGTAACGATGCCCACCCGGGAGGACGTGCCTCCGCTAAGGGGGAAGCGCTGCCGGGAGTTTTAGCTCGAAATCCAGCTGTCGGCCCCGGGCAGGAGAGGCAGGGAGGAGGCCGTGGGGAGGCCATGGGGAAGCTGCCCTCCAAGGGAGCTGGCAGAAGCGGGGGCCCGGCCCCGCAGCCCCCCCGGGGGGGATCGGCACATCCGCTCCCACCCACCGCAGACACCGGCGCGGCGAGGAGAGGAGCTCTCACAAAAGAAAGCACGCAGACCATGACAGGCTAAGCCTCCTCCTTCCTCTCTCTGTTCTCCTTTCTTTCTCTCTTCATGCTATGGCGAGGCTGCTGAATGCCAATAAGAAAATACTTTGGCAGACTCAGACGGTCTTTTCTATTTTATTTTTTTTTTATTTCCCCTGCAGCTACTTCTCTGGATGCCTAATCCTCAGTGGGCGTCCTGAGAGATGCTGCGAGCAGGCGAGACACCCCAGGTGGGCAGGGAAACGTGCGGCTCTGCGCAATGCCCGCTCCCACCTGCGGGACCGAGCCACAAAAAGCCAGGGGAGGGCCAAAACCCAGCCCCACCACCACCACAAAAAGGTGCAGGGGGCTCAGACACCCACGGGAAAACCCTGCTGGTCCCGGTGGCTGGTCGGTGTCTCCCCAAGGGAGCTGAGCCGCTGCCATGAGCCTCATCGCTCCCTGCCTCCCGTGACAAGCAGCAGTCAGGATGCCCACGGAAGCCACGTCCTCCGCTACAAGCGATGCATAAAGGGCCTCGATGGAGCCAGGCTGGCGTCTGCCCTCACACGCCTGCACACAGGCACCACAAGAAGGCACACAGCTCTTTCCGAAATATCGCAGTTCCCTGAAAACATTTTTTCACCCGCTCTTATCAAAACTGATATCGAAAGCGTCCAAATCTGGGAGAAGTCGAAGCACAGGAAGATATCGCTGGTAGGGAGGAGAGGAGAGCACGCAGTAGGGGTTTTCCCAGCTTCTGAGGAAAGGAAGAGACCCATAAAAATGCTCTGAGGGTCCGGGAAGTAGGTCGTGGATCCAGAAGAAGGACTTTTAACCCCAAGGGAGCCTTTCTCTCAAGTTCAGACTCCTTCATGGAGCGAGATAGCCGCTTGCTCAGCTGTGTTCACATCGCAGCCTACAGAAAGCCAGGGGCCAACCTGGCATTATCGGCCTACGTCAAAATAAAACATCCCGGGTCATTGCTGGTGCTGTTGAGTCCTGGCGATGCTGGTGATCGTACCTGAGCTCTGACAGACCCTTGACTGCCAGCCCTGCCTTCAGCAGCATCCCCACATCCAAAAATGCACCCACAGGGCTCGGGAAGCATCAGCCCTTCCCCTTCCACTCTTTTCTTTCCTTATTTGCTACCTTATAGCCAAGCTGCTGCACAAGCAGATAACAAGTAGTCTTTAAGCAAGCATCCCTCCAAACCCCAGCATCGTTCACCTCCATCCAGTCTTGCTCATGCCAGCTGCGATATAGAAGATAAAATACAGATCAAATACAACCCTCACAGTGTGTCCAGCTATCGTGGACAGGGAAATTGGACACCCCCCCCCCCCCCAATACTGTTCTCTCCTGCACGCTCACCTCAACAACGGCCAAGCCCTTCCTCGTTTCCTTGAACCACCCTGCACATCTCCAGAGCGTTGAAAGCTCAATGCGAGCTGCAATATATGTTTGGAGATGGAAGCATCCGAGCAGCAGCTCTGCTTTGCCACATTGCCACAACACACAGAGAAAACACCAAGCCCCAAAGTACTGAAGTGTGCACGCTTGTCTCTGCCTGCTCCATGCTGCCTCCCATTTCTCCAGAGCCCGAGCATCTCCAAAGACCGAGACAGAAGCAGGGCACGAGGGGCAGGTTCAGGATGCCGCGTTTCCTAGAGCAGAGCGGTGAGTCAGCAGGAAAAATAATGAAATAAAAAAATCACCCGTGGCAAGCAAGCATGGTCGTTTCCTTGAGAGCAAGGGATTTAAAACAGGAACCTGCGATTCAGTATGCGGCCAGCCCCTGCCTGCTCGGGCTGCAGGCTAGCTGCGGGACAGCCAGGGAGCCATGCAAGTGGGTATTTTGTCCACCCCAAGCACCCAGCCCCGAGTATGGAGCCGCGCACACGGCACCATCAGCTCCATCCCCTGCTGGGGCCATTCGCTCCCCACCACCGAGCTCCTCCGCTTCCAGCTCCAGCAGGTTTTGCTCGCGCAGTTCCTCCTGAGCTCTCGCTGCCTAATAACTGAGAGTTGCTGTGATCAGAAAACTCAAAAGAAGATTTTCCTGCTCGAGCTCAGCCCCTTCTCAGCCTTTCCAAGACCACTGTTAGCACATTTTGTCCTTCACACCAGCACCACTAAACCTACCTGTCAGCACCCCCGTGGAGGAGCTCATGGGGTAACGCAGCACAGCAGGACAGCTCGGTGCTGAAGCTGCTGGTGACGCTCACGGCCCCAGCTGAGCAGAGATGACAACCATGGCACCTCACCTCTCCCCAGCCCCTGGAGCCTGTCCCCATGGCTGCTTTGTTCTGGTGGTACTGGTGGCCCCCAGGGACCGGCGCGGAGCCGGGGGAGAAGCAGCCCCGTCGCTGCCGCTCAGCAGACTCATGCCTCTGACATGTGCTGCGCGCAGCCCGGCCAGACCGCAGGATCTGGCTCGCTGAACGTGTGGAAGCAACGCTTCTCCATGTCTCACTTTACAAAGCCCCAAACAATAACTGTCTGTAGCTGCACAGGAGCTTAGGAGAAACATAAGTTACTATTGGCATAGCACGCAGCAGCCTTCCTCTTACACAACAACAGCAGATGTGAAAATAGCACGGTGCTGCCTTGTGCACTCCTCTGACCTCCTGTTTGCTTCTGGATCAGATTCCAAAGCTGGATCTTAACCTACAAGAGCCGTAAAAGCAAAGGATTTGGCCCTATTGGGGACCTCTCCATAATCTAAGACAGATGCACGTCGTGTAGAAGAGCACGCCGAGGTTTACCGGGGCAGGGGAGCGGCACGGCTGGGCAGCCCGTGCTGGCACTGCTGCTACTGCTGCGCTGGAGGCAGCGCGGGGCCAGGAGAGCTGGCAGCTCCCAGCCCTGGCCCCCTGTGGCTCAGCCAGCCTCATTCAAGGTGAGGAGCTCCCAAAGGTGACACTGTCCCAATGCCATCGTCCTCGGGGCTGCCAGAGCCAGCACAACGTGGTGACCCATCAGCCACGTGGACAGTAACATGTCCCCAAGGTGCTCAGAGGCACAGGGTGCATCTGGGGCTCCTTGCCTGTGCTGACCCCAAAACCAAACCCAAAACTGCACCAGGATGCGCAGGGAGATGAGTGCGGGGAGAACAAATCACACCTGAAAGCGTGAGACAGCAGCAGCAGAACTCAACTGGAGAACGCCAAGGGTAAGTGCCAGCAGTCAGTGACCTGCATGGGGTCATCCCTGAGAGAAAGCTGCATGAATCAACTGATCTCTCCAGTGTCCCCGAGGACACCCACTGTCCCTCCTGCCTAGAGCGGCTTTCAGGACTGCAGCATCCCCAGGCAGCAGAGGAACTGCCCAAGATGCGAGAGAAGGAAATGAGAGAGACGGGGACACTGCTTCCACGGGTCAGGGATGGAGAAGGAGCCATGCTCCTTGCAGCCCTGCCTGGAGGGGACGCAGCGCAGGGATGCTCGCTGCTGTGCCCAGAGCTGGGATCCCCCTCTGATACCCAGCGGTGATGCCCTGGAGGAGCCCAGCTCCTCCGACAAGTCCAAACCCTGCTCCCAAAGCCCCCCATGCCCTCTCACCACCCCACGACCCACCCACAGGTGATGCTTCCCCACAAAGAAACGCCAGCGCGGGTCAGGCAGGGGCCTTGGTGCCTTCGGGAATGCTTCCAGCCCGCAGGCGAGCGGCGATGCCACCTTGCACAAATCCTCCTGCACGAGGAACAGCGGGCACAAAACCCCTGGCGCTGCCTTGGTCCTGTCACCTTCCCGTGCAGAGCCACGGGGCGATGCTCAGCAGCCCGGGAGCGCAGTGCCAGAGCCAGCAGGCAGGACGACCTGCTGCTCGTGGCAATGAGGGGAGGCGAGAGCCGGCCTTCAAATACATCCATCCACCCTGAGAATATAATCCGCTCCTAAACCTCCCCAACACAACGCAGAGCCCTTTAAGCAAAACCAAACAACTTCCTCCAGCCTAAATAAATATTAAACCTAAGCGATGCATTAATTTGCTCCAGTTCACCAAAGGCTAACTCCTACCCAAACTGATCATTATAAAAGAAATCCTATAATCCCTCGCTCCCATTCAGGCTCAAAACATGTAATCCCGTGAATAAATCCAGAAAGAAAGTGTAACAGAATGGGCAATAAAAACTTACAGCGTTCACATCTTTTCATCTACCATTAATACTGTAAACACTCACTCGAAGGCCCTTGAGTATGACTAATCTCGTGTTTTGGCTCCCCACGCTCAGCGCCGTAAGAGCTCGCCTCGCGCCACGGTACCCGCCGGGACCCGCCGCCCCCCGGCCCCGCAGCGCCCAGCCGGGGCGAAGCCGAGCGGCAAATCCCGCAAAATGCTGCAAAATCAGCACTAAAAAGAAAAAAAAAAAATCGAGAAAGTATGGTTCTAATAGCACGAGAGCGCGGACTGACTTTTTTTTTTTTATATTATTTTATTGCTTTGGAAGCCTGCAAGCTCCAACTGTATAAATGCCAATAACTTCCCAAGTTTTAAGGCTGCTGAAGTAAGAGATCAGATTTTAGCAAGTGCTTTCCAGGCAGCGAGCCAAACTTTTCCTGATTCACTAAAAGCACCGAAGGGAAGGGGAGAGGGAGGGGGCTGGAGGGCTGATTAACTTCAGTTACCACACAATTGCAAAAAAATGTCTCCCTGCTGCAAAGGGTGCCATCGCTGCGAGCCCTGCGCAGCCTGTTATTCCTCGGGTTTGGAAAAAAAAAAAAAAAGGAAAAAAAAAAAGAGAAACAACAACAAAAAAATGCACTGGAGCAACGCAACGAACGCCTCCCAACCACAGGGTAATTTACAGCTGTGGAACCCCTCCCGACAAGGAGGCTGCTCCGCTGGTTTTATGTTCGAGCCACAATTTTCAGGGGGAATGAGGGGGAAAAAAATAATCTGATTTTTTTTTTTTTCAGAGGAAGGGAGCAGGGAAGGGGCTGGTTGGGTTTAGGCTTGGCCAGGGGGATGGCGCCCCTTCCCAAACCCATGCCCACGCTTTGCCCAGACCCTGCCTCACTGCGGGAGGACGAGCAGGTGCAACCCTAGCCAAAACTCGGTGCAGGGCCAGGGGTGGCACGAGCAGCCCCCAGCCCAAGGGACACCGGCTGGGAGGTGACGGGGACACGGCACCTGCCCTGCCCACCCCGCAGGTGGGTGTCCCCCAGGATACCCGGCTCGAAGCAGCACCCTGGGGAGCCCCAGTGCTGTCGGGGGGCAGCAACCACCCGTCCCCGTCCCACGGGTGCTCCTCCAGCGGCTGCGTTCCTGCCGAGGCAGGATCAAAAGCGGGATCGGACTTGGATTGCGTTCTCCTGAATAATGGGGAGGGAGCGCGCAGCCTGCTTCTCCTGGCTAGGGAAAGTCGTGTTTTTCAAAGTATCAGTTTTTGGGAGTAAGTTCCCTATGAAGAAAAAAAAAAAAAAGAAAAAATAGGGCGAGCAGGAGAGCGCCTGCTATTCCAAGGCAAGTGCATCAATCAACGTTGTGCGAGGAGGAGAGTCCAACACTGCCTCTCACATCATTAGCCAGGCTAATGCACTCCAGAGGATCCCGCTAACGCAGGCTACCGGCGCCCGGCTGCGCCCCAGCCCGCCGAGGCACCGAGTGGCCACTGGAAAGCGGCTCAGCTCCCAGGGCAAGTGCCACTCCAGCATCTGGCGTGGGGATCATTTTAATGCGGCTATAAAAACTAGAGGGGGAAGAAAAGTGAAAGCCCTAGCCAAAACTGCCTGGCACTCCGAGGTCAGCACGCCGCCTTTGTTTCTTTTTTACAACCAAAAGCGAAAGAGGACAGAAAGGACACGTACCTGTACCTGAAAGCACAGCAGCAGGAAATGTAAACATCTGGAGAGGAGAAAAAAAAGCAACAAAAGATCAAATGATGCGGTAAAATGGTTAAAGTCGGATATTTTTTTTTTGCTTTGTTTTTCTTTGCGATTTTTTTTTTTTTTAAACGGCGCAGCTCGATGCTCTGCGCATGAAAAGGCTCGGCTCCCCATTCCCACCTGATCGCGAGGAAAACGCAACCGGAGCCTCCAAAATGAAAGTTTGAAAAAGAAAAGCAATAAAAAAAAAAAATAAAAATATTTTTTATGTATATAAAGAAAAAAAAAAAAACGAGGAGAACAACAAAAAAAAAAAAAGATGCCGTAATCCTTACAGGCAAGTGCAGGCGGAGAGCAGTGAATACATCGCTGGGCGAGGAGAGGGGGAGGTCGGTGGCTTGCCGCTAGCGGAGTGCAGACCCCCACCGCCGCCCTGACATGGGAGCGATCCGGCCGGCAGGCTCCGCTCCGCTCCGCACCGCTCCGCGCCGCCGGGAAGTTGTGGTACCGCCCGCCTTGCCTCCGCCGAGTGACTCGCTTAGGCATCAGCTCTCCTCTCCCCCTGTCTCTCCTCCTCCTCTCCCTCTCTCTCTCCGCCTTTGGGGGGGATGAAGGTGCTTATTGTCAGGAACTTCCGATCATCAGCCCGTGCCCCCCCGCCGCTCCCCCCCCGCCCCGAGCCGGATGAAGCCTCCCCGCGGCTCCGCGCCCCCTCCCCGGGCATGGTGCGGAGCGGGGTGCGGAGGCGGTGCCCGGCCGGGGAGCCCCGCGAGGAGCGCTCGGCACGGCCGCTGCGGTGAAAAATAAAGGGGGGGGGATTGGGGGGGTGGGGGGGCACAGCCCGGCTGGGAGGGTTGGGAAAGCGTGAAAAGTATTTAAAAAAAATAAGGAAAAAAAAAATAAAAGAAAGGAAAAAGGGAGCGGGGCCCGACGGAGCGGGCAGAGCCCGAGCCGCGAGGAAAACCCCGAAAAAAATTAAATAACGGGGTGGGGGGGTGGCAGCCCGCTGCGCACCGGTTTGGGGGGGCCGGGGGGGTCTTACCTCGGCGCGGCCGGGAGCGCGGCGCGTCCTCGGCGAGCCCCGGGGCGGCGGCAGCCCCCGGCCCCCCCCGGGCCCCCCATCACCACCCATACCGGGCAGGGGCATCCCCCCCCGGCTCCCCCCGGCCCCCCGAGCATCCCCCGGGGGTGTCCCCGCGGAGCGCCCTGCCCGCGGCCGCGCTGCCCGGCGCGCTCCGGCACGGCTCGCCCCTGCCCTCCAGCGGCCGCACGGCAGCACCGCAGCCGCGCCAAGGAGCCCCGCCGGCACCACTCCCCCCTCAGCCCCCCGGGTCCCCTTTCTCTTTCCTTTCCTTTTGTTTTTTTTTCCCCATAGAGGAAAAAAAAAAAATTAAAAAATGTTCCCACGTTGAGAGCGCGCGGTGAGTGCCCGGGCGGCTCCGAGGGCTCCTTTCGGGCAGACGAAACGCCAGGAGCCGTTAACCTCCACGCGCGTTGGAACTCTCAGAAGAGAGCCTTGCGTCAGTTAACACCTTATTAAGTGAGAACATAACCATAGCTCATAACTGCGGGCTTTCCAAACCCTCGGATAGAGGCGCGCAGGAGCACCCCCCTCCTGCTCCCCCCTGATCAGGGCACCCCGCGCTGCCCCCCAGTTTTCTGCCACTAACCAAGCGGCCTCCTCATCCCTGGAGCTTGTCAGCAGGGACCCTTTGGACAACCACTCGGTGGTTTTCAGCTCATAGTTTCAGGCCCAGGAGTAACAGAAAGCATTAAGTTTGTCAAAAACCTCGCAAATTCAAAGCTCTTAGCTTAGTCAGGAAAGTACTCAATATATTCCTAATTATCCCTATTACTCTTTTGCTCAGACCCTCTCACAGCCCCCATACCCTTCAAACCTGAGCTTTGACTGCTCCACCCCAGCTTTCCCACACACCAAACCTCAGAGCAATCGGAAAATTAATCTGAACTCTCCCCAGACCAGCCTCAGGACATGAGTCAGGCCCTGATGTGTTGCTTTGGGCATCCTCAGGACGTAATCTCCCCTTTGACTCTACCGTAGGCACAAGTGCTGAGCTGTAACACCCATCAGAAATGCAGAGCCACCTCACACCCCGTGTAGGGAACGCCCCGGCGGCAGGGGCTGGCCACGGGAAGCCGGCACAGCCCTGCCCAGCAGAGCCTGGAGCCCCCAGGAGAAGCTGCAGACGTGGCCACCAGCTCCCTGCAGATGGCCAACGTGCCACAGGCTGCCTCCAATTCCATCCTTGGATGAAACCAGACTTCCCCTGCTCCACCAACAGCCCTCGCCACCTTTCCCACTTCCAACCCCCCAAGTTATACCTGAAGCCATAGGACCCATTGAAAGCACCATATTTTCCTCCACCCATGAGGACAGAAGCCCCCAAGCAGCAACGGCGCAGACACCAGGATTCCCCCGTCACCTTTTCCCAGCCACAGTCCCCCCCACAACCTGCCCCTCGCCACCGCCAGCACTTTAGCTGCTCCCTGCACCCACCAACGCCTGGCACCTGCGAACCCCCACTGCGGAGGGCAGCCCCCCCTGCTGCCCTGCACCTCTCTGAAGCAGGACCCCAAAAGCTCCCCCGGCTGCTGAGACCTGGCCAGCACCACCCGCAGCTCTGCAGGGCTCTTGCTGAGCAAAGTGCTGGCAACTGCTAAATTCACTCCTTCTCCTAGACCAGAGAACCCCAAATGGCTAACGTGAGGCACACCAAAGCTGCTCTCCCTACCCAGCCTCTCTAGGGAGCAGCTGAGGGGACTTGCCAGGTTTGGAGCACCACCACTAGCGACCCACTCTGAAGGGGCAAAGTCCCTAACTCAGCCGTGAGCGCTTATCCCACCCCATCAGAGCACATCTGGCTCAGGGACACAGCCCCAGACTTTGGGTCCTACGACCTATTGACCTAAGATGGACCCACTGGCCCATCATCATTCCTGCAGCATGAGCTCAGCATCAGCAGCGTGACACCAGCTCTTGGCTGGCCCTACAGCTGCTGGCAGAGGGTTTGGGGAGTGCTCAGGACACGTAACCAAGCTCAACACCCCAAATCCACGCCAATCTCCAGACCACGCGGTGGGGATGCACCACCTTTGACGCCAGCAGCACCTCACCGAGAAGAGCATCTCCTGAGCCAGCCCAGGCTGGGACCTGTCACCCACGAGGGCTGTGGTGACACCGGGAAGCCACCTGAGCACCACTCACAAGCTGTGGAGCCAGCACTTCGCGCTGCTGGATCCCCACCGGACATAGGGCTGGTGGCTTTTAAAGAGGACATGCTGGGTTTGGGGGGGGTCATCCTGAAAATACTCCCTATGTGATCACAATTTTTTCTTGTGCAGCACAACTCAGGTGCGAAGGCTGGCACAGCGGTTACGGAGAGCTGGACGTTCACCACTCCTCACTCAGCGGCACGCCGGCCAGGCTGTCAGGGCGTCCCCTCCCCTGCTCATGTCAGCGAGGCAGCGGGAGCTTCACGGGGCACAACGCCTTCGATGAGGCTGCACACTTAAGGGAGTGGGAAACCCTCCCACCTGCAGGATGCCCTTGTGTCTGGAACTGAGAACTGGGACAAGAAGGGCAGTGCAGGATCCTGGCACCCTGCACTGCCAGGGCCCTTCCTCCCTTGCAGCCAGGGTTTAAAGGCACAAAGAAAACCCCAGGCTCACGTTTTGCAAACAGTTCAGCAACGCAGCTCAGCCCCCCCAGTGTGCCTACGCTGGTTTTGCCCCATCAGATTCTGAATCGCTGCCCTCGGGTCGCATCCATGAGCGACTCTCTCTGAAAACCAATTTATGGAGGACTTTTACATTTTAACCTCTCTGAAAAAGGACAGCCAACTTTTGGAAGGGATGCGGTGCATATTCCGTCCATACCCAGCATGCACACAAAGAAACAACTTCAGCCCAAGATAACGGATTTTGGGAACTCTTCTGCCCCACAGATGGGCCGTGCAGGGGATGGATACCCTACAACTGCTCTCATTTGACAGAAGAGCACAAAGAAAAAATGAATTGATGCCCAGGAGGACAGAGCTAAGCCTCAGCACCACGACATTCAGTCGCAGCAATGAGCAAAGGCAGGATGCAGCTTTGGCCGCACGCTCCGGGGTGGAGCCTGGAAGCACAAAGCACAGAGCCACACTGCAATTTTTGGACATATAGATATGGATATCTAGGCCACAGAAAAGGTTAACAAGCAAAGCTGTAATTTCTAACAGAAACTCATCCATGGGGACACTGAGCCCTGCAGGAGACCAGAGCTGGGAGAGGGTCTAGCCTGGGACACAGCCCACAGCACGAGTCCCATTGCTTCCCCAGCAGGGCCGCAAAGCCCCTGCAGTCCCGGCCTTCTGTCTCCATCAAGGGACCCAACGACTGGCACCACCGATCTCAGGTGTGCCGTGACCCCCCGAAGCAAGGGAAGCGTTGACCACATCATAGCTGCTGGGAAGCCCAGCTGGAGAGAGAGGAAGGTCTCTGCCTGGAGCCTGGGTGAAGAAAACAAATCCACCGAGCAGCACTGAGCAGAGAGCTGTGAAGAAAGCCCTGAAGTCCCTGGGCAGTCAGGGAACAGTGGAATAACGTACAACGGAATCACAGAAGAACAAATCATTGCAAATAATGGAATATCAACCTCGGCAGCTTTCATTTAGCAATACGAATGGGAGGGACAACCAGCTGGGACAGCACCGAGCCCCACGAGGAGGGAGCTGGCCAGGACCCCCCAGCCCACCCAGTGCTGCCGGCCCAGGGAGAGCAAGGCTGCTCCCAGGAGCTTCCTGGGCTTCTTGGGAACGGAGGCAATGGCATCACTGCTTTACCTTGGGCTTTCTCTGGTCCCACCACCCACAAGCATCACAGGTCCCCTGGGAGAGCACACGGCAGCTGCTCGAGTGCTCCTGGAGGGAGGAAGAACAGACAAACCTCTGCAGAAGACCCTACACAAACCAGTGGGAAATTCCAGCCTTCGCACTGCATTAAATCCTAGAGCTTGGCTCCTTGGATTTATATTCCTCCACGGTTTCATTTTTCCCTAAAAAAAAGTTGCAAGCTGTTAAGCTTCAAAACTTAATATTTCCTTAACTCGGAGCTTTTCAGCTCAACAGCTCTTAAACATAAACCTCTTTAACTGAAGTCTCCTGAATTAAGCTGTCTCCAGCAAGTCCCCACCTCAAGCCCAGCCTGTGGAGCCTTTCTCCCTGGGACGACAGGTCCCTGCCCACGCCACCACCACAGGCTCCCACGCGCTGCCGCAGGGACTGTCCCACGGGCAGGACCTCACATGGAGGCTGCACGACCACGTGTGGCCCCGCGGCTGACGTGTGCCACCCCGGGGCAGTTTGGGGCTGATGCGATTCGGAGCAAAGTGCAGCCCTGGGCAAGGGCTTTTGGTTCAGCATCCCTCTTGGATCTCCAAGGTGTTTGTGTTAGCAGCAGCCTCAGCTGCTTGTCCTGACCTTCTATCAGAGAGCATCAGACCTGTAAGAAGTCAGAAGCAGACGTACCTGTGCAGGATTCGGTGTGGCAGCAAGCACCAGCAGTGAAGGTGCGTTGTGCTCCTGCACACAGCTGCAGGGACAGCCCTGGGTATGCTCCTGCTGGGATCCGATACGTAAGGCAGGCTGCTCGCTAGGAGATGCTCCTCGGGCTTTATGCATCCCCCCTAACGTAGCAGGAGGAAGACTTACAGAGGTAACTGCGCCCTCAGACTGCCACCAAAGACCAAGCAGAGGCCACTCGGCACATCCTGCTAGCGCCTTTTCTTAGCTTTGCAAAACAAAGTTGGGCAGGATGATTTTTTTCCTTTCCATGTACCTGCATCAGGTACCTTTCAAAAAAGTCAAAAGACCTCAGTTCTTTCTAAAAACGAGGCTGAAAAAAGTACATTTCTACTGAAGAGCACCTGGCTTCAGAGCCAGAACTTGAAATATAACAGATGGAGGGGTCGTCTTGCTGTTTCCACAAAATACACCCAAACGTGACCCTTCCCTGGAAAATCCACCACAGCTCTGCAAAAAGACCCCCTGGAAGTCCCACTGTCTAGCAGCAGGGCAGGGCTGGACCCATTTACCTCTGCAGCTCTTCGCCCTCTCAGGGACACTCCAAGCTACAGCCACGCAGCACAGAATGGATTCATGCAGGGACACAGGGTTCACATCAGTGTTCAAATGTTGTCTAAATACTGTGAGAGCAAGAGGGACCAGAAAAACAGTGCTGTAAGTGGGAACGAGTTGGCAGGGACTGTTCTGAGCCACAAAGCTAGAGGAAAGAAGCAGAGGCATCTCACCTTAGTCTGAGACCCTAAAAAAGCCAAAATCCTCCAGCTTTGGTGTCGTTCTGCAGTCTTGGGATCACAAGGCTCAGTTTCCTTTGTCCTGGTGACCCCGTGCCGTGTTACTGCCCTCAGTAATGGCTTGTGTCAGTGGAAGCCTCTTGGCAAGGACACTCATGGGAAAACAAGTTCACCATCCCCATTCCCTCGGCTTAACAAGCCCACAGGCAGCATGACGCTGCCTGCCAGGACACCTCTGCAAGCCGCAGGCACCATCAGATGGTGACCCTCCCCTGCAGGGTCTCCGCTCTTCCTGCTCTCATTTTGACCCTCAACCCCACTTGCTCTTTTTTGACTCATTACCCTTTCTGATTCTTTGTTTTCTCCTGGGATCCTTTTCCCACAAAGGCCCTTCTGGCTGCGTTTGGGAGAGCTGATAGATGTGGTGCAAGGGGAGAAGAAAGTTTCTGAAGTAAGCAGCAGCACAAAAGTCATCCCAAAACAGCTGACCACAGCGCATGCACGCAATTAGAAGAGTCAAGTGGTCTCCACGTTGCGCTTTTATAACATCTTAATTAACACACAATATATTTTTGATTGACTTATTTGGTCCAAATAAAGCACAGCTTCAAATCCCCTCTTAAAAGAGCCACTTGCATAACGGACAACCAACAGCCAGCCACTGAAGAGCTGATCCAACACAACACACCAAATTGCTTCCAAAAACCTAAGTGTAGGTAAAAAGCAAGCAGCAAGTAGAGAGAGGCTGGGGGATTCCCTCTGCTGTCTGAGAAAGGAAGGACAAGATCAGCGCTCGCAGGCACCTCAGCACCCCGTTCTCCTGTGCCTGGCCACGCAGGCTCTGCTCTGCCCTTTCAATCAGATGGAGGAGTCAGTGCTCAGACAAAGCAACCCTTAATAAATACCAGATCACAAAGCCTCCAAACCTCACTCAACACAACCAGTTGCACTTGGTGCCGCTTGCCAGGACCTACTGCCCATTAGACCGGGACAGGGAATAAAGGCACTCCATCGAATGCTCAGCTCCAAACCACCAAAATCGTTTGGCGCTTTGTCTATGACATTTCACAAGCAGGATACAGCCTTTAATTCCCCTTTGGGGAAGCAGCAAGAGGAATAGGGATCGGCTTGTTCCACAGGGAACGAGGAAAGGAGAAGTTGGGAGAGGTTGGCTGCAAGTCAGTAATGGCACGTTGGAAGGAGACAGGACATGGCCTGGGGCACTTGGTAACGTTACTAGAGGAGGGGAGGACAGAGCATGTTCCAGCATGAACTTAGCCTCGAGGGACTGTCTGGGTGGCAAAGAGCCCAGAACCACCACCCATCCTGGCCCTGCTTTCCATTACCTCAGCCCACACACGCTCCCTTCCACCCTCCTGCCAGCCATGCTGGGGCTGTGCTTCTCCAAAGGCTCCAAAGTGCTGCTAAGCACAGGTGAAGCAGCCGAGGCCCACGCTTGTCTTAGGCTCCGAGATGTCCTAATCGTACGGGAGCAGCAAACAGAGCCCCAAGGCAGAGTTAAGGAAGCCACAAGCACTTTTCTTGAGCACAGGAAAGAAGACACAGACCAAGGCCTCCTGAAGCTGAGAAAGGCTGTTTCACTGCAGGACCCTCCATCACCTCCTCAGAAATGAGATGTCCAGACTCAAGGCAGCAGACCTGGAGACAAAACACATATCAGGAGCAGCTGAGGCTGCAGCCAACACCATGCAGCAGAGGTTGAGGAGCAGCCACCTGAAGAAGCATCGACCCCACAGTAAAGGCAGAGCACGTTGCTTTGCCATGGCACATGAGAACGCCTGTGCTTGCATCACCACTCTTTACTCTTTCTCTACCTCTGTGCTCTCAAATAAGCCGTCCTCAAGGACCAGAACCATACAGGCTTTTGTAGTCTCCAACATTGGATGCAACTATTTCTGTCGAAACATTCCATTTTTATTGCAGTCATGCCATTAACATGTTCAAGGGAAACACTCTGCAGAAAGTCAAGAACAATACTTAATACTTCAGCAACCCATCTACTATTTGGTATCTTCTCTTCAAATCTAAGCTTAAACGGATTTTTTAATTCAACCTTTTAGGCTCCAGTCAAAAGAACTTTAATTGAAAGAACTGGCAGCTGCCTGTGAAATCCTACCTGGAGGACACAGCTGCACAGCCCAGGAAGCCCACAGCAGTCATCAGCCGGCCAGTCCCAACAGGACTGAAGCATTTGGAGACGTGACTGGCAGGAGCAGGCAGAGCCTGGCCCTGGGAGGGCTGGGGCAGTGCCACGCAGCACGGAGCCAGGCAGGGAGCAGGCAGCAGAGAGCCACCAGCCGCTCCTCGCAGCTGGAGCTGCAAGACCGTAAATTGACAGAGTAAGCCAACTAGCTGGAGCTAATTAAAGTTATCATTTTCATGCCACGATGTAGATGCCTCTAAGATGCCTCATGATGCGTAATGGCAGCCTGACAAAGATGTGGTTTTACATACTTTAAGAACACATTTTCTCACTAGAACTGCCCGTATATAGGCTCCATCTTCCCCCTACAATCCTCGTGCCAAACATGGCTGCACCCCACTGTCCTGCTTTGGTCAGTGACCTGCAGGCAGAAAACACCCTGGCTTTTCTTAAACATTTAATATTCAGAATATTTTATTGGCTGGATAACTTCTTGCTAAAATTACTGTACAATTTTCATATGTTTCAGCCAAAATTGAGGGCAATTTTGCTTAAATGAGCCTGTCCGTGCCATTAGCTCTATTTCACTAGGGAAATTTGCGCTCACTTGTGCATATGACATCATCTATTGACATAACCCCACCGAAAGAGGCATTTCAAATGCTCATGCTCTGCCATTTCACATGCTGCAATTATAGTCAAGCTTAAATGCATCTTTGACACTAGATTTGCACTGTGGTTTAGCTTCCCTACCATGCACAGTGCTTGGCTTCATTTTTCCCAAAGGAAGCGTTTGCTTCCAGACAGTTGCATCTGCTTCCATCGCACCCAGAATCTCCACTATAGAAATGAGTTTTTGTAATAGCAAACTAAATGTTTTCATGGACAATTTTACAAATTAAACGATATATTCTGCTTCTAGAACAACTTGAACACCCTGTAAGAGATCCCATGCCCAGCTAGCACAACCCAACATTTTGTTTCAACCATGTGGTACAAAGGCAACCTCTGTAGGACCCCAACTGTTCAAGTCCTTCAGGCAGAAAAAATCCTCAACCTGCTAAGACCTGCTTTAATGCCTTTCAGTTCTCAAATATAAGATTTCTGCTGGGAAAAATAAGAAGTTGCATTAATTCTCACACACAGCAAGGATTAAATCAAGCTTAATAGTTACAACTGTTTGTTTATTAAGTATCATTTAGATCTTCATACCATTACTGCAGTTACTACAGAGATAAAGCATTCAAGCACCTGAAGCAATACAGCATTTAGACACAAGCTTTGAGGACAAGTTCACAATGCCAGGCGTATCATCCATGCTTTCCTTCCTCCCTTCACGCAGAAGTACCTTTATACCTTGGCATTTCTACTTTGTATGACAGTAAGAACGCCCAACAAATAATTTTAAATCAACCTCATAGTATCCTTCGGATCAAAACCAAAAATACCAAGTAAGGCTCCATTTTGCTATCTCAGCCACTTTAAAGGATGTTTCCTGCTTAGAAAGTTTCATCATGATGTTTACTCTGAGAATTATTTTCCCCCAAAGGCCAGTGTTAGAAGTTGTACTGAAATTGCCCCACTTAAACTGAAGAATTAAGCTTGAACATGGACAGCCATTATCCGGAGTACCTCGGAAAATGATCTGAGTGGTAACTGATGCAGCCTACCTGCCCATCTGAGCTTTTGGGATTTGCAGTCTTCAAAGACTGGAGATTAGCCCTCCCCATTCCCAGGAATTTATCCACTGGTCACTGATCTCCCTCAGTGTGAGTTCTCTAGGCACACCCTGCAGCACTGAAGCTTTCTCCTCCACAAAACCCTTACCCCAGTCATTAAGTGAGACAACCTCAGAGACTGTAGCCCCTCAGAGGAACAGCACTGCCAGCAATTCCCAAATCAAAAGCATTACATTTTACAAGAGGAATCACAAGCCCTACAAATTTAGTTGTTAGAGAAAAACCATAAACCAAAGAGCAATGAAGCAGGTCAGAAACTGAGATGCAGGAAGGGCTGTTTTATGCAATTATATAATTAGTGGTCACTTCCAGACAAGAATAAAGTCCTGCTTACCACCTAGTCTTCTCACCAAGCCGAATGCTCAGTAGCTGTAAAACTCATGCAATTGGGATAGTTGTTTTTGAAGTTGACAACATTGATGACAAAGTTGACTGATGCGTACTTGCTAAAGAGAAGTAGCTAAAATACTTCGTAGTTCCTACAAGAACTTTAAAACCCTGTTATCTTCCGCACTGAGTATGCAGACTACCCCAACCCATAAAAAAGAAACGATAGTACTTTATTAAAATACTAAATTTTATTTTTTTTCCACGTACATTTAGTCTTTCCACCATTTCCATTTGTCTGACCACCACCACCACCATGCCTTATCAAAACATTCCATACATACTTAAAACGAAGCTGAGGGTGGAGTCCCATCTTTAAAAACTAAACAGGCATTTTGGACAACACATTCTTGGCAAGGTTATCTGGATGACATTTATCAGACACTGTAGGGAAAGCTCTTTCAGCATTTGTAAAAAGGACAGCCAAATAATGGTTACAGAAGTAAGACTGCAGATTTTAATGAACTGTTTAAACTGTTTTCTTTTCTTACAGAGTCTGTCTCCACTGCCAGAGAGCTTGAATGACCTGGAAGCGTACACAAAAAAGTTAGTAATTGAAATCTATTTTTATTATTTTCAGTTTACTATCTCCACTTACTCTATAAAATACTAACATTAAATTACAAAAAAAAAGCATTTATTTCAGAGAAAATTATGTTGAAAGCAACACACTAGCTCCTTCTGCTAAAAGACTGTTATTCACTCAGTTGCAATAGTAAGAATTCAGTGAAGGTAAGAGGATGGGTGTGGACCAGCTAGGCAAATATTGGCTGAACTCTGCCTACCCTGGCTCATGTCAGACCAACTCCAGTAGCTGAGGCTAACTGCTTTTAAACATTCTTTCGAGAACCTATCAATTTGTCTATCAGACAAGTTTACTCTGAACCACTGAAGGAAGCAGGAAAGCATAAGGAATTCTGTCACTGGAAGAAAGTCTTGACTTACAGGAATTTTGATAGGGAAATCTAAGACACATTTTAACCTAGTACATGTTGAGTAATAACTAATTCAGAAACTTGCTTCCTGATACCACCTTTTGGCTTGCCCTCTTACAAGAGTTCAGTTGACTTTGGGAGAAAACGCAGCAAGAAAGCCATAATATCAATTGCAAAACAGTTCCCCCTCCCAGACACCCTCCCCAACAAAAGGCTGAACAGCAGACTGGCCTAGGTGGCCAACTTCAGCAGCAAGGAAAACCACAGCTCATTTCCTTAGCCAATATGGTGCCAAAAGGAAAATTCTGTGGGTTTAGTAAGCAAGAGATAATTTACCAACCATATAAAAGCTGGAAAAATGTAATAAAATATTAGCTTTCTCATCTTAGCCAACTAAACCCTTAAAACCGTTCCCATTTATTTAATTTGAAGTATTGTTAGTGGTTTGTAACCCTTTGAAACAGTCCAAAGCTTGTAAAGATTAAGAAGTGGAAAAGTCAGGTTATAAAAGTTTTTGGATTTTATCAAGTTTCAATAAATTTAGTTACCTTCTGGTCCTCCGTCCTGAAACAATTCTTAACATAGTTGGCGAATTTGGGTTCCAGCTTAGGAAGGGAAGAACCCTATTTTGAAAAAAATAAACTTTAGCGTATGCAGGCCATTTCATCATTCCAACAAACAACTCCGACAAAGCTTAAATCCTTTGCAATACAAGTGGAATTTTACCAAACTCCACTTGCAACATCCAAAACCAATCAAACCATTTTTTAAAAGCTTGCTTTTCTACAGTACCCAGGTATTTCTCAAAGCAGCATGTGCCTACACACTGAAATGCCCGTACAAGCATCGTTGCTCATGCTCCAAAACACAACAGCAAGCTGGTTGTAGTCAACATTCCTGTGCTTTTCAGATCAACTAGAACTAATTCCACATTTAAGGATTCCTACTGCAGGGTGCAACTTGCAACACATATCTGCTTTAGCTCTTCTCCGAAGCAAAAATTTAAGTCATCTCCTACCTACATTCCCTCCACCAAACCCCTTAAGTCTCATTCTGATACAACAGTTCTAAGAATTTAATGAACTATTTGAGACATTTTCTTTTCACCTCTGAAACTGTATGTACTCAAACATACAAAACAGATTGAGTAACTCATGATCTAGGTTCATCCTTACACCTCCCATCTCCAGGGAAGATACAGCACAGCGTAAGTATCTTCTCACATGCCTCATGAGCAATTCTTCAGGTACATCAGTTCAAGTATCTAGCTAACTATGACAGTACACTTAGCAGGTTGCAGAAGATGGCAATTTTATGTTCAAGGGATACAAAGCTACTCTAAGATTATGTGAAAATGAGATACTACAAACAAAAAGCTTGTATTTGGACAAAGGCTTACCTACCAAGTACTGACACTTTTCTATTAGCTTGCTGATATCTACTTACTGGAGCAGACCCCCTGAATTAAATTAATAAAAGCTATTTTTGAAGCTGTTAACTTGCTGGCTGTTACAGCAAAAAGCCACACAAACCTTTTGCCTTACTACGGCCAACTAACAGCATCTTGGAAAGCCTTAAAGCTGCCTGCTATTGCTTCTATGGTATTTGTGCCTACACAACACTTCCCAGTAAAAACTTTTCAGCAATGAGAAGTGTAACCTACAGCCACCTGCCAGTTAACTTGTGTATACCCTTCCTTCCAAAGGAACACCTCTGCCTACCGTGAATAGCTAAGCCCCTTCTGCCTACACTGCAGAAACACTGATCATTGCTCCTCCGTGAGTCATGCACGAAAACCACCCTAACGCCCATCTGATCCAAGAGGTTAGCTTGACCTAGCAGAATGATACCATCCATCACCATCAGGTTCACAATTTAGGGATAGGCACTTCTATCCCAATTAAGTGTCATATATCAGTCGTTGCTTAAATGTCATACATCAGTGTCGTCATATATCACTCTGCACCTACTATATACACCTAAACCCTTGCAGGACAAAACTGCCTTAGAGCTTTAAGAATCTAAACCCAAGATAAAGCTAATGCTTCCACGATCAGAGGGCTGAAGCACCTCTCCTCTGAAGACAGGCTGAGAGAGCTGGAGCTGTTTGGCCAGGAGAAGAGAAGGCTCCAGGGAGACCTTACAGCGGCATTCCAGTGCCTGAAGGGGGCTATAGGAAAGCTGGGGAGCAACTCTTTGTCAGGGAGTCTAGTGACAGGACAAGATGTAATGGCTTTAACCAAGAGTGTAGATTTAGATGAGCTATTAGGAAGAAACTCTTTACGCTCAGAGGGTGATGAGGCACTGGAACAAGGTTGCCCAGAAAAGCTGTGGATGCCCCAGGCCAGGTTGGATGAAGATGTCCCTGCCCATGGCAGGGGTGTTGGAACTGGCTGATCTTTAGGGTACCTGACAACCAAAACCATTCTGTGATTCTAATTCTTTAGATGACTTGAACGCCTGCATAAGGAAAAAACAGTTCTTCTCAGACCAAACTAAAACCAGAACTCTTTGTAGCACTGACATCAGCACAGGCTTTAGCTTTGTCCAAAAAATAAATTTCCAGCAAAGAGTTTGGATCAGTCACATGCTCTTTCTGCAATTCTCAGTCAATGAAGAAAAAACACAACAGTAGCACAGTGTACATGTCAGATCCCCACTGCCACCTATTCTGCAGTAAGGCTTTGTTTGTACTGTACTGCACACCTAGACAGCACACATATCCAAATTTGGCTAATGAGGAAAGAATTGCTATTACCCTCTACACTTTTACTCAGCCAACCTACGGACAGAGCACTTCTACTAAAATGCAGTTCTTTTAATCACAAGCACCTATCTCCCCCTTCTGGAAGTTACAAGGCCTTACAGGCTGCACAGTTTAGTCATGTCATCCCCCCCATCACCAGAAACTAGGACAGTTCACTAACTTCACCTACTGGTAGAATAACAATTTGTTATTTGTTCCTTTCCTTGTGAGTACCAATGCTCATCTTTGTCCTAAGTGAGTTTTCATTTCTGAGCTTCAACATCAATATACTCTGCTAACAAGATTGCAAGCAGTGACACGCAAACATTTCTTAATGACATTCTTCTGCTGCTCAAGTATTATAAGTAAAGCTGACAAAACCTTAAGTTTTAGAAAACTCACCTTGTCTATGGAGGCTTGCATTTTTGCTTTAATCTCCTCTAACGACAGAGGGACTTTTGGTGTTTTTGGAGTTAGAGATTTATCTTTCTTGGAATCTGGAGTCTGAAAGGTATTGTTAGAAAATTGCTTATTAAGCTGCTTAGTACACAAAATCAATTTTTCTGAAAACAAAAATCTTAATTTATTTTTAATACAAGAACTAGCTATCACAGACATTTCAGATTGTTTTCAACAAGTCACAGAAAAAAGTTGTGTTTCCAAAACATTCTTCAAAGAAAATGTAAAGTATGCTAAGTTAGGAATTTAACTGCAGTTATCATCTTATGCTTCTGGGCACACATCAACACAGCTGTTTCTCCCAACACAAATGAAACTGAAAACAGGCCAAACATTCAGTGATTTCAGGTTTGCTCCACAACTGCAGCCAGATTCGATTCATACTTTAAAAAAGGTACATAGCCACAGTGCTTTCCAGGTGCTATGCTGCTGTCCATCCCGTACTAATTTCTGTACTGACCTTCCCTGTAAAGTTATTTGAGTACACACAGGAAGGAAAAGCTGCATAAGGAAGCTTGACAACTACAGAACTGAAGAAAACTTTCAGCTCTCACACGGATCAGTTTCCGAACCTAAGATATTATTAAGCCACAAAAGCAGCACTGCTGGGACAAGGTAGGCAGCAAACTAGAACCAAAAGTGAGACTCCTTAATAGCAAGGGTCTCCTGTTGTACTGCAGCTGAGCATTGGAGCAACACTCTTGTAGGAGTATGTACCCCAAAAAATATACACTAGCCATTTAAACAATTGGATTGCTAACATTCATGAGGGACAGCACAGCTGATTACAAGCATCAGCTGTTGTAGTTGTATAGGCAGTTTTACTGAAGAGTTTCACAAGGCAACACAATGCAATGAAGCAACAGCATGGTTCCTATTCATTCAAAAACTTAGGATTAGTACATTTTGTTTCTGGTAAGCAAGGAAACCAGCTTCCACAGTAGAACAAGCATTTGACTCATTTGCCTTCACTCACTTTTGTTTTGGATGCTGGTGTGGACGGCTTAGAGTCTTTTCCATTTTGCTTTGCTTTCTGCATATTTTTTCCTGAAGGCTCACGGACAGGCTGAAAAGAAAGCATTTAAGCTTATTTGTCACGAAAAACTGCTGTTATGCTTGTTAACATAATACTAAAGACTCTATGACAAACACATACTATTTAACTTCAAGCAAAAAGGCACCCTTGTTTCCACTGCAGTATGATCAGTGCCTCCTACTTGAGCATAAACAGCTTACGCAACAGAACTCAAGTGACAAACCGCTGGTCCAACACAATACAGAACATAGTCAAGGCAATTTTGTTATGATGCCATACAACTATGTGGGACTTCATTTTCCATACATTTATATAATTATCTAAGGGGGTATGTAAGACCATAGAGTTTTCTGGGCAGAGATGGTGCAAGGCTTGAGTCCTTTTTTTTTTTTTTTTAAATAAATTCTAGATGTCACTGCAAGCCTAAGATCTGACCAGCACTACTTGTTATTTGTAACACAATCATTAGCTCTTCTCTGGTATGTTATACAGAAATCTTGTCCAGGATGTGCAAAGGCAATGCCATACACGGATTTAAGAATGGGATTCTTGTACTCCTATATAATCAAGGGACCATTTCCTTCAGTCACGCTAGACTTGATTATATAGCCGGAAACTTGCAGTCAAACACAATCTTCAGACCTTAAGCTACCCTGCACTATTACCTAAAGAAATTCATCAGGAGAAAGAAGCATTTAGTGAAATAAAACATTAAATGTTTGTTTCTAAGAATGTCAATATGCAAATGTAAGTCTTAAAAAAAATTACCATCTTTCAACTCCACAACTGCCAAATTGTCTTACTTTGTTTTACCACCAGATGGCACTCAAGGGCTGATGTAATTTCACATTCAAGCACTGGGCTGCCTGAAGCAAGTCTTTTCCTATAGGCTCACAACAGCTCAGAACTTTTTTTAATTGAGAAAAAGTCACTAAGACCTTTCTCACAGCATGCAGGACTAATTGAAATGGCAAAGCACAATCCACATGTATCAACAGGGTTTTATACATAAAACCACAACAGCCTGACTATTGCACGTGGGTATACACGGACAGTTAAGAAGCACCCAGCCACCCCTCTGTAACAAAGTAAGAAATCAGATGCCTATGCACATCAAATTCCTAAGACTTAATTAACACCTATTAAAAAGGTGCGAGTACGTGTCCCTCCTGTCCGGATGAACTGTCCATCTGGCATTAGCACATAAAGAGGAGTCACTACGTCTACATTCAACAGATACACACAAACATGCCACTTACTTTCTTCATTGGTGTTTTGATCTCTTCCTCATCATCATCCAAGTCGTCCTCATCACTAGAATTAGAAAGTGGTCACTCACCATAACTTGTTTTAACACGTGACAAGGTGTTACGCCAAATAATCTTTGTCCTGTTCAAGTATTTAAAGGTACTCCCTTTGTTTTAGTACTCAATGTGTGAATCTTAGGACTTTGCAGTAGTACTAAAGAAATTCTAAATTTACTCGAAGTTACTGAGCAAGGTTAAACGAAGTTTCCGAACCCAGTATTACATATTTGAATAACACTGATTCAGGTTACATTGTGGAGATAAATTTGAGCTCATTTTTGGTAGCTAAGACCAAGAAGTAGCTTCCTCACTTAACATCTAGTTATGTCACTCAACTCATTCTTAAAGATATCCCTGTATTTCAAAATACATGATCAAAACAAATATACGTACTCATCCTCCTCCTCATCATCTTCATCATCATCTTCATCATCTTCTGATAGTTTTGCTTTTTTCTTAAAAAAAAGGATTTTAAGGATTTACATTACAGTGTTTCAACAGAAGTTCAAACTCTTGCAGCACACTAGTGTTTATTCCAAAACCTGCACATATCGAGTTACTTCAGTGGTCAAAGTTTCTGCAGAAGTAGCCTTCATATTAGCCTATTCAGCAAAGCTTTGAAAACAATCTGTGGCTAATACATCCTGTAACTTAATACTTCTCAAGATCTAAGTGCAAAATAACCGCGCCCCCCAGAAATGTCAGACCATCTATTAAGTAAATCACTGCAAATAATCTAACCACTCACTCCTAGGCAGAATAAATACCAAACCGAAAGAAAATTTTGCAGACCAACAAATTAGAAGTATACCTGTGGTGTTTTAGCTCCTCCTCCACTTGCTGGTCTCTTTGTTGAGGCATTCACAATTTTTGTATCTTCCTCCTCATCCTCTGATTCTGGTTCTTCCTCTAATGCTGATAAAATGATGGCAACATGTAAAATACCCACCTCATTTAACAATAGCAAAAACAAGATTACTAGTAAAACAGATTATCACCCACAACTAAGTAAGGCCTTCTTGGGATGCTGGAAACAATTGAGCAAGCTTCCCATCAGCACTAACCACTAAGGCCAGAAGCTTTTCCAGCTGACTGGGTGCAGATAGTACTACACCAAAATCCAAGAATGGATAAAAGATACCCATATGCTGCAACACTCATCTCAAAAAAAGCCATAGGAAGGTAAGAGCAAGTACTTCTCCATATCCAGGACATATTTAAGAATTTCTAGAAAGATCAGTTTCAAGACAGTTCTATAAAGCAAAAGGCTTGGTTTACCCTTTACTGGAAAAAAAACCAGAAATAATTCACAGAGAGCCTTCTCAAACTCTAAGTAAAGGAGAAAGCTCCCATATGGGGAACAGCAGCGCCCATTTTTAAGGGGAGCAATTAGAACCCGAATTGAGAGGCTGACAAACTCCCCTTATCCATACAAAAAGGAGGCAAGAAAGTATATAGAAGCATTTCTCTGAACTCCTTTGCCCTCAGTTACTTCAGGCTTCTGAAGACAGTCAATGCATTGCTCGAGATACCAGATACACCTCTGAAGTTCTGGTGGTGCTGACAGTAAGGTCCCAGGGCTCTGCCCCAATGCAATTCAGGCTCAAGCATGGGAACTTTCCAACAGCAATGCCTTATGCACATGACACCGCTACAACATAGCATGCTGACCAGCTGTAACATGCATGTTGAACATGTAGAAAGGAACATGTAGAAAGCCTTTGTTTTGCAAATTAATAAACACTAGTTTTGAAGATTAGCAACCAGAACAATACATACCTACAAGATGTTGACCGCTGACATAAACAGGCCCGGAACCACATTTCAACCTCAAGGTGACTGGTGGCGTGATCTCAAAGCCGCCTAGTGAAACCTAGGTAAACAAAAAAAGCATTACCTATGGAAGGCGAGGTGTGTGTAACAGGCAATCCATTCAAACAAAACCAGCAGCACCAACATCTGGAGATTCCAATGGTAATACAGCAATTACAAGTTTCAAACTGGCAGAATATTCCAGAAGTGTTGAGTCTAAGTGCCACGACAGGGTTGGATTTACAACAGTCATGGCGTATCATAATTAAATCACGCTTTTCAAAACCAGACCAATCCATGTTTCTGTACATCACTGCAGCAATGATAATTTTAAGATCAACCATCACACCTGTCCCCAGCATTGTGCAGTTCCACTTGCACAACATCAACAACCCCGATTCAAATTACATTCCAGATGGCAAGAATCAAAGGAAGGTGCTTTTAATTCCACAGAAGGTAGCAATCATCTTTACAATCTTATAAGAATTTCTGATCTGAAGGAAAAGGTAGATTTTCTCATCCCAGGCTCCAAGAAAGCAACAGGGACTAGAGATGCACCCACTTGCAAATACATACATTTGTATACACGGAGATGACATGCACAATTAATATAGCTTCTTTAAAAATGCGCAATTTGAACCGAAGTCTATCATCTCCAGGTGACTAGAACAAGTCTGCTAGGTGCAAAAAGATATATATCCATTTAGCTTGTATTCATGGCACGTGCCAAATTTGACACTTCTCTGAACCCACTGACTATGCCTCACTACATCACTTGCAGATCATTGCAATCCAGACAACCTAAACCTTTACTAACTTGTCCTTCTCACCTGAGACCCCATTTGTAACAGACGTTTCCTTGCTCATTTACTTACCGTAGGCTGCACAGACATTTTCAGAGACGCCAGTACTACTTTAATAGGGTTGCCTTCATAGTCCAATGCTTCTGCTTCTACAACATGTAATTCGTCTTTGGCTCCAGCCCCTAAAGTAACCTGTGAAGCAAAGAACAGTACACATTCTGAGAATCTCAAATACTCAAAGACTCTTAGAGTGCATTCACTGTTCTGTGACTCAAGACTGATGTCTGTGATTCTGAATGCTAATGACTGAGTTGCACTCCTCCCCCAGCCAATAACCTCTTTCCCCATAACACTGGTGCTTACAGGGTGTGATTGCAGACAATTGCTTTGATGAAAACACAGTAAAGCTTTCTGGGGGGTCAGTGCTAAGTCCAGCCAGCACTGGAGCCGGTCCATAGGAAGAAGCACAAATACATGACTAGAGAAAGATAATCAACTACTTTCATTCCCAGAGTATCACAGCCTCAAACCTTACCTTTTTCCTGCCATGTTTCATCTGCCACATCTTTCACCGCATCACCTACACTATGCACTTCAACTCTGAGGAGGAGTTAAGTTTTATATAGCTGCTGAGCTCAATGCTATTTTTTAGGCAGGAGCCTTCTGTATTCATTTATTAAGGACAGAGCTGCTGTCCCAGCATATTTCAAAACTCAAGCTCCTCTATTCCTTACACCAACTACAACAATGGCACGTTCTGAAGACTCAAAATCATAGCTGAAGGGAGGCAAACAAATGACACGACATGGGACATGCCTAAACTTCCATCTTAACCTCTGAGTCAGCATTACGTGCAAGAGCTCTGAAAACCAAGAATTCTCTCAAGTACTACCATTATTCCTGAGACAAGTTAACAAGGCTCTCTCTGTGCCCTTTTCCAATGGGAATGAAAAGAAAGCTTCCCACCCCCCCATAGAAGATGTGGGTGTAGACACTTCAGGCTGACAGGGGCACACTCAAGTTCCCATTCTCTAAGAGCTGTGTTTTAGTCAAGTTATCACGATCCAGAGAAGGCTTATCAGGCTGAAGACTGAGAAATAGGATACAGAAGTCACTAATCCTGGCAAGTTTTGTTACTGTAAATTTGAACAGGGGAAATTGGTGCTCTGATGTCATCTCTCAAATGGGTTAGTACCAAAATGAATCGCTCTGCTGGTGGGTTAACCCACCGTGACGAGTTTCATTTAAGAACTTGCCCCTAGCCCCCAGTTACCCTTGCCATTTGCACAGCTCAAGTAATACTGTGGCACCTGTTTGCTTACTGAGTGGCTGGCAAGTAGCTTTTCTTGGGCTTTGCCTTCTGCACTGGAGAGACACACAACTGCAGTAAGTAGGCAATGAAGTGGTGGCCACCCTGCTTTATCTCAGCTTTCATTAATAAAAGCAAACATGTGAATCTGTCCCCATACCACTTTCTACCTCTACATGCATCATCAGTCCCGCTTCCCGTTTCACTTTTACTCTTTTTTCTCCTCACTTTACTGCATCTCCTACCTACATCCCTTGCATGATATGTGTCAGCCTTTGTTCACCTAGTCTGTTATCATGTGCACAGATCACAGGCACAGGGCTCACTAGCTTCATGTTTCATCTCCCAGTAACTTCTTACTCTGCTTGCCATGGTATTTTTTGTTGTCAGATGCTTCTTAGAGCTTCCAAACTTCGTAAGGTATTTCCACTTTGTTGCTTCTTATTTCAACCCCCATAACTCCTGTGGACAATCTCGTCTTTAAAAGACAGGTTTTTGAAGGAGACTTCTTTCCAGACAACCCTAAAAAACTAAGTACTGATAAACATTCAGTCTGGATCATCCTCACTGAAGGATGTACACTCAAATCAGGAGATGCTATCAATAACTTCCCAGATCAGAGTCTGTGGACAAAGCCATACAATCAACTGTCACTCTACAATTAACTGTCACTCACACTGACACACTTAATCTGCATTAGGAACCTTCAGGTGTGAGAACTGCCACATGAACTTGCCCTGCCTATACTTTACTAATTATCCTTCCCTCAAAATAAACTTTAAAAGGTTACCAATTAAGTACAAATTAGTCATTGTCAAGGCTGCAATTTTCATAAAATGCAAAGACTGAAGACATGTAATTTACAAGACTAATGTGTAAATGAAAACATTGTAAGCATTGTTTTAAGTTGTGCCTTGGACAAGGCTAGCACCCAAGTCTCCCACAGGAAGCAATTCCCAATTCTAAAGCTCTTCTGGCATCAGGATATATCTTTGTGCTTAAATAAACGATAAAGCACAGAAACACTACAACTCAAACTCCTTGCCTGTTAAGTCGTGGCATCTTGTGCTTACGCTAACCATAACAAAACATGCTCAGCCTAGGGCAAAGGCCTTGACATGCTGTGTCTTGCTTGCTGGGGCAGTAAAAGATTTAAGGACACATTATTTGCTGTTTGCAGGAAGGAAAAAAAGCACTAGAGTTTTATCTGGGAAACGTACAGAAAAGCTTTTCAAAATAAAGTTTCCATAGTCTACTGAAGAATGTCCACCTATGATTAAAATAATTCTCCCCTTGTGCTCCTGCAGCATCTGAACTACTACCTTAGATTTGTCAGTGTGTATACTCCAGCCTTTAATGCTTTTCAGCAAACTAACCTACTGTGAATTAATTTTTAAGCTTTATCAGCCTTATATCACTTACTATAAAGCATACAATATCAGTGGACGTTTTTGTTACGCTTATCACAAAAGGGAACGAATTTATACGTTAAACGCACTTCTCACAAGATCACCCACCAGTACTTTAGCTTAAAGAACACATAGTACTTGCCGTTCTCAAAGACAGCTGATGCTCGTTTTCTTCATCATCTACTTTGAACTTGTACTCCTTATCTGCTTTAAGCTCGCAACCTGCGAAGAAACCACCGAGCGATGAGCACGGTGCGATATGAGTACGGTGTGATATGAGCACGGTGTGCTATTCACGGGCAGGTACCCGCCGCCCATTACCCCGCATCCCGCCGCTCCAAGGCTCCCCCTCTCCACGGACCGCCCCCCCCACCCCCACCACGTGCGGCGGCGAAGGCCGCGGCCTGGCGCCGAGCACCGCCCCGACCCCGGGAGCGCCCCGCGGCAGCCCCGATCCCCCCCGGGGCAGAGCAGCGCAGAGCCTTGCCCCCCCCCCCATGTGCTCCCCACGCGCGGCCGGGCCGGGCGCGGAACAAAGCCGCCACGTGCCCGCCACGTGGGGTGCGCGCGGCGGTGGCGAGCGCGCGCGAGTGGCGGGAACAGCGCCACGCGCTCCCTCCCTCCCCTCACTTCCCCCCCCCCTCCTCTCCCAGCTCTCCCCTCCCTCACTCTCCCCCCCCACACTGAGGCGCCCCCAGGCCGCGGCCTGCAGCAGGCCCCGCGCGGCCCGGACGAGCGGAGGAGCCCGGCGGCGGAGGGCCGGATCCCGGCGGGCAGCAGTTACCGAAGAGAAAAGTCTGGGGGCGCAGCGGGCCCATGCTCTCCATGTCCATGGCGCTGTCCTCCATCTTGTCGGCCTACAGGCGGGGGGAGCGGAGCTGAGCGATGCGTGCAGCGCGGCGGGCAGACGCGCACTAAAGGAAGCCGCGCGCCCGCCCCCCTCCCAGATATAGCTCGCGAGATCTCGCGAGAGCCGCGCCGCAGCCACGCCCCCGCCGGGCGATACCGCGCGTGCGCACTCTCGATCCCCGGCCTAACGGTGTTGGGGGGGGGGTCGCGAGCGTGGCCGTGGGGCGGCCTCAAAATGGAGGAGGCGCTGAGGGGGCTCGGCGGTCATCGAACAGGGGCTGATCCGGACGGTGGGGAGGCTTCGGCGCTGCAAACTAGATGGTTTAAAGCTAATAAAGATAAATACACCTTACCTGAGCACCCCCCTCTCAAACTCTGAACATACAGCCTCAGAGCACAAGCCCCTCCATTAATTTGAAATGTGTAATTCACATCCATAATATCTGTATTCACATTCATAGAGTAGGAAATTTAATTCTATTACCAAAATGAGACAAACAAGTGACACAGTGGCAAACTGAGTCTAACCCACCAAAATGCACCATTCACCTTGCTCCCCCACAGAGCTCACCCCCTCTTTCAAAAAGAGTAAATGCAGTTTTACAATATGTTTAGCTTATTTTCTAGAGTGAAGTCTCATATTTTAGTGCAAAACTCAATTAGTTTTCCAAAGATGAGGTTCCTTGAGCCCTGGGTTTACCAGGATACATCCCCCTACAATCCTGTTAACATTAAAGCAGATTGTCTGCTGAGGTTTTGTCAGGTGGATTGCCACAGGCTGACTCAAATACAATAATAGTAAAATTGACTTGTGTGTGAAAACAAGGTAGAGGAATAAATAGTGTGGCTTGCTATGTGAGTGAGGGTGGGGGACTTGCACCCTTGTACAGACATAACACCTTGATGGATGTCACGTCAAAAAAGAGGAGTTTTGCACTTCTTCATTTTGAACCTGGTCTCAGCTCCTGTGGAAGCTCTGTAAGCACTGTGTGCTGCGCACCAGCTCTGTTACTCCAGTGGACACATATGGGGGCACTGCGGGTTAGGGACCACAATCAGCTCTCTGGAAAATACGTTCATGTCAGGAAAAAAAGTAACTGCATCGGGGCAAAGACATTAAGCCAGATGCTGGGCTTGTGCTGGGAACATTGAGGGGCATGGAGACTTGTGCTGTTACAGTGGGTACGGGGCACTGCATTTTGCTTCAGCCCATATTCTGTACTTCCCTTCACACATTCTTTGTTAGAAGCAGTATTTTCCCACCTGCTGTGCCTTTGTTTCCTAACACTGCTCATTCATACCCTACAGTCACATTTTCTATGCAGAACAGTTTTTGCCTCTGGATGTGACAAACCATGAATGCCCATAAGGAAACTGGAGGTCACAATTAAGAGAACATAAGGGATCCTGAGTATGTAATAGCTCATTCTGTGAACCTGGAAATGCAGAACTACCTAAAATACCACAAATCTGGTACAAATAAAAATTAACTAGTAGGTCTGCATGTAAGAAGATCTGCATCTGTTTTCCATTATAATGCTAAATCTAAGAGCTTGATAAAAGACATTAACTTCAAGAGAAAAAGAATAAAGATGGGTGTTTCAAAGCATATGCTTTGCTCCAAGTAAATGTAAGACAAGAGTAGTGTCTAACCTTATCATTTCATTAATTGTCCATTGGCAGATAGATGCCAAACAAAAACTGAGAGGAGTGTGTAGTTTCTTTAAACTGGTAACAAAGCCTGATTGCTCTGGAAGGACCAGAAGTTGTCAGGAGATGGAGGAAGTTTTCAAGGACAGTACAGGCTTTTCTACGTCTCCTAAGCTCCTGCCCCGGTGCTAGACCACAGTAGTCTTCTTCGTGATTTTGCAGACAGAACTGCCACACCAAAGATGCCGTGGTGCCACTCCTTTTCCTCTGAGTAACAATTTTTCGGGTAAAGCTTCGATTATCAGCAACCTGAGATTAAAGCCAGGAAGTGAACTCAGAACAAAGAGAACTTCTAGCCCTCATAACTGTGCAGAAAAACTTCAATCTTAGGAGACTCAAGTATCAGAGAGGAAACAAGCAGCCTGCGACCAGCTGAGCTGAGGAAGGCTGGCTTCCTTCGAGTGGGTGTCCATAGCTTGTGTCTGACAAGGTGGCAGCTCCCCCACAAACTTCCTTCATCATCAGAGTACTGAAAATTATTCTGTGTGGTTCCTCTGGTGTGTAAGGATGAGTTCACATTTTTTGGGTGGGCAGGAACCAGGGGAGGCAGGGAAAAAAAGTCTCCTGTCCTCCCCAGCCAGTCTTACACACATGTAACAGTACTTTGAGCCCTCTGCTAAGCATGTCTGAAATTCATCTGCAGTCACTTCTTGGTGTAAGGGCAGAGTGATCACACAAGCAGCATGAACATCCTTTCCAATTTACTGCACTCAAAATCTCCCTAGGACACCAGAGAAGTGTTTCATTTTCTAACTTCTGGCTTTGTTCATTTCTCATGATCTTTAAGAAGCAATTCCTTTGAAGGGTGACCTTTAAAATGTAGGTAAAGAGTGGCAGCTTGGCAGTGCAGGACAGGGAAGATGGGCACAGGGATCTGTGAAGCAGCAGAGGAAGGAAAACCCATTGAGTATGGTGGCCAGCGTCACTGGCAGAACAAAGGCATCGCTAATTGATCAGGCATTTCAGCCAAGGGGAGCTGTACAGATACAGATAAGACATTTGTTTGATTTGGCTCAAAAATAGGAACTAGTATCAAAATCTAAAATGAAGTTTTGGCACAACCCTAATGACAAGCAGACTGGAGTGGGAAGGGGAATTCTACGTGGTCATAGTGAAAGAGGCTGCAGCTGTTTGCACGAACACTTACCTGATGTAAAGCCAATGCGAGTACCTGGGTGCTTGTCAAAACCACTCCACAACTTGCTCCATGCAGCACTCAGCAGCTCACAACACAGGCTGTGCTTGCAGAAGTCCACCCAGTCCTGCCGAAGGGAAGCGGTGCAGCCACAGCATGTTCCTCTTCGTACAGAGTCGCTTTTAATTCAATTACAGTCTTCCATTACCGAGGAAATAAATGTGGGAGGAAACAAAGGACAGACACAGAGAAGCAAAACACGGGTAGCAAGTAGGAGATATATGCTTACTGCATCTCGTTTGGCTCCACCGGGCTTTAGAAGGGCTGTCATATATCATGACATTTATTATTTCTGCCATGTACTAGGATGAGAAGTCCATTACAATATCGATCATTTTACTCTGCTCAACTCTACGCCATCTAATACTCACATAGCTGAAAAAGCTTACAAGTGATTTAGAAATAGCTGCACAGGGAGAACTGAGGAAGAAATCGGAGTCAACATGGTTTCCCTTAATGGAATTCTCTTTTTAGTAAGCTTTTACAAAACTTAGGAAAATGCATTTTAAACATTGTTAAAGCCATAGCACGGTTGCATTCAAGCAATCAGAAGCTACAGACATGATAAAGGTTTTCTATGCAATCTTAATTTACACTCTGCCATGATGATACAACCTTCAGCTCCCTTGCTGACACATAACCCTCCACAGAGCTCCTCCTCCTTTCACCGGTCAATAATTCCTAGCCCAGAGAACTCCAAAGGAAATTCTTAAAAGGCATCAAAACACTTACCCCTCCTTGACATCAAAAGGTTTGGCTTTCAAACCTGAAAATCCCTGTGGTTCCAGTGAACCCGGAGTAACTGCAGTAATCAGACCGGGTGGCACAGGGGGAGCGCAAGCAATACCTGGCAGCAGGACATGTTCCAGCACTGCAGCAGCAGTGAGGACAGAGCTGTCCTGTAGCTGCAGATCATCTCGGTGCCTCTCAGCCTTACCTGGCTGTCTTCCTTCTTACCTGCAGTCTTCATTTTACCTCTGAGCCTGCCGTGGGTGGCACCAGAAGTTTTCTTCATCCTCCTTCTTTAATGTACTGTCTGCCGCCCCAGCCCCAGCTTCTCCGGTATCTCATTATTTATGCAGAGCAGCCTGAAGGTTTGCGTCAGAAGATCCTTCAGCTCTGGAGAATGCTGCACTCTGGGACTGAAGCCAAGAGCGGCTGGTGACCAGGTCAGCTTGCTAATGACGGGGTGTGCTGGTGTTGCTCCATCTCTTCTGTGTTCTTACAGAAGCTTTCAAGGGATCCTTCTTACGTAGGGCCCTATTCCAGAGATTCACCCCTATGAGGGAGGAATGACAGACAAGCCAGGATGTCCACGAGGAAGGCTCTCAGGTGGCACAAACTCGCACAGACAGATTACACTGGGTGCTAGCATCACAACAGTAGAACATGAGCTAGGCTGAGCTTCCTCCTTATTTATTTCTTTATTAAGTACTCTAAAAGCTGTCACAACAGATGCAGGGTCTAAATATTTGGTATGAATGACCAAGCCTTGAGTATGGGATGATTAGCTCTAATTTAAAAATAACACATCCAGCACCTAAATTAAGGTCCTTTTAAATAAAAAGACATAAAAACTGTACAGTTCTTCTTTTTGTGTGTACAGCTTAGGCTCAGATATGGCTCTACTCATGCCCAAATGGATGGCATGGCCCTAGGTTTCAGCTGGTAGTTTGTCATACTGAAGAGTAAAAGTTGGATTCTTGGGGTGACTTGGGCCATACCAGCAATATAGAGACCTTCATACGTTCTGGGATCAGGGCTCTGAGTGACACAGGAGCTAGATAGTGGAGTACCTGGGTTAGCGGGGCCACGCTTTGGGGAAGGGTGTTAAAAATCTGCTTTTTCCATTGAGTTATATGGCCTGATGCAGGGATGAGCAGCAAGAGCTGTCTTTGGTCGCCTGCCTTCTTGCTGGGTATGAGTAAAAGCCACACCTCGAAAGGGAACAACAGAGAAAAGCTGTGTACGGGATACAGTTCAAAAGGACATGGTGCCCTGAACTTTTTCACCAGCTCTTACCAATATTCAGGCCCATCCTTACCAAATAAGACTCTCTGGTCCTGAAACAGAGACACACTGATATTCTATCAACTATTCACATAAACTGAATTCTAACAACTTTGTACATTGTGCACATCTGCCTGCTTTGCAGCAGCATTTCAGACCCAGGTTGCCACCAGCACTCCCAGCTGCTGTTTCCTGCCCAGGAACCATGACTCCGGGGCATGCCTTATGCATGGCTTCTCCACCTGCACTGTCTTTGGGAATTTTTGCCTGGAAAACATTGCCCTTAAAACTTTACGCACTTTGACACTTTCTGTGCCCTGCTAGTCCCAAGGGTGAGACCACCTCCTAGCAGGATATCATTCGCTGCCCTGCACCACTGCTATACCTGCTGCCAGCTCACAACAACCTTCTGCTTGTTAAACCCAACGAACCTGATCCCGCAATGATGTTCTGCATCAGTGCATGAGCTCTCCTGGCTGTCTACAGGCAACCGTGGCTCAGTCACAACCAAAGGCATGGAGACGGGAGATAATACGTGGTACTCCACATAAAGTAGCCTGTTCTGGTGGTCACTTTTCACATGTATTTGTTCTGCGGTCCAGGCTTTAAAATATCCTCCCCCATGCGCTGTTCCTGCAGGCTCTGGAAGGGCAGAGCTAAGGCTGTGAGGTGGGACCACAGCAGACACTCGTCCAATTTCTGAACTTCCCACATTTGATGTAGTTCATTTCTATGGCTTCAGTGTCAGAGCACGAAGGGCAAGTTCATGTGGTGTTTGGGAAGCAGGTGAGATGCTGTCAGTCAGACATAATTTTGGGCAGGTGCTCTGGGTGCAATCTTCAGGAGATGCCATCCTCTGAGCTGTCTGTTCTCATTTCAAGATCAACAGCACCATCTAGTGACCCCAGACCAGCTCCTGATACCTGTCTGCTTCCTCTCCCACATTTCATCTGTTCCTCCAGGTCTCCCAGAAGGGTGTTTGTCTCTTCCTACCCGCAGCATTACAGCTAGAGGTTATTCAGCTGAAGGTCTTGCATGGTGCAGGCTGAGAGCACTCAGCCACAGCCCCCTGAGCAGGAATGAGATGATCCAAATTAACTTGCAGACCAACAAACATCTCTGTGTCATGTACCAGACCCCATCTGGCTCAGTGCAAGCCTTTTTTGCCTTCCTGGGCACAAGTCACAGCTTCTACATTCAAAATAAATCTCTTCAGGGAAATAAATAATCCATCCTTATTCATCCGTTGGTTCTCTGCTGTGCTTGACCTTGCCACATGTTGTTTAAGCCATGTAAAGCAAGGACCTCAAACACACCGATCAAAGGTCATGGTTTGTCCCCAAGTTCACTGTGCGTGTGTACCTGATAATACAGATGTCAAAAGAATCAAAAGCATGGGCAGCTTTATTTCTACTCTCAGCTTACAGCAACAGGCAGCTCCCCATGTCCAGCATGCAATGAGCCCTTCTGCTCCTCTCCCTATCAGCCCCACCGCTACCCACCCCCCCCAAAAAAAGAAACCCACGGAAAACTTCCAGGATCTGCACACAAACATGGAGAGGCCCCCGTTTCCTTACCATCCCAGCCCCTGCACCACTGCAAGAAACAGGAGATACCATTAAGTCACTGTGTGAGTGCAGGGTACAGCCACATCTTGACTTCTACAGGGAGCAGGTGTCCTGTCAAGAGAAAAAAAGACAAAAGAAAGGACTATTCAACGACAAGAAGCACGGAGACTGAGAAACAACTGTCTGCTGTCTCACCTAACAGAAGAGACAGAAGGGCATAAAACGAAACACGTAGGTGGCAGATTAAAAATAAATAAATAAATAAGGAGGCAGATCTTCACCTAACATGTAGCAGGGCAGAGGAAGTCACTGCCACAGGATGTTGAAGACATGGGAATTTAACATACGTTTGGAGAATGTATGGGAACTGTATGTATACTCATGGGAAAAGAAAACTCATTTGAGGGAGAGTAGACAACAGACTGGATCAAAAAGCCCTTGAACTGCTTGGGAAGATATCCTGGGGAAAATATGACCCCTTTGACTCACATTCGCCTTCAGCCCAATATGCACCACCATGCTGGTTAAAAGACTCAGGTCCAGACTCGAGTTCAGTTCTGAGGCTGACCATGCTCTGCTCAGTGGGTTCCAGGGCGAGCAGCAGAGGCTTAGGATATTTGGGCTGGCCGTGTCCCTCCAGGCGCAGCCATCTGACGCTCCCACACGTGGAAGCCTGTTCGCTTTTCTCCTTCCTTTATGGCAGAGACTCCTACACGCTTGTATGATCACTGAAATGGGAAACCTGCCTCAAAAGAATCTGTCGTTATTGCTGCTGGTGGGAATTTGCGGCAGATAGGTCAAGACGGAAAGGTGGCAAAATATTCACATGGTCATCTTGATGCTCACCTCACGGCTCCCTCACAGAGGGGAAAACTACTTCCCAGAGCAGACACATACAGCGGCAGAGTTACCCAAGTCCCTTGCCACAAAGGGAAATGGCGTGGCCCTCCCATTTAGTTCTCTGCACTTCCCATACCAGTTGGATACTCCAGTCAAGAACGGTGCAAGCTCGTGTGATCCAGGCTTTTAAAAAGCTGACGAGGGTTTGTCAGTGGTGGGAGTCCCACGGGATGTTAGTTCTCAAAAGAATGGAGAACTTCCTTTCCAAGAAAGAGGATTTCCACCTTGCTCAGGAAATAAATAAATAAAAGAGATGATTATTTTTCAGTACTTCTACCAATCTCTTCCAGAATTTGAAAGCCAGAGCACAGATAACAACCCCAAAGCAAGAGCTCCCCTCTGTCTTGTATAGCACTTTTCAGGCCTGGCTCTCTGCTTGCACATTCCTAGCGAGTTGCTGCTGACCTCTTTGCCATCTCTGCTTTGTTTTGTTAACTACAAATGTGACCTGACACAACCAGCCGTACTGCACACATCTGAGCAGCTTCCTGCGGCTGCCAGGTAGGTCCCGTCCATTTCATTCACTTTTGTTGTGGCGCCTTTTAGCACTTAATTACCAAGCAGCACTCCTCAGTCACTTTACTGATCATCTGCCATTTCTGTCACCTCAGCAAGAGCCCAGAATCTCTCCAGCTTCTTTACCAGCGGGGTTTTGAGGTGGGAAGGTCTGTCCCAGGTACATCGTTAGTAGCTAGCTGTTGACAGATCAATTAGCCCTTGGCACTCCTGACGTTAGCATCGCCCGCGTGCTGCCCGCTTGCGGGATGGTTTGTCACTCGCCCATTCCTGCCTAGCAGACACGCCTGGCATGGGGCAGGGACACCTCCCGTGTGCTCAGGCACTGCTCAGAGCAAGCAGCACGTGGCAGTGCTGGAGCTGAGCAGGAGACCAGGTGGATGAGCTCTGCAGGGGCCACGAGGTCCACAGTGGCATCCCTCTGTCACGGTCATCGTGGCGTCCACCAGCAGGCTGCATCAGCTCCAATCTAAAGGGAAGCAACCACAGCCTACGCTCTACGTTAGCTGCAGGGGAGCACACGGCCAGCTGAGGGGTGATGTGACTCAGTTGTCACCCACCGCCAGCATCTGAGGTCCCTGCAGAGCCACAGGATCTCTGCTGCTCCTCCCCATAGCGCTGAGGGTGCCTAGCCTCTGCTTCACAGAGGCTCCACAGTTCTCGTTTCATAAGATGCCACATCACGGTAGGCTTATGTTTCCAAAACTAACGGATCTTAAAATAAAAAATAAAAAAATGTCACTGCATGCAGTGACAAAGGGGGTCACGTTCTCAGCTGATATAAGTGTCCTCAGTGTCACACCCTCATCCTCCAGGTATGTCACATCCACTAAGTCGATGCAGACAGAGCAAGGACTATTTTGTCTCACTTTTTTCTTGTTACTACACGCGAAAGCACAGATGAATTCTGCCACCACATTTGCACGGCGAGGCTCATGGCATCACGCCGAGGTCCCACCACCAAGACCACTGCCCCACTAAGGACCTGTGCTCCAGTTATTGATCTCGTCAGTGACAACACGCGTGCATTTTTGTTGCAGTTTGGGGCCATCGGATGGGCAGGACCTCAGCTAACTGATGGGAAGTCTTGGGGTACTCAAGGTAAGGCCATGGCAGTGCAGTCACCAGGTCAGGACTTGCACTTGGATTTGGAGCCCCCTCGGTGGACCAGGGGTGGATACACGCCAGCTGACACAGGAGTGGGTTTGTCTGCGGGGTGAGCGAGCCCGATGCACTGGAGGTGCCTGTGCACCAGAGGGCACTGTGAAATTACATATGCCGAAAGGAAAATTTATCGTACCGGGGCTGGGAAAAGACCTCGGCTGGCAGGAGGAGGGAGTGGGGTCTGAAGCTGTAAACAAGGAGTTTGAACCTTCACGCCACCACGTAAGGATCACTATGAAATATTAAAACTTGTAAATAAGAGACTATACTGAGAAACAGATTATTTTGCCCCCCCCTCTTTTTTTTTTTTTTTTTTTTTTTTTTTTTTAAGTCTTAAAACCAGCCTCAGTCCTTGCAGTGTTTAAGTTTGGGCTTGATTTACCTTTCCTTTATGAAGGTGTAACTTAAGAGCAGCTTTGCAGGGGTCAAAACCATTTAATCAGCATGAAATCCGACTTCAGCGTATCCTGAACTGCTGCGGAGTCTTCCTACCCGTCCCTGCAAACCCCGAACTTCACAGTGCCATCGATTTCCTGGAAAGATGTGGAAACACAGGCACGCGAACCTCACAGGGGATTCCTTCGGGTGAAAGCCCCGTGGCCTCCAAGCAGCCCTGAACAACCAAATCCCAAAAGTGCAGGGGCTGCGACACCCGGACCCCGGCTGGCAACGTCGCCGCTAGACGGCACGAGCAGCTCTGCACAGGAGCAGATCAGCCCTGGAAAGCCCGAAACGCTCCCCAGGGACACATCACATCGCCACTCTTGGCTCTGTGGACAGATTTCTCCTCTATCACTGCGAGCGCAGCATCCTTCACCAGCGCTGGCCTGCTTGCTGGTGATCTCCTGCTGGCACCCCAACAACCCAGCCAAGCCAGCACCCCGACCCCAAGGGAGGCGGGCTGCAGGAGCACGCAGAACAGCCCGCTGCAGCTGGTCGAGTCCACGGGGAGCCCGAGGAGGGGACCCGGGAGGTGCAGGCACCTCTGCAAGTCAGTCCGAGGATCCCAGCTCAATAACTGAGAGCCAGATAATAGCATTTGAACACTATCTTCTCCAATTCAATTGTATTGATTTATTGCCTGTCCAATGAAGCTGTGGAGTGTACAAAATGGTTAATCTTATATTTTTTTTTTCCTGCTGTCTTCTCAGAGGAGTGAAGCTGTAAACACTAATCCATGCAAGTGGCGGGGGGGGGGGTGGGGATATCTGACTTTCAAGGCAGATGCTACAGCTTGTGTGCAAAGCTCATCCCATCTCAGCATGGGGCAGGGGAAGGACACAAGCCCTTCCCTCCCACTGACAAGCTGCTCCATGAGCGCCTGGGGCTTGCTTACAAACCCCACGGGCATCGCCATACTGCCTCAAGCTCCGGGAGCAGGCAGGGCAGGAGATGGGACAAGGCCAGACCCTGCCACGCTCGAGGTTTGCAGGGCATTTTGCAGGACACTGTGGGGTGCAGCAGCAGCAGAAACATCCCGTGCTGCCCTGCCAACCCCAAAGCCAGCTGCAGGGACGCTGGGCTCCATCACACCGTCCGTACACGGGGCCAGCACAACTTGCACAACTCACCAAGTTGTTTCAAAGCCCTACAAGCAATATTTCATGCTCACCATCAGGCCACCAGGCAGGAAACGTTGGCTGTTTGAAGCACACCGCTTCAAGGTGGGCGGCCACGACGTCCAGATGGGGCAAGAGGGTGCCGGGTCCTGAGCTGGCCAGCTCGGAGAGAAGGAAACAGATTTACTTAAAAGAAACAAAAACAACAACAACAACAAAAAAGTATTTTCTTTCAAAATGTACATTTGCAATTAAAGGCTAAGTATGCAGTATATTTTATTAATGATGTGGGATAGCAAGGCATTTTAAAGGTCTCTTTTGTTTTGATGATTTTTTGGAGGAGGGGAAGGAATTGAAATGGAAAGCTTAACACTTATAATTTCAAAAATTTGGCTTATATTTTAGGTTCTGGTAACATGCAATTACAGGCACTTAGAAAGAATTCCCTTTTTTATACTATGCCCTAGAGCATAAAATTAAGAGGCCAATTCAGGCTTTGTACTGCTTTCAGAGGCAGTTTGCTTCAGCATAGATCAACATGGAGACTGACTGTCGCCTTTCTATTGAATTAGGTCTATATTTTTGACAAGTATGGCAGCAGTATCATCACTTTAATCACCAACAATCCATTGTGTCTCTTTATGCTAATAAATAAAACATTCTGCGTTAAATATTTCCCAGTAAGCACTTGAAGACCTGCAATCACCACTCCTTCTATATGTTCCCAAGTAAAATAATACAATGGTAATAAAATCAAATGATGTCTAGGAGTTTTATAGACAACTAATAGCAGTTATTGCAAAGTGCACATCAGATACCAATTGAAGGTTACATTTCTCTTTAATATAATATAGCATGCATATTTCACTAACTGTCTCTGTATATCAAGTGAATTAAACAATGTGATGATATAGGTCAAAAACCGAGTTCTTTAGGAGAGGCCTCCAGGCTGAAGGGCTTTGCTGGAGATGTGTGTTAAGAGCAGGAGCCCGTGGAGCACCAGATGCAAAAAAATGGATAATCATCTGAAGTTACTTAGAAATTCCAAGGAAGCCCCTGGCCCTTCCCAGACAGGCTCCCCCCTCTTTGTGGGGAGCTGCTGGTGGTGAGGGTCTCGCACACCCTCCCAGAAGAGGCTGGGAGAGACCCCAGCCCATCACTCTGGCCTCGGTTCGGGAGGAGCATGCTGGTCTAGGACCAGAACATAGTCGGAAAGCAGGGATTTTGGTCCTGGGAGAAATGCAAGCATCAGAGCCCAGGAGTCACCCTAAAGAAATCCTCGCTAGGCTTCAGCCCAGCTTGCCGGGGGATTTTTCCCATCCCCGTTACTAATATACCTAATATATTCTGGGGCCCCGCCTCAGTCAACACGAATTGTAAACCATCTCTCTAATCCCCTCAACAATACCCTTCCCCAAACCTTTTTTCTAGCTTAATTAGATATTCTATCCCTTTGGTTTAAAATAGTATTTAATTTCACTTAATGATTTCAACAAAAAATATTAGGATTCCCCAAACAGACATGTTCCTTCTGAATTCTCTCATTCTTTTTTCAAGGGCTTCAGTTTCATCTTTTTGTTGCTTTGTCAAAACACAGCTAATTGACTGTCCTAAAAGTACAATTTTAGTAATTTCTCTCAATGAAGCATCGCCGCCTCCTCTATTAGCACTACCTAATTGGACTTTGAATCCCCAGCCGGTGACTTCACCCATGCTACGGGCCCGAATCGCTGCAACAGTAAATATCAGCACTCCAGTTAAATGTAGGTTGGCTCACATTCCCCCAAAATTGGCTTTCTGCTCCTCGGAGTACAATCCGATGTAATATTACATTAACCGTGGTTTTCGTTTTTTCGTTTTTTTTTTTTTTCTTTTTTTTTTTTCGAGGGGAATTGGAGGAACTGAGGGGGAGCCGAAGCTCAGCTCTGCATTTCAGCTCCCCGGCGCCGGCGGGGCGGGCACGCTGTGGAGGCTGGCGGGAGCCTCTGCGGCCTCCCCAGCCTCGCAGCCTCCTCTCAAGGCCAGTTTGCAGCAGCACCGGCCGCAGGGAACACACCAGGTTGGGGGACATCAGCATTGACCCCTGCCTGGCCCACAGGACCGGCCCGATGGGCACCCAACCCAGCCCATCCATCACCCAGGGACAGGTCCCAGCCCACTCACCACTCCCCATCCCCTCTCCTCCGCCTCCCAAAAGTACAGCACGTGGCTTTCAGCCACCGAAGACCTCGGCACACACGGTGTCAGCCTTCCCGGCCGTGCCACGCCGCAGCAAATGGCCCACGGCGTTATCTGCAGCGGCTCTAATTATCCTCCAGCATCTGCTATCAAAATGCGAGCGTCAGGCCAGGCTACGAGTAGAAAGCAGAACCAGAACTCCTCCTTGATGCCCGTAATAGGCACCAAAGGCGTGTAACTCTGCCTAATTGCTAATTGTTAGGAGTAGTGCATTGCTGCCAGAGATGTCCGGAGCTGCCCCTTTGCTGCTCCCCTCCCCATGGGATTTGGGAAGGCACGGTTCCCGCTGCCACCCGTGCCACCTCCTTCCCAGGGGACCCCCCAGAGCTGCCCCACATCCCAACCCCTTCCTTGTGCCAAAATGGCAAAGGGAAATGGAGCAGCAAGTGTAAACGCAAGCTCAGAGCAGGACAGAGCGCTCGCCACGCTCCATCTTTCAGCTCTCGCAGCGAAATCCTCTGGGGCCCGATGAAGGCACTTAACCCCTTGCCCCTCCTCCTGTCTGCAGCAGGGGACGTCAGTGCTGCCGACAGCATGGGGGGCACGGGTGGGCTCGGCGAGGGCTGGCAGGGCTGGGGCTGCACCTGCAGCAGCACGCCGTGAGATGCCCTAAGCATTACGCAGCGTTCAGAGAGAGCGCTCCCAAATGCTTTTTTCCCTTTCCTTCGCCCTCGGAAGGGGTCAGCCACAATCCAGGTTTGTGTTTCGGGATGACACCTCCACCACCCACACTGCTGCGGGCGCGATGCCCTTGCAAGGCTCACGAAGCAAACTCCTTTTTGCTCCATCCTTGCACAAACCGCTTGCAAAGTCGCAGCCAGCGAGCCCAGCTCCTCCAAGGCGACTCACCGCTCTGCTTCTCAGCCTCGCTCTGAGCTCGCTGTGGCCAGGCAGGAATTTTTGGGGCTACCCCGGGTTTCCTTTCATGGTCAAGCGTGGAGGCCGCCGCTTAAAAGCTGTTGCTCTCATCTCCTCTCTTATTGCCGGCAAGCGCTCCGGCGATAAATGTTTTCTTGTAAACATGCCATAGATGGAGGTAGGAGCCAACGAGATGGAGATGCCAGAAGCTTTCTGTCTTCGTGATTTAGTTTCTTATTAGAACATGCTACTGGGAAAGAAAAGATATCATTGATAAGACTGACATTAGAGTCAGCCAGTAAAATTAAAACCTTAAGGACCAGCCTGGCCCTTTTCTTGTCAGCAAGGAATACAGACTCCCTGCCAAACTAACACTTTAAGGTACTCATAAATGTTAGGGACAAAACTTAAAAAAAAATAAAAAAAATAAAATAAAATAAAACCAAGAGCAGGATTTTAGCTGCCTCCAGCTTGGGTGGAGCAGCGTGAGATGCTCTCAGGGGTCTGGCACTTGCCCCAGCCCCAGGAGGTGCCAGCAGCTTTGGACTCGGGTAAGAAGAGCCTGGTGCCGGTGCTTCCTTCCAACAATGTTAGTCCAGATGATGCTGGGGAAAGCAAGCCTCGGAGCGCCACCAAGAGCTCGTGGCAGCATCCAAACCTTGCAAGCACACGTGCACCAGGCGCTGATGGATTCACGCAGCGCAGCTGCCAGCTCCTCCCAAAGGCTGCAGGCTCATAGAGCTACAGGAGGAGGAACAACGGGCTGCTGCTCACATAGGACTTAAATAAGCCCCGCTCTTTGTGCTTGAAGATTTTAGGGATGCGTTTATCGTGAAAATAAGCCCTTAGAATAATCTTGCAATAAGCACTGCTGTAGGTGCTGCACCACGAGGGTGAGGGCGGTGCTGGATTTCTGCAGGATCAGCCTCGTGGCCACTCACGGGGCTTTGAAGCAGCAGCAGCAGCCAGCCGGGCTTACAAAGGGCTTCCTTAATAAATTCTGATTAATAGTGAATGAGTTCCTCCTGTCCCAGCCCCTTTCACGGCTTTCCCAACAGCAGCAGCCCAAGCTTGCCTGCACACGTGCACCACACGAGCTTTGCACAAATGTTGCGTGTCATTAACAAAACACAAACCAGCGGGCATATCTTAACGGGAAAAGTTAAATCTCTTTATGCAGTTAAATAAAGATACCTTGTCCAGTCATTAAGAAGTGATTAGCTTATCTAAGAAATAACAGCGCTAGCCCTGTCAGACTGGCACACAAACACTAAAAAGAGCAGGGATCAGATATCACATTAGGCTAATTATAAAGAGAAGAAAAGACAAGCAGAAGCATAAAATAGCCATGTGCACAGCATTTTGCTGGATTTTTTCTTTGCGTGGAAAAGCCTAAGTGCATTCTGCAAAAGAGAAATTTAAGTATTAAAAAATTCCTCCTCTGGCGTTATTGATTTAGCACCGCCTGCACCAAGGCGGTGTGGACACACGCAGGCTCCCACACCATGCAAAGCCAAAACCCGGCGAGGACCGAGGAGTGCCTAGAACCTGCTGGAAATTCTCAGACCCGTGCAGCAGTGCTGGGGCTGCCGGAGCGAGGCAGCGATGCCCCAAGCGCTTGCTGACTTGTAGAGCCAGTCACAGGGACTGCTGGAAGCCCTCGCTGTGAGCCAACCTCTGCTGCAGACCTCGGAGACCCTGGTAGCCTTGCAGGGACACCATCGGGTCCCAAACTACCACCCAGGAACGCTGTTGGGGCAAGGAAATTCGCCACCAGCAGCCACCAAGCCTGAAACCTGCACAAATTTTGGCACTCAAGAGACCTTGGAGGCAGGCACAGGGCTGCCCAGAGCCCTCTCATCCATCAGGACATCACCCACGAGAAAGCCACCCAACACACCCCAAGTTTTGCTGAAGCCAGCAGAGGACAGGACCCCTGCCTGAATGACTGCTCCAGCCAGAAATACCTGCTCCCTGCTGGGGGAGGAGGGAGGTGGTTTTCCATTTTTAACACTTGTATCCTTTTTAAAGCTTTTATTTGCCAAAACCTAATATGAATAATGATGGCAGGTCCTATTTTCCTTGAGGTAATACCAATTTTAATGCATTGTTTTTTGTTTGTTGTTTGTTGTTTTTTTTTACATAACTGTAGTATTATTGAGGAGCAAGTAGTAAATGATAGATACTTTAATGTAATATGAGTCAATATGTATTTATATGTGCTTTATGACTTAATCAATATAGCTACATTAGCAAGAATAAATATGGTGTTTCCTTTTCTGGCCTTGGAAGGAACAAATAAGGAAAGTCACATCGCGAAGTTTAGGGATGAATAAAATCTCAGATAATTTCGCAGGCAATTCAGGAAATCTCTGACATTCATTTGTTCTCCAGCACGGAGCGAGTACATCCCTGGGCAGCGTTGCCAGGAGGCTCAGCTTGTGCCCCTGCTTCAAGCTGCTCCCAACACATCCCTAAGAGGAACTTAGAAAAGGAGACAGGCCCCAGCACAGAGCCTACGTCCACTTTTGGCTCTACCACTGAAGAAGACGAGGAGCCCACAGCTCACATCACCCCCAAGCTCCTGCTGCACCCTGCCAGCTCCCTAACAGGAGGGGATGGGGCAGTGCTCCTGATGTGATGCATCGGACTCCATCCGCTGCTGCCAAAACTAGTCATGGAACATCCATTGTTATCACGGACAGAAGCTTTTCCATCAATTACTTGTTCCATGCAGAAGACACCCTCTGCATAAACGTTAAAGTGGAAAGCAGCAAACGCTTGCCTGTTGCCCTCTCAATAACAGGAACAGACCTTACAGGAGGGGCACTGACCCAGCCAGCACACGAGAGAAGCCTGCCCCACCAGCAAGAGGTTCATCCTGCATGTCCTACATGTTCTCCCCACAGCAGCCAGCCTTTGGCTGGAGCGAACCCACTGGGGGAAGCCCGTCCCCAGCTCCTCTCTGCCCCTGAGTCGGAGTTATGCTCCTGGCCCCTCCTCGGGTACCCATCGGGGATGCCAGTTCCTACCCCAGGGGCTCGGTTACCCGCATGGAGCAATGCCACGTCCCCTTGCTCCCCTTGGACAGGCAGAGGGAGCAAGATCCAGCACGTGCAAGCTGCCCTTGAGCACCCTGAGTGGGAAGAAGGCAAGGCTGGCTTCTCACGAGGCCTTCGGATATCCCCAAACCATCGCAGCAGAGAGAGGCTCACTCCTGGCAGTACTGCTGGAGGATAAATCCAGGTAGCATTTGAGGAGAAAACGAACAAAACCAAAACCACAGTGCTTGCTCGTGCCCCCAGACCCCAGATCCAAGTCCGTGATATGCATTGCTGGTGGCACTCCCAGGAAGGATGGCACTTCTGGGTGAAAGCAGAGTATTTACTGCTATTTACCACTCATTCTCCTGGATGTAATGAGTTCGATGCAGAGCAATGTTGGTCTAAAGAAATAAAGCTGGAAAGCGGCTTGCAGTTCTGCCTCCTCTAATGGCACTGATGATGGCTCGAGAGCCAACTTTTAGAGCTAATGCTTCCAACACCACTTTGCCTTGAAGACCCCGGTGAGACTCCCAGCCAAGGTGCACTCCAGGGAGTTTAAGACGGGATCTTAAATCACGTCCTCTGGCTGAAGCCACTCATAGCAGCGACCGGTGTCCCTCCATGTCACCCAGCCACCTCTTTTACCCCCCCAGAGCCCACCCAGCCGCAGCAAGCAGCTGAGGGCTGCTCCTCCCAACGCCTTATTCCTCGGCTGGAGTCACCCAGCCCCACAAGGACCTCGGGCCTGGCCATCCTCACTGCGGGCCTTCAGCAGAGGCCGTTCCCTCTGCTAGCGGGGGCCGAGCTGGGCTGTCTGTGACCTCAGATGCTGCGTGGGGAGCTCCTCTGGAGAGCGAGGGCTTCACGCCAGCTGAGTGCCACCCGTCGAGGGGGATGAACCTCTGGAAATTCAGCTGCTGCTCATTACTTCTACCTTCGGCACAGCCAGATGGGTTCTGCCTCCATCCTTCACCTCCCGAGCTCCTCAGGATGTGCACTTCTAGGGCTGGGCTGAAGGGTTTGGCCCAGAAACGCTGAGTTCCTGCTAGACCCACCTCAGGCCAGCTGTGGCTGCCCAGACTGAATTAGATGCAGCCTTTTCCTCGTCCAGCCCCCTCGTCCCTCCGCTGGGCCCCCCAGGGTGTTCTTCTGCCACACCGGATTTACTCAGGTTTCTGTGGGGTCAGGGCTTGGCCTCGCAGGTGACTGAGCCTGGACTCACATAAGGACAGGGACAGGAAAAACAAAACAAAACAAAACCCAAACAGTATCTCCTCCAGCCCAGACCTGGGGAGTCTGGCAGCATTTGTTTATTTTTAACAGATTGCTGCTGCTGCGTTTCAGACCTTTTCCTGTTGTGATCGTTAGAACTTTTAACCGGATCATAAATCTTTTATTAACGTTTGGTATTATACTAATTAAAACTGTTCCATATATGTATTATTAATTTCTCCAGCACTTCTTGCGAGGGTGACATTTTTAGCTGGCTTAGCAGAATGCACCATAGTAAATAAGGAGAAACTCATTTCCAGGCAATTAGGCTTGCAGAAAAATAAGTTTCTTAATGGAGGGCACGATCATTACAAATTTTACCTAAATAAACAGGGTTTCTTAATGGTAACTCTTCAAGCTAAGTAAACAGATTGGTGTGGTAATGTCCTAAGCAATACTTAAATGTAACTGTTTAATAAATTGGTAAATTACTCATTTCATCTTAGAACAAAATGGTAATACTGTAGTAATAACCTAGTATATATTCTGTAAATATGAAGCATTATCACTTTAGCTCTGAAGAAATCACCACTGTGATATGTCAGCATTGATCTAAAACTGCAGCATTTTATCTCAAGTTTATTACCCATTTTTGAGAATCGCTGAGATTTTCAGAGCATAATGGCAATAAAAGAAGAATTTAAAAAGCGCTTAAATGTGCATAAGTTAATCAGAGGTATCCTCGGGGGGAAAAGGAAATTTGGTAAAACATGAATTATAAGCATCATTTAAACTTACTTTGGACACTAGAGATAATAAATGGCACCATAATTTAGAAATAGCTTTTAACATCAATGACTGTAAGTAGCACTTTACTGTTCATAAGAATTGCAAAGCAACAGTGCTGAGGCCAATTTTATTAGCCATTTTTTTCTTTATAAAAGCAATCCAACCATTTCCAAACTGAGCAGACAGGAACAAGAGTTACGTGTTAATATGCAAAATGCATTTCAGTTTTTTTGTTTTTGTTTTTTTTTTTTTAAATAGACAGCAATAAATTTACTCAAAGATACAGTCCGAGGACAATTGAATGATCATTTAAGAAGAATAAAGCTCCTTCAGAGTTTACATATTTGGGAAAAGCGGATCAGAGGAGAAAGAGGAGAGAGAGAGAGGGCCTGGCTCATAGATCCCTATTTACTGGGGAACGTCGCGGCGCTTCCGAGCGGGGGCCATAAATCCAGGCGGCCACCGGAGGAACACGGCTTTTCCTTGCTGACTTCTCACCCTGACGAGCCAGCCAAGGATCACAGCGTTTCCTCCACCAGCGCTGCCTCCTTCCTACAGGCAGGGACCCACATTGTGCCTCTCGGAGCTGCGCCCCTCACACCGACGCATTTCCATGCTCTTTGGGCGTGCAGCCACATGGGTACTTGCTCTGTAGCTCAGGAGAAATGACTGTATTTTTTTCTATATTTTAATTATTTTGCTCCTGGCCACTTTAGCACAAACAAAACCTAATAACAGCCTTTACCCTACGCTGCCCACCCAGCTCCTCCATGCTCTGACAGCCTCACCCCCCGCTTGGCCCCCCAATAATTTCTGCGGTGTGGCACAGTCACGCACCAGCCCTCAGACAAAAACGAGCAAGGTCGCTCACGTTATTTCCCGGGGAAACAAATTCGAGCCGTGCTGGTACCAGATGGCTGCTGATTTCGTGTCAATGTCGGGAAGATTAATTCAACCACTAAAAATCAGAGCCTCGACGCGGTCACCGATGCTGTGCAACAAAGTGTGTAAGGAGGGAGGCGGCGTCACGCTGACTCGTGAGCGCGGCCTCCTCTCCGGGACCTCGGCTCAGCCTCCAGCGGAGCCCAGCGCCAGAGGGATGGCCACCTCGTGGAGCAGAGGCAGAGGATGCCAGCACTTCTGCTGGCTAAGCTGAACAAAGGGAAAACCCAGAGGTGAAGCAAATCGCAGCTTCCGACGCGGGAATCCGCAACGCAAACAAAACCACATCGAGCAAACAAGTGTGCCACTGATTCCAATGGCTGGAAGCGAAAATTATGCAAAATCGGGCAACAAAAATGGGAGCAAGAGATCTATTTTTACCCTGACTGTGATTTGGCACTTCAGCTGAGAATTGCTTCTCCAGCACGAGGAATGTTTCATTCAAGATTCGATAGCTTGTTAAATAACAGATCTTAGCTCAAATCAGGGTTTATTCAGGAGGAAGGCAATGCCTTTGTTATTAGACACTGAATTAGGACAAACTTGTCATGGAACAACTATTTTTTAATTTACTCTTCTTAACAGAAAGCAAATCTCTAAAAATCTTAGGGTGATTTTTTTCAAGCACTCATGTAAATCTCTCTGTGATTCCAAGTGGACATCCTCAAACACCGCGGGGCGGTCCCAGAACAACTTCTAGCACAGATTCGTGGAAACCTGGCCGTGCAGCTTTACCCAGAGAACTCCAGTGCTGTGCTCCACGAGCCGGGAAAAGCCTCCCACGACCAAAGCAAACCTGCAGTGTCTGTGCACCCCCAGCAGCGGTATGTCCAGCTCCAGCTGTGCCTGCAGACGTGCAGCCCCATGGGAGCAGCCCCTGCAGCACCCAGCCAAGGTGTGCAAGAAGGTGCAGGGCATGAGCCCGCTCAGCCAGAAAGCAGAGCTGGATCTCAGCTCCATCCGAGCTCCTGCTGCCTGTCACGGGCTGCACACGCTTGCCTGTCAGTCTAGACAAGCCTTCGTACATGCCATCAGGAAAACTAAACGCGTGCAGTTATGAAGATTAAAACTCCAAACAAAAAACGTGTGCAGAAGCATTTGGCAACGAGCGAGATTGTTAAATTGTCCCCACGAGCCAGATTTTCAGTAAATCAGAAGAGCTCTGCGAAGGCTCCGTCCCAGCCTACAAGTAGTATCAGAGAGCCCAGGAAACACTCGTGCAGCAAGCGCAGGCCGCGGCGCGCTCCTCGTGCCACCCCAGCGCAGGCCCCGCACTCACCGCTGGCACTGGGCAGGAGGAAATCATTCCACGTGGGCTCCCCCAGAACCACTGCAGGAATGGGAGCGGCTGCCGGGGCTTGTCTGAGCTGGCTTTGGCCTCTAACCCAGCCCTGGCCATTGCTCGAGTGCCGAGTGGGGCCGCGTCCTGCACCGCCTCGATGGCCCTGCGTGCGCTCGCCTCCTGGCAGAAGCTGCGCCCGCTCGGCTCAGCCCCCGCTGTGCACTAACGACATGCGGGCGGCACGAGCCAAGAGCTGGGAGCAGCTGAGCTCTCCTCCTGCCTGGTGGGCTCAGGAAGAGTTACAGGTGTGGGACTTGGCTTGGCTGCTTCATTTTGTCCTCATCTATTTCCATGTGCGGTTCAGCCTACACTCCAGCCGGGGCACAGAAATCGCCTCAAAACGGATTTATTCACTAAAAAATGAACGGGAAAAAAAAATAAAAATGCATTTCTCTGTAACCAAGCACACCACGGAAGGCCTACCTGAGGGCTGCCCATGGCCAACCCTCCCCCGGGGCCACAGGGAGCACGAGGGGCCCGGGCACGCAGGCGGCCGAGCAGGTGGCAGCGCGGGCAGCCTCCCCACCCGCCGCCCCGCCGGGCCTGTCAGGCCGCGCCATCGTCACCGAGCGCAGATGTCGGCCGGGCAGCCAGCACCGTGCCACGCGCTGCCCGGGTGCGCTCCAGCAGCTGGCTGCGAGCTGCTGGCGGGGCCTTTTTTGGTTTTTTTTTGGAGCATCCTGTCATAGGGGGGTTGTCTCGGCTTCCTCGCACGCGACTTCTTTCCCCCTGCCACTCGTGTAACGCAGCTTTCTCTGCTCTGTAGGATTTGTCAGTGGCTCGTACCATGTCTGGGTGCATTTGCTGCCTTCTTGCTTGCTTGCTGGCTTGGGGGCTTCAGCACATTGCTGTCACAGCACTTGCCATCCGGATGGGACCCCCAGGGCACTGCGCACAGAAGTTCCCCCTTCCTGCCCCTCTGCATGGCCTCACCCCAAATTATTTGGGTTCCTGAGGTGATACCCTGCCGCTTGCTCATGTCCAGCCCTGCTGCGCTGGGGTTGCAATCACAAAGATGCATTTTCCATCAGGGCTCTGGGAGGTCTCCTCCTGCTGATCCTGCCTTGCATTTCTTGCTCGTGCCACGCACCCAGCGCTCCCTCACCAGCTCGCCCCCACACACGGGGCAGAGGCTCCCAGAGGCATTCAGTTTGGGCAGAAAAGCCACAGAGCAGCATCAAGAGTGGGCAAGGAGATAGCAGCAAACTGAGGCAGACAAAAAAGGCCGGTTCGATATTTTTCCCCATTCAAAATGGCAAAAAGTAATTTGTGCTGCGTGCGTCCACCCAGAGTCCCCAGGTTTATTCTCCACTTGTGGACGTGCCGCTTGAGATGCAGGACCACATCTCACACCCAGATGAAGGACTCCAAAACCCTGCTCCGGGTAGTGGGAAGAAGAGAAGACATCTGTCTTCTCAGATGTGCGAGAGCACCTGGCAGAGCGGACAGGGAAATGGTGGCTGTCCTCATGAATTTTGAACAGAAGGCTTAGGTCAGACAGGAGCTGCTTTTCACTGGGAGCAATTTAGGAGTGGATCACACAGGGAAGGCTGGAAGCTTCACCTAAAAGCTGTTTAGATAACCACATCTGCAGTGTTTGAAACAGAGCCCTGACATGAGGAAGGGCACAGGCTGCTGTATTTTCCCATCTGGTAGCGGGGGAAGAAAACAAGAAGAGCGGAGTGGTTTTGCTCCAACCCCTGTACAGCAGAACCGTATCCTTTCCCCTCTAAGCACTCAGCCAAGGTATAAATGGAGAGGGGCAACTCCGTAGACTGATGTCAGAAAGCCACATCATGACAAGGCAGGGGAAAAAAAACAAAACAAAAAAAAACAAAACAAAAACATCTAAAACCCTACCATTTCTACACTTGGTAAGCTCAGAGGAGGACCATGCTGCAGCTCTCCAAACAGGTCCTGTGTATGTTTTTTTCCTGAACCCTTCACTCATTCCAGGTACTCCCAAATATTTCAGCCTGGGAAGGGAGGCAAAGGTGTTTTTCCTGTTTGGGCTCTCAGGAGTGATCTCATGCCACGCAGGGTATGTAGGCACCAGGTTTGATAGCTCTAACTCGGCGTTTCAAGGTGAAAGTCCTAACCCTGACGTGCCAAGCCAGGCACAGAAAAGCCTCCTCGCCCACCACCCCCACACTCGCCGTTGGCCTCCTGCTGACCGAGGAGGTCAAACTCAAGTTCAAAGCATTCCTGGTGAACACCCTGAGGACACGGGAACCTCCGCAGCTCCTGGCAAGCTGGCGTCGGTGCCATGCACAACAGCTGTTCTGCTGGAGCGCCGAAACCGCAGAGCTCCCCAGTGCAAGGCGGCAGCCTCAGCAACCAGGTCCCCAACTGTGCAAACTGCTTTCAGAATCAATTACCCGTCCCGGCCTCTTTGGGCGAGAGGCAAAATCCTGCTTCCTTCTGCAACTCCACAAAAAGGGGGTATAGCAGCACTAGGATACCGCTCTAGCACTAGAAGGACTGGCTACGGGAGGGCTTGGCTCCATCTGGAGAGAAAACGGCGGCACCGGGGGCAAAGCGCCCAGCGACCACCAAAGGGCTGCCCGAAAATGAGGGCTGAGGAACTGCTGGGGACCAGAAAGGCTCTGGCTGTGACCTAGGGGTGGCAGGGGCTGCAGGCAGCAGCAGAGGCCATGTGGAAAGGGGACACTTGCAGTAGACACAAGTGCCATGTGGAGAAGGAAGAAAACCAAGAACTCCCAGCAGAAGCACCGCCATGCAGTACTTTATTCAGGAGCACAGGGTGAAAAGAAACTATGAACCAGGCTGCAGGACTGTGCCTCCCCTGCCCTGTTTTTGGGTGCCAGAACCACAGCACGCTGGGCTACCAGCGGGTCCCCACTGACGGAGGACCCAGCTCCCACAGCAGCGGCAGCCCTGCGGACACCTCGAGGAGCCAGGGGTGCAAGTGGAGACCACAAGGGGCTGCAGAGTAGAGGCCCCCGAGCTGCTGCTCCTGCATGGCCTTTGTCTGGATGCAGTGGAAGCGTTAGAAACACTTCCCGTTGTGGTAAAACTCCCCATTTTCCAAATTTTGAGGAAAACAAGAACTCAGGTATGGATTGTACCACCACTACCGGCAGCGGTACTGGGTGGAGGGGAAGGGATGCTGCCCCCATCAGCGGGGATGTCCCCATCCCCATCCCCTCCTGGCACCACCAAGGCCCAGTGCAGGCACCCTTGCTCTGCCTCCTGGCCAAGGGAAGGACCTGCAGGCTGCTTTGATTATTAACCGTGGGCTTTGTCCCCTCCCCAGTGGAGCGCCCGCCCTGGTGGGACCGGGACGTCCCATAGCGGGGTCCCTCGCAGGCGGCTCCATTACCATTAATGGGAGCAGCATGCGCCGGTGAGCGAGGGAGGGGAGCCTAATGTCTTTATATTATACCACCAATTAAGTACTCAGGGTCATGTCCTCAGCTGATGTAAAGTAGATGAGATCCACTGAGCTTAATGGATCTCTGCTGGTTTACTCCGAACGAGGAGCTGGCCCTCTCTGGCTCCTATTAAAACATCTCAGCCCTTCCAGCAGCCTTTGTGTTTAACAGCCCCGCGCTCCAGCCAGCCTTTCCTACCACTCCAGTCCATAAACCACAAGCTTTATTAACTAATAATTAGTTTTTCAAGTTAAGTTTCACTGTCGTATTTTAAGAAGCTGTTGCCCTTACGTCAGGTGGGGAATTTGGAAGCGACTTGAAGCAGTGGGAAGAAAGCAGAGGAGAGTCTTGGCCAGGCTCCGGGTGCTTAAACCCCTGCAGGTGCACCCCAGAGGGGGTCTCTCCACCCACCCACCAGCACCCAGCTCCCCGTGGCAGGAGCTGGGCACCTCAGTACTACCTGCAACACACCACCTGAGCACGCAGGGACATTTGGAAGGACTTGCCACAGGCTCCCCTAGTCATTTTTTTTCCCAGTCAAATACTAAGGCACCTTAAAACACTAGTTCAGGAGCTAAGCGTGTGATGAATGCTGGATTAAATTGCAATTAGAAGACTATTTTTGCAAACATAGATAATTTCCTCGCATGTTAAAACACAACTTCCAGCATACGTGAGCTTCAGCAGGCACACGGATTGCTCTTTTTTTCCCCTTCTGTCACTGAATTGAATAAGGAACGTTTAGTGTATTTCTGCCACAACAAGGAATAAAAGCAGCATGCTGTACAGAGCTGGGGAGGAAAAAAAAATAAAAAAAAATCACAACAGCCTACTAACACAAACGTTCTGAACAAGGAACGTAATATGGACAGCTCTTACAGACACTGTTCTCGTGCAATAACTTAAACAGTGCAGATTACTACTTGGGGAAATAAAAGACAACATAACTTTGAAACTTGAAAAGCTCTTTCTTCGTTGTAATCAATTGCAATAATCCATGTCAGTGATTTAGATGAAGATCAACTTTACCTTTCTTTGCTGATGACACAAAACTAAGAGCAATAAAAAACTTAAGTGCATTTGTGCACAACTAATGGATTGGATGTGGCATGTGCCAATGGAAGTCAGTATGTATAATGCAGCACATGCTGGATGCCAAATTAATGGGATCATTTGGGCATTCTGGAACACTTGTGGCATCGAGCTTAAGTCATCTAAGGAGCCTGGCAAGGGTTGATGACCTTCCGTTTTCCAAAGCCTACAGAAGCCTTGTAACATTGTAGGCAAAACATGACCATGAATTTTACCCACTCTGTCCAGCTGCTATTTAGTCCAAAGCAGAAAGATGACGAAACTAAGACAATGCACCCGTGCCTTGTGCCCCTAATACAACAAACAGACAAAAGTGCAGGTTGACCTGGACGGGGAGCCGCGGTCAGGTGCACAGGTGACAGACCAGGTCATGCCTGCAGAGCCTGACGATCTGCATCGGGCCGTGGGCTCACACCCATTTACACTGTGTTTGCTTCCAACCTGGATTAAATCCTGAAGAAAACTGATCCCAATACAGAGAGGAATGCGCCTGCCTGCTAACAGCATCACCGAGAGGTGCAGAGGTTTGCCCTAGCAGCTCAGGCTAGTGACGGAGCTGGAGATGCCATTCCCCTCCCCATTCCCTGCTCCCAAACCCTGACAAACAGGGCCAGGGGAGGAAGGAGCAGCTCCTGGGGCCGTGGCACAGCTCCCCAGCCGGCCAGGCACGGCTGTGCAGAGCGGGATGCAAGGGGAACAGAACCACCCGGCCCCGATCCCTGCAGTGCAGCCACCTAGTTGCAACGAAGGTCCCGATCCCACAGCCTCATCCATGGGAGCTTGCTGGGTACTCCACAGCCCAGCAGCAACACTTGGCCAGGCTCAGGGGCTCTGGCTGAAAACTTCAGTGAGGTCACCAAGGTCCACACGGCAGGCACGCCGATCCTTGCACGGATGCTCTGTAAATGTTACTGGGAGATGTGCTGCATGAGTCCCCTATTCAGGGCCAGATTTCACTTTAAAAAATGTAATTAATCAAGGTATTTTGAAGAATGGCATGGGGCACAGCAGCACATTGTGCCCAGCTCCAGAACAGATGCAGGAACCTTCACCTGTGCCACCCAGAGAGCACAGGAAAGCTGTCGGGTGCCTCAGCTCCATGGACACGTGGACATCTCTGAATGCACAGCGCAGAGGCGCCTTTAGGCAGCCAGCTCCTACTTTCCACAGTGACTTCAAGAGAGTATTTTATCTCGTAGCCTCAAACAAAATTCATGGGAGTAAGATATCTAAATGCCATTATTGCTCTAACCTTAATGCTGCTGCGAGTCAGCAAAGTTCAGAGCTTTGTGGCCCCCAGAGAGTGGGCAAGGGAAACACAGCATGAAGGGAAACACCCCCAGCAGACAACAGCACAGGGTGCACGTACCCCTCCTCCCCAAAATGCACACCTGCAGAACGCTGTCACCCCAGTCCAGCTGGCTCGAGCAACGCATCGGGGTGGCTTCTACCAGTTCAGGAGCAGCAGCTACAGGAGAAGTGCTCACCTGGGTTAGCCACGGCCCCCAAATTATTCCTCATCAGTGGTAGTGATGGTTGCAGTGCAGAAATACACGCTTCAAGGAAAATTCCTCTGCGTGAGGGAGGTGTAAATCTCGGTATTATTTATGTTAGCTATAAATAAGTTAAATTATGACCTAGCTGAGTGAAACACTTTCGTAAACCGAGGCTCTGAATATTGTGCAGTTTGCACATGTTTACCAGGACCGTGCTTTCATCACAGAGTGGAGAAGGAGAGCTAATAACCCATTGATTTTAAGGCCCATTTAGGAAAAGGATTGCCTATGCAGATCTGATCACCGTGCATTACTTCGTAACATCTAATACCCTGGGCACAAAATAATGCTGAGAGATGCAAATTCTGCAGCCATTTTTATACCGAGAGGGGTTGCGCCCGTGCATGCGAGTGTGCTAAGGGGCTGCTTTGGGTTTTGGCTGGAAGCAAAGTCAGGAGGGACCCTGAGGAAGGGGTGAGTGTTTCGCATGGCCCTGGTTGCCCTGAGCCCTGCACTGTGCACTCATGCACTCAGCTGTTTGGCCCTGCTCAGAAAATCACTTGCACACCTGATTAAGCAAAGTTCAGAAAGCGATCTGCCCAGCGTTGAGTCCCACTGATAATTCAAAACACTCACCCTCATTTTCCATCCCCATGTGTTTGAACAGGAGTTTTCCTGGGCTTGAAGCTCCGAGAGGAGGGAAGGTAAGCACGCAGCCTGTGCTTCCCAAGGAGCCCGCGCACGGAGACGCGGCCATTCAGGCTGCTTAGGAAAGATCATCCACATGCTAAGAATTATCAATTTCCTAACAGCATCAAACATCAACGTATTAAAACAGCTCAGGGGGATGTGTAGCCCCTCCAATGCTCTCAGGCCGCATCTTTATCACAAGGCTCACGCTGCCTCTGCTCAAAACGCACCCCCAGAGTGAGCCGGGCCCGTAGGAGAGCGGCCGTGCCGCAGTACGGCTGTTGGAGCTGCTGCCCTCGCTCCCTCTCCCCCCTTCTCTGGGTGTCTGCAGGAGGCTCCCATGGAGGGAAGGGGGCATTTGGCAGGGGTGGGAGGGTGGGGGCAAAACCAGTCTGTGTCAGGAACCTGCAAGTCAAACCACTGCCCGCAGACAGCAGTCTGGATCGAGGTGTCCGAGGCACCGCGCACAGCCCGGGGGCAGCACATGGGCAGCACTGCCACCGGGATCAGCACAGCCAAGCAGCCCACGCCAAAAAGGAGCCTTCAGCTCCCCAGGCATCTGCACCCCCAGGGCCGCAGCCCCTGGGACGGACAGGCTCACGCTGGGAGCACCAAAGGTCCCCGCAAGCCCCGTGGCTGGCTTCACCTACTGATGGATGTCCAGAAACGCGCAGCAGGGAGCGTCGGGCAGCCCTGCCACCCCCGAATCGGGCTGCCAGGGATCGCTGCTGTCACCCACGGGGAGGGAAATGCAGCGTATGCGTTCCCACTGGCATTTCCCTGGCGCTCCCACGAACGCAGGTGCACATCACCCAGGCAGGGGCTGGAGCTCTCCCCACTTCCACCGCCTTCCACGCAGGGCCACATCAGTGCCCCAGCGCCGTCTCATCCACAAAACTGCGGATGCAAGAAGCAGCCTGGCCCCTGTGCTCTGCACATCTCCAAACCCCGAGACCCTCTCCTCCGGAACAAAGACACCACGGCGAGCCCCAGCACACCAGCTCCCTGTGCCAGCACCCTGCTACCACGGCTATTCACGCAGCCGAAATGGAAGCCACCGGTTTCTGAAGTCCTTCGGAAAGTTGGGGGCCCCCCCCAGGCCTCATCCTGCCGTCGTGCCCCCAGCACGTCCCGGGGAGGAGAGCGGAGCCCTGCCGGGGCTGGCAGCACCGGGCCGGCCCCAGCGGTGCTGCGCCGGTACCGGGGCTGGCGGCGCTCGGTGGCTTTGCCGAGCTCCGCGCCTGCCGCAGAGCCGATCGCGGCGGTGCTGAGCTCTCTGACAACGCGCAGGGAAAAAAAAAATATGCGGGGAAATCGGGAAAATACAGCGGCGTGGGGCCGTGAGGTGCTCCGACAGCTAAAGAATAAGGAGGTGTTGGAAACAAATAAATAAAAAGAAACGCGGGCAGTTTGTAGGTGGCAGGGGGCACCGACAAAACACAACAAGGAACGCACGTGAAAGCGGGGACCCGCTTATTGCGGCCCCCTCGCGTGGTGCTGAGCTCGGCTCGGCCCCGGCGCAGCTCGGCTCGGCCCCGGCCCGGCCCGGCCCGGCCTGCAGCCGTTCCTGGCGCTGCCCGGCCCCGGCCCCGACGGCGGCGGGGACGGGGATAGGGACGGGGACAGGGACGGGAACGGGGACGGGAACGGGGACGGCCAAAAGCTGCGGGTAAGCGGCATTCCCGAGAACCCGTGGCCAGGGACAGACCGCCTCGTTGCTTTTTTTTAGTATTATTATTTATTATTATTTTTGATTTTAAATCCTCCGTTCCTCTCAGACACCTCCCCTCGGCCGCCGCTGCCCAGCTCAGCCCGCACATCCCCGGCTGCTGAACGGCGCCGGCCGAGCAGCCGCAGCCCAGCCCCGGGGGCAGGATCGGGCCCTGCCTTCGCACCGCCGCAGCCCCCCCGGGCGAACCCAACCCAACCCAAATCCAACCCAAAGCCCTGCGGCAGGGCGAGCCCGAGCCCCGCCGCCCCCAGGAGCGGCGCTCGCAGGAGATGCGGTGCCGCATCCCCCCCCCGGGGACGGGCTCCGGCCCCGACCCTGCCCCTTGCCGGGGGTCGGGGCCAGCCCAGGAGCGGGCGACCCCCGGCGGCCCCGTTCGCGGCGCCCGGCCCCGCTCCGCCGCCCGCCGCCCCCGGCCGGCCCCGCAGCCCCGCAGCGGCCCGGCCTTCGATACCAAATAACGGAAATACAAAATAAAGCGGCAAACGAAAGGCGACGGCCGCAGCCCCCCGGGCCGGCGGCGGGGTCGCGGCAGCGGCTCCCGAAGCCGCCGGCACCGCCCGGAGCCGCCGGTGCCGGTCCCGGTGCCCTCCCGGTACCACCCCGGTGCCGTCCCCGCTCCGCCGCCCGCTCACCTCCGGCTCGGCCCCGCCGTTTCCAGCCGCCTCCGGCCCGGCTCGGCCCCGGTCCCCGTCCCGGTCCCCGTCCCGGTCCCGGTGCGGCGGCGGCGCCCCGAGGCACGCAGGGAGCGGAGAGGCGTTTTTAAAGAAAACGTTTATTTACACGTCTCGGCAAGTACAAAGTATTATACATGGTCTGTGTCAACCCCAAATCTTCTTTATTATGAAACATAAGGCGCTTTCTCTAGAGTCGGTGGCGAAAGGAGAGGGTGCGGGTGCTGTTTCGGTGCGCTAAGCTCGTCGGCAGGAGAAGGTGAGGACGAAATAAAGTGTGTGTGTCGCCTGAAAGGAGCCCTTATTACTACGGTGAATAAATTACAGCTGACATTAACTTCACCTGGGACAGATGGAAGCTACCGCTTTTCAGCTTAATAGGGTTTCCTAAGCTAATGAGTCATCACCGGCTCCACTTAGTCCCCTCCGCTAAGTGATAGGTAGGTGCGTTTTTTTTTTCTTTAGACTATCCTCAGAACGGGAAAAAAAAAATAGCCTTTTGTTCCAAAGCCAACACAAAATCCCTATGTCCGGATTTCGATATAAATAATCGAGGTTTTATATAATTCCATATTAATAGTGCCCAAAATCTCGATGCATAAATAAATTAAATTATTAACACTTCTTACAAAAAGTGACATATCTCCCCTCCTAGTGGAACATCGACACGAAGATACAAGCGGAGCGCGGGGCCCCGCTGCCGCCGCCTTGGCCCCGGGGAAGCGGCGCGGGGGGCCCGGTCCTGGTGCTGGTCCCGGGGCCGGTCCCGGTCCCGGGGGCTCCGCTCGCCGCCGCCTCTCCCCCCCTGCTCGTGCCGGGACCGGGAGCGGGGCCGAGTCCGCTGCGTGCCCGGCGGTGGCCGGGGCTCAGACGAGGGAGGTGACCGGGGGGATCTTGGCGCTCTCCTCCTCCCAGGGCTGCAGGTTCTGCAGGGCGAACAGCGACGAGTTGTGCAGGCACAGCGGGTCGGGCTGGATCGACTCGTTCAGGGACTTCTGGAAGGCGTCGTGCTGCAGCTGCAGCATCAGCCGGCTCGCCTGCTGCCGCTCGGCCTCCCGCTCCTCCGCCGTCTGCCGCCTGCCAGGGGACACGTTCAGCCCGGCCGCCCCGGGGACGGGCACCGGCACCGCGGGGACAGGGACCGGGACCACCGGGACCACCGGGACGGGCACCGGGACGGGCACCGGCAGCGGGGCAGCCCCGGCGGAGGCGCTGCGGGCGGCGGAGCCCCCCGAGCTGCGGCGAGCCCCCCCATTATTTTGCGGAATATCTCCCCTTTACGGAATCAGCCGTTTGCCGGACAACCCCCCGTCTATCCGAGCAACCCCTCGTTTTCCCAATAATTCCCCCGATTTTTCCAATAATTCCCGCGAATTTTCCCAATAATTCCCTTCCCCCATTTTTTTTCATTCTTTCCGAATAGAACACTATGTAAAAATAAAAACGAAAATAATAACAATAATAATAATAATAATAAAACAAACACAAACCGAAAAGAAAAACCAAACCAAACGAACAAAAAAAAACACAACCCAACCCAAACCAAAAAAATAAAGAAAAAAGAATCCCAAACCAAACCCCCAAAAATCCCAAACCAAACCGAACAAAAAAACCCAACCCAACCCAAAATAACTACGGAGAACCAAGGGAAGGAGGGACGGCAGCCCGCCGCCGAGCCCCCGGCTCCCGGCCCGGCCCCTCGGCCGCCGGCCCGGGGCAGGGCGGCAGCGGCGCTCCCGGGGCTCCGGGCGGTGCCGGGCGCGGACGGGGCGGCCCCGGGGGCGCGGGACTCACCGCCACTTGGTGCGCCGGTTCTGGAACCAGGTCTTCACCTGGGCGTCCGTCATCTTGAGGGACTTGGCGAGGGCGGCGCGCTCGGCCGACGCCAGGTACTTCTGGCGGTGGAAGCGCTTCTCCAGCTCGCAGATCTGCACCCGGGAGAAGGACGTGCGCGGCTTCTTGCGCTTCGGCGGGGTCCGGTTCTGGTAGGGGTGCCCGATCCGCCGCGTCACCGTGAACGGCGTCAGCGCCGCCGCCGCTGCCCGGGGGGGAAGCAACAGGGGTCGGCCCCGGCCCGACGGCGGCCCCGCGCCCGCCGCCCCCCGACGGCGGCTCCGTGCCGGGGGGGCCGGGGCCGCGCCGCCGCCCGCTCCTTTCCCCCGCCGCCACCGGTATTTTTTACGGTTTTTAAATTTTTTTGGATTTTTCGTTTTTTTTTCTTCTTTTTTTTTTTTTTTTTTTTTTCCCGTTAGCCGCGGCCCGGCGCCGCCTTACCCGTGAAGCGGTCCTTGACGAAGCGGCGGCTGCTCTCCATCCACGGGAAGTTGAGGCCGCCCAGGCCGGGCACGGCGGGGATGGCGCTGGGGATGGGCGGCGGCACGGCCCCGGGGATGGGCCTGTGCGCCGGCACCCGGATCACGCCTCCCGGGGCCAGGCTCAGGTTGACGCCGTACGAGCCCGAGTCCTCGAAGGGCGCCGCGATGGCGGGGAAGGGCGCGGGCAGCGCCGGGTAGGGCGCTCCGCCGCGCCCGCCCAGGAAGGCCGCGCCGTCGGGGCCCCGGGGGGGCGGCGGCGGCGGCGGGGGAGCGGCGTCCGGCTCGGCGCCGCTCAGGATCTGGTCGATGCCGAAGCTGATGGGCTCGTGCTGCGGCTGCGGCTGGGGCTGCGCGCCCGCCGCCGGCTCCATCCTCCCGCGCCGCCCCGCCGCCGCCCGCGCCCGCTATAAAGGAGCCGCTGGCACCGCCCGGCGCGGCGCGGCGCGGCGCGGCCCGGGACAGCCCGGCACGGCCCGGCACCGCTCGGCACCGCTCGGCACCGCGGGCCCGGCCGGCCCCGGCGAGCGCCGCGCGGGAACTTTGCGGAGCGCGCGCCGCCCCGCCAGCCCGCCCGGCATCTCCGCGGGGCCGCCGCGCGCCCCGCGCCGCGTGCGCCCCCGCCGCCGCCATTGGCCGCCGCCGCCCGGCCTCTGCGCTCCCATTGGCTCCCGCCGCCCCGCCACCGGGGGAGAGCCCCCCCCCTCCCGCCCCGAACCGCCGGACCCGCGGTGACGTCACTCGGGGCGGGAGGACAATGGGCGCGCGCGGGGCGGGGCGGGGGGGCGGCGCCGCCGTCGGGGCGCGCCCGCGGGGGGAGCGCGGGGCGCGGAGCCCCCCCGGAGCCCCCCGGACCCCTCCGGTCCCCCCGGCCGCCCCGTCGGGCCCGGCCCCGCCCGGCTCCGCCCGGCCCCGCCCGGCCCCGCCCGGCCCTGCCCGGCCCCGCGGCACCCAACGGCGGCGATCGAGCCCCGGCGCCCGCCCCGACGGCAGCGGGGAACCGGGGAGCGGGTCTGGGGTTTTTTGGGGGGGCTCCCGGAGCGGCCCCGGCCCCGGTTAATTGGCGGCGGCGGAGCGGGAGGCGGCCGCTAAGCGAGTTTGCAGACGCTCCCTGACGTCCAAATTGGACTAAAGGCGTTAAAAATTAAATAACGCTCAGCCGCATTTACTTAGTTCCCCTCTTATAAAGGGAAATGAAAACAGGGAATAGAATTTTCCTTTTAATAGAATGTAATGGTATTTGATCAGCACCTGGTAGGGCGATCCCGTGCTCGCAGGAGCGGTGACAAGGCGGCAGTTTATTAGTTTGTACAGCCCGGGATTCAATTACCCCAACGCGCCCAACAATTCCTACGGCAGCGCCGAGCGCGGGCGGCCCCCGGCCCCCAGCCCCCGCCCCGACGGCCCGGGGGGGTTACGGGGAGCTATGGAGGGCTATGGGGGACTACGGCTTATAGGGCTATGGGGGGCTGTAGGGGGCTATGGCGGGGTTATAGGGGCCTATGGGGGCTCCCTCGTGTCCCCCCCGGCCCCGGCTGAAGCCGAGCCCCGGAGCCGCCGCCTCTTGCCCACGGAGCGCGGCGCTGCCCGCGGCCGTCGGGGGGGAGACTCCCCGTGCCCCGCGGTCCTTCAGCTCCGCCGTTACCGGCCCCCCCCCCCCCCCCCTCGTCCCCTCCCGTCCCCCGGGGCCGCCCGGTGCCACCCCCGGCCGCGGGCAGCCCGACGGGGCCGTCCCCGCTCGGTGCCGCCCGCAGCGGCCGCCGCGGCTCCCCCCCGGCCCCGGAGCGGCGCTAATCGGATTTCCCCGAGCCCGGCAAGATGGTGCGGGGCCGGGGGGCGGCGGGGGGCAGCCCGCGGGGACCCCCCCTCCGGCCGGGCAGCGCCGACGGGGAGAGCCGGGCTGCGGGCGGGGGGCGGCGGGGAGGGGGGGGACACGGGGAGTGGGAGCGGGGGGGGGCGACAAAAATAAAAGCAACCCGGGGGAGGGTAAATAAATAAATAAAGTGACACCCGGTCCTGAATCAGGGCAGGCTTTGTTAGAGAAAATTGCAGCTTGATCTGCATAATGGGAACTCTGGCTGCCCAAGGCTATCTTTTTATTGCATGTGTGTCTGCTGTTATCAATTTTGTGAACGATTTCACAGGGAGCCTGGCAGACTTGAGCTGGAATAATATGCAAAGATGAGCTTTGAATAATGAATGATGTGCTTTTAAACCAATTCCAAAGTGTCTGTGATAGTACAATATGAAAAGGGGTGGTAAGTAATAGTATATTTAAAAGGCGCTAGTATGTTTTTATTACTATATTTAAAAAGATATCTATATTATTTTTGTGAAATGGATAATATATCACAGAGTCTTTGATAATCAGCTAAACAATACATTTTTCTTTGGGAAAACTCTCCCGGTTTTACACAGTTAAATATAGAGTAGAGCTTTGTAACGCTCGGCTACCTTATTAAATATTAACTCTATTTTAATATTAGCTTTTAAATTTAATATGTTGACGTTCTGCAGTTTTACTTTAATTACGTTTTATAATTAATAACCCGGGACGTATGGTATCCTTAAATGCGGCTCCCCCGCTGCCGCCTCCTCTCCCTCGCCCCTCCGCGGGCCGGGGGCGCGCAGCCCCCGCGCAGCCCCCGCGCAGCGCTGCGGCTCCGCGACCGGCCCCGGGACCCCGGCGGGGGCTGCTGGGGGCCGTCGGGAGCCGGAGCCGGGCCGGGGGCAGGCAGCGGGCACCCGCGGTAGGCTGCCAAGGTTTCCCGTCCCGGGAAAAGTCGCGCTGCGCCCTGCCAAAGCACCGCCGGAGCCGGCGGAGGGGGCCTGGGGAGCTGCACCCTGGGGAGCTGCACCCTGGGGAGCTGTGCTGTGCCACCTGCAGAGGCACCGGGGAGAGGAGGAAATCGAAGGGGACAGAGGAAAATAATCGCACGCAAGAGGAATAACCAACCGGCTCCCCAGCTCCCGGAGTCTGCCAGCAGGAGGATCTGGGGGCGGCCAAGCAGAAACCCCCTTGCCTGCCCTGAAACCCAGAGCTGTGCCCGGCCCCGTGGCTGTGGGGTGTGGAGGGGGATGTGTGACAGCCCGGGGGGACTGGGTTCAGTCGTGGGGTGCATGTGAACCCCTCAGCCCCTGCCACGTCCGTGGGCTCAGATCAGAGAGGGCATCCTCGCAGGCCCTGCCACGTGCCAGGCAGCAGCTGATGCCACCGTCCATCTGCAAGGAGCTTCCTGTAGGCTGGGAGAATAAAACCGTGATGAAATAGGCACTGCCCCAGTCCCAAACGCCTTTTAAACGAGTCAGCTCCTGCTCCCCTCTTCCATTGCGGCCCCAGACATTTCGGTTCCTGCGTTTGGGGCAGGTTTGCTGGCAGCAGCCTCAGCCGTGCTGCCCACGTGTGCTCCTGCACCCCATGGGCCACGGCAGAAAGAAGCAGCAATTCCTGGAAAGCAGAGGCAAGATGGGGATGGTCCCCTCTCCTGGACATATCCAGTGCCAGCGAAAACGAAATCCCTGTCAGGAGGAGGCTGGCGCTTCCAGCTCGAGCATCCCCACCCGCCCCCTGGTCCTGCCGCCACCCTGAGACCACCCATGGGTGGCTCTGGGGGGACCCAGGGCAGCCCCTGGCTTTAAATCCGTCTGCACCCCGAGGCAGTATTCCTCCACACAGCTCTGTTCCTAAGTAGCCTTGGTTAAATGTTTATTGACAAAATTTAGCGTGGGCCAAATGATCCATTACACTTTTTTTTTTTTTAATCATATTTACCATTAATTATTTTTAAAACGAGGCATTTTGTTTCTAAGGTGAGAGGGACAGATCTCTGGGAATGAGACCAAGAGAAACCACTGCGGGACTCCTCCAACCTTTTAAAACCAGGAGGCAGCGTTTTATAATAATGGGCCGTTAATTGATGGCACATTGCTGCGCAGTTCCTACGGAGAGGGAGCGCGGGGCCGCAGCGAGATCGATGCTCGCGCAGGAGACCTGAGGCCAGGAGGCCCGGCCGGGCTTGAGCAGTGCTGCTGCAGCCGGCTGGAGAAGAGAAGCGACCCCAGAGCTGGGGAAAGCATCCACCCCGAGCCCTGAAGAGGCTGTACAGCCCACCTGTGTCACGCAGGTGGATGTACGAGCGATGCAGCCCCCCCTCCTGCCCCGTCCAGCTGTGATCCTGCACGTCCAGCGCCTCCTGCCCCATCCCTGCCTCCCGCCCCCGCTCCAAAGGCTCCTGCTGCCAGGGCCTGGGCTGGCAGTGGCTGCACGACCCTCACCAAGGCCCTGCTCGAGTCTGAAACAAGGTAGAAAGAAAGAGGTGTTGTGGAGGTTGCGTGCTCACGCCTCTGACTTAGCACCGGTCTTCAGCAGCGTCTTCGTGCCGCCTCTCTGGCGGTCTCACTGCTACAAATAAATCCTCCTCCTTTAAAGGATGCTCAGGGCAGCGTCTCCTCTCACCTATCACCCTCTGTTACCCTGAGGCCGTGCTTTAATGCAGGAATTCAGCCGCTGCAGGGCAGCTCCCGTTCCAGCTCACAGGACCTCGCATCACAGCCAGCTGCAGGCGGGGACACAACACCCCAAAAGCAGCCCCTGATGCTGCTTCGGGTTTTGTCTCTCCCCACACAGGGCCTGGAAGCAGCGGTGGGTGCGGAGAGGTTTCTGCTGCAGCGCCTGGCACTGGTAGCAGGCAAGGCCGGGCCGGCTCTCTACAGCCTGTTCTATATGGAGATAATGGGGTGAGACTTACTAATAAATAAAATCACTTGTGTAACCCCCAAACGTGTTCTTGAACACATAACACCTGTCACTACTTATGTACACTCTGCAGAGGCTTTTGCCAGGCCTCCCCTGAGGCAGTGGCCTCGCAGGCCGGCGGGGTGAGGCTGGAGCGGGCGCGGGCAGGGGAAGGAGGACGGGCGGCTGGGAAGCAGCCCCCACCTGAGCAGCTCGCAGCTCTCAGCTGTCCTCTGCCGCTGTCCTGTCCCTCAGGCCTGCTCCTGAGGGCCCTGCCAGGCTGTGCCCGTGCGTCCCTTCCAGGCAGAGCCCGTGGAGAGGTCGCCACCCAGCTCTGCCCCCCTTTAACCTTCCCGCACCTCTCCTGGCACAGCGGGGGCCGAGCCCCCCACCAGCACAGGCTGTGTGAGCCGGGGTCTGTGCTCACCGTGAGGCACCAGCCCCCAAAACGCAGAGCAGGGAGGTAAATAAACCCTGTGCGTCCCTGCAGAGGGGTCGGAAGGGTTAAATGCTACTCAGAGCAAACAGGTAGAGGTGGCTTGCAGCCTCAGACACCGAACGTACCTTAGTGGCTTCAAGTCACGTTTCACAGAGTGCGTTTTTATCCAGTTGGTAGCCTTACGGGTCTTATTAGAAAAGCCTGAACTTTGTTTTGGTTCAAAATCCATGCATCGCTCCACACAAAAGCGTGACACTCGGTTACGTGGGGAGGGCGCAAGAGAAGGAGCCGGGGCTGGAAGGAGAGCGGCAGGGGGATGCTGGGCAGACGGGGCCGTTTCTTTCAGCCACCTCTGACAACCTCAGGCTGCGGCGGAGCTGAGGGGAACGTCCCAGTAACAGGGCAAACCCTGCAAGAGGCAGCCGTCGGGTCCCCCGCACGCATTGCGAAGGGGCTGCGTGGAGGTGCGGGTGCTTGCTGCATAAACCCGGAGAGCAGCCGGTGCCTTCCTTCTCCTCTCTTATTCTTATTTTATATACCAACATGCGGTTGCTGCCAGATTTTTCTACTAAATATGACTTTTGTTGGGCAAATTACATTAGGATGGATGCCGCAGGTATCCATTAAGGTTTATTTATCGTGATACTGTTTGGATCTCACACTTATAAATAACTTATGTTATGGCTTTTGTTTGTAGAAATGTAACTTACATATTTTATTGCGCTTTCTGTAAGCCTCAAAAAGAATGTTGTCAAAGAAGCGCTCTTAACAGCAATCTAAACTATGGTACATAAAATCTACACTAACATTATTTTTTAATACAGCAAGGAAGCATGTTATCCCTCTACAGTTTGAAAGGTTTGCTGTCATCATAAACTCATACTACAATAAAACATTAACAAGTCCAAGGAATTATTTTATAAAGTGTGCATATACTCACAGCTGAGTTTCTTCAAAGCCTCCTTATGCAAGCAGGACAAGATATTAAAACTTTGTGTTTTCCTTAGAAAGCTGCCTTTGCCTGTGCAAGCAGAGTGAGGCTGCTCTAGGGGCTGCTTTATTCTCCCCTCTCAGGAGGACGGTTGCTTACCTGAGATTTGTTTGTTGGTGCCTCTCGCTGGGACAGCAGAGAACACAGCTGGGGGAGAATCAGAACTATTTTGCAGCCCCAATTGGTTTGCATAACCAGACAGACTCACATCGGGCTCTTGAGAGGAAAACACTCGGGGCCAAGTACAGTCTTCCTTTCTGATTTTTGTTTTCCCATTCCATTTTTTCCCACTTTCTTTTTTTTTAAAGAAAAAAAAATCCAAACCCCTTAAGGCAATTATGTGTTAAAAAAAGAAAAAAAAAACGCACACAAACCAAAAAGGAATTACACATCCTTTGTAAACATATGAGGAAATTCTGTGCTGTACCCACTTTGTCAGTACCCTTTTAAAGGCTGACACTAAAGACTCTCGACAAAGAATCTGTAGTCATAAAATACATTATTTGCTACGCTATACATTTTCAACCTAAAAGCAAGAGTATTTATATGGCCAGCTACTCTAAATAAGTTTGTTGTCAATTGTTAACCAAGGTTGGAACGCTGTTCAAATACACGCATCGTTTGCCCAGTTTATAAGGTGTTCTTTAGATCTTACTTGTAAGTTGTAACAAGGGATGCGTTAGAAGGGAAGTTTCAAAAACGCACTCCAGCGCCCCAGGGAGTCAGTAGCCTTATATTAAAGCAAGCCCTAAAGTCTGAGTGCCAAGTTACGAGGGCACACGGTGCTCTCCTTTTCAGTATGCCAAACTTCAGCTTTCAGCAGAGCAGCTAATTTAACCAGCAAACTGACTGCTTTGTGAGCACAAGCAGCTTGTATGCAACCGATATTTATTTCCACCCTATGACAAGGAAAACCGGAATCACAGAACCCATTAGCTTTCAACCGAGCCTTTTAATGCCAATTTTGAGTTGTAAGGTTATGGAAGGGTGCGTATAGCAAACCTGCCAGAGAGGCAGCAGCACAGCTCAGCACTGAGCCCTGCAACCATTTGCAAGGTAAAATGGAGAGACCTTTTCCCAAATCCCGCTCCCCACACACACACATTCACATGCACATGCGCACACGTGAGCGTGAATCAGTTCACAAGTACTGCAGCTTGTAAAATTTGACTTAGGAGCAATGATTCTAGTTTCCTTCAAGGACTGAAATGGAAGGTGAACAGCTGTACTAATTCCTATTTGTTTCAAGTGTTGATAATGATCACCCACTTAGTGTGAAGTTTTCAAACCTTGGCACTTAGCAATACCAAAAAAAACACGGCTCTTTACTAACTCCATCGATTCTTTTCTCAGGTACACAGCACTCCTGGAAATCAGACCCTTTGGCTGCACATTAAATAATTTCTCCAGCTAAGCTTAAATGAAAACAAAAAGCTGCTTAACAAAATGACTTCCTTTCAGATCCAGTTCCTGCAGTTTAAACATGTGCAGAAAAATAAGAGTTGCAAAGAAAAAAATGCAAAAATCTATAGGAAATATTGGTATGAACTTTTGCTCCCTGATGGCCACAATAAAAAAATCATATTCTGATCTAAACAATGGTGAAATGCTCCTAAATACAACAATGTAAGCAAGCATGAAAAGCACATGAGATCAATTATTTACATAAAAAAAAGAAAAACCCAACCCAATACCGATAGCTTCTAATTGCACATAATAGCATTTGTACATTATGAACTAATTGACTTACTGCTTAAATAGTTCTAATTTTTGTTAGATTTTGCTTCAATTCATTTGTGTATTTCATCAGCCCACACAGTGCCTCGTACCCGCCACAGAATAATGACATTAATTGTTCCACAGAAAATCAGCGTGGCGAGCTTACACGTGAGCTTCAGACTGGAGGAGGGATTTTGTTTTGGTGCACACTGAACTCTTTATGTTCTCTGACAGGTGAAGATAAATTTGCTGAATTTGCTGGTTTAGATGCATGTGTTCATCTTCATTGTGCCACAAGCCATTTAAATATGGGCGATAAGTCTCTGTAACTATCTGCTTGCTTTTTTGTAGCGGTGGATGAATTAAATCCCTTTTAAACAGTGTCATAACATTTTGCATTTTTTCCCCCTCTCCATTTCCAAGGACCTGGAAAATTTGTACTTGTAAAATTCAAACAACTATTGGTATTTCATTAATGGTTGCTCCATCAACCATTACGTTGCACATTTTTTATTATGTGCAACATGCTTAATTTCCTTGTCATATTCATAGCCTAAAATGATCATTTTTACTCTTCTTCCACATTGTTATCCATGTTGTCATAAACCTCCTGTGTTGAAAAGAAATGTATAACATTTTGTAGAAAAATAGCAATTTTATTATTTCAAAAAGATGTCATATAAAATTTGCACTGGTTTTCAACTCATTTTCCAACAAGTATGAGCTCAGTCAGAATGAGCTCAGGGTTTTTTATCGGTAAGAGATGTTATTTAATACTATATGCAGAACTGAGAATCATTAACTAATGCAAGTTCAGAAGGAATGCATATTTATTTTGTTCTTTGGTTAAGTACTGTTTCTACACCATTTTGTAAAGATAAAAGAACAAGATAATATTTATTGGTAAGAAAGGCTGAAAATGTTCAAAAGCTAAGGCTGATTTTACATTGTTTTCACTATCACAAATCCTTATGTTTATGCCAGAGATATAAAAAGGCAGAAGTTATCTTAAAAAAATAGTTTTCATAAGGGACAAAATCTAACAATATAACAGAGTCTCAAAACTTTCAAAGTAGTTTTATTAGCCAGTGCTCTGGTTTCCTAAGTCGATGTCAACTCATCATGTCCAAACTGCCAGGATCTGAGGCCCCTTCGCTGCGCAGAGCTTCAGCCATGTCTCTTCGAAAGACTGACATATTCTGAGTGAACCTGGGAAAAAGACAACCCAAACATTTCGTTAAATGAGACCTGATACTGAGGTATTGGTTTCAATAATTAGTAAAAAGAATAACTAAAATCTAAATTTAACTGAAAAAAGAACAAAGGAAAATGCAGAAACAAAATCACTAGGTGCCCTCAAAAAACAGTTGTATAAAATAATAATGAACTTCTTGGCATATACGGAAAGCGTTATAAACTCATTTCAGAAGTCAGCTGGGAAACAAACGCATCGAGAAACCTTTTCCTCTCGCGTGACTCAGAACATGTCCCCTCTCTCCCAGCCTCCAGCAAAGGGCTCTCTGGGACGTGTCCAGAGGGTGATCAAGTCCAGGCTATCTCAGACCTACTTTCCCCCCTCAGAGTCTGAGTACAACCAGTCTCTGTGAAATGTGGTACCATCACCTATCTGGCACAGAATGATTCACAACAGTATTTCCCAATAGTTCTCTACTGGCATGTGTTGGATGGGAAACCTGTCCAGTGGCATCAGACATGAGACAAGGAGAATTCTGACTCAGCTTTTATGACGGCCCAAATCTGATCTACTTCCCTGGGCTATCTTTACCTGAAATGAAGCATTTGATTGCCATTTATCACATACTGTGTACACATTTTAAAAATAAAAAAATACTTAAAATGCCAGAAAAGTATATTGCACCCTGCATTTAGGATCTTTAGGTGTTCTTTTGTTTGTTGCCTCAGTGCTCTTTGCTTTGATTGTGTTAGACGTTGCTGGCTCATTATAGTGAAGCTAATAAAGTTTCCCAAAGAACAGCTCCTTAGGGCTCCTTCCTGTGAAGGGCTGTGCGGACAGGTGCTTACAGAACTGATGGGATCTCAGGAAAGCTCTCTTTGCAGGACTGGGGTAATAACCCTTCCCTTCCTGCTTGCCTCCACTGTACTGTACTTCATGGGTATGTGTAGCAGCAGTGTGGTAAACGGGGGCTCACTGTGTGTGGAAATACAGGATGCAATTATGAGTTCATTCTTTATTCTATTCATAATTTTTTACTTTTGAGTTTATTTCCTTACTAATGGAAATTGATTTCTGCTCAAATTTAAACAATCACAGTTAAAAGAAGCCTCCTGTTCCCCAGCAGAACTCTGAAAAGGATTACAAATCACGGGCTGAAAACAGAAAAGCCATCGTATTAACTCATGCTGCTTGTTAGGGAAGTGATGGCTTAAAAGTCTTCCTAAGTTAGACAGGCGGATGCTACTGAGACAGACGAGCTGCTCGTTCGACCAAATTATCCCTAACCCCCTCACACCTGCACCTGTCCCTCCCTGCCTGCACTTCCACAAAAGCTCCCTGAGAGCTTCCGCGCCGCTGCCTGAGAACACTCCAACGAGCTTAGAGATGAAAATCTGTATTAAATCTATGTATATTCCAATCTAAGGTTTGCCAAATCTAGTATCTGCCAGCAGCCTCTGTCCGTTCCCTGAACAGGGGGAGCACAGGGGAGAGCTGGATCCCCAGCGCTGTCCAACACCCCCAGGTGCCTGCCTGGAGGTGACAACAGGGGACCTCAGCCTCCTCTCCATCATACTCCTTCCCTCAGCCTCGACTAGAACATCCAGTGATCCCCCTTCTGTCCTTAACGGCTGTTATTCTGGGAATATGGCAGCTCAGAGAAACTGCACATCAAAGTCTGCTTTTCTCAGAAAACAATGTTATCTTAAGGAGTTCCTGCCTTCAATAAATAGAAATAGTTATTCAACTAAGAAACTACCTAGTTCTAAAAGCAAGTTTTACTCAGTTTCTCTTTTTTTTCTTTTTAATCCGGAAGGACTTTTCAGTCAAATGAATCTCCCTGGAATTTACAGCTGCGAGGTCAGACCATGTCCTACAGCCCACCACTATCAGCTTGGATTTAATTTGTTCTAACAGGCATTCTTCTCCTTCCTTGCGGTTTCTGTTTTTTTGCCATTTTTTCTCCTGGTCCATAATACATAAGAAGCCACACACAGAGTCTGCCAAATTTATCGTTGACAAGGATGCGATCTGTACTTTTCTGGGTTCACTTCCAAATCCCTCTTTCTCTGACTACCATCCACAGTCAAGCCTTAAAGAACTTATTTTACTACTGGAATTCAACAGGAAAACGAAACAAAATAAAGATGACCACAACTAAGGCAAAACTATACAAGAATTTAAAAAAATCGACAATTTTTACAACGAAAAATAGAGAAGAAGTCATAGGAAAAGTGTCACCAAAAGGTTTTTGTCTTCTTTTCTCTTCAACACATTTTCCAGTTTGTTTCAGGCTTTCCAGGAAGCCCGACAGTCTGGGCTTTGATTGCCTCTCTCTACTTTCAAGGTTTGTTTTGGTTTTATAATGCACATGGAATATGAGAGAAGAGCTAGCTGGTAACAAAAAGCTAGCATGCACATTAAATGCTGACAGACTCACTGCTTCTTTTGTGAAGCTTCCATTCTGTTTTTCAAATGAGGGCAAAATCGGGTGAATTTGATTCATATTAAAAAAAATCCTTGCCATGTTTATCTACAATGTGTAAGTGTCCCCTTCTTATTCTGTCATTTCACAAACAGCTGTTTAACCCCAGCACCAGCAATAAAAAGCTATGTCAGGACAGCAGAACCACTGAAGACTGAAGCAAATGTTTTGTCAGAGGGATTTAGGGTTGGAGAAGGGGAGCTCTGAGGCTTACCTGCTGAAATGAGGCAGTTTTGCCCAAGTGAAAAAAGCAGCAGCTGCAGCCCGGCAAAATGTGACTTTGGGATGAAATCCAGAAATACATTTTGGACCAAGAATATACATAATTATCAAATGTTCAGACTCTAACTGTTAAGTCTAGGGATAAGTCCTTTGATAGGGTACGATCCTTCTTTCAAAAGGAGATGCGGTTCACGGCTATCTGGAATACTTCCTTATATTGTAACTTTTTCCAGTTTCCATTTGTCTTTTTATATTTTTCAGCGGCTTATATGTTATGAACTTACCTGTCTCTGTTCTTTACCAAAAGGTTTTGCTCGACTCCTTCCATGAGGTTCCTGAAGCACTGGTCAAGGACTTCTCGTTTGCTGTCAGGCTGGCTGTTTATCAAGGTTGCCCTTAGCTCACTGAAGTACTATGATAACAAAACAGAAAACATTAGAAATGTGATTTGGAAATTTGAAATTGGAGTTACTCACCTACACCCGGAGCATTCTGGAACAAATGCTTCACATGTTGCCCTCTGTGATAGGAGCCTGGCAAACAGCAAGAATTGGGTTTCAGATGCTGCCTTCCTGAACTGCACCAGCTTCAATCCTCTGTCATGACTAAAGTTCAGTGATGGGCCACATCAACAGTGGCTGTGGGTCCAACACACAAAGGTTCCAACACACAAAGCCACCTAAGAGAGGTGACATACATGTTCTCTGACTACTTTTTAAGGCTTTTTTAGAATGGTGCAAATTTGTGCACCTCACTGTGGGATCTAATCCACTTCAGTGCTGTGATGAGACAGAATCATCTTTGCTTCTTTAGAAGCTAGGTAATCTGTATCATTTTCTATATTACTATTCCCATTATATTCTGGCAGATCTACAGACTAGTTAAAATAGAACTTTTTACCACCTTAGGACAAATTTTAGTTTAGTCTAGAAATATGGAATAGGAGGGGACCTCCAGGGTTATCAGCTACCCTACTACTATAGCCAAGGAAATCATATAACCCTGTTTATTTTTTATTATATTGGCTATGTCACTCAAAGTTTTATGGCCTTGGGCATAAGCACATCCATGGTATGAACACTGATACAGGCATTTATTCAGAGGAGAAGGAACCATTCTGATGAACCTGTGCCCAAGTATCTGGCAGAGATTCACAGCAGTCTGATACTGCAGTCGAGAAGGATATTGCCGGTACTCTACCCTGTTTTACAGTACCTCTTCCACGCCTAATCATTCAAGAGGCGGAAGGAACTGGATCTTTGTAAAACATGTTAAACAACTCTCAAGTTAAACCAAGTTTTCCATCAAAAATGCAGCTTTCCTGTACACATGAAAAAAACATGGGATAACAAAAGACAAGGTAGTAAAACTGTAACACTAACTCCAAGCCCCTGACAACTCAACGGGATTACAGAAGTACAAATCCCTTTAATGTCTGCTTGGCAAATTACCTGCCCTCAATCCAGTTCCTTTCAAACCAGAAACATCCCATGTTACACATCTCTGTCGGCCACTACAGCAGCACTGCAAGTGAAGGCAGCAGCAGATCAAATAGCTGGGTCCCAAACTACTTAGAAACTCAAATTTTAAAATCACACGGGAGCTGGTGTAAAAGATGAAATATCTGCCTGCAACAAACACGCTCCCCGAAGCCTTGTCTCAAGGTGACAAACACAGAGTTCAATTTAGAGAAGGCCACAACCCTGAGATCTTCTCTGGTGCCCACAAGTCGTTTTTAGAACAGAGGTGTTCCAAGAACGCCTTCAGTCAGCCCCACAACACTGCCAGCACCCTCAGCTAACAGCAAGGAATTAGACCTTTGCCTAACATCAGTGATTGCAGCCTCCCCCGTAGGACCCTCCCATGGCCTCACTGCTCCAACACTACGGAGCTGCTCCGAGCACTGGGGTTTCTAGGGCTTCTCTGCAATAACATCACTTTTGCCCATACACTCAAATGCCTGTGGTTGTCTTCTCTGGCTGAGGGACAACAGCAAGGAGATGACACAGTTGCTACGTTATCAAGATATAAAGGGCTCTCCCTGCCAATTCCTTCCCACTAGGATTTAAATTGAACTTGCTGCTGCACTTCAGTATGGGAATGATGTCAGGAGCCACCAGCAACCATCCCATTTCATACTAAGCTGATGCTGTCTCAAAAGATTTAGCGTTGTTTTAGGGTGGACTCTAAGCAAAATTCCCTTTTTGGCATAACTAAGCCTACTGGGACAAGCAGGCATGAATCCCAATTTTTTTGAGTCCCTAAGTAAACCTGCTTCCTTCCCTTTGAGATGAATTATTGGCAAAGAAGATATCATTAAAACAAAAGTAGAAGAGAACAAGCAGTAAAACGTGGTTAATGTGTGCTTGCTATCTCAGGAACTGTAGAGACAGAGACCCTACCTGAAATAAAGGAATCTATTTTCAATAAATAAACCAGCAGTGTACTGAAATGAGCCAAGGAAAGACGACTTTTACAGCCATATGTAAGTACATTACCTCCTCTTTTCTGAACACAAAATAATATGCTTGATGCAAAATGGGCAATACAAATATTGTAAATTATATTTCCCGTTCTCCACCCTTCCAAAAGAAATGCAAGACTTGTTCATAAGTAAAGGTGCTTGTACATATCCATGTCTGCTAAGCAAAACACATAATCATTAGAACTAGTCTAATTTCAGTAAGAAGAATATTCCGCCAGTCACAAATTTATTTCTTATGATTTACAGCTCCATGGTTTTATCTTCAAGTGAAATATTTAATTTCTTCTTATACTGAAGCAGCTAACATCAAAAAACACATAATTAATATGTAGTCAGGCTAATACTTAAACACTATAAATCAGAAGCATTATATAAACAAAAGTGTCGTCTTGAACAAGATTGGGAATGCACAAAACTACTTATTTCCCACTTTTATAATGATGCAGTGACTCAGAGCAGATAGAAAATGATTAGTTTTCCTTCCAAAGTAGGAAATATTGCTTCCATCTGTAAAGTATAATATTGTGATGTCATAAAGTTTTCCTAAACACTGAATTTGCCCTTATTCCCTCTCAATCATTTTAAAAGAACTGCTCTCTCTTATAGAGCTCGGATTTAAATCACAATAACACACCAAGAAGATGAATGACAGTGCTATTGGATATGGCTAAAATTGGATCCTTCAGCACAGGTGAATGATGAGACAGCGCTTCTCTTCTTGATATATTTTCTTCTTCTATTAGTTTCCTTCCATAGCTGGGATTTCAGTTTGAATTTTAATGTATGCGGTTGCTGCTAATCTTAGTGTCTTATTTTTTTCCAGCACCCTCTTATTGTATAGACAATTCATTCTCCAAAGCAGTAATACACTGAGGCTTGTGACTGCCCAAGAGATAAAGCAATTCAGAATAAAGTTAGAGCTAGCTCTGAACTATGGAGAATACAACAGGTCAATATCTTCAGAAACAATGCCTTGCTATACAAAAAATGCACACATTTAGATCAACTCGCATTCATTTACTCAGATGGTTTCCATTTCAGACAATATTGTCTCTATTAAGCCACAAGGGAAACATGATGGGTATATCCAAATTCATAGTTTCAGATTTTATTGAAAGGGCAAATTGCAGAGTATTTCCTGGTTTACAGAATCTGCCACAGATGAACATAATCCAAATTGCAATCAATGCTGGTACTTAAGTGTAAGAGCTCAGATAATACCCTCAAAGCTAGTTGTTCCTGTGAAACCTTTCAGAAAAAGAAATTGGTTAACTCTTTTTCTAGGAAGCTATTTTTCTGATGTGATTTCCACAGCGTTCTTGTTTCAAATTTCTATCTAAAAGCCAAATGTGCTTGCCTATTATTTCTGCTTAATTCTGAAACAGCAAAGATGTAAAATCTATTAAAAAATGTTCTCTATATTTGCATGATATAAGGTTGGGTGTAAAAGTTGGGGTGAAGTTTGAGAGGATTTTCTCATCCTAATTAAGCCACTCAGCTTCTGTGAACAAATCTGTAAAATACCTGTACAGTAGATGAACTGATTTCTACTCTCTGTTACTAGTGTAAGCTGGGTCCCAAGGAAAGAGATGGGGAATTTGAAAGGGCAATGGGCAACTTTGTTTTACATGAAATAATGATTTCAACTACTTGGGCACATGAAGAGCAAACCTGGTAGAATTCCTTAAATACTCACTTTCTCATTGAGAAGTATAAGTCCGAGCAGTGGTCTTGACACAGACCATTGGTTTCTGCAGTCTTCAAAAATGATGGTGTTCATTAGGATTGACATCATCTGAAAGAAAAGTCAGACAGTTTACGTGAATATGGATACTGTTGCTATATCGTGTAACTTGGTGAGAGGGAAAAATATATGAAACCTTTAATAACTGTGCTGAAATTTCATAGATAAGCAATGGTATCACAGAAATCATTCCTCCAAACACTTATTTCCATGACCAAAACTACCAAGTGAAGAAACTTACAGAAAACAAATGTCAAAGCTCAGCTCCGAAGTTGTAGTTAGAGCAGTCAAAACGAACAGGAATTAAGACTTAGAGTTGTGTTAATTCAAGGTACAGACTTGGACTTTACTACAGCGATCTGCTGCTTTGTCACATGACTTCTGGGACAGTAATACATACGTGACCAGTAATCTCTAGTAGTCGCGCATTAATTTCTAGGTGCTATTAAAGATTCTGTTTTTATCACGTCCATCTTCCTTCTTGTACAATACTGCAAGGTATTTAAAGGGAATCCCTGTTGTGATGAAGGCAATCCTTATTACAGCAAGGAGTCTGTAAATCTCTATGCCACTTCCACAGAAGTTACAAATCCAGCCTGTGATTTTGGACGTTTCTGTGACTTAATTTGGACATACTTCTGTGACTTAATTTATGGAGCTCTGCAGTCGGGATAAAGCCACTTGATCAACTTTATAAAGCACGGCGACCTATCAACTCGTACATTTAAGTTCTTTTGGCACACAAGCAAAAGACAAATAATTGGTTTGCTCGTCGGCTGGCTGTAACCAGAGCCCTCAGCTACCACCACACGGGGTATTCTCCCTCGGAGGCCTCTGCTGGTATTGCTCTGCATCTTTACTGCCAGTGTGCATAGCCAGGAAGGGTAGGAATTATTTTAGGGATTTGCACAACTTTTGTAAAAATAAATTACAAAGTTACTATAGAATCCATTTAAAGATAAAATCCTCAAAGACATCCTGGAGATACGTTAGTCCGAAATGCCAAGGGCCATAACATATACGAACCTAAAAACATTACTCAGAGATTAAACAGAGTGAAAATTTGTAAAATGTCACCAGTAAATAGTTTGACTCACATTTATAAAATATCTACACCCTAAAACCAAACAGAGAGGAAGTAGAAAATCATTAAATCCTTTCTTCTAGGCCAATGAGTAGCTATGAGCAGGGTCTCCAGAGAGCTGCCACACTGCAAACTAGCCTGTAATAACTGACCAAGGCTAAGTCAAACAGCATGTTTCACTAAATGAAAAAGATGAATCCTAGCACTACAAATCACCTGCAACAGAGATATCCACAAATTATTTGAGCTTTCAAGTTAGGAACATACAGTCTGGCGTGGGAAAGGCTGATTTTTCTCCTGACTCCACAGTCTATAGATCAGGCAAAATATTTTCCATTACTCATAGAACAAAACCAGCTCTTTGCAACTAATGCAAACAATTCAAATGTCTCCATGCAGGCATCAATAGGTGCTTACCATCCAGACATGAACAATAATTACAACTCCTTATAATTCATTCACCTCCAGATTTTCCTCTGTGGCACCAGAGCCAGCTGTTAGGACAGAAGCGTTTTTTAAGTATTGAAACAAAATCCCCCAGGCTGTAATTCAGTCAGAGCACCAAGACTGACGTATCTCTGTTTCTTATAAAAATGCATGTACAAAGACTTTCAGTGTGATGCTTAATCTAAAAAGGGCATGTTCAGTGAACAAGTTCACAAGTGACCCAGAGGGAGAAGTGCCATTTCTTCAAACTCCAGCATCACCAAACAGCTTAGGTGTCTTTTGGGTCTCTAGCCCAGAATTGCTACGAAATTTAAAATGAACTGCAAAGTGAATGTCCTGGGAAAGTTTTTGGCCTATGTAAGGAAGAGAGACCACTGTGCACCCAGATTCACCAAGGAAACATTTGTCTCTGTGCATAAGCAGAAGAGACACCATGGAAATAAGCATGGAATGGGATGAATGTTACAACACGTAAGAACAAAGCCAGCACAAAGCAATCTGCATAATGGTAACTACCAAAGGTGTGCCTTAGTACTGGCCAACCAGGAGAACAGCAAAAACTTCCCTCCCAGCTCCAAGCTTTTCCTCTGACACAATCCCACCGTGGAACATTTTTAGTTTCACTTCTCAGGATTAGTGAGAGAACCCTTTCAGAAATCAGAAGCAGTGTAGGGAGCTCCGCGGCATTCCAGTCAGCTAGGCCTCGTGCCTGGGCACAAGGATGGCTGGTCCCATGGGGGTCAACCTGCCGCCTCAACCAGCCACAGTCACCACACTGCCACTGCTGATGTGCTCCACACCAAGTTATCTCTGTTTAAAGGAACTTCTGGGACGAGTGGTACCGCCTCACTAACACAAACAAGGCCGTAGCACCTGCCCATGAGCTCTCCAGGGCAGATTAATGCCCTTCTTGAAGTGATGTAAGTTTACTACTTTCAGAGGTGGACAATTTGCAGTTCGATTGTATCGCCTCTGCAGACGTCTTCTAGCAAGGGTGAAACAAATCCATTAGGTGTACAGGTCAGCATGAGGAGATGCAAGCATAAAATTGAGGCAATCCAATCTATCATATCCAGACCTCTGTCTGAGGCTGTCAGGAGTGCATTACAGCACAACCCGATCAGCAATTACTGTGCCTAATTCCTCCACGACGAAGGGCACCAAAATCCAGGTAACAGCCTTAAACTTCCTTTTCCTGTTTTCCACGTTTCTCCATCACAACGATTGCTGGTGCTTTGTTTTACTGCATAGGTTTGGTTTCCTGTGCTATTTCTGCATGAGCCTACAGCAAGCTGTTTGCATTCCAGATCCTTCACTTTACAGTACTGCTGACACACGCCAAAAGAGACTGTGCCTGTGAACAAGCAGTAGATTGCCCCTGCTGTAAAAAACTTAAGTCTAAGTGATGCAGCCCGCACAAATTCATCTGCAAGACAACAGAGCTAGTCTAGACGAGGCTTGCGGTACCTTATAAACAAACTTTGCCTCAGCAGACAGCACATTTATTGATGATGTACCAGACTAACTCTCTCTCAGGTAGAAGTACCAGGCTTTCACTGAATTTCACTAATTGTCCCACCCCTAGCTCTCAACCTTTTTCACATAACAGAGAACAGCCTCTTCCTGTGTTGACAAGTGACATCCTCAGTGTCCTCCTTCAGACCTCACATAATCATTATTTGGCTCTGTTCCTGCTATCTTGAGTCATCAGGAGAAACAGGTCAACCCACGCAGGAAAATTTCTAGATATCTGACACACAGCTCTATCTGTATGTCCATTTTTGTTGTTCCTCTGTGTTGTTTGGATTACAAAAACTGAAACTCTTGGGCCTTCTGAAGGAGCCTCTGAAATAATGTGCCTCCCTCTTTGTATTTTATTTGCTGATGCACGTTTACATGTATTTGCATTTATGATACAAACCACACAGAAATAATAACCACAATGTTATGAAGATGAAAGCTTGCCCAATAACACAAAAACGAGGAGGTGAAGGCAGTTCCCAGGCCAGCAGCACTGCCCAGAGCTGCCCTGCTCGGTCCCCGGCCGGCAGCCAGATCAGTTACGTGAGCAAGTGCCCAGCAGTGGCAGTGCTGTTTGCATTCTTATTTCAATTCTTTTGAGAACTGCTGAGCATTTTTTGGACGTTAGTCAGCTTCAAAGTGGGCCAGTGAGATACATCGGTGTTAGCACTGCATTTTACGGAAGTGTTGGCTGATTGGAGATCACAAAGCAGTTCGATGGCAAAACCAAGCAAGAGCCCAGTTTATCAGCCCTAGGTAGGGTATTATCCTAGGTGGAAAATACCTTACTGGCTGAAACTGAAAGGAAAATGACTTCTCAGATCCTGCCCCGGCAGGTGCGGGGCAGGCTCGATGCAGCATGCTGACTCCAGCAGAAAACAAGCTCTCAAGGTGGGGAAAGAGGCACTAAAAAGGCAGGGGGTGTGGGAGCAGATAATCTATTTTCTACTTAGTTCAAATTGGCAACCTTGCCTCTGTTCTCTTATCTTAAACATAAGGCATCACTTTATCTGGTTCAATAATGTTTCTCCTGACACATTTGTTCCATACAAAAGAAACTATTGACAGAAGAGGCAAGAGTAAAGAACCGTTCTTCCAATAAATTAATTCTTCAGAGCCTCTTTTCCTTCAGAGCCTCTTTCTTTCTTGGGTGGTGGAGGAAAATGTTGCTCAAGACACCGTTTATTCTGAAAACTTTTTCTAAAGAACCTGGAAAAGAAACTGCCTTTCCATTAAAAAGGTTTTTGTTTTTGTTTTTTTTTTTTTTTTGCTGCTTCATGTTATCAATAGTGTGGAACTTGCATCATAGCAGGTCCCATAACTCATTTCTCTCTCCCATATGTCGGGATGAATATTTTATTCTGCTGCAGCTAATCACATTTTTAACATAAAGAACATTATGTTAACACCAGAGACAGCAGCATGTAATCCTTGACAAAAGACTTAGAACAGTCTAAAAACATACACAGCTTTTAACCAGACCCTTGGCTGCTAAGAACATGTTTTTTCCACTCAGATCTGAAGAAGATTCAGGTTTTCGTTGTTTAGCATACAAAACTTGGTAGGATTATGTCTCTAGCTTCAGGCAGTCTGCTCTTAGTTTAGGAGCTGTGATTATTAATTTAAATGTCCTTTAGAGTTCTCAGTTCTTTCAACATCAATTCTTTCTATATCAATAAACGGATCATCATTTACTAATAATACTAGGAAGATTTAAATGCTCCAAGATTATTAAATACCTTAAATTTTAATCTGTTGTTTTAAAATATTTATTTTACTAGAAAACCTAACTTTCAGACTGATATTTCTGATGTTCAGCCTTTGTTCAAGCTAAAATTTCCAGTGGATATAAGAAAACTAAACCTTGTATTTATCATGAAAGTAAGAACCAGTCCATTATTTCTGAACTAAAAAACTTTTAAATTGTCAGAAATAGCAAGTTGCCTGGAATTTCAAATATGTAGGAGTTTAAGAAGCACGTGCCTTGTCATCATTACTTTGTGAAATGACATTAGATCAACAAAGATCTTTAAGTAAGTTGCTTACATGTAGCAGATGCGACAAGGGCTGTCATGGGCATACACGCATGCTACTGTCAGGACCACTGGCCTGCCACAGGATGCGGCCCCAGCATCGTGCTTTCTGGACACCCCACAACTTTCTCCTGTTCTGTGGCTATTTTTTTTTTTCAAGTATAGGAAGAAGGGAGGACTTATGGAAAGAGAGAGAGAGGAAAGAGGGCAGCAGACAGAAAATCCAGACAAACCATGAACCCAGGCTGGTGCAACCACTGTACTCCTTGCAACAGCTTTTGTACTCTGAGCCTTTTAGGCTACCCTCAGACCAAGCTTTTCTTTCAGCTTATACAGGCAACATTCCCCCAGATTTCTATTCACAGAATATGGTATTCTACCCTATTTATACATACTTCCTATATATATATGTATAACTAAATTAAACATTAATAACTAAAATTTCATGATTCAACAACAGAAGCTTCAAGAAGCTTTCAGGAAATATTAAGTCTAAGAATAAGATTGTGCAGGACCCAATCTTATATCTCAATTTGGAATAGTTCAATTGGTTCTGGACTTTTTTTTTTTTAAATGGCAAAAGGTAGGGTATAAATGGTTGAAAACATCAGGGCAGGACATTTGTGTGACACACTGCATCCCGAAAACTAGTATATATGTGCAGCTGGTGGACTGAAATACAATGTGTCTGTATCTTTCACAGGCTATTCGTACCACTTAGATGTTATGTTGTGCTGGGAGGGTCTTTTTTTTTTTTTTTTAAACCAACATTCAGAAGGGATGGAAAAGATGGTAATAGATGTGAAAAAAGGAACGGTTACAGAGCATGGAGCTTGTCATTTCCCTGAGTATGTCTTTAGAACTGGCCAAAGGGTTGCAAGTATGGGAGTGCTCACTTGAAGTAGGTCCAAATCATGAGCCAGAAGAAATAATCATACAATAAGATTGTACTAACTTATGTCAAACCTGACTTTGTATCTGAAAAAGAAACATAAGCACATACTCAGAAAGAAACATTTAGGATGATAGCTTAAGGCTAATGACAAGCACCTGCAACACGCCCAATAAATTTGCTATACCAGAGCCACTGCAAGCAGCTTTCTATTTCTTCACTGCTAAAATGAAACTGGCACAATAACGTAGACCAATAGAGCAAAGTAGACTTTTCAAAACTAAGGCTTACTTTCAGCATTTCCTACCTTTAGTCGGTAGTGACGTGCCTTTCAAGCAGTCGACAGGATGACAAAGCAGCTGCCTGCGCTACGCTAGGTGGTAACCACCGCAGAGCTGGAGCATGGGCAGCAGCTGCATCCTGCACACAAGCTGGTCACGGTGAAACACTTGGTCCTATACTCACTGGTTTTCAAACAGAAATTTTAAACCCTTCCCACTAATTTGAGGACATATTGTAACATGACAGACCATGTTCTTTTCCAGTTGCACCTGTTTATGTGAAGATCTACGGTACGGGGGCCGTTCTCACCTATCAGAAGCAGGTCCCTGTATCCTAAGGGAGACCCTGCTGCTGGGTGAGCTGGCATCCATCAGGGGTGAAAAAGAGATGCCAGCTGACTGTTAGAGCCTCACTGACTGTAAAGCAGTGAGTCTCGTGTGACAGAGCAGATTTGCCTAGCCCAGGGGTGGCTACATCTCGCACTGGAAGCAGAACAGTTAACTGCGGCAACACAGAAGACGCCTGATGAATGAAATACCTCCTCTTTCTGCAGGGAGGAGGGGATACGTTTCATTAATTATTACCTTCCAGGGTATGCTGACTTGCTTCTGTCTGTGCTGAATTTCATGTAAACCCTCTGTTGAATGTCACATACTCATATGCTGCCTGAAGTGCTAGATTTTGTATTTGGATATCTGGTGCAGCTGACAGATGTTTACAAACTCATGTATCTGCACAGCTTCTTTCTGCCTATCCATCTGTGCTCCCTGATAGACAGAAAATTATTCTACCTCAGGCTGGAATAACTTATGATTGTAGCATCAACTCTTATTCTGCATTCTTAGGTGGCAGTATTCATAGATTTTCAGTTACAGATACTATAGTGGTCATTCTAAATTAACCTGAGCTGTTTATTTAAGATTCAGCTATTTCTGAACAAGTGGCCATGAATATGTAGCACTGCAGCTGTTTTTAGAGACAAAAGAACTGTGATTAATTAGGGCTTTTGGAATGTACAACTTGTCAACTTTGCAATTTAAACTTCAGGTTGGTTTGGTGTAATGGCTGAGCTCTTTAAAATCCTTGTAAAAAAATAATACACATTCATCTCTCTGCTTTTATCAATAAAGAGGAAGCTAGGTCCAGATCTTTGTGAAACAGTCTCATCTCAGAAGATCACCCTTAGCGTCCCTTTCCAGCCCTCAGGGTAAGAGCCTCTCCCTTCTTGTTCAGCCAGTACTCGTCTGAGAGGTGACAAAGGAAGAAGTCCGTGTCCACTACCAGCACCTCTGAAAAAATGACTCATTACAGATTATTTAATCCTCTTGGGAGGAGAGAACAGCAGTTTCACCTACACCAATGCCTTCCAGCGAGTCTCTCTCTTTAGGAATGCAAATGGTCCTACATCTACATCTTCTAGTCTTCCTCTCAACTACTAGTAGGGCTTACGGTGTGTACATTAGTTAAATTCCTCAAACATGAGCTGCTGTCACCCTTCAGTCCTGTACGACTGAGCTTCTGAACAATTCACTGGTGGGTTCCTTTACACTGAATGCTGACGGTGCACAAAAGCAGCAGGGCATTTTCCATGTTGCAGCAGCATTTCAGCATAGGAATTGGGATCTTTACCTGCAGGATGATGAGGTTTCTGAAATCTCTATTACAGGAAGACCTACCAAAATGCCAGTCAGCTGGGGAGGGGAGATAAGATCAGAAAATGCTAGTACTGGAAAAACAGAATTATTAGTCTAAAACCAATTTGAAGCTAATCTCAAACTTAACTACAGAAACATTCTGGATCTGTAAAAAGCTGCATATGGAAGAAAAGGCAGAGCATGAGATCATCTCCAAATCCTTCTTCCAAGGAACTTGAAGGTATCTCGCACTGGGCATGCGTTAATCCCTGCATCTGAGCATGCTGATGCTGTGGGGAAGTGTGCCCATCGCAGCCCCTGGGGACACAAACCCCACGCGCCGAGGAGCAGCCGTTAACCCGCGATGAAGCTCGCACTCACCTGCAAGCCAAGTCCCGCCGGGCATCTCTCACGTAATCCACCTGGCCTTGCAGCAGCGCCACGGCGTGCACATCTTTTACAAGAGCCCTGATGTTGCTTGCCACAAGGCAGCTGGGATTTGCAGGCAGATCAAGTGTGGGCTCAAACTGTGTGGACGTCTGCCAGCAGCAGACCTGGAGGCGTCCCCCACACAGCAACAGTAACCAGTAGTACAGAGAAAATTAGAACCAGGGTAATTATTTTACCCATATTTACCTTAGTTTAGCACAGATACGGTTATAATCAGCAGGGACAGGGAGGCAGCCTGGCCTTTTAAACCACACCATGAAGGCAACTGGGTTTTAAGAAACCCACAAGCATGGCTCTAACCATTATTCAAAGACCCTCCATAAAGCAACATGACCTGCTCAATTTGAGCAGCCTAATTGCACAGAACTTGAAAAGGCTAATCACAGTATTAATTACCGATTGCCTAACACACTTCAAGCCTTTTCTGTTTTCAAATTGTTCATAAACCGATCCTAATTTCTACTGTGGAACAATTAAAAGTGTTTTCGTTATCCTGGTGAACTGAACTGTAACCAAAGCTGTTGCGAATAAACATAAAAGACAGATGATAAAGATGGTAATAAGCATATTGCTACTGTGTCTTGAATAGTCACCAACACTTCTTAGTGAATATCATCTTTCACAACAACAACAAAGGATAAGAGCACAAGGCTATTTCATGCAGTCATCAAAACAAAATGCACTGAATATTATATTTCATACTAAATACATTACCCTGGCAGTTTGACACTCAACATTTCAATAGATATTGCGTCTCTCTCAACATTCTCCCTGAATTTCTGCAGATGGACTTTTAAGTATCAATGGAAGATTACTTTACTTGTCACACTAAAAAGATTTTAAAGGATGGCTGCACACACTTCATTTTTAATTTTTTTTTTAAAGGGAAATGAATCACGAATCGAGAAACACAGTTATACTGAAAGGTCAGATACTGTGTTGTGCAGGAGTCCTTTGTGTGTATCGCTCCTGCAATAGCTAGCTGCCTCTTGTCCCTCGTGTGCCCAGCAAAGCATCGCAAAGACCTGCTGAAGTAACACTACGCTAACCTAAACTATACTGAGCTAAGCTAACAGTATTCCCAAATTGCATCAAACTGTTGAGATTTTTTATTTTTATTTTTTAAAACTATGCCTGTTCCTGGAGATACATAAATACAAAATAATCTCAATTTTCAGTGAAAAGAGCCACAAACAAGTAAACACAAGGACAAAACCCAAAAGATTTGGGGTTTCATGATCTCAGAGGACTTCCTGAAAACCCAAGTATCTCTGAGGATCACAAAAACCAAAACGGAACAAAACAAACAAATAAACCCCCACAAACCAAAGACAGCAACCATTTATTAGCCTGGAAAAAAAACATGGATTTTGAGGTACAATCCCAGAGTCCTGAGAACTAGGTTAAAGGGTTACAACAAGGTTAAGCAGAACAGGTATTTAGTGTACACCAGCCAACTAGAAAGTTTTCTGCAACGAAACAGCCCCCATCACCTGCCGCCTACCTTTTCATCTGCTCAAAACGAACACCAACGAGGTCGAAACGCCTCATCGAGCACCGGATCTCTATGCAAGCATCATCTCATTTGCTATAAGCTTTGGTGGGCCGCTGCTATCGTATCCAGCAGCAATTAAACATCTTTGTAAGCCACTGCTATTCTAGAATTTTAAATTTGATTTTTTTTTAAATGGGGGAAGGGGAGGGTGTTTGTTCACTGAGAGTGAGTTTCATTACTCACATGGCAAATCTGCCAGTAGCAGACCATGGAATGGATTGTTACCTTTCCCTATCCATTTTGTAAAGATATTGCTTTCTTCCAGACTGCAAGCATCACTTCTAACCGGATTTTGAATTATAATGTGAACTTTACAAAATTATTGGTGCTATTCATATCGCTAGTTAGATTCTATGGAATGGCAATATTTTTTGCCCTTCCCCTAACCAGCACCTCTTAGTGTTTTATATAAAACCACCACGGCCAGCAGAAATCGAACATTTCCAAGTAATGTAAAGTATTACATTGCACCGAGTAAACAAGGAATAAAACATTTTTATACTTCTCCTTAAACTTATTTGCTTTTTGAAAATATTTATGCAGTGCAGAAGGCATGAGGTTATTGAGAAATACAGCCAGTTCCTCTTCTTTAATTGAAACATTTATGTTTTCTGTTCTGCTAACAAAAAGCAATGAACAGTAATAATGTGAGATAAATATACAAGAAACTTATAGATATGATTGTAAAACAACATCATCCTAATGTTTTCATTTAATTACCCTGAAATGTATTCTATTTAATATTCATTACTCAAAAGCCAATTTAAAAGAGAAAGAGGTGAAGGGACTTATTCAGAAAGACGGACTGTCATTCACTGCAATAGTTATCTAATATACAGAAGTTAATAAAGCAGATTAATCTACAAGTCCCTTTAAGCCATCACTGAGTTTAGAACAACTGCCTCTTTGACCCTTAACCCTCCCGCTGTGCACCAGTAGCAGGTGCCAGCTGCACTAAAATGATGGCTGACGCATTTTAACGCAAGGTCTTTTCTTACTTTGCTTCTGACCAGCAGCTGACCCTGTAGGAACGATTGTTTCATGTGCTGGCCTAAAGGCTACATAAACCAGTAACTGATAAACAAAAGCATACATACACCAGCTGCCTAGCCCGAGGGTGCACATCCAACACTGACACCTCTAGCAGTTTGTGCTGCAAGCCGAATTGCAGCTTTTTGTTTCCATGCATGAATTCTGTACAATACTTGTTACTTCGTGGCCCTAAACTTCTCTCCATCCCCAAAACTGTTTGTGTAAACTATAGCACAGCTTGAATGATTAAGAGGAGATGCCCAATTTGATTTAGCACCATTATTAAGAGCGTGAAATCTTCAGATACATCACTAATGATGATGCATTTTAACATTAAAAGTCTTAAAATCAAATTACTCGATTCACATGACAACGAATCACAACAGGGCTTTAAACAAAGCAGGATCAGAAAAGACACTAAGCTCATTAATATTGTTTGATTTCTTAATTGACAGCACTCATGTAGTGAAAGCTATACATTTAGCAATATTCTGGAGACTGAGGCCGCTGCCGCCTTTACACGTGTGCAGTGAGAAGCACGTACAAGAAGAGTAACCTATTTTTCATGAAGATAAGATGACTTTGACATAGTTATTTTGCTGATACAAATTACACAACCACAAAAACAATCAGAGTAATGATTAAATGCAGTTATGTACATGGGAGACTACTAGTGCAAATGTTAACATATTTAAATGGGTTTCCTTCATTAAAAAAATTATATATGATATTAAACCATCAATCAAATCGAAACACTAGAGTCTCAACGTATTGTCACTGGTTAAAATAAATGACTCTGAGACTGAATTTTGGCTCACTCAATATGGTGCCTTTTCTGTTGCTTAGCCACCCAAGTCTCTGCTGGCTTAGGCTACAGCTGGTATATCTCCATCCCTTTCAATTAATAAAGAAAGTTATGATAGTATTGGATAATATTTCTAAATTGTGCTAAGAGGTTGAAAACAGATGTCCCAGGGAAAATCCCTTTCACTGCCGTATCAAACCTTTCAAGCCTGCAAAAGCTGAGCACTCTGGTCCTGATAAGCAGAGCCTTTTAACACATTTAATTTTAAGCAAAGGAACAGTTGTACCCGCGGGTTTGATCTGCTCTTAAAACTAAGCATATGCTCAAACATGTGGCTTAAGGTGCTCAGGCACTCAGCGCCTTGCACAACTGCCCTCTGTCAGTGCAATGCAGATTTCTTTCTGTGATGTGCTCATGTGCAAGTGCTTCTGCACGTTTCTCTGCATAGGGCCAGGAAGCATGCATTATGAACGCATCTCCTCTGGATGTTTTTATTTCAATTACTGTGCATAGCTCTACACTAGCTGTATATGGCACCAAGGTTTATCTGAAATACAAAACCCTAACTGATTTTACTGCATAAGAGGGAAAAAAGGAAGGTGGCACTTTACAATATGTTTTTATTTTACTAGTAATGCTTGATTTTTCATTGCAACTGGCATCTTTACCTTCTGTTTTACACTTGCTACGCAGTGCTGCCGGGCTGCTTCATTTAGTGCACCTTTGTCACTTGCTGAAGTTGGAAGTCATGAGTGCTCAGATCCAGTGAGCAGCCTGCATTAAGCTGCTGCACATCCTCCTCTTCCTGCACTACTGCCTGCCTGATCCTTGCCCAAATCCCTGCCACTTTTCCTCTGCTGCAGTTCTCCTCACCTACAGCCCCCAGAAGGGCTCAGTGCAGGCACAGCCCCATACCAACAGCCCTAAAATAACTGCTCAGCACAACCGCCCCCAGCTGTGGGCCCACCTGGGCTGGGAATATCACCAGTCAGATCTAATCCAAATGTTTGTACAGCATTTGAATTTACTGAAGAAAAAAAGTCCATGGGCTTATCCAGTACTTCTCCATACCAAAACTAAGAGTCTGATGTGTACAACTCTACAAGATGAGCATCAGTGGAAGATAAAGGCAGTGTTTTAAACCCCCAAATTACACTTTCATTCATACAGTGGAGCAAACACTTGCTCGAACTGTTTTAGATGACATCAGGAAGTCGCTCCTGAAATAACAGGAGATGACAGTGGGAGCCTTTTAAAATTATTTATGAAAGTGCTTATAACACAACCCAATGCAACAGCAATAGCTGACTGTAATACATTTAATACTGCTTTCTACCCATATATCTCAAATTACTTTACACATGTTAATTCAGTTTAGTTGTAAGACATCATCACAAAGCAGTTGTTCGCAGATTAAGCTTGGACTAAACAGCTCGCCCTAGGGAGCAAAGCAGAAAGCAGGGCCACAGTCAGCAGCCCCTGTTGGCTTTGGAAGGACACCGCTACTCACACCTAAACCTTAAAGTTGTTTCACTTCTGTGCTTCCTATTACTCCTGTCTTTGTGCAGTCACACCTACTCTTTCAAAAAATAAAAAATAAAAATCACAGAGCTGCTGTGGGATGTACCTAAGCAAACAAAATATCAATTAATAGGCTTTAATTATACAACTGCACTACTCTAGGGGCTAAGAAAGACGCGAGCATCAGCCACGGATATACACCTATTTACTGAGCCGTATCCCGATGCCGAATTGCCTCGTTTGCCAATGAGCGAAGGCTGGGCTGTAACCTACAGGCAGAACGGCCGCGGCACCGCTGGGAACCAACAGGTTCCCCCGTGTCCCGCAGGGCCTCCAGCAGCACGGCCCCGCACGCCCTCGCAGAGGGGCTCGGGGCAGGGGCAGCGTGGAGCCCCCGGCCCGCAGGATGTGAAACGTCCTGGGGAAAGGCCCCAGTGGCCGCTCACAGGCAAGCTCGGAGGTTGCTGCTGCTTGCAAGGAGCAAAACTGACAGGGCTGAGCCGTGCTGCAGCTCCTCAGCTACCGGGATGACCTGAGGAGGGCAATTCCTGGAGCGCCCTTGGAAATTTTCATCATCCAACTACTTTTACAGATCCAAGGTGGAAAAACCCCATGTTCTAACTAGTAAATAATTGCAGTTATCATTGCATCAGTTTAGTCTAAAGAGCTGACAAACCCCTCTAAACTCTAAGCACAATTAGTCATTAGGGTCTAGTTTTTCAGCACTGTTAAGCAATTTGTAACCCATTGCTTTTAATAGGGTTATGCATTACTTAACCGACACAGATGTCTTGAAAACTGAAACCGCTGGTTATGAAGCAGCAACCTTGTTCATTAGCTTCCATGATAGTCAAATCATCTATAAAACCAGTGTTTAATGGCCAGCCGATGAATAATCAATGTCTCACTTTTCATCTGAGTGTGAAAATGAGAATAATCTAATACATCGTCCCTCTGGTAGAAAGCAAGGCCTTGGGTTCCGTTTCTATTCAGGGCTGATTTATAACCCAATGGAAACCTGATGTAAACATATGATCAATGAGTCCCATCATTGCTGATAATAACCCCCAACCGGCCCACTCCCTCATCTCAAAAGCCATCCCTTTAGGCTATTAGTTTCGTCCAGCTAATCCTCTCTACTATTTCTGCCTGCTGCTTTTACCTTGGCCATCCGTTCAGTCCGGCAGACTCAGAAGTAATTTTATACGCAGCAGAGAGCGGGTGGAATTGATTTTTCACTCAGTGCTCAGTTCCCATCTGAATAATTATCAATTTTACTGCCTCATAAAGGGAAGAGTCAAAATTTCAAATCAATTCAAAAGAGCTTCTGAGACTACAGAAACTGTGCATGAGAATAAAGGTCAAAGTTGTCAGTGACCCCGGGAGATGATGTCAGATATTAGTCCGCTGAGCAGTTGACATCAGAGGCACTCAATATGATATGACTAGTGCTAATGCAAATCATATTTATGCTGACTACTGGAGACCAGCCATTAATATTTAAAAGAGTACGTGAAAGCCTGCATTCAAAATAAATATAACATATTCCACAGAATCTGAAGTTAATAAAGACAGATCACTGCCCGGTCATATGCTGTAAAGTGAAAGATTACTGCATATTAACAGACGAAGTATTACGTTAGGGTCGCCACAGATGCAGCCAAGTCCTGCGCCTGGGCTGCTGCTCTGTCCTTTCTGCCCAAATCACAGTGCACACGGCGCAGTGCTGAGTAATTTGACATATCCAAACGCTGACTTCACTGCTAGTGTCCGTGAAACCCCTACTGGGGAGAAAACATGAGCACTTGTAATATGACAAGGGAATCGTCCTATTCTGATAATGATGCCAATAATAAACATCGTTAATATTCTCCCAATATGCAATATACTGCCAAGAATATATTAGTTACTTTTCACCTTCAATTAGACCAGTAAACGAATGACAACAACAATCACGTGATGAAGGTGACTGTATGCCAGCTTTTTTCCAAATGACAGCGTATCTATTAGGGAAGCAGAACGACGACCACACTCATCATTTGCATTTTGTTAATAACTTCCGTTTTCATTAAAAGCCTCCAGACCTGCGGAACGCGTCTCCTGAAATGGCATCTTTGCAACTGCATTAGGAATCCAAGGAGTCTAGTAAATATGCATCTTCAAATAGCTTAATGAGATTTTAAGGGAATGTGGCATGGAGCAAATGTGGAGAAACGTAGCTAAGATCATCCTAATCTCCTCTTAATGTACTCAGGCTACAATAAACTTGGCTGAGCTGGGAAGGGGAAATCTTTCCTAAGTACTGCAGCGACCGCTTCCTTTTCAGAAGTGAGATTTAATTTCTATCGTATTCACCTTTAACTGAAAAATCCAACTGTGAGTCACCTACTGCAAAGTAAACATTCACACTCAATAGCATACAACCATTCAATTTAGACATTTCATTACCAAAGTCTGTGGTTCAATGCCATAAATTGTTCTTCTACAATAGAGAACGTTCCTCACCGTTTTTCTATAGGAATGTATTGATGATGTTGCATACCGCATTTTTTGAGCAAAAATGGAAACCAAAGTTTTAAGATACTGTACAGCCAAGTTCAGTATCTACGCTTTCCAGTATGACAAAAAATATCTTCAATCTTTGGTTGTCATGAGAACACAGCTGAACCTACTCTGGGTTGCATACCAGCCCAGGGAGATTTGTTCTGTTACTAAACAGCCTATGCTACCCTGGCATTCAGTACCACAAAGTCCACAAATCAGAAAAAATTATAAAATTAATAATATCCCATAGAAAAGACTGACAATTCACCTGCTGTAGTACTTCCGGGTTCTGTTGCATGAAATTAAACAATCTTTGTCCATCCTGTGAAATTTCTCTACATCGTAGAGTCTTCTTGCCTTCTTTAGCTATGTGCTTGAAGAGGTATGTGACAATGTAGTCTAAGCTAGCGCAACAGCTGGAGGAGACGATTGTATCTGCATAAAAAATGAAACAGTTCTGAAATTGTTTCCATAAAAGAATAACTAATAATGACATTTTATAGTACTCAGAGCTCAACTTTAATAATCTGCTTGACATTAGCCTAATCAATACATCAACAAGACTGTTTTTGATGTATGAATGGACCTGCTTTGAAGACTGTCTTTATTAGCACACAGTGGTATTAAACCTTTCAGATTCCTGAAAACTAAAATTCTGTTTTGATCCATTTACCAAAAAAGTGAGGTTAAATAAGTAGAGCCATCGCCCAGTCTTTTTCCCAAGCAGCATTTCACAATGCTTCTCTGCCCCAAACAGCCCACTGGCAATGTCAGATGGCACACAATGGACAAGAGCCATGCCAGGTAGTAAGAGGGTGACCATAGAGCAGCCTGGTGGTCCCTTTGGTTAACAACTAATAATTCAAGTAGGTTAAAATATATTAAATCTGGCTGGCAACAACGCAACTGCAGTCACTGACCAACACTTAATGAACGTCCCCGACACAGAAAGTCATGACAGCAAGGAAGGATATTGCTGAAAAGCATAAGCAAAAGCCACTTCATATCTTTAGTTACTGTTTCTATAAGTAAGGGAGATTAAAAGCTTAAACCTATTTGCAAAGTAAATATGTCTGCCTGATTTATGTAAGTTATTTTGTTGCTAGGTGTTGCCTGCTGTGCTGCTGCTGTGAAAGAGGATTCTGTTCACTTGTGTGCATCAGCATGATGGCAACGGTGCACTGGTCCTGGTTTCTCACGCACTCTCCTCTCATCTTACTCCTCAAAACAGTGGTGAGCCCCTTCTCCTGTCCAGCTGTTGTCTCCTCCTGCCCTGACCCCGAGATGCTCCCAGGCCCTAAGAAGGGGGGCTGCCACCTTACCTCCCCACTCCATCTCTCCTGATGAGAGCCACGGTGTTAATGAGCCACCAGCTCCTCACCACACCACCACGAGCTGAAGCTCTTTGCATACTTGCAGGGGTTTGACATGCTGGGTGCAAGGTTTAGCTGGAACTGACATTCCCTGCAACTGCAAAACCAAATCCAAACGTGTGGATTTCGGCCCCCATCCAGCTTCCAATGACTTCAGCTAGTAGTTGTCTAGGCCTTTTATAGTTCACAGCATTTATTTTAGATGGGCCACTGGAGTAAGAGATGTGTGGGGGTTGCAAAAGGAATTAGACTGTTAAAATGCTCATTCTGAGGGAAAAGGGATTAGAAGGATCCAATTAAATGTACCTTGAATTCTTTAAACTATGCTAATTTGGAGGCCTGCCAACCTTGCAGTGTTCATTTAAACACATCCCTCTAGACACTGAAGTATTTTGATCTGTGTCTGTTTTAACTCCTTAAGCTCTGTGCCAGCATTATTAACTCTTTGCCATCTAAAAACTAATTGTATTTTGCTAGCAGTTTGAAATAAATGCTGAAGAAGCAGTTGCTACTGAAGAAGCCTCAAAAGGTCTCCTAAGACTTGATCTTCCAGAGGTGCCAGATGACTTAGCAGCAGGAGCTGAACGTGGTCCATCAGATCCCAGGAACAAGCTCCAGCGTCCCGACTGAGTCTCAGACTGACCCTGGGCATCCCAGGACTGCATTCAGCAGAGCCGAGTCCTAAGAAATGTTGCCTGCAGAAAGCTGAGTTCAAAGTTATGAGTCTTGCCAAAGTAAAGACTGCAGAACCTGGCACTCATCATGTTCTCAACCAAAACAGTCCTGCATATAAACTAGAAATGCAATTCATAGTGGAATTGAATCACCATCAATAACAACAAGTGAGAGATTTGAAAATACATATTTCATAGGAGGGCTCTGCTGTATTTCTAAACCAGTGCTTAACTCTATTTCTTTTTAAATTGAATAATACAAAGTAAATCACTATCATCAGTTTACAAAACAGCAGTAGTTCTAAACATGCTGATACTGTACAAGTAGATATTTTACATTCGACAGTAAGTGATTTTAGCAGGACAGCAGACAGGTCTATGCTATCATTTGCTCATGAGAATCTGATATGAGTGTTAAGAGCTACTTAAATTTGCCCATAACTATATATCAAATATGCTTCCCTATACTCATTTTTCCTTTTGATTGCAAGGATATAACAGACAGGGAGCGTCAAGCAAACTCCCTTGAATGACTCTTCTGGGCATGAGGAACCTCATGCTGGAGCAGGCTAGCGTGCTCACTAAATCTTAGTGAGACAAGCCAGGCAACCAAATAAATAGAATGAACAAGTGCAACAAGGAGCTACCATTTCTGGGCTGTGAACAGAAGAAATGGATGGAGAAGACATAATAAGATAGAATAATAAAAGACATGGAGGTAAAAGCTTGGGATAATCAGGAAAAATGCAGTCAAACCACACTTCTCATTTCTGGTCAGCTCAGCTCCACCACCTGTGAACTAATCATCTGGACCGTGAAGCAAGCAGGCCGTGGCTGCAGCAGAAGCCAGGAGCAGCCCCGGGTGGGCAGCAGGGATCCAGCAGTAGGAATCCAGCAGCAGGTCCGCAGCTCTGCCCAGCTCCCAGGGCTGGATTGGTGCTGGTGGCGGGGAGGGGACAAGGGCGACAACCCTGGTGCCAGTCACCATCATGTTCAGCTGCCTCTTTTAATTATTTCATTTCTTCTTTGCCAGCTTGCATTCATTTAATGTGTTCAGTGCTGACTTTATCTGAACTTTTTTTTCCATCTCCATGTTTTCGCATTACGTATGCAATTCCAATTAGCCATTAGCTCAAATAAGTGGCAGTAGAGCTTGTATGTTAGAACGAGTTATATTATTACGAAAAAGCCAACAAAGAAACCAAACAACTTTTGGTCTAAACAATATGACAATGGCATGCTGGAGGGGAATTATTTCTGAACGGTTTAATGACCTTCCTGAATCTCTGCAAATTAAAAGATTTTGTTTTGTTTTCCACATAAAGGTAAGGAGAGGGAGTTAAGTGGTATTTTCCCTGTCCATCAATCGCTTACAGTTCAATACCAGCATTATTTGCCTTTGAGACTAAACCTAGAAAGTAAAACGATTTAGCAATTTAACATCTAAATTAGGCAGCAAGACAGAAAAAATGTTTTAGTTTTTCCTCAATGAATAGCATAGTACACTATTAATCATACGAGAATTAGAAAAGCTTTGCAGAGATTAGTGACAACATGCCAGGCAGACTACATTAAAAGGCTCTGATCCACTGAGTCAGCTGTGAAAAAGCCAGGTAAACACTTTAGAAGAGAACTATTGGAGTGTTTATCCTCACAATAAAAGCTTAGATGAGGGCTTCCATTACAGCTGATTTACAGCTAGGGGCTTCCAAAGGAATACATATTCTTCCATGGTATTTATAAAGTGTGGAATCAAGCAAGGTATTTACTCAGAATGAACGCTCCTAAGAAATAAGGATTTGGGGAATGTTTATCTTACAGCTGACAACAATGAAAATCTCAAACGTTTCACACACGTGAAGGGAATAGAGAAAAAACAGATGCTTTTTTTCTGTCAAACAGAAGTGATCTCCCAGTATTTAATTTTTAAAATAAAAAGCCAGCTATTTCATTTTTATAAACATTTCTGAAAATGACTTATATGTTCTAATCAGTTTAAAACACAATTCCCCCTCAGATGGTTCACAGCCCTGAGCCCTATTATTCTGACAGTGTTCTTGTGGCACTGATGTAATTCAGTGAAAGAGGCAACACTTGGGTATACTTACCCATTTACTAAGGGCAGAAGGATGCATGTGACCAACTAACACAGAAGAAACAAATTTTTGTTTCACTGCCTGACAATTGGTAATGCCCAAATACCAAAACTTTAGAAGGGATAAAAGATTTAGAAGAACCAGTTTAAGAAAATGCACTGAGAGGTAACGAACTCCAGAGATGATTAAAAGACCTGTAAGTTAAGAGCTACACACTCAGCAAAAAGTAGTTCATCTGGACATGGCATTATAAGAGTGTGGAAAATTATTCAATACATAAATAAAACTTTTAGAACATAAATGAGGAATATAAAGGCCTACATTGGTATCATTTTTTGATATCTGCAGAATTAAGAAATGTCGTATTGAGGAAAAATTATCACTATTACTTCAACATAAAAAGTAAAAAAAAAATAAAAAAGCATTTTCTAGCTGACTAACTACGGTAAGTACTTATTACTTTTAATGTGCAAGAAATGTTCACAGAGATTAAGGGCTGCATAGGCATTTAGACAGAAAAAAAAAAATATTTTAGAAAGCTAGAGAATGAAAGTAGAAAATCTAGGGAAAATACCAGTGGGATCCTACAGGTGGTGGCAGAAACCAAACAGAACCAACCCTCCAGCCCAAGCTCCTGCTCAAAACAGGGTCAACATCACACAGGTTGCTCAGAGCCCTGCTGATTATCTTGGAATATTTTCAAGGATGGAGATTCCACATCCTCTCTGGGCAATATGGAAACGGCCTGGTCTTAGACAGATCTCACAAGTCTCAAAGACTAAAAAATGACTTTGGAGGAATCAGAGTAAATGTAGAAAAAAAAGAAAAAGTAAGCATAATAGCTTTTGATGGACTGCATCAAGCTGTCAGTGAAGTTAAAAAAAAAAAACCTAAACACTTTATTTTGGTCTTGTACATTTGCACTTGTTTTTAGGTACTTAAGATGAAAAAATCTTATTGGCTAAGCAAGTATATGGTTTATAAAAAGTGAGGTTTTTTTGTTGATACTCTTCTGATTAGAAAATAAGGGATTTCATCAAATAGAAGTCTCACAAGAAAACATTTTCTTTCCTAAAACTTAGTAATTCCTCATGACACAACTCCCAAATACCTAAAACACAAGACTTGTAAATTACAATTGGAAATACACACTTTTCCTACTCCTCCTCAACACTTTTTGAGAGTGGAAAATAAACATAACACATGAAAGCTGAAGCTTATATAGCTTTTAAATTTTCTTCTCTCTCTTTTACATGAATTCAAATTGGGTTTCAAAGAGATGGTTAAAGTAAACTTGGTATGCTAGTGAATTATTAAAATGAATATATCCAATACCTCAAATGGAAGAGATGTAATGTGGAATAATACCAGAGATCAGGAACAGAGCTTACTAAACTAGTAGCTGTCAGTCAAGCTAGCATTGAGTACAACATATCCATTTGCAAACAATCAACAGGCAGGCTCGCAGCAGAGCCAGCCGATAGGCAGAAACTGCTGTACCATCATTACAGGTGACAAAGCACTCAAAATATCTGGGAGAAGATGGATTTCAGCATTATATAATAAAGTGACCTGAATACTACTTTACTACTGTTGCTTAGCTATTTACTACCCATTCTCTTTCTAAGAGCGGTTTCCATCTTGCAGCAAAAACTGCTGAATGTGTTTAACATAGCAAATGCTTTGTGAACCTTGGTGCATTCATGCATTCCTGTGGGGCCTGACTGACACTTGGCAGTAATGAGAAACACCAGCTATTATGGAATAACATCCATACACACTAATGTTATACATTCCTATTTTTTTTCCTTAATAACCACCCTAATCAATACATACTACTGTAGGGTTTTAAACAGCTTCTCAGTCAAAAACCATATAACTGCATGGTATTCCAAGGTCATCAGGATATAACTGCATGTTTTATTTTTTTTTCTCCCAAATGCCGTCTCCTCTTCCATATTCCAAATGAATTTAAGCTATCAAAAAAGAAAACCCATCAACCCCCCAAATGTTTAAACAGTCACCTAGTTAAAAATTGTATATTAAATTGTGCAAGAGAATAAAATGAACTGCAATCAAAGCGCTGCATTTTCATTGTTACTCCAGGTATGCTTCTGTTACACTGATTCCACTCTAAATTGCATTCAGGAAGTACTGAATAATTAAAAATCTAGTTTCTTTTTTCTACTTATAAAGGTATCCTGAAATTTCTCCAATCATATCACAGCTGTGCAGAATACGCATGTACAACATACAACAGCTTGTTGTTAACATACAACAGCTATTTCGAGCAAATAAAACAAAACCTGGCAGATTCCTGTAGACATACTAATATATTTTACTTCTGAGGAACAAATGCATGATTTTCCAGTACAATTCTAATGGAGCAAGTGAATAATTTTACTAGTTCTGGTTTGTAAGAAAAGATCATTTTAAAATATTACCTGCACAAACCTACAGGTCAGATGTTCAAAAGAACTTAGCTCCCTTAACTGAAGAGTCTTAAAATGTTCAAAACCCAGCATCTTCCACTGTCACTTGATTTTCATTTTTTAAAGTATGAATGAGTGTCCTAGTAAGGTCTGAGCTTCGAAAATCTCCCCATTCACTTTAAAAATTACAAATAAACTTCAACTACATATTCAGTTCCTTCTTCAGCTGTATGCAAGCAACGCTTACCTATTGCAGTAAGTCCTTCAGATATTGAAGTAAGGATATAGATTAGGACACGAGGCTCTAAACTGGTAATGAAACTCATGTGATCCTGGGTCACACATTCCAAAAGTGGGTAATAAGACTGGCTTAGTTTTCGATATTGCTGGGGGGAAAAAAAAAAGATATACATTGATATGGATATTATGATTAACTAATGTTAATTACGTTAACAGATGACAGAAGATGATCGTATTTTTATGATGTGATAAATTCTAATTTATCTGTTAAATCAGAACGTTTAGAGAAACAAGATGTTTTCTTGTCTTTGGTAGTTTTTAACTTTTCAAATTTACCATAGGATATAAACTCTATTAGTTTAAAACAAGTTCTGAATAATACTGTCATACTTTAACACTCTACACAGCATTCAGTCTAGTAAAAGTAGTGTAACATCCTGTTTAGAAGGTCAGTTAGACAGGATTGGTGCCTGTATCTTACTTTCTGCAGGAAATCTTACTGAGGTTTATCACAGATTTCCCCAAATCATCTCAGAGATGCACATTTTGTGCTTAAATTATTTCCTGTAACAGGCTTTGCACAGGAAAAGGCACTTGCCTGACTGGCACAACTAGATAACTTACTCTTAGGGACCCTTATTTAAAAGCATGTATTTTTGGATGGCTAGGAACGTGCCAAATATGTAGTCTTTACTATACAACCAAAAAACTGGTTTTCACTGAGAGAAACTTTTCCAGTTCTAAGGACTTTTTGTGACAGGCACAAGTTTGGGTTATTAACTATCCAGAATTTGTCCCTTCCTGCAGGAAAATGACAGTTCTGAACAAAAATGCCTCAATTCAAATTAAGGCTGATATTGCACAAGATCTGCTGTCTTCCCACAGAGATGTGGGAACATGGTGTACTTTAAAGTTTTAAATTCTATGGAAAATACATAGTGACAATTTACAGATTGAAACTAATTGCAGAGTGGCTGAATACGTGAGGACGTGTTGCAATGCACGCCGGCAACCTAAATAGGTTTTGAAGTATAGAAAGGAACAAAATTTTACATTTCTTCTTTTTCAATAAAAGCTTAACGAAAATTCTGGAAAAGCTCCAATTTCATACGGCAGTTCTATCACACCTGTATTTTGGATGTCGCTATATAAATAGATCCAAGTAATTGAACTGAAAACTGCATTTGAGCTGTTCTAGATCCCTCTGTCTCATTATAACAATACAAAGCCTGTGGTGGTGTTATTTCATATTTTACGTAAAGACTCCCAAGATGAGTAATTGCTTACTAGCAAGTCACTGTGGGATACTGAAAGCAGCATTTTGACAAAGGCCTGAAGTACATTGTCAAAGTGGTTGTCCCCGTACAACTTGAAGACGCCAAAGCTGACATAATTTCCACATAAGGCAGATTTGAGTGCAGAGTAACAGATGGAAATGCCCTTGAGTTTCAACGGATAAACCTGATCTTTTGACAAAGTCCCAAGAGAGAGGATCTGATTACCTGTTTTCATAAAAAGAAAGAGAGAAACTTAAATAAGCAGCTGCAAATATAAAATATTTTGATGGCACTATCTAAACTCATTTTTTGTCTTTATTTTCATTACTATTCAGAAGTATATTGGTTTCTTCATTTGGCGTAAAAGATCTCTTAAATAAGCGTGACTAGAGCTTAAAAGCCACCAAGGAATTAGTATGCAAAAATTAAAATATAAGCCGTGGAATTGCCATCGTTGATTTACATCCAGACCGTGACTGAGTCTATCAGCATGAATTCCTTAATCTGAACAGAGTTGCAACACATGGTTTTATAGTTTCTCATGCTGCAGCAAAGCCTGTTTTTGATCCATTAGCATGATGATCTCTTGGGATAGTTGCTGATGTATACACACACTAAATACATCCCTCAGAAAACAAATATGTCCATTACAAAAGCCTCTATTTTACCAGTCACAGATGGGAATGATTTTTTAATTAAAATCCATGTTTATACTGTAAAAATAACAGCTAACTGTAAATATTTGCTGTTGCTATTACCAGGCAATAGTGACTTTTGGATCCACTCTGCAGCAGCGCAGCAGGTCCCGCTGCAATCCTCTGTACAAGGCCTCATTACCAAGTTTTTTTAAAGGATCTTGTAATAATTTAATACTTATCTTCACAGCACCCTAGAGTTAGGCTGTCTTCATGACAAAAATGTATTATTATTATTTTAAAAAACATTAGGAAATTAATGAAACAGAGCTGCAATAGTAGAATGAACACAGGAAAGATTAAGTGCTTCAGTTCTATCATTAAATAGTCTTGCTAGGTTGACCCCATCTGACGTTAACCCTGACAAGCCCGGCAGGCAAAAAAAAACAACCTGGTCTTCACTGTGTTACTACTCAACAGGAGATGATTCTTGTTAAGTTTTAACCAGATGAAAATAACACAAAACCTTGCATTTTTAAAAGCATTCCTACAAATGAATGCACACAACTCTGCAGATCAGATGCTCAACTCACCTGCTTTCAGCATCTGACCTAGCTGTCACGGCTATTAGGACACCTCGGAACAAGGAGCACACAGGTGACCTGCACCATTAATTGTTCAGAATTCCAAACATTGCCAGATGAGGGAGGTACTTGTGATGACTCAGTTTTGCTTCTGTCATAGGCAAATCAAATACACCCCTGAAAACTTGCCTGACATCACACGACGCACATCTCAGGTTGCCTAGCACTGTTAATACATACTAAGGCTCGATACTTAACTGCCTCTCCCCATAGATACCCATAGTGATTTTCACCTCTACTTACCTGCCTTATTTTAATTATTTTTCTTAATATTATGGATTAGTGCCAATTAGAAATTTACCTCATATAATTAGAAAAATGAGGGGAGAAGCCTTGTTTCTAAACACAGCAGATCAAAGCATCATGTGTTTGCTATTGTTCATGCAAATAGGAAGAGAAAGTAACATGATACCATTTAAAACATTAATGTTCTTCACCACTTCAGCAAGTACAAAGCATTTTATCCATCAGGTTGTGAAGGAAGAGCAGACTTAAAAGACTGGGAGTACAATCGGGGATTACTTTGAAGTAGTAGCTGGGGTGTCGAAGAAGTAGGAATGGCATCACAGAATTATGGAAGGTAGGAGAAGAATCAAATATTTTGCTAGGAAAGATGGTCACTTGCAATCAAAATTGAGGCCTCAATTTAAAAACAATTAATATTTATGCATGAAAATACAGACTGTTTTTGATACTTTAAATGGTCATATATAAGCATCTCTACTACCCTGAAAGTTACAGACATGAATATGATGCAAGTGGGGACGAAGCTGCAATTCCAGTGACTGCTACCGGATATAAATTCCTTCCAGACAGTGTTAAATCTCTGTTATAGTACAAATGACATGTATCCAAACGATCCCTTTTGAAAAATAAGACACAGCAGGAAAGAAGAATGTCTTTTAGTGTACTCGCATATTCACTTATTGTAATACTTTACATTACTGATTACACCTATATAAAATGAAAATAAAATGCATTTAGCTTCCCACTAGTGCCCAGTTTAAGGTATCCCAGCCAGGTCATCTTAATTAGCATTACTCTTTTTGACATGACCTAGTCTAGTTACTGAGAATATCAGTGAATTTCAGATTCTATAAAATCAACCAATGAATCAACCGGCCTGTGAGATGAAGTGGAAAGGTACACACTATTTTTGAAAGCCACTACATATAAATAGAGTACAATTATTGCGACAAAAGTCAAAAAAGTAAGCATGCTGTAAGCTACCTTATCTGGTTTTCTCCACTATTAAACTTTCTGTTGAAAAGCTTTACTTTAGTAACACCGAAGCGCAGAAGTTCTCCATCCAAGAAGGTACCAGCCCAGAGTTAATAGCTGTGCTCTCCAAGCACGACACCATGAAATCACAGCTCCTTCAAGTGCTCAGTGTAATATGCAACAGATGGAAAGAGCTTAGTAGTTGTCAACAAGGCAATTATGTACTTAATATGGAAATTAATTGGAAGCCAATGGAAAAAATGGAATGATGAAAAAAGAAGTTGAAAAAAACTAGGAATCCCTTAGCCTGGGAACATGAATTCTAGGAGTTACACTCTACTGCTGATCTTCTAGCGTTTTTATTACTTGACCAGAAAAAAATCACCTTATAATTATAATCTTAAATCCATTTCTCAGCATAATACATTCAATTTAGGAAGGCACAAACCCCAGCCCCTCACACTGCCTCACCCTGGGGAGCCATGGCAGGGAGGAATTCAGTGCCCATCCCCTCTAATGAAAACACTGAGAAGAATTTGTGACTAGTCCAAGATTAAAAGCTGTTTTGTGCAAGTGGACAGAGTCCACAGAGAACTGTTCTGTGTTCATGGACTGATTTTAAAAGGGCCTAAGAGTAGGAACAGCTGATTTTAAATTAGCAGCAGAGGTGAAAGACCTCGCGGTCCCTGTTACCAGTGCCCCAAGCCATCAGCCTGTGAGTCAATGGATACTGTGCTGCAACAAAGACGAGTGTTTTAACATTAGTTATTGAAAAAAATATGAAGTACAGTGCTATGCCTGACCAGATAAAAAGGAAGAATGGTCTACTTGTAACATTTAGCAGGAGCTTCAGGGGAATATTTTCACGCACCATAGACACTACTGAACATAAACTAATTTACGGAGGTACTTGGAATCAGGTCAAGAACAACTCCTCTGCTACTGAGGATACGTTTACATTTATAATCTTCGTAGTGGAGGACTGGAATACAATTTTATAAACTCCTATTGTTAAAAAAAAATGATTTAAAGAAACTAAATCAACATAAAAATGACCTTTGATATGCAGAACTTTTAAATTGTATTTGAAATTCATGGCACCTGTCAAAATGTAGATCTCTGCAGAGACTAATTAGTAAAGTTTCAGTGTTATGACTGAGTATTAAAAAACAAATAAATCCAAATTACACCAAATTGTTTTTTATATAGGAGAAACTGAATCTTACAGATTCTTAAAAATAACCCAACTTTCAGAATTATTAAGAATCTCTTCTAATTTAACCTTTTGTCCTGCATTTGACAGCAATATGTCAGTGACAAAAAATTATAAACTATTTCAGCCTCTAAGGTGATACTAAATTCCTGCAGGAATAAGAAAAGGATTTTTAAAGATATTGGGTAAAACTGGCAGATAGGAAATAAGGGTTTGAATTTGGCTGATAATTTACACATTACTGAAAGAATCCTCAGTAAATAAACAAAGGAGCTGTAGGAAAAAGGGAGTGCATGCATAGAAGGAATACAAAGGCAGCTAAAACAACATCTTGGGATGCTCTGACCAAAGATAACATCACCATGCCTCAGAATCCCACAGGCAATATGCACCAGAGCTCTTTGCACAGCTCATTCCCTCACTCCCTCCTAGATGTGGGAGCATGTCAGGACAGGCAGCTTCCCTTTCAGTTCTCTTGCTTAATTGCTTTTACAGTAGGAGCTATAATACAGATATGATTTCCTTATGGCTGAGTTCCATTTAAGCAGGGTTTGTTCTAGAATTCAGTCCAATAAGCAGTATTTATAATAATACAACTAAATAATGTTTTAAAGTGTGAATTCGATTAAGTTAAAAAAAAAAAACACAACACTGGTAAGACTAAATAAAGGTTGTGAAAACTTACCATATTTATAGAGGAAAGGCATTGTTTTTTTAGTTGTTGTTGTTTTGCTTTTTCTCCTTTCATACTTACTATTATTCATTACTGTCCCATAAAGATGGGTTTTGAATGGATGCTTCCCAGGCATTCAGAATGCTAGGGCAGTATAAAGGAGTGGCCACATATAGAAAACTAAAGGAAAACATGAATCACAAAGATGAGAGCAAGCTTCAAAAACTAATTTGTTAAGGCTTCCACAACAACAAAACATGCATAAAACCTCTCAAATCAGCACAACAAGCATGAATTGTGCCAAGATAAATTTGCCAAAAGAAACAGATTATGAAATCTGAGTCAGTAATGAAGAGCAATATATTATGGAACCATGCAGAAGGGAGGACAGCAGAGGAACAGCCACTGAGAACAGTGAGCACTTCACTTTTAAGCAAATCTACTGATTAAAAATACCTGTTATAAAGCACCGATCAGTTTAAGCAAAATTTTGAAGAAGAACTGCTACCTTATGAAGTTGCTAGCACTGAATGGATTACCACGCTAAGTTCTGAAATACATGTTCTAGAAGCAATTTAAAGCTCATTAGAAATAATCGTGTCTGGCTACTGGAAAATGTGGTAAAATTTAATCCACATCCAAATGCTACCTGGGCTGCGAGAACAGGAAATTGTTTTGTGCTACTGTGGCTAACCTCATTGCTGACCTTGAGCAGTAACTGCTACAACAGCTGAAAGCTGAAGCAAAATTAAAAACTTACATCAAAGTATATCATGACAGAATGTAGATAAATAAAAACAGCATATTGAAAATATTATTTTTATGTTGGTCTCCTATAATGAAAGTCAAGAGGTTTACTAAAATGTAAGGAAACCACAAAACAAAAATAGATGGTCCCAAGATGTACTGAAACATCATTCCTATACCACCACTGGGAGTTCAAAAACACATAGTAAGGGGACTTGTACATACAGAATTAAAAGTGAAATATATTGGGGATGAAGAATGGTGGACTACACTCTTCCTACTCCTTTCAATTTCCTTCCCTCAGTTGTTTATTTTAAATCACTCAGTCGGCCTGGCTGTAGCCATAATGGACAACACACAACACCCTTTGCCAAGCAGCTGCAGAGCCCTAACGAGGCTAATTGACTACCTAAGTGCCTTTTGCATCCTATGCCAGGGTTTACATCTTTTGAACATATAGCATTTGTGAAGACATCTTAGAATTGTCTTCTGCACTGTATCGTTGCTGGGTAAATTTTCAGAAATACAAAGATTTCATACTTTTATTCAGTGGCAACTGACAATGGTTAGTATATTTTTAAAATAGGCATTTTAGATTTTTGCTGCTCTCCATTCAAAAATGAGCTCATTGTACACATGTCTACAGGAGAAAAAAATGCGTGTGCTTTGGACGAGAATTAGAAATAGATTTCAGCAGCCATGCTCACATGCATTCATGCACGCCCCAGAAACAGTTCTATCCTGCTCCTCTCCCCTTTATTTTCAGCCCAAGCACCTATCTTACAGAAGATAAATGAGGTAAATGGAGGTGCTAGGTGTACATAAACAGACATTGCAATATTTGGCAAAATTTAAGATGGACAGAAAGTGACATGCTACAAGATGTTTAAGAAAGTTATTCCAATTTAAACAACAACCCTGTGTTTGAACAGAACAAATCCATACATAAATTCTACATTTTCATAACCTTAAAAAGGTCACATTTACATTACCCAAAACTGCTTTGATCAGTGTAGTCCAGACTTAGGAAAAATCAATATCCACCAGTGCACTGTGCTCTGATGCTGGTGAGTAAAATCATCTGATGCCACCCTACTTCAGTTACTAATTCCTTGCCCAAGTGTTGGCAGGACGTATTTCACACCAACTTTTTATGTGTCTATAGGTTTATATAGCAAGAAGACTCCCACCATACCTAACCCATAACTGGAAAGTTTCTTCTTGTTTAGTTTGGTGCTAGTGAAATTTCTGAACATAGTTGTTAAGTATCTTGGTCTATGCTCTCAGTCATACGGCCCGAATTCTGATTTTTGGGTTGACGTGTGTGGAGTCAGGAGTTGGACTTGATGATCCTTGTGGGTCCCTTCTGACTTAGGATATTCTATCATTCTAAATACTTTTACTAGCACTTTCTGTACAACACCAGAAGCGAGGGAGAAGAAAAATTCCAGTTCTAAAATGAACTTTAATTTTGCTGACCCACGGAAGCACAATACAATTACGCCATATTTTCATTTACGGTTTGTACATCAGATTCTTTTAAGAAAGCAGAGCAACCAGGCTAGGAATCACTCTCTGAAGGCGAGGGCCAAATCTCACCCTGAAGAGCTGCTAAGCTACGGGAGAGGAGCTCTCACCACCCAGGGCAGGGTGAGCAGGAGAAGTGAGAGGTAATGAGCAAAGAGGTAACAAGCCCGGTGTTCAGGCAGGCATTGCCAAGATTAGCAAACACAGACAGGCCTCCAGGTGACGGAAAGACCTTCCCAGTGATAAGAGGAGGCTGGGCAGACTTTGTGGCAACCTGCTACGTCAGTGGATTAACTGAAAGGGAGACGGAAAGGAAGGAGCTTTCCACAAGGACAGTGTGATGAAAGAAATATGTTTGCTTCTGGTTTTTCCCCTCTGTCTCATCTAGTCACTTTGTGCTTCTCTTAGTTAAAAAAAAGGTAATTATTGTAGTTTAGATTACAATCAAATCTACCCTGAGTTTCAAAAGTCTTTTTGATCAACTTTGAGGAACTCCTTATGACCTGCAGGCGCATACAAGAGGTTTGGCTGACTTGATAAGATAAATAGCAAACGCTTTCTGTTGTCATCTCTTGACATTTACTGTGCATCTTCTGCTTGTTCACTAATGCTTCCACCATAAAATCATGCTGAATGTGAGAATCTCAACTATCGCTTTGAAAATTTTATGTTACTTGCACTTACGGTACCGCAGAATCACACTTTTCCGAACGTGGGGCTGGAAATACTGCTCACGAACACTGTACTGAATTTTATGATTGTCACCTGGTTTACTTGTTTACCCTTCGTCATACGTCTGCCAAGATTACATATGCTTAGAAGAGAAACATAGATTTTAAAAAGCCAGAGTATTATGGATTAAAGTTTTCCTTTAAAGCACAACATAGGTTTTAAGATTTTCAGAAAGGCATTTGAAATTAATGAAAAATCTCTGAATATCAGTATTTTTGTAGGGATTTGTATGTTCAAAGCATCATACAGAACTGAATTAATGAATCCTTGCAACACACCTCCAGGAGCTGCATCTATTCTATCCACTGGCACAGTAATTTCATGAACTGGTGGTAAATGGTGATAAATGCTGAAAGTGTTAATAGCAGTTATTCAAAGGTGACTAATTGTGAAATACTTATAGTGGTCAGTAAAACCTTCCCAGAGTGTAAACCAGCGACCACTTCAGAAATAGCTGTAGCAATCTGAAATAGTGCTAACCTAGGACATTTATCACAAGGCCCACAGCTGAGCCGTGCTGGTCAGAACAGTGCTGCCCATCTGTGCCAGCACAGAGCCAGCTGGATTATTTGAAATCCCTGCTTTAAGAGGCTGATTCAGCTGACTGCGCTAGGGGCTCTTTCATGTTCATTTTGTGGCGAGTCCAATCCTGGAATAAATACTGACAATCACTCACAGAAAACTTGAACAGTTTCTTTAAATTTCTCACCAAAATAGTGGAAGGATACTGCTGTGACCCTTTCAGACACTGATGACAATATGGATGTGTTTTAAAAGCAAATTGGAAATAAAATATTAAATATTTAAATAAATATATATAATTATACACATACACATTGTTTGGAGGTTTTCTCCCACCTCCACATCTTTCTTCCAATTTTAGTTCATAGGTGACCTCCACACCTTTCTTCCAATTTTAGTTGATAGGTGATTTAAAGTTATTATTTTGAAGGAAATCAAGGACACTTTTCCTCTTGCTACTTACATCTGTTGTGAGTAAAACATCTTTCCATAGCAAAACAGTTAAGGAGGACAGGAAAGGAAATTGTGAGAGAAAGCTCTTATCATTGTTTCATTTCTTTCTATGCCACACATCTCCAAATAGATGATACCACACATCCCCAACTACTTTTCACAATAAGCATCATTTAACTAAGAAGGCAACAGGTGTTCGGACACAGGTTTCAACAGACCCTGTGACTCCACTGCTTAATTTACACCTTAAATTTGCACTGTCCTGAAATTTCCTTTTACAATGCCTAATTAACTTCTCGCATGAGCCAGAAGATGCTGTCTGGTCTGTATGTGCAAGAACTTTAGGGCTCCTCATTACTTTAGGGCTGAGAATTTTATGATTTTCATAAACACACCATAAAAGCTGCATCTGAAAGCTAAAGGTTTCTTAATAAAGCGTTTTGTAGACCTTACTTTGGAATGAAGCAGGTTGAAACCAACCATTGTGGCTGACTAAGCAAGGATTAGAAACTGGATGCCAACAGCTGAGATAAATGGATGACCAATGATAAGGTAGCTTTCTCGGAAGGGCAGAAAGGATGGTAAAGGCTGACTGAAATTAAAAGGAAAAAAAGGGATCAGGTACCGTAAGACAAGTGGGCTTGAAGCACCACCATAATTACATTTATATTTTTCTATATCGTTAAAAGAAAGTTTAAAGCAGTTAAGTACAAATTAAGTACATGGATAATAGAAGTTTAACAGTAAATTCTAAAACTTTACCTCTTATCTTCTCATATAAGGAAAACCCGATTTTTTTTTGTTTATTCATTCTAACAAATTAACCAAAAAACGTATCTTAAAAACTAGCGCCGGCTAACAACACGGTATATTTGAAAAAGAAAACAGAGAAATGATTTTGCAAGGAGAGAGAGTTACATGGTTGTAATTTTTTCTGTCATAAGTATTTGCTTTACGCATTCTGCATATACTGTTCCCATACCCTGCAGATCAAAAGCAAAATTACACTTGAATGTTTTTTTTTTTATACAGGCAGCCATGTAACAAACAATTTCCAGACCTAAAATGCAACCTGAACACAGTAAAAGCAAATTCAATGCGTAAATTTTCTTTCATTAAAAGTAACAGGACACTTACAGCTATTCCTTTTCAGAGAAACTACAAACCTACAACAACTTGGTGATATTCCTTTCAAAATATTTAAAAAGCGATCGTAAGCTACAAAGTTAGTTGGAGTCTAATATAAACAGTTGGTGTCGAAGACCTGTTGCAACTGAATACTTGAGTGGGAGCAGTAAAATGAAGCAACTTATTACGAACAGTTTTAACAGCGCTCTAGGGTAAAGCAGTTATGGTCCTATTATGTTTTGGAACTGCTGGAATATAATTTGAATACATAAAATCAACCCACACCTATCAATCAGTAGCCCAGATCAAACACCTCACGAGTATTTGTATCTTTGCTGAAATCCAGTTAGAGCTGCTAAAAGACAGGCGTTCAAGTTAAAGTGATAGAAGCAACAATTTTACATGAATGGACGCTGATCTACGAAAGTAAATGAGCTCCAAAGGTCTGCCATGTAAACCCTGTACCTTTCAAAGGGCTGATATCAGCTGTACTAAATTGCAGTCCTGATACACACTCCAAAAATCAAGCAGTGCTCAGGAATATGAACTAACAGGATTTTTATATTACAAGACAGGCAAAGAACTACACTGCAGAGGAAATGTTAATGAATACCTACCGTACGTACAAATCATTTTACTAGCTTCTCTGAAGAGAAGAATTCCATTTGGAGATGATACATCAAAATTTAAACGTTGTGATCTAAAAAATAACAGCAAAAATATTCAGATGGTCATCAAAGCAGAAAACTGCAATGGATTCATTCCCTAAGACAAAAAAAAAACATATTTGCTGATTACAAAGTACACTTCCTTGATAAATTATTTCTAGCTTTGAGTCCAAAGATGTGCACTGTTTCTTAGGCAACAGATTTAGATAGCTCATCATGTGATAAAATATATAAAAAAAATTAACCAAAAATAGTGACCAGACAATGTGTATTTCCTTATGCAGTGACTGGTGAGTATCTTGTGCCTTTATACAGTCCAGAAGAATGCTGCAGATTTTCCACGATCCAAGTAGTTAGGCTAACACCTTACTTCTGTTTAGTTTTTAAAATCAGCTAAACCCCACTGGTTATTCTGCTACATAAAATCCGTGGCAATCATGAGACAGTTCTCCAAGTGTAAATTGCAGTATGCACTCTCCATGCACATTCAGACCTGAAGAAGACTGAACCATGTTGTCTGCCCTGATGCAAATGCTTTACCAAAGCCAACAAGAACCATTTTGTTCCCAATTTGGAAACACAGCAGAGCTCTTGCCAAAGTCCCTGTTGTATCTTTCTATTTTTTGTGATAAAGAAGCCTAACTTCTAGTTTATGCCTAAATGAAAACCATTAAGTACTTAAAATTAATTTTCAACACAGATCTTAAGCTTCTGAGTAACTTGAAAACTTACCCTTAGTGTTTATTTAGACTGAAAGGGAAAGGATACATCACTGAGTGATGTAAAACAGAAAATCCCCTGGTGACCTATTTGGTAGTCCTCACTTCTGATGATATGTGTAGTACTTGTACAACCCTTGTCACAGAGATAGGGGCAGGCATCTTTCATTCCTTTAAGTCCAATTTTTTTTTTTGTTTTCTAAGCCCGTATCTGCAGGGTCCTGCGCTGCAAATTCTGGAGTAAATCTGGGTGTTTATAAATAAATAAAACGTGCCTTGTATAAAACATTTGTGTATTCCATATGCACGAAATGATAATGGCTTGCAGAGGCAAAAAAAAAACACAACAAAAACAGCACATCTTCTCAATGTCGGAGTGGCATAATGCACAATCTGATACTCTGTAACATATTTTAACCATGTCAAAGTATATTGTATAATGCATTCTAACCTGTAAAAGCTAATGCAGTACACAACTCATGAAGAACTCCATCCCAGATGATGTTTTCTAAAGGGAACAAGGCAGATTTTCTGAATACCAATAGGCAGAAGAATTCACATGAATATGCAAAGTAGCTTGAAGAGCCATCTTTTGCATAAGATTTATTGTTCCAGTTCCTCTTTGCTTTCGTTTACTATTATTAGAGTTCTGTATTTAGGTTTTAACAATCTCCTCCTTGAAATGCATTGCAGCCCCATTAGAGCATACTGCTTGTGCGTTGCGTCATGAATAAAAATAGGTTCAACTTCTCCAGCCTTTATTATACTACAACCAGGACAGAAGACATAATGAACCTACACAAACCAAAGAGGAAGTCACAGTGAGCAAGTCAACACAAATGAGAAGCAGGGAGCTCTGCCTCAAGGTCTGCGTAGCCACTGAGGGATTAGGAGTACATCGTACACACTCGTGCTTGACTGGGAGCCAGGTCGGAACAAAGCACGGATTTCCTATCACTAGATTAAACCGAATATTTTTTCAAACTTCAAATATTGCAACTTTTTTTCTTTGTAAGTTCGATTTGCAAGGCAAAACGAAAAGTGGTGAGAACACATACTTTTCTGCTGAAAACCCTAATTATTTTGGTCATGAAGATAACCAGTACAGAGACATTAACTATCAATTTTTCATTTCAAAGTCTTTTTTTTTCCTTTGGGCAATACACTAAATATTTCCGAGTGTAATGATGATTTCCCCAAATAAATTGTTCTGTTAATTGTGGTAAAACAAAAATTTCGTTCTAACACCTGCAATGTAAAGTATTGACATCACCTCCCAGAATCATTCTGAGGTCTCTTTAGCGAGCCTATGGAGAAGAAATTAGACCTGGGAGAAGTTACCTACAAGTCGGTTATAAATATTGCTGTATTGGATAATATTCTTTCCTATTTTGGCTAGAAGAGTTGAGCTAAGGAAAGGAACTGTAAAGGCAGTTGCAGTTTAAGAAGTACATATGTACACTTGTGCTTGGCTTAAGGCAAAAATTCAGCCTGCAGCAAATCTTGACAGTAGACCATTTTCAAGTATTTAATTATAAAGTCAGAATTTAACTAACAATTCTTTTTTTTGCTAGTTAAAGCATACAATTCCACTAACTTGTAATATAAAAATCACAGCAGTCTCTCACACATTCCTGTTGGTAAAACAATACATTGACACTGAAAGCTGAGCTCTGTTCGTTAACTTTGCTCCAAAATAAAAAAGTAGCAGTGTTAAAGACAAAGCCAGACATCATAAGGATCAGCAAAACACAGAAAGACAGGATGCAGAATGCGTACCATTGCAGTATTCATCACTTACATGATTCTCACGTGATTCTTACCTGTTTTGCATGAATTCTGCCATCAGCTTCAAGATAGGAGTTGTACATGCAGGTTCCTGGTACCACAATTCAATAGCTCTTTGCAGAACAGAAATGTATGCAGGGTATCTTCACCAAAATTAAAGATTGTACTGACAAAACAATGTCTTCCAAAACTTCCCCTAAATCTAAACTCTGTTGTTAGATGGGTGGGCCAGATACAGACCCTGACAGCTCCTTCTGACAAGGAGACTACCAGAGCTGTAACAAAGGAAAAGGAAAGCATTTTGTACACGTGAAGCTAACTCACCAGTATAGATATGAGTTTGACTTTTAATGAATGACAGAATTTAATTGCATTTAAAACTAGAAAAATTTACATATCAGCAAATCCTAGGGTCCACAATTTCAATGCCACTTCCTATGTATTGTATTTGCTATACAGCGGTTGTGAATAGCTTCCTTGCGTGAAGTTTGTTTCCAGAGTATTCAAGAAAAAGAATTCAGATAAACTATGCGGGGGAGGCCAGGAGTTAGATTTCTAAGAACTCTTTCAGGAGGGCTGTTTGCTTGTCGGTACCCAAGAGATATCAGTTCCTCTAAAGCAGGATTTGAAAGAACGCAATATAGGAATAGAGTCTCACAGACTCTGCAATGTAGCTTAAAAAAAATCTTATGAGTTACTGCCTGTATCAAAATATTTGATATGATGATTTGATACATAGCTGACCCCTAGTTTTCCCAACATGCTGAAAAAAGGGTTTGGATAAGAATGCAGACTGGTAAATGGAAGTGAGGAAGCACAGCTTGACTGGCAAAGAACTAAACAGTTTTTATGATACTGAACCAAGAGATTCTAACTATGCAATTTGCTATTAAAATATGATCAAGCCAATATAGTCAATGGTTTTATTTAATATTAAATTTATTTTTCATTTTTAACTTTGTTTCATCTCATATAATTCTGCTTTATTTAACCGACCGCACTAGAAATAGTGACTATTCTTAGGAAAATGCTATTGCCTATTCAGAGCATAAAGGCAACTACTGTGAATCTTACCAAGTAGAATACAGGCCAAGCACTCAACACTGGATTGTGAAATAGAAGTCTGGAATGTGCAAAGGTTTACTTGCTTCTAGGATATGCAGACAGCCATGTCCCAGTTCAATACAGCTCTTCGGTGAAGGCAAAGCCCTCACACGTGGCACTACTGATGAATGACAGTGCTGTGCAGACAGATGGAAGGCATTCTGGCTACTGCTGTCTGTCTGAGGTATCTAAAGACTTGTGCATTTTCGCTGCCAGCTGCTTGAGGCATTGTAGGCATAAACTATATATAGCGGAAAAGGTTGATGCGAAATACACTTCTAGACCTTGTCTCTCTCTTCTTAAGGGAGTTCTTTACATTTTAAATTAGACAAACTAGAGCTAAACATACTATGGACAGTTACTCTGTAATATACATGGATTTAAATTCAAGTCCCATTTGCCTAAAACATCCTCAAAGGGCACAGATGACCCATGTCACCTCATACCTTTATAAATTCACTAATGCCAGTTCAATTTTTATCTGAGGTGGACTTCCAATGGGCTCACTCTCAACTAGAGGATGGTCAAAATACTCACAATACAGCAGATGTCATGTAGGGTACAGAACTGAACTGAGCTGAGCTGCTGATTCTCTAAAGTCACGCTTCTTCCTTGGTGGAATGCACCAAAGCCCCATTTTGTAATTTTGTGGGGTAAAAAACAATTGCCTTTTCAGATTTCAGAGAGAACAGAGTAACTTGACAGCCAAATCCACAGCCAAAACATAAGCCAGCCATATCAAAGGCTGCTAATATATCCAGTATGATTGGTTATCTTAATTCAAAAGTTTGAGCATTAAGCCCACATTCACTGTCAAGCAAAGACTGAAGTCATAGTCGAGTTTTATAAATGTTAGGGGTCAACAGAAAGGCTTCAGCAATTTGCTAGATAAGAAACCAAACAAACGATAAATTAGCTTTGAAAACAACATTATTTGTAAGTGTTTTCAACCACAAGCTTCAAGAGATCTGGCTAATTCAGGAACGTAAACTGACCAGTCAGCTTTACTGGTCAAGCTGAAAAGAATGCAAATGGGAAGAAACGATGCTAAATTTTGAATCTACACAACTGGCAGTAGCAGCTATTAGAAACACATTAGCGATCAGGTAGCCTAATCTCATTCGAAAAGGTGTTTAAGGAAACATCCATCTCTACAGTTGTTTGTTGGGCTCTTTCAAGTTTGTAATTCTGAACCCTTAAAACATACAAACTTAATATTTCTGATTCTATTTTTGAAGAACTTTTTGATCAAGCCATCTTACTGTTACACATGGTTTTATTTTGTTAAGAAATATCATACAAATTTGGATAAATAAGTATTAATGGTAGTTTTTTTTTTTCTAGTGATCCACATCTGAAGAAGCATATGCTCAAACATCCGAATATCAAGGTCAACTGCAACTTTTAAATGACCATCCACTAGATAAAGCATCTCCAGGACGGATGAATTGTCTAAAGGTAATGGTTATGGTATCTCTCCCTATACAGAGATCTTCATTAAAAAGGCACAATACTTCAACAATGTCATGCACTCACACATATACATCCCGTGCTATCTAGCAGACTGCAACTCTGAGCCAACCTAGTAATTTAATTCTTGCAACCCATTTTCTTATTGCAACCCTTTTCTTTTACAAACAACTAAGTCATTAAATACTGAAAATCAACTGGGAGTAACGGAGGAAAAAAAATGCCTTTGGGTTACCACCTAACTTTAAGAACCACTAAATGAAAGTAACAAAAAGTGGATATTACTCGCAACTCGCAACTGAATCTCCATGGACTTATCTGACTGCAAGACCCAGGACCCTTAAACTACAGCCTCACATTAGTATGGAATAAAACAGATTAAACATTCAAAATCTCATCCAGGCTCTCTTGAAGTAAATAACAGAATGAAACGTACCATTAAGAAAATCAGACTTTGATTCTACTCAAATTGGCATGGGGGTTTTCTGAGGCCTGAACACCTGCATGATGAGGACTGACCTACAAATTACAGATACCAGATGTTATGATTACAAAAGGCAAATAAACTTTCCAAAGCCAAGGTACTGGAATCATCATTGACAGCTTGACATATCAATGTTTCAGGAAGAATAAATGACTTTCATATCCTTTTTTTCCCCCCCTTCTTTTTGTTTGTTTGTTTGTATGTTTTCCTTCATCTTTCATTACTGGAACTCTTCGGGCAGATGCTATACTTAACACCTAAAACTGCTTAAAATATTTGGAAATATTTTAATGAAGTCTTTTGAGAGATCACCTAATGCAACTTTAAAACAAATTTTACTATTATTATCAGTATTTTCTCTTCATCCCTTGCCAGAGGAAAACTATAAATCTTGTCTCAGCTGAATGAACACCATTTATCATATTCATTTTCTTGTCAATACAATTATGAAAAGCCTTTGGCCTTTTTCCAAGGAGCCTGATTTGCTAGAGAAACTCAATTAGTATAAGCAAGCCTGCTACAAAACAGCCCTATTTGGCAATCTAGTGCAGCTTCAGCATACCTGACGATTCACCTCTAAAGCACGATCTAATAACTCAATCACAATGGCAAAAGAGAGCATACAATGCTGTTGTCCTCCCCCGCTCTCTGCAAGACCAAAAGGACTTAAAAGAGATTATTTCTGCTCATTTTTGCCATCTACTGGACAAAAGTTAAATCCTAAACACTTAGGAAACAACACTCGGGAAAAAAAAAAAAAAGAAGAATCGCTCACCTGAGAGAATACTAAGTGTAATTTGTTTAGTTATGGACAGGGATCAGAACCAAAGTATCTCCTGCAATCACTTGGAAAGTTTATCGATGCTGCCTTCTGCCAGTGATTTACAAACAATTATTTCTGCATGTCTTCAGTACAGAATTATCGTCATCTTATGGTATTAAAAGCCCAGGCTTTTATCCCTTGCCTAACTGTATTATTTATTTACCGAACAAATGCAAGAAAATCAGATTTATTTTGGCTAATATTCTGTATCTGCTGTTTTTAATACCGAAAGACTAGGGCTTAAAATATTACAGAATAAAATCTGTTTGCAAAACAGCTTGTACTTGGTATATTAAAACCAATTTTTAATTTTCTGATGCTATATTTGAAACTACGAAAGAAATATATTAATCAACGGATATTTAAACTTAATATGATAAAATCAGCATCTGACCACTCCTTTTCTTCCTATTTCCCTTTCTGTCCTTATATACAGTAAATAAGAGCTGAGATAACAGCAGCTTATTCTGCTGTAATTCTCTGGATCAATATTTGGATGAAGCTGGACTAAGCCAAATGAGGTGAAATCCACTGAATAGAAGCATGCATTTACCATTTATAGCCAAAGGTGGGAAGAAAAGAATTTTTAAACCTGTGCAAGAGAAAGCTAACTGAGAAAGCCTGGGCTTTGAACGCCACAAAGATGTGTTTTAGTCTGTTTATACTGTTAATACAGATTAATGAAATCCCCCAAATTTAGGCTGTTTTTATTTTTTTGAAATTAGTTTAATTCATTAAATAGAATTAATAAAATATTAAAAAAAAACACTCAGAAAAGGGTCCTGAGGATTACATATCCTAAATCCTTGCATAAAAAAACCTCGTCCATGTATGATATGAATCTTTTTTTTTTTTTTTTTCAGATGGAGAGGAGGTAAGTCTCTCTTATACCTCCCTCTACAGCTGGAGATTTGTACTTCTGCACAGAACAGCACGATACTCATACTGTACTAGGAAAAACAAAGTAAAAAATTTGAAATTGATGCATTACTGATCTACTTTCATACATCGTCCACGTTCTATTATTAAGTTTTAGGGTAACATAAGCACAAACAGTACTAATGAAGTTAAACGTACCCCAATGGTGCCCACTAGAAAATGAGATGCTAATTCACAGTCTGGCTTCGGTAGATTTTTTTTTTCTCCAGTCCTCTAAAACTGAAATTAAGTAATGCTTTCCACTGATTTTTCAGGGAAATGAAGATTATACTGCCTTCTGTTTTGGATTTTCTTTCTGCAAGCTGTGTCATGCAAGCAGAGCCTGCACATGAACAGAATCATTGCTGGCTTGTGAAGGTCTTAAAAAGGGCTTATCTGAATTCTGTGGTCATAAGAATTCTACCACCCACCACATAAGGACATCTATCAGATCCTAGCAGGCTCTGCTGGACAGCCTTTAAGTCCTCTCAGGCTAACTTCCTAGCCACAATTTCTGATAATGCATTCCTCTTTTATACTCCCCCAAAAATGAGTGAACAGCAGATTTTCATTATGTACTCAAAAGTATTTTTAAAAGCTTGATTTCTAATAAAACATGCAATTATACTTTAACATTATTTTTTTTCCGTCCGTAAAATAAACAAATGCATAATTCACTTCCACAGCTTTGAGAACTAAATTATAAAACCAATAATTTCAGTTACTTCACTACATATTGCAGTATTTTGTTACTAATATGACTGTGTGCCTAAAAAGAATTACAGCTACTGTATTTATGAAAATACAAAACATTTCTCTAAGTATTAAGAAAATACCCATGAGTATTATCATATTTCTTGGCATAAAAATGTATACAATATTGAAAGCAAATAGAGCTGCACTATCATTATTTATTGAAGAAAGCTAGAGCCTAAAGATTTTGACTTTGTTTTCAGACGTCCATTTTCTTCTGATCAAGAAGACTGCAGGTGTTGTGATATTAATAGAGTTGACATAAATAGAAAGTAACTGACTAAATTAAAGACATGATTCATACCAGAGAGAGAAATCTCCCCAGATAGCACTCATATAGTATTTTTTTAAGCACTTTTGATGTTAAACCAAATGTAGGTACATTGTGCTTTGAGTTAAAGACACAGCTTTCTCTTTATGAAAACATTATGGATTTATGAAAGGGGAGAAGCCATTTGGATATGTTTTCTAGATTAGTAGCGTGACATAACAAAAAAGTGACCTCTCTGTGGTCCTTCCCAGTTAACTGCATGGTTGCCATTGTGCTGTAATTTTAGCTGATTACACATTAGTTCATTTAGCTTTGTTTCCTCTTCCCCACTGTGCCATACTATTAAACTAATGCAAGGGGCCTGGTATCCCTCTGTGCACAGAGCTGGTATTGTCATAGTGTAATAAGGATACATCCAGTCAAACAGCATGGTGTAGCTGGTCTTTGTGTTTAGTGCAAAGGCAATCCCTCGAAGATCTCTTGCCAGCCCGATCAACATACGCTGTCAGTGGGAAAGAGACACAGTAATTGATTTTCACGTTAGCACAGAGCAGATGGAGTAATAATCAGCCAATAATGACCACATATCTGATTTTGATTCATTAGTTTAAATGTCTCGCTCAAATCCTTTTTTATAAAAAGCACAAAGATTCTTTCAACAAACAAGATTTCCACAAGTTTTATAGTGCTAACACTAGCAAAATGCTTAGAAAATGCTTTTGATTATTCAATATCCTATACTAATGAATAATGCAAATTAAAACATAATATATGAACAGAGTGTATTAAAGTTTAAGAGTGCTTCCTGCGTTAATATATTTAAAGTAACAATAACAATAAAGCGTTCATTTAAGCTTGTAATATTTTAAATGAGGTGTAAGACTAATTGGTACTCATAACAAGCTACAATTAAGGTTACACTGAGATTCTCATTGTATTGTTATTTTAATTTTTTTTTTTAAGTCATCTTCCAAGTTAGGTTTCTTCAAAAAGTCTTTGTTTACAGAAGACCAAGTTAACATCTATCTGTATTAATGTTAGTTCCGAGATGATTTTTTTCCCCCTTTAGTGACTGAACAGTGGCTTCAGAACCCTTTCAGCTCAAAAGCAGACAACACTGTGTAGATAATTAGCCCCTACTAAAGGGCTGTTTTCAGGATAATTAATAGAAATCATTAAAAAGAATACCAGTGAATGAAAAAATATTTTCACAATATAAACCAACTTTCAAATGTAAACAACTATTCTCTTTTTGATAATGAACTAGTAATAATAAATTTTATCCATGTGTTGCAAGGTGGGGTTTCTAGGGCTTTTCATTATGAAAGACCACAGCACTGCAAAGCTTAGTAAAAAAAAAAAAAATCACAGAAGCATGGCAACAAAAAAGTAAGGAGCTTGCTTTTTAAAAACAGAGTTTTCAATAATGCAGCACTTGATGATAATATTGTAATATTTATAGCACTGAGAAATGCAAAAGGTAAGATTCACATATTAATTCTAAATGGTCACATAAAAAGCAAATTACGGCTGATGCCTTGTTAAACTGCTAAATGTAATCTTACACAAGGGCTAATTTCTACTTTTCATATACAGTCACATTAGTTCAATTGACTTGGATGGCACACACGTAGATTTATCTGAGGATAAATTGAGTTCCCTATGAAATGCTGGTAAGGTTGCTGGGAGTATTTTAATATTTGTGTTTCCTTTCTGTTGTGCATTGTAATGGCCTGAACTTGCAAGATGCTCAGAGGTCTCAACTCTCATTAACTTTAATGGAACTCTGAAATCACTAGAGAGGAAGTGTTCAATACTGAGAAGATATGACACAAAATTGTAACTTTATCCTTATATTCATCGTATTTTCATACTTGGTGCATTATTTTGTCCACACAGAAAATAAGTATTTAGCAGATATGGTTGCCAAAACGTCAAGAATGAAAAGAACTAGGCAGCAACACTTTATACTTCTTTCCAAAGGGATACAGAGATACAACAGCATATACAAGGAAGTGGAAACCTTTGAGTGATTTTGGATCTTTTGCCCATTCTAGCCACGGAAAATGATGTAAGCAAGACTGCACAAAGAAAAGGCTGATGCAAGGAAGAAGGGGAGCTACAGCCCCTGGCAAGACATGAACTTGCCTTTGTTTGAAGATGCACTCAGAGGGAAAGAACTCGCCATCTTACTGTGGTCTCTGGAACATGGACTAGATAAACACAACCAGCCAAACACATATTCCCGTAACAGGCTTATTCTGTCTTTATAAAAACAACTGGTTGTAAGAAAACACTCTTTTGCAAATGTATTTAGAAAACAGATTGTTTGTGAGCGTTATAAACTGTTAATACAACTCAACGTGCAACATACTTTAAACTACAGTTCCAGATTTGTGAGAGCCTATACAAATACCAGGTAATTTCAAACAACATTTGACCTTCGATTCTAAAGAAAGGAAAAAACCTACTACACATGCTACATTTCTTGGCTTTCTATTCTTTGACTTCAGATATTGCTATTAGAAGTCCATGCCACTAACCACAATATTCTTAATAAATTATCTCAATGTACAAAGCACCATAATATTCTTATGCTATAAAATACCAGTGAACTCGGTGGTTTCGTTATCCATTGGAACTCAACTTTACGAAATAATGTCAACAGTTAGCAGTATCAGGGCAGCCTGAATCCTGAGATAAATCCTGCTCCACTTAAGTGACTGGCAAAAATATCTTTAAGCTTAATCTGGAACAAAAATAATCCTAAATTCCACATTTGCTTAAGTCATACTTAAAAAGAGGAAAAACCAACCAACCAACCAACCACCAAACCTACAAAACTTCTGAGACATTTGAGTTTATTAGTCCATTGCAAGTTTTCAAAGAGCATCCGTATGCACAAGATTTATTAGTGACAAACAATATTACACACTTGTACATCTACTTTTAGGATGTCATGCTGCAGGATTGAAAGAGCCCTGCAAACTTAACAGTACAATCTGAAGAATACATTAAGACACTGCTTCATTCAGAACTGAACACCAGCCATTTCTGTGCCAAAGTGACAGCTGATAACAACACCAGCAACTGCAAAACGAGTAAGATGAGAAGTGAAGCACAGTAAATAAAAAACACGTAGTAACAACAGCTTGTCAGTGGTATGTGGGCTTACACATTGATTTTCTTACTAAGGAAAATTTTGTTTAAATTTCAGTTTCAAAGTACTCTTCCCTGAGCACCAAAGAGATGGGTCTCCTTAAGATTAATTAAAACAAACCAATTTTTAAGAATTCTTGTGTGTTGGTTCAAAGTCCTGAATAAGATTTTTCAATGGATTTTTAAAGGAAAAGAGAGGATCATTTAAATATTTGCAGGAAAAAAAAAAAACTATGACTTGCCAACATGTACCAAGTGTCTGACTAACACAATTTAACACAGACGAGACTACTCACGCCACCCACCCCCAAAATGGGGTTTGTAATGGAAAGTCTGACAGACCCTTAACTATAGTGGCACTACTGGGTGCAGCTATAATATTACCCTCATAATTCTACTATATAATAACAACAAAGGAAAAAAAAGGTGAAGGGTCATTGCGCTTTGTCTTTAGAATTAAGATGGCTGTCTTCATCCTTACAGCATACTCTTAATTCTGGAGACACGTCTTAATAACCTCTAAATAGTTCCAACAAAAGAGCCGTGTCAGAGGAATGAGCAGGCCCCAAGGTGTTTCAACTGGAGTGTTTTCATCTGCCTTTATTGCTCTATCCCTCTCCAGAATTAAGGCAATAACCTGTGATAAATTATTCAGGAACTGCTACAGGGATCAAAGCAAAATCATTCTGTTAAAGTGCTGTTTGCAACATTTGGCACTTAGTGTGAAAACTTTTAATGTGTGCAAGCTGAAAATCAAGGATTTTAAATAATTTAACAGCATGGAGTTTCTACAAACCAGCTAAAGATAGCATGTTGCTATTTAACTGCTTTTTCCTCAGATACTTTTTTTCATGCGTTTCTATCAAACCTGATGATGTCACGACCATAAACAAGGTACGACAGAGATTCCAGCTACCCAGTCGATATATTACTTAACCGGATTGTCAACAGGAGCCTTTGAAATTCTTAGGAGAAAATTAGCCACTGTTTTAATATTGGACATCTTTCCTATTAATATAAAACTGTGAAGAAAGAACCAGCAACGGGAAAAAAAAAAGGCAAAAAGGAAAGTACGTAATTACTTAAGCCATCTTCAATTATATTTGATCTCACTGGAAAAGAAGCCTAAACATATGTTTTATATGCAGATTTAATGATTACAAATGTATTTTAAAAAGAAAGAGCTCCCTTGCTGTGATTGTTTTTCAATGGTGTATTTCAGAAATATTAAACAAAAACCCTAGCCAGTTAGAAAGTCCTAGTAAAAACCACAAATTAAATGAATTTGGCAGTCCTGGACCATTTTCATAGTGATATTTTAACAGTGTCATCTCCCTGTGGATTGGAATACTAAGCATTTTATTGAAGAACTGAACTGTTTTTGTTTTCAGTACTTGCAAAATGAAGTACCTGAAAGCACTTTTGCATGTATTATTTATTCATCATGATAGAAAAATAGCTTTAACCTAATAAATTATGTTTAAGAGAATTTAGAGCAAAAGTTTTGTTTATGATAAAGCAACAGATTTAGTTCTTTATCAGTAGCTTAAAGCACCAAGTTTTCTTTATACAAATTAGACAGATGGTGCTTACAGTAGAATTTACTAAAGGTCTGTCACAACAAATGCAGCCAAGCTGCATATTTAATCACTGCAGAACCTTGTCTACCTGCAGCTGCCAACTGCTAATCCAATTTCCCTGATAAATGTGGCAAGAGACACGATCAGCAATAAAGAGCATCTAACTCCATTTTCCTGCAGGGCGTCTTTTGATGAACATTTAGGACGGAAGCACGGAGTGCACTGTGTGGCCCTGGCTTGTGGCAGCTGCATGCATTTTGAAGACACAGTTCTCAGGTTACTCACTTAATTCTGCCACTATCATTATGTTGCTATTGATCTCAGTAGCTCTTGTCTACACAGCATTACTCTAGATGAAGCTGAATCAGGCAGTTATCATGCATCAAACTTGCTCAAAAGCCTGGAGATTTCCCCTTAATTACTTGTGATTTTATTTGCAAATACCGTTAAAGTGTAATCAAGCAGTCACTTTCCAGGGTCGTTAAGAACTTGCTAGTTTAGGAATATATCACTGGCACTCCATTAAAATTTCTCTACTAAGATGGTTTCAAGCAAACCAGACAGGACAACAGCAAAATTATTTTAATAAACTGAACCCTCACGAGGTAAATGCAGTTTCCTACAGAAGGATAATGCTATCCAATGACCACTTTGTTTGAATTTTTAGAATTTTAAACTTTAAAATATAAAAGATGATTCCAAAATAGTTTAACTGTATTTAACAAATGAAAAGTTATTAAAATCAAATACATAAACAACAAATGAGGAAACTAGAATTAGGTAAATATTGAAATAGTATCAGGTACTACTTAAAAAAATAATAGCTCAACTCCAGTGATTATTGTGCATTGTGCATCTTCTTGTAATGTGAGATATATTGCATATAAATTATTTATTAAATATTTCTAGCGTATTTATTTTCTTATGAAAAGAAGTAGATAAAAGTGGTGACGTACATTTAACTTTCCATTATCTCGTGAAAATTTTTAAAATAGTGAATTAGAAATTACTGTTAGGGTGTCTTCAAAATTACCCTGCGTAGCTAGAGCAAGCACTCCGGTGTGCATTGTTAACTATTTATTCAGTGACAGTAGAAGGGGCTCTCTTTAATGCAATAGTGTTTTAAGTATTATCATTCCTGATGATGCGGCTTGTATCTAGCAAATCTTTTTCTTCCCTAAAATATACTGTTGTTTTGACACAAACAGCTTGCTACACTTAAGGATTTTACTAATAAAACATAATGTTGTGTTAGATATTATGACTGTTGCCACAGCTGAACTGACTTGTCAAATCAATCCTAATATGGCTCCCACAGGCACATAAAAACCTTATTTAGCTATCAGTTATCCTAATCACTTTGTTCAGTTTAAGGGTGCAATACTTCAAGACCAGTTCCTATTTATACATATATGCCCAGCCATTTAATAAAGTCTTGATTTATATAATAAATTCTTGTTTGAAAAAAATACTTTAAAGCAGCAGTGTTTTATCAAGTGTGTTACAACATGTCTCCTTATACCCCCAAATAAATATGTTAATATACACAAACAGGATACTAGCATGGAAAAGGGAAATGTTACATACAAAACAGATAAACTATCACTGAAGAAAAATGTATCTTTCTGATTATAAACGGTGCTCAAATGGGGGTCACTTGATCTGTAAGCACTGAAAAATCCCAAAGCTTTTATCAGATATTTGTACAAGGTGTCTTTTCGGATAGCCATTCATGATTTTTGTATCCCTATTGTCTACATTCTTAATTATATATATTTATACAGGTATTAATATACATATAAGCATACACATATATGCATTTCAACAGAGACAGACAAAAGAAAGATGACAATCTGTTGCTAAATGCCCGCCCAACTATCAGTTTTTTACACCAATAACTTATTTCCCTGTAATTGAAATAAACCTACCTTTGCCTCTTCTTGTTCAAAACTACTGTTGAATATCTGAGTCACACTTTCAAATGAAACTGTGAGAGGCCGCATGAAATTCTCAAATTCATCCTCGTCTTCACCTACAGGAAAAACAAAACAAACAGCAAAAGCATCAGATCATATTCACACCATTGTTCATAAGGGTCAGTCTCTTAAGCTTTTATAGAAAAATCTCACTGACATCATCAGAATTTTCAGAAGAACTACAGGAACAACAATTTGAGGTTTGACATTTTTTACTGAGCTATAAACAAAAGACAAACTGTTGATCACAAACAACTTGTATCTGAGACTAGCATGTCTCCACATTTCACACCTTTATCCTTTCCATATTTCTGTTTTCTCTGTTAATCTGACAGCATTTGCTCAATACATTAGAAAAAACACTCACAAAATATAGATGAGACTCAACAGTTAGAAGACATTGGATTTAAAGTTGCAATAGTAAATTAGACCGTTCCCTGTGTATGCTTCACAGCACAATGTTTAAATCACAATGTTTTATGATGACATGCTATTTTTTCTACTTCCTATCTATTTATATAGGATGAATCTGCCATGGAAATAAATCCGGACTATGCTGGGGTTATTTGTATCACATCATTGTCTCATTTGTTTCAGAGGTGTGAATTTGGAGTAAATGAGCAAGATGTTGTGGGAATGGAAAAAAAAAAGTGATCATCTTGGCTAGACAGCTGGAAGACTGGACTGTTTCTTTGCCTTGTCATGATGCTGAACATGTAATTATAAACAACAACAAAAAGTTTTTATAAATGGCAATTTGCATGGGAAGTGGTACTCGGTGCTACTTATCTTTAGGTGTTTAACGAGGGTGTCTTGCCTCTTGCATGCTAATTCCTCTCTAGAGCAATGCAGAGTAGGAACTAACTTATGCTTTTTAAAGAGTTCTTTGCTATAGGGCTTCTCTCCCTTCTCTTTTCATTGGCTAATCAAGCCTGGGGAAATCAAGATAGAGAGGAAATAGTTGTGTAATCTTTGCCTAGGGCATCTATATATGGTCAGTGTCAAACACAGCACTTGGTCCAGACTACTCCTTGAACCAACACTAGGACCTTTTTCATTCTCTGCTTCCCAACAATACCATTAATTATAGATTCTTACTTCCTGGGCAACTGATAGATAAAACAGACATACTCTAAGTTGCAACTGAAGTTAGCTGAGTCTTTTGCGCATCAAATTAGTTGCACAAATCATAGAATGGCTCGTGTTCAAAGGGATCTTAAAGATCACATAAACCCAATCCCCCCGCCATAGGCAGGGATCCCACCCACTAAACCTACAGACCACTGCCAAACCTAACATAAGCTTTACAAATTTGTTTCTATTCTTCATAAACTCATCTGCAAAATGGGTTTAATTCCAGCTTCCTATTTCACAGGGATACTGCAAAGATCAAAGCACTCACCCAGAAGAGGCCAGGAAGAAAACTTCTGTCTTCAAAACAGAACATACTGACTAACATAGAAATCCAGGTGACAACCCAGAAAAAAACTACTCACTAGTTACTCATTAAGCTAGGAAGACACATCTGAACTGAAAGAGGCAAATATCCTCTGACAGAAGTAACTGTGATCCTACAACTAAAGCTGTCTCATAACAACATATATATTTCCAATGGAGAGGAAATGGAAGTTTCAAAGTCAAACCCAATTATGGCATTTTCTCAATTCTGAATACTTGGCTTTGTGACCTAAACTGCTTCCTTTTCATGTAGGACTTCCATGTCCAGCTTTCCAGATTTTTTTTTTTAAAAGCAAAAGAAACACTTCCGATAATTTAAGTGTGCTGCATTGGTCCAGAACAGTATCAGAACCTTCAAATAGCAAACTATGTTCAAGCAAACTATGCATCCTGCACATGCAGAACTAGGGAGGCTCAGACACTTCGTGGCAGCTTTCAAATCCCCTGCTGGCAGCAATAGGATTTGGTGGACTTTGGGGAACTGGACTCTAATCCCATCCATCTTTGCCTGTCTCCTCTGCCATCTTCTCTCCATTCCTTTCAACCCAAGTCAGTCTTTTTATTTACCATTTCTGGAACCTTTGTGAACTCCCCCTCGTTCATGGTAATCTCAGACCATTCATCCAGCTTTTTCTATCCTTCCTTAGCCAGCTCTAGCTCCTCAGTCAATTCCAATACAGTATTAGTTTGTGCTCCTAATTTTTGCTCAACCAAAGCTTCCTCTCACGCTCCTAGAAGTTAAACAGTTACTGATCATATTATTTCCTATTTCTTTATGTATTGTATATCCTGATGCTTTTCCTCTTAATTACATATCCAATTACTACCTAAACATTTCTTCCACATTCTCACATGAACCACATTCACATCCCATGAGCAGCACAGTATTAATGAGGAAAGGAAGAAACGATGCTAAACAAACCTACTATGGTAAATTGTTCATTTGCTATAATTCAAACTACACATACATATCCTCGCTATGTCCTTTGGGGAGGAAAAAAATTGCATCACTTGTTCATTATAGTAGGTCTGTGTGTGGCTTAAGGCAATAGTGTTTTAAACCTGCTTTACTTGGAGAGGTTTGGCACTGAGCATGACTGCATATGCCTGTAAGTACAGGACACTGACAAATCACACAGAATAGCTCCTGAAGGTATTTTCTACAGTTTAGATCTACTGCTTTTGGTAGTGCAGAAGAAAACGAAAGAAGTGATAAAAATTTATTAATCCTTATAAAAACTTTTATTTAAACACAACTTTTTCTGGTGTTCTTCTATTAGTTTTGGTAACTATGTAATTCACACAAAAGAATATTCAGTTTACTTTAGAAATCTTGGACCAAGAACCAGTTGGACAAAATGGTGCAATTCTAAATGCCCCCCAAAATTATTAAAAACACAACCAGGGGCACACAGATATCAAAGTATATTTATATCAATACAAGGCTGAAATTATTCAGCAGAAACCCAAGTGCATTTTGAAGCAAATACTAAATAATACTGAATAAAATACTACTGATTTTTCCTAATATAGTTTGATTTTGCTATTTACTCTAAGAGCACCTTGTTTAAAATGTAAATACTCTGAATTTATTGTATTTCATTCATCCCCCCAAAATATTTCTACATCAAACTATTACTCAGAACAGCCCCATTAATGATAATTCATCTTCATACTATTCCCATGTAAATAATTTAGATATATCATGAGAAGATTATATATAAGTTCTTCTTGTAATTTGAAAAAGCTGAAGAATGCAATTGGTACTATGCTTTTTGGTCTAAAAATGCTGCTATGCACAGTTTGAAAAATCTTTTGATTCACAAGAGTACTGTCACTTAATGCTTGCACTAACACATAGAAAGCACAATACGTGTATCCTTTACTTTTTTAATTTGGATCCTAACATGAAGCTCACACTTGTTTGTTTCTATAGATGTGCCTTTTTTTTTTTTTTTTTTTTTTTACCAGTTCAAATCCAAATTTATTCCAGTAGGAACAAAAAGGACAATAGCCAAAAGACCGACATACATTTTCTTCAGATACTCCTGATCATTTCAGATCTCGTAGAGTTGTCAATCCAGAAGAATCACAATGATCTATTAGCTTGAAGCCAGTCATAAGTAACAAGCTTGCATTTTGTTTGTCTGGTGTATCTTTACACAACCTGTACTCTGAGATGTAATTTTTAATACTTGCAATCTTGTTTTTACCAAATCTTTTTTTTTCTCCCCCACAGGAGAAGCTACTGAAACTACATGTGTAACCTACTTTGCTTTAGAAAAATATATGTACTGCTTATGTAAATAAGACACTTAGCCAGTATTGAAAGCCTTTTTAACTGCAAGTAATCACAGGTCCAGCTCACAATTGCCATTCTTAAAAAAAACAGAAACTGATGAACATAGTTTGGTCTCATCTCCAACTCAACTGTTTTCAGCAGCATTCAGTGGCAGACACTACAGGAACCCATTATCATCAAAGGGAATCTCAGCTACTGTTGACTTACAATGTTGTGCCAATCTTCTGCCCATATGCTGTCTAGTCAAGTCCTTGTATGAGGATTAGAAATCAGCATACAAAAGACTTGCCACCTTATTTTTGGAAGCCCTCGTCAGTGGCCCACCATAAGAACATCTACAGGTGTCCACACTCACGAAAGCATTCTGTAAGGCAGATCCTTAGCTGACGCAGGTCCACAACTCTGAATTGGGCCTCTTATCAGAACTATGGCAATTTGAGACACGCTGCATTCTTCATCAGCTTCTCTAACGCATGATTTGTTTCAGTGTTCATTTCGGCAAGCCCAGCCTTCCCCCATCTACACAAGAAAGAGGTAGGCAATGCAGATGGAGCTCTGCCTTTTAGTCTGGTGGCTAAAGGTTGTGCCTGGATTCCAAGTGACTGAATCCTTTATTACATTGAGCTATTACATTGAGTTTTACATGCATCTAACTGCTCTGATTTCCGAAAAACGTCTCAAGATGTAATACCAAGTGCATGCTCAAGTACTGCTGGTTGAACTGCAGAATTCTGGCTACTGTTCTTACTAAACTGAAGGTTTTTGTATATTAGGAACTTGCATGAATAAATTAATTAAAAAAAACCAACAACAATACTTTTACTAGAAGCTGGAAAGTTCTGGCATAATCAGTACTTTACCGAGAATCTCAAAGCACTTATTTAATCATGTATTTTGTAAATACCTCGTATCTGATAAAAGAAGTGCTTCTATGTAAAAAAAAAAAACACAAAAAAAACAAGTATCAACTTGTCTTGCTTATTTCTCCAACAGAAGGCAACAAATAGGCTGTCATTGCTTAATGCCATAAATCTCTAAAGTTAATAGGCAGTGATTTAAATACCACTATAAATAAATATTTATTGTACAATTAAACTGCTTTTTAATTAGTTAAATAAACTTAAAAATCCATAGCATTACTAACTCTTAACAAGACAGCAAGGCATCTCAGGGATGTCTGAGGAGGACCTTACCTAAATCTACCATGAGAAGACGAGTGAGAGCAGTGTAGAACATTGTCCGGCACCTAAGGTCACTGAGGCTGTAATTATCACTGATGCCCAAGAAAGGGAAGTGTTTACTCTGTTGAAACACAAGTGTGTGAAAAGTTTAGCATTCTACAAAATTTACTACAAACTTAACATTTTTTAACGTTCTAAGAAAACTTACTGTGTGGTTCTGAAGCATGAACTTCACAGCCTCTATTTTCACAAGCTTTTTTAGGAGACTATAAGTAGCAGGTGTTAAGGAAATATCAGCCTTGCAATATTATGACTACATTATCAGGTTGTACAAACTTTCAGGAATTTTTAGTCAGAAAAAAAAAACCTAACTGAAACAACAACAAACATAAATTAAAAAAAAATATCTTGAAATTCATCTAGAAATATGTCATGGAGACATTCTTTAGTACATTAAAGACCTAATCTATTATTAATTAAAGCAATTACTTTTCATGGCATATATTCTAGTCACAAAAGAGACAAATGAACTAAATGACTTTTATAATTAAACAGAGAGTTTCCGATAATAAATGGTAGTGTGTTTTCCCCAGACAGCCCCATGTTATCAGCATGGTAGAAAAGAAGTATTTCTGCAACTGCCTGTGTTGAAGACTGGCCTTGGCAATGGGATGGGCAGCAGCCCTGAGCAGCACTGAAGTCATGGCCTCAAAATCATGGATGTGATCTTACAGGCCTGTCATTATTTCAGTTACAAATAAAAGTGTATCTCATCCACATTCAACTATGTTAACCACTAAACCAAAGAATTTTCAGATGTTTAAGAAGCAAATGGAAATTTCTTAGGAGCATACAAAGGCTCAGAAGCAAAGCCAAACACAAGGTAGTACAGCAGGGAATTTTAGACGTATCTATGGATACTTCCACAGTAACGCCAATTTTTCAACCTTGTACACATAAAGCCAACCTAACTGACCACTGCTAGGCATTAACTGACTTCCTCCATTCCACAGACTGGCCAAATTGAAGGCAGTGACGGTGCAGATGCCAAGTAACCACCACAGTACGGAGCCAGGCCCTGGCCGCCACCTGGGCCTCTGCGCCACACTAGCAGAGCTCCCGACTTCTCCACAGGAGCTGCCTGGCCCCGTCCTGGCATGGTAACCCTCAGTCCGACTGCACCTTCTTGTACACAACGGCTCCCAGGGAGATGCACACTAAGTAGCATAAAAGTAACCTATTCTGTATTAAATCAAAAGCTGAACTTGCAAAAATTAAGTTAGAGAAGGCCTTAAAGGTCAAAAGCTCAAGACTTGTTTCACAAGTTGAATCCTTTCCTAGCTGCAAATTACAAGCATCTTTAACCACATGAAGACATGCTAATTCCCCAGCTCAAATGAACTTGGGCTTGGGGGAAGGAGATAACACTGGCCATTCCAATAAACGCCATGACAACACCTCTGTGAGCTTTTGTTCAGCAGGTAACTGCTCCCACCAGGGATGTCTGCAAGTGAGGAGAGGACATGGGCAAAGCGATGGCCTGGATTTTCTTACTCCTGCTTCTCCTTCATTTGAAGTAAAATTGCTCTATGACTTTCAGCAAGTCAGTTAAATTCCAGTGTCTCAGTTCTGCATTGACATATCCAAGTATACTAATATACTTTTTCAGAAATGCCATAGAAATATTCAAAAAGCATCAACATTCACAGGCAATGAAGGCATGAAATGAAAGAAGAGACTTATGGGCTTGTACATTCTATGACAAGTATTATAAAAATAGGACTCATTTGTTTGCTGAACACAGTTCATCGCTGGCATTCATGAAGTTCTTTAGGAAATAATCAGTATGTGATTGCATAATGTTACAGGAGTGCATATGCTCCTGTACAGACGTAGAAGATTTTACAAATACCCGTAACTCTTATTATTGCTGGTTGTTATTTTTTTCCTCCCTCTCCAAGTACTTCACTCTGTCATCCCTGCAAATAATTGGTGCAAGTGTTCTGTTGGATTACTTTTATAGGAACAAACAATTTCCTTTTTCATTTTAAATGGATTTTTTTTAACAGGTAAAAACATACCAATAGGTTTTATAGCTGCTACTAGAAAATCTCCTAATCTAGTTTTAAGATGATTCTTTTGTCAACTTACAGCATTTTACATATCATTGCCTGTTTTTATACCGCGAAGCTACATTCTTTTTTCCCCGTTAAAAGAGAGAATCTTTCATAACACTGGAAGACTAACAAAGACACAGATAAAGAATTTTTGAGAGACCATAAATATTTTAACTCAAGTTATTGTACAAAGTAACAATGAAACTGTAGTTATTTTGATACAAAAATATACAGTGAAAAAGTTAATTATTAGAAAAAACTAAACATGCATGAGGGAGCACTATGGCTTCAAAGACATAAAGGAATGAGTAACATATTCCATTATGTAAATGAATTCAAAGATATTTCAGGACTGATCAGCTAGGAGGGACATAATGATTTATAATTCAAATAACTGAGCTTTGAAATCAAATTGGGCTAATATATTTCGAAATATGCAAACCTGGAATAATTGTGAAAGTAATGTAAACCATGACACCAGCTCCAATCATTTGTTGCCTTTGTTGTTAATAATGTCCTATATTTTTTTCATTTTTTTCCTCCTCTACTATACAGTACAGCTACTGGGATTATTATTTGCTTTTAATTCTAGATTATCCTTTAGAAAAAAGAGAGTATTAAACACACAAAAAAATACCAATTTTGAAGACTGTCTAGAAGCTGATTGACTTACAGGACAAGTACTGAAATTAAATAAATTACTATTTTAACCTTTCAGGCTAGCCACAATTTAATCTATATCAAATACTGAAAATTGATCCACTGGATCCAGCATCTTAACAATACTCTGTTTCTTTCAAAGCAATATATACCTAATACCTTTAAAAAAAAAACTAATATAATGTGAAAAGGCCAAAGTTTGCAATGCCAGGAAGTAGTTATAAACTACTTCATATGTTTGAAATAAAAAGTACTTCAGTATTATTATTAAAAAAAACTATTGGTAGAGTTTTTTATAGGAAAAAAATACATATCTTTAAAAGCCAAAATGACCAGTGAAATTGGGTTGTACATCATTTTCTGGGAAAAAGGAAAAACAGCCTCGACAGGTGTAATTTATCATTTTTCTGATTTAATACCAAAGAAATATATTAAAATAATAAAAAGAATCCTGAAATCCTCAAAATTTGTAGTGATAAATAGCCCTCCCTGTCTTTATTGCATTATGCCTACTAACAGAAATATTGCATGGTGGATTTTGCCAGACAAGGACGATTATTTTCCAATAAAAAGTTGCATATTAAATTCCAGCACAAAAGTGGGTGTCTAATACTTTTGAAATCTTTTATGGTTTGCCATGGAACACAATTTTAAACTTAACTAATACAACATCACAGTGAAGTGAACCAGCATTAAAGCTGTCTTTGTACAACCCCACCCATCTAAGCAGAAAAGCTACTGTTCTCAGAATTTGAAGTATTTCCACTGAAAAATAATTGAATACATTTTTGGTATTTATGTTTTCAGTTAATCTCACTTTTTACTAGTCTTTAAACATTTCCAATGAGGTTTAAGATGTATATTTATGGAGGCAGTGCTGCTTTACATCCTGACTATGCATAGGGGTCTGAAACTGCTCTTGCAACAGTTAGCAAGTTTCTGCGAAGAAAAATACAATTTCATCACAATTTTATTCTTCAGGAGAGCTTGGGTTATTAAACATCTATTTTTTCATCCTTTCTAGGTCCTGATATTATTATGTCTATTTCATGCGCAGAAACTCATTTACTGCAAATATAATTTGAGTAATTTGAAAACTAAAACTATCAAGACATTTCAGCCTTGGAAAAAGTATTATTTACGTCAGTAGTTTATACTGACCCCCCATTCTTGAGAGCTAGCATGTGAATAAATGCCTTTGAAAGCCTCCATAATACAATATGAAATGCTAGATGCTTGTTGGCTTTAACAATAACATCAGACTGATTATTTCAGCAAGTATACACGTATGAATAAATAAGCAAGCATTGTAAGTTAGGGGCACCATGTTAAATTTCTTGGTTACTTTTACATTTTGAACCCTACTGAAGCCGTTAAGTATATCCCATAAAAAAGAGACAGCTCATTAGTCTCTTCATAAATCTTATTAATGAAATAAATTCCCTTCTGTTTTTGTAAAAATTTTTAGAAAAGTTTCACTTTCAAGTCCTTTCCAGTCCTATTTCTGTGATGCCATGAGAACATAAACATTCATATTTAAGAATATCTCGAGTTAGCTGTTTAATGGTATGTCAACGTACACATTGTTTGATTTTCACTGAACAAAATTCACTTACAGAATGTGGAAAGCTACAATCATCTTTCAACCCAAGGAAATATATTAAAATTCTTCTTATATGATTAGAATTCTATGGAGAAATAAAATGATTCCAGTCGTCATATTCCACCTGCCTACCCCTCTGCTTGTCTAACAATTAATCTTCTCTAGAAAACTACTGAAAAGTTGTTTTTATTTTAAAACAGCAAAGGATTTCACTATTGAGTGTTTTCATGAGCTCTGGTGGTTTATTATCTGTTGTATACCTATACATATTTTGTCACAGCAAAAATACTACCACTTTTAAAAAAAATCTTCTTGCTCAATTCACTGAAAATTCAAAGAATGAAGAATGATCATTCTTAGAATCACAGAATGGCTTGGGCTGGAAAGGGACTTAAAGTTCCAACCCCCCTGTCATTCTAGGGGTGCCACCCACCAGATCAGGTTGGCCAAAGCCCCATCCAGCCTGGCCTTGAACACCTCCAGGAATGGGGCATCCACAGCTTCTCTGGGCAACCTGTGCCAGTGCCTCACTACCCTTTACAGTGAAGAATTTCTTCCTAACACACAGTCTAAATCTATCACCTTTTAGAATCATAGAATGGTTTTAGTTTAAGACCAATTCCCCTCGTCCTATCGTTATCGACCTGAGTAAAGAGGCCCCCTCCATCCTTTTTATAAGACTCCTTTAAGTACTGAAAAGCCACAATGGGGTCTCCTCGGAGGCTTCTCTTCTCTAGGCTGAGTATCTCCAGCTCTCTCAGCCTTTCTTCACAAGAGAGGTGCTTTAGCCCTCTGAGCATCTTTGTGGCCCTCCTCTGGACTTGCACGAACAGGTCCACATCCTTCTTGTGCTGGCAGCCCCAGACCTGGATGCAGGACTCCAGGTGGGGCCTCACGAGGCCAGAGCAGAGGGGGACAATCCCCTCCCTCCCCTGCTGCCCACCTCTCTGGTGATGCAGCCCAGGGTGCAGTTGGCCTGCTGGGCTGCAGACGCACACTGCTGGCTTGTGTCAAGCTTTTTGTCCACCAGAACCCCCAAGTCTCTCTCCGCAGGGCTGCTCTCAGTGTGCTCTTCTCCCAGTCTGTACTCCTGTCTAGAAAAGATCCCCCAGTTCCAACCCCCCTGCCATGGGCAGTGACACCTCCTACTAGATCAGGTTGCCCAGGGCCCCATCCAACCTGGCCTTGAACACCTCCAGGGATGGGGCATCCACAGCTTCTCTGGGCAGCCTGTTCCAGGGCCTCACCATCCTCTGTGTAAATAATTTCCTCCTTCTACCTAATCTAAACCTACCCTCCTTTAGCTTAAAGCCATTTCCCCTTGTCCTATCACTACACACCCTGACAATGGGTCCATCCCCATCTTTTCTGTAGGCCCCCTTTAGGTACTGGAAGGCCACATACCGTATTCTTCTCCAACTAAGGATACACAAGTGAATATTAGCACAAGTTACAAAAGGTTTGTAACAAATAGCAACTCAGCATCAATGACTTGGGAAAAAATTTCACATACTAGAAGCCAGACAAACATCCTTATGCAAAATTGTGGCTTTCTTCAGTGTTAATGATGACACTGACAGAGTGAGGAACTTCCAGTGAGGCAAAAATAAAACATATGAGGAGGCTTGTGTTTAAAATTTGACTCGTGCTTCTTTTCTTAGTTAACTCATCCTCAAAGTAGAACCAATCCTGTTCCCAGCTGCTTAAAGAATCAATCCTGTTCTCAGTACTGTTGAACTCATCACCAGTATTGACTTCAAGAAGATTCCGAATGGGATAGATAACCATAAGCAACTAGTTATATTTTTCATTTGCTGCTAAGAATTACGTGAAAATAACCCTGCCTTTTAAAAACCAGTAACCATGCAGAGGAAAAGATAAACCAAAACAAATAAACATTAACATCCTAATTGGTTTTAAAATGTGGCACATAAAACAACAACAACAATCTCATTAAATTTTACCTTATTATTTGCAAATAGTGTCATATACAACAAAAAGGATATCCAACTGAAAGGTCATTTAGAAACTGAAGAGTTCTTAAAATCACAGGCTCACATCTTCCCCGGTATTTAAGATTTGTAACACTAGAATAAATAAAAAAAATGTGATTTTATAACACAATTTTCTCTTTCTGAGAATTGCCATACAAAAGCTCAAACTAGTAGAGCATTATACTATGAATATATTCCTGTGATAAGTCTTAGGATTTTCCATTTATAAGATAATGTTATAAAAGTATGCCCAATGTTTTTATCCTGAACAAGTGATCCAAACATTTTATAATCCTGTAACAAATATCCTAATTAAAAAAAAAAACAACAACAATATTCCTTTATTATATCTAATAATTAAATGAAGCTTACCCCGACTTATATCTATCTCATTTTTCTACATAAAATCTGGCCACTTAACTTCTGCAGTATCTATCAGCCTAGTTCTCCATGCGATAAAACCAAATTGCTATAATTCCCCTTCAGCATAGGAGAAATAGGGTACAGAAAAACTAGAGGGACAGATTCAATGAGCTGGATTCGCTGCACCCAACTCCCGGTGAAATTCTGCGTTATGGTTCTTATACTAATCCCTATTTACCTCTTCCCTCTTTCCAATACCAAGCACTTAACTAACAGTGAAGATACTCAGGGGATACTGCATTTCCCTAATTGCAACCCCTATCAGACACTGGCATTTTGGAAGAGTATTCTCTTATTAATGAGCCAACACAAATTATGATATAGGGTAACATTAGACATATTACCAGTCCCTGGGGACCACCAACCATGTACAACATCTTCCCATTTTTGGTGACAATGACTTGCTCTACTGCCTTCCAACAGGTTAACTGTGAGACTTGAAACCTACAGCTAAGGGCTTCTACAGCTTCTTCTATACCGTGTGCAGGGCAGCACAAAGACACCTAAGTGACCTGGGATGGCATCTGCTGTTTGTTCAGCTACTAGACGTAGTTAGGAGGTGAAACGGTGTCAGGAGCCTTCAAATGAAACAGGGAAACTGAAGCCTATAAAGTGGAGGAATGGCATTTTTCTCAAGTGAGAAGTGGTTACAACAGTAAGTTAAGTCGCTGATCCTGTAGTCGGGCATCTGCTAGCTTTCTTAAGGGAATGTCACGCAGGTCAGTGTCAAGAATCTTACTGAAGCCCAAATGTTTGATACTTCATGTTTTGGTTGTACATTCCTGCCAGCAAGTCCAAGAAAAAATTAACACAAAAAAAGTAGCCGAAACACACTGATCACAGTTATAGACTAACTACCAGTAGAACTTTTTTAAAACGTAAAACTTTTTCTAGTACTCCTCTGAGAATCACATTTGGGCTGCCTGGCTTAGAACAGGTTGCTTGCTCCTCGCTCCCTTTTTTGAAGGCAAGTACTGAGCCCTGCTCTTCTGGGAACATTCACTCCCACCTTATCAGAAAGCCATAAGAAAGTTGAATATCCCCCTTCCTTCAGATGGAGAGAGAATGCTGTATAAGAGAGAATGCGAGCACAGTTTCTGATATTGGATTCATCTGGAGAAATAGAAAACCTATTCCTGATAAAGACAACAAATTCCTAGGGTCTATCTCAAACTCCCAGGTGATGAAGAATAAGTAAATTTACATTTGTATGCCTCTGTTTCCCTGTCCACAGAATAAGCGTAACAATTCTGACTTTAAGCTGTCAGACCTATTGATGAAAGTTGACCATCTAAGAGGCATAATCAGCACCAGCTATTTACACAGTGAAGCAGTAGGATTGAAATTTTGGGAATGGAGGACCTGAAGATCAGATGTTCAGTGCCTTAAAATCAGCGTTGATTATTGCCATCTTTTACATATACACAGGCTAAGGAATGCACTACACCACATACACTAAACCTCTTTTTCAGGAAGTTTCAAGAATGCAGTTTAAGGCATCTGAATGTTTAGTATTATTTGCTCAGGAAAAGGCAAATAACAATGCAATTACCAAAGCAGTATTCCTCAATTTATATTTGCAAACAAACATTGATTTACTTAACAAAATCTCTATGAAGAGCTACAGAGGTTCAAATTGCCTTAAAGAAATAGCCCATTCTAGCAAGTCCATAATTCATAGTTTATCTCTACTATGGGGAGTTCTGGAGATGTTTATAGTTGCACTAAATCCTTAACAAGTATATACCATACAATGCAATAAAAATGAATTTGGACTATCCAGATGTGACATCAATATCAAAATCATAAAAAGGCTACTTTGCAAAAGAGCAAAACCCTTGTCCTTCAGTAGCTAAATGTAAGACATTTAAAGAAAAACAAGAAGTCACAGCAACAGCTTGAAGAGAAAATTAAAACTATATAAGGAAGGCTCTTCAACATTTCATGACTTTTTTTAAAAATTGTATATCTTCTCATGTCTGTATTTGGATGCTGAAAGATAGAGTAACAATATAAAAGCTAGAGAAGTACTCAAGAGTGAAGAGAGGCTGAAAAAAATCCATTATAATCTTAGCAGTTCCCATTTTTGTTTTTGTCTTATCAATATCAGACAATATGAAAGGCACATAAAATGTAATACTTTAAGAAACACCTGTGAAGGATTTTAAGTATCTGAGAAAATTTGTAAAGATCCATAGAGGAATCTCAGAATACAAAAAGCGATTTTCCACCATTAAAGGAAGAGAAACCAAGGAATGAAAGAAGAGAAAAAATTTACAGCTCTCACAGAAATCATGGCAAGACAGCTCTTAAATCCAAGTGCTGGTGTCCTTGTCTCTTTCTTTCTCAAGTGGCTTATTGACTTAAAATATGAACTAAGTGAAACTGAGTCAGAGCAACCTATCATAAAGTTTCAAATGAGTCACAGAAAGTCAGAGTTTCATCAAAAGCTACACCAATCCAAATTAACAGAAATGGTTATGGTTATAAGCAGCACTGAACACGTTTTAAAGGCAAATACAAGAAAAGTGGTAATAAAAAATGGCAAAATATTTGCAATTTTGATAACTACACAGCATTAAAATACTGAACTAGGTGCAGAAAAATGAATAGAGCTATGAGAATTTAAAAAATATTAAATTAAACACCATTAAGAATCCAGTATACTTTCAAATATTTGCTTTTAGTTCACCTTTTTGTAAAAGGACAAGAATAAAAGCCTAGCTTCTAAAAGCTATACCAAAGAAGGTGAAACTTCCCAGCTTTTTCCCCTTAGAACCCTCCAGTTTGCTCTGAGACCTCCTGTCACCATCACTGCTTACTAGTGCAGTTCTATCAGCGTACCAAACACCTCTGCCCTTGTGACTTAAAAGTACAACTTTAGAGGTTTTTGTTTTTTAAATCTAAAATATAGAATGGGAAGGCAAATAGTGATTAGATATGCCAATTTACAATTCTCTGGGAAAAGTTTCATCCACCCACAGAAGAATCAAAATTCTTTGCACATTCCAAGTCTTTATGATAGTTGAAAAAAACAAAACAACAAAAAAAAAACAACAAAAAAAACACCGACATCCACTTCCAGCCCCTTAAATCCATTTTGTGACATTTTTGTTTTCTAACCCATTTTACTGTCCTTAATTTCCTGCCCTATCCTTACTGTATACAGAAGGATCTTTTCAAACACATGGACTGTATCACTCCTATTAAAAGGATGCACACCGAAGGACAGTCCCCTTCATAAAAGATGTAATAGCTCTTATGGAAGTTGAGGACTGGAAATAATACTGGTGGAGTACAGGAATGGGATGCCCAGCTTAGAAGACAGAACTGAAAAATGTACAATACAATTTTAAAAAGAAAATTTTGGAAGAAAACAAGAGAATCAGGGATAGAAGATAAAAAAGCAAAAAGTTTTTTTTTTTTTTTTAATAAAATTGTGAAGTCAGCAAAGAATAGGGACCACTGAAGAGTTAGTATGTACTATACAAAGAGAAAATCCATCTGGCCACATGGATGGTCAAAGATTTGTATCTTGTCAAAGATATTTTGCTACCCAGCCGGAAGAGATGACATTTGCTGTAAACCAGCACATTTGGAGATTTCTTTTTAAATAATAAAAACAAATGAACAATTAGAGCAGAATTAGAGTGAATTAGAAAGCCTGAATCATGTAAATTTAGGAATAGCCTTTGTCTCAAGAATACAGATATACTTGTGTTATAGAAATCAAAAAGACAAGAAGAATCATACAATTTAAACTAAACTTTCAAAGTTGCTTAAGGTGTCTGCTACCAAACTAACATTAAAAAGTAGGAGAAACAATCATCCAAATCCCCTAAAAGAACTTTGAAAATATCTTCCTTGCGTGATAATTGTGTTTCAGTAATAATGAAGACAGCAATTTGTTGGGAAGAAGGCTCCGTACAGTCATGTTTTAATTATTTCTTGTACATTATCATCATTTACAATAAAAGCTCTCTGTGGCTCAATGACAGTGATTGGATATATACTTTTCATTAGAGCCGGACAAAGGTGAATAGTTAAAAAAAATACACATACTGTTATGAATAGAAGTGTCAAGTTTTAGTTTGCTGTGATTCATGGAGTCGTGTAAGTTCTGAGTGTTCAGAAAAATATGCAGAGATCCAGACTTTTTACGCTTATCTAGAATTTAAACACTACATGGAAAAATCTCTCTATTTATATGTATGTGTGTGTGTATCCACCACAGTGAAATCGTAACAGCAGTTAAAAAAAAAATCCGACAGCAGTGTTGGATGCGCATCTTTCATTCATGTTTCGGTTATTTTATCATGTTATACCAAAAATACTAAGCATTTGGGTGAACATTCTGTTAATCTACCTCACGATAAATCATGTCCACATGTATTTGATAATAACTGAAAGGAACCCTAAGAGGCTTACAAAGAATTCATGACAGAAAGGAAAGGTGCTTGCTGCCAAAATAAATAAAAGACAATTAGGACCAGATGCCCAGGAGAGATTCAAGGAGCAGATGGAACTAAAACTACCCCAGTCTAAATGTCTCCTTGCCTCTTACCTATACAGGGAAGGATCAAAACAGGTGGGTAGCTACTGCTCAAAAAGAGGACCCACAGAAGAAAAGAACTGCTGTCGTTTCTGGGTACAGTGCCTCACTCCTTGCCAAAAGAGTCCTGGCCTCGAGCCACTTCCCAGCAGGCCAAGAGGAATACGTGACATGGCTGTTCTGGGAGGAAGCAGGAGTAAAAAGGATAGAGCTCGAGACAGACAGAAGAACAGCATGTGGCTCTGAAAACCAGTACCCTGGGTGAACAGGCTAGGCAAGAGGAAGTTTAAGGAGCCAGACTGGGACCTTAAGTCATAGCCCTCTAGATTCTCATCATCCCCTGCAGCCCTACTGCCCCCTTCAAAAGCCCTTGCTTCCCCCTTACCTGTCTTCACCCGCACCTTCCTCCTCCCAGCTTAACCCTCCTTGAACCTGTTCTGCTCTTGCTACAGAGTTGCTGAACATGGCTAAGAAGGCTCAAGGTGCCTTGCATATTAGAAAAAACTTGGTTTGAGGCTAGGTATTTTTTCAGCTGACTTTTCCCCTGTCACATGTATACCTTTTAAGATGATGGTCAAAGCAAGCAAGGGCAGTGATGTTAAAAGAGGTACTCAATAAATTTCTGCTAAGACTATGATGAAAATACAGCCATTAACAGATAATCTGCCTGCATAGAACTTCACTCCTCCAGAAACAATTTAAGATGAACTCAGTAAAAGGTACATTCATTAACTTCCACTGGAAGTGTGATAAGAAGTCTAGGACCTGATGTGACAGCAGCACTTTAAACTATTGTCAACAGATCTAAAGGACAGCTATTACATTGATGTATCTCAAAATATTTCTGTACTTTGGAGAATACCTATTTAATGCAACCTCTAAACCATAAACTGATCAGTGGCTACTGCAGCTACTAGTAGCTACAGCAAGAAGTATTTCAAATTGTTTTCTATTAATGACAGAATTCGATGAGGGTGAGTTAACATCTTAATGTTTTATTAAAAGTGTATTTTAAGAGAAAAAGGTGAATGATTTAATCACTCATGTATCCTGTCCACTGCTCTTCAAATGTGTTAAGATTAGTGTCAGTAACAAATCATCAAAAATGCTGCCAGACTGGATTGCCCCATCAGACACTACTTGTCAGATTATGCATCAGCATGTTTGGGTTTCACACCCAGATTTTCCTATCGACATGCTATAACTGGGAAGAAGCTAGTTTATTAATTAGCACAAACATGAGTGTGTTTGGACAACAGCATCACAGTCAGTTCTTAAAGATACTGACTGAATTGTCCAATTCAAGCTGTAACATTCATTCTGCAAAACGAAAATGATCTGCAATCTGATCAATGAACAATTCATAAACTGCATGTTTTGAAAAAAATACAGTAAGCCACAGAGTAAGAGAAAATACAAACACAGAATGCGTAATCTAAAAAGCAGCACTGAGTTTTGCTTTTTATTTACCTGGTTTTCCTTGTAAAAACCTCCATGCAACATTAAAACACCATCTTCTCTTGATTTACTGTGCTTGTGCAAAACCAGCCACATCCAAGCTAAACACATGTAGTACTTATCACACTTGTTAAATGATATACTGCTATTTCCTCAATTAGCAAGTGCAACATGGATTTCCTTGCAATGGTATGAAAGAGTAGAAAGAGGGAACAAACTGATTCATCTGGTCTCCATACAGAAGTCCTCTTCCCTCTTTTTCCTCATTCGTTCAAGTTTCACTGTATTTTGAAACAACAAAGTGAAGCCTAGCTAATTCCATGACATGAAATGCTTCCAGAAACTCTGCAGTAAGTATCTATCAGTATTTTTCCATTCATCACCCTCATTTACCTGTCTACAAAGCATTCTCCAGATAAATATCAAGGTTTGATGGGTACTATCGTTATCCTAGGGCAGGATGCAACACTCAGCTTCTGGTTTAGAGGAAGCAAAACATGTATGCCTTATTTTCCATATAGAAGTTAAACCCCGTTAGCAAATGACTTTGTCTTAATTGCTATTGTTTCTCAAGGTTGGTAGTCATGGCAGCAAAAGACAAGTTCATGTTTAATACTGTCCGAACAGATCGTGGCTAACCTGGCAATGCCAGAAGAGATGCTTCCCTAGTAGGTCTAAGTCCACAGAAAGTATTTAATGGTCATATAGGTCAGATTTAGGGGACATGAACTTAATGACAGAATGCAATGTTTTCCTCACCACAGAATGAAGACCTAAAGTACTCGTTTCTCTTTCTCCTGGCACACACACAACTCATTGCCTCCTGGAACTTCCCAGATTTTTTAAGTGGGTATTCATAATTGTTTGGAGAGACCGTTTTGTTTTGAATAGAGAGAAAAAATGATTTAGATGGAACTTTTCAGTCAGGAGAAATTCTCAGGTCTCACTAAGGACATACGTAATAAAACAGAAAATCCTAGAAGTTTTGTTGGACCTATAGACTGCAACAGAAGCACAAGAAAAAGAGCAATTCTCTAGGTTTATTCTTCAGAAGTACTGCAATACTTGTCTGACAGAAAAACACACCATCTTATCTCTGAGATGAGAACGGCAGACAATAATGCCCCTTTTATCCTTCAGTATGAGTCCTTAAAATCTTTCCATGTGAATCCATACTTCTAAGAGCAAAGTTTGCCAGATCTTGCCAAAAAGCAAATCAAACAAACCTCCCCAAAACAAAGAAAGATTAGCTTAACTTGGTCAGCTCCCTGCTGTGAATCATGCTGAAGCTTTACAGGTAATTCTACTGGCATCTGAGGGTGCAGGAACGAGAAGTGGGGAAGGGAGGGAACTGCTTATTCCAGGACTGTCCCTGAACAAGCGTCTATGAAATTTCAGCTTCATCCTCCCATAAGCCATTTCTAGAAGTGATGCAGGCACTCTGAAGTACCTATCTATCTCTAAGTGTTTATTTAGAGGCCTGCGGTACTTTCAGAAAATAAGGGTGCTTTTAAAAATAGCTATTCCTTACTTGAAATATTTAAAATTTACAGAAGACATTATTCTAGCAAAGGGCAAACTTAACAACATAAAATAAAACACGGATTTAAAGTAAACACTAAAGACAAAATACATACAGAATAGAACCCAAGGATAAACTCACATTTTTGTCATAAATGTTTCTAGAACCTGGTTGTCATCTGTTATTCCTAAGACTTCTGTCATTCGGGCATATACCTGGAAATAAACATTTCAACAGTAACATATTATAGACATTTACAAGAACCAGCAGTTTAATTTATTCTAAAACCTTTCCCTATTTTTGCAGGAGAAAAGTACAGGCACACATGCCTGCTGTTCCAATCTAGCTAAAGCATTTGTAAGAGATCACTTACACACTGTAAAATGTGTTTTGTGAATTTTGGAGCCAATCAGCTTTTAAGCGCCCTTGCAAACATTTCTTCCCACAAAAGAGAGAGAAAATTTTCACATTAAACTCACTTTACAGTTCACAGAACAAACCTGCCTCTTTTCAAAAAAGTGTTTTATTACCAAAGTTGCAAAGGGACGGAGAAAACATTCTTTTGTTGGTCTCTGTCCTCAGTGGGATACGATTCAGCACTGTCCCTTAGCTTCCACTTTCATGTTGCTGCACTAGCAGTCACAAACTCTAGAAAACCAGGTACTCCTCAGGCATTCAGTTTTGTGTTCTCCCTTCCTGGGGCAGCCAAGTAACTTCTAGTTGTATACTTTCTCCCTCTACTTCAGATCCATGAGAAATTACCAGCCGAGTTTTCCCAGCACCCCAGCTACCAGATCACACTGCTGTTTTGATGCAATAACAAAGACACAGTACACACCAAGTGTAATTTTTTACTTACTGTGTAATCTTCATGCAGTTTTTTTAGTAGTTTTAGTAGCCAAACATTTAGTTCAGATAAAAATGTTTATTTGGATTAAATCAACTTGAGAAATAAAAGGGAAATGAGCACTGCAAAACTTCACAATGCTCTGCAACTCACTCGAGCCTGAGCTCTAGTAGCACTGCTATTTGCTTACGACTAGGCTAAATGCAGGTCGGTACATTTCATTTCAGTCATTTCAACCTTTAGTGATACTAAAACAAGTATTATGGGTTACATGTAATTCTTCCATATTACGTGATCGAGTCAAGTATCACCAAGGTCTGAAACGCAGCACCGAGCCCAGCACAGGCAGCCTCAGCTCCCCAGCAGTGAAAGCCTGGTGCCATCTAGCTGTCAATTTTGTTCGCCGATATTATATATTCTACACAAATACCAATGAACGTTAGATAACTTAATACCTATGTAACTGTATCTAAATTTGCTTGTACCAACTTCAGTTCTGCTACTGATGCAATGCTACAACTTTGGTTAAAAACCAAACCAGCAGTATTCTACCGCTGAGGAAGCCAACAAAAAAATAATAATTGTATCTTCATGTCCCCAAAACTTCAGTTTTAAATTGGAGCATAATGAAGGCATGAGCAAATAAACTTGCAGCTGTAACCAGAAATTGCATCAACATCAAGGATTTATTTACCTAACTTGTAAGCTAAAATATCACCTTTTGTAATTGCATGAATGCAATGTGCTGTGACAGAAGTCAGTAGCGAAAGGACAATCAAAATATGAAAAGAAGGCACATACTATTTTTCAAACCTTGCAAAATATCAATTATCACACTGTAAATGCAAAGCTATGATTTGCAGTAAACCGCAGCTACGATAACATATTCAAGTATAAAAGTCGTATCTTCCAATCTAAGAACAAAAAAAAAAAAAAAGCATCCCTAAACAGCACACTGCTGAAATGGAGCAGCTGCAATTTTAGCGACATCTCCAAATTCCCTTCCTCGGGAAGGGGAAGGAGAAGGGGAAGGAGAAGGGGGAAGGAGGAGGGAAAGCAGCCGGGCGAGTGCAACGGGAGCACTCGCTCTGTTGGCAAACGGGGCTCTCAGCCACGGCTGAGTTTAACAAATAAATACTAAACCAGCAGTCAGTGTTGACAAAGAGCAGTGCTTTAATCCACAATTATCCTTGTAACTCTTACTACTCCTTTTATCATCCATTAGCTTTGATTCCCATTATCCCATCAAGAACTGTGTCAACGCTTTTGTCCCTGGGGATTTCCCACAACTACTAGGATCTGACAGCCAAGCTTGAGTGCTAAGCAGGATCATTACCTCTTAAATCCACTTATCTGATCCACTGAATAGTAAATTGAAAAGCTCATTAACAGCAACAATCTGATTTGTTTTCACATGTGACAGGGTCATTTCAAGTCAGCATGAATACAGTGCTGGTAATAAAAACTACTACCCGGTCTGTAATGTGACAAATTGCAAGCTAAAATAAACGTGATATTTTAAACACCTTCTTCAAAATCATTTTCAAACCGAAACACGCTCTTAGGATGTAAAAATAGAAGAGCAAACAGCCCCCAACCACAACAATGAAATGCCCTTAGACTTTTAAGCGCTATAAAAAATTAATGATAAAGCATTTTGGACAGATAATAATAAAAAACACTTCAGCAACAAAGACCGTGCTGTGTATTCAAAAGGAGGAGGAAAACACCGTTGAAAGGGGTCATAAAAGGATGTGGAATTGCATGTGGAAGTGATCTCATCCTTGTTCGCATCACGGAGCCACGAAGGTGAGCGCAGCGGCGGAGCTGGGGAGGCTGCGCCTGCGGGACCGGGACGTGCCCAGGCGCCCACCTGCTGGCTCGCCTCCAGCCCAGGCCTCCCCCTTCCTCCTGGCAGCGAGAAAGAAACAAGGCTATGTTTGCAGTTCCCCCTGGAGACTTCGAGTAAGGAGCAGGATAATTAACTTTCAGTAGGAAACAACCAGTTTAAGACTTCTGTAAAGCCTTTACACAATTATTCCCAAATCCTTACAACTGTGGGATTTGTAACCTCCAATACAAACCCTGCATCGACACACAACGCTGGGTGAGCACGCTGTGGTATCGCCACAAAATGTGAGCTTCTGAACCGTCAAATATCACATCACTATCATCATCTCAATGTACATCGGTTATGAATTAAAGTGAGAAATCCACAGAAGTGGTAACATGAGGCTACAACGTTAGGTAAGCTTCACGGGTACAAGCACATAATCAAAGCCCTTAAAGCAAGCTGGGCTGATACCACCACGCCAACCCAAAAGCAATAGCACTGGTTGCAACACTCACAGGTGACGGCAATAGTCATGGGAGTGACAATAAAGAAGAGACCAGCAAAACACCTTCAACAACAACAATTTCAAACATATTAAATCAAAAATTCATGGAATTGCTCAGGCTGGAGGAGACCTTTGGGCTCACTAGGCCCAGCTACCCCCGACCGACCGCATGCCCCCACTAAGCCGTGTCCCCAAGCACCACCTCCACACGTCCCTTACACACCTCTGGGGTGGGGACCCCACCAGTGCCCTGGGCAGCCCGTTCCAGTGCTCGGCCACCCTCTGCAGGACCAAATTCTGCCTGAGGCCCGCTCTGGGCCTCCCCTGGTGCAACCTGAGGCCAGTTCCTCACATCCTGCCACTTGTCACCTGGGGGAAGGGACCAACAGCCTCCTTGCTGCAGCCTCCTTTCACGTAGTTGTAGAGAGCAACGGGGTCTCCCTAAACCTCCTCTTTTCCAGACTAAACGACCCCAATGCCCTCCCTCAGTCGCTTTTCCTAAGTCTTGTTTTCTATCCCATCCACCAGCTTCCTTGCTCTTTGCTCCATTTCACAGAATAGTGAAATAGATTTGTGAATAGATTTGTAAAATGAAAGGCACCTCAGTTGAATTGGGGCGTTTAAGGGAGCCAGCAGGTTCACCAGCTCTGGAGCCAGTGAATCTTTTACCACCTAGCAGCTTTACCAGTTATCCAAATCACATAACCTTACACTTCCCAACTACTTGAACCCTGCCTGCTGCATTTCAAAAAGAAAGAGAAAATAAAATTGTGGAAGCAACACTTTATAGAGCAAAACATTCGCATGTAAATACAACTTCAAACAGAGAAATAATGTGGTAATTACACTAAAACTTTATTTCTCTGACTTCTCTACTCTTTGGCCCTAGATATGTTTAACTTTGCTTTGTCTTTAAGGTCTTCTCTTTTTGGTGCTCTCGTTATAACTCTGAAGAAGCTAATTATGTCAATTCTTAAATGTGAAGCAGATTACAGAACTGGGAAGCTCAGAATATGAGTTCCTAAAGGTTGTATGGCTATATAATGACAGTCACAGAAATTCAATAACAGCACTGTATGGAATGTACTCAAACGCACCCCATGAAACAAATTAAACCAGAGCAATGAATCTCTCACACTGTGCAAATAAGAAAACACAAGAAAATGTTGGTTTCTATATGTTTCATAAGGGCTATTATAATGAATTAAGATTTTGGATAATGAATCTTCAGAAAATTACAGTAAAGTTATTACCCGTAGGCACAGCGTAAATGCTTAAGATATTATAACTTCCTTGAAGCTCTGCAGGCCTTGCTGCAGAGAACTATCAGTGTAACATTAAAGTATTTTGTCATGAGTACTGAGGGCAAAACCAGACCTTAACCGTATTTGCTCCAAAACTGATAGCAACTGCATGGGGACAGCTGCTGCCGAAGAGGCTGGCGTGGCTGGGCTGGAGAGCAGCTCCCCACACAGAGCCTACCCCAATTCTGCAGGCAACTCACCCAGTGTCTGGGCTACCACAGCAGCTTCCTGGGGGTGCCACCCCACCTCTCTAATACCTCTGCACAAAACCCACTCAGCTCCATGCTAATCAAGAGTTTCTTTCCAGGCAGAATTTTCACCGATTTTTCAAGCTGAAATCTGGTATTTTAAATTTTAACACACGGAAGCTCCATTACATGCAGCAGAAATCTAGCTTCCAAATTGCACGATCTATGAGAAACTGAACTTAGTCCCCTAATTAATGGATCAGAGTGCCAGATCAACAACTTTTGCCTTCGAACCAAATTAAGGGCTTAAAAAACCTTCACTTTTTTATCTCGTTCACAGCAGAGGAAACCTTGGTCGTCATAAAGCCTCCACTCCTGACCAGCTGTCTTAAAAAGGTAACATCTGCAAACACTCCTAACTCAGAGTCTAAGCCCAGAGGATAATCTGTTGTTATATAGTTAGCTCCCTACAAGAAAAAAATCTTTAATAGGCCTTAAGAACTTGCCTCAAATAGTTTCAGATGGGATCTCTGAAGAGCAGATGAAGTTGGGCACTGCACTATACAAAAAGTAGGCCGTCCTCCACTCGGTGCTGCATGTGTTTGTAAGCAACCAGAGGAAATACGTCAGTTACATAAATGATACGCCACTACTGCCTTACCTACACAGCCAGCTTAATCAAAATACTGCATGAAGTTATTCCTCAGTTGACAAGAGACCTACCATAAAACAACATTTAAAAATTAGGGTATTGTTATTGCAACCAGGTGGAATGTTGTAGAGTAAGTACACTGAGTGGCTCAGTCATAGTTACAGATGCTATTTCCTTGGTAGTCTGCTGAAATACTGTGTCCCCTCGAGTCCAGACAGTACGAGGAATGAGCAGCTCCCTCACGGGATGTGTTCCAGGCCCCTGCTCTCTCAGCTGCGTGGAGCAGAGGATTCACAGGGTGTGGGTGTCATTCGCTCCCTGCCTCTTGCTCCATTGAGTGCCCGAGCAATGCCAGCAATAAACCTTTTCTTAAGTGGAAATTGGTCTTTTCATTTCAATGACTTCCTCTCAGCTTTTGGTTTTAGTTATTTATTCATTTTCCAATTCCTCTATTTTCTGAAAATCTTGAGAAAGACCTATAATTCTGGTGGACTTGCTACAGGAGCTGTACTACCAACTAACTGCTGTTACCACCAATGCAGCATGAGGACCATTCTCTAAAAAGAAATCAGTTTACCTGCTAGGTCTTAGCCAATTGTTAAAAAGGTGTTTAGCTTTGAAAGTCTTTAGACTATCATTCTTGTAAAGCACTGTTAGAGATTTCTAATTCCACAGCCTCTTTTTGTATTAATAGATGTTACTTTTGAACATCATCCCGTTGATTTTTAGTTTTCAAGGCACAGTTCTAGCAGTGTACAGCTTTGATGGAAAACACAGACACTGCAGAGATTCAAGCCATCTAGGCAGTCATCTATTTATTTTAATAAGAAAGTAAAATGCTGCTTTAAAAATCCTCTAAATGATCGAAATGAAACAATACCATATAGATTACAATACAAGAATAGATTTGTTCTTGTACCGGAGTCAGAAAACTCCCAAACCTGAAGTAGCAGTAATCTACATTCTTACTTGCCCCTGTCCAGCTTAATTTTATCCAGCTGCTTAATTGCATCTAAACAAGTGGCCCGCTCAGCATGCTTACGTGCAAGCAACTTGACCGTTTGATATCCTTTAACATCAACATTAGTTTGGCACTTAAAGACAAGTAATAAAAATCATAGCTATTTATTTAAAATTTCTATTTCTAAAACTATTTCATTGTACTGACTTGAGCATAGCTGCAGGTGTTATGCATCTCTCAGGATCAAGCCCTAAGCATACCAAATTTAGTGATATCACGTATTTTAAAAAGGTTTTGCACCGGAGCTGTACATCAGTGCTTTTTGCACATTTATCCCACGGCATAAGGAGAGGTGTTACAGCCACCACAGCTAATACTAGCAATTTGAACAACCCTCTTTGGCAAGCCAGAAATAAGATAATTGTTCAACATAGGCTGGCTCTTCTGAAATACTGGAAGCATTGCCTGTAATTATAGACATCTGTCATTGCTAGCCACTCAGTAGTAACCCTGACATCAATATACAACTATAACACTAAACTGCCTGCAGGCATAGCAATGGAAGCCAGATACGAGAGGCGGGCAATCATCTGCCTCATCCAAACTATCTGTCAAAGGTTCCTAACCACAAATAGCTCTTACGTTTTGTATCCTTAGGATAATATGTTGATTTATTTTAGATCCTCTAATATTTACAGTCTAGGCCATCTACTAAAATAAAGAAACAAACCTTATGGCTAATGGAGGCAGTTACCGTTCAAAATCATCACGAAAGGTCATAGCTCACCACTCAAATGTTAAACACTGATGGCTGTTTTGAACATGCACCTGTGTATAAACTTCCCTCCTCCCTCCTCCAAAATCATACATGATCATTTCCAACTACAATTTACATTGATTGCTCTTCTCTTATCAGCCAACACTTCATCAAACAACTTGAGGAAATATTTACATTTTGAGCACCTGGAATTATCTTTGGAAAAATGCACACAGTTTGCTGGACATACCATTAAGTTCCAGTGTCCTGGGGTTCACCAGGTCAGTACAGAAAATGGTTGGTGTTTTGCAGAATTATCTTTAACACCCAACTTTGAAAAAGGAATTAGTATTAATCATATAAAATATGTTTATGGATTAGATACTTCATCAGCTCTTAGCAGGAAGCTAAATTACACTCTTGGCCAAGGAATAAAGTTTCTTGAAATTCACAGATAAATGTGGATCATTTCATTTTAATTTTAAGGTGAAGAGCATGCTGAAACCCTCAATCTCTACTTTTTTTGTCTTCATTTGAAAATCAATCTCGGAAAGGGGCAAAAAAAGATTGTAGGTTTAAACTAATTAGGAATTAACATCCTTACAATTATCATAATTTGTTATTAACAAAACTGTGATTTCTTAGTATGATTCACAACAGCCTCTGCTGAAGAGAAACTATTAATTACTAGACAGACAGTTAGCTTACAAGTGAGCTGCATTTTAAAAACCTCCTTTAAAATACAATTGCTAAATGCCTTACAGTGCTGTAATGTGAGACAGGTTCAAATCTTATTACTTCACTGAAATTAAAACCTAAGTTTTAATACTGTTCAAGTCGAACAATGATTCCACACTTTATTGCTTTTGAAATCCCTTGATGATCATAGGAAAAAATGCCCTCGAGAAAAAGAGACTCTGTTTTCGATAAACAGAAAATACAGTTTGCACTCTTAGCCTCTTTGTCATCACAAAAAAAGGATTTAATGCCAATTCTTTAAAAAAAGACTTTTTTCACAAAATGTGCACCTTGTGTGCCATTTGTAAAATCAGCTCACTTTCTTTTATTTATTACTGCAGCGCGGCAAGGCAATAAAGCAGCTACTGATAGCTAATAAATTACATGCCTTTTAAAACAATTCTCCAGCTACAAAAACTTGTAACTACAAAGGCTTACATTTACATGGTACATCGTGTGAAATGTCTACATTTATGTTCTATTTAACCACATAAGTAAAATCTGACCCTTTATTAAACTGCCAACTTCGAAGCACAGGTTACACATGAGATTAAACAAAGGGTAACTTTTTAAGGCTCTCCTACGGATTTACATAATTAAACGTAAAATGCAACTGAAAATTGGCCTAAACAGTTCAGGTGCAAGCTATTTTAAAAATTAAATCCATTTTTAAGTATGACCTTCAAACTACCTTCAGGAAAAAAAAGTGATCACACATTTTTCCAACTATTGCACGATAACAAACGTTTACCTCTAAATCTAAAAATTGCATAAAGGTTTCAATAATAATAGCAACATATTACTGCAATATAAAACAATAATTTTCCATCACATACCATGAAAACCAAGATTTGTATTTTTAATTAAAGTCAATATCAGAGCTTTGGGAAAGCATTTTTTGGTTAAAACAGATTTGAAACAAAAAAGCCCTGCAGTCTTATTTCTTTAGGATACGTTTTAAATCTATATGTATCTACTGAACTCATTAAGCTGCTCTTAATGTTTTTTCTTTACAGCCTACCTACTAATTAGAGTTAATCTGCACAGAATGCTGAGATGCATTGTCTTTTGGTTTTGTATTGCAGTATTTTTAGGCTGATGTGCTAAACTATTTTCAGACATTTGTTTCTTACAATGTGACTGCCTCACAAATCATTAAACAAAGCATCACATTCTTTTTAATTGTCTCCATATCATCATGTATCTATTTAAGATGGGTAGTTCTATTAATTCATTTCCTTCACTCAGTGTTATTTCTATAACATCTGTGACTTTGGTACTGCTTTCCTCACAACTTTCCTCATTGCTGTAGTTCCAAAATGGCAGTTCTATGATTGAGCATGAAAACAAACCTTAACTACCTACTAATAATTAAAAGCACTTAAAATACAGCTACTCAATTTAAGAGAACAGCCCACAACACGTTAGTAAAGATGCTGCACGATTCTAAATTCCTCACCAGGCACACCACCAACATGACTATCAATCATTTTGAATGGAGATGCTGTGGGGCAGATCTTTCAGTCTGACTGAGCACTGCTTAATGCAAAATGAGATGGGAAATAGTTTTCAGACACTTCCCGCTCCCTTAATCCTCAGACCACTTTTTCCTATGGTAACCAAAGGTCTACTTTGGTAATATGTATTTTCTAGTGTTTTATACATGTAATAACAACTTAAGAATATTAAGACAATGACATTCATTACATAAAGCCAGACAAAATGGAGGTTTAACCAAGGCGGTTAAACCAACCAAACAGACAGCTGAAAGAGCAATGCAATGTCCCTGGTTACTTAATTCAGGTTAGTCTACTTGTGAGGATGAAATACAGGTGTAATTTTACTATGGTACAAAATAAAGAGTGAATGGCACCTGGCATAGCTATACCAGGAAGGTGCCCTGTGCATAACTGGATGCTTAGAAAAAAACCTCAAAAAGTGGAGAGGGAATTTAACAGCGCTTACAAACAAGAGTATGGTTCATATGTATAAATGCAACAACAGTGATATTCAAACATTGAAAATTCAACTTTTGAACGTATCGGCAAATGTAAGTTGATACAGAGGACACTGGAATCAAGCAAGAGCTTAGCAGAAAGGAATGGCACAGTCTCACCTATGCACACAAAGGGTTTGAGAGCTATATTATTATATGGAGACAGTTGTCTATACCAAGCTTTTGTTAAATTATCGATCATAAATGTAGCCACAACTTGACACAGCATACTATAAGTTAAGGACTTCCAAACATGAATGTACCATACAGATAAGTGTAAAAATAGAGCCTACTCTGGTTCACCATCAGGGAATAGAAATATAGTTACATTTATTGAAAAGCTTACAAAACTAACAAAAAACTAATGAAAGTGATCAATCAAAATTGGTGAAGAATCTTGATCAATAACTATTCTCAGCAATGCGAGAAGTTTCAAACTTCAGCCTCTAATGTTAAAAAGAGGGAGTGACACTGAACACTGAAAAACATACAGCATAAACTGTCTTGGCTTTGGCTGGAAAAACAGACCATCATCCAGGCTAAGAGGGAAAAAGACAGAAGAATTCATAAAAGACCATCACATCCAACACTTGAATTAGTCACGCTAGAGTGCAGACAGTAAAGAACACCATGCTTCATGTTCCAGAATCAAGAAGCGACACCAGACAACCTAACAGGCAACACCCAGAACAGCCAAATTTCATCCATGCACATCTTTGGGTCCTGAACGACTTGGAAGTGTGGCCTCATCATCTACGTTCTGCATGCACTTTTTCATGTAATGCCATCTTTTTATAGTATGACTGATAGTAATGGTCTTTAGTAATATACAGAGTAATATTTTGGTACATTTCGCTAACTTCTTAAGCAAACAAGATAACCAAATCTGTACAAACATACCAGGTAACAGAACACTGTCAGATATGCCTACACTCTACCACCAAACAATCTGCAATGCTTGAGAAGCAAAGCAGTCTGGTAAGGCTATGTACTATGAGGTGCTGACTCACATTTAGCTTAAGAACAGATATTGCAAAATTAATTTAACTCTAAAAGCACATTCATTTAGATGATTATGCAAAAAGCAAAAATTAATAATATTCTCACTGTTACTGGTATTCAGTAAATTAGAATGAAATTGGTTGTTAAAAAAAATAAAAATGCATAAACTCAAATGTAACTGTGCTGATAAGAGCACAACCAGTATGGGCCATTATTTTGATGCTACTTAAATCATCACCTCCTGTGCTTATTTTTTTACGAAATCTAAAATGATATTTAAAAATCAACTATACACGTTTCTACATATTTTCTGATAAGCTGTTATTGTGTATTTGACATCTATACAAATCATTTAATACTTAAATTGATATAAAAATCCTGCTTCAGAAATAAAACTTTTGTTCCCATAAGACTGCTTTCTCAATAGAGCTACACGCCTCAAGAAACAACTCGTCAGTGGTGAGAATGCTCTGGAGAAATAATATGGAGCCTTTCTCGTGGCCTCCCTAACTGCAGTTCTTTTCGTCCAAATTGATGCCAACTACTGACTGCTCCAACAAAGAAGATACGGACAAAACCTATGTGGAACAGGTAACTGAAACGTGCTTTTTTTCCTCTCCATGCCTCAGAAGAATGGCAGGTGACAGAAGACAGACAAGTGTTTGCCCTGCTGCGATGTTTAACAAAAGCGCATTCAACGCTGAGCAGAATGCTTCAAAAATGTATTCCTCGATTATAGCCTTATGCGCTCCAATTCGAGACTGCACTGCACTTGAAAGCCCCAGAGTAAGAAAAGATACCAAGTTATGGAATATAAAGCAGCGGAAACAAACACCGGTATCACGCCACATCCCATACAGGACGCACAGTGTGCTGGGCTGCCCCTGGCAGGCCTCTGCTCAGTGCTGGCGGGACAAGCCCAGTGCTGGGCCCCGTGCTGGGCTCCCCAGGACAGGAGACGTGGATGTCCTGCAACAAGTCCAGCAAAGGGCCACAAGGGATTAGAGTATCTGACACAGGAGGAGATGCTGAGAGAGCTGGGACTGTCCTGGCCTGGAGCAGAGAAGGCTCAGGGTGATCTTAGCAGGGTGTGTGTCTGATAGAGGCAGTAAAGAAAAGGGAACCAAGCTGCCTGGTGGCAGGACATGGGGAAAGAGGCACAAATGAAAATGTAAGAAATTTCATTTCAAAGAAAAACCAAAAAACCATGGGGCTTGTAGCCAAACGCTGGCACAGGTTGCCCAGACCGGCTGTGGTGTCCCCGTGCCTGGGAGATCCCCAAAACCAACCCAGCCCTGAGCACTCCAGCTGACAGCTCCGAGCATGAGGCCTGGACCAGACAACCTCCAGAGGTCCCTCCCGGCCTCACCTGCTCTGTGATCTGGTGATACCTTTGCATTTTCTTATAATACTTGCTTTTACGGTAGTTCTATTTCAACCACTATAAATTTTAACTTTAAATGACTAATGTTAACTTAAATTTTACTCTATTTTGAGTTTTTGCTCTGAGAATTACTTTAATCAGCTCATTAATTTACATGTTAAACTTTTACATTAAAAAATAAGAAATCCAGATTTTTTTAACATAACTGAAGATACATATAATAAACCTTTTGTCTTTCTTTAAATCAAGTTTTTTTAAATGCACATTTTCTTTAAATGTAGACTCACAAGTAGCAAGATTTTCCTGGAGGATTAGCCTGCATTTTCCGCACCACCAGAATGGCACAAAGGAACTGAAGCAGCGTTGCTGCATCATTGCAGAAACCAGTGTTACTAAGAACAAAATGAAATAAAATGAAGGTGAGGGAGCCCAGTTATTCAGTTTTCACAGAGCTGCACTTTCAGGACTTGCCCTGTGTCCCTGGTTTGATTCTTCCAGCGCTGTTAGCAGGAGGAGGCAATCAGTATTACAGCTGGCAACAGTGCCCAAGCCAGAATGTAGGCACACACCTTCAAACAGCACGGTGAAAAGACAGCCTATTAATACAAATGACACATAACCTGTCCTAGTATTCTTCCCCATACTATTAAGTCTTTATGACCAACAGAATAACAGCATTCAAATTCAGTGTAAGTGAAGGAAGGAAAGTAGTTAACTCTGACACTCTAATAACCTACATTTCACAGTACTGCCTGTAGCCTACGTACACCCAAAAGCATTAAATTAAATGGCTTGCTTAAAATGTACTTCTGTCAAGCTCAGTCTTTGAGATTTTTTTTCTTTTACTTCTCAAGATTATTATTTTTAAAATTCTTTTAATCTTTATGCAATTCAATTTTTAATATCTGCATGGTAAGTGTTGCATCTTTTAATCTAACGATGATTGAACTGGGACAGATAGGTCCTAGTAAGTCCATTTACTGTATATGCAAGACCTAGCCATCTGATTAGAAGTTCTGCAATGTTTCCCCTTGCAAAATACAACTCCATCATTATTAAAACACTCCATGCAAATATCTCAAGTATCCAGGAACTAAACCAGAAGCCTAGGTTAACAGGCTGGTCTTTCCGTTAGACTCCTTTTCACAGGAGATTAAGCCTGTTCTCCTGTCAGATCTCCAATCTGAACACGTACACTGTTCTACACTCTTGTAAACAATTAGCTATCTAAACTTAGATCACAGAAAATGCCACTAGAGGGCTCACATTATTATAAAGATATCACATCGTTTCTATGCTTACCAAAGTTTACAGAAATCTGCATTATTCCATTATTAAAATTCTTCTATGCACAGGAAAAAAACAGCACTGCCGAATGTACTATTGCATCGCAATTTAACTGACAACATACTCAGAATGGTCAACAGTCAGTTGGGTAGGTGGATGTCAAGTCAGAAGAAGGTATCTGTACTTTCTACACAAAACAAGCAGTTGAAATCCTTGCTTTCTGTACAACACAAATCACCACTAAACGCAGGTCACAGTCAGTGTCACATTACGTAACGTAATACTATGATGACATACTATAGATAGCCTTTCACATTTAACAGTGATTTTTTTTTTTTAATTTTAAATCCAGGTTTTATTGGAATGATTGTATTCACCAAATACAAATGTAACAGAGATGCTGTCTCTGAATCACTTCGTTAAGTAGGAACCATGAAGAACTGTACCCTGCACCATGATGGTCATTTCCTATGCTGTGCTATTTACTCTGGCAAGAGCAGATGGTATCGAGTGCCATGGCAGGTCAGGCCGTAACTGCCCAGTATCATTAGCTTTCCACATAAGAGGCCAACACACAAAACTGCAGCGTTTAGGACTACTGTTATACTTCTCCCACAAACAGAATAAGAGGCAGGATCTAGCTGGACAGGAATCAACAAAAAGGAAAAAAAATATAATATTATATGTATGGTCTAGATCGTACAACACGTTTTTATTCCTGTCCACATTAAACTGCACTCCAAGAAGACAGCAAAAAGATGGGATTGAAATATATCCATCAATTATGAAAGGAATTAGGTTGAAAACATTTTGATGCTAAATGATAGATTCTAAACAAGTATTTAATTTTAGAGCTAAATACCAGTAGTATACATTTTAGACAAAAATATTAGTTGACTGCAATCTGTCTGACTTTAAAAAAATCAACTAAATAAATATTAAGATTAACACAACAGTGTGAGAACAAAATTAACGGTCTATGGCAGATGAATCCTCTATTGCACCTGTCCTCCACTGTGCGAAAGAACATCAGCCTGCCACTGATTATTTCTTTTTGACATGATTTATCGCCTACTATTCTTTAAACTTGATAAAGCAAATTAATCTTTGATTGCAGGAGCCACTGGAGGTTGTCATTAGTCATGTAGTTTGGTGAGGCTGCATGTGTTTCATTTACCAGTCACAAAGAAATGAAAGCCCAGCAGCCATCACTGGCTGCTTCAACTGTTTTCCTGATCCACCCAAGAGAAAAGATAACAGAATTCAGTACATGGGATTTAAAGCAGCTACTCTAGAACTGACCCACATAAACAGAACAGAGTATTTGCTTTTCCAGAAAGAATGCAGATGCACCGAAATTTATGTTCCCGGAAAACAAACAGCTAATGAACAATTTCAGCTGATTAACATATTTCAATCTAACAGACCATTCAGTAGTATGAATAATATATTTCTATGTACTGAAAAAAAAAAAAATTGAATCCTTACAAAATTATGTACTCACCTAGAAACAGAAAAACTGTGCAAGACTTTAACAAATATGCAGACTGAAAAAAACCCTCACGCTTATGTGGATGCTGGACTGTCCACGTCAGACCCCTCACCTCTCCTGCCCCAGCACATTTTCAGCTATCTTTCCAACTATGCTCAGTCTCATCATAACTTTCCACATCCAACTCACTCTATGCCCACTTCCTCCCTGTGATTCCAAACCCACCTTCCCCGGTTCTCTGGGACCGGTGCGGGAGGCACCACCTCAAGCTAGGGATGAGTGGCAGAGCTGGACCACTTCACTGACCAGCCTTCACACCGCTGAGCAGAGTCCTTCTGGACAGAAAGCAACTCCTCCAGACCTAGCTCTGCAACAGCAAAGGTCTGAAATGCAGCTGCAACATCCCGGTGGTGCCTCGTAGCGTGTCCAGGAGAGCAAAGCAGCCTGAGCGCAATCTGGGGGCTGAGGGTCGGGGTTGTTCCCAAGCTTACATAACCAAAAAGAAAGCAATATTGTACAACACCTCAACTGCAGGGGGCTGGGAGGTCTTTCCCTGGAAAAGGTCTGGAATTATTGCCATGAAAAACAACTAGGAACAAACAGAGGAACTGGTATTCAGAGAAACTCCTCCAAATCAAAATGTAATGACATTTGGCAATCCTACTTTAACGCACAAAGCTCTATGAGGCAGGAAACGAATAGCCACTGTTAGCAGCTCCAGATGCTATTCTGACAAGTGCCATTAAATAACAGCCTCATATGCCATATGGACACAGACATGATAAAGAAAACATTCTTATATTAGGCTGTGTTATAGTGCACTATACATATGTTAAAAAATAGTTGGGCTCACAATTATTTATATATCATTAAATGTAATGGCACAAACCCTCACACTATCTAGGTGTTTCCATCTACAATGGAAAGGTGTGTCTTTTAAAGGTTATTACCTGGTGACACAGACACTGCTACTTTTGAAACTGATCAGGATTTTAACATGTAAAACCCAGTTATGGGGCTATACTGCCTACCTTGCTTGAATTTTATATTTAGGAAAAAAAAACAACCAAATAAGTAGTGTAATATACTAGCAAGCTTATGGAACCAGGGAACTAAGGAACATGACCATACAACTCAGCTCCTGAAATTTAGTGTTGCTGTTAATATTCCTATCAACATTTTATTATTACAGCTCCGTATGTAGAAAAAAGCTCGAGTTTTTTCTTCGATCTCTTTCTGTAGTTAAATAAACATTTCCAAATTGTTGTGAAGTGCTTACTCTGATGCATTACTATTTTCTCTTTTTTTTTTTCTTTTTTTTGCTTTTAAACTGAGTACTTGAATTTAGAAGTACTTATATGGAAACTACAGAAACTACAGTTTGCTACTAGATGAGTTGTATTGCAGAATTAATAGCAACAAACACATACAACTACAGGAAAAACCCTCAAAGTATCACCACAGGCTTCTCTGTAGTTAGTTGAGAAAGCAGAATAAACACTCACTTAATTGTGAATTATGAATAGTAGTTTCCTGTATGAAAATGCATTTTTAAAAGGTGAAAACCTCTATATTCAGTAGATGTTCTGTATTTTCCTTAGTTGCGCAGATAATTCTATGTTTATTTAACAGGAATACAAGTACAATAACTTACTATTCATATATAAATACATGCTTACTGTTTGGCTCCATTGAGAAGCTATAAATTTCATCTATTGAACATTAGCTAAAAAATTACATGTGTTTATCATCTGGATTATTCTCAGATTAATAGAGATAAATGACAAAACATAATCAGCACCAACTCTGCAACTTAATCATTGCATCTGAGCTATAGGAAACACTTAATTACTCTCATTTACTAGGTGCAATCTAATGAGAAGGCATTAGCCAAATGAAAAGAATGCAGTACAAACAAACAAAATAGTTATACCATCATTAAAAAGAAACTCTGACAGTGCAGGTGACAGCATATGCAGGATAAATTACCATAATGTCCTAAATGCTGAGCTGTCAGCATGCTAATGCAGTGATCAGATACCCTGGGAATCTCAGCACTATAGCTGTCAGAAACAGGTATCATAAATCACCTCTCTCTACTGTACTGCTCATTACCACAGCTTTCTTATACATGGTTCTCAGCACAATTCGGTACAGCCAGGAAAGAAACAGTCCCCTCATATAACACCCTAACGCATACCTGCTTTTGGCGTCCTTCAGCAAGGAAGGGAACACTTCGATAGTCTGCGTGCTAAAGTATCCAGGATCTACCTGTGCCTTTAGACTCAGTTTCATAATGATCGACAAAACGATCTTACTGCAGATTCCTGCCTTTTGCTTACAACAAATTACGAACATCAAAGCACCACAAAAGAAAAGCATGGTTTCTCCTATTTACGCAGCCACTTTACAATTAAAATAATTACTTGCATGTATTTGCACCTTGAAATCTTTAAAGCAACAAGCACATCAGGAAACAAACGTGCTCCAGCCAGAATGACGCACCCAAGCACGCAGGTTCGTGAGCCCTGCCTGCATGCTTTACCCTGATGTGCCCACTATGTGAATGTAGCAAACGTCACGCTCATTTTCTTGCAAAATACAGTTTTTCCTCCCTTACATGCTCTGGGGAATATAATGGAAGTATGAAACCATGAAACATAAAGGTACATGTTTATTTTTCCCACACATACTCCATACTACATTTCATGCCAGCTGACTGACACCTAAGTCTAAGATTCAGCAAGACAATTAAGAACATCCATGACTCTCCTTAGCCAAACGATCCACTAAAGCCATCATCTAGGGCACAGCCAAACACCTCAAAACACACTCAGCCCTCATTTGAAAAACTAGGAGATTAACATTACCTAGGGCTATTGATATTTGAGCATATATAAGTTAAAATATGCTTTAGGATCTTCTTTTTTTACTCACAGATGTGCAGATGTAGAATATTCATGGCCCAAAATGTACGTTAATAGAGATGATTCTACTAAGTGAGGGCCTTTTTGGAGAAGGAAGTACACTGAGCATGTCACTAAACAACACTTTCGTAACCTCAGACACCAGTTATGGGACATATGAACAGAAGACAGTAGTGAGAGAACTTATGGTCACCTTGCACCTAAAATCCTGTACCTTTGCTAGCAGCAGAATCAGAGTGAAAGAATTTTTAAGTCCTTCTGTAGAGCATTTGAAGACATGCATGGCACATTAAAACACTAAAAAGCAGACCTGGGAAGCAGAGAAACTTGGGCATTCAGTCAAAAGCTTCTCAGCCATGGTGTTCTACCTCAACTCTGGAACTAACTGAACCCTCAACAATTGTTTACTTCTATGCTAAGTTTTGCTTAGGTTACATTAAGTTTGTGTTCCTCTAACTAAATGCACCACAGAAGTCAGGCATACTAGGCAAACGGGACAATTTATGAACATAAAACTCTCTTTTTGACTTTTCTACAGCTATCTTCTACAACAAAACAGTTTTTTTTTCTTAACCTAGCAAGTACACTTCAAGTGTCTTCAAAATTATGACTTAGAATTGAAAAAATAATTGTAAAAGAGCAAATAAAGAAGAAAAGATAGTATAGAGCACTGCTAGGTGAACGGATGTACATTACACAAAATACTGGTCATGCATGTTTTGCAAAGCATAAACCATTGGGTGATAGGGGCCAGCACTGATTAGGTGTTTGTACAGTTCTCAGCACAGTAAAACCTATATGAATTATGGACAAAGTCTATTGACTGTACAGAATTACAGGTGCTGAATAAATTCTTATTGATATTGTAGATACTTGAGTTTAAAGTTCATAGCTTTTTTTTTCTTTTTTTTTCTTTTTTCACTTAATCAGATAATGCCACTTTTGAGAAACATTGCTTCATATCATTTAGAAAACACAACCTCAGTATCAGTCACAAATCTTTGGGCGCAAGGATTTTTTATTTTTTTTTCAGCTGTTGTGGCACAGTGATGAAAATCAGTGGAAAAGGGGACTGCAATAATATTTCTGTTTTTCATTTGACCTTTCAGATTTGCTATGCTGAGTACAATAAACATTCATTAAACTTTGAGAGCTGTGAAGTTTCTGATACCTGTGGGTGGGTCCAATCGAGAGTTCTTATATACACACACATTCATCTTATCTCACCTTTATTTTGAGCATCAAAGTCATAAGTGATAGAAATGCTAGGGAAGGTGCAGCAAGTTTGAAAGATGAAACTATTTGATCTATAACAGAGCAATCATAAATCACCCTCAGATTGAGGGGAGAAACGAACTTTAAGAGCTTGAAATGATAAATCTGAGAATTAAAGAATATTTAGGTTCTCAAATACACAAGAAGAGATCTTACTATTAAGTGATCTGATCTTCAGGTGTGTTAAATTCCTACCGATTTCCATGGCATTAATAATACTGATCATGTCCAAAATCAGGCCAACAGGCTTTTCCATTTATGTGTGTTAAATACTGTAGCAGAAGCATGATACAGAAAATATTGTTCAGATCTGAAAACCTAATTATAATTTTCTACATTTATACTTGTGGGGAAAACTCTTCCCCCTTCTTAATTCAGATGTTGGAGAAAAAAGCAGCACATTAAGGTATCTCGTTTACATGAGACTTTTGTATTGCACAGGCTCAAACAGAAAGTGGAAAGTTTTTGTTTGTATTATGCAGATACCACCCATGTGCAAATGTGTTTGAGAGGGAGAATTATTTTAACACAGCATCTTGTATTATTCAAGCAACCATTCATCATCTATTTACTAAAAGATATTATTAAGTCATTCGTTCCCCAGAAACAAGATGACACAGAAAGGAAAGATTGAGAAAGCAATCTGATACTTCCAGGTAATAAAATATTTTGGAACTGGTTTCAAAGATTCAGTACTGAATTTGGGTGACCTTTTTTGCACTGGTAATTGGCAATGGTTATCTTCTGTAAATGCATGCATATAGCTCTTAAGAATTCTTGGTGGACATATAAAATCTACTAACAAATCAGTAACAAATACTGATTTCAGTCAACTGACTTTAGAAACAGCAGTTATAAGATGTAATGTGGTCACGGGTTTAAAAAAGATAAAGTAAATCCCCCCCCCCGAATTTACCAGTCATCTCATTCCCAATACCTCCCTTTGTTTGCTCATGAAATCCTGCAGTACCTTATGCAAATTATACAAAACCTTTGTATAGATAACAATATTTATATCATTAAATCCTGATCAAAACCAAACTTAAATAATGTTCTGTTCTTTTATGTCAAACATTATGTTACTTGTATTTTATAGATCAAGTGTTTCTTCCCTATGTTCTATACAGGAATCAATAATTAAAAAATAAATACAATTACCTTTTTTCAAGATCTAACAAGTAAGGATAAGAAAGAAATGTAACATTTTTAATTCACATACTCTGGTTCATACTAATTTTTAAACAAAATTGTGGACTGGTATAAACAAACAAACATAACTTCATGAGGCTCCTTTGTTGTAAGAACCAATTGTCTCCTAACAGTCCCTCACTTATCTGCTGATTGAGAGCCTTAATTAAAAATATGGCCCAATTATCTCTTAACCAGTGACAAATCCATACTTACAGAAGATGGAGTAAGGAAGAAGATAATGGAACATAAAAAAGAAAAAAAAAGTCTGCAAAGTATTACAAAGTATTATACTAGGTGAGGACAATATGTGAAAGACCCAAAGTACATTATAAGTCTTCTCAAGAAAATAAAATTTATTGCCTTTCAAAGATGACATATTCTAGTAATTCCATGTTTATTTGTTTAAGTGGGTTTTAAAATCAAATTTTCAGTACTAACAAGAGAAAAGAGCAAATAAGAATTATTGAAGTGCATGCTAAAAATCTTCTATATATTATAGACATGTAATAGGATTTTTTTTCTCTATCATAAGATATTGCAGGGGTGGACAGATAAATTACTGTCTATATTCATAGAATAATAATGAAAAACTACTCTTTAAGGGAAATCCTTCCAGCTCTGTATAACACTGGTGACAGCAGCAATCAACCTAAGAAAAAGCAGTCAGTCCTTGACTGATAGCCTCATTCATTTTTATGATGAATGAAGTATATTAAAGGAAAACAAATGCAAAAAGTTTGTTTAAAAACACTGTGCATATTCATGCAGTAATGTGTAACAAGCAAAAAATAAATAAATTTAAGTGGAATATCATTTGCTTGTTAGGTATGTTTGATATAACCAAGGAAGTAGCTATTCAGCATTGTCACTGAGTATCAATATAAATGAATACATAAATTCAATTTATATGAGAACAGTAGACTTGAAGGACCATAATCTCAAATACTGTTTTTAACTCAAGATTTTGTTTAAAAGCTGTAACAAATATATGGACTCTGAAGGCCCTAAAGAATGTTAAAATACCTTTAGCAGCTAAGAAGGAGTTAAGAAAACTTACGCATTTGCAGTACAAATAAAAATTTCAAAACACTGACAGAACTATCTCATTTAAAACAATGTGGATTTCTCTTTATAAAACATTTCCTACTACAGGTTTGTATCTATTTGTGAATCCTGTTATCAACAGACACAGCACTGCCAATAACCTTCTGTGTATAATGCACCAAAGTAAGGTGTTGTTGAAGCTGTGAATTAGGTATTACATATATTTATTATTTAATGAATCATAAGCACTTTTTAAAAAAAACACTTTCTGAGGAAATGAGCAAATTATTATGTCTATCTCTTCACAAGAAACCCTCTTTGGGCAACTATCAATTGAGTGTGACTGTAATTGATAACCTAAGCTGATTTTACATTCTGTTACAAATCCAGGTTCAAAAGGTTAATTATGGCCTGGCCACAGCTCATCCGGAAACATGAAGCTGATTGCTGTATGCCTATTTAATGAAGATGTACTGCATGTATTACAGGAGCTCACTGACAAATGATCAGGACCTCTAACATCACTGCAACAAGCATTAACATCCACTCTGTCAGTTTAACTGTCAACGTCATATTTACAACCCTGCCACTCTTTAATTCAGAAAATATATTGCTCTTTTAGTCCTCTCAGATACCTTTTGCTTCACTTTTTTATTCTATTACATCCAGGGGTCACTAATAGTGTGTCAATCCAAAATGTGTTACCTATTAATATCCAACAAACTTAACAAGAGGAAGGGTCAACACTTGGCTACTTCTGCAGTCACCTTCCTCGGGAACACTGCATTTAGCCACACAAAGTCATCCCACTGTATTTAAATACATACAAACCCATCCAGAAAAGCTATGCATTTTAAAGATGTACGGAAATTAACATAACAAACCCCTTAAAAGGCCAGAGATGAGGGAACAAGCATTGCATTCTGAACGAAGAGTTAATTCATTTCATCCAGAAAGGTTTCAGCCTGGAAACAGGACCCTCTAACACGCATACCACACGCTTCCTAGTGCAGAAGAAAGGGGTTTACAATTTAACAAACTACGTCCAAGGTCAAGGAGCAGAAAAAATCCCTCGATCAAACAGAGCACTTTGCACTACAGGAACTTTAGCCCTGCACACAATTCTATTACTCAAGGAAAAAAAAAAAAAGGCAAGCAGAAGTTTCCCGCAGATGCATAGTGTGCTTTTTTATTCTTCCTTTGCTCACAAACTGAAGATGAGGCACTACAGCAATCTCATGGAGATGCTGAGCATCATGATTACCTGTCTGGGTGCACTGGAGAACAGTACTAGTATTTTCAAACTTAACGCGACTTATATTAGAGACATACAGATTAATAAAATCCTCTTTTGACCTACTGTTTTGCACTTCTTATACAAAATGCAGTCACTGACAGTAGCTTAGAAAATAAAACAGACAGTGAAAAAATAATGCCAACCAGTTCCATTTTATCTCGGTAAGTCAGTGAGGATGTTTGAGCTGCAGAAACACGACTGCCTTCTGAAGAAATCCTCCCTTCTTTTCCTCTCCAACTTGTAAACCTTTGATTTAGAGTTTATTTTCAAGTTTCATTTTAAGATAGAAAAAGGACACAAACACTAAAAGTTGCATTCTTTCAACTTTATATTCATAGATTCACAAGCATTAAGAAAGGGTTTTAGAAAGAAAACTCTAGAATTCTTTTCTATATGATTTAATGATGTTAAACGAAGTTCAAGTATATAAAGAGACCTAAAATATATAAAAGGGACCCTGAGGATGCTGAGTACAGTTTCTTACCAATACAGGCAACCACGTCACTTAATCCTTTTATAAATTGCTCAAACTTCATTTTAAAATCTGTTAATAATTTTCCCTCCACAAGTTCCCCTCTGGGAGGTTCTTCTGGAACCTCTGTCTTTTGATGAGGAGAAACTATTTTTGAATTTCTAGCCAAAGGTTATTGATAGCCATATCCATTTGTTCTTGTGCCAACAGCATCCTTAGTTTAAAAAGCTCTTTTACCTCCCTAGCATTTTTAGCCCTGTCCTTTCCCTTCCCCCATGCATATTTATGGCGATCAATCACATCCTATCTCTGCACTCATTTACGGAGCGAATCAAAGCAGTGCGACGAGCTCTCCATTTCAAGTTTATGGCCCTTCTCCGCGCTCATTCTATTTTGAATGGATCTCTCAAGCAGATGTAACTGCAATTATGACAAAATCTCTCTGAGATTCCATGCAAAGATGGCTAACATTCATACGTTTTTTACTTTATATTTGCAATGGGACAGAAATTCTCAGATAATAAATTGCTGTACCTCAGGTGCTGGGCAATTAAGCCATTATAACACAATCTTTTGTCATCATCTCACCTTACCACTGTCATAAAGATAAGCCAAATAAAAATTCTGAACCTTCGGGCCAGAGAAGGTGATTTTTTTTTAATGTAACACAATCTTGATAAGTGGATATAAAAATGAAAAAAATCTAAGAAACAGTAGATTTGCACCTTGGTATTAACACATTCAGTGGTTAATTGATCCACAGAAACTTTAATAAAGTTAGGTAAAGCTACACGAAATCAACAAAAAAGGCTAGTAAATAAAACCAGTATTCAACATTAGCATTTTAATACTGGCAGTATGTTAAGATGTACGTGGCTCAAAAGAATTGCAAGAAGGTCTTGCTGTGCTGGGGAAACCTGCAGGCCTTTGGCCAGAAGCCCAAACTGCTGGCCCCAAAATAAATAAATAGAAATTACTTACTTATTATTAACTTATTTATTAACTTATTTATTTATTATTAAACAGCATTTTTTGAAAAACATACCAGACTTTAAACCAGTATTGCTGCTATTCAGTTTTCTGCAATTCCAAATTATCTACCAAAATGTTTTTATTTATTTATTTAAGTGGAATGCAACAAAATCTAATGAAAATGTAAGAAAACATGATATACACAAGCCTTCCAAATTGCTTTATCTACTTCACATATGCAAAATATCTCAAACAGCATATGCAAAAAAAATTCAAAGTAATTTCTCAGTGCAGACAGCAAACACAGTCTGTCATATTCTGCTCAAATAGCAAATGCTTCCTTGTGTGCTTAAGTAGCCCTGGACTAAACCTGGAACAACTGCTGCCTCTCTTTGAAGGAAGAGGGTGGAACTTAATACATGAGCAGCTCATAACAAGTACCACAGTACATACTTCCATACAGTAACTAAGTCGTATTACAGCCAAGCATACTGTATTTGGGAACATCTGTTTTATAGGAGCTGCAGTCCTTCTGATCTAAACATACTTACTACTCCAAAATTTGTGTATTAATCTTGGTTCTAATGTCCCCGCTATCACGTCATAAGACTGACTGCATCTCTACTTACTGGAAATAAAAAGGGTTATAAAGCTTTTTAACTGGAATGATGTATGCATTAAAGTGTTTACACACAGTATTGAAAATTAAAATTGGAATTTCAAAAAGCAAACGTTGATCTATCTGCTAAATATGGAATCAAGTGTGATCATCACCATGTTCATTATTTAACTAAAATTAAAACAGTGTCCATTACTTTAAAAAACACACATTAAAGTATTCTAATGAAGTATCATCATTATCTACTTATTTTAGAAGAAAGCAGATGAACCAATAAAGCAGCAGAGTCAAGTATCCAAGCCTTTCTTCTTAAAATGATGAAAAGGAACTGAAGGCAGGATTTCAGCCTGTCACCAAAGAGTAAGAAATCCCTGAATGTATAAAGATCTACTACAAAGTTAGCAAAATTATCTACTTAATGACATGAAATCTAGGACACTGTCAGGTTAATCTACTTAACGTGAGCTAAAGAGCTGGCATGTTATATGTATATTTCCATTGTCTATGTTCCTTTGCTTTGTATTATTATATTTATATTCAAAGTCATCCAAAAATAACGTTCCAGTCCTTAAACATCGCTGCTACTTCTGTTAGTTAACAGATCGGTTTTCCAATAAATGAAAGCCAGACTACCTACTGCCACCAGAATCCACACACTAGAACATACGTAGAAAAATGCCAACAGAGCTGGCCTGTAGAGGAGATTTTCTTTATCTTCCATGCCTTGTTATCAAATTTGCATACTTGGCAATGACTTCACTGAAACAAAACATACACACACATACTGCACAAAACCGCATTGTACAAGCATCATCAAGCACCCACCCACCCACTCATCAAGCAGGTAAATGATTCTACAGACTTCAGCAGGACTCCAGCTGTGCTTAAGAGTAAGCTCGTGCTTAAGCGATTTGCTGACAGAGGGCAGATTTCTCAGCACCCTGCAGAAACACTACGTTAATCTGATTCAGCTATATTACAGCTCCACCACTATGCAATACAAGGGAAAGCACAAAGGCAAACGCAATACAGGCAGAGACAGGCTGCTTCACGAAAAACAAGGAGGAACTGCTTTAAATGTTTTTCACCGCTCTGTGCTCAATACGGCTAATCAATTGAGATAAACTACTGAAAATATTCCATCGGCTTGTATGCAGTAACTCCAGTTTAATAATCATTGAACACAGTTGTAGCCAAAGTACTGCAACCTTAAATCAAAGATCACTTCATATCAGGAGGTCTTAAGGGACGATTTTGTCTAACACTGTATGTGACATACTTAGATATTAGCATAAAACTACAGTTGCTACAGTTATTTTCAATATAAAAGGTTGTCTACAAATCAAAATTAAATCCCCTTCACTTTATTCAGAGTAAATGGCTGCATAAGGATGCAAACAAATTAACTGAAAGCTTGAAAGTCAAGTTCTCAATTACTATTTAACAGCAACTTTAGTACATTTGAATATAATTTACTATATACTTAGCTGTTTTAAAATGGAATCCAATACTGTATAATAAAAAAAAAAACAAATAGCACAACAAATGATTGATGATGATGCAAATGTATGAATACTTGGGTCTGAACAGTGCTGTTTCTGGATATATTGCTAAATACTGTACCATCCTAGCATCTAATAAATCATTCATGAAAAGCAAAACTACACAATTTGTTGTGCAACTGCTCAAAACCTGCATCACTTCTAAATGACTGCTGATTCAATGACTTCCGAGTAGCTTTTATTCTCAGTTATTAAAAGAAGTTGAGAACTCTCACTTAAATAAAGCTATTTCTACTGACATGGGGTAAACATAGCTAAAACTGAAAGGTTATAAACAGCAGCCATTATGACAGAAGAAAGACATGAGTTCATAGTTTAAATACTATCAACTACACATAAAATTATTTTGTTGACCTACACCACCCATTAATTAGCAAGATTATGAAGCAGCACCACATGTCTACACATAAAAATACAAACCAGCTGCATTATCATGGAAAGACACATCTAACATCATCTCTGTAATAATGATGAAGTGCTCTATGCAGAGTGTTCTATTTGCAGCCGTGATTCATTGTGCTAGGGGAAAAAATGCTGACACTTTGAGAAGATATTTTCCCGTAAAAGGTTGAAGTCCTTAAGCAGCAAAAAACACCAACGTCCATCATCTTTAAACTCTATTGATTTCTGGTGAAGATTTAAAAGGCTGTTTACTTATTTCCCATCATTTTTGTCAGAGCTGTAACAGTTCTCTTCCCACTGAATAAACCTCTCATGATCCTCTTGGTGATTAAGGTCAGACAAAATGTCAAACTCCTAATGCTAAGTGCTTTCACATTAAAAATTAATACCAAATCACCAAGTAAAATCCAAACAAGAAGTCAGACATGTAAACAGTACACAACAAGGGCAATACTGACCATTACAAAACAGAGCTATAATGCATACATGAAAAAACATTTGGCAACAGGTAAGAGCACATTCTTTCACTTTTGCATCTTTAACCCCCTTTCTTATTTTAGAGTTATTGTACTATGTTTGACACAATCCTTTTAAAAATCCTTTTTCCATTAAAGCTTGCAGTCATCTCCTCTATTTATCCCGAAATGCCATTTACTATGACTGAAGTATTACAAGGATTGTTTTTATTTTATTCTGAACTTCATCCAGGAAGGAAGTATTGTTTTTACAGCTGCTGTTGAATACAAAGTCAGTAATACAGGTAACAAAAAGACATCCAAAGGACCCCCCTACAACAAAAGCAAATGAATTGCTAATCATCTATATAGTATTTTAAACTAGAAACCACTGTATACTTGAATATATACATACATGAAAAGATGGTTACAGAACACAGCCCTGTAAGAGGCTTCCTATGGATTTTATCCAGGCCATTGCTACTTCAGGCAACCAGACAATATTACTTCATTCATAAACTTATCACGTTCAATCCTAAAACTAATTACTTTCTTCAACCTTTTAAACGGTTACTCGTATCCTGAGGAAAAGCATGAAACCAACATGTGTAGAGCCAAACTTCCAGGGTGATTGGAAGCCTGCAAGTAACCATATAATAAACTGTGAAGGTAAATCTTAAATAAGGTACAAAGATAGCCAAGGGTGAAAATACCAGTTTTGTATAACTAACTGTGAGTTTATTTAAGCAGATAACTTTAAAGTTTTGGTCCAGCTTGACAAGCTAACTACAAAAGACTGCTCCAGTTTCGAATACAGCAATGTAAACGAGCTATTCACAGGTGATAAGGTGAGGAAAGAATCTCAGTGGGTTCTAAATGACAAGACTTCATCCGTTTTTTAACTTTTGTAATGTTCTTTAGAAGTGACAATGGACTGTTCAATCTTGTCTTAGAGTTGGCCTACCAAGCACCGACACCATATTCACAGTCTGTAGTGGAAGTATCTCAATTGGTTTATGCACATTTTGGTCTACATAACTGTGCATGTGTTTTAAGCAGGTGCCTAGGAATTGAAGAAGAAATTATGAGTATCACCTGTTCTTTTATAAGCAATATGGATTTACTTAACTCTGAGAAGAGTCAGTTCACTTAACATCAGCAAGAATAACTAGTTGAAGACAAGCCCACAACTCCCCTGTACAGACACAGGATAGGAGGTATGACAGAAGTCATAGTGGAGAAAAAGAAGGATAAAGGCTATAGTATCAAGATAGGATCATGATTAAAAATGCAATCAGTTTTCACCCCATTTCATTAAAAAGCTCTAAGCACAGTAAAACCAGAGTTGTTGCTCTTATGTGTTGAAATGCTGTAGCTGGAACTATTTGAATTAAAAAAAAATAATAATCCCCCATCACCATAGCTTTTGTTACACATTATGGATAGTATGTTAACTGCAAAACACCAATAGAATGCGAAATTTATATACGGTTATCTAGCTATTATACAGTACAGTTAGATAAACTGAGATTACACATACTTAGAGTGCATCACAGCTTCAGAGTTTGTCAGTCAATGAAGGGAAACATACTTCTTCAGAATATTGACTATTGTAATGAACAAGGTATAAGCAGAGTTGAGCATATCACAAATATCTCTTATTTCAACTCCAAAATTTGACCTGCAAATGCTATTTACCCTTGCTTAAAGATTAAACATTATAAAATACAAGTTTAGTAACTACCACATTTTCATATTTAACATTTTCATGCTTTTTCTTATAGAAAACAGTTTTTTTCAAGAGCGCTTCCTATAGTAATGTGTATTTTGTTTAATATTTCTTAAAAGATGATTTCAGATATCAGTATTTAGATGCTTCAGGAAAACCTTCCATTTGCAATCCAACTAAAACTTTTTTATGATTTATACTTGATCCTTTTTTTAAAAAAAAATAAAAATCATTAATTTTCCTATACCTTAAAGTCTTTATTTCCCGCCTGTGAGACACACATTTATAATACAAGCTTTTTATTTATTTTAAAATGAGTTAAATTGCCTGATGACATAACGGCATGTATAGGAAAATGTTATAGTACACCAAATAAAAGAAATTAATGCTAAGAATTTTGTTGAATGGCAAATAGTAGTTGGAACTCCTATAAATCTTCCTACCCTCTTTACCTTGTTGCCTTCCATGACTGGCAAGCACGTTGGGTCTGATCTCTATCTCAGGATCATTTTATTTTATTTGTAAATCAATGAGTTTTAAATATAGATGCAAAAATGATCTGCAGTGCAAGGACGACCTCCCTTCAATCCAAGCAAGATAATCACTATGCAGAGCGGTGCTTTCTTGCTCTCCTTCTAATCCATCATTCTTGCTTGCATAATGGCATTGATTGACCAAGGAGGACACTTCAATACAGAGCAACTCCCATTTTAGCAGTTAGGGTACTACTCCACAGATAAGAGATGCAGACCTGCACTCCCACAAACTTCACAGAAACTAAATACCAGGATCCCACTTCCTGGGAGAAGTATTCTAATTGTTCACCTGCCATACAAAAGATGAAGTACAGTACATGCTGCAAGGCTCTGAAAGATATTAGCATTACATGGATTCCTGGGCAAAAGAAAAGGTCCAGCAAATATCTAAGGATGGATAAAGGTATCTACATTTCAACCTTAATTTCTACACTACTCACTCGTTATAAAAATAAAGTGCTGCTCAGTAAGGCAGCACATTTCCTTTTTCCAGCTCTCAAGAGTCCTTGAGATTTGCAGATCTTCTGCTATTGTAGGCTGTGAAGACTCAAGCTTCTGGTCAAGTTTTCTAACAGAAGACTTAATGGCTCGGCAGGACAGGTAAACTTAAAGTAGTATTTTTGACAGAAAGATGTACAACATGTTAAATTAAAGAGTATGCCACATATTCAAGAATTTGTCTCTTGGACTTCATTGAGTGGCCACATGGTCTCTCTGCTGTACTGCTAAGTTGAAGAAGGAGGTTCGTCAGTGGGTGAAAGCAACAATGTTTGGTCCTTCTTAATTAGTAGATACTACCTGAACATGATGAAATATTATGAAATGTAATATTACGAAGAAATCAAAACGAACCAAAATTTGAAAAATACAAGGGTGATTTTTTTCCAAAGCTAGAGGTAGATTTTCTATTATCTGAACTGAACAACAAGGGGTCAGTCCTAGACCTCCCAAACTAGCAGGGAATTCCTGTAGTTCCTGGGGCACAACAAATCCTCCTGCCATTGTGAACAAGGAGACATGCCATACAGCAACCTCCCAAAATCCTGGGAGTGAAAATGTTGGCTCAACCTCAAGGCAGTTGGGAGACTCACTGAGTTTAATAACATTTAACTGATAAAGTTTGATATGTAGTGTCCAGAGACTTGCTAGACTTTACTTTTTAAGTTCATTTTCATCAATCTACAATACTCCAAAGACTACTACATATTCTCAGTATCTTGCTCATAAAAACTCTTTGAGTCTCTGAATGAGTCACACTAATGAGTGTACATATACGTGCTAAAGAGCTGTTCTTCAGATGACTGGATAATCAGAAAATAAAGAAGTGTAAAGTCGCCACATCTCAGAAAGAATTCAAGAAAATATGTTAATTGATAATACCAACGATTTTGTTTGATACCGTCTCTGAAGATATGCCTAACTTGCCATTTTCTAGCAGTTTTCTGTCACTCAAACAGATGAGACAGGACAGTCATCTTCATAGCAGAAATTTATGCACATAAATCTTTACTTTTCAAAGTCAGAGCACAAAGAGACTATACACAGGCAAAACACCAACAAAAAAGATCCTTATTTTCTCACTGGATTTTCAGTTATCTACAAAACTAAGTTGCCATGCTATTTAAAGAAAACTACAAAAAGAGACTGCCGAAACAAAAAATTCATGTGCAAAAAGAAACAATAGATTAATTTCTGCTTTTATAAGCCCTAGATTAATCATAAAGGAATACTATTAAGAACACCTAAATTACTCTTCACTAATAATGTTTTGCTTTCTACACATACTCAGCTTCTAACAACAGCCCACTTCTTGTAAATCTTCTACATATGTTTTGAAAATTTTCTGGGTAGTTTTGTTACATTATTTAAAGGAAAGAGGAAAACATTTAGGCTAAATTAACTGGAAGCCTTTAAGACCAACTCTTAGTTTGAACGTGGAGATTTTCACATACTAATGCCATTAAACATGTGCTTAACCTTTGAAAACCGTGGAATTTAACAGTGTTTCATATTATACATGGATAATCTATGAACCTCAGGGAATTACGTTTTCTAATGACTTTTGTTTAGTTTGGCCCCAAACAAGTGATTTTTTGCTTCAACTGACAAAAATCAAGAATCCTGAGCCCTATGAACTTTCCTGAAATTGAATTTCTCTTTGAAAAAGTTTTTCTTCAAAAAAACATGCTATGACAAGAATTTCTTCATAATTTTTATAATATATTTAAGTCATTTGAATGTTTTGAAAATAGAAATGTGTTTTTCAGAGAAGACTCCATTATGAGCACTACAAAACTGTTGAAATTGTTAAAGTTATATATTCTAATTAGTTTGGCAGAGCTAATACAAATTACGTTTACAGACTAACAATAATAAAATTGAAGTACTAGTTAAATATCTAAAATAATTAAAGGAATCATTTTTAGCTTGGCATAATTAGCTAATTCACTTTACAAGCATTTATTAAAATGAATTCACATGTTATATTCCATAGGTAGTTACACAATAGTGTTTATACAGGAAAAATATAATGAACCAAACTCTTTGTATCCAGCCCTCCACAATTAAAACGAAGACTCCCCAAGTAATATCAATCTAGGATAGACTAATTAAGTTTGGTTTGATAACCATTCATTTCTTCTATTGCCTCTGAGCAAATTGTTTATTAGAGAAAGTTATTTTACACAAATCAAATCAAACTGGGTAAACCATTATATTTGAGAGAAACCTTAGCCATCAGTCAATTAATCCATCATTTTCTCCAGACACTTTTGTTTAACAAGCAGATCATATTATCAACAATTTAGATATCGTATGATTCAATTATGACAGAAAATTTATTGACAGCTTCTCTAATACTTTTGTTATGAATAAATATTAAATGTTCTCCATTTTTGATGGGCAAAACTAAATGCAATAATGTGTTAAATCTAAATAGTCAAAACCTGAGTGATATTTCACAAATGGGATGTTTTAAAAAATATTTTAAACCAAAATAATTCAAACTATTAAAAAAAAACAAAACACAAATGTACCTCAGAATTTGAGAAAAAAGCATGCAAGGTATTTGATGTACACTAACTGCCTGAACGAAAACACACTCAAAAGAAGATTACTAAATAAGTATGAAGATAGATAAAAAATACAAGGCTTTATTTACCATACTATAAGACAAAAGGCACTATTTTGTAAAAATGGCATTACCAAAAAAAGTTGGATACTCTCTGCAACTATAAAAAAGAATTGCCTAAATGTTAATAGAAATAAGATCCTCTAAACTTAATATGAAGATATTTGATGTTAGGGATCGTGACTATAAAAAAAAACAACAAACAATTTGTGAGGTGTTTGTAATTACGGCTGTCTTAAAGTCAAGAAAATAATATTACCTAACAAAGATTACTCCCCGACCATTCAAACCTCTTGACAGACATCTCTCGGAAGAAATAAGATACTGACTCATTTAGAACCGAGCTAACCAATTCATGATGAAAGGACCAGAGGACAATGGAAAAGCTCCATCAAAACTAATGTGCATTAAAGAGATAATGGAATTACGCAAACTTCTATCAATATATTAGAACATCGCCATTACTTCAAAGTCTTCTTTTGCTTGAGACAAGGAAGTTGCTTTTATAGTGAAGGGGGCTGTAAGTAGGCTTACAGCTGCAAAGGAGAAGTACTGCACCTGAACATCAGGGAGGTAAACGTCCACATAAGGATAACAGACCACACATTTCAGCAATATGAACAGTAAAAAATGCTTAACAGTGAATTAAAGGGGTGTTCATAACCATCTCAGACAAAATCTCTTCCTCAGGTCTTCCACGCCTAACACATTCTAGTTGTAAAACTCAAATATGCTTTTGTTCGTAGATCCTGTATTATTAATATGTTGTGACCCTTTCTTAACATGGAATGCTCTTATCGTATGTATGTGAATTAAATATATCAAATACAAGTACTTTACAGACCATAAACAACAAAACCATCATTTCCTCCCTCTCCCTACCCCCTCCTATTTGAACTGGTATACAGTAATGCATTGTGGTTAACAGACATTGCATCTGCTTCTTCGAGAACTGAGATGACAGTCTTAATTTATGCCAAATGGAAGCAAATGAATGTTCAAATGGACTTTGTTAAAAATCATGTATTTCCCAAAACCATGACAAAATTGATTTCACATCAAGTCACTTGCTGCCTCTCAAAAACTCTATTTTTTCAGTGGTATCTGCTAGGAAGTCCAGAAGCTGTCACGCACCAACATGGCCTGGTACCATTACTTTATGATCTAAAAAGAGGGGGAGCGGAGGGACAGGCGCTGAGCTCTGCTCTCTGGGGACAGCGACACGACCCGAGGGAACGGCATGGAGCTGGGACAGGGGTCTGGGGACAGTGACACGACCCGAGGGAACGGCATGAAGCTGGGACAGGGGAGGGTCAGGCTGGGGGTTAGGGAAAGGTTCTGCACCCAGAGGTGGTCGGGCACTGGGACAGGCTCCCCAGGGACGTGGTCACAGCCCCAGACTGCTGGAATTCAAGAAGCATTTGGACAATGCTCTCAGACACAGGGGCTGATTTTGGAGTGGTCCTGTGTGGAGCCAGGAGTTGGACTTATGATCCTCATGGGTCCCTTCCAACTCAGGGTATTCTTTGACTCTATGAAAACTTCAATTGTCAAGTATGTTGCAGTACATTACCTCACAGCAATTGTACCATCTTACAGAGCTCAACAAGAGTTAATTTACTTTTAGGCTTTTGCTTCAATAAAAGTTAAAAAAAAAAAAACCTCTCAAGATCTGTAGCTTTAATTGAGAACTTACCAGTAAAAATGGAAAGGAAGTTAAAAAAAAAACCACAAGTGACTGACTGTATTTTAAGAACTCCTTTCTGACATCTGCACATGTGCCTTAGAATAATACTAGGGTATCAGTAAATAGTAATGAACAATGATTAATCAGCCTGCTTTTCACAATGGACCTCCAAACTGACTTGCTTCCCAGACAGGCAGATCTACAGCAGCTTCCACTTGCTTTCTTGCCTGGACATTACCAATTACGTTGTCATGACTAAAAACCAATTCTAAATAAAAGAAACCTTAACTACATGGCCATACAAATTGTAATGACAACACAAGGAAGACAGGAAAAGGGCAGAATTACCTTTCCAGCCGTAGAGTGGTTTTATATCAACTTAAATGGACCATGAAACCGTGCTGTCAAACTTCATTAAATGTGATTCCTGGAGCTGTGACATCTACACCGATTCCCCTTCCAACAGATCCTATTTCTACCATATGTGAATTTCAAGCACAAAATCTGCTTTTTAGTCAAATGAGGCATCTTACCAGTATCCAGAACTCCCTGCAGTGTAAGGTCCACTTATATGTCATATTGCAATTGTAAATACAGCCTATTACTTACAGATAGTGGTGCCCCCCCCTTTTGGTAAATATGGAGTAGATAAAAGATTAGACTAAAGCTCTGACTACTGCATGCTTGATGTGACTATTTAATACAAACCACGTCCAGCACCATTTCACTGAGCACTAGAGATAAGCAAGCTTAGAAGGGGAAGAGACAGGAAGTATAAGTGTATATGGATTATGCATCTCGAAGATTCCTTTTACTTGTAAGCAATTTTTTTTTTAAAGAATAGTAATTCAGATGGCTATTCATACACTGAGAAAAAACAGGTAATAACATAGAAATTCCTATTTATAACCTCTCAGCAAATGTGAAATGAATAAACTTTTCAGTGTGGGTATAAATGTAGCTTTATCTCTGGAGGAAGGCACTGGGATAAATGGACATGGCTCCATTTTGATAGCTCCTGAGAAGTTTGAACACTGGCTATTACCCTTTTCAACAATCTCTGCAACTGAGATAACCAAGCCCTAAGAAGTCTTCTCCCTGACTCCTTGTTAGCCATCAAGAAGTGCTTATAACATTTGACCATGTGAAAATTCAGCTACTCAGTTTTCAGAAGCAAGATCCACCTTCCCAAGCAAAGAAACAGATAATGCATTTTGCTATAATATTCTAAGAAGGTCTAGGAGCGAAGAATTGAATATTGATGAAAGACGGCATAGAATATTGCACAAATTTAGAAGGGTGTGAAGATTTGCATCCTTCTGAGGAGGCTAGTAAAAAGGATGTTACAACACTGCTGAAAGATGAATAACTTCTTGTCACCATAACAGACTATTTCGTCTTTTTCTTTCAGAACCTATCTTTGAAATCTGATGGTAACAAATGGGGACTACAAAGAGAATCTTGGCGCTGAACGTCTCATGGCTGGAAGGCCTAAGTATCAGTCAGCAGTAAATAAGGAGGACAGAAATTTATCTTGTTTTTTGACCTTGTCACACAAAGCCAGATAGGTGAAAACACATCCATCTCCATCCTAAAACACCTATTAAAAACAATACTCCCAAACTGGCATTGACGAACTACCCCTGACATGAGCTTTTAGGAAAAGCAGCAGGATACTTCAAACTTTAGGTCTCAGACTGCCAGACATTCCTTTTTAAAGACAGGGGAGAAAAATTCTTTGCTGGTACCTGTCACCTGAGAGAGAAACCAAAGGAATACAAGTTCAAGATCTGGATGCCCACGCCAGATGTGTTACAAATAAGCACACACATGAAGAGAGATCTCAAGAGTGCAGAACCACATCCATGCTACCATTAGGACAGTGCTGAATCTGATTCTTTCACTGTAGTGCTGATGGGGTAGAAGTCTCCTATAAAACAGCAAGATCTTTTTCTGTATGAGATCAGCAGTTGTTATTGCACAAGAAGATTAAGAATCATTTGAGCTTTCTATAGAGTACAAAGGTAACCTCTTTTTTTCCACACAGCTCTAGTAAAGAATATCAACACTTGTTTAAGAAGAAAGTCCTAAAGATTCCCTTCCTGCTGACAACAAGCATGTGGCTTAAAGGACATGCAGATATTAAATTAGTAAAGAAGATGCACTTACATTTCAAGGGTTTTGCCTCCCACAAACCAGGCAAACAAAAACTGCCTTCAGTTGGATTGCCTGTTCAGGAGAGGTGACGAAACTGGAAATACTTTAACGACATGGAAGGACAGAGCAGGAATTGAAAGAATACATGAAGAAAAGCTTTGTTATTAAAAAAGATAAAAATAAAAGTACAGCTAGGAGTGTTTTGCCTTTACATTCATACTCATTTAATAGGGATGTGACAGGGAATAGGTTGTGAGAACACATACACTCATGTTTGATTGTAACAGCAGAGATCCCGTTGCACAACTTTCTAGTGAGAAAGTAGCATTTGTTTGCAGGATAACAATACATGTAGAAAGGCAAGAAGTTAAAGGGCTACTTATCTTTTCCCTCTTGGACAACAAAATTCCTTAATTGAAAAGAAAAAGAATCTTTATTTATCTAAAAATACTTGCTTATACAGGCAGTTACGTGTAACTTTATTTTAAGAAGCTTAGCTGAAAGCCTTAAGAAAACTCATTTACCTTCAAATGTACCCACCTGAGCTTGACGGTTAGAAAACCTGCTGGATTGACAATGTTAAAATCAGAAATATGCTTGACAAAGGAGAAATCAAACAGCTGTGTGTGGTGAGAAAGCTCAGAGTTAAGGTATTTTTGACTAGGATATTTATCTACTTACTAATCTGACTTTGCCTTCCTGCTCAACTAAGGGGTTGGCAAAGCTAGAGTACACTTCGAAATGATTGACCATCTACGGGAACAACTGAATTAACATTTACATACTCTCAGCTATTCAGACCTGTATTTTTTATGTTAAAAAAAATACCTATGGGAAAAAAAGAAGTAAATACTTATAACTAAACCGTCTGACTAAAAAGCTGGACTATTTTACAATATTCAACCCAAGAAAATTCAAAATAATTACTTGTATTTATTCTCACACACACTTTATATGTTTATGATATTATAGCAGCAGTAGAGTGTTTAAAAGTGAACTTTGCTTTATTCTCTTTGTCTCCCCACTTATTCAGTTGCATTTATCTAGTCGGATAGATGATAACAAAGCTCTTGGATGACAGAAAGTATTAGTACTGGCCAGTGAAGTTAATCTTACCCCTGTATTTAGATGATTCCTCCAAAAGAAATAGGTTAGATGGCCATTTTTAGTGACACTTACTAGAATCAACACAATTACTGTTACTCAAGAATAAAAACAGGAGTCAGGAGCAGACAGCTGAATCCTTGGGATCCCAGCCAAGCTACAGCAAGATAACCTTGAAGATTTACCACCTCTTGGTAGCCAATCATTCAAGTCTTGAAACAAAATAATTGTTCCAGACAGACATAAGGGTACAAAGTCACATTCCTATTTTCCTTTCTGTTTGTCGTGAGGACCTGTTGTTTCTCACTGTCCACTTGAATACAAGCTTCCAGAAACAATAATTCCATTTTCACTATGGTTGATAACATCCATTTACTACATACCCTCTTAAAATAGGGCTGACATATATGGACACTAATAGCTTGGTACTTGAACATAACCAAGGCTTGTAGCTCCTCCTGAAACACAAGTAATTGATCACTGTAATAACCTGGAACGGCTACAGAACCTCTGAACGTTTCCTTTACTTCTCAGCAGAATGGTGCATACCTGGCCTAGTAGGAACACGTTCAGTTACGGAACACTCTAAATTCTACATAATAAAAGCTCTAGGTTTATGAATGAATTAGCTCAAGTGATATTTCAAATTCACTGAAGAGATTTAACACAGAAGGAATTCATTGTGAAAGAAGCAAAAAGGAAGGCAATTAAGGAGAAAAAGAGTGTGTAAGCAAACAGAGAGAAGAAAGCAAGAACATGGCAACAGAAGTTACCTTGAGAGCATCCCAAGAGTCCTCCTGTTGTAAAGTAAAAGTCTCCAGTTCTTTCACAAGGGATTGTTAAGTTCCCCGAAGTCCAAATTCTGTTTTTTCCTCTTTTAAGATCTTTCTCTACAGCTCCTAAAATTCCTGGTGTGTATTTTGCCTATGATCTGTTTGGAGAACTCAATCAATTCTTATCAGCTGAAGTAGTTTTTCTTCAGTTTCTTTTTAGCACAACACAATACAATTGCGCATTGCTATGGATGCTGTATCACCCTCACCACCTCCACAGCCATCCCAGTACTTCGAAAGCCATCAATCTGTCTCTGGAGGTGAATGTTGCAGTGCAGTTCCTAGGTTTTAAATACTTAAATATAAAATAAGGCCTATTTGAAATATGAAAAGGGTATGATTCATGAAATAAGGAAACAGTAACTTGATCATAACAAATATATTTGACCTTTAAAGTACTAACAACAAACATTAAAAACACTCAAGTTCTCCTTTGCTGCCAAGTTTATTTTCCTCATAAGTTGTGCCCCATTATGCTACAATAATCCTTCATTATTCCAGTACAATAATGCACAGTCTATCGTCTACCTATAGTTGTCTGGTGTCTATTTAGTTTTATAGCAAGCAAGCAATTTGAGAATATGGTAATAAAGCCTCAATCACAGTAATGATGTATGATGGGCTGTAATTTCTGTGTGCTAATGGGTTACAAACAGTATTACAATGATGACGGGAATCTCATTGATTCATTATATGAGTGCAATAATATCAAAATGACTTAATATAGATCACTATTTACTCATGCACATACTGATAACAACCTCTATATATTTCTATATACAGATATATAGAAATAAAATTAGTATTAGTCTTTCCACATAAAAGTTCACACAGCACAAAACATTTTGTGTAGAGTTTCCTAAATCAATGTATAAAGTTGAAATTACTGCATTGAACGGGTTCTTTGAAAAGCAACCCATTGATTTTAATCTGCTTGAAGCAATCAATTACTCCCTGTCCTCTTTATTCCAAACTGTAATGAAAACTAAACTGCGTTGTCTTGAAAACTAAATGTGAAGATGATCATAAACAGAATTTAAACTCCATGGATTATTCATATCTACCCATTTAGATTTGCCATTTCCATTATGAGTACATTTGCCATGAGCATTTAATGGACATCTAAAAGGGAATTCATTAAAGCAGGAGCTGTTGGCAGCACTTATGGGCTTCAGACTGCTTTATGTTTGCCTTTAATAGCTCACTATTATAAAAGTGATATATTGTGTTCATCCCATTAGTAGTTTGCAGAAAGGTCTGTAAGACATAACAAATCCTTTTGAGTATTGTCAGAATCAAAACTAAATCACAAGGTATTTTTTTTTCAAGCAGCATATTACGACCCCAGCCATGTACCATATTAGGTCATCTAAACTTTGATGATCTTAGCCAAGTAAGAATTTAATGACCCTACAGACAGTTTGTTCTTTTTTTAATGAAACACACATGAATTATTAATGCCATCTCAGATGCACAGATTTTTAAAAACTTGTCATAACTATTAAGGTTAAACATGCTTAAAAATGAAACATGTTTTCCTCTAAGTACTTTCTCACTTGTTTTGGACCCAAGTAGCATCAAAGGACGTAGGAAGCTCAACGCCACCAACCTGGAGGTGAAGACACCGCAGAGCGATCAGCCTCCACCCACCTGCTTTCCTTCCCCCTGGCCCTCCAGAGATGAATGGAAGGTAGATATCCCCACAATGTACTTCCTTACTGGGCAATGAAGAAAGCAAAAGGTAAACTATAACAAAGTCACACTGCCTCATAATCAGCTGCTAAAAGTAATGCAACTATGCTCACTCCTTTATTTAAGGTTCACGAAACACACCTACGTATCATTGCTCAGTTCTACGTGACAGCCCTACATGCCTCTGGAAACAACACTATATATTTTACAATCTACATGTATTCAAGTTGGTAGTATGAAGGTGTTACTGTGATTAGTTCTTTGTAATTTGAAGGATGGTGAGTTAATGAATCTCCCAAAAAACTATAGAAAATAATATACTATTACAGCAAGGAAAGACAGAGATACCTGTATCTATGCAACAGGTAAGTGGAAGGAAGCAGAACTACCAGTGAATTTTCTCTGTGCCTGCTGATTAGTCAAAATTCCATAATCCCTCCCCTTGACCTACAAACAACTAATTGACTTCAGTGAGTTGGTAGGTGATGACTTATTTTAGATAACTGTAGGCTAAAGCAGTGTTCTAATTTAAAGGATGTGTGTATTTATTTAAACGTGTTACTAGTTTGACATTTTTTATAACAACTTTTAAGAAAACGTGGAAGTCTGAATAACATAGATACATACGATCTCCTCAGATCCACATTAGACCATTAGAAACTGCACTTCTAGAATTTATGTCTCTCTAATAGAAGATAACAATTTTATAATAGCAATAGGAAACAGTGCATCTTATTCTCACTCACAGTAGATTTGGAATGACCCTAGTTTCTGAAGAGCCTCATCTGGATATGTAGCTGAACATGGGCAGTAGCATATGTGAAAAAAGAATCGTGTATGTGCACTGCAGCTACTGCAAGTGTCGGAATCTTCAGTTCACGGAAACTTATTGGTGAACTTGCTTTCTGAAAGAAAATCAGAAATTGTCATATATCCTGCTTGGAAAATTATCTACTGCACTGTATATCTAAGATCAGGAACCACACAACCAGAAAAAGCAGCTGGGATTCTCAGTCCTGATCTCAGCTGAAATCATTTATTTCATAGCATGTTAAAAACACTTTCAGAAGAGCCTCATTAGTCAAAGTTACAGAATTCAATATTTTGTTTGAAGGAAGAACAAAAGACTATTTAAGAAAGACGTTATACCACGGGAATTCCTAAAGTTCAACATGTTCATATTGTAACAGTATTCAAAACAGTCAGTAAGATGCGTGTGAAATGATTTCCAACCTGAGCACTGTGGACTTGCAAAAATAAGCTTATATCGATGCCTTGAAAAGTTTAAAGAAGCTTGCTTCTTCAAAAAGGTTTGTCTACCAACACTACTACAGCCACCTAAACTGAAATTGCTCATCTCTTATTGGTTACAAAAAAACAAACTCACTGGCTTACTTTGCTTGGATGGAAAGCACACTTAGAGACACTGACTTGTCACCCAGACCTTTATCTCATACAGATTCTCTAGATCTGCAAGTGGCAAACCAAACCCTCCCTAGGGCGGAGAATGACCCCGGGTAGGCTGGTTTGCCACAAGACTTCCCAGACGCCAGTCTTCTACGCAACACAAAGAAGGAAATAAAGTAGTAATGGGTTCATTTTTCTTTTTACTGGAGAAAAAAATAATCATATACACCTAATACCATTAGATAGCCTCTGGTACCATGTCTTGTACACTCTTTGGATTGTGACCACCAAAGCCAATCACATCAAAGGAAAATGTCTCCATATTTATTATTTTTAAGCACTATTTTCCCAGTCAAACTTGGAAACGTAAAGACCACAAAGACATTTGGTATATCTGAGAATACCATTTTTCCTACAATACACTGGGGTGAAAAGTGCACACGATCCATACATTTAGTGGAAAGCTGAAAAAAAAAAAAAAAATCAGATTTCATCACCCCGTCAGCCTGCCCACCTTCACCAACTCACTTCTGAATAAAATTTCAGAATGCTGCTACACTCATATCAACTCCATTTAATTGTCTTGGGCTTTCACAGTCTCTAAGTTAAGTAACCTTTTGCCTTTAGTTCTTACTCCAAATTTTCAAGGACATGCAATCAATCTCTCAAACCTCCATACCTAGAGCCCTAACATTAAAACTTCAGAAAACCCTTGCTGCCTCAGCTTCTGAACTCAATGGGTCTCACTGAATAGAAAACAAGACCTTAAGCAGTAACTCAGAAAGTTGACCAAACTTCTCACAATTGATAAAATGCTAAAATAATGTCATGAAGATCATCAAGAGGGCTGCAGCACATCTCCTATGAAGACAGGCTGAGAGAGCTGAGGTCATGGACTGGAAATGTATAAGGTCAGGCTGGATAGGGCTTTGAGCAAGCTGGTCTAGCAGAAGGTGTCCCTACCCATGGCAGGGGGGAAGAATTAGATGATCATTAAGGTCCCTTCCAACCCAAACCATTTTATGATTCTCTGATTCATTCAGCCTGGAAAAGACAAGGCTCCAGAGACCTTATAGCAACCTTTCAGTACCTAAAGGGGGCCTACAGGAAAGCTGGGGAGGGACTCCATATCAGGGAGTTTAGTGAAGGGACAAGGGGTAGTGGTTTAAAATTAAAAGAGAGTAGATTTAGATATTACGAAGAAATCCTTCACTGTGAGGGTGGCGAGGCACTGAAACAGGCTGCCCAGAAAAGCTGTGGATGCCCCATCCCTGGAAGTATTCAAGGCCAGGTTGGATGGGGCTTTGAGCAACCTAATTTAATTGGAGGGGTCCCGGCCCATGGCAGAGGGTTGAAATGAGATGATCTCTAAGGTCCCTTCAAAACCAAACCATTCTGCAATTCTTCCTGTGTAGTTGTAAGAAAATACATTTGCAGAAGAAAAGATCATTTGAGTACACAGGTAAGGATCACCCAAAAAATAAATAGTTCAATTGTAATCAATAATCATTCTACACATTTTCTACACTCAAAATTATAAGGAAAAAAAAATCTTAGTTAAGAATGAATCCCCTTTCATCCCCACTTTTATGACAGTTAAGGCTGCTAAGAAGCCCACAACAACTTTTTTTTTTTTTTTTGTGAATGACTGTGCTGTGGAAGCTCTACACGTATTTCCAATGAGCACTGAAGAAAGAACATGCCTAAAACAGATGAGAAAGATAGGTTTAAAATACCCAGTCAAAATTCAGGTGCCCATAAAAGTCACTCACACAGCTTCTCCACACTGATCTGTTGCTTTTCGTTTCCCCATTATTTCATTGATTACTTTTAATGACAGAAACAGAAGAAATTCAGTTTCTGAACTCCCTAGGCCTAGCACAGAAAGTAAAGCTTGGGGTAGTAAATGAGAAGAAACTCACCAAAGCAAGCGACTGAAATGAAACATTCCATTATTTGATCTTAGTAACAGTATAAATAACCTAGGTAATTAACAAGGAAAAATACTGGACTTAATGGAAATATTTCCATTAACAGATTATGGCAGGAGCAAGATAAAACCCCCTAACACCAACAGAAGATACATCATCAAGGAATACCTACCTCATTTATTTATTAATATTTGGTAGCAACTTAAGATTGAATCCAGTTTTGCCTGGAACATCTTAACTCACTAGAGAATACCTAAAATTATGAAAGCACTGGAAGGACTGTGCAGGCACTATCAAAATGCTAAGATGAGCCATGAATTGACATACCGGTAAGAACAGGAGTGCATGCTGGAAACCCTTTCCTTGAATGATCAAAATACACTTTCGGCAGAGGTTTCTGAGCAAATCTTTCTTGGTAAAGTTATTTTCATACAGACGCTAAACGGAGGACATAGGAAGAAAACCACAGGTGACTCAGAGGAAATCCTTCACCAACTCACTTGTAACTTTTTACATTAATAGGGATATTTTCCTTACTATGCTAAACTCAGCCAGCGTATCAAGCCATCTATACTTTTATATTTGCATATGGCATGTAAAGCCAAGTGTATTCCAAATTAAAATCCTGATTCAGAAATCTGATGACTTCATCATCCTGGAAAGTTTCCAGATGAAAGGAAGTGCAAGATAGAGGAAGCAGCTGAAGCCTCATTCATATCTCAAACCCCAAAAGGTTTCTTATACTATATCCTGGGTTTGACTGCTGCTGCTCTGCAGGAAATAGTTCTTCACAATTCAGCTCCATTGACTTTATCTCTTCTGGAGTGCAAGTGATGTATTCCTGGCTAGGCTGGATAGTTAGGTGACAACAGCTTGATAAAAAGAGACAGTTGTCTGTACATGCTGCTCTGCAATGCTTGTTTCCCTTCTTCATTTTTAAAGGATCAGCATTCATCTTTCAATACAAACACTTGCTATTAAGTCTAAAAAGCATGAGGAAAATATATGAATAAACCATCATAATAGGCATGCAAGCCATCTAATCTTGTTTAAGGGAAAAAAAAATGCGGTGATATGAGCGGAGAAGGTAAAAGGAGAAACAGAATGTTTTTTGCAATTCTGGATTGTACTAGAACTTGTGCCTCACAAAACAAGCAGAAAATAACCTGAGACTGACAGTTCACATACAACACTTAACACAGGTCAGAAACAACTGTGGTGTTTTTTTTTTTTTCATAAGGTCAAAAACAATTGACCTTGAGGTCACAAAGAACAGAATCTTGTACTTTATCCACTTAATTATCCCATTTGCTTCACATGAAAGCGCGGAAAATATCAGTGCATAAACCTACTTGGAAAGATTGTTACTTGGGTAAAATATTACCTTCAGAAAGAAATCTTGATAATGAACTGAAGTTAGTACTCTAGAACAATTCCAATTTAAGAACACTGCTACCCCCATATAAACCTAAAAGGACAACACAATTCTAGGAGATGGTTTCAGTAATATACTGAAATCACTAATAACTACATTAAGTTCTTAAGCAATTTTAAGGAGATGCTAACCAGCTGATCAACTAAAACACAAACAGAAAAAACCCTTTTAGCATTGCTGACCAGTGCAGACTACGAACACAGTACCTAACCAGAATTAGGTATTATTCACCAGTATCAACAAGAGCAATCAAACCTCCTAGGATTTTGCCTTTTTTTTTTTGACAGATATACTTATCATGGTATTTTGCAGATTTCCTCCTCTCTGAATTAAAGAAATATGCAATTTCATAATTAAGTTTAACTTGAGTCATAAAAATTCCAGTAGCCTAATATTAAAGAATTATTCACTCCGATCTGAACTCTGATGGCTAATTTACTTACTGCAAGGTCTGTGAAATTAATTCATTAAGCTACTTAAATAATGAGGGTAAGAGGTCAACTTACAGCTACAAGCTCAATAGATTTTAGATGAATAAGTCACGAGATAGCCTGTTTCAGATGCCCTGTCTCCTGCTTATTCCTTCTTGCTACACTGGTATGGGATATACAGCACAAGTGAAAAGGTCCAGCAGTCAGAAGTTGCTCAGAGTCTGGCTGAGGTGAACTGAATTATCAAACAAAAAACTGTAGTGATGTGGTGAGAAAACAGGTAGTATCATTACAACTAAGTCCAATCAAAGACAATACACAGCCAAGTAAGCCAAAAAGTAGAGGTACATGAAAGCAAAATTTGAAACTGCTTTTCTAAAATAGGAAAAGGAATTATACTAGACAACGTCAGGTGAAAGTTGCTAAACAATGCAATAGTTCCACTGTGCTAGAAATATTTAAAATACACTTGTACTCAAAATAAGTTAAAAAAAAATGCAGTAAGATGGATTCTGTTTAACCTGTATCCCTCCACCTGCATTTCCTAAATTTCAATGTATGAGACAGGTAAGCAAACTTAGGGCTATCACTCACATGCCAGGGGGTTAGAACAAAAAATTAATTCCTGAATAGTCAGCTACTGCCATGCATACTTAGCACGCTTTTTTTGTGTTGCATTCCCCCCAATTGCCTAATGTAACTACTACAGGAAGACAAAACCAAACCAAAAAACATACCTACAACCCTTTGCAACATACTGTACAATTGTTTTATCAGCATTTTGCTGTTATCACAACTTCTCCCTTCTCCTGCCACCCATTTAATTTGGTCTGGGCACTTGCTATTTAAAAAGTAGCAGTCTCTCTCAAATCATAAGTTATAATTGCATCCAAACAACCCAATAATGTATTTGCCAAATACATAAGAAGTCCATAATTTGTAGTGGAATGAGGATTAGTTTTTAAGTCCTCAAGTGATGGTATCAATTCTGAATCGTTTAAATATTAGTTTACAAATATTGCTTATAGCTTAATAGCATCATAGATGTAACTTCACAAAGATATTGGCTCTAGACAGTAATTATATCCTCAGCCTAATGTTGCAGTTAATGGACATACACATTTCAATGATAATTGCGATGCCTGAACATGATAATGTGCCTTTATTAGCAGCTACAAAATAAAGCTCAGTTACAGCCAACTGCAGAACTCAACTGTGCTAATTATTTATTTTTAAGATTGCCTGATTTGTGTTACAAAATTATAAAATAAAAAAGCATAGCACTTTACTGAAACCAACCCTTTAATTGCAAGTATGTGATTAACTAATGACTACCTAAAGGTTCATTCAGGTTGTAAGATGTCATGAGCAACGAGCTAAAAGCTAACAAGTTAGTAAAATAAAGGCATAGGTAACCAAACAGCAAGTACACAGCAGTTAAAAAAAAAAATGTTAAGAAATTAAATACATTAATATTCTCACAAATATTCCTCACAAAAGGAGGAGGAAGACTAGGAGTATATATATATATATTTTAATTTGGGAAAATAGACAACAAAACATTAAGATAACAAGCAAACATCGAGGAGAAAGTATAGTGTAGTCCAAGAAGAAAAACATATTGACTCCTGCATAAAACAACCAAGTAAAAAGAAAATGACACAACTGAAGATATGTAAATAAAGAATACTTTACTACTTAACCTGATGAGGAAACTCAGAGTTTATGACTCTGCAAAGTTCTTAATGTTTGTCTTTATGTCCTGATTGATTTTTTCCTAAACAGAATTTCCAAATTATAAAGAAATTCAATGAAGAAATTCAATGTCCCTGAACAACAGGGACAGTATATTGTGACTTAAAGTCTGCCAAGGAGTTATAAATAAAAAGTGCTGCTTAGTCAAATAAATTAAAATGTCTCAGATTATGGTTTAGTCCTTTTTTCTTTTTCTTATTTTTATTTTAATAAACAGAAGAGCAAACAATTCGGCAATAAGTATTTAAACAATCTTTCAAAGTATTAGATTTCTTCAATGGAAATCCAATTATTTTTCACATGAAGCAAGAAGGTTGTCAGTGCAAGACACAACCCAAAATAACTGTGTATTTTTATAAGCAATGACCCAATTTACTTAGCTTGTCCCATCTTTGGGCAATTAAGTAAGTTGAAATATTAGTCCAGGAATATTGGTTGAAAGTTCTTTCCACTCATGGAAGGACGCAGTCTATGCAGAAACCTAATATTTTAGTTGGTCAACTTTAAAGTTAACATTGTTTAGAAGAAAACGTTTACAAAAAAAGTCAGTAACAAAATTTCTTAGGTGGGATGTTTGTACCCGTTCTACCGATTTTGAAAAATCCTGCAATATTCTGATCACCCACCACCATGCCATCTAGTTTGGTTCCTGTAGCAGCAGTTATGTTCTATTTCATTCTGCAAGGAGTGCTACCTGAATTTGGAGGCTTTTATGACCAGCACCATGTAGCATTTCCTTCACATCATTTATCTGAAAAAAAATAATAAAAAAAAATACCCACCATCCCCATTGTGTCTGATAAAACCAACCAAGTCCTACTTGTGACGTTCCTGTTGTACATATAGCTTTACGGCTACATGCTGCCTCAAAAGAAAAAGGAATTTGCAGCAGATGTTAAAGTTTTTCATCAGTACCAGATAGATCCAATCTCCACTGAAGCCAATTCCCACTTTGCTTTCCTGTAGGACCTGCAAGGAGATTGGATCCAACACTAGAGGAAGAGGATCACGCTGCCCCACAAACAGCAGGGTAGCTACGGAACAAGAACATGAGGTTTGGCCCAATGTCATGAAAAACATTAGTGACAATACTTTTCTTCTGAAACAACCATTCTGTATTCTTCTTAAAATATGCCACGGAAATAAGTTGTACCCAATTCTCACTACAATGCTTCCTTAACAAACTCTAAATGTTAAACTTAAATGAGAGGCATTTCATGCAATCTGAAAAATATTCAGTTCAATTAAAAATAATTGATGCATGGTGAAATAATTCTTCCCAAAGCTGCTGTAAAATCTTCAAAAAATAAAGCTACTTAATAATTTTCATCTCCTACAGGCTAGAGAGAAGCATTATTGCATATTAAAAATTGGAGTGTGGTTTTCCCAGAGGTAAAAGAAAGTTATTAAAACAACCTATTTATTGTTGATATAACTATCCATTTGTGCTACACAAAAAGTAACAATTTCAGTACATTAAAAGAAAAGCTAATTAAGGCATAATTAGTATTTTCTATATTTTGATAATTAAGGGTTAGTTGGCTATTTCTTTTCAAATTCCTATTTGATGTACCCCAACAACGCCTTTAATGAGCAGCTAACACTATTGAATCCCTGATGGCTGAGGAGTTTAGTGACCACTACTACATTACTTTCATTTATCACTGCCTCTTTACCTATAAATTAAAGTAGCCCTGTAGCTATGTTGATCTACTTTATATCAATTTCTTCATCCATATCAGCTGAATATGTATGGCATTAACCTCATTTACTAGTTTGGAAAAGCTGAATTAAAATGAGATCTAATTTCTAGTGCACAGAACAATTTCAAAACTGCCTGCTAATTTCCACCACCTGTCAGTGTTGTGATCTTCACCTCATTGTAATGAAATAAAACAGTATATATATTTTACAGCTCAGAAGAGGATAATCATTCATAAGTGTTAAGATATCATTAATCATGAAGACACTAGGACCCAGAATCTTTTATGAGATGCACCACGATCCAACACCTTCACTTGCAAAGGTCCCCACTAAAATCAGTGGGACTCCTGCAGATCTCTGAGTCTTAGCATGTGCAGGGTGAAAGTAGTCAAAGGCTTCTAGCGATGATTTTTTTTGGTTTTGGTTTATTTTTTTTTCTTGTTGTTTGGTGGCTTTTTCTTTTTTTTTCTTTTTTCTTTTTTTGGCTAGGTCATGCTTCTGTGGCTGCAGGCAATGTAATCAAATATACATATACTGAAGAAATAGCAAACTAACATAAGTCAACAGAATACATGTTACACATTAGAAGACAAACCCCTGTTCAGAGCTTAGATGATACGTGGTTACATGTGTTTTTTGCTTTTAGCTACTGCAAATAACATAGCAAGGAAATGATATTTTTCCTCTCCTCTAAACACACTGTAGCCTAAATTCTAAACCCTCCAGATATTTTTTTTAATCATAATGCAGATTTACCTCACATGTCAAGTCTATAATTTAAAAGCTTTAAAAACACATCCAGATGTGATCCTAAATATTAATCCAGTAACATATTTATACTAACCACATAAGCAAAAAAAAAAAAAAGTACAGGATAGAGCAAGAAATTCTATTTGCATCCCCCATTCTACTTTAAAATCATGCTTCAGCTTGTATTTGTAAAGGTTCCTTATGAAACATTAATCCACTTTCCTGTCCTTGTTTACTCTTACCTGCCCTAGTGTAAAAAACAGACCTGTTTCCACAGATTGCTCATCTGATGCACCTGAAGATGACGACATCCACCTCTCTTCATCTGTACATGGGGTTGTTTCCCGGAAGTAGAAGAGTCAGAACTATAACTCCTACTTTTCTGCCTTGGGTCCCTTTCACTTTTATTTAAGGCTGGAGCAAAGCAAAAGCATGGCTTGCTGGAACACCCAGTGATCTTCACTTCTATAGGCAGCCCTCAAACTACTGCCAACTGGTAGGTTAAAATTACCTCCAGAATACTCAAAACACAGTAGGGCTACTGTTTGATTAGAATGAGCTGAACAACAACAAAAAAATAATTGCTTTGTGGTGGAGCAAAAATGTTACCTGAATACATTTAAATTTAAGTTTTAAACTATTTAAAGAAATACCAGTAAGTTATTTTTCACATACAAAACAAACCCCAAACTTGCAAGCTTAACTATTCTGATTAGTATCATGGGTGAGATTTTCAACAAACTGCTTTGCTTATAAAAGCTGAAAACAGAACTCCAGCAATCATCTGTAATCAGGCTCTGCTGAAGAGCACAGCTCAGTCTAAAACATTTGCTAGTACTAACGTTATTTTCACACGTTCCAGTTTTGACCTCTACATTTCAGGAATGGCAACAGTAAACTAAAGGGATAAATCTAGTTAAATAGCGCCACATGCTGTAGAAAGCACACATGACAAGTGCAAAATTAAGGAAGATAAAATTCTTAGTCTGTTAGAATGTAAAGAAAAAAAACAGTGTGAGATGATCTGCAGTTCTACACCCTAATTCTAAAGCCTATGTAATATTTATTATACAAATAATAAACAAATTTGTTATGTAGAATCACTATAATAATCTAAACATTTTATTTTTTACCATCTGAAAGCATTCACACCAAACCTGAAGATGCAAAGGAACTAGCAGTAAGAACGTTATTTCTGTATATATTTTTCAAGAGCACACTGTAAGAGCAACTCTTAATTGTACCTTGAAAGAGTTCTTCAACCAGAACAATCTTTGGAATAACGTTATTATAAGCTGCACAGATACAAAAAGCTGAAAGACGCGCTGCTAGAAGTCATGACTCCTAGACCCAGGACTCCAGATTATGCAGACCCCTTAGCATTAAACTAAACTTCAAGTTAAGAAATTTTAGTAATTATCTTCAATAAGGTGAATTTCCTGTGAAATATTAACCAGCAAAGCTTATCCATCAAGTTACGCTTGGATCTGCTCTTGGCAATGGCACACTACCAGTTGGTCAGAGCACCAAACGTGACCCCCGGTGCCATGAACCGCCGCTGCAGCCTCTCCCCAGGAGGGGGTTCCCAATAGATGCAGTTTCAACCACTCTAGGGAAGGTTATGGACCCCTCCCAGTGCTCGTCTCTCTTGTTGGAAAAGGAGGCAGGTTCTCCATGTTCAAAGATACTGTAATACCTGTCACCCTTATTACTCATATTATTTCTCCATTCAAATAGACTATAATGAATTACTGGGAACATACTGGGCTAAAATAAAAACCTGACATAATAGAAAAAAATGTGTATCAGTGGTTGATCAACATAACGCACAATACACGGGAGGACTCATTTTCCCCCTAAGCATGCTTTATTAGCTAAGCCACAGCACACTACCATGGCCATTTATAATAGTCTTATCACAGAACATGAGATTAGACCAAAGCAGGACTTCTCATTTATTCTGTTCTTCATGGAAGAATGAATTAAGTACACCTAGACTAAATCAAAAGTCCCCAAATCATTTTGGGTAGCTTTCATCAACACCCTGCTATTGATATAATTAAAAAGCTTTCCTGAAGTCTTCCTTGCTAGAAATTAAGCCTACTACATCACCTTTCCCTTAGAGGACACTGAAAGCATCTATCCACTAGGATTCACTAGGATTTAGAAAATAACCCTTCATATCCTTGATCTGTGTCCTACCCCAAAATTCTTTGCTAAAGGAAACCAAGGCAGCTGGTTCTATACAGATAAGAAGATATATTTATATAACTTATTAGTGTTGTCATACTCTCCCATTTGTCTACATTTTTATCAAAGGCATGGTGCCCGCAACTGGACACATTGCAGGTGAAGCCCCAGCAGAATCAAACAGAACTGAGTTAAGAACCTCCAGCTCCTGACATAACACTCCTACTAGTACATCCACAAAGAGAGATTTTCTTCTGTGCAAAAGCAACACATACTGCTGAGTAACCCTGCCTGGAAAACACTCATCTCCACAGCATTCTGTGAAATAATGATGCCCGGTCAGAGATTTGCCATTGCTAGTCATAAGCCTAAATTTTCATTCCGAAGCGTGGCGTTTGATCAGTGTTTTCAACTTTCAGGCTATTTCTGCAGCTTCCGAAGATCCTTCTGAATCCCAATCCTGTCCTTTGTGATTATATTTCTTCCCAGTCTAGTGTCACTTGCAAATGTAAATAAATAATTGTACAGTTGTTCATGTGTTAATCATATCACAAAAGAAGAGTCGCTCAAAATCATGTTTTCTTTAATTAGTAATGTGTTGGATGTCAGGAGGCAGATTTCAGTGCAGTATTACACGACTTATCCTAGTGGCTTACAGTGGCACGCTCATGACAGAGCTGCCATTGTTTTGTAGGTAACTACTAGAAGATTAAAACTACAATTTCAATACAGCACAACAAAGTGCTTTTCCAGCCAACTTATTTTCTACTACCCTGCCAACATCTAAATCAGCAATATGCCACAAAAAGATCATTCTACATCAGCATTATAACAAAATATATATTGGTAGACAGACAAATATCAATAGTGCTATACAGTACCAAACAATCCTGTCTCGTATTTAACATAAATATAAGATATATATTCATTCACTGCTCTATCTAATTCAAAAGATGGTATCTTGATGTATTATTTTTGTATTGGAAATATAATGGTACCTAAAGGATATTACAATATCACAGAAGATATCTCCAAGGTTTTTCTATTCTTCCATAGACGGCAAGCCCCAGTGGACTGTTTAGTAAGAAAGCATTTATTTACCTAGCCATTTTCCTTCTATAATGAGTTTGCTTTTATAATATGCACACATTTAAAAATGAGTTAATTAATGAACAAAATTAATATATTCATATGACTTGTTCTACAATTTCATTCAACCTTCTGTAACCATTGTGTGCTTTTCTGTATGCAAGCATACGATCAAACAGAGAAATACTTCTAAAAATTATTTCAACATGGCTGAAGCAAGCAAAATTTCCATTACCCATTCTGTAAATAAAGCCACTCAAGCAATCCTGAATATTTATATAAATGTGTATTAACTTAGTCATTTGATATACGTCTAATTTTTCTGCTTCCAAGTGCGAGCCTTTTTATTGCATATTTGTAGATACCTGCCAGCAAGACAGAGTATCAGAGGATTTACAACTGTGAGGGTAGAATGCCATCTGCTGCTACACTTGCTGTTACAGCAGGATAAAACCAGAAGAATCATCATACAAGTGCTGCCTTCTGTTGCTTTCTTAGCCATAAAATATAGACAAACATCTCTTTTTGTTTTACTAAAAATTAAACAAAAACCCCACAACATTTACACAGTTTTTGTTGTATGATCAGTTAAAAATCATGCGATGTGAACCACAGGATTCTATGAATGCAAATGAGAGGCTGTTTTATCAGACCTACTAGAGCAAAACAAAAAAAAGAAAGTGTAATTTGACTGCAAAATAAATTATGCTGGTAGATACTGTAATCAAACTGCAAAAAAACACATTTTGAAAATGCATTTGTATGAACTAAGCAGAGTTGCTAGACTAGATCTATTTAGAAACACCCCTTGAACTATTATGCATCTTTGCGAATTTTTCACTTTCCCAGGCCGGTCACATGCAAGACGCAAATCATAACCAAAGGCAGAAAACAGAACATAATACATTGCCAGTTTGATTCAAGTCCACTTATGGAATGGGGAAAAAACCAACAGAACTACCACCAAAAAATGTTTTCTTAAATTCAACCTTGTTTTCCCCCATGTCAGTTAAGAGTTAATTCTTTCTGATCTAAGTGCTCGTCAGTAAATCAAATGGAAACATTAGTTAGCATTTTACTCAATTATTTTCTCAGCATTTAACTTAATAATTACTCAGCATTTAACCTTCCACACACAATGCAGCCACAGAGGTAGTCTTACGGTCATTCAAAACACGTAAATTCGTATGTACAGAACTCTGGTGTGTCTGGCAAACAATCAAGTATTGCTTTTTTGTTTTTCCTCTTGAGAAGGGAGCTCCAGGTGTGCAATGCTTCACCCACACTCCAATTCTTCTTCCAGCCTTGCCTAATGAAGGATGTGATGCCTAGGTATTCAATCTCCTCTAACAATCTGTTATAGCATGCTATACATTGACTTGACTTCTCCACACAGTTAGCATCCCAGGCAGTCAGACTACAAAAAGATTAAATCAAAACCCTCAAAACCAATCAAAACTGGACAGAATGACAAAATCATCTGGGAATTAGAGATGAGAATAACAACTACTTTGCCTCTGAATTGCCATCAGTAGGAGTTTTCCTAGTGAAAATACCAGGAGCATGCGTACATTTGCACTCTGTACCTTCTGTTACTTAGCATTACAACACTGCACCATGTTTAAAAACAACAAATCAGCTCTGACAATTGAAAGGAACACACTGCTTTTATGAAAAAGTAATTCAGTATAGTGCAAAACTTTATTTTTAATTTTAAGTGAGAAACCATTCAATAAAGTTAAAGTACAGTTCAAACCTGAAGGAATAAAAGAATTCTTGAGATTGGGACTGTAATACAGAAGTAAAAACAGATCTCAGTCACTGTCACAATTCTTGCTAAAGATTTGCTTGGGGCTCCAACCCAATTCTCTCGGTTTTTCTCAAGATCAATTGATCTCATCTTACTGACATTCTCTTTATAACATCTATATTATGACTGTCCCCTACAGTTAAGGTGAATTAACTGCTGCTTCTTCAAAAATGCATCTTACTTTTTCCTCTTCCCTATTTAAAATGCAGAAAAGCCAAGTAATGAGAGAAATACAGTGGAAACCACATAAATGAGTAACTGTCAAAAGAACAGAACTATTAAAAGAATAAATCTTGTGTACCCAGCTGTGAAATATAACACAATATAGCAGAACCCAGCTAAATGTTTGAAATAAAAAATTGAAATGCAAAGTAACCTAAAATTGTTTAATGAACATAGCTGTTAAAATATTAACTCCTTGCATGCTGAAACTCAAGAGCATACATGATAAGGAAGCTTGCTCAGATGAACATCACACCAGTAAGTTACCTACCTATCCACCTGTCCAATCAACCGCCAGCTAAGCTCCACAGTTTATAAATGTAGGATATATTGGCAGGTCCATTGCTGCACAGGCTTTTCTATTTCAATTTGCATGGTTTACAGTAAATGTTTACCTTTGAGGTGTGCTGAAGCTGGTCCCCCACATAGGTCTTGCGAAACTGATCCAAGAACCACAGAATTGCCAGTTCTACTTTTTCATTACTAGACTGTGGTAACTGGGCATCCATCAAAGATATGAGCTGAAAAACTCTTTAATGACAGAAAAAAGAAATTTTCAGGAAAAACTCTCAGGTTAAATGATATTGTAACAGCTAATTTCTTTAGGAAACCATCACCCACTTTTTGTTTGCCTAAGTATCTTCTAGGATTGTGTTCTGTTTAGATGCTAATTATGCTAATTGACCACTATTAAATATAAACATAAACATAATGCTTTTCTAATTACTTTGTCGCTTAAATTTTCTCAGATGCATACGTTATTCTGTGGAGAGTTTGTAAAATATTTAATTTCTTAGATCATTAATTCCAAGCTGAAAGAAAAATATTGAGAAGCACAGGTCACAAACTGCAAATGCTAGACAAGAGATGTTCAAGTTCCCTGGAAGCTGAATTTTGTATTGTATTTAGAAATAAATTTATACATGCAGTATGTAACACACTGTCTGCATCAATTCTTCCTACTTCAGTCTCTCTTAAAACATCAGGACAAACATGTATTTTCTGATCGAAATCCTTACACAGTACATGTCTCCTTACTAGGACTGATTTCAAAGAATTGACTTCAGCTTTTATCAGCTAAGAGTATTTCAGCTTTTTTAATTTATTTTTTTTAAGTCATAAAATTATTCTCACCTTTTCCCAATGCTGAAATATATAGTAACTCGATTAGAAGTCAACAGCTACTTCATCTCTAAGCCTGTATATTAAAACCTCTCACTATTAATAAAAACATAGTAGAAGACTGCTAACACCACACAGCCCCAGGGTAGATTAGGAAGGCAAGAAGCAAAGGAGAAAATGTAAAGCTTTTTATCCAATTCTAAACTGTGTGCCCTTTTTCATGTATTAGCTAGTGGATGTAAATACCAGGATCAAAGATGCATGCCCTTTTTCACATGCTTCTGGGCATAAACAAGGATTAAGGAAGTGTTTGGTACATTCGTGGTGTTTACCTCAAAGAATATATGTAATTTACAGTAATCCCTAGCACACGCCTTACATTAAAGTTTGCATGATGGGGACTACAGCACCCACATTTTTTAAATCCAGAGCCTCATTTTTTATTCCAAATTCTAGTATTAAAGTTAGCCCAAGTTTTCAGTGGTTGACCAGCAGTTCCTTTGCACTCCTTCACTTGCAAGACTCCTCATTAACATGAGGAAATAGTGCAGAAAATAATAAATAACCATACCTCACAATTACAATAAATGTTTGTGTACAAGCACAGCACAAAAATGAGAACAGTTAGCTACCCAGGCATATCTAAACACTGTTTATAGTAGTAAGAGATGTATTTGCCTTTAAACCTCTTCCATTTCTCTGAAGCATCATTTTGAAATGATGGCCTTAATGACGTCTTCATTACTCAGGATGATGACAGAGGGAAGATGAAGGCAATTGTAACGGTCTCAGTCCACAGAAAGTCATACAGTCCTTGAACACCCACCATCTAAAAACTGGACAAAATATCAGCTGATACTGAAACATCACCAAAAAAAAATAATCAGCAACACTTACCGACAGGACAATTCTCCATCCATGGCATCATGTTCATCAGTACTAGTGTATGTCAATCGTCCCCCCACAAAAGTACCCACAAAATAGACAAGCCATGCCAGACGCCCTAATGTTAAAAAGAAAAAAAGAACAGTTACTGATGATAAACCATTATGCTAGCACAATACACTTCCGTAAGGTATCAGCACTTTTATGAGGTATCAGACTGTGGAATACTGTCAAGAAAACGGTTAAGTTTCTCCCTTCCACTGATTTAAAACCTATCCAGACAAATTAATTAACAAAAAGTTCTGAAGAGAACTGACAGATCAACTAGAACAGCCTGCTAAACTGGATGCATTTATAAACAAAACGCCGAAGACCTAAGTCAAAATAGAAATTAAGCAAACCCAGCCTGGTAAGGATTAGACATGCAATTAATCCAGTATCTTCACTTGCCTGCTACAAATTATTTCACAGGATAGAACACTTGTATCTACAGTGGTGCAATAGCATCTGCTCATGGCATTAGGAACTGGTTGAGACTTTCTACAGTTTGCTTAGTTTCTTATTTGTATTTCAAATAAAGAATTTATTGTGATATTCAACTAATAACTCCAATTTTGAAATTGAAAAACAGTTTGCACAAAAGATTTTTTTTTCTAAGTCAGACATATTCTTCAAGAAGAGAATCTGTAAACCACCATTAGTTTTGGAAGTCTCAGTGGGCTGTTTCCTAAAAAAGTTTGAAAGACAGAGGTCATACATTTCAAGCTATGTCATCATTCCTTCTTATCTTGCAGATTATTTAGTTGTCAGTTTCCACTAAAGCACCAATGGATCCCAGCAGGGTACCTTAAGGGTACAGTACAATGTAAGGGTCATGTCTGTAAAGCTTAGCTCCTGCAAACTCAAGGAGTTATTTGTATCTCATGTATTTTGTGCAGACTTTTAAATACTGAAATCCAGCTTTATAAAATACGGAACTCAAGTTTACAAACACTGAACTCAGAATCAGTTTGGCCTCTCTCTGCTAGACACTCACCACCCCACTGCAAACCTGGATTATTTTAACCTCTTTGGCACATTATGGTGTAATACCTTTCATCTTTGACCTACCAATACCTAATCGAGCCATGCAGATTCCTGCCTCAGCTTTCTAAGCTGTGAATCCAGTAAGTAATGGTATAGTCTCTCAGCAAAGATGCAGTATTTCTCCTAAAGTAGTGTCAGAACTAAGACTCAAATACCAACGTAGCATATAGACCTGCGCAAACTGCAGGATTCCCCTAAAGGTTCCTTCCTCACCTAAAACACACGGAGACTACAGAACAGTAAAGCCACTTTTAGACTCCACCTTCATTTGGCAAAAAGTACTTTGTAATAAATTCAATTGAAATTGAAAATAACAACAGTGAAGACAAGTAAAACGAAACAGCTTCCATGCAAGTTAAATCAAGTTACAAACAAGGGTTTGCAATAACTGGGAGATTTACATAAGCTAGAAGATGTCTTACCCTCATTACTAGGATTTTACCCAGTGATGACAGCATAACTTACAAGAGTGAAGCCAGTACACACAGATGAATGAAGTGTCTTCAGAACACATTTTGAAGTTTAACATAAAGAAAAGACTACAGATAAGCAAATGTGGTCTCATTACAACTTTAAAACATTCTATTTTGAGTATTTCTATGCATATATGGGGACTGCTACATGCAGAGCATTTGCCAAAATCTTGGAGGTTTTACATCATGTTTGTTTCACATTCTCTGATAATCAACCTACTCTCCATTCACATAACATTAAATGGCACTCAATTTCTTCAGGTTTTGCATTGCAGAATGCAAAACCCCAGAAATGAGATAAAAATGAATGCGCTAAGTCCTAAGCTCCTTAAATTAGGAATCATTAATAGTTCTGAGATGTTCCAGCATCGTTACGGCCTGAATCTGGTTTATTACATATATTTACATATACTACAAAACTAAGACATCCTGTTTCTGTCACAGGTATATAGGACAGTGTATTCTACACATATAAGTTCTGTAGGTAGGAAAAAAGCCACTACAAAACAAAGATGGTATGATCAAATCTAAACTAAATGATAATGAAGAACATGGAATAACATGCAGATGATTTCAAGACAAGTATTGGGAAGTATTCAGGTTTATCTTAAATCTCAGTCCTATTTTAAAATATTTCCACACAAATAGGTATTCAATGAGTTCTGAAGCAGAAAACACTGTGACAAGGAACAAATGTTGACTTTTGAGATTAGACTTCTAAACGAGGAAGACTTCTGAATATCTTCATACATTGTTGCTGTTCCATTTGCAAATAATAATAATCTGAAGGGGCAGTTGATACTGTCCTACAACAAACATATTTGCCTGTTGATATCAAGACCTTTGCTTCATCACCAACAGGACAACAGTTCCAAGAAAAACCTCATCAGACACACCACAGACTGCAGTACCAACAACTGTTAATTTAGCACACGGAGACTAGCATCATCACTAGCTAAAGACTGAGGAGCCGAACTAAGAGAACAATTGGTACTCACATGAATTTAGCATTAACAGCTGCCAAAGAATGGCCATTTGGAGATGGTATCAAAAAGCAACTATGAAGTGGTGCTGGCTAGTTTAAAGAGCAGAACAATCACTTTGGCCAATAACTTCTTTATAAATAAAATCCTGTCTTCTGTTTTACAAATTGCAGTAGCTCACGTGTAATTATACGATGACACTTGATGATTTTCTGATGCATCACTGTTCCCTCCTCTCTTAGCACAATACCAATTAAAAGATATAACTTCCTTCCCTCTTTTAGACTTTCACTGTTTAAAATTTTCAATGCATTTGCTTTTGCAGCTACTTAGACAGAGGATGTCTTTTCTTTCAGAAAATAATTATTGCAGTAATAATCTGTAATTATGGTTTATAACAGCAATAATCCCAAAGAAATCAGTCATTACCATAGATCACAAGTAATCATTAACTACTGTTAATGACCCATTTCTTGGCGATTATTGTTTTAGTAAACCATGACCACATCACTACCGATACCAAGTACAAGTCGGTATAATAAAATGGGATCTTAATATTATATTAACATATTTTGCAACATTAAAAGCCATTAAACATCTGAATTTAACCAAGTATATCTAGAGGATGTAGCAGTTATCATTCATTATGAGCACAAATGTTTAGTTTGCAGCAAAGAAACAAAATTTAAACTGCGTCAAACGTTTTCTAATGCATAAAGGCAGAGTCTCCAGAGCTCCGATACTGAGAGATTCCAACCAATTCCTTCCTTTTGCCCCCCCTTACTGGGTAATAGAGTATAAATTCAGACTGCAGCTAGTCAATAAAACCAGGTTATTCAGTGAAAGTTCTCCCACAAAGTTGCTAGAGACATGGAAGAAAGGGATATACATAAAATCAGTTAAGTAGGAGGTTTTACATAAACTAGTGAAAAACGAGCTCCTACACAGAAGAAAATCTGTATATTCAGATTGTCAACAGAAGAACAGCAAAATAAATCACATTTAACAGCATGCAGAGAAACAGCTGTATTGTGCAGTAACCTGTCTCACCTTCTCAAAACAACACCACTTATCCATGTAAAGATGCCACAGCCATAAGATAACTATATTAGGAAAGATCCAGTAGTTATAAAGACAATTTAAGTGACACACAGCGGACCAAAATAGGCATGAAAAAATGTTAGAAGTGCTACTTATTTTTACAACTTCCACTACAATAAAATACTCGAGTTTCTCAAAAATCAGAGCTATTTAAAGTAAATTAAGGGATTTTTAAGTAACTTTAGTTCACAGAAGGATAAATGCAAAAAGAACAGAAGTTAAGATCTTCAGTTTCAAAAACTGTTCATCAAGTTGCAGCTGGTTCCCATGAGGGCACCTGGGGCACTAAAATGTTGATTTTCAGAAATTAAAAGTTTTTACAGCTCTCATGTCTATATTCTAAAGATGTAACAAGATATTAAACACATCAACTGCCAATACATCTATTTAACATAAAGACAACCGGTGGAAATGTGGTGCAAGGTTACTTGGAACATGAATTTCTCGTTCCAAAAAAGATGTAGGGACATCTGCCATATGATTACTGCTGCTTCATATGCAAGGATATTTTTATTAGCACATAAAACACAGTCTAAAAATTAAATTAAATACTAACCTTCCTGGACTGTGATTTCTAATGGATTCCTACTAGAAGAGTGCAATAGTTTTTGGTAGTTTTGTGCATTTTGGTCAAACAACTGTACAAGAAGTGTACAGGTCTTTTCATATTCACACCTGCTAACTGTGCACAGTTGCTCCAGTTGTTGGAAAACTGTTGCTGTATCATCCAGTGGATCTTCTAAACCATCTCTGGAATAGAGACAAAAAGTAACCACTTAGCTGCTATTGCTTGAAAGCTGATTCTTTGCTTTCCCATCCAGACCTTGCACCACTGTCACCCAACTGCTGAACTATCTGTGAAAACCTTCGCAGCTGGCACACACAGCAGACAGACACAAGATCTCATTTGCTTTATATACACACCCATACACATCTACACCACAACAATATTCTATTTGCACCTTCCTCTTAATGTATAGTTCAAAATGCAAAGAACTACAAGGCAGAGAGGAGATGAAACTGGCAGTATAAACACAGAAAGGTAAATCCTGAAGACCTGAGGTCTTCTGTGCCTGTCTGAATACTAACAAGCAGCACATTTTTCAGAGGATGATGATGGGAAAGAATGGAATACATGGCAGAAATGGATTTTGCATATTCATCAAATTAAGCACAAGACCATGATACCAAAGCCAAGGAGCAAGCTTCAGTAAAGTTCCATGCAGCTGCTTTATTACAGGTTCTGCCGCAAGCAAGCTGTGACCCTACAGAATGCCTGGAACAAAAAGACCAATAGTTCTTGCCCTAAAGTGTACCTATACTCTTTACACAAATCACAGTAAGAAAGGTTTATTCATTAGAAAGTTACTCTTTTGTAGTCTTCAGAAATGCTCTACTGGATATAGATAAAGCATCTGGGACTGGCGCTGTTTAACATCTTTGTTGGTGACATGGACAGTACAATTGAGTGCACACTCAGCACATTTGCCAATGACACCGAGCTGTGCAGTGCAGTCAGCATGCACGAGGGAAGGGATGCCAGCCAGAGGGACCTGGGCAGGCCTGAGAGTGGGCCTGTGTGAACCTCATGGGGTTCAGCAAGGCCAAGTGCAAGGTCCTGCAGCTGGGCCGGGGCAATGCCAAGCACAGACACAGGCTGGGCCGAGAATGGATTGAGAGCAGCCCTGAGAAGGACCTGGGGGTGTTGGTGGATGAGAAGCTCGACCTGAGCCAGCAGTGTGCGCTTGCAGTCCAGAAAGCCCCCCCGTACCCTGGGCTGCACTAAAAGCAGTGTGGCCAGCAGGGTTAGGGAGGGGATTCTGCCCCTCTGCTCTCATGAGACCCCACCTGGAGCCCTGCGTTCAGCTCTGGGGCCCCAGCACAAGGACATGGATGTATCAGAATGAGCCCAGAGGAGGCCACGAAGATGATCAAGGGGTTGGAGCACCTCTCCTATGTAAACACGTTGAGGGAGCTGGAGTTGTTCAGCCTGGAGAAGAGAAGGCTCCAGGAAGACCTTACAACTGCCTTCCAGTATCTAAGGGAGGGCTCCAGGAAAGCTGAGGAGGGACTCCTTGTCAAGCAGTGTAGTGACAGGACAAGGGGTAACAGCTTTAACTAAAAGACGGTAGACTTAGAAGAGATGTAAGGAAGAAATTCTTCACTCAGAGGGCAGTGAGGCACTGGAACAGGCTGCCCAGAGAAGCTGTGGGTTCCCCATCCCTGGAAGTGTTCAAGGCCAGGTTGGATGCGGCTTTGAGCAACCTGATTTAATGTGAGGTGTCCCTGCCTGTGGCAGAGGGGTTGGAACAAGATGATCTCTAATGTCTCTTCAGCCCAAACCATTCTATGATTGTTGGATCCCATCTTCACATAAAGGAATGTAAGCGTGACTTTGCAGGGTGAACACAGCGCTCAAGAGAAAATCAGTCACGCAGGCTGTGAAAATAAAGATCTACACTGTATCTTAAAAACAAACAAAAACAAACAAAAAAGCTGAAATCTCAATACTTAGGCAACACTTTACAAGTATAAAGGCTGTGAAGTTAATGAACTCACTGACCTTGCAACGTCTCACATTTTCACATTCACAACGTTTCAGTAGTTGGGAACTACTTCTTTCCAATAAGATGTGTCTCCTTGATATTAAAATGTTAAGTCATAATGAGGATGGAGGTATCTTTTCTTTGATCTAGCACCCACCAGACTTATTCAGACTGGTCCCCTCTGCATACACATGGATTAATGTGCCCCAGTGCTAATACCCAAACACTGAAAGATGTAAAACAGCTGAGAATCCTTCTCTGTCTTAAGGACCAGCTGGATGGCCCCTGAACACGGGGTAATGTTTTCAACCATACTGGTGTGTACAGAAAACGGTCATTCCAGAAAACAGGACTTGTTTGCAAAGATACCAGTTAATGTCCTTTGAGCAAAGAGAAGGAGTCTTGTGGAATCAGCTCCCAGATGTCCCATGTTTCTCAAGAATGGCCTAGACATTTGACATTAAAGTGTGGACTAGATATTACTGTCTACAGAAATACCACAACAGAGGACCTTAATCACAGAAGAGAGTATGACAATACTAGGAAGATAAACAAATTACTTACAGCTGAGAATGGTTACACACAGAATTATTAAGACTGCTTTATGAACGACACAAACTGGTCTAAGATCAGTATTCTCCTTGTCTTTTTTCCTGTTGGCTTTTTTCAGATTAGAAAGTTTACTCCTCCAAAGAACCAAGTAACAAGAACATCCAGAAGAATCCCTTGTCAGTGCCAAACTGAAAGAAACTGAACTTTCAGTGCTGTTGAAGACAGTAACATACTTTGATGGAGCTGCTCATGCAAGATGGTGCAATCCAGAAGCTCAGACCTGACTGCTTCATGTCTGAAAGCCGATATGGAGCACACCACTCAGTAGGGGAGAAAGCTGAGCCAAGAAGTTTCACCTTGAGAATACATCACAGAAAAGCAGAACCGAGAAGATAACTTTAAAATGCCAAAGAAGTTTAGTCTGGTTGAGAAAAGACCAGATAAAACTAACTGTACATGCAATAAGTTGCTTGCTCTTCCATGTCCTAGCACTGGAACAGTGGAAGCTCACAATTTTGAACCATTAGGAAGTCAGCCTTTAACACAACTATGGTGATAACCTCAGGCAAGTAACACCAACTATAGCTTTGTCACTAAGAAGTGAGATGACAGGTGACATAAATTGCAGACAGAAGATTTTGGCTAAGCTGAGACAAAAGGATAACAATGGTGAAGCTAAATGTACTTCCTCACACAAACAGAATAAATGACATCATTTCAGCAACTGAAAACTGAGAAGGAAAAGCAGATGTGGCTTGTTCTGCAGTCCTGCAGTCTGACACAATATCTCTGTAGTAGGAATTCATAAAAGCCCTCAGAGAAAACTAAATCCTTTCAGCAATCTAGACACTTTTTTATTATTTATTTGTTTTATTATAGTGTGGATTATATGATACGCTTAACGTATAGAAACAGATATGAGCTAAGACATTAAGTTAGACAATTTCAATCTTGCCACTCGAGCTTGTTCTACTTGGCCTGACGCTTTCCTATGCATGGAGTTTCTTCTGCTTTCCCTCATTACTTTACACTCCACAGGCCTAGAAAGTGACTTATGTAGCAGTACACATAAACAGGTCACAGGTGAAAGAGTTAATTTAGATAGTCTTCAAAAAAAGAAAGAAAGGAAAGGCTTTTTCAAAATACAAGGACTTTGAGAAGAAAACCAACTAGAACTTACAGTTGATTTTGGCACAAATAATAGGCAAAAGGAATAAAACAGTATCCACCAATTAAGATAATCTAAAGAAATCACTGCAGTATTGTGTACATAGATTTTAAACATAACCAAAATACAATACACCAATAAATCAGAAAACATAACATTCTCTATTAAAAAACTGCAATTACGAGTTTACCTTATAACTACAGGAACACAATCCAGTCTAGAAGTAATATAAGCTTTTGTTATCTCAGGTGCGTATGTGTCTAAGAGGTGGGGTTCTGCCGTTTTCACAAAAGGTACAGATGCCACCATTCTTTGCCACAGAGTTAGCAAATAATGAACACTGTTTGGAGCAAACTCCCAGTGCTATAAGAAAACAAAACACACTTCTGTTAAAGCATCCCAGTGTGAAATTTTAGTTGTGAAACTCAATGTTTTTATCTTTAGCAGTCTTATTCATTCACACAACTATTGAAGAACCCAGTCAGAACTGAAATATATAATGGCACACATCACAGACTACATAGTAATTGCAGCATGGTACTTGCAGGGTCTCCCACCTCCCTCAGGTGAAATCCACAACAGGAAGCTCAGAGTGAGGCCTAGATCCTTGGTACATGGTGAGATTTAATTGCTGTAAAAGGGCCATTCAAAAATCCTAACCATTGAGTAGGGAACTGTCTAGAGCGACCCAGTAGGGAATGTAAAGTACAGAAATGCATCTCAACTTTCTCTTTTCTTCCAAGTTTATAGAGCTGCAAATTGTCATTCAGGAATTCGGAGGCCAAAATCTTCTCCTAAAGGTGGTTATCTGCTACTGCTGTTCTGAAGATTAGAGAAAGACTCTGGAGGAAATGTAAAAATAGCAATTGCAGTATTACTCAGTGAGCATGCATTTTGCTTGATGCGTTTCAAAAATAAATCTCTTAATTTTTTCTTTTTAACACTGAGAATCTCGACCCTGTCTTTCACGATCATGTCCTCCCTCTGTCTTTCTCATGTATAGCCCTCAAAAATTTGAATACCATTCCACCTAGCTTCTGAATCCAACTCAGTAGCTCAGCATATAAACAACTGTGTGTATGTTTGTATACATTTATGTGTGTGATACATCGAGATATATAGATGCAAAAGCAGAATTCCAGGAATCTAGTCAGTGTAGGCATTTCAAAGGTTAAATGGGAGCACAGGTGTGAGCATTTTAGGGTTGGACAGAGGGTCTAGTTTGTTGGATTTTTTTGACAGTAAAGACTAAAGCTTGAGGATTAATGTCTATGACCTATTTCCATTGTCTTTCTTTAAATCTGCTCCCATAACAAAACTCCACAGGAAGAGTGGGAATCAGCTGCAAAGAATTTATAAGTTACACCACTATGAAAATACATTTTTATGTAAAGGCAAGCTTTACCAAGTCCTGAAAAAAAAAAAAAGCCACACCAATGCAGAGAACCAGGACTGACACTCTGTCTTTCGAGAGTTGAAGAAAACAGAAAACTTCAGTATACACCCTTACCTGTAAGCTAGTAATAGTAAAATTTGCTATGAGACGGATAACTTCTGGGTAATCTTTCACCATTACTAGCTCTCCCAGTTGATAATTTGTCTTTAGCCGAGCCAAAAAACGACAGAATTCATGGTAAGTACCCGGATCAGATAAACCCTAAATTTGAAGAAGCAAATGTTTAGAAGTTAACAGCTTAATCTAGTAGAAATTTCACAACACTATGGCTGATCAGCTGACAACTTTATTTACATAGTTTCTTTTTTTCCCTCTTTGTTTTGAATAGGAAATCAAAACAAACAGATGGCTGGCTGAGAGTGGTTTTAATAGATTCAATAAATTAATGACAATTGTGACTGGAAAAACAAATCCACATCTGTTTCAGCATTTCCAATAAACATAATCAAAAATAAAAAGATAGATACCTGTGGATTTTCAAGTATTTGTTTCACTCCTTTGATTAGATTGCCAAGATACTTGGCACGTTCTGGATTGCTGAATAAAGATCTCCTCGTAGAAGCAAACTGAACTAAACAAGAAAGTGCCTAAAGAATAAAACAACTGTAAGATTAAAAAAATTAAATTTTCAGAATAATGATCTCTTATTGCTTGGAGCAATCCAATCTACTTATGTCTGTATTACGTTCAGTGACTGGAGATTATTTTTCCAGCAATGTCTGTAAGATCATTGTACATAACTATGGCTCAGTTTTAAAATTCTCGTTTACAACAGCTTATGACTTCAAAGTAATTAGTAGGATACTTTCTGTGTGGCATAGTAGTACTGAAACTGGAAGGGTTTGAATGCTTTCAGATTCAGAAATGAAAACTAAGGCTGAAGAGAAGACATTGTGACTGGGCACTGAACCAGTGAGTTAATAGTTGTGGGACTCATAATATGCTAATACACAGAATGAAACAGGGTCTTCTGGAGAAAGTACAGACGTAAAAAAAAACACTATTTACCATCATTATTTGAGTGTAAATCACTGTGTCACTTACTAACTGAGACAGCATTGGTGGAAGGGAATGATACAAATCAAAAAACAGGTCCAAGGTCCCTGGCTCCAGGAAAACTAAGGAAAAAGATAAGTTGGTTTTACCACATTCTGCCAGCAATAATTATGTATCTTTATTTCAACAGAATTATCTCCTTTTTAACAACAAAAAAATACACAACACCCAAGAATGAGATATCACTGTAGTTGAGAATAAACTATGGATAGATGCATTAATCAGCCCATTGTACATTATAACACTATTCTCTTTTTATCACATCTATTTTATAGCTCATAAAGAACACCTTCCTTAAACTGCAGATTACAATACTCTGTATGTTGTCTACAGAATGCTATTCTGTAATAGACATAGGTAACTGATTTCTTCAGGTTACTACAGTAGGACACTATGACAGGTACCAGATAATAAGAATTAGGTTAGTGTATATGTAAGCAAAGGCAAGTCCTTAAAGATCCCCAGACTACCCTAGAGTCTATAGGCACATAAACAGAAAATACTTTAAAGACTCTGTTATCCATTCACCATGGAAGCACATCAAATGAACTATAGCAATACTCTTCTTCATGAAGAAGCAACAACAGGGTAGAAAAAATTCACTGATAATTCATAATCATATAATCCCACAAATCATGAAACCTTTCAAAGTTGTTCAATTTATAAACATTATTTTTATGGAGACTTGTGTAAAATAATGTAACATAAAAAATGTTAATTTCCTAACACACTCTTAGAGTTTAATGAAGAAAAGGAGATCCCTCCATGGAGAATTTAAAGCATCTAAACTAAAATCTTAGAAAAACCTCTCCTCTTCTCCTCTCCAGGTTGTCTTGGTAAATTACTATCACTTGGGCAAATTCAGACTTTCATCAGTATTCCCCCACTTGCCGTATCCTTTGATATACCTCACACTGTAATTAGAGGCTTCCGTATATTAGGGGAGAAAGAATGAAGTTACTCATGGAAACTGATGAAGAATAATACAGTTGAAATCAAAAGCAGTATCAAACACTACAGTGCCATTTTATTCAAGTAGGGCAACAAAGATGGTGAAAGGTCTGGAGGGCAAGATGTATGAGGCTGAGGTCCCTTGGTTTGTTCAGCCCAGAGCAGAGCAGGCCGAGGGGAGGCCTCATGGCAGCCTGCAGCTCCCTCACGAGGGGAGCGGAGGGGCAGGCGCTGAGCTCTGCTCTCTGGGGACAGCGACAGGACCCGAGGGAACAGCATGGAGCTGGGACAGGGGAGGGTCAGGCTGGGGGTCAGGGAAAGGTTTTGCACTGAGAGGGTGGTTGGGCACTGGGACAGGCTCCCCAGGGCAGTGGTCACCTCACCGAGCCTGCTAGAGGTCAAGAAATGTTTGGACAAGGCTCTCGGACATGGTTTAATTTATAGGTAGTCCTGTGTGAAGCCAGGAGTTGGACCCAATGATCCTTGAGGGTCCCTTCCAACTCAGGATATTCTATGATTCCATGACTCTAAGTAAGCCAGGTTTAAACTCCAATCTTGGTTAAATGAATCTGTGTAGCTGCTTTAGTTAGAAGTAACAGACTTCCAAGCTGGCTAAATTATTTTGCCAAGAAGCAGGATAAATTAGTCTACAAGGAACTCCATACTGCTGGTATATACTGCTTCCATTACCCAAGGTAATTTCATTAAAGCTAGCTTGCATGTATTTATGCTACACTGCCATCTGCACTGTGCAAGTCCAGGAAGTCAAAACTCTAGAGCCCAAGAACCAAGATGCAGCCCTTCTGCTGCCTTCATTAACAAATTCACATTCTAAAGAAAACAAGCAGACTTAAATAAACAAATAAACACACACACACGGTTTTCTTATCAGGAAGAAGAGGAAAGAAAGCAGACATGCTATAAATGCTGTACCTCTTCAAGGTGTTCTTATCTCAGGGATGAGAATAGGGTTCAGTGTGTCTAGTTAGAGTAATTTGATTTACTGTGAATACCTATGTTATAGACCACATTCATTATCTCTGTCTGTAAAGATAACAATAGGAAAAGTGTGAGAGAAATAGCAGAAGAGGTTTCCCAATAACTCACCAGCAAAAAACTCTACTCCACATAAAAAAGGATTTTATATTTGCAAGTACTGTGACAAAAGTAGTTAAACAGTGAGTGTAGAATGCTTCGGACTACTAACAGTTATGATCCTTTCTTACTTGTTCTCCAGTTTGTTGGAATCTGCACGGTGCATAGGTCATCTGCAGATTCATCAGCTGAATTTCCAATGAAATCAAAATTAAGACAGTTTAACACAAGCTTCAGAAGATGCATTGCTAGACTTTCTTGCTGTCGGTCCTGTATGGTTAAAGGTTTTGCCAAGAGCTAAGGAGAAAAAACATTTTGTCAGGTCACCTGCACAGAACATGTTTTATAAACAATTTTGAAAAGGAAATTGTTTGGACATAAAACTTCAAAGTTCACAGCAAGAGAACACATACTAAAAAAAAACTACATCCTTCAACTATAAAACATACAGTCCTCCTTATAGACGCAGGGAAAAATTATTACCAGCTAAGAGATATCATCCACATCAAGCTAAAACTCCAGGCCTTATAAATATTTTTTAAAAGACTAGTGAAATAACTCTTTGATATAAAGTACTTATAGGCAAAATGCAGCATGTCATTGATACAGCCTGGTAAAATACTGTTAATGTTCATTGCAAAAATTAAACGGTAATATTTCATGTTTTTCAGTTACTTCAGACCAGCATGGTGTATATGTCATGTATATCATATGGCTAAGAATTATTGCAACAACTGTGGGTTTTTGTTGGTGGTGGTTGTTTTAGTTCAATGCCTGGGATTGTCCACGCTGCTAATTCCTTTGGTATGTCTAGGAAAACCCCACATTAAAAGAAAAAAAACAAACAAAACAAATAAAAAAAACAAACAAAATGAATAGTCTGTATGTAATCTGAATATAGCTATTTACAACTTCTGCATGAACACAGCTGTCGGTCTCCATTGCATTATAACCGCTGTAGTGTCAGAATAAAAACGTATTTTGTAAGCAAAATGAGCTCTTGGGATTTGGAAATCTATGCTGAGCATACTGTAAGAACACCTTTTTACTGATCTGCTTCTGTACTTACAACGATTTAAGTAACATTTTATCTTAAAGAAAGTTACTGCCTCAAAATTACAAGCACAATATAAAGGCACTAAAAAGAAGCCTCCAATTCATTAGTCACTGATGCAGTTCTTGAACATTAAAAAAGAAAATTATCATAATTTTGTTTTAAAAACATAAAATTAAGTAAATGCAACAACTTTTTATCTAGATCATCTGCTCCCTATTTATATTCAAATCACATTTCTAAAGTTTATCAACAAAAAAGTTTTAAAATTCAGATGATAGGAATGAAAATTACCTGTTTTGCTACCAATCCTCTCCTAACTTTCATACTCTTGCATGCAATAGGTTGGAATTATTTTAGTGACTCCATAATTAGCAGTTGAGTGTATTTTTCAGTGTACTATAGATGCTGATAAGTATTTCTAAAATTGGCTTCCTATACTGAAGTTGGCATTACAAAAATGCCAATTAAAATTTTCGTACACATCTGTCCAGATATCTGTGTGATGTGAATCTGACAAACCTTGCAACATATGAAAGACTGAAAAAATACCTGTAGACCAGCTGAACTTGAATAAAGCTAGGAAGGTCTCATAAACACATTTATTATCTTCGTGTGTAATGGGGTTTAGTATATCTAGTAAGATTACACATTCTTCCAAAAATATTTAATTCATCTTTTAAATATTTGATTTCTCCATTAACGTGGAATTCCAACACAGATTTAGAACAGCCCTGTAAATTAGCAGAACAATCCCTCTTCAGAAGCAAGGGCTTACCCTTTATTTAATTGTTATATATAACAATATATATAGGCTTCTCAGAGCCTCCTGTCTAGGCTCTGAGAAGGCTGAACCTTCAATTATCTCAAATGTTACAGAGAAGATGAGGGAACTAGCAAAGGAGGAAACCACCTTAAGCCATACCACAAGATGGAGAATTGTCTTTCTTCTTGGTGGCTCATAGTTCAATAAATAATTCTTTCAGCAAATATCGAGATGGTAGGCCCAGCAAACAAAGATAAAATTAAATTAAAGAAAACACTGAAAATGAAGGAAGGGAAAACATTGAAACATCACTCAGAATTTAGATAGTTCATCTTTTATGGCAAGGTATAAAGAGAGAGAGGGAGGTAGCACAGACAGAAACACTGAGAGAGCAAGAGCAAGAGAGACAGAGGAAGGGAAGAAGACTAAAATTTTTATCTTTGAATATTGTTTGGTCTTGACCTTAATTGGGTGCCACATAATCCACTAAAGTACAGAATTCAGTGACTCGGAAAATATTGGTGATTCAAACTGGAACAATTATGAAGACAACGATTTAAATTTAACTGTAAAGAGCCTCACCTCTTTTAAAAGAGAGCACGCAAGCATCAGTATGTCCTTTAAAGAGGTGTCACGGAATGAGGTAGCTATTTTACGATGTTTTGCTGAAGGTCTTGAATAATCAACCTAAGAAAAGTTACAACATAATCAACAATGCTCCCTGCTCTGCTAAAACTAAATGATATGTGCATTTAGCAGGTAAATTATTTTACACTAGAAAAGAAAAAAAACACCACAGTCCAACAGTAAAGATAGAACTTGGCAGCTTCCTAAAGTGCCTGCTTCTATTTCCCCTTCAAGGTTGCCACTCTCTGGACGGAAAGGTCTGAAGCACTCCCTCAGGTCAAGATCACAAAACAGGATCATTAGCAGAAATAAATTTAAAAGAGTTGATTATTCAATTCTCTTTACTAGTTCTAGTGACAGGGATGAGAAACACTACCCTGTAGCAGATACGGCACATATCTGGTACAGGTACAGTCTGCACATTACGAATCTCTCTCTATATATTTTGGTAGAGGGTAGAAGGGGTGTTAATCAGTTTATGTCTAAGCAGTGTTTCTCCTAACATTTTTATGAAAGGCAGACACATGTGACACACTGCTGCATTGGTAATACATACATCCCTTGCAGAAAGAAAAAACAAAAAAGCATGCTTACTAGATTCATTTCCTGAGTCAGTTCTGAGAGAATCATTACTCCTATTATATAATGGTCCACGGTGCCCTACAGAGGAAAAAAATAAATATATAAATATGATTGCTCAAATACCACTGCTTGCACTTAAAATTTATCAACACAGAATCAAGAGAAATTATTAGGCTGAGATATGCTAAGATGTTTAGAAGTCTTTTGTGACAATTTCTATCACATTAATAAAATTGGATGTTAAGCTCCTTAATTAACTCTGAAAAAAAAATCTCATCATAAAACTTAAGAATCGTACGATAAAAAAAATCTGCCTGAAAACAGTCTAAGCAACCACAGCCTAGAAATTCACTATTACATGTTTCTAAAAGGTTTGTTCAGTCTTCCAGAACTGATACGGTGAGCTGCATGAAATTCAAACCATTAAAAAAATTAAGCCATGCATGGATGAAAACAATCACATGGCAATCTCAGAAAAATAATATAGTTATGAGATGTAGATAACCAAAACTTCATTCCCTTCTCTCCACAGTACTCTGCAATGCACTGCCTTGAATTAAGTGATATATTCCATCTCCAAAAACGTGTGTAGAAAGTGAGGCAGTAGATATCAACTACTTGCATCTAAGGGTGTGATCTGATCAATAATAGTTAAGGCCCTTGGAATGCTTTGAAAATCAAATAGAAGGTAGAATTTTACATTTAGTTGTCCTTACTGAGCCAATACAAAGCATTTATTAAGACAATCTGCTTTGTTAAAAATAATTAAGATCAACTGCAATTAGGCCTTGCCACTGATTTAATTGTGAAGACCTATGTCTACTTTCATAGCTGAAGTCTGCAGCCTCAGCTCCCTCGGTGTCCAAAAATTCAATTTGTCACAGCCAAACTCATCATTTTGGCAACTCTTAAGAGCAACCAAAGTTCAATTAATGAAGAATCTGGCTAATACTCTTCACTGGACTAACTTTTCACAGTCATCTATTCTGTATTATCACTTACACCAAATAAACCAAAAGGAAAAACTTTGCAGAGCCCTCAGGCAAAATTTGTACTGTTGCCCTATCTGCCTTTTCAGTAAGATTAAACACCTTGTAATTTGAACACTGAAGTTTCTTTTACATTTTGTATGAATGTTCCTTTGATGACATAAATCCGTAAAAATGGAAAACGCAACCTCCCTTTTTTCACTGGTGTGGAAAGCTGTTGTGATGAATTATGGAGGAACTGCGAACAGAATTAGAGATCTAGAGGCTATAATCCCTTTTACTATATTAAATCACACTCAAATTCACACTGGATGATCTTGAATCTCGAATGTTAATGTGGAACTATCTGAAGCTACCATTTGCTAATTATCAATATGTATCAGTATTATTTAGGGATTATTTTTCAATTTTTATATAAAATTTAATTCGCTAGTAGATATATGGCTTAATTTCCTTTTCCATGGGAATTCTTAATTTAACTAAAGAAATCTCTTAAGAAGCTAAATTTTGTATTTAAATCTCCATTTTTAATGAACTACACACCGAAGAGTCACACTGCAATCATTTTAATAATAAATGCAAAATCCAATTACAGTACATTCATAAAAATAACTGCAAAACAGTGGAGCAGTATACTTGAGTTTGTTTTTAATAAACAAGATACTGCAGCTTATCTTTTATTAGACATTCCCAATATAACTCAAAACCTACATTAATTTGAATAGTACTATGAACAAAATCAGACTGCAATACAAGTAAGACAAGCTCAGTGGCAAAAAAGACAAACTAACTCCTTATTTTCTTGCTGAGTTGCCAGGATCACCAAGACATACACAAATAATGGATCGTTTTGGAAGTAAATCTCCAAATACTTTACGTTTTCTGATACTTTTTTTTCCTTAAGATAAGTATTAGGCTTAATGCCTACATAGACCTTCAGTAAAAATCATCAGAAATAACTTTCAATGCAGATTAGCTATCTCCCAGCATTTTTTTAAAGGAACATTTATATAAATATTAAACATACAAAATAATTAAGTCTGGCTAATAAGCCATATGATCACTTTCCATTAACCTACTTCACAGAAGATGCTGTATATCCTATATCATTAGCTACTATGTCTGATTGTACTTACCCTAGATTTGACTGGTAAGTTTGCCTAGGGAACAGTGAATGAATGACTGCACCCTTTTCTTTCCAATTCTCAAATACTATGTATAAAGATCACCTCTCTATCCTGTAACTCATCTTCTTTGCTCCAATGACGAGCACAGAGGGGAACAGGAAATAATGTGGAAAGAAATGTAAAACAAGAACATTCCTGCCTCACTCAATTACTGGAGAGGGAAAACTAATTATCTTTCCTCCCCAGTTTCCCCATATCCCTTTCTAGAATGGATAATTTTTGTGATAGTTTAAATACAAATGCCAAAATGGTTACAAAAAGCACTCTAGACTGATTACTTATCTCCCTATATTGTACACCATAATCCTAGGAGAGACAGAAGAGTTTTTTTTTTCTTTCACTCCTCTTTACATGTACAGAGAGAGGTAGCGAAGTACCTATGCACACAAATATGAATCATCAAGCCAATCTGGATAGGCTGGACCGATGGGCTGAGGCCAACCGTATGACATTCAACATGGCCAAGTGCCGGGTCCTGCACCTGGGGCGCAACAACCCCAAGCAGAGCTACAGGCTGGGAGATGAGTGGCTGGAAAGCTGCCTGGCCGAGAAGGACCTGGGAGTACTGGTTGATAGTCGGCTGAATATGAGCCAGCAGTGTGCCCAGGTGGCCAAGAAGGCCAACAGCATCCTGGCCTGCATAAGAAACAGTGTGGCCAGCAGGGCTAGGGAAGTGATTGTGCCCCTGTACTCGGCTCTGGTGAGGCCGCACCTCGAGTACTGTGTTTAGTTTTGGGCCCCTCGCTACAAGGACATCGAGGTGCTCGGGAGAGTTCAGAGAAGGGCAACAAAGCTGGTGAGGGGTCTGGAGAACAAGTCTTACGAGGAGCGGCTGAGGGAGCTGGGGTTGTTCAGCCTGGAGAAGAGGAGGCTCAGGGGAGACCTTACCGCACTCTACAGGTACCTTAAAGGAGGCTGTAGCGAGGTGGGGGTTGGTCTATTCTCCCACGTGCCTGGTGACAGGACGAGGGAGAACGGGCTAAAGCTGCACCAGGGGAGGTTTAGGTTGGATATTAGGAAGAACTTCATTACCAAAAGGGTTGTTAGGCATTGGAATAGGCTGCCCAGGGAAGCGGTTGAGTCACCATCCCCGGAGGTCTTTAAAAGACATTTAGACGTAGAGTTTAGTGATACGGTTTAGTAGAGGACTTGGTAGTGTTAGGTCAGAGGTTGGACTAGGGGATCTTGGAGGCCTCTTTCAACCTAGACGATTCTGTGATTAACCACAAAACAAATATACACTGTCCCGCAGTTTTGCATACTGCAATTCTATCTTTACACAAGCTTTCCTCAGTAGCCTCAGACACAGGGGTAGCTAGTGATTTCTGATAAAAATTGAAGTGCTAGTCAATTCCCACTGCTTATACAGAACAGTAACAAAAATCACAACAAAAAATGCTCCAAAAATGTTAAAAATCTATCTTTTTGACCAACCATTTAAATTAGTTCTAGAACTAAACAGTTAGGCACAATTGAGATTAATGCTTAAAACATCTGACAGTCTTATTCTTCAGATGGTGCAGTAGCACTGCTTCTAATCAGGTCTTCTAATAGCTGGAGCTAATAGCTTATCAGAAATACATCTCCACAACAGTTGAAAAAAAATGAAGGCATTGAATAGCATGGCTCGATAATAGGGGGTGATGTTTATAATCACAGTATGAAGAAGTGTTTTTGGAAAAAGAAAATCAACAAAAAAACTCGACAGAACTATGAATAGTGCGTGGCATCAATACACAAGTATGAACACCAGTCTTGATCTTCATCTTCTCCATCTTCTGTTTTAAGTAATTCTCTTCACGTCTTTTCCACTCAAGAGTAAAAACAACCTAATGACAAAACATGCCAATGAAAAAATGAAGAGTTCTAAACATAAAAATACGTAAATGAACAATTGTTTCCTACCTGCAAAAATTTTTTTACATCAGCAGTAATATCTCTGAAGATAAGTTGATCTTTCAGTACCTCAAACCATCCTAATTTTGTAATTTTAGCAATGACTTGAACAAGAGCTTGGATGACAAAAGGAGCCAGTTTGGGTTGAGAAGCTACATAGTTCAGAATGTAATTTCCTGTAAAGAAGCATTTTTAAATCAGTAACATTAGTCTTCTGTTAAATAAAAAAATAATTAAAAAATATACAGTTCTAATAGAAAACTAAGGCATGGATTTGAAAAAAGGTACATTCTTATGTTTAATACAATAAGTTATGTTAAAACATTCAATACAGCTAAACATCTAGTAACACAAAGCAAATTACATACACGATCACTATCCTAGGACACAAATGACAACAGTCAGTGAATTCAAGGAATGATGGAAGGTAAAAAACTGTAATTTTTTCATTATGGTCTTATACATGTGGCACTGATTAATTCAGTATGTAACTGTAGCTCTCACAACCAGCTCAAGGTACACAGAAGTCTTCTCAGACAAGAGACCCTACTGAATGTTCTCAGTTCAGCCTAGAGTATTTCCTTGAGCAATATACATTTCAGCTACAGAAATTCCTCTCTAACTAGCAGAATAACCTGTTCCAAAAGCTGTTAAAATTTATGTAATTGAAGTTGATTAAAGCTGATTTTTACCTAAAAGAACACCGAAAAAGCTTGTCTCAGAAGTGGATTCTCTGACATGCATTTCAGAGTACTACTATCCACAGAACTGATACGACAGCGCAGACTTTCTAAAAATCTGTAACAACTCTCATGTTCCTCATGCAAAGCCTTTCACTATTCAACCCAACACATACTTGCTTGCTTTTTTAGGTTATGAAAATTAACGTAGATCCTTAAAAGTATGGAAAAATCTGTAACATCTCAATCCTGCAAGTAAGAACCTGCCCTGGCATGCTTTTCACAAATGTTAACACTTCACAAATGTTAATGCAAATCTTAAGAGCTGATCATGAGGAATGTTACATGTAAGAGACTGGCAGGTGTACTAGCAGTATCTGCAACTTTTATCCTTTACAAATATGAACTAAATCTCTTGATCATATTGTGGGATAAAGACAAAATAGGTCCACAAAAATGAACTTTTGTTAAAATGTGAAGTTATCTGAGCCAACATATTTATTTATTTAAATTTTGAAACTCAGAAATGTTATATGTAGATTATTTGCAGAGAAGTGATTAAAGAACTTGTAATGTCCTTTATGTTCACACTCTCACAAAGACTCCCTAATGACTAACAGGTTTGGTAAACGTAGAGACCTAGAGAAAAAAACAGATTAGCCACTGGATGGTTTCAGTGGTAATATGAAGTTTTAGATACAACTGACGTAAGGAAATTTTAACCACAAACTGTACTTACGGATGTCAATCCTTTGTTCAATGGGTAATGGAGATGCCCTGCTTACAAGCTTAGACAGGCATGTTGCTGCTAGAAGCTGAGCATATGATGTCTACAAAAAATATCAAAAAATATTATTTAAATGTAGGATAATTAAAGGCAGGGACAATGTCATATCAGTGGTTATCAGGTTTTGGTTACATTTATGTATACCAAAAGTTTATATACAATGTATTTTAGTATTATTTTTGCTTAATTATGAATAATCATAAAACACAACTGAACCAATACCAGAGGTGGAGTCCTAAAAACATTACCCCTTTTGATGGTAACTACTTGTCAATTAAGTTCTTTTATTATATGCGGAGTTCTTTTAGTTTTGAAACCTGTGCTTTTATACTACTTAATAGTTTAGAACCACGAGATGGTTGGTCCAGTCCTGCATGAAAGATATTCGTTTCCTCTCTTTTTCTTTTTAAAAGAAATGTACAACACCTTTAAAAATTGAGGATTTCTAAACCACAGTAGAAAGTTCTCTTTGTTCCATTAAAAGCCGTAAGATTATAGATACGGCTAATAGTTTAAAACACCAGACAACTCCAGGAAATCATAATTTTTGTTGAAGTAATTCTAAATGATACAAACTGTTGAATAAAGCTGTCATTTTTTTTTTTAACATTCAGAGTTTGTTCAGCCTGACTTCCAATTTACCATAGAACAGTTTTTTTCACTTATATGTAGTAATTCAGTACCTGAAATTGTGTGAGTCCTGAAATGCCTTACACACTTTCTTAACGAAGTGCTTAAGTTGTCTACACATCACATGAAAAGAAGAAATGAGAGGTACATGAAGACTGTTTCTAAAATGAGTAGATGTTGGGCACTACAGAATTTCTCATATTACGGTCTCCAGCATCCAGGCCATGAATCGAGGTGTAGTGGAGTGCTTCACAAGAAACTAGACCGAGGCACAGCAGGTGCCACACCACGGACTTGAGAACGTGGGCACAGCTTCACTGTTCTCATTCAGCTGCCCAGTTCAAAGGATCCATCAGTCAAACAATCAATCCAGAGCTCAATGACTGACCCAAAACAGATTCCTCAGAAACAATTTTTACTGTACAAATTACAGGATCAGGCATAATATACCTCGATAAATGTAAATATTTAAATACTTGTCTATAATGAATTCTGTAGGTGTAACATTTTTTTTAACAACTAAATTATGTTAGAGCTCAATAAACTACTTAAGTATGTGCTAGAACCTAATGGATTTGGCAAGTTCTTCCAAGGTATTACCGCTATCTCCCAAACATCCAGAGCATCTTAAAAGCCGTCTCTGAATGATTTGAAAAACAATGAGAACTATACTGGGGTCACCTTGGACTATCAAATCAGAATCAACTCCCCTATCACTTTAGCTAGACTTAATCATGAAATTAAAGACCAAAAATGGAACTGAGTGATGAGAAGAGAATGGTTTAAATCAGCAGACAACAGGTAAGCAGTTTAAAGGTGTGGGGTGTTTTATACAATTTTTTTCCATCGCAGCTGATAGCTGGAAACAGGAGCAGGTGATGTTCAAATACCAGGTTATACCAGACTGTGTCCCAACACTGCTCTAGAGGTAACACACCACCTGATTACAACCTTCTGAAAGTACTGAAACTGAAAGCTAAGATGCTCTTCCCCTTTGTCCATGTCATCTCTAATGCAACATGTTGTCAGTCTTACAAAGACCACCTCCAAATGTGAAACTTGCTAGAAAAATTTACAAAACAGAGTATGTATAAAAAAGGGAAAACTGTTTTGATGGTATTGTACTGACACAGTAATGGCCCATCACTGGGAAACCTATGTGAGCTTCCAATTACATATATGGATAACACGTATTTCAGATACTTACTGTTCCTTGTTCTAATAAAAGTTGGCACTGGCTAAGACATTCTGGGCTATTAATTAGCTCCAAGAGTACCTTCTCTGCTTGCAGTCGCTGTGCTAGATCAGTTCCTTCATATAGGTGGTTACATAGTACTTCTAGTTCTGCCAGACTCTGTTAGAAAAGAACACAATTTAAATTTCTGTGGAGATTATTCAACCACAAAGGATTCCTCTGAATGCTTATAAAACTAGCTACATACCAGTAATATGAACTGTTACCTGTGCTAAACTTTCCAGTCGACTCGCATTTTAATTACTAAAAGAGAAGAGGCTTTCTGTGACAATAAAATAAAAAGAACTCTGAAAATCAACCTTGTATATCTTATTTTCTCAGCTATCAAAGTGTTTTATAATATGGTTCAATCCATCTGTTACTTTGAGTCTTCATATGGGAAATCCACATCTTTTCCAAAAAATAAAAAAAGATGGAGAATAGTGAACAGTTTGAGTTACGCTGTTTGGAAAACTTCTGGTAAGCTTAATTTTAAAAGCTTTAACTGCTCATCAAAGTACTACACCTAGAAAAAATTAGCAGTCTTTATCTGTGGATGCAAATATCAGTGAAAGATAGGACAATTCAGAAGCAATAGTACCAACAGAGGAGCTAAAATTCCTCTCCACTTCAAAGTTGAAAAGTGCATTTTGGTAAAGGAAAAGAAAAAAAAAAGTATCTCCACTGTCAAGAATACGGTTTACATCTACTCGTGACAGTTTCACAGGAGAGATGAACCTTTTGGCCAGGTTTTGGAAACTGCTACACAAACAGAAACTTGAGCATCCATCAGCTTTCCAAAGCCTGTGAAACCCTCATCAAGAACTGGCCCTGTCATTCGAAGGTGCTTAGTGAATATTTCATGACTTGAGCAAGGCCTAGAAAGAGGTGGGGAAAAAAGAACACCAATAAGCCTAATGCAGTATTTGACCAGCCTCATTTAAAAGTTTGAACCCAAATCCTGTTCACCAGCCCTTCTGAAAAGATGTTTTGTACTTGAAATAAAAGATCTGGTTTAGCACAATCTAGCATCACTTCTATCATAGCTCAGACGCCTTTTAAAAATCCAAGACCATAATAGTGTCTTTGGCAACCAAAACACATTCAGTTTTGTTAACCCAAGCATGTCATTCCTTAGAAACATGTTTCTTATCATAAAAGGGTCATTCTGCTATTTTTCTTCTTTTTGTTTTTGCATATATAGATTCCTTGATTTTGTTGATCTTTTTCTGAATTTTCTGAATTTTGAATCGAAGTGAAACCTAAGGCTCATAAAATGCAAGCATTCACATTAAGGAAAACATAATACAACACAAAAACACATTATGGGGGTATAATGTGGGAATAAGAACATCTAACAAAGACAGTTTTCAGGCATAAATTACAATGAATCTTTCTGAAATGGAACAATTCCTACACAACTTGAGAAGCATGATTCAAATTATTGTATCATTATGAGGAAAAGTTAAAGACCCTCCACATTTGATCTGAAATTTGACTTTTGGATCTGGTCAAAGGTAACTTAGCAAGAAGTTCAGGAAAAGCTCAGTAGAAAACTAGGATGTAAGCCCAACCATCGAGGCTGAAACCATCAGTATACTAACTTACATTAAAATAGTCAACTATTTATAAGCTCACTAAGCAATAATTTCTACAAGAAGAACTAAAAGTGGATTTCAAGAACTTATATGCTTTAATGCACCCTGTTAGTATATTAGGGTTACACTGAAATTTAGGCCAAATATAAGAATTAATGTCTTGTTGACATGTTAAAACTGTGAAGTATCACACTTGATCCAAAGGACAATGATTTTTTTTAAAGCATCCCTGAACAAAAACTAGACGATTTTCAAATAAAAGTTGGCTTGTTGGAAATTGAAACTGATGATCTTCAGATCTCTGAAATGCTCTGTCTGGATACATCCAGTCACAAAAGAACGTTATGATAACGTCCCTCATGGGTAGGCTGGAGGTATGGTCAGAAACTGCTCACAACTCTCAGACTGCCGAGGAGCTTGTCCTCTGGGTTAGGCTCTGTGTGAGACCGAGGCGATGGGCTGATTCTCCTCGATTCTGACAGTGACACCAACAAACACAACGTGAAATCCAGCAAGTAAAACAATCTTCTCTATGACAGAATTTCAGCAAAGCAACAGAGGTATTATTCAACAAGAAAAAAAAAAGAGAAATCAATGAGAAGTCAAGAGAGTGTCAAGAAGTCTACACTAGCTCTATAAAATTCATACATACTTTCTTCAAGAAAACAGAAGACTGACATTGTCCCCCCCTTTTTTTTTTTTTTTTTACTGTGAGGCAGAATGTGAAACTGACGCCTTCAGATACCTCCTATACTCAAATCCTTATCAACAGCCCAATGATGACTCCTAAGAAAACCATAACAGCACCAATGAAGAGCACGTAGCACTTGAATGACAACTGCTTTACATGCGTCAGAAGTGGACTGCCACAAGAAGTGGCACTTTTGATCACAAGGAAGTGTTACATTTTCCAAGCAAGAGATTCACATCCTAATGAGAGAAGTAAGACGTTAATTTTTTTCTGGTCATCACACTTTCATAAAATTCTAGAATAACCTAAATAAAATTATCCAGATACTTCTGTCCCCATCTCCCAGGAGTCCCTGGCAGCTCTCCTGCTAGCCTGCGAAGGAGCCAAGGGCCAGAAATGCTGGGGGCCCGGCTCCACAGCAACCCACCGGGCAGGCAGCCAAGGAGCCAAGCAAACTGGCAGCAAACCAGGTAGGTTCCTGATTAAAGTTTTGCTGACACTGACAAATTCCCACAAACATTTTGATTTTCATCAGCATTTTCTGACTGAAAATGTTCTATTAAGAAAGTTCCACCAGCTCTAGGTAGGAGCAACAGGACGGGCCCAGCGGCCGAGATGCCAGTCAAAAAGGCAGCCCTGCAGGTAGAATGTGGTGGTAGGAGCTATTTTCGTGCTCCCTTTTTTATGCAGCATGTCTGATACCCAAATATTTAAAGAAATGCTTAAGATGGCCTCCTTCATCTTCCAAAGCCTGCTGCTACCAACCTAGCGAAGCCATGAGGGACTCTGGAGGAAAGCTCAACAAGAGTCTTGCGAGGCCCCTTGCCTTCCCCCACGTCCCCCCCTTCTTCCTCTGTTGTTGGAGACATCACTGCCCTGCTGCCAGCCGCTGTCGCCCACCTCGGACAGTCGCGGAGCGAGGCTGCCTCTGGCTTCCAGAGCTGAAGTTGAGCGGGGAACCCCCCAACGCCTTCAGGCAGGCGCTGACAGCTCACACGGCCGTGGGGCAGACCCAAGGTGAAGCGAACACGGAGCCGGGCGAGCACCCGCACAGCACGGGATGCACACACACCACGCCGCCACCCTCACGCAGCCCCAGCACCGAGCCCTCCCGACCCGCCGCCGACATCGCCCAACCGCTGCCCCAACTCCCACCACAGCCACCAACAGCGCTGCCAGCCCGCAGCCCACCCGAGACCACCGTGCCCACGCCGCTCCCACCTCCGCGGCCACCACGGCTCCGCGGACACCCCTCGCTGCCCAGCGGGGAGACGCTCCGCAGCCCACCGGCCAACGCGACCGCAGCCCCGTGCCGCCCCCTGCCCGCCTGGCCATGTCCCCGAGCCCCGCTCCGCCTGCCGTGCCCGCAGCCCCCGCTGCACCGACCTGGCCGCGCAGCGCCATCTTCCCGAGCGGCGCCGGGGAGGGGCCGGGGGTAGGGGGCAGAGCAGAGCCGCTGCGGGGCCGCCCGTTGGGGCGGAGCGGAGGTGGGGGGGAGCGGCCGTTGGGGCGGAGCGGGCGGCCGGTAACGGCCGGGAGGTGGCAACCGGGAGGTGGCGGCCGGGGGATGGCTGGGGACCGCCGCCGGCCCGCGGGGACCGGGGGTTGGCAGGTGGCAGGTGGGCGCCTCGGGCGGGAGGCGCCATCTTGTCCTTGCGGCCGCCACGGTCGGTCCTAGCGGGCGGGCGGGGAAATGGCGCAGTCCTGACTGGAAAGGGCGTCGTTGAGAGGAGGTGCTGCGTTCAAGTGCGGCTGGAAGTGAGTTAAGGCCGCTGTTTTGCCTCGAGTGATGAAGGTTAAGGTAGAACTCCCTCATATTTTGACAATTCTTGTAATAACAGCGGCGAAAGGAAGGCTTTTTTCAGTGAATACGGGAGCTGGGGGTGACAGCCCCCAGGAGGGACAAGAATATCCCCGTTCACAGGGGGTGTAAGTCAATGTAACACTGGGTTCATACATCTGTAAGTCCAGTAGTCATAGACCATGACCACCCAGTCAGTGGCCCGGCCACTGTTGTGCAGCCATATCAGTGCCTGTCAAGGTGTACAAACCCAAGGCTGAGGCAGTTTTCAGACCAAGGCAGCAGCAGGTTGCTCCGTTCCACTTAGGAAAGTGCTGGAAGGTTGAGGTCAGGAGGCTGAGCCCGAGGAGGGTGCTGAGAGGGAAAAAAATATCTGCTTAAATCCAGAAGGCAAAAGAGACCGCACAGATGGTTACAGATGCATTTGAATAGACAGATGGCTCAGGTACCCTTGAAGAGGGTTAATCCCCCTCTACAACTGCCTACGAAGATGTGAAGAAATGAAACTAAACTACACAGAATATAGTTGCCTCAGTTTTCAGGTAGGGTTGAATCCCACTTGTGCTAACCAGTGGTTCAGGTAACAGGTGACATCTGCAACATCAAGAACTCTTAAATAAATATAGATATTTTGCTTCTTAAGTTAAAGTACTACAAAGACAGCATTTTATCTGAAATTCTCTTTAAAGGAATAATTCAAAGTTGGTGAGGAAAACACTGTACATAAATGAGACAGAAGACCAATGCTGACATTACCCAACATAAGGACATGAAGTGACTTCAACAATGTCTACAGGTATCATCATAGGAAAAATGTGTTTTGATGCAGACAGCTACTTAATTTGGGAGAAAAAGGTGTAATTGATTTGAACCACTATAAGCTGAAGCTGGACAAATTTGGAACCAAAATAAGCCATGCTGCCAGTTGCCTGTAAGAAGGACTTACACCAAAGAATGGTGTACTCCTTGTCATTGGATTAAGACTGGTCGTTTTCCTAAAAGATGACATGGTAGGTGCATGTCTTGGAGCGGAAGTTGGTGAAGTGTATGGCCTGGGTTACAGAGGTTGTTACAGACTGCATGTATGTACAACGTTGTGCCATCTGCAGTCACAGAGCAACATGTTTTTGACACTAATGAAGAAATATGAGAAAAGCCAAAATAAGAGAAGCATTTGTGTATTCCCTGTCCTGCTAAAGGTAAGCAGTGGTCCTGTGCAGTGTGGAGCGCCAAACAGGGCCCAGGGTAAAACTCAACAAAGTGTATTATTTTTGGCATCATAAGATGCTGTTGGTATCAGTGGCAAAGGGAGGAAGGAGGCTCAGGTAACAGCAAATGAAGTGTCAGAGTAAGCAGCAAAAAAGTTTGAATGTGCAAACACTGGAACTGTTACCAACACAAGCTGGGGCAAGTTAGGAGCAGTGAAACCTAAAAAACCTAGCCACGGAAAATCCAAGGACTATTGCTGTAGTTAACTGACAGATTTTACGAATAATGCAAAAAAAAATAAAAATCTGAAATTCTTATTGGGCACATTGTTTTTTGATAATTTAACATAGTTTGGAAGAACTTTCGCTTCAATCTCCCTTGCTCTGAACTCCACAGTGATTTGTAGTCCATGGCATTTTAATTGTGGTTGACAGAAGACATGGGGCCTGAAAGTTTATGTAGCATTATTAGCATTTCCTTCCTGCTACATCACTCACATGACAAAAATTCTCGTGAAGCCTGGTAGCCCCGTAGATGAGGGCCAAACTGGTAGAGTTCCTTTGAAAATGGAAGCTGCTTTAGACCAAAAAAGAATTTGATGTATTCTTAGCTGGGTAAAGAAAGCTAGGACAATCTAATGGAGGCAGGAATAGTAGTTTCTTTGTACATGAACTATCACAGTCAAATGATGATATCACTCCTGAATCATATGCTTCTGTACAAAAGACTATCATTAATTATTGGAGAATGAAGCAAAATCAAAATGGAAGATGGTTTTAAACAGTTTCTTGTTCTCACACTCTCAGAACTGACGCTGGAGGATGGCATTTTCAAAAGTCAAATGGCTGAGATTACTCAGTCCCCTAATTGTTGAGCCTCAGTCCTGTGTCCAATGCCTTAGCCCAATTTTTCATCCTCTATCCTGTGAAGAAATAGAACTATTTATCCTTAGCCATAGGCTGCAGGAAAGGAAAGGTCAAAAAGCATGCTAGAGAATCAGAGACAAAGGGCTTGTGGTACACACAGAAGAAAGAGGACAGAAAGGATTTCAAAGGAAAGCAGAGGGGCAGATCTAAACAGAGGAATGTCCAGGACTGAGGGATATGGAATGAAACGGTGACACAGGGGGTGAGAAAAGTCAGCCATAAATTATGATGCAGTAGTTGTGGGAAACTTTCACACGCTATGCAATTTTTAAACTGTCCAGAGAACCAGAAGCAGCTCTGGTCAAACAGGTAAGAGGAAGTCCTTTAAAGACCATGACCCTGTGATTAATTGCAGTTCTAGCAATGACTGTGACTGCTGCTCCAGGTGATTGGCCATTACCTAGCCTGTGCCACTAAGCTATGCAAAGACATGGAGAAATGCATTTAATAAGTTAAACAGTTGAAGAGCTGTGCATAATCTAAGGACACCACAGGTAGCTAAGCATGAGTGAGTGCTTGTGGCTTCTGCAGCAGTGACTTCTGCAGCACTGAGCCAGTCTCCAGCTGGTGTAGAGCGAGCGTGTTTTCTCTTAGTGAGAAACACACACACATTCCTCTCTAGCCTTGGTCTTGGTTCTGTGTTGACAGATGAGCATATACTGTAGTTTAATCATTGATTTAATCATTTAAATCTCTCAGATGCAGGCAATTACACTTCTGTATCCAGTTTGTTAACTATAGCCTTATTATGTTTATGGGAAAAATAAAGTGGTCTAGCTACAGAAGTAACGGATTCCTAGGCTAATACCTAACTCCTGAGATTTAACATAGCAAGTAAGAACGTCAGATTGTGGAACTACTTCACACTATGTCAGAGTCCTGGCACAAAGGGCAAATCTGTGTTAAGGAGTGTAATTTATTAAGGAGTTTTTATACAATTCATTTATCTTTACTTGGGAGGTGGAAATGACACGGTGAAGATGCTTGAGGAGGAGGAGGTTGTGTCATGAAATTCAATCTTGCTTCTATGGAAGATAAAAACAAAATTCTTGCTTGTTCAACGGAAGTTGAATTGAAATGTTTTAAATGTGCCTCACAAGATACAGTTCCGAGACCTCCCTGCAGCTTTCCCTCCCCTATGGTTTCCAGCTCAAGTCTGCGTCTCATTTTCTGCTAGGTGGAATAACACCCATTTCCTGAATTTGCTGTTACTTTGGATTATGTGAATAGGGCTGTTGCTACAGGCAATGCATTCACAATTAGATCCGTTCTTTTGCCACACTGCTTAGAGAGGGCTGAATCTTCTCCATACTTTTTATGTTTAAGTGAGTTGATTAAAACATATAAACAAAACCAGACATTCCCCCCCCCCCCCCCCAAACCCAGAACTAGCAAACGTTCTGGGTATCAATGTGCCTTCTTTTTTTGTATTACATTGGGATTGTCCCTAACATGCAGTTTTCTTACTGAAAAGAATAGCTGATAATTGACAAGAAATTATTAAGTACATAAGAAAAAACATAGACAAATCTAATATGTTTAATTTAGAACCTTTTTTTCTATAAATGTTAGTTTGTTGTTTTATTTTTTTTACATAGACATAGTTCATCAGGCCAAACAGTCGTAGTCTAGTATTTGATACAGTTTCGGTACACATTTTCTCATTCAACTATTGTTTTCTTTCTGTTTTTTCACATTACATTAGCAATTGCAGAAGGCCCTGAAGAACTCGAATTTATTTCTATGGCTAATGATTTCAAGATTATTTTCTGTGCCACGTTCAAGTCTATGCCAATATACATTGCCACAATTTAGTGAGTGGTTTAGTAATCCAGTTCATTCATTTGCAACACAGGTTGCAATTGTTCTTGAATGTATGACTGTAGATTAAATAGTTATAACAAAAAACACCCACTTAAAAATACGATTCCTACCAGACAATTTTATGTTCAAAGTAATAGATAGCGAACAAACACAAAACCTTATTATACATAACACTAAGACCAGGAAGAGCCCAAAGCAGCAAAATCAGTGGTTGAATCTGAAGTCATTTCATATTCCTAATTATAGCTTATTAATCTTTTCAGTTATGTAGTGGTGTGGTTTGTATTCATGAGTTGACAATATTCCAGGAACTCTAAAACAAAAGAATCTATTCCATGTTTGTTTGTTACCTGTACAAAGCTCAATAACACCTCAGGGCAAACACAGTCTATAGCCAATCTCTTATTCAAATTGCAGGAAAAAATATGCATAATGGCAAAAAAGCACAAAACAACATAAAATTATTGGAGGAGTTTGTGAGGCATTGTATATACATTAAAAAAATATACAGTAATCACTGCATGTTTTTGTGCATTGGATAAAGATTACAAATACTGAGGCTTAAAATAAAGATGCCTGAACTTTTGCTTCCTTGTTAATGAGAGACTTCAGTAACTTACTGCTATTCATCTGTCCTCGGCCACTGGGAACCACCAGGTGTAAAGGCCCTCCAGAAGTGGTTTTCATAGTTGGGTGTCTTCCATCGCCCATTCGTGCAGAGCCAGCCTTCATGTATATAATTAACAAAAGCAATTACAGACATTTTTCAGGGTGATCACTTGACATTCTGCATTCTTGTGTTTTTGAATTGCATTTGATTCGCTCTTCTGGCTCATGCTGATCAAGAAGTGTCTGGGACAGTTTGAAAAATGTGTGTGTGTTCTGGTGGTTTGCAGAAAGAAAAGCCTGTTCTCCTGCTTGGCATTTCCAGAACTGTGGCAATGCTGTAGCACTTCAGTTGAACAAAGTACAGACACTGGAGCAAGCCTCAGAACAGACAAGGACAAAGTGGAACAAGACAAAGGACAAATACTGGCTTTCCGTGTGTTTGAAAGGTATGCACCGAGCTATGGAACAGCCATCTTCCATAAACTGCAGTTATTCCTGCCTCTTCAGAACATAAATAGCAATCCCAAATCTTAAACTGTTGCCTAGGCCAGTGGGAGGGAGCTGATGCTGGTAGGAGTAGCTCAAGAACTGTTATAAAAAGAAGTCAAAGGGTGTGCTTGTCTGCTTGGATGCACAAGAAATCTTTTCTGGGTATTGCAAGTAAAACAGCATTCACTTGCTTAAGATTGTGATTCAAGTTTCTATTAAAAGTAAACAAAATAGCCCCCCAAAAGATAAGTAATTCACCCATGGTGAGACTAAATAAGGAAAACTTCAAATGAGAAGAAAAATCTTGCTGCAACTTATGAGAAAATAAGAACTAAGAAGATTAAAGACTCTTTTCAACCTTCAGACCTAGGCTTGTTGCCGTGTGAACAACCTCTTGATATTTCTTAGTACATTAAAAAAAATAGAAATTGATACACAGTGAAAATTTTGTTTGACTAATGACATTTTTGGTAGGCAAATTAGAATGATTTAAAGAAATTGTAGAATGATAGACATTTAAAAAATAATATAAATTTTGGTCATTTCAGGATACTCAATAGACAAGTACACATTTGAGAATTTTATTTAACAGTTTAAATGTATGAACTTACAACTGTTCTTATTTCTAGTAAGTAACATGATACACTTCAGCCAAAGCTGAACTCCAGGCAGGTGGGATACACGAGTGAGTGTGTGTTATCAGAGGAGCCATTGCCAGCACAGAGAATACTAGTAAATATAACATTGTGAAAAGTATTGGACAATATCTGTATAAAAATTATTATTCAGAGTCGTTTCAATTTTCATAGTCCCCAGATTCATATTCTTCTTCATCCTCATCATCCGAATAGTCATAGTAGTCCCCGTAGTCAGTGTCATAGCTTGCACTTCTACTGCCAGCAGTAAATGCAAATGCGGAAGGTGAACCTGCACAGCAAGACATAATTGAATCCAGATTAAATTAGCTGTAAACAGGAATGAAGAGGAGAGTACAGTTTTAGATAAGTACAGCAAGCTCAATATTTCTGAGTCCTTGTTAAGAACTATGCCTTCAATCATCTGCAAATCCTACAGACCCAAAAATACGAGCAGAGCTAATAAAGCTTTGAAAACCACTGACAGGGTCAGTGACAAATGAAAAAGCCTTAACTTGGGAGGCAAATACAGACAGCATCTGTATCCTGCATTTGCCAGCAAACCCAGTTCTCACTGGCATCAGAAAGATGTTAGCCTGTGGGACTGGGCCCAATGCAAACAATGTAAAGCTGTTTCTTATATCTTTCCGAATGCTGTTGGTAAGGAACAACGGCTGTTGCCATCCTAACTTTTGGAAAAATAAGCAGATAAACAGAACTGCCGTAGTTTGAAGACTGCCTCAGATCCAGCAGTTGTTCTGGGTGCAGAGTTCCTAATAACATCAAAGGGCTTCTTTAGGAGGAAGACAGAATAATATGTTTCAGATCTGTGGCTATAATCCTCAGCTATTTTTCTGGAAGATGGTGTCATTTGCAGCAAAATATTATGATATTAACATGTCAGTATTTTTCTCTTCCAGAATTCATAGGCACTTCTGAATTAAAAATACCTAGAACTGAATCTCTTCCAAAGGATGACATAAAAGAAAAGCAGACAGAAAATTTAAAATACGGAAATCTCTAGGTCATTTCTCATATCCTTAATTTGCATTTGCATTCTGACAAACCCATACCCTTTGCAGGCTGCTCGTCTTTCTTAAACATTTTATATTCTTCACATCCAAATAAAAAAACAAAACACAATATACCATCAATGACTTTCAATCTTGCAGAGGCATATGTTGCACCATACTTATTTTTGGTATGGCAGATGTAGATGCCTTCATCTGATTTTTTGAGGCCTTGAATCTGCAGCCAGCCTGTCACACCATACTTCTGAGGTCCACCTCTTGCCTTTTAGAAGAGAAAGAAATAGTGAAGTAGCTAGGAGACGTGATAATAGTTTTCAAAATAATTGTGTCCAGATTTAAACATTGTTCCAAACTTTGCTTTTGTTTAACATGCACTGCTATCATGCTTTGATTCTCTGTTTAATTCTGCTGCCATATATTTTAATTTCCTATTTTCTCTGTGACTCTCAGTTCATGCTTCCCCTGCTTAGATCTTTAAACTTTAGTGCCGTTCACAGGGCTCTAATTCCTGGTCCTTTTGATGCTTCTGCTTCCCAGCAGTCCTCATGCTTCTTGTCCTGGCACCACTTCTTGCTGCTGCTTCAAAGCACTGCCACTTGTTCTGGAGCTCATTAATTTCTTCAGGATGAGAGTGGCGTTTGAGCCTGAGCCAAGGGGCCTGACCAAGCTGACACTCAGCATCCAAGTTTTAACAGACAGAGCATGAGTTTTCACAGTTTGTGACAATCAGTTTCAACTGGCTCGTGCCAAAGCCTCTTAATGGGGGGAGCTTTGTTTTCCAAACAAATAATACAAATACAAAACAGATAAGTGTTGATGGAGATGCTGTCGTGCTCACTCTAACCTAATGAGACAAGTTAACAAGGTTCGGTTTAGGCTCTGAATTGACCAGTGTTCGAATGGGGCTCCATGCACCGTTGTTTCTAAGTCCACTAATTCCACATATATTCATGTTCTGTTTGCATGGATCTGGATACATTTCTAAATAATTTAGATACTTAGTACTATAATAAGGTATTTCTGTGCTTTTTCTATGTTTTTTTTCAGGTTGTGTCCCATGTCCATTGGATCTTTTAGCTTTTCAGTTGTGTATCCAGAAAGCTAGATTTGCCATTCACTTCCCTGGGACACAGTCTGCTCGTGTTCTTTTGCCCACCAGCGGAGGCATGCTGATACAGCCTTCAGCCTTACTGCAGTCTGCCAGTACATCTGGCTTTGTTAGCTTTTCTCCCCAGAATGTTATTTCCATTTAAAAAAATTAGCATTTTGATTTAATTTTAGCTCAAACTTTCAGCCTATCTCTGCATTTGCTCAAAGCCCTATCTAATGCCATTCTACTACTTCCCCTCAGATTAAAACACAGCATCCTCCATAAAATGAGCACATTTCTTTGTTTGCTTTTTGAACACGTCAAGGACTGAACCCAAATGGCAGGTCTCCAGAAACAGCATCTTGCAGAGGAGAAGTTGAGGTATCTGCCAGAATTATGCTTCAGCATCAAGAATAGAAAAACAGTTGCCAACAGCCATCCTTCCCACAATGCACCTTCTTTTAGGTAGTAGCTTAAACATTTCTATTTTTATATCAATTCATTTTTTTCCAGAACGATTCCTATGTAAGGAGAATCTTGCATCTTTTCTTTCCCTGAAGATGGATGGATGGTGGCCCTCCTGTTATTCCTTCTGCTTGGACTGCCACAGCAATGATCCCTGCACTCACCAAAGTCAGAATTCTTTACATAATCATAGGGCCCCTGTAGGATTTCTATTTATTACAACAGTACTGTATCCTGTAGGAGAAATTCACTGCTTAGCACCCCTACTCCTCATTCCAAACCATAAGACACGGTAAATGCAAGTTTTACCTGTACTGAGATATGGGCATCATCTCCTGGCAGAAACATTTTATTCCCCTTTTTTTTCCATTCAAGGTGTGGCATAGGATAGGCTGACACCTCACAGCCAAAAATGACATCATTGCCTGTGAAATTCTGGACGTCCTGGGGTGGCATAGAAATCACAGGAGCTGCAAAGACCCAACAGAGTACTGGTTTAGAAGACAGTGAACAGCATAAACACAAAAGCGTATAACGTGAGTTCTTGTTTTACTTGATAAAACTAATTCTCATGTTTTTAGTCTTGCGCATTATGAGGAGCCACATGATTCTGAGCAGCTTTTAAAACTCAGAAAACTGTGTCCCATTAAGGGCGAACAGGTATTTTAAAGACACGTATTTCAAAGTACATGCCTGTCCTTTCTCTATGCACACGATCGTGAAACTTAAGCTGAACTTAAGTGTAGTTTGTGTCCTATGTGCTGTCATCGTGGGCTAGGCCCATCGTTTTAGCAGCCAGTACTTTAGCTGCCAGACCTTCAGAGGAAAGTACAAGAAGTTCTGTAGCAGACCGTCACAGAATAACTTGATCACGGACAGTAGTACTTCATTTCTGTTACGTTTTGATTAGCTTAAAAGCTAAAATGCTGAGATCACTAGCTTATCAAAAATTGTCTTCCTCATTGCCTTCAACTTGCTAAAGTCTTGTTTCTTTCCATAACCTATGGAGTGCATCGCAGCAAGTTACAGAATAACAGCGTTAATAGGTTTCACATTTATCCTCACTTGCTATCAATTTTGTCTGATGTTCTTGTGTTAGGAGACATGAGCAACAGTAGTAATCCAGTTACTTTATAAGTTTTTATGCTTATTATAATTATCAGATTACCATGTACTTTTTTCCTGTTATTCTTTTACCTTCAACCTCCTTCTCCATTTATTTATTGTCTCTGAATGATTCTCTTCCACTTTTTCTCAAATAAAAAGCTGACATTAACCACGAGAGGGAGCCAAATCAGGGATTTGCAGACACTAAATAAAAAAAACCTATCATCTGATGCACTCGGACTTTTATTTAATTATTGCTTTTATTTTTGTACATATCCCAAATAATTAGAAATAGAAAATTCAAGTAAAAATTAATATACTTTGACTCAAAATATTTGAATCAATGTGTACAGTATTTATGCTTCAGCATCTGAAATTGTAACATCCTGTTCCAGGTTTTCAAGCAATGTTTCTTGTATCTGTGTCAGTTTTTAAGAATTGATAACTGTGCAGAAAGTATCAAATATATTCTACCAAAATTACTTGAAAAGCAATTATAAAGGAAAATATCAATTTCCCCATTTGTTAATTCCTCATTAAACACTGCCAGTACTCTTCAAAAGTAAGGTTTTCAAATTTATTAGCCCTTAAATGCTTGTTCTTTCATGAGAACGGTACATTCAGAACCTCTATATCATTGCAAAAATCTCATGTTCAAATCAGGATTGCCTGAGTATCTTGGATGAGAATTTTTTTGCCTATGAACACAGGGTCTGACATCAGAACACACTTTGAAATATTAAAACTCAGTGCAACGGCACTGCTTTTAATGATGTGTCCACTGTAGTTAAGCTTCAGGTGTAAGAAAGAAAGCCAAACGTTACATTGACTCACATTAGTTCTTTAAATTGTTTCTGTACAGAGGCAGCATACAAACTTGCTCACAGGCAGGTGTTGACTGGTTAGTACCTTTGTTCTGGCACAAAGGCCGGTGTCCTGTGACAATACTGACAAGACCGAGGTATTCCCAAGAGCAGAGCCCCGCCTGTGTGCCAGGCAGGGCTCAGCCACGTGAGGCTGCGGGCTCTGCCTTCATGACACCACATAAACACATCCTTAGCCTCCAGGACACGAGGATCTCAATTACAAATCTATCTTACAGACATATGAGAAATTTGACTAGCACCGTTTACCGTGCACAGATACTACTTCCATGCTAGAAACAGCCATTTCTTCATTAACTGTGAGCAGAGTCCATTTGGTAGCTCGGATGGAAACGTCTAAATACGGCCCAGGTCTCACCCAGCTGCGTACCTCTATACAAGTACTTAAGGCTTTCCAGGACCTGGGCTCACAAGGACTGGCTTCACCTGAGATCAAACCTACAGCAAGTAGGAAAGACCACAATTTTGATCAAACTAAACTGCCTTTTCTGAATCTGAATGCACAATGAATACTTGCATTATCTACTCAAACTTGAAGTGCCTCCAGAAATAAAAAAAAATATCTTACAACACCATTTTGCTGTATGTCAAAGCAGAAAAATGAAGTCACGATTTAATATTGTAACAGCAATGTACAAACTTCATTTATGAACATTTCAGAATTTGTGTTCAGCCAGATTCTCCCATGCATATCTGTGTGGTTTTTTTTTTTTTTTTTGTTTGTTTGGTTGGTTGGTTTTGTTTTTTAAAATTGTCTCTTTAAAAACAGGTCTTTACTGGAATGATTAACCAGTCATTTTGATTCCTGGAGCAGATAATCTTTTCTTGATAATTATAGACAGCATTCTGATGCTTCAGTGTCTGGAGGTGAATGTGCTGTAGTTGTGCCTTGCCTTTTAAAATTCTGTTCATGAACTGCCCTCCTGTGTTACAGAAAACATAAACCAGAAGCCAGGAAAAATCAAAATTCTGTTTCACCTTTCATAATTGACTTTAACCCAATACCATCACAGAATAAATCATTATATAGTACCAATTTTTTGTTTCTTAACTCATTCATTTTTGCTAATCTATGTCTGATTTGATGAAAATGGCAGGAAATTTGGCAGATTTGGGTTTTTTGTTGTTTTTTTTTTACTCTATCTAAACTTTAAATAATTACATTTAATTTCAAAGAGCAGCACCGCTAGTTCTGTTACTTCATTAAATCATCAGCAGTAAAGCTTTGAATGGGGATAGACTATGCGTGGAGAATCTGTTTATACTCACTGTACTTAGTAACCTTGGTAAATTATTAGATAAACTGATCAAAACTAACATTTAGGAAGGGAAGGGCTTTTTTCAGGGTTACTTTAGGGAGCTAGGCCTTTTTCTTCCCTTTTTTTCTGGCAATAGACGAAAGATAAAAGGCTGTGCTCTTCTGATGAAAGGAGTTTATTGTTATTTATTTATTCATTGGTTGCTGTATACAATTAATCCTTTTGGCATCAATAGGAAACAGCAGATGCTTTGAAGGAGAAATAGCAAAACAAAGTACTTGGAGTTGACTGAAGGTTATATTTATAGATTGGTACCAAAACCCCACAGTGTTTGGTGTTTGTTTCTCATGCAAATCGGAGTCAGTGGAAAGCGAGTGCCATGGTGAGGTTGCTGGTCTTGGAGCCAGACTCCCTGTTGCCTTTTGTCATCAGCTGCAGCCATGAAAAAAGAGAGTCTGAATCACAGCGCACTCTCACATGCCCACTGCTGCTTCAGAGAGCTGCCGTGAAGGAGGGGCTTACTGGTAGACTCCTGCAGGGGACCAAGGCATCGTGCCCCCATGGTAGCAGCTCTATGTCTCCTTCTGGGTCTAAAACAGAGCCTACAAAACGTGGTCAGCAGCTGCTCAGAGAAGTTGAGAAGAGGGACGCTTCTCCCTGACCCCAGCAAGCCCAGCACTCACCTCAGGCTCAAATGTGCTGCTGCAGCTGGGCTCACGCACCATCTGTGTGCTCTTCTCTGCAACAGCCAAGGTGACAGGCCCCCATTTTTCTTCAGTAAACTCTGCACAGCAGTGGGATGGCTGTGAGCTTATCCCCAGGCCTCTGTACAATTCAGCAAGCTGAGTCATACCAAGAAATTCCTCTGTGTTCCTGGAGAGAGGGGCCAGCCTTTCTGGGAACCAAGGGAAGCAGTGGGAAAACACTGAGGGTGATGCCTGCATGCAGAAGAGCTGAGCTTGTTCCTCTTCCTTGATGAGCAGTGTTACGCACCTCAGAGGTAGCTCCAAGGCCAAATTAATGCTTTTTGGCCAGGTCTGTTTAATTAATTAGAGCAAACCATTGCTTTAAGCCTGTGAGCCAGAACAGCAACCTTCTCTGCTGCAAAGGTAACATCAGCTGCTACTTGAATGGCACTTCCAACTGAAATCTCCCTGAAAGGGTTACCTTGCAAGAACTAGTGCTATTTTCATGCCAAATAAGAGAAATTACCCAAGGGCAAACAGGCTTTCAATCATACCACGAGCTGGTGTGCAGTGAGTTTTCTGAATGTCTTTACTGACAAGCCTCACTTCCCAGCTTAATGCCCTAATGGCAAATATGGGATTCTTCAATGGATGTTTCTTTTGCAACTAGAAAAAGAGGAAAGAAGTCTGGTATTAGCTGCTCATCACTCTTCCTCTTAAGTATTCAATGTCCAGCGTTCATTCAATATAAAAGCACAGCATATGGTCTAAATTGGAGGCAACAGACTGCTAGCAAGGAGAGAGTGAAATGGACCTGAGTTACTCTCATACATGGACCTTTGCCAGAGATGCAAGTTTGGATTCCCACAACTGTGAGCCATTTGTGACTCAGAAACCTCTTCTACTGATTTCATATGAGAAAATATTTCATGAACTTCCTTTTTTTCTTTTTAAAAGAAAAAACATTTCTCATTTGAAAAACAAACAGTCACTAAACTGTTCACTTTTTCCTTTTCATTTTATATTTATCTGACTTAGGTGAAAGGTGCCTAGGAGTAAGGACCTGTAATAATGTGAAGAATGAGAACAGCATATGAGCAGCAGACAGCATTCCCCTCTACAACCTGGCTAAGAGTCCTTCCACTAGCAGTCATCGTAGAGAAATATTCATGCTCTGTAAGTGTCTTTAGGGAAATTGTTTGATTTTGTTCTAATATATGGATTTCCATTTCATAGGAACCTAGATTTTATGATGATTCCTTAATTAGATTATTTTGGACATTTTTGTTAAAACAATAGACCTACTAATTAAGCCCTATCTTCCTTTTCCTCTACTTCACTAATTACTAGATATATATACAGATAGGTACATACATGCATGCGTGTACACATATGCACATGAGTAAGGTCTGCTTTGCAATCACCACTTTAATATCAGATCAGTCTTCATATAATAGTAATTATTTGTCCAGTACTCCCAGACGTTCCAACTGTTCATCCACTCCCAACTACACACACAATTTTTGTAAAAAATATTCTCTGCTCTTTTAAAGCAGATTTAGTCTCTTTGTATCTTACTGGTTGCCATGTGATATAAAATCCACTGGGTTAATACAGAGGCTTATAACTTACAAGTATTAGCTACTGACCCACATTTTCCACAAAGTAGTACTGCAACAAAATAATTAGAACAAAAATGTAGCATTTGCTCAATGAAGTTAAGGCTAGAGCATCCAGTAACATATCTAAAAATTGGAATGAGGTTTTTTAGTTTGAAAGTGACTCCGTACAGGTTACCTGATTCACAGGGTCCTTTATGTTTCATGCTGATATTTCTCTTAGCTGCATAAGCCTTGTTGAATTGACAGATGTTCTCATAGGTTTTCCCTTCGGGTCCGCAGATGCTCTCTTGAGACTTGCACACACACTGGGGTTCAGGGACTTCCCCAAACCTGGCTTCATCAGCATCCAACCTGCACTCGAGGTTGTCCCCGCATTGCCCATAAAAATGATTACCCTGGTCCAAGTCACAGATCTGACCTTCCACGTTTCCACATTCAGGACAGCAGCCACAACGGTCCAGTACAGTCCCGGCTGGACAGTCTTTAGGCTCAGAGCAAAGTGCCAACTCACATTTTCCGCAATCATCTCCTTCCCTTAAGAGCCTCCACCAGCCTCGATGGTACAAGGCAGGGAAACCGTGAGAAACCTGCACCAGTACTACCAGCACTGCTGTAACCACCGGGGGCTTCATCTTGAGAATGTAACAAACAAGCAGAAAAGGTCCTTGGAGTAAAGCCAGGAAAAAAAAAAAAAGAGCTCGTGAGAGAAAAACGTCACAATCCTTTTTTGTTGTAGAATATAAATTCTACTGCAAACACAGGCTTTAAGAAGAAATTAGCATCAGATTCCTAATCTGGAACTGATAATAAAAATGCATACAAACCCACCAGCTTTTCTCTAATGCAGTTTGGAATGTGAGTATTGCTTGCACAGAAACCAAACTGCCCCTTCTGACAGCTCTCTGAAAAGCTGTTTGCTCAGTGTCTCCTTAAGCCAAATTTGCAAAGCGTTGCTCTACTGAAACAACGTTATATTGCAGCTATTGTACAAAGGGGAACAGAGAAAGTTAGTGCAAAATGAACAAATTAACTGATAAGAGGATTTTTTAATTATCATTTTGCTCGTCAGTTGACGGAGGTCACAAAAAAAAAGATAAACATGGGTAGATAGTAACACCTAATTTACCAGCACTCTAGAGCTGAGCTAGTACTGGAACAAGGTTTAAAACCAAATTTCATCCATTATTGATCTTACCTAGGGGTTTCTGAATTAACAATTTACTTACAGGCTCTTTACAAGCAAGGGACAATCCAGGACAGCTGAAACTGACTTTGAAGTCTTGGATTTAAGAGGAGGGGTGTCTAGATCTGTTAAAGAACTCATTGTTCTCTGTCCATTTAGCTTCTTTTGAGCATTTATGGGTGCCTGTGGTTTGCAACCCAAAATAATGTGGGCCACATGTTTGGCTCTCAAAACAAAGTGCGAATGATTTAGAACATACGCCAACATAAACAAGCCACTGCAGCATCTTCAGACACACCAGAAGGAGGCTTTGCTGAAGTTAGATGCATCATTTATCTTTTCAGAGCACTTTTCTACCTCTGTTTCTTAAGATGTGCTTACACTGAATTACCAAGGAGGATGAAAGAAGTGACAGTTACATTTGCTCCACTTTTTCCTTGCCTAAATTTCTGTCAGTTTAGGGATAGAGACTCGCAGAGCCGTTTCTAGCCAGGTGTTGTGCTTGTCTCTTACCAGAAAGCTTCCCTCCCTCCCGGTCCTGAGAGATGGCTCAACAACAGACCAGAGCCCTCAGTTACCATTGTTCAGACCATGTGAGTTCAGTGCAGATGCATCTTACTGTCAGAGGTAGAGGTGAAGCATACCAGACTTATGGAACCTGCAAACATGGCTATAGAGCACAGGTCAAGAATGGCCCCTCCCTACAAATGTGCCATCTTTGTATGCTTGTTATCTAAAATCACATTTTCAAGATACACACATATGACTAAGACAGTTTAGTGAAAAAAGACTAAGAGAAATCACATGTGTACCTACTTGTCCTAAATATACACAAGTAGCTTCTTCTGCTCCTTTTGTATCCACGGTTTACTGAAGCACCGTGAAGGATGCATTTTGTTGTACCTCACTTACATCCTCTGGTCACATCCATTAAGACAAATCTCATGGGAACATGTGTTTACTTTCCATCCTGAACATATTTATGGCTTTTCCCAAGTTTAGCTTCATATCTTCTGCACCAAGTGAGCTTGCCTGAAGTGAAATAGGCTGGTTCAAGATCACTTCCTCCTACTGAACTGCATATAATGCAATTTCCCTCTGACCTCCATTGGTGGAGCACTTCTTAAAGCCATCCTAGAGAGACCTACAGGGCCTTTCTCATTGCTGAGTGATGGCTGGACTAATTCATTTTCTGTACTGCATGCTGGCTTTGAACAGAGAATCAGACTCTAAAGGAGTACATTATGTGTGTAATTGATGCTTTTAACATTCAGAGTCAGACAAAAAGTAACCAATGAATTTAATGGGAGATCGATTTCTTGTCTCACCTTCTTATGCTTTTTAATGTGTTTTATTTCACACTTCCTCATCAAATTCTAATCATTTAGTTTTTCATTATAGAATCTACTCAGCACTACCTATTTTATTGTGTCTACAGCTGTAGGGGTTGAGTATCTAAAGGATAAAGATTTGCTGAGGCCCATATGAAGTAAAAAAATGTTTGTAGTGGTGAAAACATATATACAAAACAGAGCCAAAGCTAGGAGGGGCTTCAGGCCAGCACTGCCCTTGTCAAGGCTGAACTTTACCCTTCTTCCAGGAAATGTGATTTGAGGGCTGTAAAACAAGGGTACTAGGAACTACTTCCTGCATCCTGACATTAAGGAAACCCATCATAAATTTCCTAGAAAACATTTTTTACATTTATCTGGGTAATGTAATCTGAGTTCTTGATGGATTTAGGCTACAAATTAAGAACTGGGCATAGGTGTGGTCTCATTTGAACAGCTGCCACTTGGTAGGTGATCTACAGCTGAAGGTTGTTTTGGCCAGTGATAACTGAGCTCACCTGGAACAAGTTGGGGGTGTGTGTGTGGGTGGGTGTGCGTGTGCGCAACAGAGACAATGGACACCTGCCCCAAATGTCTTCCATTGGCAGTGGCAGTTGTGATGAGCTGAAAAGAACATTTCTGTAACTCTCTATATAGGATGGATATGTGGCAGCACAGGAAAAGGTGGGAGCAAGGAAAAAGAGTGCAACTGGGTTTGAAGAGGCATATCTGAAGGGACATTTCCATCTGGTTCAGTAATAAGATGCATTATTTCAGTATCTTTGTATTCCCTGAAGCTTTCTTTGGTGGGTTAGGTGAAAAAAGCGTTGATTTTTTTTCCCCACAAATCCTGATTTATTTTCACTCTAAATTACTCCCTGGCTCCAGAACGAAACACAAGCGGCAATAGATTAACATTGCTGGTGGAACAGCAAAACAAGCACAGAAGCACACCATCTCCTTTTTGGACACCATCCCCCAAATGCTGCCTGGAGAGCTGACGAGCAGTGCACCGGCACGACCCCTCTGGTGAGGGGAGGAGGTGAGCAGCTGCGGTGCATGAGGGGAGCTCTCTACGATCAGCTGTGAAATAAAAATGGTTTGGTGAACAACTTTGTTAACAGCAGGTTGAACAAAATTACTGTTCCCTCAGTCTCAACAGGCAGGGTAGTGCTGAGCATGCAACATACTTTTTCTGGCCCTTTTCCTGGTGTTTCTGTGTGGCATAGTAAGTAGAAGTTCTACCTTCCCCCTATGGAAAAGGCAATGGGCAGTGACGAGGCCTAGTAAAACAGCCCAACTCTTTCCATACCCTCAGACTTCATCTTCTACCAGGACATGGGAAAGGTCTTGCAAAATAATTCCTGTAAGTGAATTGTTAAGGAAATTGTATTCCTATTCATTTCCTGCTTTCTTCTTGGGGCCGGTGTTACGCTAAGCTGCTGAGTTGTATTGCATTATTCTGATTTGCATGGTAATAGATAAGGTACGTGGCTGATGCAATTTGAAATCCTGTTGCTAGTGATTCCTGAGGTACTGCTTTTTCAGATGAAATATGTTTCAGGTCTTCATTCTGTATTTATTTGTGTCAGGAGAAGTTTTACTTAAGTAAGGTTTTCTGAATCCGGCTCCTATCAGGCTCAGACCTGGTTTCCGCACAGATACACAAGAGCTCTGCAAGGAGTAATGACAAAACAAGAAGTTTTGAAGTTTCCCTTCTATCTCCTCAGTCCTGCAATGGTTTGTTTTGTCGAGTGGGTGGAGTTAAGAAACATTAGTGTTGAGTCTCTTAGGTTGTACTAAGTACCTATTCTTGAGGTTCATTTAGAGAGAGTAAATCTTAGCTGACTCAACATGTTTCCATCCAAGAAACCTTATATTCTATTACATACACATGCACACAAAAGAAACATTAAAGAAAACTGATGTTCAGCCCATTCTGCTGGGTAATGGCAGAGAGCAGGTAGCCAAGCCCATTGTGTATAAGCCCTATAAAGCATTACCTGATACTATACCAACCTCTTAGGATAATTTTTCTCCCACAGTATCAAGAATTGAGCTTCATTGTTTATTTTTGTAAAAATAAGGGGCAAGTAGTGGAAACTAATGACCAATGAGGCAGAAGTGTTTGGATGCCATTTGTGGGTTTGCATCAGAAGTGCTGACCAGCAGTGGTGTGGGCAATCCTGGAATCTCCAAGTATGTTCTTTTTTGGTGCCAATCGTATTTGCTGACACATTGCTTTCATGAATCTCATCATTAGTGCTGTAAGCACATGAAGTATAGGTTAATTCTACTGTAACATCATTATTAAATCCATTAATCAAGGGCAGGAGATCCGTAATTAACTTATTCTCCAGCATCAAGTAAATGATTCTACTGTGAGCTTTAAGAAAGCAATTGTTCACTAATATGCAAAATACAGTGGGGCTATTAGACTATAAGGCTGTGTAATTGTATAATTAAATTATAAATTTTGCATATTTTAATAATGTAACGTATATATTTTAATTATTTTCTTTGCAAGGTTAAAATGGGAATCATTATTTTTGTTTATTTTAATTTATTTTTTTTTAATTCTTACATCTCAGTTACCAAAAAAGAAAGAAAATGAACGTCTCCTTCCTGATGGCTGATTATTTTCATCGAAGGCTTTGGCTAGGCTTTTGTTGACTCATCCTAGACCTATCTGTAGCAGTAGCTGCCTACAGATTCTTTGCTGTTTCATGTTTTAGCATCATCATTGTTGGTGACTGTAGGCATTCAAAGTTCGACTTGCAGTGACAAAAAGAAACCTGCTAGCACTGCTCTAGTACAAAATGCTCGGGTTTGATTAATATAGCCTCATTGACTCCTTTTCACACAAATAAGTCTGAAAAATCCTTTACACAAGTTAATTTTCCTTCCAGATATTTCAAGGGTTCAGGTCTACCTCACTTCTCTGCTATGTTTTAAGAAAACCAAACTTCTGAAAGCTTTGCAGGTTTGCTCAGAAACAGCCGAACCTCCTGCCCTATAACAGGAAAGGGATAGGGAAACATTTAGGGAATCAGCAGTAGGCAATCAAGCATTTTTCTAAAGCCATTCTTTTGAAAAGTGAGTTGTAGTGAGGAAACCTGCACATGAAGTATCATAAGAGCATTTCCCCATGTTTCTTGCCCACATTTCCAGCCCTGCAAATCTTAGTTGTTTGTTTTAATCTTTCTCCAGATGCTTTAATCACAAATAAAAGATAGAAGCTATAGCCAGCGCCATTCCTCTCCTCTCTTGAGGGAGAGTGGCAGGCACAAAGGTTTGCCCACCTTAATCTTAGGGCTAAAAGAAAGCCTCCACGTTTTGTACAGACCTCAGTGTTTTCACTGTTTTCAGGTGTCAAGTTTTATTGCAGCAGATGCTGCAGTTCAGTACGGAGTTCAACTCGTGCATCAAAGGCAGGTGCTGTCGACATCAACAGTGAGACAGTAGGGCTATCAGGTACAGCGGAGCTTCAGAGACACCAGAAAACCTACCAACCCTCCCCACACAAAAGCAGACAAAACGGAAGAGCACAGGAAAGGCACATCTTACACATCCTGCCAGCTGCAGGCCCGGGGACAGCAGTGGGGCAATGGGCAGGGGGCCCTTGAGGCAGTGAGCAGGGAGGGTGGGAGGTAGAGATGCAGCCCTGGTATGCCCAGCCTGTCCCAGGACTTACCCCTGTCACCTGGGAAAGGCGGTGTCTGTGTGAGCCCTCTGCTCTTCTCACCTGCCTCGGCTGCAGCTCCTACCTTCAGCAGGGTGTTTGAAGACTAGCGTGGTGCTCATCACTGACCTGCAATGAACGTGCTCCAGGCAGTTGGAGAGGGACTGGAAGGAAAAAACAAACAAACATGGTGTTGGCCCTAGGCAATATTTTGAGGTGCTTTGTCCTAACAAAGACTAGGAAGGTAGTATTAGCTGTGGCCAGTGGCCACTGAGGGCCAGCTGTGTTTGTGCATACCTGTCCATCTGTTTCCCATCAGAGAGACAGTGAGGGGATGCACAGGAAGCTTGAAGCCCGAAGATGACACTGGTGATGCTAAGTTGCCTGTGCCAGAAAAGCTCTTTAAAAGAGAAAGCCACAGTGTTTGCTGGGAAAGTCTAATAGAGAGGGAGCTCTCTGGAACTTGCAGAAGTGAATACAGAGTTATTTTGCTTGGCAGCCTTAATGTTGATGGATAGAACAGTTTGCCTTGTCCAGTTTATATAAGAGCAGCTGATACAAAATTACTTTATAGCTGGATATTTATGAGAAGTTTCATTTCAAATAATACAGCTTTTGCCTCTGGCGATGCTGTGGTTTAGCACTGTTATTACCGGGAACTAAATCTTTAGGATATTCTAACTATAACTGCAGGGCCTGTTTGATCTGCCCAGCAAAGTTAATATTTTCCAAAGCAATGGAAACTTTATAATGGAAAGTCTCATTAGCAAAAACTACCTGTCCCTAAAAGCAGCCAGGAAATCAGGCACAGAGAGGGAACTTCAGGGATTTTCTTTCAGCTTCAGAAGGGATGGTGCAGGTTGTGTGTGACAAGGGGATGCTTTGCTGGGGCTTTGATCTGGGGCAGCGTGGGCACCTGTGAGGTCGGCAGGCAGCAGCAGAAGGTAAGAAGGTGTGGGAGATGACAAGAGGAGGCTTTGGTGTGAGTAAGCACAGAAAGCAAAGCCTGCGACGAACTCAGAAGGGGCAGCACTTACCACTGGGAAGAAGGTCTGGGAGCACAGGCATTGCCCCTTGCTGCTCGATTCCTGCTGTGCTCTGGACTCTGCATTGTCTACTGACCCACAGGTCTGATGTACTGTATGGCTGGCTTGCTCTTCTCCCTTCTTCCACAGATGAGTCCTCGCCTAGTTTCTCTCCTGGACTGCTGCATAGTGAGTTCCTAGAAAGCAAGACCCCCTCGGGGAGTCATTACATGGAGATCAGTAGTGCTGGGAGCCACAAACAAAGCACTAATGCTCAGAGCCAGGGCCAAACCGAAGGCCTCCCTTCCCCAGCATCTGAACAGCAGCCAGATAAAGCTCACGTGTGTTGTAAACCCAAGAAGGGAAGTGCAGATGGGAAGAATTTGGTCTCAACCTTTCTAGCAAGGCCCTTCCTTCCTGCTGCTTCTCACTCCTCAGGAGTACCTGGGGAAATATTGCACCCTGCTGCATCTGCCTCAGCCACGCAGGCCTCAGGGACACTCACCTCAGAGGTTCTGCACCAGCACAGCCCCACAAAGGGCCCTTCATTAATGCTTACAGCCTCAGGGCCAGGCTGGAGCAGGGCTCTGAGCTGGATTTGCCAACTCTTAGTAGTCCAGGGCTAGTCCTGGCCCCTTTACCTCTGGGGGTTGCAATAAGGTGGGTAGTTCATCCATGGTAGCTCTTAGCTTTGCATGCCTGTTCCTAACAAAAGGTATGAAAGCTGGACAGAGTGTTAAGTGAGGGAATAGGAGTGAAAAACATGCATGAATTAAGAAGCATGCATAAAAGCCCGAGTCCATTTAAATCAATAGCCAGACTCTCATTAACCTAAATGGGCTCAGGATTTTACCCAGCCCTTTTTGCTTAGCTGGCTTCCTGTTTGAGTTGGCAGGGCAAATGGTCTTTGTCCCTGTCCAGCGGGGCGTATGTCAGATATTTTTTTTTTAGTTGAGGCTGATGAAACACTCTTAGAAGTCTGTTTGTTCTAGCCGCAGAGCAGCTAGAGATACTGAGCGCAAACATCTTGCAGGCACTGAAAGCCATAATGCTTTTGCATGAAATGCTGACCTACTTGTGCTAAAGGAGATGTCTGAGAGCACAAGCTCTGTCTTGAACAGCTGGTCTGGTCTTACATTTGTGATTACATTTGATGATAACGGACATGAATCTAAATCTGCATTGAAGAGGCCTTCCTACAGGTGAACACTGGAGCTTATAGAAAATGCCAGTTTACAGCATCCACTGATGCTGCAGAAGGGGATTGCTCATTGTATCAGTAGAGTGAAAAGGACAATGTCTTGTAAGACATGACTGCATAATTGTGACTGACTCCTCTCCTATACCACAGCACGATGGGAAGGCAGACCTGCTCCTTTGCAGGCTTTAGAGCTAGGCTTTGTGGACTGCAGGGAAAGTCAAATGAAAACAGCAGGATATCTCCTGGGAAAGCTGAACTGGTAGTGCAAAACCAAACTTATTTTCTCCCTGGGGGGAAGAAAAAAAATAAATCCCGATATTTTTTTTTTTTAAAAGACATTTCAGGTGGGTAAACTGGGTCCTACAGCCATGATCAGAGCCACCTGCATGGTCTGACCCTACCTTCAGAGCTTTAATTCCATGTTCTCTGAAGTTTGGGATTTGTTTTCTGGGTCTCTCAATGGAATAAAACATAATAGAACACTAAATTATTAAAAATCACCATGTTTTATAATATAATGGAACTAAAAACAACATGGAAACAAGTGCAGGCCACTTCCCTCCAAACCCCTCCTCAGGTAGAGGTGCGCGTAAACAGAGGGCCTGTGCAGCGTGACTGACACTACTCACAGCACGACTGGCAATACGAGCCCACAACATGCTGGGAAATAAAGAGGGAAGGGCTGCTTCATGCACCTCCAGCGGGGCGCGGTCCCAGTGCTGCCTCCAGACAGCGCAGTGCTCAGCAGACACAGCTGCACAGGGACCCAGCTGAAGTGCTGTCCCTGCAAAGGAAGGAGTCAGGACCTCAGCACACCTTTGCTTGGGATCTGGGATCTCTCTGTGCAGTACGCTGGTGTCACACAAAGGCCTTCCTTTTGGGGGAAAAAGGGGAGGAAAAGGCCATTCATACCTAGAATTAATTTTGTTTTCTTTTTCTCAGCTCACAAATCATAACTTATCTGTTCATTTAGTTCATCAGCAGAGATGATCACCCAAATGCTAGCTGCGTGAATACTCTGAAAATAAGGATTTTTTGTTTGTACTTATATGTATCTGTATTAATCCAGCCAAGAAAATTAGATGTAACACAGACTCACGTGCCCAAACAAAGCAACTTGCAGTTCAATATTGAATTCTTTTGTTGAAGTGCTGACCTGAGCAAGTAAGACAATTAAAAAGTTCCAAAGCATAGAAACTTTCAGAAAAACTATAGTTTAGGACACAGATCTCAAAAGGAAAAGGAGAAAGGAAAAATATATAAAATTATTTATTATTGATTGAGTACTCACCTCAGATTAACAAGAAGCCCATTGTCTGATCCCAAGTGTAATAACAGATCATAATTTAAAAATGCTTTTAGTCATCAATGAACAGAAAAGTTATTTCGGTGAGAACTTAGAGAACACCTGTGATAATTACCAACACTAAACAGTCTTTACAAGGCAGGACTTTCTGGCTTGCTCTGTGCTGTAATACTAAATGCTATAAGCAAGTAAGAGTGATTTCTGCTACCAGTTCAATGTGTAGGTTTGAGATGGAATTAACATTTTAAAAACGCAAAGTATTCCTTGCAGCAGATGGTAGTGTTTGCATACACAAATAAATACCTTTTAGAAATCATAATGTAAACCACATGCTCTGAAACAATAGGATTCCTGAGCTGAACCCTTCATCTTCCTAAAAATGAGAAATAACACCCTCTGAGCTCAAGCTGGTGGCTGCTGCAGCACAGGACCTGCTTGCGCTGGGATGAAGTGGGTACAAGTGTCAGGGGAAAAAACAAGGCTGGGGGACACGGAAGGAAGCAGGATGATGTTGGGATGTGCTAAAAGGCACTGCATATCTGTCACTCGCTGTTACACTCAGACATCCTTGTGTTAGCTCTAGAGAAGGACTGCACAGTCTGTGATAGCCTGGGTTAGCCCTCTCCTCTGTAGTGCAGCAGCTTTATATTTTAAACTAGTAAATGAATTACCAAATTGTTTTATGCTGCCATGGCTAGACTGCTTTTGGTCCGTGCTAGGTAGGGCAACTCTACGTAGCATATTACAAGGCTTTATGTTCCTCTGGGTTGCACCAGATACAGGTATTTGCATCACTTGAAAGCTCCTCACGTTACCCACATTGCCTGACTGCTGCTCACTATCCATCCGTGGTAATACACAAACATTTCTCTGCAAAGACTTAGAGTGCACACATGTTCTTACAAAGATTCTAGAAGTTGCAGCTGTGGGAAACGCATGCAAGGAAAGGTTACAGCAAACCAGGCCATCACAGTGAAGCAGAATCATCTCTAAAAATCAGGTCAGTCTTTTCCTCCATACATGTGCATTTGGTTAAGAGCACAAACAAACTGGCACCATGGTGGAATAGTAAACATTAAGGGTGACTCTTGGGTCTTGTGGCTCTTCCAGAGCTGTACTGTCAAGTTCCCTCAGTGCTGTAGGGCAGATGTGGTCAGGGGGAGGTGAAACATCTCTCAGCTGAGGAATGATCAGCCTGGAGCCCAGAGCTCTTTCAGAGCGTGGGCTGCTGCTCAGAAATCCTTCCTGCTCCCTACACAGCATACACAAGACTGATGCCTGAGGCAAACCAGAGCCTGTGTGCAGCACTTACCTGCAGCTTTGCTCTCACCTGCAGCGTACCTGTTACATGCCAGTCCTTTGTGGAGGATTTCCAGTTCAATGCCTGTCAAGGTACCGGCTCTTATCTTTGCACACCAGCAACACAGAAGCTGCTCTGTGCTCCACACCTTTCAGAACACGAAAATACCTTTTCTTGAATTTAGTGGTGCTAGACAACACCTGAAAGGGACAGGATTATGCAGCGCATCATCCTGACCCCTTTGAAGAACGTATGTGGGCTTGTGATGCTCATCTGTCACTGCCCTCTGCCAGGCATGTGTGGGACCACAGCAACAGCAGTCATGGCACTGGGCTGCTCCAGGACACCAGTGAGGCTAAGCAGACTTGGTTCACTTGAGAACGTGTAATAGCTAAACTTAACTTTGGTCCCTCTGACATGCCTGATGTACCTGCAGTAGGATGGAGGCTTGCTTAGTTTGTCTTTTATTTTTGGTATCTGATCCTCACTGAGAATTGATTTGACCACTGACGTGGTCTCAGGACCACCAAGTGAAGATCTTGTGTTACAGCAGGACTATGTTAGGGAGACAGTCATGTAAAGTGTATTACTTACAAAGTGGTGAAGTCCATCACTAGCAGCAAAAATGGTCTGTAAAAGCAAATAAATCAGGAGCCAACACTTTCTAGATATTAAAGGTTTCTGATGTTAGATCAAAATATCTTCCTCTGGCCACCCCAACTGTTCTTTAATAATAATACCCTAAGCTATCTGAAAAAAATTTCCTTCCCAAACCCTTTTCTCTCTCTCTCCCTTCCTTCAACAGCAGCAGACTGAGGTGTCACTTTCCAGGGCAACATTTTGTTGCACAGAGGTGTAAGTCAGATCAAGTCCTGAGCAACCTCAAAGCCACTGAGGAATGAATGAATAAATAAAGCAGCATCTAATGAAAGCAAGCATTGAGAGTGGCAACTCCCACCTGTTCTGCTACAAAAAAAAAAATCCTTTTGTTAACATTAATATTTGGCAGCCGGTGCAGAACGCACAAGGGCATTTTAGTTGGGTTTTAAAGAAAGAAATTGACACAGAAATAAGGCAATGATTTTTTTAATAGAGGATCTCTCTGGGGGGTTTGTGTTCATATCACCAATATTCACTTTATTACATTTTATGGAATGGAGTTTAAATGCCAGTATATACAAGCCAACATTTCATTATTGGAGTTTGTGTTTATTCACTTGCCATTGTCAGTTCGTTCCCCTTTGTCTTTTTGTGCTGCTCTTTGTAAAATCTATGATTTATGAATATGTGGCTCAGATCCTTCACAATATAGTGTGTTGGAGTGGTTCAATAAAAAGTTATTAAAGTAAAAAAAAATCTATAGTTTGATGTGCTTTGCCCACCTTCTATAGCAAGTCCCACTGCATGTGTGAGGCTGTAACATGAACTACATGCTGAGAGGCCTCACTCAGCCAAAACTCCTGCTGACTAGCAGCCAGTGCAGGCAATTATGGTTTTGCCTACGGAACTGCGGGATTACACCCTCAAATTTATGAAAGTTGCATAGACTAAAAAGAGGGAAAAAAAATCTGCCATAAAACATTCATTTTAAAATCCAGTAGCCTAAAGATACATAGCACCAAATGCCATTTGGTTCCCAAAGATTCAGTGTTTGAAGCGTGCACCACGTATTTAACTTACGTCTGTAACGGAGCTCTCAGTCCTGCTAGTTGCCGAATGAGTAAAGCCAACTGGCAGTCTCCATAGCCCACTTAGAACATGAATTGCTGCAGAAACTTAGTGTTTTTTTCAGCCTTAAATAGAGAGTAAAAGATTGATTTGGATCATCGTACCCTGGCTCCCCATGCATGGTTTTTTTCCCCAGCAGCACTGCTGACTCACCGCAGCTGCAGAGCCATACAAACAGGGGACAAGAAATTGGCCGCTCTTGTTTACGGCTGGCAAGGAACAAGAGCTGCTCATAAGGCACTCTCCAGGGTGAAGAGGAATCTATTTGTGAGGAAGACAGGGAGATAGCAGAATCTGCTCAACTCCAGCACAACAGCAAACAGCACAACAGTAAGAGTAGTAGAGGGATTACAAAACAGTTCTGCTGCCTGTAGTTCCTGCTCCCAAATCTCCGAAAAAACACAGCTCTACCAACAAAGAGCCCCTCCACCTGTCTCAGGGATGGGTAACTTCAGCAAGCGAGGATTACTTCAGTGAGTCAGCCAGGCATTACAAACAGCGAGGCACACAACCGCGCCGCTGCCAGCAGCACTGAAATCACTGCTCTGGCACTGCAGCATCCCCAGGACAAGGAAGCGCCACGCACGGGAGCCCTTCCTCTATGCACAGCACACTGATGCCTTTGGGTTCACTTCCTTGAACAGAGGAGCTATTGAGTCAGCCGTCATGGTCCCTCTGTTGCTGTTATCTCTTGCAAACAAAGAACATCATCTATAATTTTACATCCTCTTAGAAACTAGAAGGTTCCAACCTACTCCAGGTTACCAGGATAATTTTGCTGCCTCTAGTAGTCCGTGGCCTGCCACATGCAGTCCTGTGCACCCATCCCTGGCCAGAGGAGAGGCTGCATGCTGGAACAGAGAGCCAGTACAAGCACAAGGGCCCAGCAGAGCCACTCAGCTGAACAAGCAAGTGTCCAGAGTCAATGTCACTACTGCTGAAGCACAAAGGCTTTGCATCTAACGTACCCCACACGCTGTTCTGCTCCATACCTCAGGAATCACAACAGAGCATTTTGTCCACGGCGGATTCACTGAGGTCAGATACCTAGAGGCTCGCTGGCAGGATCCCTCTCCTACCGGAGTGGGAGAACAACGCAATCTGTTTCTACTAAAAATATAAATAATAAGCCCAATAAAACACATTGACCAACATAAAAAACAATGGAAAAAGCAATTTGGAGTAGTGGTCTACATTGCTGGGGTTCTGAATTGTGAAATAACCGATAATTTTGTGCATTTTGTTTCTCAAGACACGTTTGATTTTCTCATGAGTTTTCATGGTCAAGTCACTGCAGTTAATATTGTCACTCGAAATCTCAATACTTGTAAAACTGATTTTCCGTTTGTAGCTGGCAATGGAGCTGTTGAAGATGTTAGCGATGTTGACTTCTTCCATTTCTTTAGTAAGTTCATTTGCAGGCCCCTAAGAAACAAGAGTATTCAGTTACAGGGTTTGGCCTCTCCTGTAGAAGAAGAGTGCTCATCCATTAAGAGACCGTATGGATGAAGATACAAGCACACAGCTTCATACATGTTCACCAAAAAACCAGTGTGCAAACCAGCCTTCCCGCTGCTGCCTAATTTTGAAAGTGCTCGGAGTCCCAGAGATGCCTGTTTCCATACTGTGTTCAAAGAGATCTTGAGTTCTTTGAACAAGTCTCATTCTTGATGTCACTGAGCAACCCACTGTTCATCTTCTGCAAGACATCAGTCTGCCTTCACGTCTACACGGTAAGAGGTGAGGAACTCACCAGGGATGTGGGATAGCTCTTCTCCTCCTGACAGGATTTGGACCCTTGATAACGACCAAGCTACAGTCATACTGGAATATTTAATTTCTGCCACTAAAGCAGATCACTTTGAACAATTCACTGTGGATCTAGGGCTATTTGTGATCACTGCTATTGCATCTGTAGCACAAAAAACCCTTACATTTAGAGACAATTAGGAGAAGCAGATGTTAGCTGTACCCATAGCAGGAAGACTACTGGTCTTATTCAGTTAATGAAGGACTAATTAGTGTTGATCTGAGATAACTAGTTTTATGAAGGTAGATCAGACATTACCTCCTGAGGTGTTTTAGCTGTACATTTCTGCGAGGAGCTGTAGTGAGCCACTGCATATTCCACGAGGGCACCAAAGATGAAGCTGAAGCAGATGCCAAGGTAAACATCAATGGCCTTAATGAAGCAGTTGGTTTTTGAGAGTGAACTTCGTGAGCCGATCATCAGAGTTGTCATGGAAAGCACTGTCGTTACACCTTGGAAAGCAAAAAGGAAAGACCTTCTCTTACAGACACTTAGGAAAAGACTTGGCCTATCCTCTGTCCGCATACCCAATAGAAGGTACATGGTGCCACCCTCTACTGCTATACAAAAACAGCGCAGCACCATTTAGCAGATCCAAGTCATCCATCAGCTGAATTGCTGTTGTAGCACTAACTACTGGCTTTGCAGAGGCTCTCCATGCCTTTAACAACTGGCTCCCACTTTTCATACTTTCAGTTAAAAGTAAATAATCTCCCTCCACCAAAGCCCGGAACAAGGAATGCTTGCTCTGTCCTCTACTGCGAGGCTAACAGGAGCCTTGGCTGTACACAGCTCGGGGGGGAGTCGCAAGTACACCAGGCACAGAATCTCTTCCACGCTTCCTGCTGCTAACCTAGCCCTGCCACCAGTAAAAGCGGAACGTGAACAGCGGCAGAGAACTCAAGAAAGCTACCATCTACCCTGCCATCGGAGGCTCCCCTTCCCTGCCGAACTCTTCTCCCTCCCTCAGGCAGCAACTCACCAATGCAGGTCCGGGCAGGTACTGAATCCAGGGTGATCCAAAAAGAAACCCAGGACAACATGACAAGCAGAGTAGATGGCACATAGGTCTCCAAAATGAAATAAAGGATGTTTCTCCTCAGCTCAAACTGCAGGATCAGTCGTGGGTAACTGCCTGTTCACCAAAGGGAGAAACACAGCGAATGTGAGATTCCCAAGGACCTTCAAACTGAAATCGGGACCCCCCAGCACCAGACCTTCAGCTGATGGACATCAGCAGAGCCTCACTGAGATCATGGCAGATGAGTTACTTACAAAAGCATGACTTCTTGCCTCAGAAACCTTTCGTATCTAACATATCCTAGACAAAGGATGTATAAACAAACACCTGTATGTCTGTACACATACACAGAATTGGCTGGCAGGAGATACAATGTGTGTCTTGCAGTGGGGCTCCTGAACTTAATCCACAGTGGGAATATTTTATTCTAGCATTGTAGCTCAGGGTGGGGACGGGCTGATACTTTCTTCGATTCTCTTTTTCAGCAAACACATTTTTTCCCAAGAACCACTTTGAAGAGGCATTGCCAAATTCATTCTTATCTGATGGCTGAGAAATAAACACAATATTTTCTTTTGATTTCAGCAGGCTTTGGCTCATGTCCCAAAGCATCCCAGCATCTTATCGTCACAGGGATTTATATTCCCTGTATTCATTAGTAATTTGTGATCTTTGGTAACTGTGTCTTTGTATACTCCAAAACAATTCAGTCCATTTTTTAAAATCAGCTTGTCATTATAGTGACATAAGCGTTCAGGGGCTGGATTGCAAGTATTTTCAGGAGATATTTCTGCTGCTTAAACAATAGTTCCCTTTGAAGTGTAGAAACAAAAACCATGTTGTTCTTGGGCTGTGTACACTACAGTAAACAACAAAACATGATTATTTCTAAAACCTGGTCATTCTAAGGAAGATTTGTCCCTTTCCATAGTGATAGAAGAGTATTTATGCTGAAAATTAAAAAGATGTTGAATTCTGATGAACAGAGGGATATTAATCCATCAAAAACATGACAGAACTGTCATTTAGAAAAAAAAAGTATATTTAGAAAGTTAATTTTACTCCCAGTCACTGTAAACATGGCTCCTTGCAGTATTTATAGACTGCAGACCTGCGAGGAGGGGAGGGAGTATATTCAGGTGTGTGTAGAGAAATAAATAGAGCATTTAAGGAAAAAAAATCAACAGATTAAGTGAATGTAGTATATTAAAAGATCCATCTTTCCATGGCCTCCCATCCTACAGAATGCCCTGATTGCAAGTTAGATTTTACTATCTGTCTGTCTCTCTTTGTAAGATTTGCTCAAGAGTTCCTTGATTCAGGCTTCTTGAGTCAAAAGATATAGGTCCATAGAAGGAAGGAGGTGGGAGGAGAGATCCTTAAGAGAGCTTTACCTGCTTTTCTCTTTCACTGCTTTACCTGTCTCCTGCTGTGACTTCGAGACCAGGGTGTAGTAACGTTCCACCGTGTACTGAGAGAGCCGCAGCCTTTCTATGCCGTGGACAGAGTCGTTTCCTCTCAGCCATGTAAAGATGACATCATTTTCATCATATCCCCCTAAGGAGAACAGAGACCTGTGTTACTGTGGTGAGCCAATAAATGCCAGGTGTTGCTCTGCCCTGCCTCCTGGCTAGGAGCAAAAATGGCACCTCTGCAACCTGGGCTGGACAAAAACCCTCTTTCCATGTCAGACCATCAGTGGAATTTTCATTGCTATATTTTCAGTCTGCTGGTTCAGATTTGGCTGGGAACATGTATCACTGCGAGTGATGCAAAGAACCCGTTTCAGTCATTTATATTGGGTATTCCAATTTTAAAATGTTTTCACATTTTTAAAGGTAATTTAATACTCCTGCCATCCCCAGATCAGTTATACACTGCAGGATAAAACTACCGCAGTGCTCAACCCTTGAACATATTCTTCAGTCATGCAAGGTGAGCAAGAATGCACTGGTTAAAAAGAAGAGAGGGCAGATCTCGCTGAGCCCTTATCAGCTAGCAGAAGCATATGGCACTGGACCATCTATTCTAGTGCTCAGTAAGATCAGAAAAGGTGTCTACAGTTACTTGAGAGCTTGGAGCTGAGACTGCTCTGCAGTTACATACCAGGCTCTTCTGACCATATACATGTTGCCCAGGACTGTTGACACACAAACATATCCAATGTTTAGGCGACACTGAATTCCTGCCCCAAAACAATGGGACAGATGAGATCAACAGCTCAAGCAGTTATCAGTAAACTCCACATGTGCTAGCTGAGAAATTGCCACCAGGAATGTAAATGATGGCACTCCGTGACCTCAGGTTGGACTAAAGGATACCTCAATGTGAGGGATAAATCTCGTACTGTGTCACCAGCTAGCCATTCACTTCAAAAATTTCACTTAATTTAGTAAATAAGCCCATCGATCTCACTAATTTGATCCTTTTATTAAGTGCCATTCTTTGAGAAAATGAGCAGGGACACGTTTATGCTGATAATGACCTGTTCATCCTGGTAGAAAGAATCAGATGCAGTTGCAGCTCTATTTTTATCTAATTGTGTTTTCTTATTAGACACAAATTACCAGAGTTTGAGTATGATGAACTCGTAAATTAGGTGTCCAGGGTATGAATCCCTGCGCAGAATCCTAAGCATGTGACTTTTCGAAGTTTCTAAACAGTTTTATAAATCGTGGTTACTCAGGAAAATTTTATAATAAATGATAGATTGTTGTTAATTCATCTGGCATATATTTAAATAGCATTATTTCTGGGCACTTATCCTAATGAAACCTCCAGTGGGCAATGTGCATGTAATTTCATTGGAATTATACAGCAACTGAGCATGATGTAGGACCCAATCACTTTTAAAGCAGGCCCAAACAAGCTATGCTTTAGCAGAAGAGGCCAATCATTATTATTTCAGGAGCTATTCTTTGTAATAAAGTTAACCATGGTGAACTAATATGATTTTAATGTGAAAATAATATGTGCTTCCTTAGGTGCTTCATGCTGCAACCCCAGAAGTTTAATCTGGTCTTTTCAGCACTGAGATTGTAGATGTTTCTTTTTGTGACGCAAAGCAGGAGAAGGGAGCTTGCTTGTTGGGGAGCTTCACAGAGACGTAACAGCAGCACTGTTCTTGCTGAGCTCCTGTGTAAAAGCCACGTAGTACCCTAGCTTTTTTTAGGGTCTGATTTACCTGTTACCAGTTCTCAGCCAAGTTTGCTGTAGACGAACGTTTAATTTAAGAGCAGGATTCCCTGATTGTTCCTTTTTTTTTGAGGCTTCCAAGCCTGAGACTCCTCCTGTTGATGAGGGTCCCTCCATCTCCATTATTGTAACAACCAGCTCTCACAGACAGGGTTGGATTGGTTTGGGAGATACAACAGGTTTAAGGTAATATGTGTGAGGTTGTTCTGTACTCCATCCCATGCGCTCATCCCCACAAGTTGCTTTTGAAGTTGTGTACAAAAAGGACCAAATTTGGAAACCTAGCAGTTACTACTTAACCCTTTCTCTACAGAACTGAACTATTTAATTTACTCTTTGATGAAGATACTATTTATTACCACTTTTTTTTTCTAAATATAAATTGCATAGTGACAGAAAAAAACTCTGAACTGTGGATTACAACACAAGCATTTGAACAATGATCAAATAAAGTTGTTTTCTTTTGACCATTATTATTTACTGCTTCAGGAGGCCACCATGATGAATGCAAATATTCAAGATGCATACTTACATACATTAGACTTTGAATAAACAAATTTAAAGTCAGTGTTTTTTTTTTTTTTTTTTTTTTTTCTGGAGTGTTATACTTACAGCTCTCTAGCTGCAGTTTGCATGTTTGTGTGTCCATAGGATATTTTGACAGGTCCATGTTACAAGCAACAGTAGTAGTGATTCTGTAAGAGGAGAAAGAATTCTAAAGTTGCAATAAAAGCATGGTAATGGAATATTTCTACTTCTCATAGCAGACTAGACCACAAGGATCCTGCTCCATTTAGAAAATTTTGACCTATAAAATGAAAGGAATGCTGCAGTCAGAGAGAACCCTCCTTAAGATACGTTCTCTACAGCCATACTGATGAAAGTGTAACTGAAGGAGGATTTTTGCCTTGCTGTGGTGGGAGCCTTAGTGTAGATTAACACGTTTTCCAGTGCTACTGTTAGCACTTGGAAGTTACCCCTTGTCACCTGAGGCACAGCAACTAATGGTGCATAAACCCTGGCTTGCTTTGATGGGGAGGGTGAACAAGTCTGCTTATAGCAGTTTGCTTGCATTGAAGGTAACTGAGACACGCTCCATTACATCTACCTAGGAAGACCTAAGGCTTGCTAACACATTACTGTGCACATTTCTGCAGTGCACATACACATGCACTTTTTGCTAAAGAGAAGAAATTATGGCCGCGTGGCACTGGATAAGGAAATAATTCCCCACCACCAGTTAAACTTTTACTGTAAAGATGTCCTCTCTCCCTTCCTCTCCAGCCTCCATCTGACTCTACTTGACTTGTCCCACGTAACATCCAAAACTGTGAGCTTTCTGAGCAGACACTGCTCTGTACACAGCCCGTGTCATGTTGTGGAATCCTGCCTGATCCTTGGCAGGATTTTCCAGGTGGCCAGGACTGTGGGTAACGGATCAGTAGAGTACTGTCACAGTTGGCTTGTTGGCTCCAAGCTCATCATTACCTCTGACAGTTGCTGTCTGCTCCTGTCTAGCATAATTCTGGAAATCTATTCTGAACCACTGTCATCAGCGAAGGCAAAGGTTGATTTACCTTAAGGCATACAGGATGGTGCCGTTAGAGAACAATCTTATGAGGCGGTTGCCCACAGTGACATCATGCAGGAAGGACCTTTTTGACTCCACGATGTACGTGTCTGGTACCCAGAGCAATTCCACTAGACGGGCATCCAGCGTGAAGCTCTTGTTGCCATGAAAGACTAACCGGGGATCTGTCCAGCGCTGCCGCAAATATATAGTAGCTGTATAATCCTGGGGAAGAGAGAAGAAACTGAGGCTGAGCATCCAGAACACCTGCATGGAATAAACTGTATGCCATGTGTGACAAGACGCAGAACTCACAGTTGTTCAACCCATCAAAGCTCAGCACCAAATGCATTGCAGTAAAACCAACAGATCTTCATCGTAGTTTTATTTATTGTACTACATTTCCCATATACTTATGGAAAATAAGTATATATAAGAACTCTAACATGTTCTGTATGAGAACTAGAGATTATATCCACAGTGCTTCAGTTTTATTTTATTGTGTTTTTTTAAATTATTTTTATTTTGAAATGAGCAGTTATTGTAATTGATATTTTTGTGTCTGCTTTGCAGGTAAGAAAACAGATGGGAAGTACAGATTTGAGGCCACTCAGAAAGTCACTGATATTAAAAACCAACCATGGACTAGAGATGGAAAATTATACGTGTATTACATACATGATGAGAGACACATCTGGAAGAAACAGAGGTAAACAATTCCAACCTGTTATTTCATCAGTAAGGTCAAAAAAACCCCCAAAAACACAAAACTTGTAGCATCTTTTTTTTAACAGGACTTTGAATTGAAGTGATTAATTTGGCTTGAATTTAGCCTGCCAAGATGTATCTGCAGTGTCTGAAGTATTTGTATATTGCCTCACCATAAAAGAACATGCAATGCTCAGCTCTAAAGAGCCTCCTGGACAGAGACAGGACTCTGTTGTATTATTTTGCTTCCCTCCTTACAGATGCAGTAAACACAACCAGTAATGCCTTTTAATTTCAAAAGACCTGACATTTGTGTAACAGCATGAATTTGCTGTATTATACCACAGATACATTGCTTGTTTGTGGTGGACGCTGCAGTTCTGTTTCATTTAATCTGTAATTTGTAGGATGGTTTAACAGAAAAGGAGCTTTGACCTGAACGAGGAGTTCTCAGCAATGTTTGAAATCAAGCTGTAATCAGAAGCGGAGGGAACCAGACTCAGTGGTGGGAAGATGGTCTCTGTACATTTGAAAATTGTCATTACTTTTTTTCCGGGGGGGATGACCAGTCCATTGAGCCTCAGACTGTCTCAGCTCAAAACCTCATTTCTCCTCCCTGAGGAGAGACACTGGCTGTCTTCATACAGCCCCACCACATCCAACCGAGGCCAGTCCTACCCCACACAGAGGGCTGCTACATGGAGGAAAAGGAAGGGAGAGGAAATTTCCAAGAGGCACTCAGGTGTTTTTTTTGTTTCTTTTGTTTTTTGATTTTTATAAGCCAGTAGGACTTTTGGGGTCATCGCTTTTTACTTACAAGCCCACATTACTATGGTGTCTATGTAGTCTGCAACCATAAGTGAGCCTTCTTTTCCTCACACCCCTGAAAGTGGTCAGACACAGGAAAACAAAGCAGCTGGAACATGACAGTTTCTGTACTGAACATATGGTAACATGATGAGTCTCTCAGGCAGATCCCATTCTCCTCTCTTACAAAACACAAATTATTTCGCTTACCATGTCACTCTCAGATATGCTAGAAATACTGGCAATGTCCAGGCTCATTGCGATTTGAACAGGTTCTCCTGTGGAGGGAAAGGAAAGTTTAAGCAGAGAAGAACAGAACCAGTCAGGATGCCGTACAGCATGGGCGCTGCTCCCAGCTTCCCCCACACGCGACTTTATCTCTAAAACTGCAGAAGCCCAAAGGGCTAGACACAGTTTCAAAGCACTAGGCTCACAAATTACTTTATCATCCAAAACGAAGTTGTTGCTGTTAGGGAACTGGAGTTCTGTATTTGGTGATGGTACCAGACAGCAAATATCCATGTCCATTAGCCATTTAAATGAGCATTTCAGTGGCATTTGCCAACAGGAAGCCAAAGCCAGTTTATTCCTTGTTATCCAGTCCACAATGTTTGCACAGTGGGAGGAACAGCAAGCACTGCACGATTTGTTTCACACATGCAGCTCTCTGAGGACTCTCCACAAGCAGGTGTCCACCAGCAACCCTGTTCCTCAGAGAGGAAAACTAAGAGTCAGAAAAATTCAGTGATTGCTGAGACCACGTACTGGGTTACAAACGAGAAATGCAACAGCCTTGGCCTTTTTATTATATTGCTGTTTTATTTACAAGCAAATTTTCAGCATTCAAGTCCTGAATCTTGGTACTTACTCCCCTATTTTCTATTATTAACTCTTAAAATCCACCACAAGAGGGCAGCTGCTCCCCAGGAAATGACTGAAGAGCACTCACCAGGTCCTGCAATGGGGTGGGTGAACAGGTGGCTCTGAAAGAGGGTCATTATTAACAAGCAGAAAAACACAGACTTTCCCTTAGGTTGGGCCCCATTTGTTTAATCCCAGTGGCTCCAGCATGACTTTGGGGCCCAAAGATCTGAGCCTGTCCCCTGGACCACAACGTCACTGTTGCGCTGCTGCACACAGACCTGCTAGCAGTGGGGCTTGGTGCTTTCCAAGACTGCCCTCTGCCCAGGTGGTAACACAGCAGTGCCATCTTCGTGGGACTTGCTGAAACTCCTTTTCATCATCTCTAAGTCACGTGTAGGAAAGTCTATGGGACACTTTCTAAATCTCTTTCCAGGTTAGAAGGGTTTGTGTTTTTGTTGTTTTTTGAAGTGTTCCAAACTCCAAAATGTATTTCATTTACCTAGGATACATATTTTTTCAAGTAGCTGTCATTTACATTCTTCCATCTTGTTTTTAGATATTTAGACACTTGCCAGTAAAATTAATGACCAGAGGGTGGAACTGTGAGGACTTGGGGACTCTGGAGGAGGTCAAACCTGAGTTACAACCACTTTTGTTTAATGGTTATAGTAGGCATAGTCTGGCATAGATGGCTGTTAAGCAATTCAGAAGCATCTGCTCTCTTATATGACAGGCTCTAATAGAGCTTTTCTATTCCTGCATGAGACATTTTGGGCATAACAAGCTGCTAAATTCTGTCTTGTCCCAGAAATTTATCACCATGGTCAGAAAAAAGGAAGGGGCTCAAAGCTGCCAGCAGCAGAAGGTCAGTCTGCAGGAGCTACAGCGGAAAAACATGCAGCTCCCGGAGGAAGCTGATGGGGAATTTTTCTGCTGAGCTTTGTTTCAGTAACAGGTTCTGGCAGACAAGCAGAATTTATCAAAGTTTTCATAGATTTTTAAGCTTTAATCAATATTTTTCAGGTGCTGAATGCCATTCCGAAACTCGTTCCTCCAAGTGGTTGCAGCATTTACCTGGGAGGTGGGAGACCTGACACCTAAGGCAGACAACAGCCTCGGGTGAGTTCCTAAATGACTGTCCTTCAGGTGCTCACTCTCTGGAGTTTCACAAGGGTTTAAATCAGGTTTAGTTTGTGTCCCAGTGTGAAGTGAAAGCACTTGTCAAAAAGTCATTATTTCTGGAAAGAAGAATGACTTATTCCTCTACGCCCACTGTCTACTAAGTAAACTTACATGCACAAAAATAAAGCAGAAAATCACAAGGGGTAGGCCCTAAACAAAAGCATGCACAATTAGTGCAGAATTTAATTACCGTCAGATCTTTCATGGGGTTGCTAAAGTGTTTTTTTTTTTTTTTTTTTTTTTTTATAAATTCCACGTTCTTCACAGATGGACACATTCTCATGCCCTGTACGTGCATGTGTGCACAACGTATTCAAGACAACACTGGATGCACAGGTAGGAGGGCAGCTTCGGCTACGAGCTACTTTAAAAGGGACACAACCTTTTAAACTGGGGCATGCTAATGAAAGCTGAGAGCACGCTTACCCCTCCACACAAGCATAACAGACCATTCTTCAAACAGTGAAATGCAGAGAGCCAACATACCACCAAAGTAGGGCCTGAGGTATTTGTTGTATCCCACGGTGAGGTTCTCAAATCCAGGGAGGGATGTCGTGTCGCTGCCGCCCAGGTTGGATACATGACCCAGCGAGCACCTCCTGGGGACACAAATAACGTCCTGTTACATGGGGCCAACCGCACTGGGCGCACCAGGTGTGCAGCTGCTTTCCCAGCTTGTGCTCAAACAACCAAACTACATGAAACGCTTACTAAAAATAAGTAAATAATTGAAATCATGAGCACTTACTCACATTACTTAACTTAGCTGAATAATTAAAACCTTAAAGGGATGGGAATATAGCAAATTACCTCAACAAGTAACCACAGGTTTGCAGACACCATGGCTTAAGGTCATTCTTTAAATGTCCCATACAAGTCAAGCAAGGTCAGTATATCACAGAGTTAATAATAACCTGTAATCTCCTTCCCATTCCCCCTCATAAAAGGTATATACAGAACATCTCTTTTTATCCTCCTGCTTATGACAGCCTGAGACAAATCTTACTGCCCAACAGCTCCTCCCTCCTAATCACTGTTACCCTAAACAAGCTTTCATCCTCATTTGTTAGTGTCAGGAAGCATCTCTACAGCTACCATCAGGAGTAAAATCCCCGACTACGTTGGAAGGAGAGAGGTAAGGCAGTGAGCACTTCATAGACATGAGGAAAGTTTTGTGATCTTGACTTCCCCAACTGCTGTGCACACAGAGGGTTCAACCCCAATTTACTATAACAAGGTCAAAATTAACATTTTGTGGACAGACAACACAGCTAGTACCTGGCATTGTGAGGTTCACAGAGCTGTACCATCATATAAACAGACAGCTAGAGAAACAGGATTTGGGGACCGTAAAAAGGTACGTTTTATGGTGCAGTGTCCCCAGGCACTGTGTTCACGTGCTCACGTAATGAAAACATGAGTGAACCGTTCAGTTTGTTAGTGCTCTGCGAAGGGCTGAAGGAGGTGCTGTCTCTCTCCCCAGTCTCAAGCGGTGCTTTAAAGCTGACACAGTCCAGGGATGGTAATAACTCAGCTGGGAGGCATGGGGGGAGGTGTTTCCAGCAAAAACAGCTGACGTTCCTGCTCTTGAACAGGGAAAGAGGGGTTGCGCTGTCAACGCATAGATTGTATTTTGGGGACCTGTGCAGGTTGCTGTTTGAGCACCCAGCTTTCTTTGGAAGGGCTGGAAAATTGGATGCATAATTTCATTTTCGGCAACATTATTTATATTAAACATAATTCAGATGACCTGTACAGCAAAATAAACACTCCAGTTACCTTTGGGTTGGGAGGAAAAGCCACAGACTGAAGAAGCAAAAGTATCTGCAAAACATCTCTAGAGATTATTTCAGTATTTGCGCTGCTCTTCTGTGAAATAAAAAATTAAAGTTTTGTGGTTTAAGGAAAACAAATTAAGGGAAGAGGACAGGGAAAAGAAACGCTGCACAGAGACAGAACCCCACAATGACATTTAACTTTCTCAGCACATCGTGACACCTGCCCTTTCTTTCTAGCTTGTATCATTTTTCAGCTCCTTGCTATCTTAAATACTTACCAGGTAAAAGACGCTAGTGACAGCTCAGTTCCTAAGGTCCTTTACAGGGTGACCAGATTTTAGCTACCACTTTGTTTTAGATGGGGATTTTCTTTCAGTGTGGGTTGGGGATTAGCTAATGTTGAGAGTAACACCATAGAGAAAAGATTTATTAAATAGAGAAGTATTTAGGAAGTTCCTAAAGCTAATCACACTCTGAAGCCATGCGAAATCCTTCCCACATGACAGATTCAGCATCTCACGGTTGCATGCTCCGCTAATCATCTACACAGAAATGTTGTAGCTTTGCACTCCATTAGCTTGTACCTGGGATAAACCCACACTATTAATAGTAATGTTGGCAAGTCACTCAGCATGCAGTACAGGATGAAATCATTCTACTTCAAATGGGTTTCGTTGACTTTTCTGGGAGTGGAACCGAATCCTGGCTTCTGGCCTGAGACTCCCACAGGCTCGTGCTAGCCTTGGAGCTGGCACCATGATGGGGAACACTACCCAAACTCTGCTCCGCTCAGCATCGGTGCCCTGCCTGAAATGCTGCAGTCACACATCTCTACTGGGGGCATGAACAACTCTGCCACTTGCCTGTTGGTGTTCCCACAGTAAGCTGCTGCAGGAATGGGCTGGTGAGGACAACACTGCCACAACTGCCAAGGAAAGATTGCTACTTGGCCATCATTGGTTTGAGCTGGAGATACTGAGCTGCTTGACCCATATAAAAGAAGAACTTAAGACAGAAAGGATAATGCTATAAAGTAGCATTTGGTTAAAGTATGAAAATTTATGAATTTCAGCTGAGGGACCCTTCATTAACATCCATTTCACAAAGGAGCTGTGGTTGCTAGCATTTTTGTGCATTGGTTTCTGAACAATTTTATTGCATCTGATCCTAGTTACTAAGACCTTATTTTGAAGAAAGCAAGCCAAACTCTATTTATTTTGATGACTAGTGGGTGGGGACCTCATATGTAGTAAAAAGTTGTCTTACGACCCTGTTGTGCCATCAGTTAGCCAAAATGAAACATGCTGCAATGTGCTATCTAGCAAAGAGTGGAAACAAAGCAACTTGGATAAATTTATAGCTGCTGCTGCCGCCACAGACCTGAACTAAATCTCGATTTCTCTGTGCCTCTGCTAATTCTCCACAGAACGAGGAAAATCTTTTCTCCTTCTTCAGAGCACGGCTGTGAAGGTAAGTATATCAAAGGTTGGGAGGCAGTGAAAGGGTGCTCTGTAAGTAAGTACCTGAGAGCTAGAAACTCAGCATACTGAAGTGCTCATTGGCAAGGAAAAGGTGACACCAGCACCCAGAACTGAATATAACCAAAGCATTTCTTAGCTATTTATTGAAATAGAGAGAGACAGAGGAGTGCCAAAACTGTGAGACTGTGTTTTTTGTTGAAGCCCAAGAATGACAGCCTATGTGCTACATCCCCTAACTTTGAAGGGCGGAGAGGAGTGAAAACACAAGAGCAGGAAAGTCACCGGCAGCTGCAATAATTCTGTTTATAGGGAAAAGAGTGAGAGGTAACAGAGATGTACGCCGTCACCTGATGGGGCCCCAAGTGGTATTCAGGCTCCTCTGCACTGCTGCCCACGTAACCCTTAGTGACAGGCTCCTTCACATCCAGCAGCAACGAACGTGAGACGAGCCAGCAGCAGGCACCGCAGTCCCGCGTCACCTCCCACCTCACATCTGAGAGTGCCGCCTGCGTCTCACCGCAGAGCAGGAGATTAGCATGTTCTCTGATATCCTCGTGGCAAATGGCATCCCAATGCCAGGCAAAAGGAGCTGTTGCAAGGATCTAAAAAGCCACCCAGAAAAGTAGACCCCTGTGATAAGCTGCTAAGAGTCAGGTAGTAATTCACAAGGTTTTCTCCAGCCACACTGCTACAAACTGCAGAAGCTGCCACACAAGCACACGTGCATCAGAGAATAAAAGCTGTTGAGGGAAGACAGAAAAAGTAAATGCAGAAATAAAAAGATTGCATTTACTTTGCCCATTTAAGTGCTGCCTCTTTATAACACAAAGCTCTTTATAACACAAAGGAAAAATTTTCCTGATGAACTTGGGCATAACCTGCCTGTTGCATTTCCTTCACTCTGCAGGAAACACCGTGACAAGCGGCTCGTGCTGCTGGCAGCCCGAGGACACCCCGTGTCCTTCTCCTGTGCTCCCCACACAGACCCTGCAGCACCCAGACACCCTCGCACCCGAAACCTCAGCCTGCCAGAACCAAACACAAGCGAGACCACATCTGAAATGTTAGGGCAGCCATTTTCACTCCCATGTTTTCATTCCCGGGTCAAGGTTTGAGGGACATCCTGTCAGGACTCTTCTGTCTTTGGACATACAGAGATGTGGATCGTTTGGCTTTGCCTTTGCTGTCCTGGAGAAAACCCCAGAGCGCAACCCAGGCAGCAGTTTCACCACCTCTTCTGCCCATCTGTGGTCAACGCAGCCAGCAGATGGGAACTGTGCTGCACACAAAGGCCGGACAGACAGCGACTCCCTTTTTGTTCCCTGTATTCTCTCAAGGGATTAATGTTCCAGGGAAAGGCATCACTGTACCACCACTGGGAGTTTCCAGCTTCATGACTGCCACGTAGCTGCACCATCCTGTACCGAGCTTTCTTTGGCCACTGGCACAAACGCAGTAGTTCCTAAACACAATTACAATCTGATGAACGAAGCAAACAGCATCATGTACCCTGGGATCAGATTTAACTGGCTTTGTAGAAACCAAGAATTCACATCAAGGTCAGCATGTTTATCTAGGCATGGTTTTGAGTGACTGAAGCCAAATTTATTTATTTCCTTCTTTGCCCTGCCCAGTCTGAGTTATGAGCAGCTGTCTGATCCTGAGAGATGACTACTTTGGGGATGTGGGTGGGCAGGGGCTTTTGTAAGGAAAGGTCCATGGCATGACCTGCTCTCTGCACAGCTGCTGCAGGAGAGTTGTGCATTCTCATGATTGAGAGCTGTTCAAATTTTAACTTACTGACCAAACAAATCATGAAAAGCTTTCAGTTTCAGTTCATTCAAAGTGATTTACCTCTCAGTTTCCTCAGATTTAAAGTTTAACATGAAATAATTGTTTCTGCTTGTTGTTTTTGTTGTTTTTAATTTCAAATTTTGTTCTTCCCAAAACAAAGTTTTAATTTTTTAAATTTTTCATGTTAAAAATCTATTTTGGGAGTCCAGGAGAAAATGTGGAGCTGCTACAAAGAAGAGAGCAGAGTTAACAGGAAAACAATTGTATGTTGTATTTTTCTGCAGGCCACTCTTATTGGAAACTCTTAGTTATTTGACACTAAAATCAAATTATACAAAAACAATCCTACTGTTACAGAACTAAAAAGTTAGTGGGATCCTGTCACGTGCCAACAGATACAGGAGCTCAGACCTCAGCTGGCCAGGACAAAAGGAGACAAGAGGTGGATGCAAGAAAAAGGGGGTTGGAGGACCTGGAAACAGCACCAGTACTGGCAAGTGGATAATACCAAAATGAACTTTCTGATGTTTTAGCTTTAAAATCTTTTTGCTTTTAGTATTTTCTAACTAAAACAAGGCATTGAGAAAAGAGTTTAAGTGTGTTAAGCAAGAGAAAGTAGAAAAAAGAATATTGACTTAAGCCTTTCATGTTTCAATATTCTGTCAAAATCTGAGTTTTTCTTTTTCCTGATCTGAACTTTTTTTGTCCTGCTGATTTCTGTGTTTGAAGAACTCTAATTTCAGCCACTTTGCTGATAACTGGACCAAGTCCAGGAAATCACTACTGGCCCGTTGTCTGCCTGGAAGAGCAGAAGGTAGGCTTTGAAGCGGATGCGGTAGCCCAGGCCCAGCAAGGCACGTGCTGGCTGGGGCAGGGAGTGACCCTGGCACGGAGAGCTGGCTGCTCAGGGCCAGATGCCGACCGCTGTAATCTGCTTTTTGCTTTTGACTTGCCTTGAGTGGTTATCTGGAGTCACGGGCAGGTAAACAGACAACTTTATGGTACCTACAGAAATCCTTCAAGAACTTCTGTGAACTTTTGCTCTTGGTAAAAAAAAAAAAAAAAAAGTAGATTCTTTCCATCCATGTCACTGTCATTACATCACATGAAAAATGACCTCAGCTCCAGAAAAAGCAGGCACTGCCGAGGTGACTAGCTGAGGCTGTAATGCATACCTACACGTGTTCAAGGCAGTCCTTGCTGTGCTTCAGCGCAAGGCAGACCCTCAGCACCCACGTACGGGTCTCAGAGGCCAGTGGGTAGCAGCACCTGCACCGACAGGCCAACAGCAACTGCCCCCAGAGTCCCAGGCTGCATGACACACACCAACCAGGGTAATTTAAAAATAGAGAGCCCACTCCTATGTGCTGGTACTGTGAGTAGCACACACATTTATATGCTTTGACCTCATCTGTAGTACTCCTTTTAGTTTACGGCAGTATGAGAGAGGGGAATCAGTCCTATCATTTATATGACACATCCCCCCCCCCCCCCCATACGCTACAGGCCTGATTCCTGCCTTATTTCTGATCTTCATTGGAATGAGTAACTCCAAGATGCAAGTAGAGTTTACATAAAATTAGATTCAGTCCTTTTGTAAGAGTGTTAAAACTACACCCAGGTAATGCATTTATGTTCTCAAGATGTAAACTCTGATCCTTCAAGCTGCTCTGAGAAGTGGCAGCTTATGCTCACATCTGCCCACCCAGCATGGTACACGGGTTTGCCTGCAGCTGGCAGGGCTGAGTTCTTTAAATACATGCAGAAAGTCTTAAATCATATCAAAATGAAGGTTACTGAGATTTACTTACGTGAAATTCTTCCTCCAAAATGTTGTTTGCCTTCTGTCTGGTCAATTCATTTACTCTAAACAAATACAATGGATGTAAAACTTCAAAGTCATTACCATTTTATACGGTAACTTAGCATGCTTGAGGCACCTTTTTCTCCTACAATGGATAGCTTAACTCAAGCTATAATCTAAACTTGCCTGCAATTTTCAGTCTCCTGTGGCTGCAGATCTGAAAGCTCACAGCTGTCTGTGCTCAGTCACACTGGGCAATTATTTCAGAGCACAGGTTTCATTCATTCGGCAAACCTGCCCCTCACTGCAGGCAGGGATCCAGGGCTGGGTGCAGAAAGTTCATCTTCCCTCCTCTTAACAGGCACAGAGATCACAAGCCAAGCAACATTGCTTTCTATGATTTCGCTCTCTACTTGCCAACCCTGTAATAGTAACCCTATATATACTGTCCCTCCCACCTCAGCACTTCTGCTCGCTCAGTCTCCTCCATTGTGTATGTGCAGGTATTTGATGTGAGACATAATTATTCTTGTTCCTATCAGCTGAGACAAGCACGCACAGGATTAACTCCCTCGTGGGACACAAAATAATACACCCTTCCAAACTGTACATGTAAAGAAGTGGATAAAGGTCAGAGGATCTTCTTACACTAACAGTAAATAAAGCAAAATGGGAAACAAAAGGTGATTATGGAAAGATTCACACGTGAGCAGAATTTGAAAATAATGAGATGGTGCCATTTAGACAGAAAGGAACTAGATGGCCATAATGATAAATGAATGGAGAGGAAATGCATCAGACACTTCATTTCTAATTATTCTCCCATTATATCAGACCAAGGGCATGGTCAGCATGGTCAGTTTACCAGAATGCTACAGCAGAAACACAGCCACAACGTCCACAGTCAACACGTGGAGCTTTTTCTTCCAAGCTAACAGGAATCCAAAAACACTGAACAGGTAAATGTAAAACTAGAAATCGCCAGATGTTCTGGGTGGTTTTGAGATTGCTTTCCTCAGTCATTTTCGACAGCCAGGACAAAGGGGAACAGCTTTGCTTACAGCACTTCCTTGGCCAGTCTCCATGGCGGAGCTGCCCGTACTGTCTCCTGAAGCGTGCACTGCAGCAGGCCCATAGGGCAATTAAGCAACGACGTGATTTAGGTGAGCGAGTGCTACCTGCCTTGGCCCATCCCTCCAGAAGGAAAAGCAGGAGGGACTCGTTGACCTCTCAGAGGACAAAAGGAGCATGAGAAGGACTCGCTTTCTTTTTTATTTGTCCTTGCTGAGCATCTGGCTCCTGCAAGCAGACGTGTGTCACCATGTGCCAAGCTGAGCAGCACCTTGCTGCGGGGAAAGGACCCAGCGTGGTCAAAGGAGGGGAGTGAGGACAAACAGAGCTGCCAGCAGCTCATTAATCGAGGGCTTGACAACACGTTGATGAACAGGCATGTAGGAAAAAAAATATTGGATGGGGCCCCAAGGAGCACAGTTCAGACTTAAGCATTCATCTTACGTACGTATCAGTCTGAATTTCTGTAGGGCAGTGAAATACTCCTCTCCACAGTAAGTTTCAGGGAAAAAACAGACATGTAATGTCTTGAAGACCTCCATGGCCCATTTCTTCCTAACCCATTTATTTTGCTGTTGCAGGCAGCACAGTCAAAGCTGCCTTGTGACTGCGTTTCCTTCCATGCTGAAGTTCAGTTTTCCTCAATAAATGTTCAATGTCCACAATGCTGCCACGGACACAGAAACAGACTGCCAGCATTTCACTTGGAGCAGAATTTCACTTTTTTTAATAGATAAATACATTGCCTATTGCATGAAGAGGACTAACTCATACATGAGTAAATAAAACCTTTCACTGGAGCCCAGTGCACACCCCCTCAGCAGAGCTCCGCAGCATAGCAGGAACCCTCCAGCTGTCTCTGCAAAGTGTCTCTGCACTGCAAAGTTACCGTAACGCCTCAGCACGGTGGGATCACCTGGCTGCAAGGACTGAATTCAGTGCTTCCCAGGAATGAGGCCCCTCAGAAGCTACCCCAGCCAACACACCGCGAGGCTGTGACAGCGCCTCGGCGCCCTTCCAGGTTTCTGCCTCTTGCCAGCACTTTGCTCACGCTGCCGCCGTGACCTGGGGTGAGGGCGCCGCCACCAAGCAGTGGGTGCTGCCATCCCTTCCCGCGGGCACGCTGCCCCTAAAACGGTCTGGTCACGGTGCCTTTGTTAACCTCTCTTTAAAGGCCGTTCAATGCCATCTTTAATAGTGCAACATCCCATTCAATACAGCAATAAAACAAACAATGGTTTTAGTTCATTTTTTCCTCTTTTTAAATCATTCAAACAGCATAAATGGTCCCCACTGCTAAGAATGGGGAAATTTAGCCACCAAGAGACCCTGCAGACTTGCATCGTGTTATTTTTCCTCCTTATTTCCTTCATTCCCATTTGCCCAGACCCTGAAGCCACCTCGCAGTCAGCACGGCAAAGCAGCCCTGTGGCAGGCATCGGTCTACAGAGGACCAGATTTATTTAAGATAATCCTTCATATGAGTGTTCATCAATAACTGCTAACCTACTCCCTTAAAGACACAGATCAATTGACAGAGCATTATAATCCCTTAAAATATTAATGTCCTATCAGGGAGACAATTTCACTGGGCCTAGAGACTCTTCCATTATTAGAAATTATGCCCCAGCCTTAAATAAATTAACTCAATAAATGTCTTACCATGAATACAAATTCCTGCTTAGGGTTTGCAAATAAAATGATTTAGAGCTGTTCTCTAAGGAAAGATGAGGTGTTTAAACTTGCAAAAGAAGAAGTGCCACCATATTCATTGGTCTTTTGTTTTAAATTGACATTTTTTTCCCCCAACTGAAGGCATCCCTTTCAGAAGGGAGGGGGAAGTCTCTGGAAAATTAATTTGCTACATTTTTCTTAGGCTGTGCTTTATGCTTTCAGTTCTGCAAACGTACAGACCTGTGCTCAACCCCAAAGGCAGCGCCTGCCTCCACGAGCAATCCGGATCCCGAAGGCGAGGCTTGGCCCCAAGGCTGAGGTTTGGCAGGAAGGAGCCCCGCTGGCTTCCTGCAGCTGTGAGGTCCTCCCGCTGTCAGGAGGGCACCAGGACTCTGCGCAGCGGGAGCCGAGGCAGAAGCAGAACAGTGTCCGGCAGCAGCTCACCTGGGGGCCAGAACTTGGCAAAGAAACGCAGCGCGGCACTGCCTGCACTGCGGCAGGCCCAGAGCTTTCTCAGGGCGCAGCAGCAGCCTTGCAAAGCCTTTAAACTGCTTTTCTCAACTCCTGCAAGTAACCCGGTTGTTACTTACTGGGGGTTAGATAACCCAAGGAACACCAAGTGTAACTTTGCCCTTCATGCCAAAAGTAGGCACCCGGTTGGACTGCTGGGCTACTGTTTTCTCACCCGGCCTTAGGTCACCTAAGCTTCAGCCAAGGCCAGAGCACACAAAAAACACGCGGCCCAATGCAGCGGTGGTTAGCTCAGTGTGAGTCTGTCAGCCTACAGCCCCCAAATGGCTACTACATACATATGCCTGAAAAACCCCGCAGAGTTCACAGGGTGACTGTTAACAACCTTTACAATTAATAAAGCTCCAGCCTTAGCAGGTGGTGTTGATTTCAACAAAACACAAAGCATGTAGCAGCCCATTAATCATCCCACGCCTCCTGTCAAAGCATTTGCCCTCTTCATATTGATGAATTGACTGCAGCAACACGAAAGCCACATTGTCATATTTCATTAGAGCCGTATTTCACACCAACGGCCCCTGATGTTTCAAGAAGAGTTTTCCAGCTCTGCATCCTTCTACAGATTCTGGAGCTGGTGAGATGAATCCAGAGCAACAGCAGAGTAACGTCTTGGCTGCCTGTTACACATACTCACACCATTTGGATCTCTGGCCACAGAGTTTTCATAGAAGTTTCACCCCCAAACACGTTGCCTTTCCTCTCCACAACTGTACTGCTATAAACACATCACTTCAGAAACTGATTTTCTCAGACGAGCACCACCTGCTTTGTTCTGTGTGTACTGTCCTTAGGGACAGGACAGCCCAGGACAGGTAGTCTGCGATGTGAGGAGTACCCCATCGCTTGGTTATCTGCCTGCTGTCAGCTGCTGGGCGTCACTGCCTGCCTGCGGGATGTCCAAAGCCACGTCCTGCAGCAGAAAAAGGCATATCTCGATGGGTGCTACAGTGAAGGACAATCACGACACCACCTCCCAAAAGGATTTGCCTTAGCTCTGAACACAGTGTGCAGACATGCATATTCCTGTGACAATGCAGGTAAACATACAGTCTGCAGAAAACAATCTGAAACTTTATCTTCCCTGTAATATTTACCTTTTCTCTGTTCTCAGGTATCTGTTTAATGAGACTGTGTGCTTTGAAAACCAGAGCCCTGTTGTTTCGTGGTTAAGAGCTCACAGGACTGTTTCTTGGTCTTGGCTTAACAGGACCAGGGCATCTCTTGAAAATGGATGCAACATTTTCAGCTCTTACATTTCAATTTGTACATGTTAAAATACAACAAAAGTTCAGTCCCACACTGCAATATGCACATAAAAGACAAGTCAGGATGAAAAAATAGCCACATTGATTCTACTTGACTGAATCAGAAAGATTTGTGAAAGAGACCATAGAGTCAACTTATTTCTTTTGCCTTAGCTAAAGAGAAATTCTATCAAAAGCCAGCTCCAGAGTCACTTTACACACTGGAAATTTTACAGGAGGATCAGAGAGATTGCCTTGGCAGCAGCCTTCTCCTTAGCGCTTCCTCTTCGAGGCACTGACTTTGTACTCGTAGCTGATGCATCAGCGAGCTGCTGTGCTGCTGACAGGAAAGCAAGCCTTCCTGCTGGGGAGGGCTACGTGCTGCAGCTCCCAACAACAGCATCTCAGTCGGCTCCTTAGCACCCTGAATGGTTTGGACAAACGTAACCCCAGCTCACACGAGTGTGTGGGCAGGGCGAGGGCGTGCAGCCCGCTCCCTCCTCTCCCCTGCTCCTGCGCCACCAGGACGGGTGCCCACTGCTGCACCTGTGCTACCCCGGGGCCCTCAGACATCCACCAGTGCCCGTGGGCAGTACATCCCATCCACTGCTCCCAGACCAGAACCATCCTGGTGGCCTCAGCTTCCCCACAAAGCTCACATTTAGCAGTTGTACGCAACCATCAGCTTCAGCTGCCTCCAATGTGAGGAGGCATGCTGTGTGCTGGCCCCGCTGCCCAGCTCACCAGGCTGGGGCCAACCCATGCAGATACCATCAGCAAACAGCACGGGGTAAAATAATACGTGATAATAAGTTTCAAAACAATGTGGCAAAAAGTACAGTTAGAGCAGTGACTTCCCTGCTCTGTGCAGCCCTGCGGCCCCTCGGGAACATGGTGGGCAGGCAGACACCCCCCCGAGCCCCTGCTGCCTCCTCCCTCCCATCCCCAGCACCTGTAGGTTCTGGCTCCATCTCCAGCCATCGGCTGGGCTTCACACTGCCACGGTGCAGCCGGTGGTGATCCTTGCTGGAGCCGGCCCCGATGCTCTGGGAGATTATTCCTTAATAGGCTGATCTCTGCGCTAGTGAAGGGCTGAGGAAGGGAGGAATACATTATCAGCTCCAATCTGGCATTACGACATGTTTGCTGTTTTGGTTCTGCCTCCCAAAAGCAGAATTAATTGCTGGGCTAGAACACGCAGATAAATCAATCGGCTCATACCACGTTTATTTTCGGTAGCTATGCACTGGGCTCCCGGCAGCTTCAAAACAGAGACACCCACTCTTGCTGTGAAGAGAGGTGAAGGTTGAACTTCTGCCAAAGTCCACCTGCCGAGAGCGGTGGCTGCCCAGCGTGCCGGCGGGGCAAGGCAGCAGCATGGCCACAGCAGCGACATGGAGCCAGGCAGCAGCACACTGGTGGTATTTCTGCCCCATCTCAGCGTTTAAGCGTCAAGTCAGACCCACCGCGTAACTTATCTTTCTAGCTTTTCTAAAGTAAGTGCTGGAAAGACAGGATAGAGAGAGAAGGCAGAAAACTGATATTGTGAAAAACAAATATCATTTTATACTGTAGACTTATTTACAGCAAACTCTGGGACTTGACAACGGTGTCTACAGCAACAAAGAAAATAAAACACTGAATCGTAACCAGTATACTCTTTTTGGGTGAAGTGATAAAGCAACACAACCTCAAACCGGACTCCTGCCTGAAAAATTCCTTCCTGCTCTGTGCCTTAGCTACCCAAAATGTGAAAAATGGAAATAACTGTTCATTCTATCTGTCAGCGACCTTTAAAGACAAGGATGCACAGAAACACGCTTTACTGCTGAGCTTCTCTTACTTTGACTTGCAGCCTCTCCAGGATTTGTTGTTCTTCCCTCTGGCACACTCAGGCAGGACAGGCTCCCCATCCAGCTTTGGTGCGAGTCCAGCTGCCTGCAGATGCTGCCCCCAGCAGCACGGTGTCCAACTCCAGAAACCAGCTCACGCGTGACAAGCAACAGGCCACATCTTGCCTTGCAACCAGTATTTAAAACCCTTATAACGTACGGACACTATGAACAGAGAATGAATGGAGACGCAAGGCACCGGGGAGCGGGGCTGCGGGACGTCTGCCTGTCAGTGACATTGCCTCAGCCGATGCGTCCGCAAGAGCAGCCAGACCCCGGGGCAGTCCTGAGCCAACCTCACTGCAGCCCATGCCCAGCACTCTGCTAAATCTTACCCAGCACTGCACATTATTTGCGGTGAGGCAGCTATTTGCTGTAAAACACCGACCATGTTCCAGCTGCTCCTTGAGAAGCAATTGGTGCCAACAACAAACTCCTCGTCACCAACAATGTCTTGTTCTTAACAAGTCTAACATGCCAACACCGCTGGTACTGGAACCAAACAAACGTTTCACATAGGAACAAAAAAGTTCTGGACTGGTACCAGGCATGTTTTTTTTTTTTTTCCCAAGCCTCATTTAATTATTTCCATTATGATACTGCCTGTTGCAACCTGAAAACATGATTTTAATCTGTGTGCACATCAGCACCCAATGTTCATACCTAGATTCTGGCACATCTTTCCAACTTCATTTTAAACATAAAGAATATGCTTTAAAAAAAAAGGTCAGTGTAACCTCTTGTCAGATACAAGAATCAGTTTGGGAGCAGGCAACTAATTGGGCACAATTTCAGGCACACACTATTTTGTTATTATCTCAAATTAATGCACAACTGTGGTTTAATCTTTGGCCAAAACTCTTACATGACACGATGCCATTCCTTCCTCCTCACTCACTTATTAGATATGTATCTGGTCCGTAACAAGTGCCTCCAGCTATCAAAAGCTGGGCAGATATTTTAACTGACACTAGATTAAGATCTGTTGGAAAGAATTGCTTATTTTTCCTTTGATAGTTTGAAATACACTCACAGCAGATGAGATTAAGATGTACTTAATTAGATATCTGTAGTAAGCACTAGATTCTGGTTTGCACGTTCATGAAAAGTAAAGTTACCTCCACTGGTGGTACATGTTTTTTGGAACTGTTTTGAACACCTTAAACATAAAAGCTGCAGCGAAGGCTTAACTTTATTTAATTTTTAAATGAAGACCTTTCCCCACAAAGCACCTTTTCTTCCAAGGTGGGAAAGAGAGCTTCAAGAAGAAACCAGAATGCTGAAATACTTGGATGAACACATTAAATGAACACACTGCACAGATGCTTTGTTTCCTCTCTCCAAAGACTGCACTTCCCAGGGGCATTCATCCCACACAGTGTTTCTGCTGAAGCAGCCCTGAAGCCCTGGGGGAGGCGCGGATGCAGCAGGGACCCCCCAGTACCTCTACGTGTCTCACACAGCACCGCAGCGATGTAGCCAGTTGGAAACCTTTCTGTATTTCATTTCAGCCTTAACACTCACAGAGAAGTGATATGCACAGATCCAGTGTTGTGCTGCTAAAGTGGCTGGATGTTGGTTATATGCAGACTTTTTGTACTATTTTCACCATTCAAAAATAATAATTCTTGCTCTGTTACTTTTGAGCTGAGGAGTTACAGAGAGTGGAAGACATTAGATCCAGGTTATTCACGTGGGATATGAAAGTAGCAATATGCGCTACCGGAAGATAAGTAAAAGCTGATAAATGTCTTACCTGAAGCTTTTGCTAACCGTTACACCCCAAGTCTCAGTCCTACAGCTGCTCAACTCCAGAGCAGCAAGCACGGGAAATCATCAGGTACACATTTGTCAGCTGGGTTGGGCCCATGTGTGCACATTTGGTATCTCCTCAGAACGGACATCTCTGGAAACCTCAGAGAGCACTTGAATAATTTCCAAGATCAATTTCCAAGCAACAAGCATTTTCTGCTTTGGGGAGAAACAAAATGAGATGGAAAAATTACCCTGATGTTTGCATGGGTTCACCATTATGTTTAACTTATGAAGTAGTTGTGGTAGGTTTGCCATGAGAAAGACAGCTCATAAGCTAGAAGAGTCTTATGCAGTCTGAAAATGCCCCGGCAATGGACAGTGCAGAACAGAAACGTATTTGTGTTTAAAAATAGCCTCGATTGTTGTTAGAAAGTATTAAGCAATGCTTTTTGCCCTTAACAGCACAACATGGCAGTGAGGACAATGTAAAAGGCTAAGTGTTACCCTATGAATCAGGAAATATTGCTCTAGCTAACTTACTGGGGCTTGAGGTGAAACATGAACTTTGCTTTGAATTCTGATGGGATGTAAAACAGCCCCAAAAAATCGTGGGCTTTCTTTTGAGGATGTGAGCTTAAGACTCTTCAAAGCCAAGTCTGAACGGCAGCACAACACAGACTTTCCGTTTTATTCCAGTGTTCACTGAAACGTTTACCTTTGGAGGAGATGATTTTGAGCACTGTGGAAACAAGGAAAAGGAGAAAAGATGTATATGATGGAGGTTTCCCAGACGCATATGAACATGTTTTAAAGGGATTAAAAAAATAAATAAAATAGCAGGCTTTCCTTCGAGTTTTGCATCTCAAAAAATTAGAAGTCTTAACAGCATCTACATAGTTCAGAACGTGCTACCTGCAGGGTTCCTTTCCCACTTCTACATGTCATGGAGCTCTAGGTTGGAGCCAGATTGATGCTCCTTGTGCATCCTCCTCCAGGCCGCTCCTTGTCAGGGTCTTTCGTGATTATTTTAAATGTGTCAGGGCCATGTTATCCATGTGCCAGGGAATGCCCACACCAAACCAAAAGGAAATCATAAAGAGGAAAAAAAAAAATGACATTTTCACTCACAATTATTTACAGTTCAGTTTTGTTACTGTATTAAAGTACCTCCGAGGCCTGGCACAAATAAAATAACACGCTCTGTTACCAAAAATCTTTGAAACACGAGCTGACCTTACTTCTGTGTGATACTGATAACTATCTGACTAAGAGAAAATGCCCGGTGTCCTGAAAGGCCCTATAGCCTATTTACTGCTGCGCCTACAGTCAGGGCACATCATCACACACACCTGAAGAAGTTATGTGGCGACTGGAAAAGTACTGACCAGTATGTCATGTCCCCACAGGACCGTCGGCACGCAGGTGCCCTGCCGCAGCCTCAGCACATTCGAAGGGAATTGGCTTATGATAGGGCCACACATCTGCCTGCCAGGGAACGCATGCACTGTATCAAAAGGGAGCCTGCTAAGAGAAGGAAAAGAACCAACACTGTTACTCCTACGATTATTTACAATTCAATTCTATTACCACATTAAAGTACTTTAAATGAATGTATTGCTACCTCACATCAGATGCCAAGCTTTTGGCACAGCACTGAAAAGCAGTGCTATGGTATGCGATGTACTTTAGTACTAGTACGTTAGTAGTGCCTTAATGGATGATCAAAGGGATCATTTGTAATGCTGGAACCTGTGCACAGGACCAATCATTTCCACATATAAGGTCTTACTAAATTTTAGTTGAATAAGCATGCTTGAAAAATACCATTTTTATCCTTACAAAGCCAGTGAGATAAAGTTTTATAGCCAAAAATTTGATCTGAATGGAAGCATCTCTCTCATGGATAGCACAGAGATCTAAGCCTGTTTTTCTCAATATCAAGTTTTAACCAGCAGAGCACTGCTCTCTGGCAGGAATCAGTATCTGGTGCCCCCCTTCACAGAACACCTCCACCACATTGTGGCCTGCAATGCTGAGACCTCAGAGCTTGTCAGACACTTGAAAAATAAGCGTACCTGATTTGGTGAGGCCCTGCAAACCTGCCCACGCACAGGGCAAGCCCTGGCAGCCCAGGCACACGCAGTGCTGTTCCTGCAGAGCCACCCTGGGCTTCTGCAGCCAGCTCAGGTGCACTGTTATTGTGTCCTTCCAGGGAGCACGGGGAGAGCCTGGCTGGGGGTGCCTGCAGCTGCCAGGTAGACGAGGCCTGAGCAAGACAAAACATTGTAATTAATTCCATCAATCATGCAAGGTGATACCAGGGGTGGCATAGTGTTTTCTGATCCCTGCAGTCTGGGCCCTGCAGGCCCAGACTGCAGGCATCCCTACCCCTGCTGTTGCTTTCTCAGCTGTATATATCAGTAAGGGTAAAATCACACCCATTAAAAAAAAAGTCTGTATGGAGTAGTTGAAAAACAGAAGGAAGAGGAGCCAGGAAGCTGTCCTTTCGTGACAGCATGCTTTAAGAGAAGGAAATGTTAATACTTCAATGGTGTATCTCAGATTGCTCAGCAAATCCCAACAGCACATGAAGACCTGAAATCACTGCCTTTGCTGCATCACTCCATTGCAGGCTATTTGCAATTTAAATCTGAGCTTAAACGATGTATTTTCCAATGAGGGCAAGGACAAATCTGGATCTGTTCCAGAAACCTAAATACTGAAGTTCTGCCCTGGTATTTGAACTTCAATACAGGAGTAGAACAAAGCAGGGACAACATGCTCATCCTCCTCGCTCTGGCCACAAAGAGGAGTGCCTGCAGGAGCTCTTAGCAGAAGCTGCAGCCCCAGAGCATGTCGAGGGACGGCCAGATACTGACCCAGAAACTCCTATCTGCACCAACTGCTGCAGAGCCCGTGCTCTTGACCAGGGAATCAGCTTCTCAGCCTGACCCCCAGCCTCCAAGGAAATGAAGACATGACAACTGACATGGCATCACCATGCCTGCATAGCTATTGCTGTCATCCTGCGCCTCCCCCACCTTTTTTCAGTTGGGGCCAGATTTTAAAAAAAAGAAAAAAAATCACAAACACACCAGTCCCACCCCAGTTCCAAATCACCGGGCTAAATCTGTGAGATAACCAAGCCATGAATGCATGTGCATGCCCACCGCCTCCTTGGTACCACTCAAAAAGAAATGGCTGCTGAGAGAAGCTACACCAGCACCCCCACCATCCCCAAAATACACTCTGTTGTTCTTCTTTTATCCTGGGAACCCCGGTGAGCTGCAGTCATCACTCAGAGCTTCAGGACTGCATTAAGGGCATGAACGACAGACTGGCAGCACTGCCCCCAGCCGCTCCTGCTGGTGGCTCAGGTGCCACCCTGGCTCAGCTTAACTGGCTCTCTGCATATCTCGTCTGCTAAAAGCACTTTCGGGAAATTAATAGCTACTTTGGGAACCCTGAGCACTCCACCCTGTAATATCCCACAAAGCGTACTCTGGAGACAGAAACCCAATGACATGTCACATTTGCAAGGGAAAATTTAACTCTAATAAAGATTAATACACGGGGACTCACCACCACATTTTTTCTAATTGCCTTTCATTACCATTCTCAGCAATCTCAAACAAAACAACACGGCCTTTTTTTTTCCTTCCTGTTTTTGCCAACCAGGGGCTGCACAAGACCTAGCCAGCTCTCGCTCTATAAAAGCAAAACGTACTGACGACTCTGATACTCCAAGCTCTTTGATTCCAAAATGTCCTGCAACAGCCTCTGCCTAGAGGAAAAATTTCTTTGCAAAATTGGAGCAGTGCAGTGTGAGCTATTTGTGGCTGGAAGGGGATCCTCCTCCCCTGCGAGCACCTGCCTGCACTGGGGCCACCGGCACAGCACCCTGGGAGCTGCTGTGGGGGGCTCAGCACCGGGGTCAGCCTCGTGTGCCGCCATCACAGCATCTTACCCAAGGTCATCTTCCAATCTTACGATTGAGAAGGAAGGAATCCCCAAAGAGACTGAGGCTCTGCAGAAAGCCTCCCCACTTCCCCTCCTGTGAGGGACACGTTATATCACGCATCTGGCAATGTCTCTAAGGAACACTGTGCTGGGATCAGCTGGCTCCAGCTACGCCACTGTTACTGGCCTCAGGTGGCAAAACGCAGGAAATGGTGAGACTTGCTTTGTAAAGCGATCTAAGATGCCACGGGGTTTGCCTATTTGAGGCAAGGCAGCAGGATTTCATTAGCCAGGAGCTCAAGCCTTTGGCAGCTCTTCCAGAAACCAGGGATTTAGCCTGTGGGTAGTTTAAAAGCTAAGGAGATGGAGGAGCTCTCATCTTCCAGCCAATTCTCTCCTAGCGTATCGAACACCAGATCTTTAGAAGAACTGCACAGTTGAGAAAATTAGTCCTGACTGTTTTAAGTTTCATAGGTGTTAAGTGCATCAAACAAGGGAATTATACCAGCTGTAGGGACGGACAGACCCGATGGGAGCCTGCTCTCACATCTTACAGCTAAGGATGAGCACAGAATACAGAAGGCAAAACACTTCCCCACCCACCATGAACTAAGCACTGCCAAGGGAAAAAGCATTATGTAGAAGGGAAGGATCCTGTCAAAGACCAGAGCAGACGGACTTACTTCTGATTCTCATGATCTTAAATCAACAACAACCTTCCAGCCAAATCTTTATTTCTTCTCACACCATTTTGCCTTTGTTCTTTAGATCCTCCCCCATCTGCTACACTAACATCTAAAATTTGTTTCCCTAACTGCCGGAGAGCCGCTGAAGCCACCAGTGCAGTAGCATGCCTCCTCTGCTCCTTCACCTGACCATCGAGCACCAACAATATTCCAAAATCTCCCTGAGTGCTGGGCAACTCAGCTGCAGATACCAGATGGCTGTTCTGTGAATTCAACACGAGCAGTGTAAGCAAAGGAGCCTTTGAAGGCTGTTTTATTTTATTGAATGACATTTTGGTGTTAAGATAAAACAAACAAACAACAAGCATTGTACCAGGAAATTCAGACTGTACTGATGTGTGGTAACATTTCCTGGACAATGCTGGTGACTATAAAATCTACCGCATCATCACAAAAATGATAAAATTGGATATTTGGGGCAGCTCTGGGCAGGGAGCGTACTCAGAGGTGCCTCAAACCATGGGATGGGGACAGCCCATTCCCCACAGAGGTCTCAGGCCATTTGCTTGTTCCTATGCTAAGAAGGCTCTACCCCGTACCTGAATGCCAGCCGGACTGGGGCTTAACTCCTGCCTGCACAGGGGCTGTGGGGGAGCTGCCGGGCTGCCTCTCCTTGCAAACAAGGAAGAAACCCGCAGAGCCAGGGCCCAGGTGCCCATGTATCAGTGCACTAAAAATACCTCCAGAGTGAAACCATAGGAGACCAGCCAGACAACATCTATTTCTTCCCTTTGCCAAGTGTTAAGAAAAGACAAAGGAGAAAAATCCCAGCCCAGGAACAGGTTGGACCAGCTTTGCCACATTGCTGGGCTCTCCCTGCTCTCTAACATATAGAAGGGGTTTTGTCTACCCCTTCCAGACTTTGTCAGCACCGTGAGGCACCTCCAGCCCCTGCCCTGGGCAGTCTTTAGCCCACTGCCATTCGCTTTTAGGGCATCTCCTGCTCCAGGGGCTTGTCCCTAGGTGAAGGAACAGCTATGTGAAATATACGCTCACCTCCCAGCTCTGTCCAAATTACCTCCCCAGCCACATGGCTGTTCTCAGCTCCTGCACAAATGCTGGCACGAAGCAGCACTTCCCAGCCTTATCCAGGGCTCCAGAGGTGCACAAGGGAGACAGCGAGGTGTTATCATAGAGGTCAGACAAGTACTACAAATACTGTACCAAACTCACAGTAAAGTGACAGTAAAGGAACAGTACTCTGTTCCTTTAGAACATCTCTCTTTGTCTATTAACATTTTGAACAACGCTTTTACTTTACCTAAAATTACCTACAGGTCCCTGCAATGTCACATGGATTTCTGCAGTGATCTCCTTTTGCCCTGCTGAGCTGGGCTTCTGAGGACAGCAGCTCTCATCCTGAGCTGGGAGCGTGCAGTACCCCGCTACTGCCTCGGCTCTTCCGCAGACCTCCACACGCAGCACGTGGAGCTGGCTACTTGTTAAATGCAGCCCTGAGAACAGGGCATCAGAGGACTTCCCGGGGGAGGGGGGGTTCACACTCATATATGGCAATTTTTTCTGTGGGGCCAGGAGGTACCTTCCCCCATGGGATATTTCCTGCCAGAGGCCCCCACCATAGCTCCTGCACTAACGGATGGAGCAGGACAGACTTCTACTAGACAAAAATGTTAAACAGAACAGGCTGGGAATAATGGCATCCAGTGAGAATCTGGAGAACCTCAGTTCATTTTCTACCTCCTGGGGGTGCTCTGCCCACAGGCTTGGAGCCATTCAGAGGAAGGAATGGAATCCTGACTCTTTCTGTTAAAGCCCTGTCACTTCCCATAAAAAATAGTTTGAGCTCCAGTGGTTAAGTATAAGACGAAGGGCAAGACTGACACCCCTGCATGGCTGCTGAGACACCTGCCTGGAAGCTGATGGTCTCCATCTGCTGCCTCTGTGCCAAGTCCGGGGCAGAGCCCAGCAGCCCCCTGCAACATCAAGGCCTCCCGAGGGGGTGAGGAGATACGGTGCTGAGGTGACTGAGGGCCAGCGAGTCTACCTGCTTCCATCATTTTATTTTTGGGGCCTTGGGAAACGGACGTGTGGATGGCTGAAGCTCCCCGCAGGGCTCTGACATACAGGCAGGTGCTGGCTGTGCCAGCCCCTCAGCACAGGAGGGCTCCAGCCCAGCCACCAGCACAGTGACCCCAGCAGGGCTTCAGCAACGCCAGCACCAAGCTGTCCCACCGCGCAATGTGGCGCTGCAAATAGTTGGGAGGGTCAGTGTCAAAACACAAAGCCACGTGGGATTTCAAGCCTACCCCATGTCAAACACCATCTGCACGGGACTTGAGGATCTCACATACAACAGGCAGTTTGGTCCCACTGTAGCCAAGGTATAAACCAAAGAAAAGGTCTTGAACACATGGCTTCTGGGTACAAAAATAACCCAATGGGACTGTAATGCCTACAGTTAGTAAAGCGTAATGGAAATGGAAGAGGGGGACTCACTTTGTCTCCTCCCCTTCTCCCAAGGGAACAACAAACCTCCTTCACACTTCTTGGCACTGCTACTCAAACGCCTCCTGTTCCCCACACTTACACCCCCAAAGAGCTACCTGCAAAACACAGTAGAACAAACACCCGCTGGAGCTACTGCAGCATAGCGGAATGACTCCTTCAGCTCACGTTGGATTTGGATACTGTCAGTGTGTTTCAGAGCTGCCTCCAGGGAGATCTTAAAGATGGGACTAAAATGCAGATAGAGCTAAGGACCACTTTTATTAAAAAAAAACACACCACAAACTAACCACCCCAGCGTATTACACAGACCTGTCACTTTTTTTAATTAGTTCCCAAGGCCAGTTATCAAAAGGAGTTTATGTACGGAAGTGGTTAATGCAGCACTGTGACACCTGCCATCTCCCACCACCCACACAACTAACGCAACCCACACTGGAACCCCTGCGTGTGTCAGCCACGCGCACTGGGAGGGACCCAGTGACACCTAGCGTTCCCCTGAGCTCAGCTGCCAACAAACGCCACTGCGCACATGGACAGCCTCCTCGCTAAGGTCAGGCCCTATCTCCTGAAATACAGATGTTATTTATTTGCTGCTTAAGTACAGTTATTTAAGCAGAGCTGTAAATTATGATGAAGGCAATTCACTTTTACAGAAACCAAACCCGACAGCGCACGGACCAAGAACCACTGACAGAGCACCTAACGTGTTAATGCTGAGAAGGGCCAGAACGGTTACTGGGACGTCTCTGGTTAGCTAAGCTGGCACCAGGGTCTATGCTATGATAAGCCATAAGCAGTATTAAAAATTGTAATGGTAATATTGAAAAAGAAAAGTGGTAGATGATTTAGAGCAAACTATAGGCTTTCTCAGTTCCATAACAGTCTTAATATTCTTTTTTTCAAATTAAAATTTAGAGTAGTAAACAAATATACAGACATAATATACTTGGATTTGTTAAATATGAATGCAGGGGAAGGATCTAGACCTCATGGATGTACAGAGTTCTCTTAACCTGCCTTCCACCCCACCACCACCTTTTTAAATTTTTTTTTTTTTGAGAGCTATTTCACAACTTGGTTATTTCAGGGGCTGAATTTGTGGCTGACAGTTCTTTGATAGCAAATGGTTTATGTGAACAGAAGAGCCCCATAGGGGGGTGACTGTGCCTGGTCCCCTCCACCTAAATTACCCAGCTCGCACTTCTGATTGCAAGCAGCAAAATTAGGGGACAAAATCCAAAGGGAAGCTGCCAGCTGGAAACCCACACGCGCTGTACCCATGCTGCACGGACCAAGCTGACCACCACGGGGCCACGTAAGGACGTGCCACTGCAGCTGGCCTCAACGTTGTCATCTGGAAACGAGCAAACACGAGGCTTCGGCTGACCCCTCATTTCGCTGTACTACAGCAGTGATTTATAAACATGTCCATCCTTGGCAGACCTGTTGTGGTTGAAACCTGCCGTGTTAACCCAATGATTTAAATCCATTCAAGATCTAATATCACTATTACTGCTACCGTACCAATTTGTTTCTACTTTAACTGCAGTTTATTTCTCTTTGATTAGTGTCACAAAGACAAGTAGTAGCTTTGTCTTCAAATTTGTCTAGTCATTTCCGCTTGTTTTTAGTAACATTTACTTAAAGACTTTCTTATGTGCTCCCTTCAGGCAGAAAGTTAACAAGCTGCCCTCTTTCCAGTGGGAGTGCTCAGCACCACTTAGGCTTGGAGCTCTCACACTTCATCCCAGATATTTGGCTTTAGTGATGATGATGTTCTGGGATTATTTCCCTCAAGGCAACTTGTTCAATTAAATCTAGGTGCAGACCAACAGGTACCTGCTATCTCAGCGCTGCCAGTCACTTCGCACTCCAGCACAGGGACAAGCCTCACTCTCTCCAGCACGCTGCATGGTTTCTCTATGCTTTCCTGCCTCAGATGCGGTTTCTGGCCTGAAACACAAGAGGACCAGGTGGCCACTGACTTCTGCTTGTGCAGAGAAGTAGGTCTTAATGCACCAACATGGACAGGCCTCCTCCCTTTCCACCTTTGCTGGGCCTGCACAGATGAGCAAAGATTACAGAATTAATCTCACAATAAGAAAAAGCTCACATCGACTTCAAAAGTAACTATTTTCATAGGCTGAGATGCAGCACATGCCTCAGCCTCACCCTACCACACCCCGAGGGAAGTTCCCAGAGATGCCGTGGGGACCATGCTCATGGCCAACGCATATCCACTTGAGCAAATCTGATGCTGAAAAATAAATGAAAAGCATACGCACATGCCTTGGAGCCAAACCATGCTTGGTCGAGCAGCAGCTGGATGCTAGGGAGAGGTGCTGAATTAGAGCTTCAACAGCACGAAGTCAGGTTTGTCATTTCCCACAGGAACAGCTGTCTCCTCCAGCAGGCTGATGCCTCCTCCGAGGGTGCCTCCAAGGGCAGCAGTGGCTGTCCCCAGGCTGCTCCCTGCCTGCATGGCCAAGAGCTGGCTGGTGCGAGTGGCTGGTGGGGCAACACTGACGCCAACCTGTTCAGGCACTGGAGTGACACCAAGACCACGTTTCACACAGACAGCTTTATTTTCACATTTCCGCATGTACGCAAGACAATGTTCTTTGTCTTGGGATGTGCTGGTGGATATACTGTACCCTATATAATGGAGTGTTGCAAGTTTTTATATATGTATATATATACACATATATATAGTCTAGCAAAATTTCTTCTGCATTTCTCCGTGTGCCAGAATGGATGTTTTCAACAAACCAGAGATAAAGGGACACTGACAGGTTTTATCTTTTCTCATCTCTAAAACAGTGCTTGTGTTTTCTTCAGCTTAATTACCTGTCATCTGTATGTACTTAAGAAAAAATGCTGAAGAGAAAAGAGATGTCTATAAGATTTCAATTTTTACTACTCCAAAATATTATCAGTGATGCAGGTAGAACATTTTTGAACTCTTATTTACAAGGGCCAGACGATCAGATAGGTGTATGCCACTGCACCAAATATAAGTGTGTCCCCGAACGCGTAATGGAAATAAATCAGTAGCATGTAAATGTCACAGCAGAGTTCAGCAGTTTAACAGCCTCTGTGCAGCTAGATATGTTTACAACAGAGTCTTGCTTTTAAAGATTTGGCTGTACATTTTTAACCTGACAGTGTCCCTTAAGAGAAAAATACATACTGGGCTTACAAAAGGACACCCTCCTACAGATATTTTCTTTTTATTATTAAAAGCAACATTTTTAAAACCATTCAACAAAATTTAATACAAACTGCCATCAGATAACAGCATTTGTAAGAGTGAAGCTATGCGCTGCTGCTCCATTAACATGGCTTTAGTTAGCACAAATTGTATTATCTGCACTTTTCCTTAAGTCTTTCACGGCACTTCCATGAAAAAGAAAAAAGGTCATGAGGCTGCTGCTACCGTCTTACCAGAGACCACACGTGGACACGAAGATGTTTGTTCTCGGTGTGTCGCAGCCAGGCTATGCCAAAGTTCTGCCCACACTGCCTGAACCTTGGGATATCCGCACCCGCAGGTCTATAGCTCGACTCACAGTTGTGCACAACATTGCAATGCATTCAAAGTAACAAGAAAACGAACACTGACAATAACAGACATGTTACATTGGTTTGGTTTTTTTTGCATCATCATTAATCACATTCCTATTTTCAACAGATTGTTGCCAAAAATGCATGTGAGAAAGGCTTTTCTAGAAAACGCTGGCATGAAAATGTGGATTAATGCTTATAACTAGTGAAACAGTCAGACTTAAAATTCAGACATTATTTAAACATTCACAATTTTGAGAAAATTTGCACAGCTGATAGCACTGACAGATAGTCTAACTGTAACTTAGAAGCCAGCATAGCAACTACCTTCCACGTGCTGGCAGTAGGATTTATGATGGCATGAGATTAGAATAGCGTACTATGTTTTATTTAGAAAGCTGTAGTACTAAGTATTTGCCATAAATATTGCAAGCCCCATTTATGAGTGACAGGAGGCTTTGCAAGTTTACAAACTAACGTTCACCGAGAACATAAAAAGCAAACCCAAAGACATTTCCATGCAGAGTACGACTCTCTCACAGTCACTGGATCTCTGTCATCTGCTGGCTGGAGCACACGTGCCATGTACATAGATGCTGCTCACGGAAAACCCAGAGGCTTTCTGGGCACTGATGCACACAAGTCTCTGGCTGGAATGAGTGGGATCATAGACAAACACAGGATAATAACTGGTTTCACAAAGGCAATGACTGTCACGGCCAGAATTTACAATTAGAGCTATGCGAAATACTGCTACTGTGTGGTACTTGGCAAATCCTTCCATCTCAGCTACAGCAGACTCCAAGGGGAGCAGAGAGGTAGCAATCTAGGCCCCAACACCAGGTATGTGCAGGCAGGCCCTGGGCTCCTGCAGGACCACAACTGAAGCTGGTTATGCCCCGGGGGCACAATCAGGGCCAGCATGGCTTTTAGCATCTCCCTCTGCCTAGCACAGCCCCATCATTACTGGGAACTGCAGACAGCCACAGCTGAGCAGAAGAGGAGATACCATGACCAATGGTCACTACCAGTAGCCTGGATTCAGCAAACTCAGAGTGACTCCAGAAATCAGTTTAACCCCAAGGGACCACAGTATCACACCACTAACCATGTTTTTGTTCTTTTGAAAAGGGCATGGTCAAATTCTGAAAATGTTTCAGGCTACACATGCCATCTCATGAGCACATCTAGAGCATCACTGTGAGAGGAGAAAGGCACTGTACTAGCTCAATACAAATGTTTTGTCTTTTTTTTTTAACCAATGAAGTTACCTGCTTAGACTGACAACAGACAGATGGTCTTTAGGGATGGAGGAAAAAAGCAGGTTACTTATTAGATCAAATCGTGTCACTTGCTAAAGTGATTGCAAGAAGAATCGTGAAGAAACAGTGTAAGCGTTGTGCATTACTTCAGCTATAACCGATGTCTTTATCAAGTGCCTATTAAATAAAAACCAAATGGAAAACACTGGACAACCAGAGGACAAGGCTACTCTCACAGCACTGCATCACTTATGTGAATCCCAGCACACTACTGGAGCTGCTATGCTCCATACCCTTGCTAGAAGGAATGGATGGTATTTGCGTGAAGGCAATAAACACGACAGACGGAGGTGCCATATTCCTGTGTGCACGTAGCTTCTCCCAGTTGAACAGCACTTTTGATGACCACTGGTCAACTCAACGGAATATAGCGAAGGACCACATAGAAGCATATGCAGAAGCACAGTAAAAGGGGAAAATGTCCCATCTTGAAGAATAAGCATAGTATTACACTAGTACTTATCAGGCCCTACTTCTATAATCAGGAATATTTCAATAGATTAAATTTTTATAAAACATAGGGCTACAGAAATTAGGCATTCTATATATTGTGTTATAAAAAGCTTCCACTTACATAATATTTAAAATATATCTTCAGTGCCAACAGCATAATTGTAATATAGTATCTGATATAATAAAAATATATGCTTACTGGACAGGAGCGATGTTGGACTATGGCAGGGGATTCTCTTTTGTGTGTGGTTCGAGCAGCTGGCAAAGATGTTCGCTCCTTCCCTTCATTTCTCAACCATCAGCCGCCTGGAAACTGTGACAGCACTGTGGTGTGTTACCTTTCTTAGAGTCCTTTGCAAATCAGGCTCTGACATGTTCCTCAGCTGAGGATCTACCGGGCACAATCCAACCTTGGTATATATCCATTACTTGATCTTTTCCGTTTTACTATTGGAAAAACAAACAAACCAACAACCCCGCAACACAATGCTCTACATGGCATTAGTACAAGTCCTATTTCCTTACGAGTCATGCAATTGCCTTGTAAGATAAAAAAGATTCTGATAAAGAAGGTATTAAATTACCCACAGGGACACGTGGGCCAGGCAGATGATTCTGACACTAATGTCAACCAAGTAACCCCAATTAATCTTACAGGGCACTTTGTGGATGCCAAGGTCCTTAAGTGAAAACACAGCTGCCTCACCTAGGCTTTCTTCTACCCTAAGTAAAACTGGAAAGCTTAAATAAATCCATAGAGTGAAGAACACTTTTCTTTAACATCCAATGTAAAAATACAAGCATTCAAATGAGGCATCTAGGAAGCATGCGCCTAAGTACAGCCAAAGGACCATCGCACGGTGCTGCTGAGACGCACACTGAAGAATCACTTGGTGTCCGACTATGTGCTGGGACTGCAGAGGGTGGCTGGGACCAGAGCAGGTATTTGTCTTCCTGTACCAGCCCTTTTAAACCTGCCTGATCTTGCAAGAACTTACCATCACTGAACAGGATTTGTTCTGTAGTTTGAAATTTACGTACAACACATTTTGCTCCTTTCTGGCTAACCCTGGCATGAAGTTCCTCTAGTTAAAGTGTTCAGGCATAACCACCAAACTCAGCATGGTGGCACCAGTGCATGTGAGAAGAGAAGCAGGATCTCTGCAGAAATGGGGATATTGGCTACATGGGCTGTCTGTTAACGTCCTATGTACATTTACTGTTCATTTCTACAGATTGCCCTGGTAGATTTGATTTTTTTTTTTTGTCAAAGCAGATTAACGGCAAGGCATTCATACAACATTTTGCCGTGTGGTAGTATGGACTGAGCTTTTCACTTGTAATAGATGACTGAGTAAGCTATCAACATGTGCTATCATATGTAATCAAGCTTGCTAGATTAAAGCAGGACTTGTGGCTAGCAAACAGAAGGGTGTATATTACTCATAGAACTTCGAGCAGCAGCTCTCTCTTGTCAGGTTTTATTACAGTATTTGCATGCTTCCAAAATGAAATAAAGGTCCACCAACGTCTCTTGGGGAGGAGAGATGGGATCAGTTGCAATTGGTTGCCATTTGGTTGGAGTTGTCATACAAAATCCTCACACACTGGCTGAATCGACTATGGCTGAACTGTAAAAAGCTTTCACTCAGAAAGGAGGTCTTTGTTACACACAGTCTCTGACTCCTCCAGCGCTCTCCAGACATGGCTACATCACGTTCTCAAAGAGCTGTAAGGATCGCATGATATTGTCATCCTGAAAGCAATGAGAAGACATTTTCAGCACTGATGAGCACAACTCCTACCTGGGCATGGCACAGGAGGGGCTCTGCGGGTGCTACTGCAGCAAGGCTTGCTTCTGCAGCACTTTGCATCCTCGATGAGCTTAAATTGAGTCAGTAGTTGGGTCCTCATTCAGCAGAACAGTCCTCTCTTATTTTGGCACCTTAGCTGGTTTGAGGCATGCAGGCACAGACTTTTCTCACAAGCCTGGCTTTCAGCATGGGCTGTGCTTTACTGAAGAGAGCCAGACACCAGCATCAAAGCTGGTGACTGTACAGAGCCCTCAGACATTGGTGCCCACTGCACTGCACCAATCCCGAATATGAAGATGTGTACTTAGCTTAATATGCTTTGAAAGCCCAAGTGAAATTGCAGTTTTTGAACTGCTAAGTAAGCTGCCCTGAAGGACCGCTTCCTCCCAGAAATGCCACCAGCTCAAAATCAGAGCACGGGAAATCCCAGCCTCTCTGAGGTTTGTAGATCCAAATGAGAGAGCTGGAGACACACTAGGGAAATACCAGATTGCTTTTCATGGAGCCCTGAAATTCTACTTTGAGGTAACAACCAGAGTAATATTCAAAAACAATGACGACTTTTTTTTCCCCGGGAACTGTTATTCCAAAAGTTAGAATAACTGTTTGCCTGTACCACAAAAATAATTTCCCAAACTCTAACTGCTCCAGGCAAAGTGAAGGTGCTTCGACACTAAGACCACTAATCACACAGTGAAGACAAATAATGAATATGAAGAACAAACTACAACACAAATGCTCAAATTAAAGATGAGGTCAAAAATAAACTAAACAACCCCCCCCAAAATTAGACTTGCATTATGCATCTGCTACCAAGGATCTGACCCCTGAAATCCCTTCCTGAGAGAGCCCTGCATGTTGCCAGAGCCAGACCTAATGCAGGACGGGTGGGAAGCCAGTCTAGCAACCTGGGGTGAGCATTCACATTGCTCAGGTACAGAGCTCACGTCTGACTGCAGAACAAGAAAAATTCTGTGAAAGTAAAATGCACAGGAGGGCTGGTATGCAATTACTTGCACCAATGTAAACTTTCTAAAATGCAGAGACCATTATTGTACTCATTAAATAGAAGATATATCTCTGATCAAACTTTCACGCAGTTAATTACAGTCTAAAACAACAGACACTTGGGCAATTGCATGTTAATGCAGATGCTTGTCTTTGTGCCAGTGCTAAAAATACCAGCCAATATTTATCATAGCCAGCTTAATGTATGGAATTTGCAAGAGGAATTTTGCAAGAGAAAGCTCATTCCCAAAACAGAAAAAAAAAAACCCTACTGCTGTGATGATAGCATTTGCTTTTAATGTTTGACCTCAAAAATATCAACTAGTTTCGTAAGTCAGTGCTATAATTACAAGGTTTTTGTAACCTTGGGCTCTCTACAGTTCCAGCAACAGAGTACCTGGTAACAACGTCCAGGGGCAGCATGCTGAGACTATGCCAGACTCTTATAAATAAATAAATAAATAAAAAAATACTGAGGAAGGTTAAGGGCACCATGAGCTTTCTCAAGAGTTATGTACTTGTCACAGAATCAGGTACTGCTTTTATTTCCCCGAGTGAATTGCACTGGCTACCAATACTGGAAACGAAGGGGACCTCTCTTGCGATCAGTCCAACCCTACTTCCCTGATCGATTGCTTGCTTCACAAGGCACCACCAATCTTAAAGCTGTTTTTTATTTTTCCCAGAGAGCAAAGGAAACCTGAGATCTTGAGCAGCATCTCCTTCAAATGGAGTTTGTCCAAAGTGAAAACAAATACTCTGGCATGAGCTAGACCTTTCATTGCAGTTAGAATTTTGTCCTTACCTCCTGACACGATTCAATAAACTCATCTAAAGTTACAACACCATCTTTGTTTTTATCCATCTTCTGCAAAATAAGAACAAACATTTTTTGTTTCCACAGATAACACTGCAGTTATAATACAATAACATTTGATGCAACTGGAATAAATCTAGGGCCCTTGACAAGCCTAGATTACAGACTCAGTGTCACTGGTTAAATTTGCTGACAGCTAAGGGCTTGTTTACTCTGGTATTTGGAGAACTTTTGAGGTCATCTCCACCTATTCCCTCCTTAACATATACAGCAACCTCTGCCCATATTACATCATTTATTTCTTCACAGCCTTGCTAACCAGCACCCGTATTCCTGTCTCTCTTTATGTGCAGTTGAGATAAGAATCACAAAAGGACTATGACATGTCCAGAGGCTCCAGACTTGCTGCATTCATTATATCCCATTGCAAAGGGCTGAGTTAAGACAACTGGAGCACCTTGGACTCAGGAATTCAGCAGACACTGAATTAGGCTGGACAGCTGCTAGGGTTTGTTTTGGGATGCATAGCAGGGAACAAATATCAATGAATAGCTCAAGAGTTAACAAATCATCATCAGAAATCAAGTAAGTACCTGGAAGAACATTTCCACATGCTGCCTCGGAGCATCTTCCTTGAGCACTGGATACGTGTACTTTCCCATCATATCATAAATTGCCTTTACTATATCCATCATTTCCTGTAGCAGTGACATGACAGCAAAAGCACAACAGGGAAATTAGTTGAAATGATAGCACATTTATTTATTTTACTGCCCTTTTCTTCAACCTCTCCTATTATGGAACAGCACAGACGTCAAGCTCATACCTGCTGTCACTCCCAAGGCCCATACATGTGCATGCAGACACATGCATCATCAGTTATGAGTTAATCCCAAAACCAAGCGCTGCAGCTTTGCCACAGCTGTGGCGGAGGCTCCTACAGTGCCCAGTTTCCTCCTCTGGTTGGGCAGCACCGCAAGATGTGTGCTGTGACATAGGAGCTCCTGGGGATGGTCCTCAGCTGCGAGCTGCATGCTTGGTCCTAAGCACTGCAGCACCAACCCTGTCCCAAAGCCTCACAGAAGGCCAGGGACCTTCGTGGCAGTCACTGGGACACTGGCCCTTCTCCACACTTTACCCCAACTGTGGCATGACTCAGTGACCAGCAGCAGGAACTGCAAACGCTCCAGGCACACAAAATAGTTTTGAGGAAATAGACCAAGATGTATTTGCAAAACATTCAGGTTTCCATGCTCAAAAACAAGGCTTCCCACAGTGGGAACAAGCAATACAAGACAAGAAGATAAGACCAGATAACACAGGATTTTGAAGCAGTACTGGGGAGTTGTAGTGCTTTGGGAGAGCCCACACCATCCTCCCAGCACAGCCAGAAGCTCCTCATGCCTCAGGTACCTGCTGTCACCATCACCCTCCCCCCTTCAGAAAGGTTGCATTGCTCATAGATGTAAGCAAGATTTCGCCTTAATTAAGGCAGTATAATACAGAAAAAAACATCTAAAAATCATGCAAAGCAAGATCACTGCTTTTACTTAGGCACAGATACTCAAGTCCAGTCTCGTATGCATTTAATTAACTGCATGTAAAATTAAATGTGCTATGCAACAGAAATCAGCTCTTCAGAAATCAACCGCACGTGTCAGAAGCAGCCTTACCTCCTTGTTTATATAGCCATCCTTATTTATGTCATACAGATTAAACGTCCACCTTAGCTTTTCATGAACTGTTCCCCTCAACAGAATGGACAGTGCCATCACAAAATCCTGGTTCGAGGCAGAAGAGAGAAATTAGAAATTTTCTTAACATCCTTTTCTAACTCACCTTCTTCATAATGACAGTCAAAAGATGGATCTTTTTAGGATAGATGTATTCTCTGACTGAACTCAATGGACATAGCACCACCCATAAGATGACTAGAGCAGTGTTAATAAACGTGTCTGAGGGGTCTAGGAAAACCCCAAGAGTCCTCAGTTATTCAACCGCAGCCACTGTAAAGGCTGAGTTTATAAAATGGATCAGGCAGCTGAGCAAGGCTCAGAGGGCAGGAAGACCTAAGAGGCGCTGCAGCCTTAAATCCCCCAAACGTTGGGGTGAGGGGTCTGAAAACAGCACAGGCTTAACAGAAGACCCAGTCCCAGTCAGGCTTAGATTCCAAGGTCGATTACAGCAGTGGCTGCTCAGACTTGCCAGGAGCAGCACGAGGTGCATGAGGCCAGGAGCTGGGACCACTTCCTTGCTACCCATCCACATTTATCATGCTTCAAACTCTAATTTCTGCACAGATGTAAGCATGGCAAAGAACATGTATGATTTTTAAGAGCATCATTAGATGCTCCAGTGCAATGCCCCTCCTAGCAATGGGCTGCTGCAGGAAGCAGCCGTGCAGACTGCTGCCTCCTGGTTAAACACAGCTGGATTTCAACTGCAGCAACAGGAGCTGATGCTTTCTACCCCCCAGCCCAAGCATGCTAGCAGTGCGGGTGGGACAAAGGAGGAGGAAGATCAAGCAGCTTCTCTGTGCCCACCTTGAGAAGGATGGAAAGGTTCCAGGCTCCTCTGTAAGGCAGGAAGCCTCAGGTTTTGTCCTCTGGCAAAATACAACAGATTTGACCAGATGCGATTCCCACCACTAATTACTCAGTCTGGGACACAGCATTTTAATTGTATTTTTCGTTTACAGTGAAGTTATTGCTTCCAATAACTTTGATTTATTGTTTCTACTGCACAATGGCTCAGGCACCATAAGCAGCATCGCTATAGGGATTTATTAGTCCAGGAGGCAGTTTTCAAACTAAAACGACTGTACCACTCCTGGTACCTCATTTAACATACCTAGTCCTCCCTATGTTACCTCTGTTGGCTCTGCATGGGGCAGTGCACCACTTTGTTCCTTTTTACCAAGGCTCAGAGGAATTAAGATTTGCTTAACAATACAAAAAAGGGGACAAAATGCTTGTATTTGACAATCACTAAAGAGACAGGTTTGCCAGGAAGGAAAGCTCAGCACTTTTTTTTTTTTAATACCTGCCTAAGAATTCTGCTGTGTCTTAGTCTATTTAGGTTTCTGGAAGTCTCTTACTGTTCTCCTGAGCAGCTGCCATATGCAAAACTCCCACCGCAGCCATCACTACAGAGATGCACATATGCATGTGGCAACATTCCCGCTTTACATTTGGTAAATGAAATAATTTCCTCAGTTGCACCTGGAAACTAATGGAGATCTTGGCTGTTTGGTGGCAAAAGCAGGACTGCCGATGATTTCCAGTTTTATCACCTCAGTAAACTGCCTTCAAAACCATGAAGCTCATTCTTCACCAGTCGATGACTTAGCATCTTCCTCTGTTGCCACCTGCACCCCTACCACTAGGTGTGTGAGCTCTAAGGACAGCTATTTGTAGCCACAGGCCTTTTAGTTACGGGGTGGATTAGGCTTTCCTTAGGAACCAGCTAGCTGAAAGCCTTGTTCAACATCTCAAATAAGCTTAAAAAAATATGTAGTATATTCCAGGAACATACCAATGTAACCCTGCAATGTATGGTAGCTGCAGAAAGCACAAGACTTACCGGCTTTTCTTTGACATCCACATTATCTGTGCCACTCACTGGTCTCTCTCCATACAGGACCATTCCTGACCTTTGTTTTCTCCCACATAAATCTCTGCATTTTCTCCCTACAGGATTAACATTTCCTGTGGCACTAACTAACATGACCTGAATGTTTCTTCAGTAAATGGAAGCATGTAACACCCTCTGCATTAAAAGCCTTTACTGAACTGAGTGAGATTTTAAAACATCAGCTGGTTTTAGCCAGACCTCTGGCGCATAACCCAGGAAATCCTACCAGTCTACAATGAAAAATGGATGGAGAAGCTAAAACACAAGACGGAGAGAAGAGGCATCAAAACAACATGCAAAACAATCACCTCAAACTTCACTGAGCCGTTTTGTGCAGTGTCAAATGCATTGAAGAGATAATGGGCATACATGCTAGCATCTGAAAAACACAAAGGGCATTGATCAGTACAACAGTTCATTCGTTATACTCTAATACTCTAAGCAATCTTCATGACCTCATTTTCTTTCAGGATAAAAACAAACTGTATAGCATCACCAGATATTCTATGAGCTGGTAAGTATTAATACGGACTAGCGTACACCCTGCACCACCCCACTTAAAAAACAGCCTTGGATGCAAAATCTTATATTATGGTAGACATGATCTGGGTTATGAAGCTGTGCTTGAAAGGATCAGCAAAACCAGCATGTAAGTGCATCTTGAGGCAAATGTAGTACAAGCTTCAGCAGGAAAAGCAGGAGCAGCACCAGAAGAGGGACTGAATCGTGTGTGCTTCCTTCCTCTGCCTTCTGCTTTGTGTAAAATACAGCAGAGGTCCCCAGGGACTGTCCAGCCCCAGTGGGATCTAGTTCCGGTAACACGAGTTTGGCCCACGGCTGTTAGAGAACAATCTCATCTGAGACTTCTTCATCCTTTCCATTCTTAAGGTGGTGGTTTCAAAAAATCTTTCCTATTGAGCAGAACAGCTCCTATGGCCACATGAAGGCCAGCTGCTACCCAGGGAAAGCACTGATGGTATGCAGAAAAATAAAACCATTGTGTGACCTGAAGACCTTTACTGGCCTGTTCTCTGCAACTCACAGCACTCTCTGGGTTACTATAGACCACCTTTTGAAGAGGGAAGTAGCTGACATTAAATCCACATAATTATTTCATTGCTATTTGAACAGCCATGCTCTCGTCTCCCCTATTCTTTGCCTCTAGAGCACAGCATTAGTCAAGCCTGAGTCTTCACAGGCTGTGTATGGGTGCTTGGGGGAAGCCTGGTGCCTTGTGCTATGCCCGCAGACAGGTGGAATGATCCAGCACCTCCTTGCTCCGATCTCTATGAAATCATTAAATAGTTCCACATTATTCAAATCTGGGGAACTGTAAAGTGTGCAGAAAACTTAAATACTTAAGCTACTGCCATCCATAAAGATAGAATACCTTGGACATGAGGAAAAAAACAACTAGCTACTTCATTTTTAAGAGAAGGGTTCAGAAATAAAATAGCTCTACAAGAAAAAAACACAGAATTATTAGTGGGACACTCCTACAAAATAAGTTTTATTAAGATAAATTGATTATCTAAAATGCTAAACAAGAAGGTTTTTGTTTTGTGCTTTTCAATAGCATATAACACACAAAGAAATACCAGACCACTGGTAACATCTGGTGACAGATTTGCAAAACCAAAAACCTGTCAAGGAGAGGAGCAGAGTGTAACAGAAACATCACAGCCAGGATGACACTTTCTGGTAAGTCAGAGGTACTTCACTATCTCTGGGATGCACAAGTTAATCCATGCAAGCCATAAAAGTGAAAGATAGTCTTTGAGAAATCTGATACCTCTGAATTTATAACACTAAGGTTACACAAACCATAAGGGAGGAGTGGGGGGGCTGCACACCCATCACTTATTTCATTCAATTGGAGAACAATATCCCCACAGGACGTAACCAGTTAGAAGAACATACAGATTCTTGACAGTTTTAAAAGGCAAGAACATACATTATCTGTGAGTTTTAACGCGATACTTCAATATTCCAAGTGTATCAAGTGACCTTACTTTAGTCACACTAACACCAGAAATAATCATTTCAAGTAGTTAGGTGTTCACACATCAACTAAGAACTGCACCAAAAATTTCAGGGAAGTTTTTATTAATTTGCAAGCCAAAATGAGGTCTGAAATCCTTCTGTGCTACCTAGTACACGCACAGCAGTCCAACAGCAGGGAAGCACAAGCACACTGAGGGGAAGTCATTTACCTTTCTGCTGCCCAGAAAGTCAGTACAGAAAACAGACTCAATCCCCAGTTTGTATCTCAGAGTAGAGCAGTTTAGTGGAGAATAAAGAGCTGACAACAACTAGCAATCTCTAAAGTAGGTTTGTCTATACTCTTGTGAAATAACTGTTTAAAGGGCCTAAAATAATTTTCTTCCACTGCTGTTTGTGGTTTTGTTTAAGATCCTGCAGACCTTAAGCTCAATTAACTTTTCTAGTACAGATTATCTGAAGTAGTTTTATTTCTAGCACAAAATAGTAGTTTTGCAGCCAGTTGGCCATAATGAATGTTAAGGCATGCTTCAATAAACCTCACAAAGTATTCTGCTTACCTCCATGAGGAAAAAACTGTGCATAGATCTGTTTGAATGTCTCTTCATTAACAACCCCACTAGGACATTCCTGTTGAAAAACCAAAACAAGAAAAAATAATCAAAAAACCACCCCAGCTCTGTAAAGGTTCATTTGCAAAACTCTACAAGCCCAAAGAGAGCAATTACACAAATCGCATCCCCGTTCCCACAGTGTTCTGGATGCACAAGCTGTGCAGCTGAAGAAATTAAAATAATTCAGACTGCCATTTCATCTTAAGCATCTCATAGACTTGGTTCACCATTACCAACATTTTTAACAGTGTTTTCAGCAGCGTTTAATTCCTGTTTTACAAGGCAACCTGGAAAGGTAGCTCACGCCTTCTGTCACACGAAGCCCTCATCTAATAATTCTAAGTGATGCTACTGCCAGCTAACACTTCCCCATCCCCATCCTATGCCTCCACATATATTAATTCATTAATCTTCAGCATAAGACTGTAGCCAGATACCCTGACACCAGCTCCATGGAAGCTAACAGCACATACCAGCAAGTTCTTGCAAAAAAGCTTACAAGTATAAGGCTTCAGAACATGACATTTTAACCTGTTTATCTGGGCAACTCAAGTAAATTCAGGAACAAGTTTACCTTAGTTACATGCAAGTGAAGAAGACAACTGCAGCTTGGGAACCCAGCTCAATTCCTGACCCCCCTGCTGCGCTGGTGCCAGCTCCACGTCTCACCCGGGGCAAGGGACTCCACTCCTCCAAAATGCAGCTCTGAGCCTGCCCCGGCTAAACCCAGAGGAAGGTCTGGAACCTCAGCTGACCTTTGGGAGCTGGCCTGATCAACCCCGCCTTTTTTTTTTTTTTTTTTTTTTTTTTCCAGCAGTCAAAGAAAACCGTGCCAAAACAGAGAGGGAAGTTTCCAGCTCTGTGGTTACGAACACAGCTGCTTCCTCCATTGTTCGGCCACCTTGAGCCATTCCTCAAACTTTTACCCATCAACCAGTTTTGAAAACTGAACCAGAGCAGAACACCACTTAACTATAGCACCGATCCTTTGCAGAGCACAGACTGATGGGCACAAAAAAAGACAGCTTTCTCCCACATTCAGAAATACCGCTTGGCACAGACACCCAGGCTCTGTCCCCATCTGCAGGTGTCCGATCCCATTCACAGCAAGTGCCGCTGCTCAGCCATAGCCAACACGTGCCCCAAAGAGCACGGACACACGGCATCCTGCACTGCAGACCAGAGGCAGATAAGTGCTTACTCTGGTAGCCTTACAAGTGATTCTACACAGGATGAGCAAACTTAGGGAGTTTAAGAAAATCCCTTTGAATCGGTGGCACAGAAAGCTGGAAGAAGATTCAAGCCTCTGACTACTTATTCATGAGTTCTTTTGATTATCTTTTAAGAACAAAAAGAACTTTGACAAGAAATTCTTCCGCCACAAAAAGCCTATAAAGGGAAAATAAAGGGAAAAATGCTTTTTTTTCAAGCCTCTGATCTGCCAGCATCACCTGCTGCTGATGTGCATTCACTAACCAAGGAAAAGGACAGAATGAAGGAGAGAAATGGCTTTATCCTGCACAGTCCCAGAAGAGGAGCAAGGAGGGGTACCTTAGGCAACACCAGAGGCAACTCCTTAACCACACACAATCAATGCCTGTTTGAATTAGGGCAATTAGATCGGGTTCCTTCCCCCAATTCAGAAGAGATCCTGATGTCTTTGACCTGCCATTTTGGTAGAAAGCCATTACTGATTTGGGATTGATTTTAGCTAAATAAAGCTGAATTTGTTGCTTGAAAAGCCCTGAAGTTATCCTTCACTCACTGCCCTTCCATCAGCTTGGTTTAACCATGCAATGAACACCCAGACACTGAGATCTTGCCCTCCCTCGGCAAGACCCCACCCTCCTCCAGCACCAGCATTCAGGGCTTGCTCCAGAGCAAGGGGCTGAAAAGATCGACTGGGGCATCCCACCACCAGGGGTTGCAGGACCAGACCTCAGCTTGTCTTTTGCACAGAAAACTAACAAAACTTTCTAGTTTTGTTGTCATGAGACAGCATCCAGTCACGGGTAGAAGTTTTCTTTCTGACCACAGCAACGCTGAACCACCCACGGCCCATTCTGGGCCTCTGCCAAACTTCAGAGGCCTGCACACGACACAAAGAGGCATTCCTTCCTTTCGTCTGGGTAATACGAATATAGAAATCGCCAAGAAATCGCCAAGAACCGCAGCCAACCACCAGTGACCCGTAAGCCCAAGCCTGAGGATTGCCGGCAGGCTGCTGCGGGCCTTCTCCTCACAGCGGCGAGGCCTCTTGTAGCAGTTGTCATTGGGCCCGATTACCATTTCTGGATTTCCACCTGATCCTTATTGCTCCTGATGCTCCATCTGGAAGCCAAACAAACGCTTGCATCAAGCCTCCAGGAGTGCTGGGGAGAGGCAGCGCTGGCATTGATCACCCTGCTTAGCTCTGTGTAACTGGATTGCTTTCAGACACATATGCTAGTACCAATTCATTTGCACTTAACTGATCACAATTTTGTTTTGTAAGAGTCAAATAATGCTCAAGAGGCCTCATTAGTGCTACAGCACAACTTAATACAGCTGACTCAAAGGAAATCTCTCTTGTGAGAAGGAGCAGGTAAGCTCCGTGCCAGTCTAAATTCCACTGCAGACAGCAGAGGTTTACTCATTCAAGAAAAATTTCTTGGCAGTACGAAAAAGCACAATCCTTCACTCTAGCATACAGCAAAAGCCTTCCTTCATCAGCAGTGGGTTAGATTTCAGATCTCTCTCATTTCTTTAACCTATGAATTCTATCAAAATGCCTAGCACAAGATGTGAATGCTTTTTTTTCTTATATCGTCAAGTGCAGAAAAACCCTGCATTTTCCAAAACCTAACTATCGAGCATTGGTACTGACAGCATGAGCCACATATATGAACCTACCTTCTTAGACTTCTTTTAAAACCACAAAGGAGCTGAAACCACATCATGAGGAAAAAAATCAAAGAAAAATGTACTTGCTGTACTTTCTTCTGTTGAAATCAGAAATTAACTTCATTGATTGTTTCCAAAGATGTGCAATGCAGACAAGCAGGGATTATCAGCAGAACTGAAAGGGGGCTATGCATAACATAACCAGCCCATCGGGACTGCTGCTGGCTAACTCAGCCAGCACAGGACAAGGAATGCTCAGAGGGACAGGTTTTACTGAACTCGAAGCACCAGTTACCTGCCCACAGACTTTGCTGTGTTCAGGCTTCAGAATCCAGATTTACATCTCTAAGCAAATAAACATCCCATATATTTATTCACCTTCCCATGTTCTCCCAGAGCCATGCGTATACTTGGGGAATTATGAAAATATCAGAACCCCTACCTTGCTCACACTGCTTGACCTCCGAAAACCTGATTTGTTCCGGATGATTACATCTCATCACACTATGCTCATTCACCCACTGCAGATTTGCTAAAATATTTGCACTGAAAGTCAGAACATCTCTAACAGTCCCTCAGTTGTTCTGGTTTGCTGTTTTCTGATTTAGTATTAGAAAAGTATCCCTGGCAGCCATTTCCTCTAACAGCACACACTCTCCTGAAACAAGCAGAAAACTCCAGAAAGATCCCAACCCTTTTACATTTATGCTTTGAATCCAAATAGCATATGTCATGAGAAACAGTCTAGAGAAGATGTATTGAATCACTGAATCCAAACCTCTGTTGTTGGTGGTCACTTGATTCATCGCCCATTTATCAATTTTAGTCTTAAAAATAGTTTCTCACTCTCCTCCCTCCTATTCCACAGCTGATGCCAAACTTCACTCCTCTGGGGAGCAGAAACTCTTCTAGTTCCAGCTCATGCCGATTTTGCTTTTTAGCTCAAACAATTCTCTCTTCTGATGGATTTACAGACAGAAACAATCGCATTTTATTTTGTTAAGCTAAACCAAGGCAGGATCCACCCAGGGCTCTGCTTTTTGCCGTTTCAGTTATCTTGCTCTTACAGACCGACAGCCAAAGCACTCAGCCCCAACGCCTCGTGTCAAGCTGGCTTCAGCCTGGCAGCAGCTAACTCTGAGGTGCAAAACACGCTGTTCTGTGTAACACACCTTGGGGAGGAGAGATCTGCCAAAATAAATGAATCCTTTTGGTTCCGGCATCAGGAGATACTGGAAGACAGCACCCTTACATAACTGGAAAAGAAAAGGGAAGGCACAGACAGAGGGGACATTTGGCCAGCCAGCCAGGTTAGCATGCTCTGCTTTGGAGGAGCGGCTATGAATCTGAATTTGGTGAAAGCCTCCATCAGCCCAGTGCAGAAACATCAGACCAACCAGTGACACACTGGGAAGAGACCGAGGCCACAGTTCATTCCAGCAGAAGCCCTGGCTGCCACCAAAGAAGACATTCTGCCCTCCTCTCCTTCCCACCGCCTTCCTGCAGCAGCTCTCACTCAGCCTGGAGACCCTGGGGGGTCAGCTCCCAGGGCATGCTGCACATCAGGATGTAAGGAGAGATTCATTTTGTCTCTCAGAGCAGTGTGAATGGCCAGCATTTATTTTTAATGACAGAGAAAGAACAGGTGAGAAAGAATAGGCTTAACGACATTTCAGTTCTTTGCTGAGCAGCTTTACTGGCTGCAGAAACCAACTGAATATAGAAAAGCCTATCAGCACTTCGAATGATTAGAATAATTTGACTCTTTCTAAAACTCTGAAGCATCTTTTCGACATCTTTTCTACCCTAGGAATCACGTATTTTTAGGACTTGCTTCTGCTCAAGCAACTGACAACTGCTGTAACCTGATCAGTTAGTGCTGCCAGCAATATTAGACCAGAACCTCCCTCAGGTGCTTTGCAGCACTCCAGGTGAAAAGGGATTTGCTTCCTGCATGGCGGCACCTCCCTGAGCCAACACACCTTGCGGCCACACTGCCTGGCATGGTCCCAGGCTTGTGGGGCACAAGGAAATTGATTTTGGAAACAAAAGAACGCTAGGAAGGAAAAGCATTGAGAATTAGGACCCTGGTCAGACCAGGCAGCAGTCTGGAGGCTACACCAGGCTCCGTAGCTCCAGACTGCAGCTGGGCTGAGAGGGACCTTGTTCTCCCCGTGTCCATTCCATGTGCCTGTAAAAGGCCCTATGGTAACCCAGGTGTTGCCTCGTGATTAAACAGGACCTGGGTGATCCCTGAGAGCAAGCAGAAAGTACAAGCTAGAGAGAAAAAAATGACTATATTCCCATAGGGATTCTGAATCTCCAGATGGCACTGTAACATCATCCCAAAAAGCAGATGGTTTGGTACAATAGGAAATATGGTAACAGCTGAGACAATTTGACTACTGTGCATAATTACTCATTCCATTGAAACCATGATTTATAGGCTACAAAAGCTAAAGCTGCCCTTTCAATTTAAATCTTAAATATTAAAGCTTCATGCATATTGTGTGCCTAGCAGCTGTAAGAAAACAAACTGCTTTTCCTAACAACTTGACATAAAACAGCACCTCACCATCACTCCCAATTAATATTAAGACCTTTGGTGAGGTCTTTCGAAAGAGTTTAGGTCACAAGTTAAACGCACTTGTTTATCGTCGTTCCTAACCGTGGGAGTTAATGCCTCTGGTACTGCAAAATGACAGCAAAATTAGGAGAGGCAAGGGATAAACATCAGACCTGCTGAGAGCTGCAAGGCTGAAGCTGTCTGTTTTGCATCCTGGCTGCTGGTACAGCCAGCTCCTCCTCTCAGCACAGAGCAGTGCTCTCCTGGGGAGGATTCCCAGCCAGCACAGCAAGGAAGGTATTTCAGAGATCCTAGCAAAACACTGGTTAAGAAAGCACTGAGTTCTGTCCCCACTGTAGGTGGTCATATCGCGTTACACCATCTATTAACCTTTTGAACTCTGTGTTAAAAGCCATGTGTTTTATTACTGACTGGTCAAAGCACGAAGAGGTTTCAGAATGGCAGTCTTCAGTAGTCAGACTGAACTTTGCACATGAAATGACAACTTCCTACATCCAGCCAAGGCTGCAGAAACACAACACACGAACCAAACAGAAAAACACAGAGAGCTGTGCTGTGCCTTGGCTGGAAAAGTCAAGTATGTATGGGAGATGGGTTTCAATCAATTCCAAGAATGTGTCAAAACAAACAAAAGGCTCCTCTCAGCGTCCGGCAGGTTTCCCTCTGGAGAAACCCATTTAACGTATCTCAGCTTTATTTTGGCAAGGTTCCAACCAATAAATTTGACTTTCCAAAAAAAAAAAAAAGCAGCATTTCAATATTTCAGCTACTGTCTTAGTGCAACTGTCCTAGAGGGCAACTTAAAAATGACATTGCATTTACTGGGCTAGCTCAATACTGATCTATTAATCATCATAAGTCATCACCTGGTACAAAACACCTGTGTGACTAAATCCAGACCCTCAGGCAATCATGTAACAAGCATTCAGTCTTCAAGGTCCACAAAACATCTGCTCCACATAGCCTCAAAATTCCTATTTCTATTTATGATGATTTGTCCCTAAGGGGCACCAGCAGGTGACCTAAAAGTTGAGGTTCACAGATCTGCAGAGACCCTGTCAGGGAGAATTTGGCTGCGGTTGAGGTTCACAAAGACCAGCACAGCGCTGTTCTATGCATGTAGTTGTTCCAGCTGGCACGCTCGCTGCTTTCACCTAAACCTGCTCTCTATCCCCTCGGTCTTGATATCCATTTACTTTTTGATGTCTGTTTGGCTCCTGCCACTCCAGCTTTGTTCACTACTTACACTGGACTTGGTAGTCCTCATATGCTCCGATAACATCCTACTAGAAGAGCAAGAACTCTACAAGCTAGGAAAAGGGGAGGAGGGGACAAAATCCTGAGCATCTAATCACAAGCGAACAGTGTAACTCATATTTGAGCATTGGGAACTGACAAGAATTAAATAAAAAAACATGAAAACATTTTCAGATTATCGTGAACTATGGACACAGTTGAGGAAACTGCAAGTGTGTTTACTGACAGGGAACAAACTTAATGAGTATCGTGTGCTGAATGTTCATCCAAAACCAGTTTTAGGCAGACTATGGTGACTTAATTACTAAATGATGAGGTAGATCATGAGCTCATTTTGCTGTGGCAGTGGAGATATAGTGCAAACCTCCTGATATTTAGTGGGAGAATGATACAATACGCAGCTGAGCAGTTCAGGCTGGTAGGGATACATACATATTAGACTTAGTTCACTGCAGTATTGTTCTTACATTTTTAAATCCTCTGTAAAGCACTTGAAGTTCTCTCTTAGTGAAATTGGTTTGTGCTTCAAGCTGTTCCAGTCCTTCGGGTCTATGGCACACTGTAGTCATTTCTAATTCATCTTCAATTTTATCTGAAAGAGAAGACAGGAAAATATTTATTTTGGTTGTTGCCTTTACTCTGTTATAATGATGGACAGGACAGATTGGATTTCAAGAGCAACAGAAAAAAAAAGAAACCATCAATGGAACTGATAACTGTATTCAACCTCTCGAAAGCAAAATAAAAGCCATATGAGTAAAGCAGTAGCTCATGTTTGTTATTGGGGCTGCCAATTGGCACCCCATTCACAGAGCCAAAACCGATGGTGAGAACAGAAGGGTAGGCAGCAGATACGTTGCTCCAAAAGGCAACACCAGATATCTCTTATCTAAATATTGAAACAACGCTGAGAAATAGGCCTTTCAAAGTACTTGCTTTAAAGAAAGCTGTACAAATATAAGAGAGCAGACATGCTTAAGCATATTAGACAATGACCTTACACTAAGGGAAACTCTTCTGTATACTAACCCAAATGCTTACTAGAGGAAACACTAAAGGTCACATTCATCCTAGGAGAAATTCAAATCACATCCACAGCTGCTGAATCTGGAATAACACCAGCCTGCATCTATATGGGCTTTTTAGGGAAACTGAGAAGCAGTGAAAAATACATATGTGTATTTTCTTCAAGAGATCACTCTCCCACAAGTAAGAAAAACTCTTGTGACATCACATCCTACGATATCTCAACCTCACCTCTTTTCTGAGTTGCCTTTTTACCTGTCAAGTCCCTTTCCCCAGCAGTACAGGTAATGCCCAAAAACATAGAGGTGCTTAGCATATGTCAATTTAAGATTACCTAAACTTCAAAAACCAGATGCAGTTTTCAACTGACATAAAAACCCCAACTATATCCACACATCATTTGGCATAAAAACTAGTACTTGCCTTCAAATTGTTTTCATTAAAGTGGTCATCGACTGCTTCACTATCATGGACCACACAACACACATTATCATCAAAACAACTCAATATCTGCCTTGTGAAAACATGTTAGGTTATTGGGTTCAAGTGTAATACAGTAGTTCTTGCTAAAAGACAAGGATTGCTCTAGGAACGTGCAAGAAAATGGAGTCGCTCTGAAAAAAGGCAAGGCATGAATTCTGAGCAGATTGGCTCAGGGAATCAACAGACCATAACAAACCTATTCTTTTGTAAATTAATAAATTCTGTACTTACAAGTGAACATTATTAAGGGAGGACACACACAAGTGAGTCATCGTGGTTAATTAATCTTGGTTCATTATTTCTGGATTAAGAAATCAAATCGAATATTGGTGAGATCAGGTTGGGTTATAATCGGTCCTCCTGTCCCCAGGGTCTGGGGTTTCAAAGTCAGCATGTGTGGGGCTCAAACAGCGAAGGCCCCTTGTACAGCACCAGGAAGTCTTTTGCCGTGCCCCTGCCTGCTCTTTCATGTCAGGTAAGGTAACGCCACTGCAGCTGGTTCTTCTAACCCGCAGTCCTGCTTGGAGTTATAGCTCACGTCTCACCACAGGGGTCAGAGCACACAGACAGAACAGCTTAATTATGCATGAAATATATAAAATCCAAATGGGCTTGGGATGAAATCTGGGGTTTGCAGCCATAGCTTATTTCAGCCCTTTCTGTAGTTAGAGGCTATCCCATCGATGAGAACAATGAAGTCAGCACCAAAGAGAAGCGATGGAGATGAGTAACTCTGCACAGCTCTCAAAAGGCAGAGCAGAAATCTGGTAACTGACATGAGATAAACCACAGCCTATTTGCTACATATAGTTAAGATACGCAATGGAACTTGCTCCCTTGTTGACTGGAAAAGGTGGGGAGGAAGAGAAATACTCCTTGTGCTTGTCCAGTTCACAACAAATGTCATAGTGTGTGTCAAACAGTGCACACTAATTTGAAGCCTTGTGGATTTTAAGCACACAATCCTATCGCAGTATTAAACATGCTGCAGTCATCGGCATGTTCAGCATGAGAAGCTTCAAGCTGTTCATTCTGGTTTCAAATTTTCCTGTGGAACTGTATAGGTTCAAGTCAGGAGAGTGCATACAGCTCCATGAGGTACCTCATGGAAACTTGTGGAGATTGACTTTCAATAATTCCTATGTACATGACAGAAGAGATTATTTTATTTATATATATATATATATATATATGCAGGAGATGTGTCTTGTTGGAGGTCTTAGGGAAAACTGGAGGAGAATAAAGGTAAGAGACTTTGTAATAGCATGGCATAGAACGAGAGTATCATGACCATTTATGATGCAGAAAAACTGACTGCAAAGCAGCAAGGGGCATGAAGAGACCTGAAGGAGGCACCTTCTCCTTGCAAATGGAACACAGAGTCTAGGAATTCTCACTGCTGTTAGAGAAAGGAGATGGAGAAGGATGTCTGACAGAGGAAGAACAGATAACGTGAAATAAGGCGAAAGGGCCATTTTCTTTGAACAAGAACAGATGTCACAAAATGAAAGAATGCGGAAAAAAAAGCTGTGGAGAAAAACACAGTGGAGAAGAAAATCCTTAGAATGAGGGAAGGGAAATGAGCAGTAGAAAAAGGAAGAGAACAAAACCATTTAGAAAGGAGCCAGGTTAGGGAGAGTCACCACTAATGCATACATTGCATGGCAAACACCTTTTTATTTAACTGTTGGTTCACTGTGAGCTACCCAAAGTCCTTCACAAGGTGCGCACAAGCCCAGACTCCTTCCCTGCGTTTCCCTACTGTCCCCCAATGCAATGCAATAAGCACTTTACACGGGCCCCTGACCCTTGTTTCTTTATTCTGTCGGAAGCCATGCTGGCAGTATATGTGCAGGCTGGGCTCTGAGCCTTCCTCTGCTCTGTAACCAGCTAAGGATGTCCAGCCTTCCACTGACATTTGCTATTGAGTTCCTCTGAAGTTCTTTACAATTTCAATGTAAAACGTAAGACTAAAATGCTGGCTATTTAGTTTTGATATCCTATAATATAATTCAAAGAGAAAAACCTAAGCATGCTCACATAAGCAGCAAGGCCAGTAAGGGGAGCTAGCCTGGGGGATTAATCTCATTTTATTTGCACCCCCCAAGATGTGGTCAGCCACATTGTTTCTATAGAGGCAGGAAAGGTCCATCTGGGAAAAGTCACACTCCTAACAAAAAGTATTTCAAGACAACTAATTTTTATGAGTATATTTGCCATTTATTTTCCACCACCTCCTTCTTAAGCAACCAGTTTTCCAAAGCACTTACTGGAATTTCTGTTTGTATTCTAAAGCCAAATAATTAAAGAAAGGTCTCACTCACAGAAAACTTGCTCAATAGCTCTATGTAGTTTAAAAAAAATAAAATCTATGGAACTACAGCTCAAAGCTCATTCTTTTGACTTACCCAGATGTCCTGTATATGAGTAGACTGAAAATTAGGAACTTGAATTTTTTTCCCCAAACATTAAAAAATATATATGTTATTTGATGAATATTTAATTTAATAAGGACATATTGTCTTTGATAATACTAGCCTCATCCAATGAATCATTATTCCAAAAGAGTGCAACTCATCTCCTTCAGCTTGCCCTGCAAGTCGTTCCTACAGTTGGTTCACGGGCTTTGGTCCCACAGAGCAGGTATTTCTAAGCCACATTACTGTTGCAGGTCCCTTCCTTTTTCCATACTGATAAATGCGTTGCTTTTCTTTGTAAGAGAACACAAAACAGAAGTTATGAAAAATTCATCCCTTTTAAAAGGATGCTCTATTTTTTCTGTGTTTTCTCTTCCAGAACCAGCATTAATCTCTGTCTCTGAAGAGTGTCTGATGGTTGCCTGCAGGTTAACCCTTGCATTCTGCTCCTTTCTCCTTTCCCCCAGGAAATATCATGCAGCTTACCTTAAAAATAAATAAATAAATAAATGAGAAGCTTTAGATCTGGCCAAGAGGGCACTCAATACCAGAACAGCAAATTTCCAGTATTTACACTTTGGAAACAGGGGAAATTGTTCCTACAGTGGAACATGCCCCGATGCAACAGAGCAGTCCTGGGCATTTCTCAGCACCTCAGTGGGGAAAATAAACACGACAGAATTTTTAGGTCCTTTTATCACTTCCTAACAAAAAGCCGTTTTCTGTGTTTTTTCATGATCATACTGATCTGTTTTAAAAGATAAAACTCTTCTTTTAGGATTAACTTCACATTAATAGGTCTCACAGATCAAACCTTCCCTCCCACGTGTCTGTCAGGTGCTTACATTTAAACTTTGCAGCTGCCACCCAATACTCACCACCTTCCCCAGCTCCATCTTCTTCCATCCCTGCTCCCTACCAGCGAACACGCCTGGCTCTGGCGCCAACCCACAGGCCAGGAAGACCTGCCTGCAAGAGCCCTAAGGGCAAATCCATCCCTTCCAACTCAGCTGTTCCCCCCCAAGCAGGTTTCTGTCATTATTTGCTTCTGTCTCATGTTTTAAGTCAGCTTTTATAAACCTTTATCTTCTGCTCTCTGACACCCACAGTAATCTCAATGGCAAAAAAGGAGACTGTCACTTCCCCATCTACCACTGCCTTTCATCATGCACATTGTATTACCCCTTATTTACATTTTCATTAGCACACTGGCTCAGGCCCTCCCAGCTCTCCAGGATGGCGCTGGATGAAATACAAGCCATCGCACTTAAAAACATTCCTCTTTTCTTCAGATGACACTCACTTTATAGTGATGAGCACAAGTGGCTGTACAACGATACGTGGAAATGTACAGTTTCACCAGGAAAGCACGATGTTAAGATATTTTATCTAATGTCCTGTTCTTCCTTGCTTTCGTCCTGTTTAAAGCTTGACTAACCTCCTGAGATCTGAATGGGGGAAACAGGCACGGCAGTTTACGGTTTAAACAATTCTCACCTTCTTCTCTTTCAATTCAAAAGTGCACAGACCCAGATGAGTGTGGATAACACAAGGGATGTGCACGGTCCCTGTACTGCCCAGGAGCCACCCATGACCAGCACAGCAGAGATCAGATACTCCTGGTGCTTACAGCACCCTGCTGAGCTTTTCCTCCGCACCCCAGCCCTGGTAGAAACGCACCCAGGCGGGATCCTTTCCATGCCAGATGGCTGCAGCGAGCCGTGCCCGTGACTGAAGGCAGCACGCACAGCTCGGCAGGGGCACCACTTGCTCGGGCACTCACTCACGCTGGTGTGCTTGGGATTTATTTAGAGCTGGAGGAAGGGGAAATAGCGCTTTCAGGTTTAGAGTTTGCCCCAGGCATATTTTTATGGCTGCTTTAATAGCAGGGTATGAATTCCTGAGGCTGGCAGAAGCACCCGTGGTGATCTTACTACAAAGTAGGTCCGGGTTAGAATAATTGCTTAAGTTTACATTTTGGGGGCAAAAAATCATCTCTATTTGCTTAAGGCCATCGGATAGGCACATTTTGTGTATCAAACAAAATAAATAGTGGCTTCACTTTACAAAGAAAAATACTCCTGACGTACTTTCATGCACATGCATATTTTATGGATTGCTGCTAATGAAAGATATTGCATTTCATTTCTCTTCTGCTTGCTCAACAGCAGAGAATGAATTTTCATTAGAGTAGGTCAATATTTTAACTGAATACACTTTGGAAATTACTTGACAAGGCTTGGTTTGTACATCCTTTGATATCTGTTCTAATTTTAACTTTTGCTATCTTTACAAATTGAAGATTTCCACACTTAGACTGTCTGCAAACGTGCCTGTCTTTCACTGCTGTAAGCTCTGCTGAACACAATTTGCATTTCTCCAAGTGATAAACCAGAGTAATTTAAGCCCATTCATATAAAAGCTGTCTTGTACAGCTACGTGCTTCTTGACAAAACAGTTTCACCACTGAGGAAAACAGATTTTCAGCCACATCTGCCTACTGCTTTATATCACAGAACCAGGCAGAGGGACTCAGTCCCACGTTAAAGACAGTGAATCTACTTAATTTGAAGAAAGATGACCTGCTCCACTATTTCACTTTCCCAGATCTTTCCATTCCAATGGACACGGGTACATTTATCTGCCATGGTACAGAAAAAGTTGTTTCATTGGCAGTTGATCCTAAAACAACATCAGAACTGTAAGGCATAACCAAGACAACTACCCAAAGGGGGGCACTGCCCAGAGCTGCCTGGCAAAAAGCAGCACCATTACCAGCAGGGGCGGGCGATGGGGCAGGGCACGACTCGAGTCCTTGTAAAGCCCTCTGCTGATAGGACACCATCTAGCAGTCACTTCAGCTCCTGATTTCCATACAAAAACATCTAACCAATGTTGTCGAGATCCAACAATCCTTTTTGCATAAGGGAAACAAATTAATCACAGACAACGCTCAAGTTGTGTACTATAACATAGGAAACAATTGCATGCTATTTACCAGCTGCTTTTTTGGCTGTGGCTTTGAATGACCCTTGGGCCCAAATTTATTAACCTGCCCATCCATCCTCTGGCCGGCAGCTGCCTCTCCACTAGCAGCCCTTGCACCAAAGCCAGCCGCCCTGGTGAAGTGCCTAAAGACACCACAGCACTCCCAGAGGCTGGTGCCCAAGCAGCAGTGATGCCTCCCTGCATCCCTAGGGCTGGCCAAGGATAACCCAGGGACTAAAAGAGTTTAAATGGAAACTGTAAATGATTTAATAAAACTGCAAATGACCCCGTCCGCTGCTTCTGAAGGCTGTGAGGTGAAGCCATGCAACGCCAGGCTGCACAAGAATGGGGGAGAACTTCGAAAATATTCTGCTTATAATAAATTCATGTTTAGTTAAACAAAAAATTCCAAGAATGTAAACCACAGCTAATGTGTCCAGTGTTAATTGTAAAACTGACAAGTATTAGATGAAACCGGTAATTTTACAAATACAGCAGAACGGCATTAAATTATGTGCAAGAATTATTAGACTGCCTCTTATTTTTATTAAAAAAAGATTAGCTATGCGTGAGTAGCAAGGACCTGCAGAAAAAATTAACTGCAATTTATCCACAATATCTTTAAAATCCATCTCCAGACAGAATTCCTGCCTAGACAGACCTTGTAGGAAACAGATCCTGCCAGAGGGAAACAAATGGCTGGTACCTGTATGGCTTCGCTACCTGGGACAGGTGCAGAATTCCTGGCACTTGTGTATTTCCACCCAAACAGAAGCTAAGGATTAGGCTGTATGCAACCCAATCAGGCTAACATGAATCCATAAGACCAATGGGGCAGATTGGAGAGGAAGCCACAGGCTTGTTCCTCCTGAGGATCCCAGAACAACAGCTCAGATAATGAACAAACACGTGCCTGCACATCTGCAAACCCTAAAAAAAAGGGTTCGGTAAAATCTGCTCATGACTAGATCAATAAAAATGGCACTAAGACACCTACTGAAGTATCAAATATTAAATGCATTTAATTAAACTTTAACAGTCTTTATTAATAAATTATTATTATTATTGTCTTGGCTGGAAAGATTAATTTCCAAGCCAAAGGGACTCTCTAGCCAATAAAACAGCAGAAGGGAATTAATGGAGCTCCCTTTTCCTGAAACTCCTTAGACCTTCAGCTCCATTTTCCCCACTAAAGCAGCAATGCCCAACTTGCTGCACACACAGCCAGGCCCGACTGGGCTGTTCTGCCCACATGAACCTGGGCCACCACCAGCTGCAGGGAAAGCTACATTAAGAACCGAAAGTTGAACACAGTCCTGAGACTGAGGAAAAAAGGCAACAACAAAAAAAAAGCAGAATTTTAGCACTTCTTGGCTAATCCTTCCAATGATCTATGCAAAATGTCAGGTATAAATGATTTCCTCTATGTCTACTCCTTTAATTTCTTCCACTGATACATCCAGGGAAGCTAGAACAGTGTTAAACTCTGAAAAAGGAGGTGCTCCGAGGCCACAGGTACGTCCAAAATGTCTTTCTGGCACACAACTAACACCAGGCAGAGTGATTTGAACATAAGCTACACAACGTGCTACACTTCAGTGTTTCTGCAGACACTGCATTAATTACTTATCTTTGAAAATAACACTGCCTCGGCCGTTCCCTTGGTTAAGTGACAGCAGGATGATCTTCCACTGCACTGGACCTTACTTGGGACACCAGTCGTTCTAGTTTTCCCACCTCTAGCTTATACCCACCTAAATATAGCAACATTTATAAGTGAAACATAAGGGAAACAACTTCTGGAAATGGGTGGAGATCTACTGAAAGCTTGCCAGGTGCTTTGCTGTTCTTCCATGGGGATACTGCAGAAAACGTTCCTTTGGGCACGTGCTTTCCTCCAAGCAGCTGCTCAGAGATGAATTTGCAAATAAACGTCACTAGGAGGGTTAGAAAATCACTTCACTCTGATGATTTTTGGAAAATTCCTATTCATACCTTGTCAAAACTTCAGATGGAGAGTAATTGAACTGGTAAGAATGTGACTTCGCCCGTCAAGTGATGCGGTGGGCACACAGAATGACTCGGCGGGTGGGTGAAAGCTGGGACTGCCTTCACCAGAGGGGACTTGGCTGCTCCCCCGGCTGGGATCCAGACAGATTTTAAGCACCTTGAATTTTGTTTGCTGCCAGCGTGGAAAGGGAAAACAAACTGAGCCTGGAGGGAAGGGGGGATCTGTTTTCCTGGCTAAAGAAAACTTTTGCTACAAAAATTATATGACCGATATAGTCAAACTGGTTTAAATGTTACCTCTCTGATACACGTAAAACCATCGGGCAGGGTCTAGGAAAAAGAAAAAAATTAAACAAAAAGAAAGTGACAACCACACACAACTTAGTCATTTCTTAACTTTACGGTGACATCGGAGGGGTTCTGCCAAAGTGCTGCGGGGTCCCCTTTCCCAGTGACTGTAGGGTTTTTCCATGTGTATTTTACAGGGTTTTTTGCTGAACTGCCTCTTCCCCTTACCCCAAGGGGCAGGAAAAGGAAGTCAGAGCTCACTGTCCCCTGCATGACCATGAAATTCAGGCAGCATGTGAGGGGAAGCATGCAGTCATGCACCCGTGCAAGCACCCATGCATGCAACAAGGCAGCAATGCAGCAGTCATCCTAGCAGCTCTTGTAAGGGGCAAGGAGGACTTGGCATGCGGTTTCTGAAGCCTGCTAACAAGCAATAAGAGGAGCTCCAGCCTTCTGCTTCCTCTACAGTTGTCAAAGAGCTAAAGTATGGAGAAGTAATAAAATGGTTAGTAAGGGTGAAGAACTCTCAAGTCGTCTGGACGGCTGCGTAACTGGTGCTCTCTGCAGTCACTGCACGTGTAACACGGTCACTTCCTACTAGCCTCGCATCCCCTAGGAGAAAGTTTCATTAACAAATTAAGTTAAAAGTAACTAAAATATATTTTAAAGATATGCGTATGCTTTCTTGTGATATCAGTTTCTTTTTGCCAAAGAATTTGGCATGCGATATGATAAACAATAACCTTCACAATGCACAGAGTTCTGGTCACAGTACTACTGCCTGTGGCTCCCTGACCCTACCTCCATCAGGGGCAGCTCCTGCCCTCGGTCAGTCTGGCACCCACCATTTCCTCCCTTGCCATGTAGCTGGTGCCGCCACGCTCCCCAGGCCTTCCCAAACAAGCTCTCAGTCAAGTGCTCTCACCTTCTGGTGCTGACGGGAGGCACCGGTGAGCATGCCCGGTCTCCTCTCACACAGCAGCCCATGTGTTTTGTCCCCCAGCTGGCACATCACCATGACCCAGCAGGCACGAGGATCGGGCAGGCACCAAAGCAGAGCAGTTCCCACTGCCGTGTGCTTCCCTGTCCCAAGGGTTACGGGCAAAGCAGCATATGAAGGCTGCCTGGGCTCACGCTGCACCAGCCACTGCTTTTCTCTGGGTAGACAGAGAACCCAAGACCGCATTCTCCTGCTAAATCTTGCAGCACCCCACCTCTGCAAAGCCCCAGGGTGTCCCCGAGCAAGCTGTGACCAACTCAGGGCCTGTGCCTGGAATCTCAAGGCTAAGAAATTCCACCATGATTTTCTAAAGCCATTTAAACAACCCTCATGCTCAGTGTTTTCCCCCTACATCAAGATAACCGTGTTCTGAAGGGGGCACGCAGAGCATGGCCTACACCGCCCCACACGCTACAACAGCACGAGGCTGCTGGAGGGGCTCCAATTCTCACTGAGCTTTCACTGCTGGAAATTCAGCTTGCCCTCAATGGAGGCAAAGCTGGATCACATGTCTTTGGGAGCAGATGTTCAAGTAGTGCAAAAAAGGAGGAATTTAGTATCTGGCAACAGATAAAGCCAGCAGAAGTGTTGGGAAGCCACCAGAAGGCCTCCCACCAGCACCACCTCCGCGGCGGGTGAAGGCCCGGTCAGGCAGCACTGCCGAGCCTCAGCACCCAGCCTCGCCAGCTCTGCCTCTGCTGCGCTCGGCCCGGCGGAGGAACTGTTCGAGAGGATGAGACCAACACAAGGAGGGCACAGCAGGCACTCCAGTGGGCTGCTGCAGTGCAAAAAAAAAAAAAAAGCCGGCACAGAAGACACTCACACGAGACAACCAGTAGCAGAAATGAATGCTAAATGACCAATAGCAGAAGTGAATGCTGTATGACCAACTACTTGCCCAGGAACAGCGCTGATAGATTAACAACTACTGACACCTCCACATTTCCCCCTTTTGAACTGAAGCTTCAAGAATACTTCTGAGAGAAGCTGGTCTCAAAGCACCTACAATAAACCATGGACATAAACCACAGACATAGATCACAACACATGCTAAAGAGATCAGTACACATTAGGAGCTTTACCAAAAGCATATAAAAGCAATTATCAAGGTTTAATACACTCTATTGTACCACCTGCACTGTTATCAGAAGACATTCCGACCTCCTTGAACCACCAAGATAGGTCTGCAATAAAGAAGGAACGAGCAGGTTGCTTAAGGAGCTCCTGAACCTGTGCTGAAGCAAGAGGGGTTGAGCCACTAGCCATGAAACCACCCGCTGTTCGGGCAATCCTGCTTTGCCGGGTAACCCAAGGACAGGAAAGAAAAATTTCCCACTTCCAAGTCTGATGAGCATAGTTTTAAATTTGCATTTTAACACTAGCTGGAAACTAATTTCCATCGATGAGAACAAAGAAATGTAAATGTAGCCATTACAGAAAGCATAATGATAGTGTCCTGATTCACTGTGGGTGAAATCAATGCATGAAAAGAGCTAGAGTACGTGGAGAGGTTCCAGGGTAACAGTGGGTTTGAAAATATGAAGATCGACCAGAGATGATTAATAAATAGCAAAAAGACAATAGATGCCTTCTCTCCCTCCCCTCAGCACAATCCGTTTTTCTGTAGCGGGAAATCTTGTGGATTATCAAAACCTTAGACTGTAGGTAATACCTTCTGGGTATAAACAACATTGTCTTTCTGCAGAGATGGGAAACAAAGCTCTTAAACAAAGGGGAGAAGAAAAAAGCTTTGTATAACAATACATTTTTCTTCACTGGATGAAAAACTTCACAAAGTCAAGATTCAATGAATTAATTGAAAATTAATTCCCTTCCTGAACTAAGATTTTGATTGTCTGTATTTTTTTTTTTTTTTTATTTACCAGTGAATTACTTTTTGGAAAACTGCCCTTTTCACTAAGCTCAACAGAATGCTTAATCAGCATCCCAAGTTCATGTGCTTACATCTGCTTTGCTGGTTGAGTAGTACAAATAAAACAAACTACAACATTGCTACCAACACTTAGAAAAGCTCTTCCTAAAACATGCAAACACAGTCACCGAGGCCTTGATTGTTTGTCATCTCTCCCAGTCAGTGCCTCATGATTTTTTTCTTCTTCCCTAAAATTATATCCATGTTACAGATTACTCTCTGGGCAGTGGAAATAAGAGCAACTTCTGAGCAATCCTGGTACAAGGGAAAAAGAGGATATTTTCCTTTTTGTCTGACTTTCAGGAACCAGAGCCATTCAGTGTAACAGGGTGCAATGGACAATGAGATGGCCGGAGGCACCTCTGCCTACATCTCTTCCTTATCAAGAAGGTTTTCAAAATCAGAAGGCAGCTTTTTAGACTCTAAACAAGAGTAATTGGCTTTTTAATAGAATAAAGGAACTCAACAGAATAGATATAAAATGAGATATGTGCAAATCCCTCACTGCCAAACATACCATGGGGATGGGGCCTTACCTCCAGGCTTGTTTTCAGCCAGCTCCGTTGGTTTCTCTGGTACAGCAGCCCCACCACAGCCTCCCTGCTTATGAAAGAAATGTTTCTCCCTGAGGGCAGAGTCAGTGGAAAAACTACCGTCCTGCAGTTATCTCTGTTACCAAGGAGGCAAGTAGAAGCCTACAACAGGCGCACCTCTGCCCTTGGCAGGCTCTGGTCAGCTCCCTCCAGCCCGTGGCCAGGGCTGCTGAATTGATCTGAAGAATTACTCCCAGGACAAACATCCACAATCAATCCTTTCCAAAAACTACACATAGCACTTTGCAAGCCATGGCTACAATTACATTGAAGGAACTGTAAAGGGGTGTGAAACTGATGAAGCTTCCTCCTCCCACCCCCAAAAAATAACCCCAAACCCCACTGTGCTTTTCCTTATAATGCCCTGCAGCAGGAAACCTCAAGCCCTGTGAGAAGACTTCCCAGCACACAAATGGCCTCACGGCAGAATTCACAATAAGCCACTTCCCTTAAAGGGATCAAAGAAACAGACATTCAAACACTGATCCCCCAAAAGGGAGATTTGCAGAACCAGCAGTATTTCACAGAAAACACATGCAGTTTGTACATCCTTAGCAGGACTTCAACTGCGGAGTGCAGGAACTGGAGAGGTGCAACACCTAGCGCTGAGCTTGCACCGTCACCCCAAACCAGCTTTCTTGTTAGCACTGAGAGAATCCCTCAGCCTCCCAGTCATCAACACCAGTGTCAGCAACGTTATCTGCTCAACATAATGCATTACAGCCAGACAGTGCCACTTCACAGCATTCAGCTGCTTATGAACCTCTTTCCAGCCTTGCTGCAGAAATGAACTACAGCTCAAGCAGCTCACCAGCAGACGAGGAAGGAGTTTGAGTGATTTATAAAGCCTTAACAGTAAACCAGGAATAATAAAACTCATGCACCCAGGCTGCATCCCCAGTGCTCCCCAGTCCCCCCACCTCCCCCAGCAGTCACCTAAGGCATCTCACCTCGTTACCCAGGGCTGCAGGTTCTTACCTTGGCTCAATGCTCTCGTAAGACACAGCTCCGCTCCAGCTACAGCAAAGACTGCCCCAAAACTTCAGTTTTTCTAAACTGAAACTTAGGCAGTGCTTGAAGTACAGGAACTCTGGCAAAAATAATCCAAGCATTGAAAAGAGCAATCTAAGCATTGCAGCCAAGAGTAGCAGGTGACAAGACCAAAAAAGATGACCAACAGAGAAAGCTGATGGCAAGCATGGATTCGATTAAATTAAAATAAACGGCAACTGCTGAGAAGAAGGTACACCAGATTCTTTCGCCCAGAGCTACTTGCAGCACATGCTGGCTGCCCAGCTTTCTTTCGACTCCACCACTAGTATAACAAGGTTGGGGTTGTACGAACACATCTGTACATCCATTCCCCTACTCAGAAAAGAGCCACCTGGCACACGACAGTGGGGCAGCACCTCCCGAGCAGGGAAGCAGACATCTCCCTGCCACACTCCATCACAACGCTGTACAGCAAGAGCCACGTGGAAGAACCCTGTCGCAGAAACAACCAAGACTTAGGGCTGGTAAACGGGGGAACACCTGGCCAGCCCAGGGGAGAGAGCATTTAGTCTACCTTACCAGCCAAGAAAGATGTGGTGAAGCGCAGGGAACAGCTGCAGGGCAGTGTGTAACCTGGTCACATCTCTCCAAAGGCAATGCCACCAGCAGGCCCTAGGTGCCTGTACTGTTTTCACAGGGCAAGCTGAGCAACCCAGGGCAACTTCCAAAAACAAGGTAACGCTCATGGTAGGGGTGTCTGAGTTCTGTGGCTAGGCTTGCTCTTTTGCAGGGGCTCTGTAACACAGCTCAGATTTGAGTTGTTTCTGTGCTGCAAAGTCAGGCTTTCTTTAGGTATGGGGCACTTGCTTAGAGGAAGGAGGTCAGCTGTTGAAGGTCATCATTAATATATATCTATTTTTTTAAATTGCTTGTGGATAGAGATGAAGATCACAAGATGTAAGGACATTCATGCAAAACTTATTTCCTGAAAAAGTATTTTCTGGCTGGCTGCAATGAACCTTCCCTTCGGCTGGGCAGCCCAGTGGCTGGGGACACAGTGAGCAGCAGCAGCCCCAGCCTCCAGGGAGGGCACAAGCTCCCCCTAGCCACCACTTTGGCAGAAAAGCCATTTTTCATCAGTGGGTAACTAGCCCAGCAGAAAATTCCTGCCACAGATACTCACAGCATTAATCTAATAGCTTAAACACATTACTATGCACTTACTAGAGTCAAGTTCAGATCAGTAATCACAGCTTGGAAAAAGAACAGGGGAGCCTCCTGCAGGTGTTTTGGCAAGGGGCAGAGCTGGGAAACAAAGGAGAAAGTGGCTGCAGCCCCCTCAGAAGGCAGCGGCCAGCAGCGAGTGCTGGTCTTAACAGGGGCCTCATGGGACAGGAACCAGAGTGTGAGCCGGGCCCAAGGCACAGCTTTGATCCCAAAGCAGCAAGGGAAGAGGAAAGTAGCAAGAATATGTTAGGTCAAAGCATGATGTTTTCAGAAGAAGTATCAGAAGCTCTTTGGAGGGCACTTAGTAAATGAAATAGTCATAGGAGAGTTCTGAATTATAAATGAAGTAACTGAACTTAAAAATTTCTTTTTTAGAATAGGTTATTCATCAAAAACCTCTGATGAGTCAAGACAATGCATTACAAATGGACTTATTCTCCCTGAAAAGAATTATTGCTGCCACTGTTTTTTTCCTCATTGAAAAGCAAATCAGACACTTCAAGTCCCTGATTTATGACTGCGCTGATTTCCATGAGTGCTGGTTTGCTCCAGCTTTCAGTTAGAAAAAGGCTTTTGGAAGAACAATAATCAATGAATATATAATGTGGGAGAATCAAGCAATCAAATAGTAATTAGTTCAGTGCCTAATCCAAGGACATATTATCCTTGGGTTATTGTAGAAAAACACAATTTTATATTTGCGCATTCAGGCCATTTTTAACTGCAGCCTAAGAACTGAGCTGTTTCCGCCTCAGAGGGGAGTTTTTTGACCACATACACTTGGTGCTGCCCACACACGGCCTTAAAGAGGAGCCCCAAGCAGATGTGAGGAAGCTGAAGGTGAACAGACGGTGCAACAAGGACACCCTGGGGAGCACGGGCAGCCAGAGCCGAGCTCCCAGACTAGGTACTGACACTGCTCAGAATTCAGACTGTTTTGTAGGAGATGTCATTTCCAAAGTTATGTTCCAGACTGCGACAAGAAAAAAAAAAAGAAATAAAGGAAAGAAGAAAAACCAAAACCCATTTTCCACAAGACGTTAGTTTTGATTACGATGTAGAAACCACATTTTGGAAAGCCTATCAAGTTTTATTTCTCATAAACGTTGACATTTCATAGCAATACAGGCAGAATCTCCCCCCACGCCGTGCTTGCAGTCAGCTCGTCTCCTTCCATTTGCAGTGCAGCAGCTGTGTGTCGGGGTGCCCGGCTCCCCAGGTTCTCACTTACTGGGGAAGTGCACGCTGAACGAGGAGAGCTGCAATACAACGCTCATAGCCAGCCACCCGCACAGGAACTCCACACAACGGATCGCATACTGAACGGTTCTCTAGATTAATATATACTTCTTGAGTTCCTATTTCTTAAAGTGAATTTGTTTTTTAAATGAAGTTTCTGCATTTTTTTTTTAAATAAAATATTGATTTTCCTAAGGTGAAACTGTAGGCATGGTTTTGTTCTCACCGAACAAACAAAAAAAGTGTTCTTGCGTTTACTAACATACATCTTACCCTCTTTGGGAACAGCAGCAGCAAAGAGCAGGATTTTCTATGTAACTAAAGGCAATGCTGGCATCCCCAAGCAGATCCCTCCTCTATCAGGAGGCAGGACTGCTCTCCACCACATTATGGCAATTCACCTCTGTAAGGACTAGGAGCAGTACAAATTGTTTCAGTCCACTCTGCTGTTCCTTCTTTGTTATTTGCTAGACACCAAGCATGCTTGATACTGATCGGAGTACAGACTTCCCTTAGAGCTGTCACCCACAGCCCTTTTTCCGATGACTGATTTCACCAGTGGCAGGTGCTTTGGAAGCAAAATACCGACCGTTCATGGGGACCATGACCCCACGTGAAGGCTGGAGCTCTGCGCACGTGTCCAGCAGGTCAATGCTTAAAGCCAAGACCCAAAACCCTTCTCTTCCTCTCTGGTTGCCAGCCAGGATTAAAGCCGCTGCTGAGCACCAGCAGGGGTACATGGGCAGAGCCTTCATTGCTGGGAAGTGACCAGGAGCTTCCTGGGCACTTGGAGAGCTGCACCTCCAGGGCACGCTGGCAGCCTCAGCTGCCCTGTGAATAGCCAACAAGGACGAGTGGAAGCACTGCGAGCGGTAATGTGCGGAGCTGCTTTAGAAATCTGAATGTACACAGGCATTGCCCCGTCTGTTTACGGCTTAGTTCCTTAGGACCTTGGGAAGGTGGTCCTAGAGAACTGCAGGGGGCTCTCTTTGGGCTTGACACCTTGATGGCTAACACTGCACTATAGTGCAGTGTATGATACAGAGGGCAGCCTGGAGGAATGAAGAGAAACAGTGAAGTTGCCTGCACCTTCACAGGACCCCTTCACAGCAGGAGAATGCAGAATCGAGGAGTGAAACACTGATACTAAATAAGCACGCTACAGATCACATCCAAACGAGACAGCATCACCCAAAAGAATTCTTCTTTCCATCTTGCAAAAACTGTTGCTTAACTTAAGCAGATTGCTTCACATTTTGAAGTGCAATTAAGCAGAAGATAAGTACCAATTAAGCTCTATTTGCACACAAGAAACTGCTCAGAAAATATTGTTTCTACACATACCCAGGTTTTTCAAAAGGGACATGATAAACTTACTGGAGCACACTGCTCCTGTAAGAGGCCTTTTGCACAAGCACAGTGTGACAGCAGCAATTTGTTTCAAGACACCAAACAGACTGTATTTCCTGAGAAGCACTTTGTCCCTTTTTACCTGGCTCACAGTGACACTCCCAGGACTGGACATCAAGCCCTCCCCCTCCCCCCCCCCCCGATGTCCTTGCTGCTCCTGGCCCCTTGCCGTTCCCTGTGCTCCTACCTGCTAGGAGAGGCACGAGCCTCCTGCGTGCCCAGGGGAGGCCGCTCCTTGCTTCCATCGGCTTTGAGCCTCTCCATGGAAAGGCAGCGATCCAGGGCATTGCCCTGTCCCACCGCATGCTCCAGGAAATGGCAGGCATGTGCCGGACTGCTGTGCTGAGCTCCTTACCTACCTGCACCACAGCCCCTGTACAGCGGGGGCTTGACATTTGACATGGGGGCCAGAACCCATCTCACTGGAGCATTTTTTTTCCAGTCTGAAGTGTTTGGGGAATTAGTAAAAGATCACGAAAATCATCTCTCCCAGGATTGTAGGGTGAGATTTACTAAGCATTGCTAAAAAGGGGATTTTTTTCATTGAGAGGTGATGCAGAGGCACTCAGGGAAGCAAATGGCTTCCAGCTAAGCCTTTCAAGTCAGCACTTCAGATCTCCCTCCCTTTGCTCAACCCGGCTGCAGCAGCTTGCCAAAACCCTGCGGTACCCACTGAGGGGTTCAACAGTGAGGAGACCCTTCCTGGAGTGCCCTTAGCCACACCAGCATCTCTCCTTGTGCCTTTCATGGGACAAACAAATGGAAATGTGTACATGCTGTGAAGAAGGAAAGATGTTTTACAAAGGCTTCTATGCCCCATTGAGAAGTTGGATATCACAACAAGGCACAGCACAAACAGCTGGGGGGAGAGGGGGAAGCCAAGAGACCGGAACACTGGTCTCAAGCAACAAACAACCACATACAATGGAAGTGAAAAACCAAGCCAGCCGCAGCAATGCAGTGGCAGAACAAGCAGGGTAATGCTCTGCTGCAGTCAATAGTGACCCTCAGAGCTCCAGTCACTGCCGGTATCGTGCTGCTACCCACACCCCGGACCCAACCAGGCACAGGAGCCGGCGGGAGCCAACCCACAGCAGCTCCAGCCCAGCAGCAACTCAAGCAGGTGGAGGCAAAACCCCTGCAGACAAGGTCGGAAAGTTTCAGGAGACTGGCAATAGCCTGATCATTTCCAAAATTTGGCCCAGCTAGCAGTGCTGGGAACCTTGAAAGTTCGTTCCACTCCTGTGGCAAAAGGTTAATGGAATACACGAAAACCCAGTTCTTACTCCTTTCTGTTTTTATTCTGCTTCTCCTTGAAGGGCAACAGAGACCGCACTAAGGCTCAGGATTGTTAGGCGCAATTTCTTGGCACACTCCCTGCCCAGGATGCAGCACGCAACCAACTCGATGAGTTGCCATGAAGTCAAACTACATAATTATTTGACTTCGCTGTTCTAAAGTTACAAACTTTAAATTCCACTGATTTGTCTGCAGTGCTTTCTGCTTCCGAAACAGCCATTTCCAGACTGGAAGGGGAAGGCCATGAGGTTTATGGCTTCCCAGGTTGGCTCCTGCCTTTTATAAAAACCCCTAAAAACACTGGCAGATTCAGAGCTCTGGTCTGTATTTGGAATACCACCAACAGAGCAATCTGAGGCTAACAAACATCAGTGCTTGTAAACACCGGAGCTATTCTGGTTGACACCGCCTGAGGACTTGTGAGGCTAGAAAACAAATACGCAGTTGAGAACATGACCAACGCCAGAACGCGGCTTATTAAATTTTCATGCTGACTCTGATTACTTTCGTTTAGCAACACAGATGTGCAACCAGGACTGGGAGCTATAGTGCCTGCGAGTACTGGGAAATAGCTAGCAATACAAGCAAGATTTGGAAACCAGTCACTTAGATCTAATAGTGCTTACATGTACACTTATCAGCCCTTACCGGTGACTTGATTTTAAAGAAGCCATGAAAACATTTTAATATATTAGATTTCATAATTTGGTTTCTTCCATTCTGTTTTAATGGAGTCACATATTAGTCCACAAATGAGCAAGAGATAGGAAAGCATTGCTAAGAACCGCTGAAAACAACAACAAGGAATTAAAAAACCTAACATACACCAACAAGATTAAATTGGGATATTTTGTCTGAAATGTAAACGCTGAGCAGCTCTAATCTATTTTGTATGAGCAGAACTCTGTAAGAGCAAGATGCAAAAGAAACAGATTTTGATGGACGTGCCATCATGGATAAGCTCATCCCATGATTAGCCTAGGAACACCCCAAATACAGAGCTGCTCATGCACATCAGCCATTTGGCTCTTTCCCATTTGCTCTGGGCTCCACCATCTGTGTGCCACAAGACCACTGGCAAAGGGAAGAGGTAACCAAGATGGGAGTGCTGATGGCAGCTGATCAGGCTCTGACCTGTCTGTGCAGGTGCTCACTGCTTTTTGTTTTGGGTAAAAAGAGACATTTATTAGCTTGAAATAATTTAGTTGGAGGGAGCGAAGACTAAAGGAGGAAAATTTCCCTTTCTGAATGCTTCACATTTCCTTTTATAATTTCAATTCCCCTTTTAATCATCTACAAGAAGTGTAATAAAGCTTAGGCATATTCCCAGAACAACAGAAAATCGGAGAGCTAGAGCTGAGCTCACACAGAGGGCGGCTGCAGCTGGAGCCAGCACGTGCTGCCAGCCCTGCTCCAGCCACTGCACACCCTCACACCCCGGGGCAGGGCACAGGGCACCGCTGCCCCTCCTGGCCTCAGTCACAGGCTGGGCACCCTCACCTGTCCCTCCGGTCACTGGTGCCTAACAGACACCCAAAATGCCACCAGGGTGCTGAGCTGCAGCAGCTGGAGCAAGCACAGGGCAAAGATGGGCGCTGTGTGTCCAGCCACCGCCCCCATCGCTCGCTGCCCAGTGGGATCACAGACCCTCGCTGCTTCTCTGTCAGGAAGCGTGGCAGACAGAAAATGGACAAATGAAAGTTTGTGCTCTTACCACAGTGTGATACCTCCTTTTACAAGGGAAAGGATTAACTGTTTGAGCAGTTAAATTAATTAGGACTTAATTAAGATACATTTGGACATGCATCCTCAATTTGAGCTTCCCATGTGTGGATTTAAGAACCATGGGAGAGGGATTAAGGTAATGTTAATTATGTTCCATTTTTATTGACTATTTAAATAGCTATCCCCTTCCAATTATGAGCCTCTCCAACTCAATTTCTTGAAGAAAAGCATCCTTACCCTGAAATTCTCAAGGATGTTCTTCAGCCAAAAGAAATGTCTCCCTGTACAGCCGTAAATTTATTCAAGCCAAGTGAAATGATTCTAGATTTCAAAACACAGCGTGTTAGTTCAGAAGAGCTCTCCTGGGGTTCTTGCAAGTTTTTGAAAGCAAGGAGATGAGCAGGCAGCCGCAGGGGGGTTCGCACTTAGAGTGATGGTTCCTGTCAGCAACACAAGAAGCTAGACCACGACTTTCATTTTGAGGCTTACTAGTAACAGAGAGTCCACAATAATTGGGCAAATAAGTGAAAAAGAACAGCTAATCCCAGAAGAGCAAAGTAATTTCCAAAGGCTTCCCTAGGGGCCAGTGCAAGGACGCAGCCTCTAAACCCAGGTAAGCCCTTAAAAAGTTCAATTTCTCAGCCTCAGGTCATACCCTTGTTCTCCCACCTTGCTGCCTCTTTCCCTCCTTCACTCCTGCTGTTGCTGAAGGCAAATCTGCTGCCATGGCTGCAGGCGGTGCCTCGGGACCGCTCACCTGTTCTCAGGCACTGCTCATGGACACCCACTTCAGGAATAAGACCCCGAGCAGAAGGCGCAACTGGCTGCTCTGCACCAACTGTATACAATTAAAAAAATAAAACATCCATTTACAAGATTCCAAACAAATGAAATTTCAAACACCTTTTGTGTAACGATGATCTAAGTTATCATTACCAGCACGAGTCAAGGAACTTTAACCTTCTTTCTGTAACCTAGCCATGCGTCTTTAAAATGAATGCAGTTTTCACATTATTTAATTTCTATAATTTAGAGATGCATGGAGAAAAAAAGAATTATTTTCCTTTCTGCTGCAATGAAAGACCATATTTATTTCACTAAAAAAAAAATCTAACACCATTATTTATTACCAAGCAAGCAAAAAGCTCATGGGTATAATAAAAATTTGCTACATAAAGCTGCATCTGCCCGAGGAGAGGGAGAATTAACTGTAATGAAACTGGTTTAAAGAGCCTCATATCATCACTTTAAAAATACCGAGAAGAAAGCAGAGGCAAAGGGAGGAAGAAAATTTTCTATAATTCACAAAACATTATCTGTTCTTTCTGTTAATTTATTGTATGAAAACAAAAGGCAAATTGTCTTCTCATCTTTCCCTTTAGGTTGTATATGGAACCTTTTCTTCCCACATACGCTAATATTGCACCTTTAACCAGCAGCAAGTTTGATGATGATTTCTTTGTGAGTGGCAGATTTTTCCTTCCTCCTTTAGCAGCGCCTGCTGGTCATCACACAGGCGAGAGGTCAGCACTTAGAGCAAAACCAGCCTCCCTGCTACTTGATCCTTGGAGATACAAGGAGCCCAGCTCACCAAGCTCCACTCAGGAAAACAATTCCAGTAATATCTAGAAACTGAATTATTTCTGTTTGCAGTGTGTTGACAGAACCAGAAAAAAAGAAAGAACAAAAAACACACATTGAGAAATTAATTTACTGGAAGACTGGGCTACTACTTTGGTACCCACCCCAACAACAGGGTGCTTCCCTCGCCCAGCAGAGACAACGGTCAGAGGGGCCGTTTCACTTAACATGGCATTACAGGTTCTTACCGCATCTTTTGTCATCTCAGATGTCTGGCTGTATTTAGCTTGTGTGGGCGCTTTGGTCCTCTGAACATCAGCATTTGGTAAACAACTTTGGTGCAAGTCCCACCTTACACACGCACTGGAAGTTCTCAGTTCAACAGCTAGATAATCATGCAAAATTGGAGAGATGTTTACAGCACTTGGATTCAGCTACATTCTAAAAGAAAGTTTTGCCCTTCATCAAGGAAGAAGGATTCATTTGACCAGCTGAACTGATCTTGACTGGAAACCGGTCCATGGTAGATGCTCCACAAGCTCACAGCTCCAATCACCCCACCAGGCTCTGCCAGCAGCTTCTGCCCCACAGCCAACCTCAAGGAGCAGGGGAGAAATGCTGTACAACGTCTGGGTCACAGCAATCCTCTGACATTATAGAAGCCAAACCCCACTATTAATACAGGATGCGGCTCAGAGTCAGCAAACTGCTAGTCTCTTGTTTGGCTACCCAGCACCTAGCCAGAGCTCTGTGTTACCGAGCTCGTCTACAGGACCACCTGAGACTGCAAGACAAGCTGCCAAACTTCACACTGACATAACCCTGCGCAGCTGAGTAATAAATTAATAACCAACATTCCCTACACAGGATCTCTGTGCTTTCACATTTTTGTTCCTGAAATAATCTTTCTGCTTCTTTCTCCTTTCCCTATGGGACACTGCTCAGGTTCACAGCAGATAAAAAATAAAATATGGGCCCTGCGTATGAATTCCAGCAACATCCCTACTGATAAAGCTTGCAGTGCAATAATCAATGTACAGGTGGGCTTGAAAAAACCTACTTGCGATGACTCTTAGTGCATGATACCACAGGGCAACGTAGTTACTGTGTGGCAAGCAGAACTGTGTATAAATTATTGTTGCAATGACATTCATTAATCACTCCAACCAGCTTGGATCCTATTGTTCACCAAGACAGACGGCATTTCATTTCCTCCCTCTTTATTATAATTAGATATTTGCATTTAGTTAACCACACAGCCCAGATGTGACCACTGCAACAGACAAATTGCACAAACCTGTCCCACAGTGCCAGTAGGAATTAATTCACTTTTTTGCCAAAGCCAGATACAAAACAAGTCTATAAGAAAGGAGTAAACATCATGTTTTGGTTAGATCTTTTTCCCCATGATGTAAAGAGATGAAACACAAAACAAGGACTTGAGATTTTGTTAGAAATGTGTAGAAAAAAAGCAACCGAACCATATAGCTGGAAATGTCATGAGAGCACCTCTCATCCAGCTTTCTCTGTATCCCATGGCCTCGAATGAACTGAGCCAAACGCTTCCTCCAAAATTTTTCATTAAACAAAAGGTTTAATACAAAACTTCATTAAATAGCATTCAAAAAGATATATTTATGCTCCAGTCAACTACTTCCATGTTCTTTCAACTTTTACAGCTCCTAATAGTAGTACTGAGCTCCACTTAGCTTTGTGCTGTGCACTGGGATCTCGCCAACACCTGAAGCGAAGGCGGGCAGAACCCGCAGCAGCACTTACCCTGGTCACACTGCTAATTACGTGGTGTTCGCTTCTGCTCTCCCTCAGGAGGCCAAGCCAAGCTGCTCTCTTCTTTGATGGAAGGACTGTGCTCTCGTACAATGAGGAAAGAGAAACGCATTGAGGGTGACTCCATAAAGCACACCTTCAAGTGAAGAAATCCTCAAGATGAAAACCTTCCCAGGTGAAGAGTACCTGCAAACAGTATTGTGTTTGGTTTGTTCTCCTCCCTCTTACCCACACACTCACTCTGCCCACGGTGCCCTGATTTTCAGCCCTCCTGATTATTTTATAAAACTGATCCTGTTATTTTGTATCTCAATAATACGTGGGGAGGTTTCATGGTGGAGAAAGCCATGGAATGAGAACCAACTGGGTATCTTAGTTCAAACTTCACTACAGCGTCGGATGCAGCTCGGTTATGATCAGCATTACCCCAGCTGATGCGCTCTGGGGCCCCTCTCAACAGAAAATGAGAATTTATGGGGCACGCACAGAGCTGAAGGGGACAGGTTCCCTTCCCACTGGTGTAATCCAGAAACAAGTACAAGTCAGAGGAGTGCAACCAACGTCAGTGAAACACAAAGCAGCTTTTCATACCAGGCAGCATTTCCTTGTACTTAGCCAGCGACATGGCAATTCCTATCGCTGCTGACAGCAAGGCAGCAGGATGACACGCAGGTCTTGCTGTGCAGGAATCCCCTGTGCTCGGCGGTGCTCTGACCACAGACAGATGCACCTGAATGGAGAGGTCGCAGGGAACTCAAGGGGAACAAAGCCTCTATGTACTCCGTGTCTCCAAGTGATGCTGCACTCCGTAAATGCAGAGCAACACATGCCTAATCCATTTTCTATGCTATTAACTATCTTACAAAGTTCATAATAGCTTTAATACCACAGAGTGCTTTGATTTAATTCTGAAGAAGGTACAATTTCAGGGTTGATGAAATGAATGGCTTTTGGCATCTTCCAGACAGCTAATTGGTATATATAAATTATTTAAATCATTATGGAGTTGTGAGAATATTAATTAAGCTTTCAGCAAAACCAGACTGAAATGCGGGAGGGGTCTGGAAGAACAGATATATATGTTTGGCTACACGTAGTCTGATAGTTTTATTACAGCCTGCTAAAAAAATAAAGATCATAAACATTTTCAATCATTTGTATAACCTGCAACAAAACACTAACTCTGTTTGTGCTGTACACCCATCTGCATAGCTGCCACACTTCAGCCAAATTCCATTATGCTTCAATTGCCCCAAAAAGCCTTGATCAGCATCTTGAAGTTCAAGGTAAGTGTAAAAGTTTGACAGCAACAGAATTTAAGAACTTCTGTCTGAAAAGTATTATTCATTGCTGGCCTTGCACAGATACGGTTTTTATTTTTACTGTTACTTCTACAGAGGTGTTGATATAATGGAAATAAATAGGCACGTAAACAGTGTTCTGAGAAGAGAACTTAACTGATGCCAAATAAAACAATCAAACTAATGGCCATTATGTAAGCATTGTACTTCCAGAATAGGATGAAAAGAAAGTCAGTCAGCTCCTTTCTGGCTTCAGACAAGTAACTCCCTGGACACTTTTAGCAGGTGAAGAAGTTACATTAGAAACTCATCTTTGCTACCCAAATCTTCCTGATGGGACTGACCTCATGGCAAGTCACCCAGCACGGCAGTAGCCAGACTGGATTAAAATCAAGATCTTTTCAAGCCTCAGCCTGAATTTCACCCATCAGGTGGTAGTTCAAGTTATACGCCCCACTAGGTAGTACAGTAAACACCATAATAACCAGAGCAGATATATTCTGCTACTTGGTTTGGATTTCCAGATTTTATAAGACCTATTTTAGTGCTCCCCCACTGATACAATCATGCGCTACTCCAGCACCTGCTGCACAGGAAGAATTCAGACATTAAATATATTAAAACCGACGGAATACAATATTGTACCATCAGTACACACACCAAGTTACCTCAGAAACGCACCTTAATAAGGTCAGTGTCTTGTTACAGGGCCCTACGGCATCCAAGCAGTTACCCAGCTGGCAGTAAAGGAGCAATGACAGCACCCTGCTAGGGTCTACACATCTGAGAACCTGAAGGCATCATGAGTAGCTGAGCGAGCAGGAAGGACTGAAGAGATCTGAACTCCTTCCAGACAAAGCCAGCTGACATTTCACCTCCTTCAGAAAGATTCTGAACCCATCTCCAAAGCCAATTCTACCCAAAGAAGAGGATATTTGGACAGATACCATGTCACGAGATGGCTTCCTTAAAAAGCTTGTCCTTGTGCTGGTGCTCTCCATCTGCTCCAGCGACAGCCCCCAGCCTCTCTCATCACCTTCGCCAAAGGACAGCGGCATTCAGGAACAGCTCAAAACTTAGACACCCATTTCTAGCCCCCTGCAATGTGACAAGCTCTTACTGCAAGGAAATGAAACTTGTGAGCATCAAGATAGACTTAGCTTTCCATTTCATACTTCTTCAGCTCACATCTCTAACTTGCTGATACATTTTAATTGAATTTACTGGCAAGGATGTGCTTTACAGAAGATTTTATCTACACTCCTGAGGATTAGTAGATAAGGACAATTAGAGGTTAGACTGAACCCCTCACATCAGTTGACGCTATGCAATTTTAATGCTGAGATATATTTGGAAGAAAAAAACCTTCTTGAGGAAATCCAGATTATGTTTACAATCTCCTGCCTGAACCTTCAGGAGCACTTGTTTGCTTTTGATTACATTGTTCTGGAAACACCATCCCTGCAACACAAAGTAACCTGCATGGGACTGGAGCACATTCCTGCCTGAATCCCCCATCACCCAGCGGCTCCTTATCCCATAACACATCAGAGAAAGGTCTCCAAGTGGAAGGGCAATAAATGATGAGAGAACAGAAGGCCAAGCTTATCAAATATACCAAGTTAGACCAGTACCGATCCATCACAGACACTAACATCAGCCAAGCAGCCCGATGCCCAGTTCGGCAGCACTGGGGAGGCTCCAGCTTCCATAGCCAGTGCTTTCACAAGTTACAAGCAGCTTTGAGAACGTCTCAGAAATAAAGTTTGCACAAGGGCAAATAGATCTTCAATGACATCACCATTCAGTTTAGAAAATACCATACGTTTGTTTTTCGTAACCCACATTAGCTTTTCCTTAAACCAAGGATTTGCTTTGCAAGCTCTACATCCACTGAGGTCTTCGCATTGAACATGCCTACCCCACTGTCACGGTGGCCATTTGACACAATGTGGGGGTACATGCACGAGTGCACCACACAGCATCATGTCTCATCTCATACCTGCTGTGTTTCTGAAGCTGGGAGGCCACCTGGAGACTGCTATTTTGCAAGGGCAGAACTGATGCAGCATGTTGCAGCCCAGTCTTTCTTGCAGCTCTAGAGAACAGGTAAAGCATAAGATCCTACCCTTTAGAAATCTGATAGAGCGGCTTGTCCTCTATGCATCTTACCTTCCAAAAAACACATAAAACCAAACAAAAATCCTTGCAAAAAATAAGGATATCCATCAAGCTTTGTTCAATTCTATTTAACTTCCTTTAAAATGCACAGATATCAGTCTCTTCCCACATCCTTCCACCCAGCAGAAAAACTGATTAATTTAGGGAGGCAGTCTGAATGAAGAGCAGCCAACCGGAGGGGAAAAACTGTAAGTAGGTACAGAAGTCACGGGCTAGTGCATTTCTGTATATTTGGGGAGTGAACAAAAGCACACAAATCAGGGAATGACAGCGTGAGAAATGCTACCAGTTTTGCTGTGGTATATTGATATATTCTTTTTGTATGCCTAAAAATGTATTTAAAAAAATAACAATACAAAAGACCCAAGTTGTCCCCTTTGAAGTCATGCTTACCAAAATAGCTAATTAAGACAGTTAGCTTGCTGATTCATCACTATCACAAAGGTCTGCACTTTCCAAACCATTAACAAACTCCTAAGTCAGCTCAATGCCTAAGTCCTTCAAACACTAATGCGTAAAGCAATAAGCACTTAATTTCACTTTCTATCCCGCCCCCAGAACTTCATCCCACTGAAAACAGATCCCTTTCTCTCAGCCACCTGCTACATAAAGCACAGAAGCTCCCTCCATACAGTTCAGCCATGTGCAGTCCTCCACCAAACATGCACGCAGCCGGCTGTGCTCAGGCTTTGTGTTGATGACACAACTGTAACATTTATTGAAACATGGGATTTGTGCTTTCAGACGGAGGTTGTTATTGCTGTTTTTCTACAATCTTAATTCATTTCTGTATCTTTCACCACTACACCCTAATGCATTCTTTTTACCAGAGCAGAAATAAAGATTAAAACAACAGTTGTTAGCCTCTCTGCTGCCCCGGGTAAGTATGATGCAAACACCACTTGGCTCTGCAATGCTTTCTGCTGAAGACGGGTCTGGTGACGCTGAAATGCTTTCTGAAGAGGAAGGCTTGCCGCGCTGCACACAGAACAACTATTGCACCAATGGACTAGAAATACAATCCTCATCTATTCATTCAGAACTGCTGAAGCGGAAGATCACAAACGATACTTCCTACAGGAAGGCTGACTGAATTACAACCCTGTGGGAGCCCCACAAAACTTCAAAGATCTCAGGCTGAACGCCTACATAGGTAGGTGATTACTTCAGCAGGAACTGTAAAACATAGGTGGTGTATTTTTGTTGCATAAAAGATGAGGAATTCCTGCTCCTAACTTCCCAGGATTGCTGATCTCTACGTTTTCCCTATCTTCAAAGAACTGGAAGACCAAAGGCAGGATCTTCTGTTTTGTCCTAGAAGGGACACATGGCTAAAGGAGAGTGAACGATTATAGTACCATGTAAATTTTTTTTTCCATCTTTCACTTCAGTTGTCAGGCTATACTGGAACAGCTAATGATGTATGCTTACAAGCAGAGGTCACGGATTTGCCAAAAAATGCAATAGAGAGAAACAAAACTGAACAAATATAGCACATCCTTGTGCAGGAGAGAAGCAGTGAATGGATTACATCTTGATCTGAATAATAGTTTTGATCCTGTCTCACACTACATTCTCCTTTGACAGCTGAGGGAAGAACAGTCTATAGAGCTGCCAATGACACAGATGGGAGCTGGCTGGGCAGCTGCTCAGAGGGCAGCCTCTGTGGTTCAGCGTCAGGAGAACGGAAGGCACCAAGTGGGAATCCACTGAGGTCCTTCCTGGGCCAACTTGTTTATTACCAACCTGGTTGGTCAGACAGAGCAGATATCATCATGTTGGACAGGACTGCAAAAAAATTCAAACAGATCAGCAGTGTGAGAAAAGGCCTGAAAATATCTAGATAGAGTTTGATAAAGGCAAACGCTAAAGGCTACAGGGCAGAGCAGAGAAACAAATGCACAAACAGAAGATGAGGAATAGCAGTCCAGGCTGAAGATCTGCAGATAACTGTGGGTAAGCAGCTGAACATAAACGAATAGTTCCACGTTGCTGCAAAGATGACGACAACCTCACTAGAAGTGCAAACAGGAATACACTTCGCCAGCTACGTGAAGAACAGTGAAAACAATCAGAGGCTACAAACTGTACAACAAAAAAAGAACAAAAGAGTTAAAGTTATTTACATTGGGGGAGAACAAGCTGAAAGAACATAATACTCTTTATGAGGTTTGTACAAAGATGAAAGATATCATCTGTTCTCTACGCCCACTGCTGGACTGAAGACAAAACATTGTAGTGCGTCTGTCATGCTGGCATGGACTTACTAAGGCAGGTGTGACCTTGCTTTGAGGCAGCGGGATGGACTCTACCTTTCTCATCTACTTCATTTTAAGAAGCACTCCTATACTTGTCCCATCACAGCTTCCCCCCCCGCCCGCCCAGCAATCCTAAAACCTACAGCTTTGGCTCTGACCAGGTAGGTACAGTGCTTCAAAGAGAGTTTCAGCTTCTGTGCCTGTGCAAGTTATGGGGTGCTTGTGCTATATTTATACCTACTGATGCAAACCTTTAATTTGGAAAGTAAGTGATTAAGTAAGTGAATTAATTGTTTTTTTCCTCACTAACCAAAATAAGCAAGGAGACACCAAACACCTGCAGGGAAGTCTCTGAACCAGACTACATTCTAAAGACAAAGAAAACGATCAAGGAAGCCTACATGGAAAGACGAGCACTGAGTGACTTCAGGGCCACCAGTTCGGTGCGCAGAGGCCGTGGCAGTCTGGCAGTCTCGCTTGAACACGGAAATCTAGTAAGCAAGGCTTTAGGGCTAAGCTGGGAGGGTGGCACTACCCCAGGGCGGAGAGACCAGAAGAGCAGAACCTCGGGTCCAGTCACAGGCTCTGTATAGCAGCGACACTTACAGCCTTCTCACAAAAAGCAGAGGGACAGGGACACAAGATTGTTTTCTTTAAGGCAATGCTGTATTTCAAGGGGACACAGACAGTCAATAGAGAGCTCCACAACCCCAGCACACTGCAAGGGTGCCGGCAGACAAAACCCTGCAAGGGCAAGAAACCAGATGAAACAGCAGCTGCAGGAGCAACAGGAACTATACGTGCCTAACCTAGATGCAAAGCTGGAGGAGTGCTGCACGCAGAGCAGAGGGGAGCTGTTAAGCCACAGCTTACAAATATACAAACACACAGCGGGTTTACTCACAGACCCGACAGTAAACAGGATGGCGAGCAGGGAAACGTGAAGCACTACTATAACATGAATATAAATGATTAAGAAATTTCTATTTCAACAGAAAGGTTATCAGTACGGCAACTACAACAAACATCAGAGCACAAACAGCGGAGTAGCACAATATGCTCTTCCAAATACAGCCATAAGTAATTACAGCTATTAACTGCATCACTCCATGGATCCTGATGGTTGAGGCAGAATCACTGCTGCTAGAACAAATCCTTCGGAGTTAAAAGACTTGAATTGCCTGTCTGAAGGAGTACCAGACACTAATTGCCTCGGTGTTAACACAGCAATGGCATGAACAACTCAAGTTCCTCGGGGAGTGCAATGACTGCAATTAATCCACCACGTCAAACCTTCTCCTTAGCAGAGCTGAAGCTGGGAGGAAAGCCCCAGAACATCAGAGGCAAGTATCAGGAGTTGATCTGGAGAGGCTCCTTCGGCACTAGCAGGTGCTGAAGTGAAATCAGAAGACAACATGGAGCAAACAAAGTTCACTCCGTCTCCAACCGGGAGCCAACGGCTCAGGCTGTACACAAAGCTCCCAGCCTTCAGGAGAGCTCCTGCCACAGACTAGATAATGAAGTCTCAGGGCCAGCTAATTATGTGAGAGATGAAACCTTGAAAGCTGGAAGTGTTGCAATAAATTCAGAGATTTCACTATAGAAACATGATTAGTCAGGATAACTTTTTAAAAACCTCATTGGTTATAAATGCACATATACGCTTCCCCAGATTTACATGGGCATAATCCTACACGAGAACACAAAACATCAGAAAACCAGGAATTGTGAGGTTAATTTTGGCTGCACACCCTGGCTCTGTCCTCTCTTGGGTGTATGTCATTCCCCCATACAGACCTGAGTAATAACCTCATGAGGCAAGACTATGCGCAAAAGCACTAAAGCTCAGCAGCAGCACTTGGGGCATTTGTTTATCTGCTGACTCCTCCCCTTCATGCCATGGGACTTGGTCCTGCCAGTTATCAACATAGGAAAGTTAGCTGACTGTCTGCAAACGTGGTACAACTATGCAAAGACAAGCAATGCTATCATAATATATCCCTGACAATGGAAAACTGAGGTTCTGAAATAGATAATCCACTCCACTTCCCCCCCCCCCAAAAAAAAAAAGAGGTATTTTACTGCTATACATCAGAACCAGGGTCTCATTTTTACCAACTGAACAGTGAATCATTACATTAACTCAGACCAACATAAAAAAACAAACCCTGAGACCCAGTGGAGATACTGCAATTTAATATTTGCAATAAGATCTGTAGCCCAAAATTCTGATCTACTAGACTGATTCACTTCCCTACATTTTCATGAACATGGAAAAAAAATGAGTCATGAAGACAAGGGCCTGCTTATGCTTATGTACACTACCACAGCTCATGCGGGGCTTATGTAAAAACATTCAAATTCATACTGCTGCAAGACATGGAAGTGGATGGGACTGAGGGGGATCCGCTGCACCCTCAACACTCTTCATATGGGTAGGAAACGACCCAGGGTGGCCTCGTCAACATATGTCTCATGGCAAAGCTACAGAGCCCTGTGACGTGACTACTTATATGACTTCATGTATGCCACTAAAGTACATACCACTTGGCACGTGGATGACCACATATGTGAGAGCAAGTTGAAATTTTACCAAGTAATAAAACCAACATCTCTATCCCAGATCAAACTACACGTGCTTTCTATCAGAGTCAGTAGAGAACCATGCACAAAATTGCCACTTCACTATGCAAAGAGCAGTCCTTAAAAATACAGAATTTCAATTAAGGGCAGGGATCCTGCAGGGCCAACCCCACCTGAGCAGGCAGGGGAAGAGTCTCACTTCAGTGGTACATCACAACGTGTTATGTTTTATTACACAACTAACTAGGATATTCAGGAGTGTGACCAAGCAATCCTCGAGGCTAACCATTTTTTCCTTAAAATACAAGCAGCGTTACGTTTAGAAGTTTTATAGGTTTCTGTTTTGCCTATAAAAACATACTGCAGGACCCTGCCAGGAATGCAGGTACACAAAGTAATGCAGGTCATTTCTCAGGAACTTCCAGGAAAGTTTTCATTGAGTTTCTGCTCTCTTGTATTCAAAGGTAAAAGTTTTGAATTTGTGTTGTAACTTCCCATGACTGAAAAAAAACAAAAACAAAACAGTTGAGGTAAGAAAGTGCTATAGTAGAACACAGTACAGAAAAACGTGAGATACAAAATTTGTAAGAAGCATGATCCAGCCAGCACTGTCATCAAGTGCCCTATTTAGGGAAACCCAGCAATTAACATTGGTGGGCAGGGACAGGGCAGCAGCTGCATCCAGGAGGCCAACAGGAACAGGATCCCGCAGCGGGAGTAACTGGGGCTAGAGGATGCTGTGCGGAAACTCAGGTGCCTGCTACCCTGCACACCAGAAGATGTGACAATAAATGGCATTTTTATAATCCCTCTCACTTCAGCCCTTTGAATAGTTTGCAAATAATTTCCCTCTGAAGTAAAAATAATTGCATGAAATGGAGGAACTGGCCTAGTAGCAAAAGGAACCAGACTTTTGCAGTGGTGTGCTGCTCGAGCTCTGCCCGCACTGACACATATTTGGGGTTTCAGAAGTGTCCCCCAGCACCAGGCCCTGCACACCAGTATGGGTCAGGACAACTGGAAAGGAATCACTGGGGATGACGTACAGAAATACACTGATTCAGCTGCAACATAACATCACACAGTGTGGAGGCTGTAACATGCTGAAGGTGATGGGTTTGGTCCTCTCTCCCCCCCCCCATAGCTCATTACCTCCTTGGGATGCCTTGGAGTCGAAAGGACTCCAGCTTTTAACCTGCTCAAATCACTTCACTATTTCCCTCTCTTTAAAGCATAACTGAAGTCCCCACCTGAAGCTGTAGGAAAGAACGTGCTCTCACAAGAGCTCTTACAAAAGAATATTCCTACTTCACATGATACATCTCACGGCAGACTGGCTAGCACCTGTAGCAGCTGGACAATGAGGATCTCTGTAGGGCTGGGCCCAAGGAGCTGGAGCAGGAACCCTGGTGTGCTCCACATGCCCAACCGATCTGCTCGACAGCAGCTTTATCCTTTACATACAGTTAAACCACACAGTACCTCGAGAAACAGGTATGATTTGTCTTGGGCTATTCCCAGTCCCAACACTTGCGACAGTACCACAGGTAAAACCAATGCGATTCAGAGGTGACTGGTTAGCATGTTGTCAGTTTTACTTTGTGGTTGTTTTGGATCTGAACTCCACAGTTCCTGCCGCAGGATTCAGCTGTTTTTGTTGTGAACACAGCTCTTGACAAATAAACGCACTATGAGGACGAATACACTCAGTGGTTATCTTTTACTCCACTTATTTGCAGGATTTTGCACCTTGCTGTGGGTGTCACTGCATCAATACTGAACTAGTCCAAAAGCACCACACATTTGCTCTGAATCCTTCTAATTTGAAGAAATATAATTTATTAATGCTTCAAGAGTATCGAGGATAGATGTATGGTCAGCAAAGAAGCTGGGTTAAAGCCAAACTCGCAAAACAGATGTACAGCCAGAATTTACTCTTGCTTTACAGAGAGGGTTATTGGTCTCCAAGCACGATTCAATACGAAATGTCGCTAGATGTACCCCAGGTGGCATGTAATACCTTTAAGTATTGGCCGATGTCTTGCTGCACTTTAGAACATATATCTTGGACTCATGGCCCACCGTTTCGGATGTGACTGTGTGTACTCATCAGGAGCTTGGACCTGACCTCATGAGACTGCAGCAGCTCCCTGTCCCAGCACAGGATAGCAGCAAGAACACAGCCAAGAAACAAAGCCCACAAAAGACAAAATAGTGACAGATAAGCATAAAACAATTTATCTTTAATGCTTCTTTACCTATTTGGATCACAAAAAAATGCCCCATGCTTTGCGCAACTTCTCTGTTTAGTCAAACAAATTTGGCTTTAGAACTGTATCTAGATTCCAGCCTTCAACGTTTGGTTGTAAGCAAATAGGAACACGTTAATGAAGAATTCTGGAAAACATTAACATTTACAACAAGCCAAGGTCTGATCTTATTGGGGCTCCTCTGTTTGGAGGAGTTTTATGGGATAATTTCAAATAGATTCACTCCACCTGCATTTCAGGTGGGACAAAAGAATTGAAGGGGAAAAAATAAGAAAAAAGATCCTGTTCACTTGGATTAATACTTAAAAAAATGCTGCACACAGCTCTGGGTTGTTCTCTGGAATTAAAACTACCACTAATGTCTCTGGTTTCAGCCATTGTCAATCACCTGAACTAACTATTTGCAAGAATCAAACCTTACATCTGGAACATAACTGTCAGAGAAAGAGCTGAACAAACACGCATTCAGCTGCGGCCACTTCTAAAATACCACATTCCCTGAATTATCATCTACACTATTTTCTTCTCCTTAAGTCTTGCTGCTTATGTTATATGAATGAAGAATCAGCACTCAGCTTTTTTTTTCCCCTCTCCTTGCTATATAAAGGAACAATGCTTGAGGAGGTCTGTTCTGGCTACAGGAGATAAAATAATACTGGTTCTAAAAAGCAAGAGGAATATAGCCAATTCCAACAGCTCCTTTCAAGTGCTATTGCACACAGGCATAAGAAAGCCCCTGGAATTTCTGGATCTCTATAAATAAAAGCAGTGAGCGCTTCTATTGAATATAAAGACATAAGAAATATTTATGGCATAATATAAACACCCACTGTACCTTCCCAATCACAGCACACCAAAGAAGAGAATTTAATACTACCTTTAGAGATTTTCAGATGATTGAAATTTGCATCGCACTGCATTAACAAGCACTTACATTACATTAACCTTACTACTTAGATGTAATTAATACTCAGTACAAGTGAAGAGGCAGAAGGGGGAAAAGACCAAAATCATATAATTTAACAAATGCCAAATAAATATATCTGGATCTCCACATGAGCTATTTTTCAAACAAGAAGAACTACAGCAAAAAAAAAAAATCAGAGCTGGCAAGGTTTATAGAATCATGCTTCTATCTGTCAGATAATCCATCAGAAATCAGGTATTATGGGTATCAGAAATTATTATGGTATTCCCTCAAACAGAGTTGAAAGAAAATACTATATTCCGTTCTACGCTTGAATGGGTTGAGTGATTATTGACTGATGACTGCAAACATGCACATCCAGAGCTGTTCAGTGAATATATTTTAGGACTGTTTGCTCACTTTTGCTCATTTCATCCGTGAACAGACAACTTTCTCACCTGTCATGTATTTGACTTTGCTGGAGAAACCGTGCAGAGTCTTCTGGGGAAAAAAATTGCTTTGAAAAGAGCAGACATTGGAATTACAGTAATTAGATCTAGAAAGAAGGGATAAAAGTGTTCATGCTGTTAAACAGGTAGCAATGCAATTGCTTTCAGCATTTGACTTGACAGCTCATTTTTAAGCTGAGCTGTTCTGCTGCTATTATTTGAAAATAGCTGTCATTGTCAGATAATTTATTTGTAATTATATAATTGAACTCCAGTGTCACTCTAGGAGTAAACTAAACGCTCTGTGGAATACCAACACATGTGTAACAAAAAATACATGACAATTTATATCTCCTTTTAGTCTAAATAAAATAACTCCTATTCAGGCCACTTTTCCTATTTTTCTTAATCCTGCAGGAGGGTTGCTAGGATTACGTGACAGCACTGGCTTTTGCAGTGGCAAGATAAAAAAAATCCATATGTGTTCCTTGCTTTTGCCGTTATCCAGCAAAATATACTTAATATATAAACGTCCTCTACTTTTATTCAATCTTATGTCAGCCTTAGCTAACCCATATTTTAAAGATAGCCACGCAAACTATCGTGGGAGCTTATGCTAGTATTTTATCATTGCTTGTGCTTTGTAGACAAACTTGGCACTATCAGTGATCTAAGCAAGAATACACTCAGTGACTTGGGGTGTGTGACTTTTTTTTTTTTGTCTCATTTGGTTCATTAAGAAGTAATAAGAAGTCTTTTCTTTTGAAATTCACAGAGATGCATACATCCCCTTATGATTAGATAATATGATCACCACAGTTTGCTTAACTGTTGAAATACATATGCTTTCCTCACCTGGAAAAAGCCTTTGAGAAAAAAGTTTCACACTGCTAAGGTGAAGAGACCAAACCTTTCAATTCAGTACTTGAAAACAGAAACGTTTCTCTCCAGGTTATTTTGCTTCTGGTTAACTTTACTGAAGTGTCTGCAGCACCAAACACAGAAAAGTTTTCTGTTCTATTGACATTCAGAATCTTTATTTCCATCTTGTCTTAAATTTACAAACGTCACAGCAGGTTTTCTTGTTTGTTTTCTTTGTCTTGGTATCCATATGAAATCATGCACCTAATTATCAGCTGTACTTCTGTTACCCCAAGAGAGACTTTCCTTTTTCTATGCTGGCATTAAATTTATTTTCAAGAGAAAAAAGAAGGTTTAATAAATACAAAAAAATAATCAAGAAAATTAGATAAAGTAAGTCAAAAAAATATCACAGTTTCAGATCCTCGCTGGCTACGGTAATATACTGAAAGCAAACAAAGGTCCTCAATAAAACATCAAGACTTATTCCCTCCTTGCAGCCTGTATCAGCCTTAATAAAGACGAAGACAACATTGAGAAACCAGTGCACTGACAGACAGTGCTGCCCTTCCTGCTGCCTGCCTGCCACTTACTTCCCTGAAACAGATTTAAGCACAAGTAAACAGGAGCTGGAAAACTTGCAAGTTCTCTTACCATCTGACAAGTCAATTAGCCCGAGGTAGTGCAAAAGTTTCAGAGAGGAGCACACCACCACCACAATGCCTAGAGTCTGCAGTCCCTCCGACTCGCCTTTAGTCCACATCCTCCGAGGCACCAGGCAGTACCTGCTGGCGTGCCGGCACCCAGCTGGCAGACATCGAAAGCTGCAAACTCCTCCGTTGGAGGCTTTCCTCCCCGCTGCTCAGCTGAGTGTGCAGCCCCTTCCCTCTCCCTCCCCCGGCTTCGCACTCCCTCTCTTTCTCAGGCTCTCCCCCTACTTCTGCTTATCTTCTTCTCTCCCCCCCCCTTGCCCTTTTTTTTTTTTTTAATTAAAAAACATCCAAGCAATTTCAGCATTTAGCAGTAATCTCAGGTTTTATTTTCTTTAGTGTAATTCTCTCAAGAGTTTACTCTGCCCCTGAACAACTTACTGCAGGGCTCCTAACCTCAGCAACATCTTGCATAGCTTTCATTATATACTTTTTTTTTTTTTTAAAAGTATCTGTGATACCAGTCATCTTTTGCTTTGGGGATTTTCTTGGTAATCCTACCAATTTGGATGCTTTTTGTCAATGCCTCTTCTGTACTGCATAGGAGACTACAGCACATTGTAAGGGAGGAAAGGAAGTATCCTTCCCTTTCCTAATCCCCCTCCTCCACATTACCCCAGGACACTGAGGCAGCAAGGCACTTAGTGCCCCCAGCACACTGGGATACACACAGACACTCCCTGTGTGCACATGGATGCCCACACGGAGCCCAGGACCCGCGTGGCCGTTCTTTGTGCAAGGAAGCCCAGAGTATGCCCATGGGCACAGCGCACAGGAGGACAAACCAGGGCAACGTGTCACCAGGCTGCTTGCTTGGGGTAGTGCTGCGGGATGTTCTCAGCTTTAGTCAACGATGTGTTTCTCCATAAGCACTACGGAGGAGCGAACACTTGGCAGGTTGGATGTTCTATCAGAGTGGCAGATGCGAAGCTGCAACATAATTAAAGCCAGATTTTTCAACCACGCCGTTAGTGCAAGATGCTATGATGTTCAGGGGAGTGCCGAGAGGCAAGGCCCTTCCCCGCCCCATGCTGCCAGCCCTGGGCCGAGCAGCAGCCCTGGGCCCAGAGGAGCTGGGCCTACTGCCACTGTGCAGCCATGCACTGGAGCAGGACCTCAACGGGATTTCGTACATCATGCTAACCAAGGGGTGCCCTCTGATCACACAGACATTGCTATGGAAGCCAGGGTGGAGGTGCAGAGTGCTCGTACATGCTTGAGTCATCAAGTCACCAAGTAAAGAACGCTTGAATTGAGTTGGAGCTTTGTTTCCATGTGCAGGTGACCAATGAACAGATCAAACAGCAGGATAATGCATTTGCAAGGGTGATGAGGATTTCCTGCCACCGGCAGCTACCTAACCAGAGCTCCCCTCTGTGCTGGCATGGGGCTGTTACCACCCCAGGCACTGGGACTCCCTGGTGCAGGGACACAGAAGCCCCACGTTGTGCTTCCCTTCTGTGGAAGAGCTGCTGGTTGGCTGACAGACACCAGACAAAGTTCCTCCATCCCTCCAGCTTTAAGCCCTACGCTGACCTATCACTATGGTGTTTAGTTAAACCAAACCAGTTTTCTGCTGCTATTTAGTCATTTAAATAAATGCAACTGATTAGGGAGTTGGCTACAGATGCCTAACCGGGTGGCAGACCCTGCAGACCCAGATCTGTGCTTCCCTTTTAAGAAATAATTTAATTAGGAGCACATCGCAGCAAAGCTCAGCTCCCAGCTTGGCCCATCAGGTACCACAGCACCTGTTCTCTGCTACAGCACTGAGCTAATGCAAGAAACTGCTTCTGTGCTTTAAGCCCAAGAGTGAATCCTCAGTACCGAAACAGAGCACCACCAACTCTGGACAAGAGGCAGAAATGTTAACTAAGAGCTATTTAGCTGTTTTATTTGAATCACACCTGGATCAAAGAAAAACCTGAACTGAGTCAACGCCAAATATATAGCTGGATTCAAAGTTGGGAGTTCTTTGGAGTAAATATTCTACAGGCTAGAAAACATTCTGCAGAGCTGCAGCAGCCTTTGGATCGATTTTTCCCAAACATTGGTATATCTGCCGTATAATATATACTGTTATTCTCGCAGAGGGTAACCCCAGGGACTAAATGTTTCCAGCTAAAATCACACAAAACTAGCAGCACAAACTTGAGTGCCCAGTTTTCTACTATAGCCAACAAAAACAAACTTTGCAGAACAACAACTAGAAGAACAAGGGCTTTTTTTTCCCCGTTATATATGGGCAAGGTTAAGCTTCCTAGTGAAGCAGTAATAGCTTTATTTTTGCAAACTGCTAAAAAAGAGGAATGTAAGCAGGTCTGTTTAAAATACCAGATGTCTTGATAATAGAGATAGATGGTCTTGCTAATGCCTAGCCTAAGTATCTCTTGCACACAGCAAAAGGGGTTGAATGGCTCAATTAACTCTGGAAGGTTTGCGCTAGGTATGCACTGTGTGTGCCCTCTGGGAACACGAGTAAGAACTTCATCAAGATCAATCAAAATAACATATAATGAAAAGGATTTTGTGGTAATAAAAGAATTGCAATGATGAATCATATCAATGACTTATGTGATGTATAAAAGGCTCTTTAAATCAGTTGGGGAAAAATACATCATACGAAGGTGCAACAATCACAGCAAAATGGAGAATAACCTTCCCATCGCAGAAGCTTCTCCCAGCAGCCAAGCAATTTGGACCACATTTGTACTTTCAAGGAGGATTCATCTCCTTGCTTCATTTTAAAACAAATACAGCACGACAGGTTCTCATTACCCACACCTGTAAAAAGCCTCCAGTGTTATTGTATGATTAGCCTGTTATAAAACAAAATATTAAATTTGTCATTTTGATCGACTACTCCTTTGTTCTCGTGTTGTGATAAAGAATAAACAGGAACATCTGATTGATTCTTCCTGTGCAGCTCATTATTTCAAATATCTCCAGAACACCTTTGTTTATGGATCTTCTTCCCATACCTGGCAGTCCTGAACACTCTTCCCACATGGCCACTGCCCATAAATCTATTTTCACTGCAGAGCTCTGAGGCTCTTCCCCTTCTGTTGTATTTTAGAAATGGCATAATGAGATCATTCACAATACTGCAGGTAGCTGTAACACCAAAAATATTAAATTACTATTCCATACATACTTATCCAATATAATTTGTGTGCGCATAAAGTTGGGGGTTTTATTGCTGTTTTCATTTTCAACCAGGCAAACCAAAGCGAGAACCAGGTGTCTGAGTGATTTTAAGTCACCTAGACCCAAGCAAATGATATTGTTTAAATTTCAGTATTTTATCAGCCTGCCTTGGTCAACAGTTATTCATCTGCCCCCTTTACCCCACGTGATTTGGGTTTTCTCATATTTCTCTGGCTCTGACTATCCCTAAGGAATTTGTACCTTCTGCAAATTATGTGGAGAGAGAACTACAGACTATGATTGAAAAAAATATGCTATGAGTCAATTTAACAAGTCTAGCACCCAAGTAACTAATGGTTTAGGGTCCCAACCTAAACCGTGAGCCATCGTCAGCCAAACTAACAGCTGCTCCCTGACAACAGGCTCAGGTCCTGACCCATTTGCACCACCACAATCTCACCCTGACCCCTCTGCCCACAAATGACTTTGGCTTCATATCACATTTGTGTTTTCCAGCAGTTACTCACCAGGCCAGAGTGTTTTTGGAAGTGCTGGCTAATTACCAGTTATTTTTGTCACTGGAGATGCATTCTGCGTAACGATAGGTGAACCACTGATGTCTCAGTTTGGTTTGGGTAATGCAGAAGCGTGGATGCTTTTCTGTTAGTGCTGCACAGGGAGCTGGGAGCAAGGAGCTCAGTGCCTCAGCCTGCCATCTTGCTGTGTGAGCTCAAGGAAGCAACAAGCAGACAAACCCTTGCCTGACATAGCACACATTTTTCTGCCCTAACAAAGGCAGCTATAATCCCATCCCCTTGGTTCACCTCTGAGCCATGTGAAGGAGCCACTCTTTGCTCTGTGCATGCTTCCCTGCTTGCTGGCCATGGAATGAAGCTGGCAGGTCTGAGGACCCACAGGGTTTACGCAGAGAAGCAGGAGGACCCCACACTTCTTCCCTTAAGAGGGATTGACCTTGGGATTCCCAGCTTACTATCCCAATTGGCCTCAACAGCTTCAGAAACCACAGGAATACATTTCAGAGAAAGGCTCCAGAAATCAAATACCTCATTGTTGACTTTTTCTAGGCCACAGCGGGAAGCACAGACAAGAATATCCAGCCTTGAAGGTTCTGCACACCGCTGAATGGAGGACTCGGCTTCACCCTGTATGTACCCCACTACAGCAGAAGCCGGCGGGTGCTAATGATGCACACACAGCCTCCTATCGAGCTGTAAATGGTGAGTAGACCAGCAATGAATATAGAAACTGTGCAACCTCAGAGGACTAACTTGAACTGCAGTTTACATGCACGCTACCTGAAATTGGGTGCGTATTATTAGAGCAAGGAATAATTAATGTAAGGGTAACAGCCACCTTTAGTGATTCCATCGTCTATTCCACTGGCAGGAATTCAGAGAGGCTGCGCTGTGCTTTTCTCCTTTTATTTACTACTCTCCATCTGTTTCTCTAGACCTTTATACATTAACCCACACGGCTGCAGGAACCCCAGCAGCACACCCAAAGCCTGGTGCCTCTCAAGGTGGCAGCTCACCAGCAGCCTTGCGGGGGGCACCAGCTGCTCTCAACAGCTGCCCCACAAGTTCTCCAGCTCCGGACCTGCCCTTTGCAGGGCTGTTGGCTCAGGTTGGATGAAGCACCAGTGACTGAGTAGCAATGCCTGCTGCACCACGAGGGAGCCAGGGAAAGGCTTCTGCACTGGTGTCCTACTTTTCTGACTGGCAACAGAAGTTGAGGACACCTGCTGGGAGGAAAAGGAGGGTAGGGGAGAGGAAGTGGAAAGTTAAAAGGAGGAATAGCACAAGAGGGTATTTCAGGCCTGAAATAAGGAACACTAAGGTGATGTGACATGAAGATCTGATCCAGGAAGGACAGGGCTTTACACAATCTGAAACTGGACACAAAAATGAAAAACCTGATGTCAATTCAACCAGGGGTTGATTTCCCATCCAGCTGACCCGTGCCAGGCCCCATTCCAGCTGAGCCCTTTCCCCAGAGCCCACGCTCGGAGGTGAGCACTCTCCTCAGCAGCAGGTGCACGTCACTGCCGGGAGCCAAGAAACTCGAAAGCTGTGCCTGCCACAAGACGTACGTGCCCTGCAGTGGCAGTTTTTGCTTACTGGATTTCTGCACAAGCAAGAGGAGATGTGACCCCTCATTTGTGACACTGGCAATTGCTCTGCAGGGTCTCGAAGCAGTCCCGAGGCATAAAGATTGAAGCCTCTGCTGTCAAGTCTGGCTGCAGTGATTCTCTCATCACAGGTGGATTTCCCCCATATTATTTATTTCCCATCAGATTGCCACAACTTCTATCTCATTTTTAATAAAAGTGATGATTAATAACACAGAACCTTTGTTCTCAGACTTTTTTTCTAATGGGCTGCGTTTTTCCAGATTCATATTGACTTAAGCACATGAGAATAACAAAGAACAGCTAGTCTAGTCTTTTTCCCCCCCACATAGGCTCAGAAGATCAGGATTTTTTACCACAAGAAAACTGATGCAGGATGAACCCCACAAAATAAGAATTTCTTAGCATAAACTATACCAAGTTATTTGATACAGCTGCACCTGTTTGCAGTTTCTGCAATAGCGAGTATCTTACTTTTCCAATGCATGCCAGCTTGCTGATAACTGCTAATATATTCCTTCCGACCAGGTCTTTTGCTTATTACATCTTAAGGAAGAAGAAAAAAAAACAGTGAAAGGATGCAGCACTACATATGCTTTACTCTCTCATTCGTCTCCCTGATGGATCTCCTCTTGGCATCAGTTACAGTAAGAGAAGAGGCAGACAGTTACTGGGGTTTCTACTACAATTCTGTTCATGTATGACGTGCCTGGAGACACCCGTAATGCCGCAGGAATGTCGCTGGAAGGAACACCAGGTACACTCTAGTCCAGCTAGCACCTGGAGCAGGAGCTGCCTCACTGCCAACACACCACTCGCCAGGTGAGGCAACGCTTGAAGCTCCCCAGGGATGGTAACCCCAGCACCACATCGCTTTCCTAAGCAGGAGGTTTCTCCTAACACCCAATCTAAGCCTCTGAAGCTGTCACGTACAGCCGCTAGCCCCTCTGTTACGAAGCTAGGTATCTTTCAACAGTGCATGCATATGGTCACCTGCAAGCCACACAGCCTTCCTCCAAGCTGTCCAGCTTCTACCCATGAAATATACACGCTGCTCTTTGAAAGGCAGCATTTAAGGCTAATACATTTGAGAGTATTCTTTAGAGAAAGCTCCTGAACCTGGGACAAGCCATTTTGCTGCTGACATTGCTGCCAAAGCCTTTTCATTATCCTAAGAAGGGCTGGACTACCAGCCAACAGCACAGGCTCTCCTTCCCTACCTCACCAAAGCATTTTCTACTAAGATGCAGGGAGCTCCGTTACCTGGCGTACCTTCCCCCCGCCAAAGTTCAGACTGCAAAACACGTAGAAGGGACATTTTCAGAGAGGAAGCATTGAGGCAGTCTTCCAGGCAGCAAGCAAGGAAGGTTCTGGTTTGGATTGTAGCTCTAAAAGTTGATATGTACAGATGTCTGACTGCAGAATAGCATTAGAAACATCAGGAGCTGGGAAAACACTTTTGGAGTGTTTCACGCATGTCCTGGCTACTCAGACTTGAAATGTGGTGCAGCCCACAAGGGCACACAGTGCCAGGAGGGGTGGATTTGGGCACCTTTAAGACTAACAGCATTTTGCATCTGTCTTTAGGGAAAGAGAACCCAAATAATCATGAAAGGACAGCAGAGAAATTCAAGTTTGGAATTCTGAGAGCTTTGTCGGAACAGCTGCAGATTTGGAGAACTAAGAAGAAAACCAGGAAGCCTGGCTGTCACAAGCAGTTAGTATCCCTTTGAAAATCCACCCAACTACCCTGAGTGCCGCAAGATACAGCTCTCCTGGGGACACCAGTGCCAAGCTAGCACTGACCAGCAACTCCAGCTGAGGTATCTGCTTCTCAACCCCTTATTTTCAAGTAGTGAACTGAACAAGCAGTCCATTTGGTACATTTCTCCAATGATGCTCCAGGGGAATATTAAACTATCTTATTTTCACATTAGAATAAGGTGAAACACTGCCCCGTAAAGATCACATCATAGATTCTGCCCTAGTTAAACATGTATTACAAGCTTAAGCACTGAACACTCTCCACTTGTAGAATGCTGCTCCTTTATCTATTAAACCATGTTCTCTCATCACTTTTCATAATGTTCTGCACTTATTTTTAAATAGCCTCAAGCAATGAACACTTGCATATGGCTTTCTAAATAACCCAAATTTTTCACTTAGCGATGTGCTGCAAGAGGAAATACCTTTAAACACTCATTGACTCTTCACTAGGATCTCATCTTCACTGCATTATCTACACATTACTTGCATTTAAGTTTTCTTTTTATCATCTGTAATTTGTATTTCCATTTTCCCCCCAGCTTGAAAGAAAGCTTAGTTTAATTGGTTATTTGCATAATTATTCTGAAAAAGAAAGCACTACAAAAATGGCTAATAGGAGATCAGAGTACTGTATTCATGAAGGAATTACAAAACAGACAAAAACTGTATTTTAGGTACACAGCATCGTTGCAAATCACATCATCCCTGAAGCATTTGAAAACCCAGGCAAAGCAGCAAAATTCTCAGCACTTAATGCCTCGCAACGCAACAGAAACCAAGAACAAAGTGGTCAGTCTATAAAGTCAATGTCTCTCTGAAGTTATGTTTTCTAAAGAAATAATATCAAGTTTGTAAAGTATAACAGACAACAAAAACTAAAAAAGCAGTTTATGCTGTTTCTCTAAATGCATAGAAACTAAGAGAACTTTTGGAGGACTCCGAGAGGGGAAATGGCTTGGCTCCTGCAAGCACAGCTCCGGCTGTTCTGCTCCTCTAGTGGCCCCACTGGTTAAGTTCTGCTTCTGGGTGCAGCACAGATGGAAAATGCTCTTGACCAACAAAGAGCTTGAAATAAAGGCAGTAACACAAGTGCATGCAACAGAAACTACAGAAAGGATGTGATGCTAAAGCTAAATGGTAGCCTGGGATAAATGACCTCCTTCAAGCCTCTGCACTTCCGTGTATTTAAAATACTCAGTGACCAAGCAGACTGGACACTGGCCATGGAGCCAGCTTCCTACTCACTGCCACCAGTTGCACAGCAGAAGAGCAAAGGAAAGCAACAAGCTACCAGCATATACTCGTATTTGCAGTTCCCCAGCACAGACGAGGGGAAAAAAGCCACGAGCAAACCCCAGCGAGCAGATTTAAACTCAGAAATTAAGTTGAAATTCAAGGGCAAAAGCAAACCAAAGGAAATTTATGACTATGTCACATTGGGGAAAGGGCAGCACAGGCAGAAGAATGATTTGTACACAGCTCATCCCAGGCCTGTAAATATTCATATTTGGAGGTGCATTACAGATCATACACGCTCCAGCAGTTACAACACCCCTCCAGTAACCCACATTCCTCCCGAGTAGCACCATGCACCCATCACATTTCTAGTCGAAGGTTACAGCAGAAGCACGGGGGGGAGGGGGGAGGGCATGGATTCGTTTCCTCAAAGTCCTCCACACACACACACACAACTCCAGCACTAGTGTTTTTTCTCTGGGAGCGTAATACACTTGTGCTAGCTCTTACTCAAAGAAACATCCATCAGCACAGGAAGGGCTTATCGCAGAGGTGCCTACACTTTGGAGCGAGAGTTGCTCATCCCTTGGGCTACCAGCGGCATCAGGTGGGACAGGCGCAAGCTCCATCACACACAGCTGAGGAGCTCCAGGAGCACTGCCCCTCAGCACCAGAGGGTCTCTGCCAGCACCTGGGGAGCAGCAGCCAGGGCACAGCCCTTGCCAGAGCACTGCAGGAGCCCCAACACCAACGTGGGTGCTGCGAATCAGACGGCTTACCCTTCTGCCCGCCTGTATACATACAGAGTTATTGCATGATGATCTACGTACATCAGCCATACTATGCCAATTCTTCATGAAAAAACAATCATACACAGCATGCAAGGGACTAAGATGAAAGGCCCAAGTCCATTCAGAATGGCGCTGGTCCAGTTCCAAGGTCCACCTAAGTTCTGTTCACTTCTACCACAAGAAGATCATTGCATTTTGGAACGTATTACTGAGTATCCAAGAGCTTTTAATGGAAAAGTTTGAAAGATGCCCATATCAAGTAACCACGTATTTCCATGGTGGTCCATAGTGTTCTGTAGAGATTTTAATAAACCTCTGCCTCTACCTAAATACACTCCTGTCAGTTTGCTGACTGGAACATATTCTTCCCAAGGGAGAGGAATACGATAGCAGACACTACTTAGCCCTCCCTCTCTCCCCTCAATTTTGACTGCAGCTTATTAATTGCAAGGTATGCTCTTGTGGAAAAAAAAAATTACAATATTTAATCACTATTATTAAAGTAGATACCAGTTTGGACAAATCAGTGAATGCTTCACTGCCGCTCAACCACACCCCCTTCCCCCAAATCTAGCAATGATGCCAAACTAAGTCTGGAGGTATTGGAGATGCTCATTTAATCTAAAATGCAAAACACCCTTCAGTACATTGAAAAAATCCTTGTCTAGAGCCTTCTCTATCCTTCAGCATTTTACATGCACAGTGAGTAGCTAGCTATAATTAATTCGTTAACCATTGTCAAGCCATGTACTACAAGAAGTTTGTTTTGATACAAGATCTAACTTCCGGCTAGAGCTTACAAAATTTCAAGTATCAATATGAATGCTAGAGATACAATCACACTTCTGCCATTTCCAGAGCAGAAAAAAAGATGGCAAAACACCACAGCACTTAACTGTTGCCCCAACAAGCAAGTACTGGGCAGTATCCCTGTTCCAGCTGGCCTGGAAAACTGAAGGACACTTCTCAGCTTGCAAAAAAACACAAGCATGCAAGAAAGCCATTTGGCAAACAAAGGAACGCAGAAGTTCTTCAGCTCTGGCAGACCACAAAGTCATTCCGCTAGTGTAAGCTCAGGGGAGGTCTAGAGCTCTTCGGTGATGGGAATTCAACCATTTAAGCAGCTGCAGAGGTTTAGTTTGCTTGAGATAAACCATGCTAAGAACATACCTTTTTTTCCACCCTCCATTCCCACTTGTTTGTTTTTAAACTATTCAGTTACAAGAAAAGGTGGGCCTCAGGCTGGGGAGGGCCTACAATGCAGCTGCAGAGGTGCGGCTTGCCCAGTTACCATCTTCCTGCCTCGCTTTGCCATTTTAGCTGCATGCCCTTCTTACAGGGAGGATGGGTTTTAGATTATATTATGAGCATTTGAATCTTAAGGCATTCATCATGGAAGAACCCATACATCATACATCCTTTTGGAAGGAAAAACCCACAAATATATACATTTGAATATATGAAGCTTTGTGAGCCTGAAAACAGTTTGCAAGGTTGCAAATCGCCCAGTTCCACAAGTGCACTAATCCCATTTCAGTTGCTGGCTCCGGTACTATCAAGGCAGAAACATGGAAAAGCACTTGATTTCACATAAGCACATCGGAAAAATTTCATGGACACTGCTAAATAATTGATCTGCACAGGAAGGAATTTTCTAGCGTCTAGTTTGCTGCACAGATTGCAGAGCTACAACCTTTTGTGCTAACGTGCACAGAAATACGTCTCCCTGCGTACTTCTCCTGAATACCAAGTAGGTAGTCTGTAGCTGTTAGGAAATAAGCTCACACACACATCCAAGCACTAGCAAGCATTAATATTTAGGTTTATTCAGACCCAGACATAAACTTGTTACCAGTGGGAAACATATACATCTTCCTGAACAAGAGAAGAGTGTCTGGAGAGTCAGTTAAAAGAGAAAGAGCATCTTCTCAGTACCTAGTCTCAAACCTACTAAAAATTTCACTGTTATAACTCTAGAAAGAGAAGGTGAAGTTAGCATATTTACTCAATACAGTCGGTTCAGTTTATGCAGTAATTGCGCTCGGAGGGGGCATTAGGCAGCGCAGACTTGGAAGTGCCCTACACCAGCCTGGAATGAAGCGTCAGCTGAGGATGCTGATTATCTCTTGTTTATGGGAGCGCTAACTGCACAGACACTCAATTGACTAATAGCACAACATCATTTTAGGCTTTGCTTTTGGTCTCTTTGCTATGACTCCAAAGCACAGAGACAGTGGAATTAACTGCATCACAAAAACGGAGCTGGCAAATCTTAGGCAAGAGCTTTACTCGAAGGGAAAGCCACCCCATGCACAGGTGAAGGACCGCAACTTGCATTGCAATGCATTGAACCTGAGTTTGAGCCTTTGCAGGAGAAATTTCTTCAATACCTCTCCCTCAGTGAGGAGGAAGGCAAGGATGCAGACTCCCACATGCACAGCCACAGAGGAGTGGGCTAAACCCTTCACATTTCATATCAAAACAATTCAGTTATCTGAGGCCCCGCTGGGATTAGGTGGGGACTGGTCACAGGTCCACCAGAACCAGCAATAAGACCTGGATGTGAGGAACACAAGGTCCTCATCTGCACGCCCATATTCTGCCTGGATGGCCTTACAACTTCTGAAGTAATGGTTTCGTTCAGTTATAGTGCTGTATCTCTGCCCCCTTTATTTTTCTCTTGGGTACATCTGCATCAGCACCATTTTGATAACAAATAGATATTTTCTCCTTGATGTTCTAAGCTCGCACGTCTGAAATGCTGCTCTGCATCACCACCCTGTTGGCACTCTTCAGTTACCCCATGAACACTGATAAGAGGTCAGTGTCTGCACGTGCCTGCTCCTAGCAGCCCACACCGAGTTACAATGAGACAGAAAAGAGGGGTGCTAGCCTGGGACTCTGGAAACCTTGCTCTGCTGGGGTGCAGTGAAACCACGGCCAGGGCATGGAGACCAAGATGCCCCAGCGAGGAGCTGTGTGTCCACCCTGAGCCCTGGGCCTGGCTCCCCCTTTTGTGAGGCACGGCCTCAGAGGGCTCTTACAGCACAAGTGTGCTGCCTGCTGCGAAACACTAGGAGGTGGCGCTGTGGGGGCACTTCGTCTTGAAGCAGGACTAGCAAGGCAGTACCTGGGCAGATGAAGTGATGTTAAATGCACAATACAACAAATTGCAGCCATTAAACAACCACTGTTATCAACCCAGCCTTAGTTCAAGAAAGTAACTGTGTCACAAAAACTTAGTAAACCCTTTAGGTGAACTCCAGCATCGCAGAGCTTGGCAAATCATGGCTGACTTGTGCACAAGCAGCCAAGGGCACTTGTCTTCCAGAAAGTCCCTTGGGATTAGATGAGCTCCCTTACCCAAGTCTCCTTGGCATAACTTTGAAAAAGACTTCTTGCAGAATAGTTTTGCCCGTGTACACGCACAATCCTGTTGTTTTACCAGCAGGTCAGAAATAAATGTTTTTTGTTCAGTGCATTTCAGAGACTGCCCAGTAAGAAACCAGCTGCCAGGCATGTTGTGATATGGGTCTGCTGTGACTTCAGGGGAGAGACAGACCAACATTTCCATTTTAATAAAGACATCAGTTACAAAAGGTGCCACTGAGGGAAAGTACTTGCAGTAATGGGGAATTAACAAGTCCCTGTAATTAGCCAATTAGTTATCTTGAATCTAATTCATTAAGAAGTTGCACATCCTCATTTTATTTATTTCTCCTCCCACTTTCTGCTTTCCAGCCAAGACTGATGGCAGAGAAGGTAGGAGAGGTGAGGCCCAGCAGCAGACATTGAGCTCGGCTGCTGCAGCCCCCAGGCACGCTCTGAAGCTGACCCGCACCCCACGGTCATCCCTGCTCCACGGAAACTGGAGGAACCCTGCTGCTGGCAGGTTTGCTGGAGCCAGCTGCCATTACACATGGTGTGGAGGACTCAGTAGCCTGAACATGGTGTTAGCCATCCAGGAACCAGCCCAGAACAAGGCAGCACCTGATGGCACACGCTTCTGTGCAGGGAAACCCACTTGGGTATCAACACATCCAGGCTGCAACACCTAGGGGTGTCTTAAAGAGCTTCCCCAGGGCCCTATCTGCCAACCCCACATACATTCAATACTTACAAAAATCAAAAAGAAAGGAACAGGTACAGGGAGCTGCAAGACACGCACCTTTGTCTGGGTATTGTCAGATCCGGGCTCAAATATTAGAGCTGGAGGTTTTCAAAGATTGTAAGGATAGCAGCGATTTAGCCCTGCCTGAAAGTCACCAACAGAGAGAATTCCCTCTCACAGCAAATGTTCTGAGTGATCAGCTCAAGCTCTCTGCCTCCTTTCTTAGCATCAAAGAAAAGGAAAACCGCAAAATGCTGGGTTTGATTTCATTTCTGCTTGTAAATCAAGCCACAAAGGCTGTCTTAGCCTCTGTTAACTAGGAAAGCATTCACTGGCTGTACTCTGAACAGGCACTGCAATTCGGTGTTCTTTTAGGATTACTTCACGAGAGGCAAACTGACACAAAGGTCCCCATTTCCCAGCTATAATTAAATGGAAATAATTCCAAAGAACCTCCCCTCCACAGTAAGTCCATGGATATCTTTTCCTCTTACAGGTGAGACAGTTTGTAGATGATGTTGCCTAAATGGGCTTTAAATACACAGTGCATAAAAATTTAGCAAATGACTAAGAGGTGTTGTGTGGACACTCATAAGAAATACATTAATAGGGGCAAAAGAAAAAAGTGGGCTAATGCTTCAGTTAGAAATTCATCTTATGTTAATGTCAACCAAGAGAGAATTGCCACTGCTATTACAGAGCTTCCGCCTATAGCTTTGGCATACTTTACAGAGAAAATCCTAGTAGGGAGACAGAGACAGTAAGAGAACTTTGCCCAGAGCCCTGTGGGGAAGCAGCCAGGAGCAGCGGTGAGGATCCCTGAGTGCTGAAGCAGCTTAGTGCAGCACACTGCCCTCTTCCCTCTGTCTCACCTGAACCCCGTAACTGAAATTGGTCAGGTTTACACATGACCCTGCCCTCATTTTGTTCGCTCTTAACTTTGATTTTACTTGGAGTGACTTGTCCACTGAAGTCTACTCTTTTGTTCCTTAAGCCATTCAAAACCACCAATTTGAAAGCTTCGCTATTCCTTGACTGCCAAGGAAGTCTAATCCTCTGGAAAGCTTCGAAACAGAAGAGAACAATATGCAGGGTGGGGGTGAGACTAAGGACAGGAGGAACCAGTGAAAATTGAATAATCAATCAAGACTGAAAAGCAAAGAGAAGCATCAGAAAAAAAGCCAGTTTACCCATGCCATATGTGCCAGCCAAACTCGTGTCGATTATTCTTCTAACCCTCGAGATGCCTGCCTTTGTTAGGAGAAGCATGTCAATTTACGGAGCCAGCCTTGAGGAAAAAACGCCTTTCAAAGTCAGAAGAAGGAAAGTTAGAAATAGGGAAATCACCTACTACAGCTGCAGTAAAACCACAGCTTTAAAAAAAATCAGGAGAGATGCAAAGCATTTATCTACATCCAAATCATTTCAGAGGTAGGAGCACAACCAAATGTCAGGCACTCCTGGTTTAAATCCACAGTTACCCAACAAAAGCTGTCATTACCCCTCCCTGTGCATGTTACTGGGGGACAGACAGTGACAAAACAAAGGTCAGCACGTGGCTCTCCCTGCAGGATCTCATTTCAAGGGGTAATTTTGCAATCCCAATGAACAAAGATTGCAGTTGCTCACAACTCTTGAGCAAGACAGGCAGGCTGGAGCTCGCTAAGGCTTACAGGGCATTTCTTAAGGTCCTTGGCTGTTCCTCAGCTACCTACGAAGTCATTCTGACTCTCTAAAGTCAGGGGAAAAAAACCAACAACAAACAAGACAATTATGGGGAAAAACAAAAACAAAAAACAACCACCAACACTGCAACCCTGGAGACTGCTGAAAGGGGAATAAACACTACAGGAGAAAGTAGTATTATAGTTTTATCTCAGGACTGAGTTGTGTTGAGCTTATGCAAAACCCACAAATCCTTCTCTGAACAATAGAAGGCTTTAACTTCATTGGGAAGCTACTTGTTGGAGTGAAATAAAGAGAATTTGCAAGTTCTGTTTTCTCTTTAGAAGATTTTTGGAGTGAGTTCTGGTACAATACAGGGAAGCACATGATAAGTGGATTAGCAATAATGATTCCTTCAGCTCTAAGGACAAACTTGTGCCAAGAGCTGTACCAACGCATCTCCCAGAGAGCGGCGAGCAAGCTCACCTCATTTTAGAAGATGACTGAGGCAGCAGTCACTTCAGCAAAAGAAAAAGGTTGTCCTAAAATACAAACATGACTAGGCATGTCTGCATTGGTTGTTTTCTTCTCCTCCTTGGAAGCACATGCCGGGTAGAAGCACTCTGCGGCAGCACAAGGTGCATGCATGCAGGCTGAGGGAGGTTTCCCATTTCCAACAACCTGAGTGTTTTGTACCATTAAGTTCGTGTTTAAGAGAGCTGTCATCCTTCGTATCAAGTGTACCAACCAGTCCCACCTGCAGAGTTTAAGACAATGGATTTGAACCGGAGAAACTTGAAAAAAAACCAAAGTGTTCTTGTTAGGCACATCAGCAAGGTTACTGTCCTTCGCTTTTTATTAAATGAGAGTATTAGAAAGGGAGAGAACACACATCAGGAGGTATTTAAGTTTACTTATAAAGATAATCCAATTGCACATTCTCAGTGACATTACAATAGTGTCTAAAAATTGGTCACTTGGTTCATACCAATATGGAACTGCCTGTCTCCAAAACTCTCAGTTTTTCAAACATCAGGATTGAACAGTTATTAGCACCCATTCAACGCAGAAGGTCAGTATCACATTCAAAACAGAGAAAGTTGCTTTTGTGACAGAAGAACACAACTCACTCAGTTGTTCCTCAACTCACATGTATTTTTGGGTACCCCCAGTAAAGAAGTACATTTGGACAGGTCAAGTTATAACTTTAAAAAAGGTCTAATGATGTTCAGTTTCCTAAAGCAAGTCAGAGCTACCCTCTGCCAGAGGCCTGGATGGTCAGAGCAATCTATTCCATAGTCCTGCAGTTTTCAGCACCCCACTAACACTGCAGCTTTAGAAGCATGCTGTAAAATTAAATGCATACCTGTAAGTTGGTGATTTTAAAACATACTAATGCCCCAGCCATAGGAATTTGAAGCCAATTTCACAGTAAGCTGGGCCCTTGCCTACCACAGCTATGCACTCTGTGGGTGCGCAAAGATATTTTAAGTCCCTTTACAACAATACTTTGTGCTGCTACAAGCCTAAAGGCCTTGAAAAGCCATGCCTCAGATGCGTGGATATCATGTCACCAGGATTTGCTCAGTAACACACCAGAAGACTTCTCTGCTCCGTGCTTCTCAGAGAAGTGGCCCAGTATAATTCTAAGGTCATTTGTAAGCGCTGTCCGCAACAACAGCTGTGCCTGCATTTCTCATTGCAGGTCTTATCACAAGTTATTTCTGTCATTTTTTAACTAGCCTAAGAAAATAAACAAATAAAATTGGCTTTAACACCAGCCCTTAAAACCAGGAAATTAATTCTGGACTCTTGAGTTATAATCGAGAACATCATAAAATAGAGCAGGTTACAACTAGACAATGGTGCTAATGTCTGTGGAGTGACGAGCTCCAAGGAAGTAATTGGAAATACATAATTTCTCACTGTGCCAGAGAAAGCAACAGTTTAATTGACAGAAGTAGGCAGTCTGTAACTAAGTGGCATTTCAGCATCAGTATAAATGCACAATTAATTAACGCATATTTGAAAAGCAATACTTTTCCTTTTGCACGGAGAATTTTTGAAGTCCTGTGTAGAGAGAATAAAATAGCTGTAGCCGGAAAGCCCAGTATAGCAGATTTAATAGCCTTCACTCAGATGCATTATAAAGCTATTAAATGTCTGCCATTCAGGTAATTATTGGAGGCTTGCCATATCTTTTGCTGTCTCCCAGCCAAGATGTGAAGAAAAGGAGAGGTGAAAAAATGGGAGGGGAAGTTAATGGATCCAGCCAAAGAGCTTTTCTCGGTAATTACATCTGATTGGAAAATTGTCTGCTTCAAAGAACAGAAACCTGAAGCTCTATTAGTAAGAGGAGATCTCAAATTTCTAATTAACAGAAAACAAAAGTACCACACATTTCACATCATATGTTCTTGTCACACAAGCCCCCATTCTCAAATGATTCTCCGAAGGACTAGTTTGCCCATGACATGGCAGAGGGGGGACGGGGAATCTTCAAAACAAAATAAACCCAGTGCTTTTGGAAGTGCCGTTGGGCCTGTGCAGAAATCCAGCTGCTTAACTGACCGGCTAACTATCCTAAACCTGCTCAAATTTGGGTGCAACACACACACAGATCCCTGCCCTCGATCTCTGTGCACCAGGAGCTGCCCTGCACTTGTGCTGTGGCTGGCCAGGCAGAACTAAAGGATGTGCCCAGAGCAGTCCTGGGGAACCAAGCTGTCTGTAGACACCTGAATGCAGCAGGGAGTGGACACGTGCCTCAGACAGCCCTATTTCCCTGAGTAGGACTGCCAAATTCTGTACCTGGTGCTGAGCTTGCTCTGGGGAGCCTCAGTCCCACCTGTAGCCAAAATGACACGTAAGAACCAGCAACAGACCTTGCACCAATTCACCGGACACCCTAACTTGATCTAGGTCCCAGTTTTTTGATTTCTATCCCATTTTTGCAGGTTAAGACAGTCTGTCAGCATTAGAAAAGGCAGAAAAGATGTTATGTACATTTTCCTGCTAGATATGAGTTCATGCAGAAAGCAATCTCACTAACAAGGAACTGAGGGAAAATACCAGTATAAACACTTCCTAGCAAGTTGGGCTGCTCCCTCTATCCCAAGCGATGGGCTCAGCCCATCAGCAGCACGGTACAAGCGTCCCATACTGCTTTCCACCAGTAACCCATCCTAACAGGCTGGGTACACATCTCAGAGTCCAAATGATCGTCCCCTTGCAGGTGAAGGTGAGATTCCTCCCCCCCCCCCCCCCGCAGCATCTCCCTGCAGCCCAGTGTCTCAGGGCACACACACACTGCTAGTGATGATGGCACTAGTCACACAGCCATGCCTGGCCAGCAGAGCACTGGCCATGCATGACCCAGTTGGGTTTCAAAGCCCCTGGAGAGTCCTACAGGATGAAGTACAAGATACATGCTGCTGACAACAGAATCGCAACAGGAACTGCTGAAAACTGATGCCAGAGTCACTGCAGATGTGGGAGACACTGCAAAGCAAGCGGTGGGCACAGAACAGAGCTGACAGCACTTTGAGCAATATGCTACGCCTCTGTGGTGCAGAACAGCACTAAAAATGAGGAGTGGTGTCAAAGAGGTTGCACCAAGGTCCCCCAAAGCTGGAACCACAACTACATACGCATTATGAGGGGACAGACAATGGTGTCTGTAATATACAAAGAGGAGTCAAAGACCTGCTCCTATCCTCTTAGAGTAGGTGAAAACCACCACCACCAAAGAGTCAGGATGGGAAGACTGAACCGAAGACAGGGCACAGAAGAGGGTCAATGGACTTGGCACAGATGAGAACAAGACTTGGTTCCTGCAAACCCATGCACGAGAGGAGGGCATGACAAAGACTAGCTGAATGTGACTGGATTTAAATCAGAAAATTCTGTATGCATTTGAAATTCTGCACTACATTAACAACTGCAGTTTTAATTACCGTGTTGGCTGGGGAAGGGAACCTTGATGAGCTGCACTCTTTAGAGCATTCCTAAGTAGCTGCTGCGTGCGTAGGCTCTTGAAACATGATGCTGAGAAGGAAACCTCCGCAAGATGCTAGGGCTCCAAGTGATCACCGAAGGACACAACTCTTTGACTGGCCTCGAAAACTTCTCAGCTCACAATCGCAGGGCTAATTTGCCTGTCCTCTCAGAGATGGGCATCCACCTGCCCCTCGATCACATAATTTTTTCTTTCCAGAGAGGAGCTGTAATATACAATTTCACCTTCAAGGTAGCAGTTCTGCTATTCAAATACAGAATTACTTCAACTTTGCTGATCTCATGCAAGAGCTGAGGGGACCATAAACCACATGTACACTTCAGTTTAAGTCTGACTTTACAAGGTTTATGGCACTGAGCACAAATCTACCATGCTGACACTGTTACATCTTGTTGAAGACCCTTGCTGAAATGCCTAGCAAAACACAAGCCCAGATATTTCCACATGTGGTCTCTTTGCTGACATTATCAGCATGAGCATGTATTATATCCAGCTGTGGAAGCAGGGAGAGAAGAAATCCCCTGGCCAGTGACAACTGGAGTAAGACCAACTTATTTCACAGATGGTAAATCCAACAGTTATCTGTTAATGACAGAACCAACATTTAATTTATCACCTACAAGGACAATTAAAGCCACAATGCCTGTCTCTACTACATGCCCAGTGGAAACCAGAATTACACAGAGGGCAGATCTCATTCCCCATTATATGCAGCACACAGTATAATAGTCTGTAAGCTTTCTTTATCCCTGCTGGAACATTCCTTAAGTCATCTCATTTCATTAGAATAAGCCAGGAAAGCCTAACTTATTCCATGATAAATACAGTATTCACTTTAAAAGACCCAAATACTATTAAATATTCCATTTTGCAACTTCACCACCTCAGTCTTCTCGTGGAAGATTGAAACTTGGTTTGTTTTGGTCTTGCTGACACTGCCAAAACAGCTGAGGCTGGCAGGCACTGCTCAGAGCAGGGCTAACCACAGCAGGTTGCTCAGAGTAGCTTACTGTCAGGTTTTGACTACTTCCAAGAATGGAGACTGAAAAATGACTGGAGACTGTGTTTTAGAGGTTGAGTTTCCTAGAGAGAAGTAGATGACACACCATGGATGTCTTGCTGTCTCAAACTGCACAGCCAGTCTTACCTGAATTCATAATCCTAAGTTTTCTATAAGAAGGTTAAGCACCTAGAGAGCACTGAGCAGCGCACTTAGAGCAGTATATTGTAACCAGCAGCCACAGGGCATTCATCTGCAAGTCCCGCAGGGACAGACCAAGCACAGGTAAGAAGTGTTTTTTGGAAGGTGGCCTAATAACTGCGAAGTATATTTATCAGTTTTTATAGTTCTATTCTGCAAAATGGTAAGACAGAAAAGACTGATGTTCTGGAAGGGATGCTCGTAATAATGCAAAAAAGTCAGACAACTTTGCTTCCCAAAGTCTGCCTCCCCAGAAGAAAGGAAAGTACCACACCACAGCACCTGGATACAGACCCAAAGGGATGGCTGAGGTTTCTGAATCCATGATATGCATAGACTTTAAACTATGTTTTTACAGCACTATAACCATGTTTCTGCATTTTCATGCACCAGTATAGGTATTTCAGCTTGTCAGTGTTTCTACTTGATCAGCATGGCCCATGGTGTGCCAACTGCTAGGACCTCAAAACCACTGGGGTCAACAACCAACCTTCTGCTGAACTCAACAGCTGCCTGGTTATCTTGCATAACCCCTTTTGCTATTTAGGCTCATAAATACTGTAAAAAGATCATAGATGCTTTCTGAAATGTTCTTGCACTCTACTTCTTAAGACAGTTTGATTCAGTGGTATGGGAACAGTACATTAATCATTCAGCACAAGTTGGAGTCAACTGTGTATTTATCATTCTCCACATCTAATTTGAAGGCCAAAACCTATGTAAATCTCTCAAATATGCTCTCATAATTCACAATTTAAGAAGTGCAGAACCTGCTTTCTGTCTTTTACTGAATTTATCTAGATGCTTTGACTTTAAGGTCTTGTAATAACATCAAATAAAAAGACCTTGACTTATGACTTAATTAAATATCATTGTAGTAGTTCACTAATTGAATCAAACAAAAAAACAGCAAAAAGGTTTCAGAATTCCTATAACCTTATCACAAAAACAATGTTTTCAGAAAACTGGAACACTTTCAGCTAACTCTTTAAAAAAACCCATCAGCTCTCCATCATACAGAACCAAAGCCTGGAGGAGAGTTTTGTATTAGAAAGGCACCACTTTTATGGAAAAGACAATACAAATAATAAAGTCAAGAAAAATTTGTAACTAAGGAGCCAACAAATTTTACAGAGCAACAAGATTTTCTTACCTGCCACTCCACATTTAGGTAACTAGATCTATAACAGGCACGACATTAAAAGAAAAAGCTAACATTTTGTGGCTAAATCTAAACAGCCTGGACAGAGAAGTGAGTTCTCTTGGAGCAGAAGTGGCTTTGTGTCCTTCTGCCCTGTTGACAGACTTCAGATGAGCATAAGACACTGCTAGCCCCTGATTCTGGCCAATGAGTCCAGAAGCCTCAAGCAACCATTTCAACTTCCTGTTGATGCAAGTTATTCATTCTATTCTCTAAACTTTAAGTGAAGAATAAACACCACTATCTTTACTGGAAAGGATCTATTGTGGAACAAAACATGTGACTTCGAAAGTTTAAAGAAAATTCTCCACCACATTAAGCTGGTTCCCTTTTTGTTAGGCTCGTCAAAGGTGGAAGTGCATTATGTTGGTTATCAGTGTGGATACAGCATGGCAAGAAACAGCGTGCTGTCATCCCTTGCACTTGCCATATTTGCAAGGCAAACACATCCATACTGCAAGGAAGGGCTTTTCCAAACCTATATTATCAAATACATTATATTTTTTTCCAATTCCTATTTTAGATAGATTTTTTTTTGACAAAACTTCTTAGTTGTCTATTTTTATCATAGCAGGGTTAATAGACCTCATGACCAAGAAAACTACAGCATGGATAAAATCCGTATGTAGGAACAAGATTTAGGGGGGGGATACCAAAAAGATCTGACAGTCTGTTTGTACAGCTCTTTATTATTCTCTTGGCATCCTGTAAATGCTAAACAATGCACAACATTAGTTCTCTCCATAATTACAAACCAAATTAAAATGGTGTTTACTACAGGGCTGATGCTTTAATTAAGAAGAAAACATTTCATAACTAAGACTCAACCATGAAATGCAATTATACAAGCCTTCAGAGACAGCAGAAGTTGTGGTCAGCTCTTATAGCAGGGAGGCTCAAGCTTGGAGTCCTCTAGCAGCTTCTATTATTCAACACACATTTCCTTACACAGGGCAGCCTGTTTCACTCATGGAAGACTGCTGCAAAGTTGATATTAAGCTCATTTTTTCAGTCTGGATAGCCATTTTATATTTCTTAACACATTGTTTAAGTGCCTAATAAATACACAGTTGTTTTTTTTTTTTTAAAGTGTTCTGCCTCAGCACATTCCAGTTAATTATTCCATAACAGTCAGGGCTCAGAAAAGAAACACATGCATAGTAGTGTGATTAAAAGTCACCATGATAATAGTGCCCGGCAAGTTGTAGTGCTAATTGGATTTCTTAATTGGATTGGATTGAAAGGATTCGGTTCTATTTTCGCTGACAGAAAAAGAAATGAGACAAAATGAGAAAGAGATTGATCCAAATACCTAGAAGTTAGATAGATACTCCTACACACCTCACAAGCAACCTTGGACAAGTCATTTATGTCCCCAAGGAGCTAAAACTTAGATTCCGACAACCACTTAACAACAAAAACAGTACTCATAGGCCAATTTCAGTACTATACAGATCTTCTGCTAAAGCCTTCACCAAATAGATAAAAGCTTGTGGTTGTCACAAGAAAGCCACAAAAGCCCAAATGAGCCAAGACACAATGACACCCAAGCACGAGCATACAAATACAATAAAAGCAGGTTACTGCTTTAATGTAAGTACTAGCTACTATGGTCACAGCAAATATAATGAAACTCTGAAGACAGAGTTCGAGCAATATCTCTTTTCTGACTCTTCACCTTCTAAAGTTGATCTATACCTGATTTTTCAGGGATAAACAACCACAGCTCCAGGCCCAAACTGAGGGAACAGAAACTTGACGTTTCTCTCAGCAGATCTCAGGCCTGAACATAGAAGCTCCTTATGCAGCTCTTCATCACCTACACAAAGGAAGGCAAAGCCTAGGAAGGACACAGCAGGACATCAGTGCTACAATGCATCACTGTGAGCAACGTCTATGGGCGATGAATTAACCTCCTGTTTTAAAGGTTACATTTTAATGCTTTTTAAAGGTTGATACTCTAAAAAAAATTAAAAAGGAACACAAAGTTTTCAATTTAATCCTTAATCTTCAGAAAGACTGTGAAACTCAGTGGGAGAGGCTCCTAGCTCCACCTGTTCAAATGGATGCTACACCGCACTTCCCCTAAAGCCAAAGCAAAGCTGCACTCACCCCACTCCCACTGATAACTAGGAGTTAACCTCTATTTCATACCTTTTGGAAGCACGTCCTCCCCCCGCACTGTGGGAAGGAAACAAACAGCCTAACGCATCCTTGACCAGAAGGACTCGCATATGAAAATGCTATACCCCAGTATCAGAGTGCTGAGCTATCTGCTCCCACAGAATAAAAATAAATCTGTTATCAAGCAGACTGATTGCACATTAAAAGATTTGCTGAATCAGAATACACTGGAAATGAGTAGGTTCTGTTGAAGAAAGCCATGCTTTATTTCAAGGAGAATTGCATTACTGATTTTCCTGAGGTCTATGGTTAATCTGAATACAGAATTATTTGACGGCACTGAAATGAGAGAGTTTAAATTATTAGGTAGTTTGGCACTTTTGGCGACAGCTGAACTGAGATTTCAGAATTAGAAATGGTTTCCATCCATTGCTGCAAACAGAATAAGCTCCAACTTGCTTTCTGAACAAGTCTGCACAAAACATATGCTGAACAAAAGGAGCTTGCATTTTTGAGAGAATGCACATGAAATGGTAAGAGGAAAGCAAAGACTGGGGATTAAAGGTCTTTCATCTGTCCTCAGCACAGGCACAGCAGCATGTCTGCGCTGCACCCCACCCGCAGCCACGACCTGCACCAGCCCTGCTCTGTGGGGCCCATCAGGAGATTTCTGTATCTGCTGTCTCCGAGCAATCTGCTGCATGCTCTGGGGAAGACTTCCCAGCTACCTTCATTTGGATACAGCCCTTACATTAAAAAAAGAAAAAAAAGGAAATCTAGTCACTAAACCCACAGAGCAGGACAGACTTTAAAGACAGCAGTCAGGTCACTGATTGTTTTTCCCCCTTCCCACTGCACAGAACACATACAGGATTAAGTCACTTGCCTTCCTCCCTTCACGCACTGAAATCTCCTAGTGTTTTCCTTCACAGCCCTTCTGATGCTATATGGCTGTATCACTGGTTTTTCCCCCTCCAGTTGCTGTCCCAAGAGGAAAAGAGCAATTCCTGTGGGCCGCTGCACGACCACCAGCTAACACTTAGCAACTCTGAGCCAGGCTCCATGCAAGCATGTTCACTACAGCCCTCAAGAAATGCCATCTTTTAGACAGCGATCAACTTACATTGGTGAACACCAACTATGCTTCCAGGCCTTAAGTAATCCCTGCTAATGCCCTACAGAACTGCCTGTGATTGCACTTCTCTGATCCATTCTGATCTTGGAAAGTGCTTCCTTTTCCATTCTAAACAGAGAAACAAGCAGCTGACTGTTTATTTTATGCTCAGGTCTCTGGAATCAAACAAAGCTCTTATCTTTTGCAGCTCTGAGCTTGGTCCCCCTGAAGCTGCTGCTTGGCACTGGTTCCATTGCTCCTTTCAGTGCTAAGGACTATCAAGAACTATCACCTTACAAAGTGCATAATAAGTTTCATGAAACATCCGCACAGCTTTAAATGCAGAAGACCATTTCAGAGAAGGATCTCCTCCTGCTACCCCCAGCCACACAGTCTCAGTGACACCTGTGCCAGCAGACAGATAGTACTGCTCTAGAGCCAGCACCTCCGCCATGATGGGCCACAGGTTCTGCTCTTTGCACGGGTTGCCACGCTGACAGCTCAACTGATTGACCAAAACCTGTGATACTTCAAATACTAAAATGCCCAGCTTCATATATATATTAAAAAAAGAGAACTGGTTGCAGTTGCCTCCCCTGCCTCAGAAGCGTGCTTTGAGGGGCACCCTGCAGGTCATGAAGCTGAGGCAGGAATACTCGCACTGCAATAAGTGACCAGTGCTGCTGCCTCCATCGCCAGCAGGACCCATGACAAGGTGCAACCAGGGAGAAGGACTGACCCTGCCAGCATGCCTCCGGTGGGAGTAGCCAGCCTCTGGCTCCCGTAGCTCACTGCTCCGGCCTGCTCCTTGCACCAGGGCCACAGCAGTCAGCCTGCCTGAGCTGCCCCTGCTTCCGCCTGTTTGTTCCCAGACAAGCAAACCCACATACAGAACACCCACCTGTTGCCCCCCCTTTTCCTTTCCTCCCCCCAACAGAGGCATAAATCTCTTTTCAATAACGTCTACCTGGTCAGCAGAATTTCAAGCGCAGCTCTACAATTCACTCCCTGACAGACATCCTAATCCCTTCCAACCGCCAGCCCTGAGGAATTACCACCTTAAAAGCCTCATTCACATCTAACACAAGTTCTGCTATTGACAGCACAGCACTGTCGGTATTAGGCATGCACAGGCACCACGACGGGGGGACACAGCACACCAGTGTCCGTGAGCCAGGAGATGCCAGGAGAGCCGCGTGGTGCTGCCAAGCACTTGTGGCAGATGAACATGGATCAAGTCAGGGAGTTATTGGCATCTCCTAGGGGCACAGGGAGATTTGAGAAATGAAAGCATAGCAATAGGCATCATGGGATTAGGGGCTGCAAAAGATTTTTCCTTCTGTAGGATGTAACAGTGCTTCCTCCTGACAGTGCCTCTGTTATTCTGGGTATGCTAGAGCTGGAACATTTACATGCTACTTGTCTGATAGAGGCTTAGTGCAAGAGGGAAGACAGGTCATCAGTGCATGGAGAGGGGAGGCGGTGCTGGCACCTACCCCTCGGGCACCTGCAAGAAGTGTCATGAGGAAAGCTCCAGCATCGATTCTTCTCTCTGGAATGCACTGATAGATGCAAAATATAAGCCACAAAATAATTATTTTTAAAAAATGATACTTGCAAATGCACATGAACCACAGTAAATTCAGAAGAGTTTTACCACACATTTAGAAAAGTAGAATTTGTTAATATTTGTAACAGTACTAGAGCTTGTGAAAGGTATTAGAGCTGACAACTTACTTTTCAAGCTTGATGTCAATTGAATTTTATCACTCTTTAAACGCTAAAATTGCCATCTAAGAATAGGAAACCAGTGCTCCAAGGCAACTCTTCTCAAATACGTCTGCTTAGACCATATCACAACTTGACAGAGTTTCCTGCTAGGAGTTGTTTCACACACTCACTAGACCAAGTACTTCTCAGGAACTCATGCGAACACACATAGGCAGTAGTGAGCCATCTAGCTACAGCTCTTAGTTTGTACGTGTGTAGAAAAGCAATTCTGATGTTATCTCTAAACATGCTCATGGTCAGAATTTATCTTTAGGTCACCAAGAAAGAAAATTTGCTTGGAGATAACTCTGCTGTAATGTTTGCAATGCTATTTACAGGACAGCTGACCATTTCAGAGCCAAAAGCTCTGCTTGTGTAGTTCTGGAAGGACATCTGACCTGAAATACTCGAGGGATATTATACCTGCAGAAAGGAAAAGCCAAGAATAACCCCCCCCCCCCCCCCCGCCCCAGCTGCCATGGCCACCCCCAGTGGCCAAGTGCCATGAAAACTACTTCAGAAAGCCCGGCTCAGTACAGCTGTCTGAAATTCAGAAGATAAGACTTACTTCTCTACAGGAATAAATAGTGCGGTGCATTTGAAATGGATTTTTTTTTTTAAAATGCAAATTCTCATCAAAAGCTCCATTCTCTAACACATTTCATGGTTGAGTCACGCTGAGAAGCGCTTCTTATCTTTTGAAGCTGCAGACCGTCGGGCCGAACGAAACGCGCGCAGTTTGCTTTCAACTGGTGCGGGGCGCTGTGCAGGGAGGAGAGCGGAGCAGCACGCGGGGCTGGCCCTGGCCTGGTTGGCACGATGGCTGTGCTGCAGGCAGCCCAGCTGCACCGGGACCCCTCGTGTGGTGAGGGCAAGGTGAATTAGCTGGGGACAAAAGCTTAGGTTCAAGGTAGAGGTGTTTAAGCTGCTAAAGCTGATAAAAATCCAAGTCATCCCATCTTCACTGCTATTTTAATTTAAATTAACCAGCCACATGTGGCCATCTTTAATTAAGACTTCTCTTTCTGGAGCTGCATCTATCAGCTGCATTACCATTTTGGCTGTGGTTTAATTACGCTAAATGACTCGGTGTAAGGCAGAGATCGTGGTAAGGCACATTATAAGTCCACCTGTTAGAAAATGTAATAAAGGCAAGGCCTGGATTTTCAAGAGAAGAGGGACAATTTCAAGATTTTACAGACACAAACAGAGCGAGGACTTTCTCTTATTCTACTCCTCAATCTTATATAATGTTGCAGGAGTTTTTTTTTTGTTCTCCTCATGTTCACCTATATGATGAACACCACAACATGTTCAATTTTCTCCTGTGCACTGCGCAAGCAGAAGTGATGATTTAAAAGATGCAGGTAGCTGTCTGATGAGGAGGAGGAGACTGGAACGGAGGCAGATGCAGGGAGGCATCTGACACACCAAGAACCTTGGCCTGCATCATCTGCTTCAAAGCCTGCTCTTCCAGGGGTTTGACAGAGCAAGGATTAAACTCATCTGCTACAAGTTAGATATAGACAAGAAGTGTATTCAGTGGTTGGCTATTGATCAGATATCTCTTTAGTATTTATCTATTTCTTCCCTTCTCTGAGGAAGTAGTTATATATGCATATAGGGAATTTTACAAAAGCAGTGGGTTCTAGGCGATTAAGAAAACATTTTAAGAAAAACTTATTTTTATTACTTACCTTTTCAATTTTCCTAAAAAAGGGTTGTTTAGTTTTGCAATAGATGACTGTGCTACTAACTTTAGAACTTATATTGCTTTGGTCCCTTTCCTTTATATCCCTGCTATATCCTTCATGAACAGAATCAACAAGCAGACTCGACATCAGTGCTCAGAGCAGTCTGCTGGCTTACAGAGTGACTTTTGCAGCATTGCTTCTTATCCCTGGTAAAAACTGAGCTTCTTGCAAAGGCTCTTGAGTTAAGGAGCATTTTCCAAACGGCTTCTCTCTGCAACACGTAGATTTTTTGTTTTACTTAAATAGTTAATTAAGAAATCACTGATTTCCCTATGAGTGAAATATCACGTTCAATTTGCATGATCTTCTAAGCATAATTCAATACAAACAACTCAGAGATCCATGTGGATATTCACAGCATAAACCCTGAATAATTGGTTAATGATGGCAAAGCACTGGAAGACAAGTGGCAAATACCCTCATCTATCTGTACATTTTGTTTGAACTTTCCAGGGGCTCCAATAACTGAAGCACCTTGCTGAGCAAATAAAATTGCTAGTTTCTCTACTAAAACAAGTCATGATTTTTGTTCTAGTGCACTTCACATAACAGAACAAGCAACAAAACAGATATAAAGTTGGAAAATGAAACAAAAAAAAGCAGGTGGTGTTGGTGTAGAACCTGAGCACTTTTGCTGAAAGAGCGCCGCAGAGATGATTACTAGAAAAAAAAAAGTCAGATGCTACAAGAATCTTAGCTAATAAATAAATAAAAACACATTTTTCTTAGAAATGGCTTTTTCAGGTTCCTGGATAACAATGGACAATACTAAAATACTGGTTTCTTTGCAGTGTTTTGAAAACTCCAGCAGAAGTTAAGCTTGTAAACAAGCACTGAAGAGGAGAGATCTTATGTTGTTCGGGTGATGATTTCCTCCTGGGGTGATGTGCACCCGGCAGCCCCTAGCCCTGTCCCCACCTGAGCAGCACCAGGGACCTAGGCCAAGCCCACGCTTGACCCATGCTGCCCCCAAGCCCAGAGGCCTCTGCTGGTTCAGGGCAGCATCAAGGAGGAAAGCACGCAGGTCCGCTCTGTCTGCTTCTAGGCTAAGGCTCACAAAGCTAAGCCAGGACACTGGTTATTTCTGCACCACAAGTTAAAGCCTCCCAAGCTCAAAGAATAACACCGCTTTTTTCAGGGCATTAAAGTCCTCTGCAAGGGCCAACAGACCTTTTACCTCGTGCCCAGGGCCAGCCAAAGTACTTGTTCTGTCCACAACTAAAAAACTTCAGTGCATCAAATTTAAGCTCTCTTATTTAGCTAAATCTTTATTTTAAGAACATACCTCCTCTTAAGCACACCTCATGGAGGCTAAGATCACACACCTCTTGTTTTCTTCCATACAATCTCTCTGTATTGCATTATTCACCTAAATACTATTATGCAGTATTTCTGCCAGCAGGCCTGGTTTGCACACATAGTAGACGTGGAATCGAATTTGTACGTCAGTTTATGAAGCTTCTTCACCTTTCACGGGTATCAATTTCCCCTTCCCTCCAACTAAACACATGGAAGTCCTCCTAACCCCCCCCCCCCCCCCCCAGAAAGAAAGTCTTTAAGGAAAAAAAACTTAAAGAGCAAAGTATTCAATACCTGTTTCCACCAAAAGCTGTACTCCTTGCCTCCTCCCACTTCAGAGAGGAGATGCTAGCAGACATCTGTTCCTGTGGACTGTGTTTTATCACAGAAGCATGTTTCTGTTATCAACCTTTACACTTCCCTGTTTTCAGTTTTGCATTCTGAAGCCTCTCTTTGTTGAAGCTTCCCCATGAATTTATTTATTTTTTTAAAATAACTACTCAGAAGCAAAAATTCAGAACGAAGCCTCATTCAGTGCTCCCTGTAAGGAGCTCCTGCAGCAGTGCAGACTTACATGCTTTGAAAGCTCTGGGTTTACAGCACCAGGACTGGGTTTGCCCTGCACGGGCTGATCTGCACAAAGGCTCAGCCTTGGAGCAGCCGCATGGCCTGAGCTCACGGTTACCTTAACTACTGCCGTCTGCCATCAGCTGCTCACCACTGGCACATCACAACCTCATCGCAGCTTTGGCCACACCAGTGTCAGGCCTGTGCAGTGGCTGCTCTTTCCAGGGAGCCCTCCCACAGCCATGGCCAGCTGCTCACCCCTTTGCAGGTGGCACACCAGCAGCAGGATGGCCACCCTTCCAAGGGGATTTCCCCAGCTCTTGCCCCAGAGGCTATGAGTGCTCCCCTTCAGGCCCCCTCTTGGAGCAAGGGCTCTTCCCCCAGCCCCATAAGCCACATTTCTAGGTTGAAAACACGATCTGTTTCATACAGAAGGCAAGCAATTAGCGGTTTTATATACGACAGATTGATAGGAACTAGCTTATGAACACTGCATTCAGCAGAGGCGAGGCAGCTGAAAAGGACTGATTAATGGCTTCCTGGATGCTCGGTCACTCCCCCTCCCACAATTAAAGCCACCAAGTGTCCAGGAGCTGACAGAATAATTAACTTTTTAGACCAGACATGCAGAGCCACAATAAAGCTTCAGATGATGTTCCTGGTCACCCAGTTGATTCAAAACACATTCTACAGCATTATCTTACTTCTACTACAACCACAGAGCACTTAAACCTCGCAGGAATTGTGGTTACGCACCCCTGATTTAGTCACAATTTCTCTAGTGACACCAACCGACGGCCCCATTCCCTGACCACAGCAAAACACCAAAGGAGGGTTTGTTAGCAGCGCTGAGGCACCAGGACAGACATCTAGCTCTGAATCCACACAAGAAGGTATCAGACTTATGATACATTTCTCCAGCCTGGACTCAAATACCTGAGCATCTCAGAAATCCAGCAAGAGCTAGGAAAACATTAGGATATGCAAATACAGTAAGGTTGGGTCAGACTATTTTCCATTTGCAAACTTCTTTTCCCATAGCTTGCTTAACAGAAACTGAAATAAATCCAGGTATCAGGGGAGACTAAGGAAGAGATTTATGTGAACATGAATGGCAATAGGTGGAGCTTTTCTCAGCCTGCGGTTCTGACAGATTCACACAGTGCTGTGTGAAATCTTCTCTAACTAGATCTGGATGCAAATGCTGAGGCTTAATTATTTTAAAACATGGATGAAGGATGGAGGAAGGATGATACAGACAAGCATTTAGACACACAGCATTTTAACCAGTTGTGTAAGTGAAATTCCCTCCACTTTTTTTTTTTAATATAATTTCAGTAGTATTTCAACTATGGTGATTCAACACTGATGTAACTAACGTTAATCTGAGAGCTTTTCCCTAAGTACACTTCTCCCTTTTTCTTAAATGATTGCCTCCTTTTTCCAGAAGGTAGCGCCCTGGGAGCTGTTGGGGTTGCAGAAGGAACTCTTCCTTCTGTGCTGCCAGGGAAGAGGAGAAGCCTTACAGCAGCTCCTATAAAGTCACTTGGTAAAAATCCTCTTACTCATCTGGCTCAGCACCAGCCCCAATCCTGTGATTCAAGCAGCCTCCAAATAGCTTATCAGGGCCTCAGGATGTGCATAACCGACAGGAGCCTATTGTACACAACAGATGAGTTTTACTATGGCTCGTGCCCAGGAGCCCCGTGCCACACTGCACAGCCACGCCGACGCCTGCCCATAGTCACAGCTCCCCTGGTGATCGGCCCCAGCCCACAGAGAGCTGTGGCACCGAGGTCCCTCCTCTGTGCTCCACAGCAGAAAAAGGAGCTGGTGCTTGCAAACAGAGTAGGTGTAGAAAGCAATTATCCCTTTGATTTTTTAAAAAACAAACCTCAGCTATATGCATCTAAGTGTTTATTGTTAATTATTACTAATTCATTTTGGATGTGCTGCATTATAAGAGCAAAGCCATGCACTATTCACGAGCATTTGGAATGTAGGATGAGGTCCTCACACACTGCCCAAGAAGGATGAAAATGTTGTGACTCCCTTTTTAATGGGGAGGCTTGGCTTTGTACCCCAGGAGCAGAGCAGCAAACTCTCCTGCTGGCAGCACCACACTGCTTGCACATGCAGCCCCCAGAAAACAGTGCCCTGGGGAACAAAACCCTGCTTGGAAGTGCTCACAGACCTGCAGCACGTTTCACCTTTCTCAAAGGTTACTTGGTGGAGGTTGAACAGGACAAGGTGGTTTTTAAATACATGCTGCCCTGCGGACAGCAGCCACCTCGTGACTGCACCTGAGGTTTCCCTTCTCTTCCCCCCAAAGACAGAACAGGGCATTACCTCAGCTAACATAACAAACCAGGAACACTCCGCTGTCCTTCAACACCCTCAGCAGGGCCTGACAGCCTTTCACAGAGCAGGTATAAGGCTCCCCGCACTTGCAAGCTCTCCTTCTGCCTGCAAGTGGAAGCAGTGACCAAGTCTCCTGCCTTCAGGAGAAAACATACATGACCCAAAGCTAGTTTCTGTGACCCTCTGACCAAATATTATCTGCTTTCATCAAAATATCACATCCAAAATGACTATATGCTTAATATCATTGGCAATATTCTATAGCCGTGTTTTTAGAAAATTACAGTTTGAACTCAGGTCATTTTGATGAAGCCTGATCTTGGCTATGATATTGCTTCACTGACAGCAATTAACTAAGGGCAGCAATATAATTTACCCATTTTTAAATTACTGTGCAGAAACATTGCACAGAGGACCACATAAAGCATGTGAGATTTAGCAGTGACCTGGGAGCTCGATCATTAAACACACAAGGGGGCATATTCTCTTCGCTCTGAGTACATTTCACATTAATGCTAATAGCACATTGAGAAGAAAATATACTCCATAAACTTTCATTACTCACTTTCTCCCTTGCTCTTTGACAAATGAGTTGCTGATGTAGACTCAGAGGTAGGTAATACATCCCCTGCTTTCTATGCCAAGTGCTGGAGAAAAACAGAAAGGCTTTTCCTCACTAGTGCAGACACTCCTACAGCTCATGCTGTGGTTTTGATTACATCGTGCTTTTACGCCGTTCAGTCCCACTCAGTATCTGAGTGGGAGACTCGCATATACACTAACAAACACTGCCAGAAAGGACAGTCCTCTTTCTTCCCTCCTCGGCTGCTGTCCCCATGCTCCCACCCCCTGCTTCGCATCAGCTATGGTGCTCGTCTGATGCCTTGGAGAGCCAATTCACTCCAATAACTGAACAGGACAAAAGCTAAATTTCTTTTCTAGCCTAGCAGAAAAGCTGGGTGTCCCTGAACTGCTTCTCACTCTCAAGAAGAGTGATTTTTTTCTACAGTCAGTTTGTGTAATGGTGGCATTCCAAGTGTTTAATTACTTTCTGGCCATTCACACTGCCAAAATGCTTCTTAGTAAGACACAGCATTTGTTTCATGTCCTAAACCAACTGCGAAAAAGCTGCCACATGTCACTACACCAGTGGCCAAGTGCTGCTGATGAGTAAGGTACCTCTGAACAAGGAAACATATTGCTTGAAGAAAAAAAAAAATCGCAGGTGTTGTTAACACCTGGTTTGGGTACCATCACACTGTTCACACAAAGGGGAGTGCAAGTCCCTCAAGCCTGCCCAGGATGACTACTGGCTGTGAGGTTGTGATGCCTCCATGAGGAACATTGGGAAACAAAAGGAAGGTATGGGATGAGACAGGTGCCAGAGCCGTAGACAGAGCAGCAGTTCCTGCTAGCAGGGCAAAAAGGACCAAATCCTGGAGCGTCACACAGGGTACAGGAGCCCTGCCGTGCTTCGCACCCAGGCCAGGCAGGGTGCTCGGTTTGCACGGGGCAGCCCCTGGCTGTTCCCCTCACCTCTTCCCTGTGGAGGAACAGGAGCTGCAGACAGAGACGGTTGGCTCCACACTGTTTCTGCCAGTTCTACTCCTCTCATCCCCACGCCTGCTCTTGGCTCCTGCCTCCCTTTCTTTTCCTTCCTCAGCTGCCAGCGGGGTTGTTCTGGGGGAAAGAGAGGCGGGAAGAGCACACCCGGACCAAACAATCATCTGCATTTGCTTCAGAGAGCTGGGAAAACTGACTGGCTGTAAACAACTACATAAACACACACGAGTACACCAAAATCACGACCAGCAGAGGGCAAAACAAGCCTGAAGGTACCTTGTCAATATAGCCCCGCGCCCCAGCTCTTCCATCACCCCCAGGATTCCCTCCTCTAAACTCCAGCTGGCCACACAAGTTTCTACTTATTAAACATAGTAGCCCTGCAATAACAAAATGTGGCTTTTCCCACAGCAAGGAGACAAATCAGATCCGACTTTTTGAACCCGATCGTCCGTTTTCTAACTGGATTTCTACACGCTGGGAAGACCTGCAGGACAGGCAGGTACAGCAGGACACCCCACCCTCTCCCAGAATTTGCTGCTTTCAGAGCCCCTACCAGGCTCCCTAGGGAGCCAGGCCACTTTCTGCTTCCCTGTACGCCCCCAGGCCAGCAGCTCAAACGTTGTACTTGGGTCCTTCGCACTGAGCTTCTACCTCCACTAAAACAAAACAAAGTAAAATTTTTGTGCCTTTTTTTTTTCTTTAAAGTTAGCAAGGAATTTACAAAGTGGTTACTTAAAGCCCTTTTAGTTCCCTTGAGAACTATCAAGGGTTTGGATTAAGAACTCAGTGCTTAAAACATACAGGCCTAAACCTAACCCTAAACCTAACATACAACTTCACAACCTTACAACTTTTTTTTTTTTTTTCTGAAGTAACATCCCCATTCCACCTGGACTAGATACCAAACTGAAGTTTAGCAGGAAACCAAACCTAAGCAGGACATTGTGTTCTGCTTCAGAACACTCCTGCTCTCTACAACCTGATCCACATGCACAGCTACGGCAGACAACCCAAATTTCCTCCTAGACTAAACCAATTAGAAAGTCTACTCACAGACAAGTAACAGAGTAAGGAGAAAGCAGTACACAATAAGGTTTCAGAAACACCCACCTTTTGAGACATGCACGTGAGAAATTCTAGCTTAAAGACACCTAAAGAAATAAATTGACTACTAGATGTACGGTCCTAACAGAAAATAACTAAGACCAACATACCTAAAACAGTGCACATCTAAACATTCCTCCAAGCCATTCAGGAGTGCCACAGTAAATGGACATTACACTTACCCCTTGGAGCTTTTTCTCAACATCCAGCCTCCCTTACATTAGGGCTCAGCTCAGGTACTCACCCCACAGCAGGAATTTCCTCTAATAAGAGGCCGTATTTCACACAGATTTTTTTTTTTTCAAGCACAGGTATCACACAACAAATGAATCTAAATAATAAGGCTAACACTACAGCAACAAACATAAGTAACATTTAACAGAAGACTAGATACACTACCAGATATTGTGCTCATAATAGAGCACAATACCCTCTATTAACCTGGAATAAGTACCTCAGGTTGAACAGGAGCAGCTGCAGATAAACTACCAGCAGGTGGGCTGAGTTTCGGAGGTTTGCTCCTTAGCAGCCAAGCCCTCACCTGAGCCAGGCTCTGCTCACTGCAGCTGGAGCTGATCAGAGCCTGAGCTTTGGGCACAGAGATGGGGCAGCCCCTCAGCAAGCACTGACTCTCAGTGTGGGTGACCCTAATGCCCCATGTCTCACCCAGGGACTGTCTTCCCGAGTACAGAATACCTTTTCCATCTGGTTTTGGCTTGCACAGTGGCAGTGTGTTACATGCATTTAGAACATGAGAAGGAGAGAGAGACAGAGAGTGTGTCCAGGCAAGCAGGTTGCTTCATTTTGCCACGGGGTGAGCCCCCAGGCCCGGGCAGCAGCCGGGGAAGCTGTGCTGTGCCCCAGCCCAGACCCCCTCTCTGGGCACCTTCTCACCAGCAGATGTGCCAGAGCAGAGGGCAGAACAGGCTCCAGCCAGCAGCCTGCACAGAAAGGAAAGCTTTACAGAGATGACAACTGCCGTTTGCTACCACGCACAAAGGCTCCTCTTAAAATTCACCTGCTTTGTCTGAGCTGGTAGCAAGTGCTGCCTTCTGACAGGCCATGAGTCTCATGGCTTCATGAGCAGTTTCCATACTGAGCTGGTCCTCACAAACCAGTGGTAAAACGGCAGGAGCTGATGCTGTCTGCTGTTGAAGGTTTATTTTTCCAAAGCAGCAGTCAAACTTGTTGCTTTTAATGAAATAATTTGACTTTTAGAGGTAGCGAAACCCATAATGTCTCTGAAAGGTTAAGGACTTCAGAAAAGCAGATTATTCCTTTCAGGTGTTGCTATTAACAGGAACTGTTTGTTTTTTTTAAAACTTGTTTGAGTTTCTTCAGCAGCTATTTTAAGGAGACATTCCATAGTCTATGGCACTTGATCGATTCAAATCAGTGTTAAACCTATCACTTTCACCAACAATACATTTGCTCCAAATTGGAAAGTGAGCATCTCTTTTATTTAATCACTGAGACAGCTCTTCTAAGGTGATGTTCTGTCTTCTGATACAGTACGTGTGCCAGAAATTAACTGGAAACTACTTTTAAATATTCAGTATTCTGTGTGATACTATCAATGATCAAAGATGCAGAGAAATTCTACTTACTAATTAATAATCCAGGCTTTAAACCACAGATAAAGAGCAACCAGAAATAGGAAACTGTTATTCATGAAACATAAATCACCATTTTCCATTTCTTTTCCCACCCAGCTAATAACAAGCAGTAATAAACCATGGACCAAAAAAAACCAAAACAACAACAACAACAACAAAACAAACAGAAAAAAAAAATCTTATTGGAAAAAAAAACCAAAACAAAACACCCAAGTGGCCTATTTAGTCAGTTGATAGTAACAACATAAAAAACATAACATAAACTTCAGTTTTCTGACTAATTGCTGTTATGTGGAAGGCATGAAACTAAGAATAAAAAAAGGAGGAAAGAGATTCATAATATTTTTAATGGTAAAACCTGCAAGGGAAATTGAAAATTGTATTCTAACTTATACTGATGTTCATGAATACGAACAGCAATTTTTTGCAAGCTGTATGAAGTTTTATCACGGAACATTCACATACAAATATTTACTTTCTCAATGGACATTTTCCTTCAAATGAATGCTAAAATGTGTACTGAAGCAGAAGGTTATAAGTTAATTGCTATTGTCATTTCTACTCAGTTACAGCCTACACTAAAGCTGTCATGCATTAGAGGCAAGAGAGAGAGAAACACCACCACTAATGGTGAATTTCCTGGCTTCTATCACTGTGTCAAAACATTATCATTCTGTATTCACTGCCTTTCATGCAAAATAGCTCAAACGCAGCAAAATCCTGATGCAAAGTGTTTTTTTAAACATCAGCTTAGTGACACCAAGGAGCAGGATAAAGCACTTCAGCACTACTGAAGTTTCCAGTAAGCTGCTATACCTGGAGGAACTTCCAACCTAAGCGTGGGTGTGCCTGTCATTGTGCAGGGTGAGAGGCTCCTCTGAGGCTTTCGAGAGGCAGCAAGAATGTCCTGGGAAAGGCAAAGAGGAGGACCGATCCTGTGCCACGGGAACCGGGCCCTTCTCCATGATGGGTATCCACTGCCATGAAGTGAATTCATGGCATCTGAAACTCAATGAATATTAAAACTGTCTATTCCATGGCAAGCCCCAACTAAAGAGTCTGGAAGAGACCTGGACTAGAACACCTCTCGGGGCGAGACACATATTCTAGGAAGGGAGGACACCTGCTCAAAGCTACGTTCATACAGAAGGAACTTCACACTGAAGACAGATAAGAGCTCCAGCCTCTTGTGAAAGGAATTTCCTCCTCAGACTCTACAAATTTAGCTTGGGGTTTCCTTACACCAGCCTAGACTCAAGTCTTACTATTCTGTGAACTACCTTAAGTTCTAAAACAAGCTCAAATGAAATATTACATGTACTTAACTTCGGTAATTTCTTTTTGGCTAGGACTAGTGAAAGGTGTCAAATTTCTGTATAATTTTGACAGTTCTGATTCACAGATATTTCAACAGAAAAAAATGGACACCAATTCCACAGCTGAATCTGTCGCTGCATTCCCAAACCAATGCATTATTTTCCTATTTATGGCTGTTCAGCCCTGAAACAAAGTAATCTGAGAGAGAAAGAGTGCAGGGGGAGAAGACATCAATGTGTTAATGGATCACAACAGCAGATGACTACTCATCGATGCATTATTGTATTAATAGATCCACAGCTACCCAGAGCTACAGTCATTAAACAGCAGCTCAATGCACCAACCCAACTCTGCATGGATCACACAGATTCACACATGGACATTTCTGTAGGGCATTTACAAATCCCACAGATGGAACCTTTAGTAGCATTTGTTATTTCTAATCACATAATGCGAGTACACACAGGTACCATACCCCTGCTCATGTGCAACCCTCGCTCCACACAGCAGGCTCTGCTCCCATCTGCAGACCTTTGTATGACTCCTTTAGATTTCCTTTCTGCAGAAACCACTACTGCTCACAGCAAAATTTCAGTAAGACGCAGGCACTCTTCTAAGAAGCAGGGTTTATTATAGATCTATTTGTATGGCTCAGCAGCTCTTTCCCCTTAAGTAACTCAGACATGATCCTTTCCCTGGAAACGAAGCATGAAAGTGCCAGAAACTATTCACAGCTTGATGACTGCATTTCCTTGGGTGTGTGAGCCAAATTACCAGGAGTGTTGTGAATACATAGAAACCTCATTTACAAATTAGGCTGTTGTAAAACAGATCCAAAAAGACACATCTGTGTATTCTCTGCATTATAAATACTTGTGTTGCCTAAAACTACTTGTTCCTTCGGGTACTGGGCAATATTCGTTAATAATGAGGTTTTCTTAGATACTTCTATCTAACAAAAAAGCACAGCCATTTACAAATTATTATTTCTTCTGCTTCTGAAATGTCCAAGGAATATCTCTGTGTCAAACCATGAAACCCTTACCAGACTCCTGGGTATGGAAACCAGAGCAGGAAGGGAGAGCACAGAGCACGGTACTGGTCCCAGCCTGGGGATCAGAGCATGTCCAGCATTGACCATTTCCCCTTCACATTTCAGGGGAAGCCTCCTCACTTGCAGGCAACGATAACAGAGATAATTGTTACATTCCCCCACTGGTCTTAAAAGCAACACTGAGTTTTCAAAGTACTTGCTGTAATACCAAACAAAAGCAAAACTCACAAATCTAAAACGTAAATCCAACTGAATGATTGAGGACTTGCATTAAAACTAGTTAATGAGCTAACTTCCCCAAAGTGTTAATTTACGGTGCTTATAGCTGTGACTACCTAATCCTCTGAGTACTCTGAACACAGAGATTAGAGTCTGCAAAGCCAATGTGAGTTAGTGTTTAGTTACTAACTCATTAAAATACATAGAATTGACATGGGTGAATATCCTTGTCTGCTTTCAAAGTCCCAGCTTTCATGTTTATGCTACACAACTTTAATGTATGACTCAACAGACATCCAGGGAGATGAGTTTTTAAACATTTTGTTCTTCACTTAGGATCAGATTTTGTTACCAACACTCCGTTTATTATGGATGGCAGGATGAGTAGCCGGAATCAATTTCGTTCTAAGATCCACTGTTTTGTTTGAATTAATTCTTGGATTAATGAGTAATTTATTTTACTCGTTTAGAAAAGACAATGGGCACCAGAACTTTCAGGAGAAAGTTGTAATTACAGACAACAGATGTTTTATTCACACTATTGAAGAAAATTTAAGCCTAGTGTATCTGGTGAAAACCCTTTGAAGGCTTTTACTGAAAAAGCACTCAAACATATGTTTAATTGAGATAGCCCCTCGGATTTTACAGGTCCATGCTGTGACTACATATAGCCCCACATCAGCACTAATCTTCAGAGATGACAAGGGAAACGAATTATCTTCTCTGTACTTTTTTTTTAAAGGCAAAAGTCACAAATAGCATCATTCTGTTTGTTTATGCCACTCGAAGAGTTTCATTTAAAACTTGATAAAGACAGCAAGCCAGTCAGCCTGCTGCCAGTGCGACAGCCTCCCCCGTGGGTGGACCTCGTCCCCTGGGGGGCTCCAGTCCTCTCTTCCATCCTCGGAGACACAAACGTGGCTGGGGGGTGTTCACCAGCAATGGTAAAATCGCTCGCTTAGAAATTATTACAATACAATCAATATCTCATTACAATTTCAAGAAAAACTCCTCTGGTTAAAAGCTCACCCAGGTTCTGAAAACTGCCTTCTTGCTGCGGGAACTTTTCAATTGGGAATTTCAACGATTCGTTTGGAAAAAACGGAACTGAATTTTCTTTACAGCGTCATGAGTTTCACATCATTTTATGTTTACGTATTTGAGTTTCTGATGGCCACTAATATCCTGCAAAAGCCTTTGTATTACCTTAACATGAGAAAAGCCAGTGCTATCCAGAAACAACTGAAAACCAACTTACCTTCTTCTACAGCAAAGCTTCCTTCGCCGTATTTTCACAGCTTTCTTCCAGGCTGGGCCACCTCGTGCTCCAATGCCCCTCTGACCTGTCTGTTCCCAAACAGATTTTGGGCAGTGAGGTTTTGCTCTCCCACCCTTCCCGTTCCAGCCTACCATGGGCCTGAATTTTTCCCTTGACTAAAACAAATCATTTTTGAACGCAGTGGGACACAGAGAAACTAAAATGTCTGTCAGTGTCCTGCCTGACCATGCCCGCATGTGGCAGTGCCTCTGTGAGGACAGACAGAGGCTGCCCCTGCCTCCCTCGGACAGTTCTGGAAAGTTCCAAAGGGATGCAGAAGGTTCCAGATAGAACCCGAGGGTCCCAGCAGGTTCTGGAGCATTCCAGAGGGTTCCAGGAAGTTCAAGCAGGTTCAGGAACATTCTGCATGGTTCCAGAGGGTTCTGAAACGTTCCAGAGGGTTCTGGGAGGGCCCAGCTGAGCCCAGCAGCCAGGCTGGGGGGCTCCTGAGGGAAGGCGTATATAAGAAAGGGCAACAGCCTGCCAGGGGGTGAGGGCTGAGGAAAACAGCGTGAGGTACACCCATGCAACAGTGGCTGCTGGCCAAGGCAAACCCACTGCAATCACAGAAATGAGGCGTTTTAGGATGAAAATTCAGTATCTTGTTTCATTTTTCTCAGTGTTCAGCAGAGCTAAAACTATTGGCGTATTTAAGAACAGCAGAGGAGGGATCCTCTTTACATACACATTCAGAAAAACAATATATTTCCAGTAACACATCATGGTTTGTATTAACATCCCATTTCACCAGAGGAATGAAAAGGAAGCCAATGTTCTCCTGGTGTTGGCATCCATTTGGATACCATTAGTCATTATCTCCTGTCACAAGACTCTCTTAAAACATAAAAAAATCAAAACTCCCTGTAGACAAGCATTTGCTTTTCCAGGTGAGTTCTTCCCAGTCAGGACATGCTCAGGCATGGCTTCTGGTCTTGTTCAAAACTTTCTCATGAATCAGCAATTGGAAATGTACCACCTCAGCCCAGCCAGCCGGACCTTACCCTTTCTAAAATTAAAAAATTTGTAATTTAAAAAATTTTAAACAAGTGATTAGTTGGCTCATCTTTCTTACACAAATATTGCCAAGACTGTAAACCAGGGAGAGCAGGAAATGCCCGTCACACTGCAGAACACTGGAAAGGTCAAGGCAGCCTCTGCTGCCTCCTTCCATAGGCACTAGGAGAGATGTGACAGGTAGGCAGGTTGGCAAAGCCTGCAGCAGAGTGGAGAGTGACACTTCAAACCATTTTTATGACAAGCGGTGTTTCAGTAAATAGAAACGTTCCTGTCTGGAAGCACACTGTGTGGTCTTCCAACCTGAGTCCTCTCTGCTCTGCTTCCTCTCACCAGCTGGCGACAGCAAGATGAATATCTGCACGGCCAGTAGCTGTAGGTCTTTGCTCATGGCAAGAACGAGTTTGCTGTTAAATGCCTTTTTCTCACCAATTTCATGTTGGCTCATAGAAAAAAGAGATCCAGTTATGTGTGTGGGAAAACTGAACTGCTCAAACAGAACATAACGTGCTGCAGAGGACACCACAGGCCATGTTCTCCCCAAACATCTGACCAAGAAATTTCATACAAGGAAAAAAAAAAAAAGCTACTGGAACGTATCTTCGGCTTCAATGACAAACATTTAATTACCCTACAGTTAAATTGCTAATCAGCTGGAAACAACATTAAATAAAAACTTATCTTTAAGAGGGCCCCCAGAAGGTCTAGTGTGGAATTGAAATCATCCGTGGAAATAGAAGGTTCTTGTCCCAGCCGATATGTGTAACCAAATGTTAAAAACTGGGAACTAAATTGAGTGTTGAGTGCCCATTTCATGGCATCTTAAAGCCAGTTTAAAACTCAGCAATATCTTATCTGAGTGCCTAAAATGTTTATCTATCTTATATGAAATCTGACCAGTTACTTTAGCAATATCTGCACAGGACTTGCACTGGCTTATGGACCACATCAGCTGAATCTCTGCAAATGATGTGCGAGCTCAACTGTCATGTGCAATTCTTGGTAATAATTTGTTCAAAATGGTGTTTAAAGAAAAAAAAATCTAGACTTTTGTGGAACCAATTAATTATGTTATGCACAACTTCTTCCTTAAGACACAATTAAAGTTGATAATTGATTTTCATATTTGCATGCAACTTACATTTGAGGGAATATTTTAATTTAAATAAGCTCTTCACCATTGAAATATATTAGCGCAATGTTAATGATTTAACAGTGAGACCTTCAGCTGCAGGACTGTAGTTCTTTATCAGTAGTATCTGTCAATCAATTATATTTTAGAAGAAGGCCATATTACGTTTGTGACCTGCATCCTTCAATTTATCTGACCCTCTCCCTTATCACACTTTGCTTGTAATTGCTTGTAGCTGGAATTTTTAAGGATATCTACCTGCATCAGGATGCCACAGAAAACAGAAAATGAAAGAAAAAAATTAAAAATCTCAAGTCAAAACAAGCTCCTGTGCGTTTGATCATGGGTAGGAGTAAACCACATTGTTTTCTCTGTAGAAAGTCTGAGAAGATTAAGGAGGCAACAACTTGCTGTGCAATTACAAAACAAAACCAAAACCACAGGACTGCATGGGTAAGAGATCAATTGGTAAATTTAATCATTGTATTTTCTAACATTCTGAGAGCCTGTTTTTACAATTTCTGGGACTTCTGCACTGTGCCACACAGCACATGCTCACACAAACGTTACGGGCTGTCATTAGCAACATTCAGAAACCAAACACCCTTCTGAGGGCATGATACCCTCCTGTCTCCTGTCTTGCAGCTACGGAGCCTGTCGCTGCTGGATGGCGTGGGCTTCCCTGTGCCCACCCCCAGCAGGTCCCCTGCTTCCCCTTCCTTTCCCTCTCACAGTGGTTTGTCCCTGCAGACTCTGCACAGCGATGCCTTCTGGCTCCCCCACCAGACTTTTCTCTAGCAGGTCATCCCACCTGGAGGCTCCTTTTTCCACATTTGTACCAATACTTTCTCCAGTATAGCTCCTGAATTTAACTGCTGGTTAAGATCTCACCCATTTAAACCCTCACTCTACCTCCACTCTCCCCTCGCCCTCACGACTCTGGGAGCCCCTCAAGCCAGGAAACCTCTTTTTCTCTTGTCCGTCATGCAGGCTTCCCTTCGGCCCAGTCCTGGCTCTGCATCTACGCATTTTGCTGCATCTCCAGCTGCTCCCTGAACTGCTGGAGCCAACCCTCATCTCTGTCACAAGACTTCAGTCCAGTGCAGCTTCCAGAGCAAGAAGCATCTTGGGGTGCCCTCAGTGTGTCTGAAATACAGGTGTGAGGCACTTCGGGTCACAAACCCCCAAGATAATCCACATTCAAAGGTGATGATGACTTTGTCTAAAAATATGGCCCTTCAATTTTGAAAGGTTTAAGTGGCATAAAGTTTTTCAAACTGGGTTTGCTACCTGGCTTCATTTCTAGAATACTAACCCAAAGTATATCAATTCTCAGCGACTAAAATGACTGACAGGGTTCACAAAGAATGGTGGCTCTGAAGTACTGCACTATCTCACGGTTCGAAGAAGCAATTACAATTGATATAGTTGGGAGAACAAATAATCCCAAAGCGGAAAGCACGCTTTTAGTTTTCAATGTAAACAAACAAACAAAAACATACAAAAATTGTGATAACATACAGATCTAAATCATACAAGCTGTTTCTGCTTCTATATAATTTTGTCGCATTGCTTAATAGGAAATATTCAAAGTGAAGAGCTGTCACAAACTTCCACTGAATCTGCATCTCATCCTCTGTCATTAATTAGCACAACTGCAAAGCTGCATCTATTACAAGCTTCTAAAAAATTAAAATATGCCATTTACTATGTTCTTCTTTTGACCAGCAAGTTTGCTCTGCAAATACAGCAACTTGGTTCCTGTAGAAAACAGACTAAGCAGAGAGGTTGCTACTTCTGTGCCATGACCTTCTCTATTTAGAAAGGTTTGCTTTGCAGCAGAAATTTGTCATCACAGCACTAATTCCAGCCACTGTCCCAAAGTATCCCATTTGCAGCTGAAACATCACAGTTGCCCTTTTGAATTAACCTTCCCAGATTAACTCAAGGTCACTTCATTTTCTCCTTCAGCATCAGTTAGCCACTTTCCTTCGTACTCCCTAGAATCTCATGGTACTTCCAGTTCCTGCCAGGTTTCATTTCCCTTCACACATCCTCAAAAGCCCTTCCATTTATTTATTTATTCCTTTATTTATTTATTTATTTATTTATTTACATTTCCAGACAATTCTCCCCTAACTGAGCCTCTTCTCTTCTGGTTTCCTTGTTGCTGTAGGTCTTCACTGAGGTTTTCCTTCTGCTTATGCCTTTCATGCTGCAGACAGCTGCCCAAGCTCTTCTTTACAACTGCAGACTGCAGCTGGTGATGTATCCCACCCTTTTCAGTTTGGTGTCATCTGTTACAACAAAAAGTTTTGCCAGAAACATCTTTGCAGGTATTAACTTCTAGCATTTTCTGGTATAGGATAGCTGGTTAGACAGATAAAAAAAAATTGAATGGTGGCTAACTGACTAGCTCAGAGTAAAGGAAAGATTTGCTAAAGATATCCCAAAGTAGTTTTGGTTCATTTGTTTGCTGTCACTTCAAATAAAAGCACGCTGTTATAGAAAAGTATCACAGAGTTCACAGTAAATGTCAGCAAATCCTATAATGAAGTCTGCTGTATTTGCATATGCAATTAATACTGCATATGGTAGCACTTGGTTTGTTAGTTCTTACTTTAAACAGCGTTCAGTAATCTGCACTTCAAGGAGTAACACACCATGCCAAGCTTTTAAAGTGCTTTACGAACGTATTTCATTGATCTTCAGCAACTTCTAGGGGTGCACATTATCATCCTTACTCTACCAATAGATAAAACATTGCACAGAAAATTAATGTACATTTTTTCAAGGCATTTTGTGCTTAACCCTTAATAAGGCGTAGAAACATGGGTGTAACATCAAGATCCCTGAAGGAAACTGAAAAGGTCCAAACGCTGGCAATAGAAACAGCTAAGGCACGGGAAGATTTCTACGTGAGGAGAGATCGGATGGTCTAGAGCTAGTTAAAAGAGAATGAACATGTGGGTGAGGAGATATAAGCAACCAGGACACAACTTGCCAGTGCCTCTTCCCTCTTCATCATGATTTAACGAAAGTCTGCAGGTGGAGATGCACTGAAATTCAGAGGCAGGCCATTTAAAAAGAAACAATGCTGCGTACAGCTCATACAGCCCCACGACCATAACACCTCTGTGGGGCAAGAAGGGGCTCCAAACACACCTGTGCTCCAAATAAACGCAGCACCCCTTTCTCCTCCATCACCCTGCAAAAGCATGCAAAAGGAAGACATATGATTACACCATGCTTGCTGAAATACATTGCTGGAAGCAAACCAGCTTTAGGTTGTTAACCAACAGTAAGCTGTGCAGGGTTCGGAGAGCACCCCCCAGATGGCTAACTCACAGCTGCTGGGGAGAGGGGTCACTTTTTTTTTTTTTTTTTTTAACCCTAACACTTCCAAGGTTTCCTGCTCGTGCCTCTGTAGCATTCACTGTAAGTCACTAGGTAACTGAGGAGAAACAAGAGACGACTATAACTGGCTGCATCGGTGCTTTCGGAAGAACTGCAGGAACAGAGCAAGCTTGCAGCCAGGGCTGAGCAGCACGCTGTTTGCAGGCAACTTTTCCAAGTGCCCTGAAGAAGGTGCTTGGGACTGCTGCCATGAGAGCTGTAAGGAGGGCAATGACTTGGTTGCTGAAAGTATCTTGCTTCCAAAATCAACAGGAAGATTATCTGAAAGATGCACATCTGAAATCCATGCTGGAGAAAAAGGTGCTAGCTGAGAAAAAAGAGAGCAGGGCTCCTCATTAGAGTAGAAAGTTTACTAATTAGAACTGCCAGATCCTGGGAATGAGGAATGAGGTTTTCTGTTTTGTAAGCAGCTGAAAAGGTGACCTTTAACAACAATGACAGCTGCACCTAGGAAGTGATAATATACACACATCCCAGGAAAAAAAAAATGATATTGCCAGCAAGGTTGTCAATTTCAATATTATTTTTTCACATAGGATGTGGAAAACCCAGCTAGAAAAGGAGTCATCTGGACCGGATTCTACCCAAAAGTATGGAAAGTGATAAAAATCAATGACATGGGACTGGATTTTTTAATAGGGAAGGAACAGGTTAGAAGATGCTTAGGTTTTGAAATTGGCTGCGCCTGATACAATTCATGCTCTGCTGATGAAATCTCAGGGCTCTTAGCAGATATTGGCAATAGTGAAGTACAGGGATGAGGTGCAGAAGGATGAAACTGGATAAACACACTTCCTGCCTTTACAAAAGGCAGAGGATGGGGAGATGGGGAATTAGATACCTATCAGCTTAGCTTCAGTTCCTAGAAACAAATAAAACCAAACAATGGGTAAGCAGAGAGAAAATCACAAAGAAAATGAGTGGCTGCTCGATTGGATCTGTTCAGAGTAATTGGTGTCAAACCAATCTCATTTCCTTCAATAGGAAGATAATAGATTTTGTGCCACATCTTGATTTCTCTAAAGCTTTTCACAGGGTTTCATATCAGTTTCTTGTATGTGAGCTAAGAAAACAAAAGGGAGGGGGAGGGGGGGAATGCAGACCTGCTTGAAAAACTACTCAGAGCAGTGTCAAAGGTTCATTCACAAAACAGAAGAAATAAAAAACCTGAGCTTCATGGTGGCTGTCTTAGGTCTGTCATCAATCATTATGAATGGCAGATGAATGAGTGTACTTACTAGATTTGCAAACAATACCAAGCTGGTAAAGGGGCAAATAGGTTGAAGATCAAATATGGACTTCAAAATGGTTGAAGTCCTAAAATAAATACCAGGACTCTATTCAAAAGGAAAAAAAAAATAAAAATGCAGAACTCTATACCTATGCTGTAATAATCATCTGCACAAATGTAGGGGAGAGAAATCTTACTGGTATTAAATCTCCATTAAAAATTGGGAGCTATGTTAAGCATCAAAAACAGTATGTTACAAAAACCAGGCAAATACTCTTCTAGAAGTACAGCCATGGAGATAGCTTGCAAGACAAATGAAATAGCCCCTCTACTCTTTTCCACGCTGTGAAGACCTCAGCTGGAGTACAACATCCAATTTTGGGTCATGCACACCCAGAAAGATATGAGCCAATTAAAGAAAGTCCAAAGCAGAGAGAATGATCAATAGTCTAATAAACAAGACCTAAACAAACTGAGGTTGCTCAGGAAAGGACAGACTGAAAAGAGACGACGAGTACACAAAAGACCGTGCCGAGGAAGAGGCTAATCTGTTCTGCATGTCCTCAGTGGACAGAAGTAACGAGCTTCAGGTTTTGCAGGGAAGAATCAATTTGGTGTGAGGAAAAAGCTTTCCACTACAGAAGGTAACAAAGCACTGAAATAAATTGCCTAGAGAGACAGTGAACAGTCTGTGTTGGGAGGGTTTTATGAACGAGTCAGAGAGCAGCTGCCAGGAAGCTGCCTTGGGGCAGACGGGTGGATCAAATTGGGTCCAGAGGGGTCTCTGCTATCGCAGTGCCTCTGCTGCCTCATGCCCGCTCCGCAGTCCGCCAGCTCACTGTCATACCGAAATGGAGAGCTCATCACAAGCAGATACTCTGCATTTGGTATGGAAACTTCATCTGAAAGGGTAGCTTCTGCTTCCCTTCTGAAGCCCTTCAACACCTTGATACCTTGCACGTCTACAGCGCCCTAAGTGCTAAAGCTCTATAGGCACCTATAAATATTGAGGCATAGGGAAGTGGCACGGATAAAATTCCCAGCAAGAATGTGCAAGGTCACACAGAAAGTCAGCGACAGAACACAGAGCAGTGTCCTCTGGCTCAGACACCCTTGCTGTTGCCAGCTGCTCGCCCTCCCCTCCGCTGTTTTCGTACAGATGTACAACGTTCATTAACCTTCTCACCAGACCAGAAAGCTAAATTCCATGTCCACTTTCCCGAGCTGCTCAGAAAGTTATTGGTATCTTGTTCTCATGCATAAATTTAGAATGAGTTTAATTTTCTGGACAGTAAATTGTTAATTATCAGAGTCCAGGCAATCAAGTCAGATGCTACAGAATTGCTAGCTCTGTAGCAGCGAGTTGCCAGTTTGAGACATGCCCATCCTGAATCCCCTCTGCTGGAATTAGCACTCACTTCCCAGCCCAGTAAACAGAAAAAAAGGTATGCTGGGAATCTTTCACAAGCGGGTACCTGGGGGCTGTGACTAGAAAGGGCTGGGCTTTGACATGAGCATCGTCCTGTCCCAGGTCCCTGTAGGAGATGAGCTCCTAGCTCGGTCTGGAGTCAGCTGGCAGAGCCCCTGGGTGCTGACTGTGCTCTCTGCTCCTCCTACCCCCCTCTCCCACTTGCATCGCCCGTGTCCTGGTTTATGGTGGAGGGTGGCTGTCACATCACTTCACTTTTCTGAGAGATTTCTTTATAATTTGCATGCGTGTGTGTTTGCGTAATGGCATGCTGGGGAGTTCAAAGCTGTTTTCTCACTTTGAAAGTAGTCCTTGCGTGTAAGCTGTCCCAAGTCTGATGTGCACCAGGCTTGTATTTTTGTTCTTGATTGAGTACTGCTGCACTGTATTCCTTTTAAAACTCCAGCTATTCTGGGAGAGGTATATAATTTAATATGTTCAATAGATTTCTTGTCAGGCATTCATGTACGACTTCCTTCATCTCACACTCAGATATTTGATTTTCCACAGTAATTGGATTTGCCGCATTTGTGTTTACTTTTATGACCTATGGTAAATGATGCTTTTTTAGCCAGGGACTACTAAAGCTTTTGCCAGAGCCTACAATAACCTGCCATGCAAGTTTTTGCTCAAACCTACAGTGTTAGTTTTCAGGCAATTCAAAATCCTTTTCACATAGGGTGTTAATGTACACATAATATAGTCTGAACGCTACATTAAATGAAAGCTCTTCTTTACAAGAGTGGCTGTGGGCACACAGCACAACATTATTAGCTCATTGTATGGTCAGATGCACAGCTATCTAACGTATTGACAGTGGGCCAGGTCCTGGGTGTCCAAGCAGAGACCAGGAAGAATAATTTTGCTTACAGGAACCATCTAAAGCCCATTCACAGGCAGAACTGGCCTCCCTGCGAAGGCAATGTGAGAAATCCGAAGATACGGTGCTGGGGAGACCTCCAAAACCTCCTGCAGGGACACAGCCAGTGTCCCAAGGAACTTAGAGCCATGAAGCTGGTCTAGGACTGCAGAAAAGAAAAGCTGTGAGAAGGTGAGACCTGTATGACATCCGATGCCTCGTCATAGTCCTCTGCCGGTAAAACTGAAATCTAGAGAAACAATCTCCTCAGCAAGCACTGTGACCTGCTGAGAGCAAGGGGGAGACTGTTCCTACCAGGGTGAGGAGGACTGCCAGCCCCTAACTAAGCAAGCAGGCTCTTTACTTGTGCCAGCGTTGCTGGTACCTTACACATGTCTATTTGGAGCTGCAGAGATGAAGGCAGGAGAGAGGCCAGGAGTAACGCCAGGTTAAAAGACATAACTTCAGGAAATCACATACAGGGCACACCTTTTAATTTGTCTATGGCGCTTGCATTGGTGGTCCTCAAGTTTCTCATACAAGTCCTAGCACATTTGTTTTCTTTCTTCTTCTCTCCCCAAATACACGCATGCTCTATTTGGTGTTGTCAGTTGTGCTCAGTACTCACTGGAGCTGCTTTCAACCTTTTCCTTTTGTATTTAAAACACCCAGCCGTGATTTCTAAGCAGCCGAGCTCAAAAAGATGCTTTTACAATTAAGAAGCAGAAGTGCAAACAGCTGCAGGGAGCGATAGTGCAACCTTCAGAAGGTGGAAAGGAGCACAGACACCCCGGTGCAGGCTGCCCAGCCACTGCTCTTGTCCAGGAAGCAAAGCAGGCAGCAGTGCCCGCGTCTGCACGGCGATGCCGGCAGCCTGCTCCCAGCAGGGCCGACCACAGGCTTCTCCCGCCAGCTTCGCAGAGGGCAGCTGGTGGCAGGAACTTGTTCCTCGCTGCATTCCCTACTCGTCATTAAACCGTGTGGTCTGCGGGGACTCCCAGGGTAGGGGCCTCGAGTTTTACAAATACGAAGGGAAAAACTGAGGGCAGTGAGTGTCCAGGAGGTGGTGAGGAGCAGCAGAGGGTGTGCAGCAGTTCCAGCAGCCAGCAATCCTCCTGGCAACAACTGTAGGTAGACAGCACTAACTGCAGTCAGCCAGACAGTCCTCAGTCCTGCTAGGAAATAAGCCTAGGTCAATGGGAAGCAAGTGACCTGCATGCTCTTGGGAAAGGAAAGCAGACAAAGCAATCACTGCAGCTAGCCTTGCTTAAAAGGGAGAAAAGTTGTCACAGGGTATGGTAAAGCATGGGCAGCAGATTGAGGCCTCCCAGGCTGCAGTACTGTGCCGTGCTTTGCTTTTTTTGTTATCCTGGCAAGTTTTTGAGTTATATTAGACTGGCTGAGCAGCTTGCTTGCTGTCCTAGACCACCCTTGAAAGACAGTTCTGATTCTCATACAGCACATAGCACTGGGACAATCCGACAGAACTATAGAAGAAAGAATTCCTTTTTTTTCCTACTACTGTAGCATTTTCCCACCATAAAGTCTATGCATACTGTACAGTAAAATTTTCACAAGAATGAGCCAGGAAAAAAAAAACACACAACTTTCTGAAGATGTCAGAATTAGGGCATCTCAGCATTGTTGGGATGTTTATTGAATTCATATTTTTCCACCTCATCAAATGACACAAGAGAATAAATTCTTTAAGAATAGCAACAATACAGAGGTCAGGACAAAAGGCAAAAAAGGGGACAATTTTGATGACTGGTAAAATCCTTTGAATCCAGGAGAACTGATCTCCGAAGCAATTTTAAGCACAGAAGCATCCAGTTAGGACAGAAGTGGGTCAGGTGTTTAATGGAAAAGCACAGACTAAAGCAAAAAGGTTTTTTCCACTTCACAGTACAGCAATCTTGGATTGAATAGCAAGCCCAAAGCTAGAGGTTTTTGAGATACAGAAATGAAATTGACATTCAGTCGATACAAACTCCGCACTAGCTGGTTAGGGGAGTCCAGCGAGCGCCCCAGAGAGATGACGTCTGTCACGGTGGGCTCCTGGGAACTGTGGGGCACAGAAGCTCCCCTGGCCTCTCAGAGAGATCTGAACTGATGAAGACAGGCTTTCCTGTCAGCTCTCTGCATCTTGCATGCAATTTCTGCCTGCCTTGTCCTGTGGCAGGATTTTTCAGCGGTACGACTGTATGCGAGTGGAGGTACAAGCTGACATGGAGCCATGCACCATTACCGACATGTTCACAGCAGCTCCGGCACCGTGACAGCTTGTGGTGACACTCAGATCTCATCCCTTCTTATGCTGACACCATTGCCCCCAGGGATACACATGTACTAGCAGTTCCTGCCTGAAAAAAGAACGGTCTCATGATGTCTGGAGATGGACCAGGATGACAAAACACAAGCTGTTGCAGCTGTGAGCTTCTTCTTTAAGTTTTCCCAGCTCCTCTTAAGCTTTAAAGTGTTCCTGCAGAGCCTGCTAGGACAATGTGTCCCAAGATGCCTGCTTGTGCTTGGTGGTATCGTGTATCACCAGGTAAATACAAGTAAGTTAATGTAGATAGGACGAGAGCAGGCATCACTGGTGAGCCTCAGATCCTGCAGCACCCAGCCTGGCTGCACTCACGGTGTGTTAGCTGCAGCTCAATACCACCTAGCTGCTCCCTAACCCCTAGCACAAGGATCTTGGGCTCTTGGGCAGAAGTTTCTACAACTGGAACATGATGTTTTTGCTATTTGTAAGGAGTTTTGTATTATTACTATTATTTTTAATGCCTCTGTTTGGTGCTTAGGCAAAGAAGCCACCCTGCATGCACTAGAAGGGACAGTCACAAGACAGGAACGTAGCAGCCACAGAGCATAACAACGGCTTGTACGGGCTTCTGGCTTCTACGACACCAAAAGGTATATTATACAGAAGATATGTGTTATACAAACCGTTTTGTTATCTCACAAAATAAGAATATAGAGTGGTTTGATAATACCTATATTAAGTGGGATTTTTAATGGCTGTAGAAACTCTGTAAAGTATTATGTTAAGGGCCCATAAGTTAATCTTATGTTGCCCAAAAGCTGCGTCTGCTTTTGAGAAAATAGCTATGTTTACATGCAGCCTCCTTGTCTATGTACACACACCATTTTCCTGACAAAAACAGTGACCAACGACAGCTGAAATGAAGGCAGAGATCCCCAAATCAAAGTGAGAAAAAAGCCATGTGCACACTGTCTGGAAGCTGTGCAGATACGCTCACAACAACCACTGCCTTAATACGGCATTTCCAGTTGCAGGAGAAAACCCGTGGGAAGAACAGTGTGAGAGCTGTGCATTATTTGTGCAACAATTCTGGATGGCTGTTCGTTTCCCTGCTTTTGCACAGGATACTAGACGTGCTAACTTCTGCCCTGACTTCTCTGAGAGACGAGAGGAAACCTGACCTGAGTTACCCAGAGCACCACCAGCGCATGGTGCTGTACCTCCCCGCTGGACTGAAGTCCTCAGCATGGGACAGAGCTGTGAAAAAGGAAGGAAATTGGCTTGGAGTTCTGTTTAAAAAGGAGCCCGGATGAATGGGAACAAAGGAGCCTGAGATCCTCCGCGCTCCATCTCACAGCCTGACGCTGGCAAGTGCTTGGGTAAGGTGGGCTGCCAAGCAGGGCGAGGCGAGGATGCTTCCCGAGAGGCAGTCACACTGATCGACCCGAGGCTCCAGCTGACATGTCCCAAAGCTGACACGTCTCACTTTATTTCCAAGAGACTAAGCTATCTAGCTTTCCATTTAAAAATGCCCTCAGTGGTGGAGGCTCTTCCAAGGAATTAAACAAAACCTTTCAAACTGAAGGAGCCAGAGGAAGAAGCCACAGAGCTGACACAAAGTGTTTTTAGCATCGCCTCTTGGGAGGAAAGAAGGAAATGATGCTCACTGCTGGTTAAATGCATCCTTGTTGTTTGTGCTGCCAAGAGCCATCTGGCCTTCAGTTACAAAGTGCTTACCCTTTGGTCTCCCCTGGTACCTGCAGAAGGTTAGTCTCCCTTCCACCTTTTCTCCCTCCAGCCCTGAGCTGCCCGATGAGAAGACATCAGGAACATCCAGGCAGTGTGCGAGAAACAGACCTTATCTCTCCCCAGAAGTCAATCCCACTCCTATCAGAAATGTCGGAGCCTCTCACCCTCCTTGCTGATGTCCCCTATCTAGGATGTTTGGTAAATTGAAATAGCAGCTGACACAAACAGACTGCCTGCCAGAATAAAAATCACCTTTTTGCTTGATGGAGAGGAAGACCAGGAGCGACAGCACTGTGCCGGTGAGGGAAATCAACTCCGCTCAGTCACTGTGGTACAAGACAACACTGAAAAATGCATTTAGGAGACAATTTTTGTAATGTCTTTAGAACTTAGGTAGTAGTAGGAGTCAGAGAAAGACTTAATTCTTGCCCATTCTGCTCTGTCTGTAGTGCAGGCTCCTCCCCACCGAAGAGAAGAGGTACATTCTTCTGCCCTAGCCTGCTTTGCTGCTTTCTTCGTCTTGACAGCTTATTAGCAATTACACACTAACAGAGATCTTATTTTGATACTTTCTGCACCTGAAGGAAATGAGCATGCCCGAAGAATACACTGAATCTGGGAAAGGTGGGGCTCTATATTTACCTGGGAAACTTGCGCACTTTCTTTGGAAAAAATTTGCAATTGCAAGAGATGAGCAGAGATGTAAAATATCCTGCTGATGTTACAAACCAAGAGCGACGTAAGATTAGTGGGAAAAAGTTAGGATCCTGATTCTGCATGAAACCCATCAAGTCCCCTGTGACGATCTTTCAGCCAACTTCTAAGGAGTGAATTAGATGATCACTACGATGAGTCTGTCAGTGGTGGCAGAGCGAAGAGAGAGGTTTATAATGTGCACAGCAGTACCTAATAGCGTGCACTGTTAGCAGATTGCTAGGGTTTAATCTCTACTGATTTGGTACCTTTCCATTTAAAAGTTCCATGTATTTTATGTTCAAGGTTAACCTTGTAGGAAACTGAATCTGGTCATTACTTTTAAATCCATTTTACATATAAATAAATCAAATACGCAGAGAAAAAGACATTTTGTCTGTCCCAGCATCAACTTGGAGAAGTGAGAATAAAAACTCTGACAGCCCTGCCATGGTTAGGATGTAGGAAGCCCTGGCAGCCTGCAGCATGGCTCGTTTCCATTCAGAAAGTCCTTGTTCCTTGCTTATTCTGTGCTCACATAGAGGGGCACAGTCCTGTTAGCTCACCTAGGTGTGCACAGGTGGTTTGCAGGCCCGAGCCCTTCTCTCTGTGAATATAAATGCTTCCTCAGGAAAGCCAAGAACAGGCAACAGGCAAAAATCCCAAAGCTGGAACAGAGAACTGGATGCTTGCTACAAACAGCTCACACTGACTGCACCACTCAGGCTTAACCCCCAAAACATTTTCATTCAGGACACCGAGTCACACCACTCCAGCCACCCTCCTTTAGATCATTTGTGACAACTCTGTGCCGACCAGGAGCAGGAAGGCAGGTTGGGTGGCGTGCTGTGGGCACAGGAGGCACGGGCCCCAGGTGTGTACCACCAAGGACGAGAGGAGAGGCAGCAGACAACTGTGCTGTAACTGCCAGGGTAACAGAACGAAAATATCACAGCCCTGATAATGATTTTCTTTCAGCCAGGGAGCGTGTGACAGCTGGCCAGCTCTGCAGCGTGCATCTCACCGCTCGCAAAGGCACACGCAGACACAGGGCTGCCGTGGCTGTTATTCTGGAAGATGCTGCTTGGGCTCAGCCTGCCCACGGGCAGTCCTGTTCCAGCACAAGGACAGCCCTCTGAGCTCAGTCAGGGACATTGCCGTGATGGATTTTTGCTTGCTTTCTATTTTATTTTATTTTTTTTAAGAGGAAGAACAGTCACAGATGGGCCTGAAAGGGAGAACCTTGAGTATGGGCAACAGAAAACACAAAATCAGAGCTTTCAGTCCATTCTGTGGCCATGCATTTCTAGTGCTCCCCTTCTGTTGCATAAACAAGCTGGTGCAGCCCGAGGTGTCCTGCTCATGATCACGGGCCCCAGCTGGCCACCCAGGAGCCCAGCGTGCGCAGCTGTGTCATTTGGGCCCCTGCCTCAAGAGCTCAGCAGCTGGTGTTGGTGCAAAACCCCGACCCAACAGCCAGGGGCTGCCCTACGGCCAGGCCAGCGCGAGCAACGTACGGGAAGCGAGCCTGGGCCTAGACTTACAGAGGCACCTTCCTAAAGTGAGTAAAGGAGGAAAATGAAAAGGAGCTGAGAGCCGAGCAACAGCCAGCGGGGTCTGTGCACACCTGCAGTGGCTCCTACTTGTGCCCAGGAGCACCAGCTCCATGACGTGACCTGTCACCAGGCAGGGGCAGACACGCTGCCCTCCCCAGAGCAGCTAGGAGCACATCACACAGCACTTCGCCCTGCCAGGAGCGGCCTCCTCAGTGCCTAGATGGGGCGGTTGGAGCCCCAGCTCACGGTGTGAGCGCTGCCAACGTGCCCGGTTCCTGCGGCTGTGCCTGAGCCTGGCCCCACGCTGAAGCAGCTGCTTGAAGCCAGCACGCAGAGGTGCCTGCCAGCAAAGGCAGCTCCCTGTGAAGGGCTAAGGCTTGGTGTATTAAGTAGCTATGACAAATGATTACGGCAGCATTGGTGGAGCTGGCAGAATATGCGAGAAATGCAAGGCACAGGATGAAACCTGGGAGAACATCGGGTGATACCTGAGATCTGGTAATACACGCACATGCTGGTTCTTGGTGCAAATTACTCACATTTGGTCCAGGCTGGCCCATAATGATCTTCTGTCTTTAACAAAAATGGTTTACTAGCCTAAACATTTATTCAGTAGCTGGGAGATCATATCAATCATTCACACCATCAGAGCTCTGTCCTTTCCAACAGCAGAAGAGATGGGCATCATGCTCAGTAAAAAAGTACAAGTTTGGATTTTGACAGCCCAGAATGAAATTTCAGTTTGATGCTCCCTGCTAAGCCGTGGCCAGAGAGCAGGGGTCTTTGAACGGGAGCTGTGGGTCCTCGTCACAAAGAGACAGCAAACCTCATGTAACAGAGAAGCTGCTGCCTGCTCTGCCAGGGGAAACTTCACTCCTTCCCTTTGCCCCAGAACAAATCCTGGCATCCCAGAAACCACAGGCTGAAGCTGAAAGACAGTAATTTTCCCCAGGAACATCTAGTTGTTGAGCAGCTGCTACGAAAACTGTTCTCCGCTACATTTTAATACAAATGGAGCAGATGGGGAATGGCTTGGGAGGATTTGTTGTTTTTTTTTTGCAAACTTTTTAATACTGTTTCCAAACCATTTTTTGATGCAGACAAAAGCTCAGGAAAACTCTGAAGTCCTCCCGTTTGCTCAGTTACATGACAGGTGGCTTGGGCTAATGCTTTTGCAAAGCAGTTTACAAGTCTGAGCGCTCCACAAGATGCTCAGCAGCACAACGTCTGCTCAGCAGCACAACGTCTGCTCAGCTTGCTCTCCTCTCCAGATGCCTACGAGCGTTAGATAGAGCAAAAGGACTGCTAGATCTGAGAACTCAAACCCCAAGGTTAGCATCTCCTTTCAGTAACCGACCTTCAGAAGAACAAATTCATCACTGCCTGGAAGGGTGTTTCATGAAGTTGAGCCTGTTTCTGCCTGTGGTCATTCTGGGCCTTCTCCTCCATTAAATAAATTACAGATTTTAGCACTCAGACTTGTGAAAGTCACGTGGAAAACCTCTATACAGGTAGTACTGATGAACATAAATAACAATCAGTGTTTCAACACACAGGCAGCATGGTATCAAGGCACTTCTGCGGCATAAACGAGGCCCACAGCCATTGCAAGAGCTACGAACTGCAGCGATGAGCGACGTGGGACAAAGGCACCTTCCAGCCTCTTCAGCTGTTTGCTAGCAGTCCATGTGCTCTGCTCGAGGCATAGAACGCACTGCTGTATGTACCCCACACATATTTTCTCTTTGCATAACAAAGTGGGACCACAGAATTTTGGTTTTGTGCTAGGATAAGCCGGCCTTGAGGCATTTACACTGTACTGGCAGTGCAGATTCCTCAGTAGTAGCACACTCTGTGAGTCTTAGGGGGTCAAGCTGGGCTACTAACATTAATAAAAGCTAACACCAGTTAGAACTTTTTCCTAGTAGAATATTAAGTATAATTTCTTTGTATAACAACTAGCATGCAAGTAATAAAAATTATTGTATCAAACAGTCAGTAGTCTCTGCTGAAAAATAACGTGTCAACCTGATTTAAGCCACCTTAAGATTAAAATAAGGCAAGCAGCAGCCTCCACAAGGACAAGAACTTCATTAAAGTATGTATGTGCTGCACGTTCTTACACAGGGTTGGCATTGCAGAAGCAACGGGGATGAAGCTATAATTATGTATATGTTCAAACTATGGAGGACGAATATGCCAACTTCACCTGAAGTCCTAGTAAATAAGTAAAACTTATCTTATTCAGCATAATCCACAAAATTTATCTTTTTCAGCATAAACCACAAAGTAGCTCCAACCTTGTGCTCTGTATTTTAATCTAAACTCCATCAGAAAACAACCAGACATCATTATGATTTGCTCTGAATTACTCCAATATCCCAAACTGCCCCCCTCCCTAGGGGCTAACGGTACCAAACGAGCAGTTCCTCCCTCGGGACACGAATACAGCTCCCAGGTCTGCGAGGGGACGTGACACCGGGCGGATGCAGCCACCCAAACACAAGCAGCTCTCTCTCCTAAGGCTTCCTTCTCCAATGCTCCCTCTCTCTCTTTTTCTTTAAACCAAGTTTATAAATAGCATCTGCCCTTCAAATGCATGCAGGCAGACAACAAAAGGATCCTAAAAAAACAGGTGCTCAGATGGACAGATTCAGTACGGACCTTGCTGGAGCTGCCGACAGGAAATTAACTGGACATGAGGCACCACAAAACACTTCTCTGTACCAGGAGCACCCAGATTCCCGAAGACTCATGAAAGCAAAAATAAATGCATTTTTCTGTAGCCATCCTGTGTCTTGCTTGAACAGTTTCATCATTTCCACAGACCTTGCAAAGCTAGAGCTGGTAAATACAGCAATCACGAATCTATTGCCCTAGCTTCAAAATGCCATTTCACGATGCCGTGCAACAATTATCACCAGGCACCTCTTAATTAGTCCAAACATCTAAGAGGTTAAGGAAAAATAATCAAAGCAGCAGGAAGTAAGAGAAACACACACATGCGCGAGAACTAAAAATTAAAGCAAACAACCAAGGGACCAAAAGTTTTATAACTTTTTTTTTCCTCCAGTAAATACTTGCTGCTAGTCTCCAAGGTTCTTTGAACCTTGTTCTAAATTTTGTCAAGTAATTAATATGAGACGAGCAGGCTGTCATGAGCTTTGAAGCAGAAAGGAGTAATTGTTCGGCATCTGTGGGGAGCTGAAGGTTACTTTAATACCTGCGTATTACTCGCTCGCCATGAAAAACGACCCTCCAGTTTCCATAAAAAGCAGCTGTTTGATGTATATCACATTCAGGAACATTTAGACTACATTGTAAATCTACTCTTCCTATTAAACAGTGAGTCTATCTGCACAGACATGTTTTGATTTATGGAGCTCGCTGTCTAAAATTCATCCCTTCTGCCTCTATGTAACATCTCCACGTTTCTACATGAATTACATTGTTTATAAAAACAGAGAGGTAACGAGAATTAAAGCATCTTCGGCAGTCAGCTCCCTCAAACTATCTTCAGCAAAGCATATTTACATTTCTATCAGCAGTGTTTTTGTAAAGCATTCCTGAGACTAGAGAGGAAGACCGGGCAGATTTGTTACTGATAAATATTCTGGAAAATCCTGATAGAAACATTCACCCAAATAAGCTCAGTAAGATTTTTGGATTTTCTGTTAATAACAGCCAAAAGCTAAGAATCAGCCACGACTTTTCCAGCAATTAGAACAAACTGAGAAGCTGCAATGATAAACTTACTAAAATGCAAAGCCTTCTTTCATCCAGAGCTCCAGGACGCAAGCTGCTGTTTACTAAAGCATACGGATCCGTACTGAAGTTCTTGAAACAATCTCAAACAGGCAAAGAATCACTTAAGATTATATCACATTTTTTTTCAGAGCTGCAGTGAAAGCTACAATACTATACTGACATAGAAAATACAGTGCATTTGTCTAAAGAAAGCATCTGAAAGTTATCTGAGCTCCTCTCATACTCAAACACTGCACATGCACAGATTAAAGTATAATGCTCTGCAGCAAATGGCTTTCAGAAAAAAATATTTTCTATTTCTTAACATCCTACCTTCATAATTGCCTTCTAGGAGACCCAGATGCTCAAGAGCCTTCACAAATCCAACAATGATCACCAGTACAACAATCATTTCAAGTCCCTCCAAGTTCATCTTGAAAAATTATTCACGTAAAAGCATCTTTTCTCAGGGAGCGTCCTGACTTCAGAGTTAGACTTTAATTAAAAAGCCCTCCTAGCCCAAGACATGCCACACGACCAGATAAATACAATGCCAAGGAAGCCCAGCATATTCCCACCATAAAACATTTCTATTGACAGCAAGATGAACACAGGAATGTAAGGAAGTCAAATCTTACCATGTCTGCATCACTTGCCTGCCTGGATACAGATGTTTCAGTCTCTAAGGCAACAGAACATACAGTAACCACTTTGTTTTGCATTTCCTCTCAGTCACAGCCAAAATTCACCAAATCTGCCTGGTATCTGGTAAAGCCTGATGCTGCTTTTTCCACACTGAATTACAGGTTTAGAGAGATCCCGTGCTGAAACAACACACGGGGAAAAGTGCAAACACAATCTTTGCTTGATCCTACAGTGAACTTGAGCAAACTCAAAGCAAAATCATTTCATTTAGGAAATGACCCACTGCTGCATTTCCCCGTTGAGGGACGTCCATCTGGGTTCAGTTACAGACTGTTAGCAACACACTCGATTAGCTTGTTTTCCCCCACTGCAGACACATTTTACAGCAAATCCAGGCACCTGGTACAACAGTAAACAGGGTACGGGGAGACTTGTTAGGGGGAAATGCATTTTGAAGTTTTGGGGATGTGTGGGAGACAAAGGACCCTTGCTGGAGGTCAGCTGCGGCTCCCAGGGCGCTTTCAGGACGAGGGGAGGGCAGGGAGGAGAGCAGGGACGCTGCGCCCGGGGCCAGCACTGCGAGCACTTGGCGCCGCGCCGCAGGAAGCATTCCCACTGAAATTGCTCCCAGGCCCCTGGCCCTGGCACTTAGGGACAGGTTCTCTGAAGGACCCGAGCAACCTGACAGCAGATGCGAGCACGCCTGCACTCGGCTCTCCCAACCCGCTCCTGCAACCCTGGCCCCGTGTTCCAGCGGCTTCATTACTTGGCCTGCCGCGGGCACCTCTGGGGCACGGCCAGCGGCTGCACCGGGCGTTGTTCAGCTCGCCCCGGGGTCACCGGCTTTGGAAGCAGGCTGAGGTCACCTTACTGCCGGACTCACCCGGGAGCCTGAACTCTGACGGGCTGCTTTCAGCTGCTGCTTTTTAACCATTTGTGCGCTTCCATCTTCAAGTGATGTTCTCGTTACCACCGCCGGGATGCCCCCGTCAAGTTGTCTTTAGGGTTTAAAATCGCTACGGGGAGCTGCGCACCAGGGCCATCTGTACGCGTGCTGGCTCACCCTGCCGGCCCTGCCAGATGGACCCCGTGCTGCTGTGTGCAGCAGAACCCGGCCCACAGACCCTTCTGAAAGCCCTACATGGTTTCTTGTTCCCTTCAGCAGTACTTTGCTGTGTTGTGGTGTCTTGCTAAAGGCCCAAATGAAGCTCTGTTACCCGTGTGATTATTCCAATGTATTAATATTTCAGACGTACTCCTTCATTATTAATACAATTAACATCCTCAGCATCTACAGCTTTCGTCAGTATCCCATGCAAAAACAAACCTTGCGTTTTTCTCTTCTCCATCAAACTTCATCTGAGGACCTCGCAGCTCCCTCCCCAGTTTCTCACTGAGCCTGAACACCCCGCAGGGGAGGTTCAGAAGTTACTGAGGTATCAAATCCAATTACCACGGAAATGAAACCAGCTCTGGGACAGCCCAGACGGAAGGTATGATAACGCACAACAACAAACAATGTTTTAGTGCAGAAGGGAAAAGGAGGAGACACCACCTGATGGAAATGGACTGGGATGGAAGTGAAAAAGAAGGAAATGACTTAAGCCTAATTTTGGCCAAGTTTAAAACCTCTGCTCCTAAGTAAGAGTGAGATGAACTGGGGGACGTGATGCCAATAAGAATTCAAAATTAATTTTGGTTCTAGGGGATATCTCACAGGCTAGTGAGCTTGTACTGTTCTGTTTGCTGCTGCTGTTAGCTGAGCTCCCAATGTAACTGATTACCAACTAGGAATTTATATTTCTTGTCAAAAAACCTACTTTGTAGAAAATAAAATGCTCCTCAGAAATGGATTTTTTTTGACTTTGGCTGTGCTTCCAGAGCTGCCCAGCCTCCTGGTGTGGTGGGACAGCCACCCTCCCTGCCTGGGCTGGGGGGCAAAGCCCAAGCCCCACATCGGCCCGGGCAGGGCAGGAGCTCTGGCAGGGAGCTCTTGCACCCCAAAACACAGAGAAGGGACTTCCACAGGCTCTCCCTTCCTTTCGGGAAGCTTTCCTTACTGAATTATTGGTGTCTCTGCACCCCACTGCTCAGAAGCTCTTTGAAAGGTTTCCTCTTTTTTCATGCACAGCAATTTTTAAACCTCAGAGTGCTTCCCTGCTGTTGTCTGGCCAGCCCGAGCCACCAGTAAGTGCCTTTGGGGGCCGAGGGAAGAGGAGCCCACTCAAATATACTCCAATCAAAACTGATTTAGCTTGGACGTGCCAACAGAGCAAAGCTGCAGGCTGTGTGCTTCATGCTAGCTACCTCCTCCCAGCAATATATTGCATCTGTAACAAACTCTCAATATAATTCTCAATCACTCTTGTCTGAGCTTCAGCAATTCAAACTACTGACAGCATTTCTCTGGCTGGGCTCCCTGGGAGATGCTCCTGGAGATGCTCCCACACCCTGCTCTGATGTCGGAAAAGCTTGAACTGGTGCAGAACCGGGCATCCAGGGGGGCTGGCATGCGGTGTGCGAGGTGCAAGGCCGGCAGCACGGACGGACGGCTCATGGTGCTGCCCGCTTGTGCCCCAGTAAACACCGACAGATCTCCAAGCTAACTCTCACATGCCTCAGACAGCAGGGAATGGGAAATCTATCAGGAGAGCACCAAGACAGTCAGTTAATCTGTTAGTTAAATATTCCTGGGCAGCTAACCTCAAGGGCAAGTCTAAGGTTTGACCCCACTGTCCCGGTTTGCAGTCCAGATACCCTGTTCCTCTCATTTCCATCTGTGGTCCTCCCCTACACAAACATTTATTTATTTATTTATTAAACCTTGGGAACTTGGCCAAGTCCAAAGAGGAGGAGAAGACCTGCTCAGCAGCACAGCAGCACTCTGGCCAGGGTAGGAACCAACAGAATTACATCTTCCAACACCCGCCAGCAGGGCAGAGCACTGCACATCCTGCAGCCTTTTGCAAAGCCAGTGCGCCACACAGCCACACGGCTGCCTCGGGGCAGGGATTCCCAAACCAATCCCTGTGCTTCTGCTCCTCCGGTCTCCCCCAGCTTCTCTAGACAGTAACCAGTTCTCTAGACAGTAGTCCTGCTGCAGCAGACTCCTGCTGATCCATCATTTTATTAATAGCATGATTACAGTATAAATATTTCATTCCGTGGTGTGTAGGAGGCTTCATTATGCCTCGGTATCTTTGCATGCACATCTTCTTTAAATACAGCTCTGTTAAAACTTATGGCAAATGTGTCAGCTCCAGCTCTTTCAATATTTCCTTTAATGCTTTCAGTATTTTCTCAAATGCTAATAATGTTAAATTCCAGGCCAATTTATTCAGTGAATAAAATCCACATCCATTTCTTTTATAATGGAGTCATACAAAAAGATGCAGTGAGAATTTAATGCAGATGGGAATTAAGTCTTTGAAAAAATGACTGTTGTTATTTTCCTACTTTATTTGCTATGTAAGAAACAGTGTGGGAGCACTGGTTAGGTTTTCAGGGCAGTATTTTCACCTTTCAGTGTTTCGCCAGTACACTTGGCCACACACACACATTTTTTTTTCCTCAGAGAACTAACCACATCCTTAATACAAACATTATTAGCACTGCTCAATGCTTTAACCCAGGACCAACCAGCAGTATGAAAGCTGAATTACACCTTTAATACAAGCAAGTGCCACTCTTCTGGTTGTACTCCATCCCATAAGAGGCAATGTGAAACACTTGCAAAGTGTTGTAAAGTTTTACCACCCCCAGGGTCTGCTAGCAGCTCACACGTTTATTCTTTATTTTTACAGTTCTGATCTCAGCTGCTCTGTGGGTTTCTCAGTTTAAATAAATGATAAAATATTAAATTAGGACATCTCGGGTAGAGAATTAATATTCAGGTGAACCCTGAGGAGAAATTTCAGCTCAAGTCACTTAAAAATTATGCTTTGATTAGGGTTCAATGATACCAGTGGTCTCCGAAGTGATTACAAGACCCACATTTACTTTCAGAGCAACGGTTAATTAACATCAGCACTGAACTTCTGGTTACAGCAAGGTGCATTTTCTACAGATGCTGTTTAAACCTGCCTCAGAAGTGAAATCCCATGACTTTGGGTGCGTGTACCCATGGCAGGAGGGTGCAAAATCAGTGGTGCAGAAGGGCTGCAGCCGCTGGGAGGCAGCAGCACCCAGCACCCGGCACCCCACCAAGCATTTCCGAGGGCACTGCTGTGTCCTGCACCCAGGCTGCAGGCAGGGAATGGGCTGCCCGGTGCGATGGAGAGACCTGGCTCAGGTCCCTGAGGCTGTGCTGGCAGCACGCAGTGACGTTCCCCAGCCTCCCACCCACCCGAAGCCTTTCCGCTCTCATGCATCTGGCACGGAGGGCAGATAACAGCGGGCACAGCACGCAGCCCGACCTCTCCCATTAAAATGAATTAATGTGTGAAGGTGACCTTGAAGCCTCCTTGTGTAAAAACCTGTCACTGTTCCAGAGGAAGCATGAAATCGAGGTGAAGACGGACAGCTGCCACAGGCTGGTACGTGCTGGTTGCAGAAGTGCTCACGGGTTCTCCCTTCCTTCCTGAAGCTTTAGTGCAACCGGGTACAGCACCCTGCTAGGGCTTCCGAAGGGCCTCAGCTCCCTCAGCTGAAGGACAAGGAGAGCCGGGCCAGAGCCAAACCAGCAAACACCACGACCGCCTTTTTGAACAAAAAAGCCCTATCTTTGCACACAACAAGATACAGATTGTCAAAAAAAAAAAAAAAAAACAAAACAAAAAAAACAGGATCTGTTTTCAGTCTTTAACTTAAAGTAATGTGAAGCGCTCACCTACCTGCTTTTATTTCAGCAAACCAACGTCGCAGTGGCTAAATCCCATGCCTGGATGGCAGCTGGGCCCTGCCGGCAGCCAGGCACGGTGCCACGCTCCCATCCCAAGGACTGGGTGCAGTGCGGCCACAATGCCGGACCTGGGGTTACTGCCATTCATTGATAAAGCTGCCTGGTAGCGTTCGTACATCAATTGCCTTCACTTTCTGTTTCTAACTATAACAATTTCATATCTAGCTCTCTTTACATCATTCAGAAAGCTTTGCAACTTGAGAAACCCACTGAAAAGCCTCTTCTGCACATACTTTATTGACCCATTCAGTATCTACAGCTGCTGGTGTCAGACATAGAATTGAGTTACCCACCAACGTTACTGATGAGCTGCTGATAGCACTCTGCTATCACCCAGACAGCTAGTTAATTTAATATTTAACCTGCATATTCAAAATATATATTCAGCCCTAATAGTCGATCGATAGCTTGAAGACAGATGCAACTTCAGCTTTCTGATTAGAGAAAACACTGCAAGAAACTGCAAGAAATAAAGCATTTCACAACAATGAATGAAGCAATTGCACTTTCCTTCCAAAGGATAAAGGCAAACAGGTTTAAGGGTGGAAATAGTTCTTTACGTATGACTGGTAGATATTGTTATTTAAATTGTGGAAGTTCACGCTTCAAACACCTAGAGTGAATCTTAATGCAAAAGAAACAACATAAAGCATCCAATATTGCCTACAAGTAGGTCGGCTCCCCCAGAGCTGATAATTAGTTGTTCAAAGCACTTGGCGTTTGATTTAGGTTTGTCCAGTTTATGGCAGAAGTCCAAAGACTGCTGGAAGCTGTGGGACTGTTAACAGGGGAGGCCCTGCCCTGGCCCAGAGAATCTGGGAAACTAAGTCTGTCCCGTGAGATGGGAACTCGGGGCGTGCTGGTGCTGGGGATAAACCACCGAGGAGCTGAGAATCCTCTGGTTTGGGAAGTCTCACCAAATATATCAGTCTTGGTGTACTTTTAAACTGGTACCAAAACCAGGGCCACAGAAATATCCTGGGCACCACCGCCTTTGTGATGCTTTCAGATCTGCCACAAGTTCCTGGTGATTCAATTTTACCAGCGAATCCAAAATACTGCTTCCTTTTTGAGGGAATCAAACCTTACACTCAATCCCCGCTCACTCAAACAGCAACTTCAGCTGATGCCATGTCTGACCATGCTCATTAAGACCTCAGGAAAGGTTATCCATTACTGGAGGAAAACAACAGATTTGTTTAGAGCCACTGTTCTGAAAGATGTCTCACATTTGAAGGCAGCCTGTTATATTTGCAGCATTTCCCTTTTATCGTAGCCCTGATCAGAACATTTAAGAAATGAAGATGCAACCTGCTGCTTGACAAGCAGGCTTAGCAGAAAGCTTCCTAGCTTGTCCTAAGTGTTGGAAGCACTCAGTTCTCTACAGCATTTTCCATTAGGGTTGCTTAGCAAGAAGACCTTTTCAAAGTGACTCAGTGGTGCATTTCAGCTTTCTCCCTTCTCTTTGCAGAAATTAGAGCTGTAAATTGAGCTGTGCAGGAGATATTAAAGTATGCCCTCTGCAGCTTAGCAGGTCACAGGAATTCACATCCCAGGCTCGCACACCACACAGTAATTGCACCGCCACGGCCCCGGGCTTTTTCCAACTGCTCAAAGCAAGGCTCAAGCAGAGCGCATGGTCCTGTACCTCTGCAGGAATGACAAGGCTGCACCCACCAGGCTGCTAGAGATGACTTATGGAGATAGATTAAAAAAATAAATATTTATAACTTGACTCAGGAAAAGGTGTTAACTGCCCATTTATATTTAAAGGGCATAAATAGCAAGGAGGCAGAGAAAGTGCTGTAAGGGTTTACGGTGCATAACTAAAAATGCAGTGAAGCAGTGCCGAAGGAAGGCAGGGGTCTGATCCTGGTTTTCATACACAGGCAGGGCTCCAACTTAGACCCACAGAATTACACTGCCGGAGTACTCTGTATTTGAGCTAATGAAGATTTCCTGAAATATTCAATGAAGTCTGCACCCACTGATGAGGGACATAAAAATGCACTTCATTGAGATCACTTACTGTCTGAGAGCGCTTTCGAAAGGCTGACTCACCTCTCCTTGTCTTGTGCCATTCTGCGCGAGGCATGCTTTGAAATGTGGGAGCGTGCGATGGAGGCTCTCTGCTGCAGATGCCTGAACAAAATCCCAGGGAAACGAAAGACCTAATTCCATGCAGCGAGGCTCAACACACGTCCCTCCAGCGTGGGGGAAACCTGAATGCAGTGTTTGATCTTTTTTGGTACAGAGCAGTGAATGACACGGGGCCCCTAGAACATTCTCTATGAACATCAGATGAAAAGTGTGCAAACACTGTCAGCAACCCTGCTTTACACATACCTTACAGAGGAACTGGGCTATAGTTTGCTGTGCCAACTGCTGGTACGGGGCTGCAGGGAAAAAGAGGCTATCAGTCTCCCAGAAAGAATGCACTAACTAGGGTAGCTTATTTTTAGGTCCTAAGAGACTGCAAATAACTAAGATATTCTGTACTGAATAATAATTCCTTATGAAGACAATGTTTCTGTTTTTTCTAATGACAGCTGTTCAATTTCTTAACACACGGAAGGCAAATCATGTCTTCAGAGTTCAGAAGTTGACAAGGAATTAACTTCTAAGTTAAAGGCACGAGAGAGGCAAATCATTCAGGGTTTCCTCACTCTCGCGCTCTCCCTGGGGGTTACTCTGAGCAGCCACATTTGCTGCTCGGAGGCAGCTCGCAGGAGTGAACAAGGAGATGTGAGGAAGCACTGAAACCCTCATTATTGCCACAAACTCCTGTCACAAACACAAGCACCTGAGGGCTTAGACAAACCTTCCCCGTCACAGCACCGCAGGCTGGGATCTCTTTGCTACACCCGTTCACAAGGAAAGGAGATTTCTTCTTCCTCACAGCCATGTGCTGCTGCCTCGGCCACCCGGCGCTGCTCGGGATGCACACGCTGCTGCCTGCTGCTGGGCCAGGCCCCAGCTCCACCGAGGTGTCCTAGCACCTCCAAGGTGCCCCAGCACCTCCAAGGTGCCCCAGCACCTCCAAGGTGTCCCAGCACCTCCAACGTGCCCCAGCACCTCCAAGGTGCCCCAGCTTCAGGTTCCCCACTTCCCACGGGGGAACCATGTAACAGCACCCGTTTTCCTAAAGTCCTTAGCACAGCAATTGTCACTGAAAAAACACACAGTATTTATTTAATTCAAAACAGACACCAGAATCAGACAGGATGAAGGTGACAGGAAAGGAAAGAGAACTAAATCTGATTTTCTCATTTCTAAAACCAAACTCAACAGGCTTCAGAGAGCCGATGGACTCACAACCCTCGTGTAACCTAACAGCACTGGGCTAGACGCAGGACAGGGAACTGCAGGGACTCTGCAGCCTTGCTTTTATGCCGCACAGTGGGTGACACATTTACCTTCAAGCTCCCCTGCTTTGTCATGGACTGATTAACTTGAATTCTAACACAAACCCCACCTTCTCCTCCCAAAGCAGTGGTTGGCCTCACATCTCTAGCGGCACTAATACCTGTCTGATAGGCCAAGTGCCATTTCCTGGCCTTGGCTAAATTACAGACAAACTGTTAACTCAGAGCAAAAATCTTTTGCATTTGGTGAGGCAAAGTGTAGTGCTTCCATACACGGTGCTTATAGTTAAGACACTTATCAACAACCAAGCTTTTCTGAAGCACCTAAGTGTGTCAATGTGCAAGGCTTGTTGACACTTCTCATCTCAGACCAAATCCAACAATAGAAGATCACTTCTAGTGATCTCCAACAGATACATACAGGCAACCAGAGGATCTAGAAAAACTGTAAAGACCAAGGAAATCATGTTTTGTCACAATGTTGGATCACAGTGGCAATTTACTCACCTGTTAATGGCTCTAACGAAGGAAGAGAGACAAACATGACAGGGCTATAGGCAGAGCTGCACACTGCAGTACCAGAGGGAGATGCTTACAGAAGAAATGCGTTACTGATGGGGTACTTGAACTCATGGAAGACAATATGCTGCACCATGGAAAAGAACAGATGCATTGTCTTTTAGGGCCCCTCTGCACAAGAAAAGACAAATTTTAAAGAGATCGAAGCTGATGTTTTGCATGTATGAGACTGTCAGTAAGTGGACAACCTACCTGCTGCCCGAGGCTTCACAAACAGGCTGCCTTATGGCCACGCTTTCCAGGTGCAAGGCACAACACTTTTCTCGGTGTGCAGCATTTGTCTGTACACTGCTACACATTTTCCCCATGGCAAAATATTGCATTTATTGCAAGCACACCACTGGTGATCCAGACACTGATAACAGCTTGAGCGGCATGAGCGCACGTGCAGCTGTGCCTCAGTGTTTTCCATTTTTACTGGAAGTGACACTGTGACCGAACCCGAAAGCAGATGGGCAGTAATGGGATCGTTTCCAAACGTCGCCGATATCCATTGGTTGTAAGGATGTTGCCAAGCAGGAGACAGTGGCACCAAAATCTTTTGTCTTACATACTCTATTTTCCACCTTTTTAGAGAGGGATAATTTCAGACTTAAAGATGCTGAAAGAGATCTGAAATACAGGAACCTACCCGAAGCAAAGCTGAGCTAGCAGGATGAGGAGGTCTAACAAACCAGGGACTACCTGATTTAGTATTTCTGGAGGGAATCTAAACTTGCTGTCAGGAAGGAAGGCACTGTCACAATTAGCTGGCAGGGTTTGCATTCCTATTATGGCTTAACTTCAGGGGATAGTGTTGCACCAGGGCTATGAGGTGCCATCCATTCTCCTCAGAAGACTAGCAATGGTGCTGTGAACTAAATAAATGTCATCCCAGTATAGGAAGTCTTTTTCCCCTCACAAACTCTGGTGTAACGTTAGTCCCCTTGTGAATGGGACTGAAGTTCTGTAAAACCTGTCCAGTGCTTGAGAAGGACACAGGTATTTACAACTGTACTTCATGACAAACATCAGAACAAACCAGATTTGTTTCTGAGTTTGGCAAGAACTGAGCTGTGTCTGTCTTCATGACGTGGCATTTAATACACGTGTGTGCACTGAGAAAGAAGTTATTTTAAAAGCCTGTGTATCCCCCAATACAGAAATGACTGCTGAGCATTCAGCTTACACCTCAGGGAAGAAAACGTTTGAAGAACAGATGGTAAAATGGGGTTCCAACAGAAAGTTCCAATTTTTACATAAATTACTTAACAGAAATCTTAAGAATAACTTGCTTTGTCTTTCAGACACTTGTTATTGCCAGAACCATGTTGTGGGCTTCATAAATCAGTGGCTATCTGGGAACCCTGACGTACGTACCTCTGTCCGTCATCGGTAGAAACATACAGAGAGAAAGAGAAAAGTGATTTCAGGGAGAATTCTTTTGTCAGGATGCTTCTATTTATTTTTTTTTATTTGTGACACAAGGAACATATCGTTATCATAGAATCACAGAATGGTTTGGGTTGGAGGGGACCTTAAAGCCCACCTAATTCCATCCCCCTGCCATGGCAGGGACACCTCCCCCAGCCCAGGCTGCCCCCAGCCCCATCCAGCCTGGCCTTGGGCACTGCCATGGATGGGGCACTCCCAGCTCCCTGGGCCAGGGCCTCACTGCCCTCAGAGTAAAGAATTTCTTTCTTGTATCTAATCTAAACCTACCCTCTTTCAGTTTAAAGCCATTCCCATTTGTTCTCTCTCTACACCCTCCTGACAAAGAGTCTCTCCCCAGCTCTCCTGTAGGCCCCTGGGGGTACTGGAAGGCCGCTGTACGGTCTCCCAGGAAAAGGAACATTGAGAAATAATGCAAAGCAATGCAAGATAGGAACAAGTCTCCAGAAAACAAAACCAAACAAAACATTACCACCAAAAAAGTGCCCTGTTTTTCTCCTACACAGTCTATTTCACACCAAACTTAAGCCATTTAACTCCGAAGCACTAAGCATCTCTACTTTGTGTGGAAAGGCATTTGGTTCCAGATAGGAGTTCTGTTGCATGCGAGATAAGCTGCTTTAGCAGCTACTGAAGTGCAGTTGAAAACCAAAAGTAGCCTGAGGTTTTCTCTCTTTTTCTTTTTTTCTTTTTCTTTTTCTTTGCTAAAGTTGGTTACTTTATATTTCAGCTGAAGGTTAAAGGGCAAAGCATTTCCACTGCTGCATTACTGCTGAGGCACTGCCTCAGTGGGTATCAGTGCGGTTTTCCACCTAGAAAGGCCCCGGGGAGTTGACTGGCATTTCAAGGGCTGGAATGGCTGAGCCTGCTCAGAGATTTCAAGTACTCTGTTCTTCAGCATCTTGCATCATACCGGTGCTTTCAAGACCAAATCTACCAGACACATAAATCTACAGTAGGAAAAGCATGAAATCCTGACTCTGTGGCTAAAGCTGAGCGAACAATTCTATCTCATATTTCCTTTGATTCAAAATCAGAGAAGTCTATAGGCATGAATGCAAGCATGGTCTCCAAACCCGTGGGTACCTGAAGACCTGTAGTAAAAGGAAAAGCGCTCAACACTTGCAGTACACAGGACTATGGTTAAACCACCACTGAGCAGCAAAATTCTCTTTATGAATAAATATAGCCTTTATAAATACTGTTTTGATATTAAACAGAAGAAATAAACTTACTCATTTTTCATACAAAAATTACAACTATCTCAAAAGTAGGAATCCACCTCACCTCTTCACTCCGCTAAATTCAGGCTTGTTGCTTTCCCACTGCTGATATCCCAAGAACCTGCTGGACCAAGTCTCATCTCAAGCCTCTCCTGCCTACACTTATCCAGGAACAGCAGGTTCCGACTTGTTCCCCTTCTTACTGAAACAATGACAATGAGGATTTTGCCATCAACATAAAGGTATAAAGGACAAACTAAAGGCTGTCACAGCAGATTTCAGAGTGCAATACCACAATCGATCCTCAGAGCACAGCCCACCAGCTGAGCTGGGGTAAGGCTTCCCATAACAATTTGCTTTCCCACAAAGGAATCCCACGTACACATACTCCCAATGCTCCTTGTTTCAAGGCCTGTCAAGGTCTAAACCTACAGTGCAGCTTTCTACTGACACCACACAAAGGAGTTACTGCTGAAGATGGCTGCCAACCCCAGTCTTCTGTTTTTCAGGATTCAGTTTGCTTAAGGCAGAATATTTTAGTTTGTATGCTAAAGGTTAGCCCAAGGGCAGCAAAGGAATACAGCTCTTCTTGAGAGGCTTACAGAAGAGGTATGTTTTTTAAAATGAAATTCTAAACCCTATTAAATTCTACCATGGTGCTGATTTCTGAGATATACGGGGGTAAACAATAGCTACATTTGGACTGCATTTTCAAAGCAGTCATTTTTACCTTAACTCCTAAACCCCTCAGCATCATTTTGGCAGTCAATGTAAGGACCATATTGCATGCTGTGACCTGAATATTAATTTTGACTCCAGTGGCTCTACAGAAGGTTATTTTTTTTCGTGCACTTCTTTAAATCTGAGCTTCTTTCCAAAATGCCACTTATAACTTAGATTACATCAGATGTTTATTTTTAAGGTATTATTTTTGATTTATCAGTATTCATAGTCACATCTATTAACTTCTGACATGCTTACATCTAAAAAGCCTTGGAAGAGGCATTTATACATTTCAAACAGAAATGCTGAAATACAAGCCTGCCTTTTATTGCAATGAGACATGATGGATGGCTCTTTCACATCTAACCCCTCTCCCATTAATAGTTCCAGAGCGCCTTAAAATATGAGGAAATACTACATGGCCTTGTTACACTACAGCATATTTTTTCCCATTGATAATGTGCAATGTGCCTGATTCATAGTGATCCTTATCACTCTTGGAGGCAATGAATAAATTGGTTAAAGTATGTGGGGACTGCTCCTTGTGCACGACTCCCTGGGCAGAGTGATAAGGGCATCTAAGGAGTGCCGAGGGGCAGTACAGTTGGGTACCAAAGGTAGGGTTCGGAATGTTGTGTAAGAAAAGGCACAGAAAGGTTCTGCCTGTAATGACAGAACCAGTGGTACATACGTGCTTTACAGGCTGATCAACTGCTGCGGAGGAAAAGAATCTGCTAACCCAGGTTTTGGAAACCTTTTCTTAAACCAAAAATGGAAAGTTGGAATCAAAAGGCTTGGAAAGAGTTGAACTCAAAGTGAAACCTTTCTTTGTGAATCGTTTATTCTATACCAATGGCAGAGAGTAAGCTAAGGTGTGACACTGGTAGCCAGAAGGTGTTCAAAACTGGATGTGAATGCATACTGAGGAAGTTACATCTAATACATCTAAAGCAACAGGTGAGCACAACCAAAGCCATGCTAATCTTTCAGAAGAATAAATTACAAATACAGTAGCTGCTACAAAACAATGGGTCATTCAGAGACAGAAATATAGTATATGCGAATCTAGTGACACATTTTGTCACCACATAAAATCTCGGCTTCACTCCAGGAGTGAGGCATTCACTAGCAGGGGAAAATATTCCCTTGTTATCTCATCCTTAAAATGGTAGTGGTGATATATCTGAGAAGGACATATGGCCCCTTTTATCAGTTGATAAAAAAAAAAATCTTAAAAAAATCTTAACATCAGTCAGCAGAAGTGGAAAGGAAAGGAAAAAAGACCAGCATAAAAAAGTTCATATAGAATATTTCTGTTTGATCTGAGCAGCAATTGAGATGAGATAACCAAACGCATAAAATCCAGAGTGGTGCAGAACTAATCAATGAACTTGAGGACAGTGAGAAGCTTTTACAAGCGTCCAGCTGAAATATTAAAAAATCTGTATTTGGAAAGTGAACACATTTAAGATTCAAAAATGACTGCAAGAGAACTTGCATTGTGTACCGTTTTCTGTATATTGACCATCAGGAACTGCCCTGCTAACTAGCATTGCGATGACACTGATATGAACAGATACTACAGCATGAGTGTGCCTAAATGCTGCAAAAAGGTTTTTGTTGCTGGAATACAAAATAGGAATCAAAGATTAGGACAACATTGTTTGAGCATCTAAAGAAGCCATAGTTTGATTTACCCAGACAATACTTCAAAAAGAAAGCCAACACCTGAATTTGATGAGAGATGAATTTAACTATTCCTGGAGATAATGGGAGAAGAAAAGAAAGGAAGAAAATTTCAAAGAAAATCATTTTCAACTCCGACACAATAAACATAACAACATCTCAACAAAGTCCGCTCATTCCGATGCAAGGAAGCTTGCAAGGTCAAGGTTTCTTACTGCTAGCAGGAGTTGTCACAGAGCGAGGTTTAGGTAAGAAGCAAAGCATGCCAGTTCAACAGCTGCATCTTACTGACTTAAAGCAAGATCCTGTTGCCAGTTGATTAATAAAAGACAACCAGCTCTGAACGATCCACAAAGTAAGCTTTTCAGCACGTGACCTGTTAACTTGGCTCTGTTCAAGAGGAGGCTGAAATTTGTACCATCTAAGCTGACATAACTAGAGAAGCCTGAATTAGAAATCACTGAAAAAAATATTATAAAAAGCTATATTACCCTTTCCGGCATCAGTAACTTGAATATTTCATATTATCTCCACCCACTCTCGGTTTAAGAATGAACTGGAGAAGCAGCAGCATGCATAATTCTCACAAACATGCATTTGTTATGTGGTATTCACATCTGACATAAGAAAGATTTCTTTGTGTCTGCATATCTATATGGATCTGCAGTTACGTTCTCCATTCCAGTTTCATTTTCATTTACAGCATTAGAGCTCAGAAGTAAAGACAACACTCTGACCTTGTTAACAGGCTGCGACAGCTTGAAGAAGGCTTACTTTGTTCAGTTACATTCCCAAACTGCACAGTTCAAACAGACCAGTCCAGACTTACCTGCAAGAAAACAGAATACAAATGTTTAAGTTTGAAACTTAGCAAAAATCTGTCACTAAGAAGTGAAAATATATAATGGATCCCTGAAAAATGTCACAGTCATTACAGCTGAAATAACTTTTTGCAGTATGATGAATTATTTGACTACTTTTTTCCTCGCCTTTAGATCATTAAGATAGCTTTTCCTTGATAATTTCTTGATAATCCTGATAATTTAATTATAAAAAGTTGCACTGTCAAAGCGTAAAATATAAAATATTAACTTTCTTTTGATTATAGAGTACTGTTTTGTCTCTTAATAGTCTTGCTCCCTTCCTCAGCTTCCCTTCCCTGCTGCTTCACGATGCAACACAGCACTCCAGCACTGCTTAAAACAACGTGACTGGGACAAGCAGATTGGGAAAGATTTTTTTTGTGCACTATTAATCAAACTGTTACACAGAAGAAAGGTAATGAGCCCCCAGCCACATGGCCAACTTCTGTTCCTACAGTGGAAGCAAGTGTTTGGACCTCAAACCATGCAGCGGAGTCAGCTGAGCTTCTACAGCAATACTAGTGTATCTGTCTCCCGACAGTTTTCTTTTCAGAGGACTTGGATAGAAAATGCCTGAGGGAAGTATTTTCTCCTGTCACATCCATTAACGGTGAGCAGGGACGCTGCCCCACTGTGGGCAGTGGGAGGTGACAGGGGCTGCCACGCAGGGGACAGCAATCCTGTCACCGAAACGGGAAGGGGCAGGTAGTCCGAGGAGTGCTCCTCGGCCGCAGACTCAGATAGAGGTCCTGAAACAAAATGCCTTCAGGCTCGGCACTCTGCCCCTGAGATTTTATTACGGCCCCACACACCTGGTGCTCGGTACGTGGGAAAGCAGCAGTGACACTGCTTGCCAGGTACGCGATGCTGTGCACCCCGAGGACGTTTTCACTCCTCGCTGCTTTTTTGTTTTCACTGCTTTAGCCGAGTGTGGAAAATGTGCCATCATCTGTCATAAGGGAGGTGGTGAGAAGGAAGATCTGCTGCTACAGCTGCTTTCCTCAGGAGCAAAACCACAGCTTTCTGGGATAACTGCTTGCAGGAACCCGGAGATGAGACCCAGTGAACCCCAGGGACAGAGAAGCGCATCCTCCACTGCACAGGGTATGTCGGGCTGCTCCATCGCGTAGCTTATTGCAAATAGCAAACTCCTGCTGAGCTGTGAGAGGAGGAGCAAGGCAAACTCCGGGAATCTTAAAGTTAAGGGACATTTCTGTGCTGTGCTATAGCCAGCAACGCATTTCAAAAGAGTTGGTCTAAAGCCAAGTCAAAAGTTGGTGGCCTAAAGTGAAGCATCTCAGCTACTGCCTTTCCATGCTAGAATTGCAGTGCAAACGTGGGGACCTCCTCATTTGGCGTAACGCTGGGCTGCTGAAACAACTGCAGTAAAAATCTACTTTCTATTTTTCCTTTATTAACTTTGCACAGAGAGCCTCCCAAAACCGTGCCTAGCGAAATGATTTCTTATATAAGATTTTAAGGCAAAGAATCCAACCCTGATCTGAATTTATGAACAGTATGGCCAATCAGACCCACGCTGATATTTGGCTACGTGCTATTCTTCTATTGAGAAGAGATCAACTTAATGTAAGAGAAGCCCATAACACCTGACATGACTTTGTCCATCTTCATTAAACACTTTGTTTCACATTATTCTTTTGTGCACTTCTAGAGTATTTTTCCCTCATTAGACTCTTCAGGAATGACAAGATACATGGACTTGGCAGCTGACACTAAATAAGAGGTATTTGGTGATTTTGCTTTTAATACCAAAAGTAGGTATTATCTGCCATCTTCTGAAAAGGAGAATGTAAACACTATAAGCTCAAGAAGAATTTAATGGCACAACAAGTTTCTTCCCAAGTCCCTGCTGTGCATCTTCTCACCATTGTTTCACAGCCTGTGTGTGTGGCCCTATTCTGGTTGGCAGCTGCTACACAATTCACATTTCTGTTATTTCCATTTATATTTATACAGAAAGCAACATCTGCACAAGAATTCACGAAGTAAAGGATTTCTTGGGGAATGGGGCAAAAGCATAAGTATATGCAAATCATTCCAGCAAAAGAAGCTCAAGGAGGACGTTGTGGTTGGAAGGATTCTGAGAAACAGGGAGAAGCAAATAGGAAATGATGGTTTTATACCTTTCTGCTAGAGGCTCAAGAAATAAAAATAAGATGGAATAATATCAGGCTAAGCCTTCCACCTCCACTTGGTGATAACTCATTGTTTCTCCCATTACAAGAGTTGAAATCTTCACCTAGATACTATATATGTATATATAAATAATATGGACTGGAAAATACCTAACTTCATTCACCACTAAACAGAACCTGGTACAAGGAGGCTCTGCCAATGTTGTCTAGACAAACCCCGAGTAATAACCACAGCAGGTTATGTTTATTGAGACACGATACTCTTTTGACCAGATGGACATTTGATTATGAATATTATGGAAAAGGACATCTGCATCAGCTCATATTAAAAGTGAAATATATCTAGAGATAATTCAAAAAGCACTGGAAATGCATCCCTAATGTAATGCAATAGCCTTGTGCAATTTAGGGCATTTAGCTCTATTCAAAGAGATATAGAAGGACTTTGGGTTAAAACACAGCTTACTGATAGACTCTAAGAAAGACATAATGCTGATAATAGAGATTTTGGAAAATTAAAATCATGAATTTCCATATTATCTGAAAAAAAAATAATTATATGCTATCAGAAGTGTCTGAAATAATCCGTCCCTTAGAAGCTGCCAAATCCAGGCTATTCCAATGCAAACACCACACCCTACAGCCCAGTACCGCCATGTGCTTGGGGTCGCAGTGTCCGCGGGGACCCAACAGAAATGGCCAACCTCTCGCAGCCACCTAAGGCCCGCGGCGTGCGGAGCCCTGCCTGCTGGCTGGCCTAGCAGGGACTTGCCACTGATGCGACCCAGACCAAGAAGTCCCTGGAAGGAAAATCCAAGACAGGACTAAAAGGGATCTTACCCCCACCTGGTGGCTTTGTCATAACTGTCAAGAAACAACTGCAGAGCCAGCAGTCAGCCTTAGCCTGCAAACAGCGTTTTCTCCAAGCTGGATTTCAGTGTTAGCAGAAGGGAAATGCACTATTTATCAAACCCTGGCAATTCGTTGCAGGCCCAGTGCAAGCACCCTCAGATTCCTGGGGTCCAAAGTTAATGAAGGACTTTTCAGTCTGTTAAACAGACGAGCACCGCCGCAGCTTTCCTTGCTGCATGGGCACCTCTCCGGCACTGCTGCAGCACACCCTGCCCGCCCTGTTCCTCGGCTGGGAGCGGGTTTAATGCGGGGAGATGGTAGGATACTGCTGCCCTCTGCTGTCCTGTGCCACACGAACAGGAACCGGCCTGCATAGCCTGCCGCCCAGGAGTAAAAGTAACACATTGCACAAGAAAATAGAAAAAAAGGTGCTAATGATACAAATTTGGGTTTATCCCTCCAAGGAATTTTCCTGTCCTGGTGAATAAATGACTCCACTTTGTGCTGTACTGACTTTGCACATTAACGCCCAAAATTTCAAAAGGACTCTCAGGGCAATCTTACAATAACCTTACGTCACTGTACAAATAGGTTTTCATACTTGTGTGCAGTCCTTGAGAAATCTGGTCTTCCTACAGCAGTTTACATTTGCATCCAACCCTCAACACATGCACAAGAACAAATAAGCCTCAGCGCATGATGGCGAGCTTGCACAAGAATGAGAGGGGCTCCAGCACGCGTGCTGCTCCGTGCTGGCCGGAGCAGGAGTAGAGGCAGCCCCAGCAGGAGCAGAGGGGGACATTCACTGCCAGCACCCTGCCAAGCCCCTCGGACAGGGCGCTCTGCCCCTGCACAGGCACAGCCAGCTACAGGTAGGAGTCGGAGGAAGGAATGCAGAAGCAGGAGCCACGGAAGCAGCAGGTAGGGCCTGTTTTATTTCTTTTTATTTATTTCCCCACCCCTCAGGCAAAGCAACCCCAGATAATGGCAGGCAAAGGGTACACGGCAGAGAGCTCAGCCCCAGAGTAGCTCTGGGTGCCACCAAGCTGTAGCAACCAAGGCTGGCTGGCCTGCAGCCCAGGGAGATGCTGGCTCCAGCCAAGAGCATCCTCTACGGCTTGTTTCACGCCACAACCTTGCCAGGCTCAATGTCAAAGCATTTATAACTTTCATTCAAACGAAGTCAATGCATGTTAAAACATGCAAATATGGTCATAAGCATTCCATCTTATTTGCATTATTGAATTTCTGCCCTTAAAAGTAACGACTGGCAACGGGGTGCTGGGAGGCGATAAGAACATCACAGTGCCTGTCCCAGCTCTGGATCACCTCCTGGGCCACGCTTGTCCCTGTCCCTGCCCCTGGCAGGGATTTCAGCCAGATGCAGCCTCCTCCAGTGAGGACTGAAGGACAATGGCCATGGAGAAGAAAGGACTGTGGTAAAAGATAACAAGGGAACAGGGGAGTGTGCAATGAAATGTAGTAAGTGTTGGTTTGATGTGGCTGTATTCTAGATCAGGCTGCGAGGAGGTGAAAGGATATAGGAAGAAGATATGAAGTGCACAGAGAGATGTGCCAAGGGGCCCTTTGTGCCAGCAGCTGGCAGCACTCGCAAGGTCCTTTACAGCTTTTGCTCCTCGTCCTCTTTTGTCTAGCACAGCACTGGAGCGACATCCAAGTGAGGACCATTAAAAACATTCACTGGTCTCTTACTAGGGAATATCCTAAATGCCATTTTTCTTTCCATATGGCAAAGCAGAAGATTATGTGAGGTAAGAACAAGACAAAGTGTTTAAGGACCACTCTTACCTGCAGACCAATTGCTGCAGAAGAAACAGACACTGAACCTGAAGTCGAAGTATGGTAGTGTGTTGCCTTCTGGCTGGGACCAGCTACAGCAGGTGACTTATCTTACCTTCTCACATAGCATGACGCATACACGCAGAGTCAGCAGCGACTCTGATAACTGTCAAAAATGATGGGCTCTGCATTGCTTAATACTGTCTCTTCGTAAAATTTCACCCGTAACACTCCAGCCTTCTTTCTGGTTTTGCATCCATGTTTAGAAGAGCAATGCAAAAAGCAGCCCTTCCTCAGGCGCACACCTCCCCGGCACAGGGGAGCCGTCTTCAAGTCACCGCGCAATGGGTCATTCTGACAGCGGCTCTGGGGTGCACACACACTGCAATTCATACTTCTTAGGAGGAATGCAAGAAAAGCAAACCCTCCTCGTTATTGGAAAGTTTGCTGTATAGACTGCTAAGACATATTCTTCAAGGTACAAAGAAAGGTTTCTTCCATAGCATAATCACTGTGCAGGTGCTTCTTAACAGCTTCTCTCCATTTATGACCAAACGAACAATCTCATGGAGGAGATCACGACCCTGAAGCTAGAGCAGCTTTGCATTATAGGGTTGCTTTATGAAAAAAACCTGTAGCAATATAACATACCTTTCAGAGTAAATTACCAAACTTTGGCAGTGGCATAGGCAGGCACCAGATCTCCAGACAAAGGAACAAGAAATAGTCAACCTGCAGTAAACACAGTTACTATTTGGCCAGTGCTTTCTATTCCCACTTTCATTTTCTTTGCATTTCCCAAGAAAACTTGTTATCCTGTGACTTATTCCTTTCACTCTTACATCTGCTAAGGATGTAAAGCTACTAACTTAGATTTAGACAAACTGGTGAAGTGATATTTTAGTACCCTGTATGTGTAAATGCAAACCATGTTCAGCCACTGTGAGAAAGACTGAAGGCTGGGAATCAGCTGTTTTGGTAGGCGAGAAAGGAAGCAGACCCCAGCCCAACAGCCCATCCCAGGGGGCCAGCGGCTGACCCTTTTGACACAGCAGAGACACATGGAGCTACAGTCAGTCAGTCTCCTGCAGGTTCCCCCAAAATCCTCTCCCATGGCACTTTCTGCACCATCAGGTTAACAAGTCAGGGCCCCCAGGGCCCCTCTGCTGAGAGTAAGGCAGCAAGGATCACTCCCAGCAAACCCCAAATCTTATGCAGCACAGCAAAGCAGCTTCCTCCTTGCCCGACTCCTTCGGAAGTATCACTCAAAACTTGTAGGAAATGAGTACAATTTTGTCCATTATGTCTGCCTTCTAACACAGCCAATGAACCGAACAGCCTCAGTTTTAAGAGCACTCTCAGGGCTTGCAGGAATGGAGAAAAGGTACAGATGGTGTCACGAAAACATAGTTTATCTTAACGTTGCTGATAGTCCACTGCATCGAAGATGAACTGTCATAGTGCAAATGCTATAGGATGGATTATATTCCACGTGGTTAATCCCATTTATTAAAGCGTTCAGGCATGTGGGTATTCCCAGCTCTATTCAGATCACTCAAGGATATACTTAGCTCTCTGGTCGATGAGACCTAAGCACGTGTCTAATTACCAATGCGAGAAAGGTCTGAAGATACTGCAGTGATGGATATGGCACAAAATCCTAAGTGAAAGCAAAATCTTCTGAAAAGTGAGTGGCTAAGTTGAACGAGCTACACCCCTTGTAGCTGCTAGGTCAGAACGTTTTGCAGGCTACTGACCTGTAACCTAACACATTTCAAACAAAGCCATACAGCTCCTAGTTTTATGGCATGAAAGGCTCTCCTTGGTATTGCTTTCGTTCAACTAGCCCAACGCACAGGCCAAGTGTTTTCATTATCAGCCAATAATTTACAACCAGTACAGAAACGAGTAATTGAAGACTGCAGTCCCTGGCAATCTCTAGGGAAACTCCTCATTATTGTGCTGAGACAGTGGACAGGGGCGAAGGAGGAGGAACTAGACCGAAGGAGGTTCCCTATATGCCTCATGAAATCCATATAGCTGAACCGTGCTTGCAACACCACTTTTGTATAAACACCTAGAGATTACAGTATGAAACTCTCTACAAAAGCACAAAGATGCGTTTGGGGAGCTCCAGAGATAAGCCCCTCAAGTTTTTGGCTGCACCAAAGAGTAGATGGAGAAAGGCCAAAGCTCAAACACACGCTTTTCTGTTACTCTAGTCCTTCCGTCACAACATATGGTAACAGCTGCTTTTACAGAAGACCCAAACAAGGTGACTTCCTGTTGGAGATGTAAGAAAAAGAGCTGAAAGTACATTTCAGCTAACCATTCCCAAACATATTTTTGCCAACAGGCAGCTGAGGGGACACAGGACACCAGCCACAGAGACTAGGGATGTAAACTTGTTACCTGATGTTTTTTTGGGTTGTTACTAAAAACATCTCTCAGATTAGGAACATTAAAAAAAATAACAAACAGAACTGTTTCCCTTACCCAGGTACCAAGTGCGGCACAACCCACAGTGATGTTTGTGCTGCTGAGAGACTGAGCAATCCTCCTCGGAGTACATTGCTCCCTGGGTTTGTGTAGGACTGGTAAAAAAAAAAAAAAGGCTTCATAAGCAGCTGGAGATTTCTTACCATGATTTTTTCATTTCCTGTGTTATCACAGGCAATTGGCATAGCAGCCGATAATCTTAACAGACTGAGAGAAACATTTTTATAAAAAGACTCACGGGAACTAACTTATCTCCAGTGAATTCATTTCCACTTCCAGTTTTCTATAATCTCAAAGGCCATCTTCATTTCACACTCCTGTGTGGCTCAGACGATATGAAAAGTGTTCTGTCACAATAGCATCAAAATGAGAAAAAGTATTAAATCTCCTCTGCGGTACAGAGCTGCTTAAAGTTCAGGAGTTTGGAGTAAATGTGAAGTTCCTGGGGTTTTCTTTTCAAGTTACAGTGCACCAGCTAAATCATTCCCCAGTTTCTAATGTTTTATTACAACCACATTTAGAATAGAACAGAACAGAACAGAACGGTTCAGTTGGAAGGGACCTTCAAAGATCATCTAATCCAACTGCCTGACCTCTTCAGGGCCAACCAAAAATTAAAGCACAGTATTGGGGGCATTATGCAAATGCCTCGTGAACACCGATGGGCATGGGGCATCAGCCACCTCCCTAGGAAGCCTGTTCCAGTGTTTGACCACCCTCATGGCAAAGAAACGTTTCCTACTGTCCAGTCTGAACCTCTCCGGTGCACCTTTGTGCCATTCCTACATGTCCTAATGTAATGGGTTTTCGTGGTAAGGGTGTGGTAGCAGGGTGCTGCAGGGGTGGCCGCTGTGAGCAGAGCCCAGCAGCTGCCCCACGTCACAGAGGACCTGCTGCTGGCCAGAGCCAAGCCAGTAAGCGATGCTGGTTGGCATCACTGGGAGTATATTTAAGAAAGGGGAAAAAAAAAAAAAAACAACTTGCGTGCAACAGCAGCTGGGAGAGTGAGGGGTGAGAACCAGCCCTGCAGCCACCACGGTCAGTGCAGCAGGAGGGCAGGAGGTGCTCCAGGCTCACAGCAGCAGTTCCCCTGCGGCCCGTGGAGAGGCCCCTGGTGGAGCAGGCTGTCCCCCTGCAGCCCATGGGTCCCACACGGAGCAGATCTCCACGCTGCAGCCCGTGGAGGAGCCCCCGGTGGAGCAGGTGGATGTGGCCTGGAGGAGGCTGCGGCCCATGGAGAGCCCCCGCAGGAGCAGGCCCCAGGCCAGAGCTGCAGCCCGTGGAGAGGAGCCCATGCAGGAGCAGGGGGGCTGGGGGGAGCTGCCACCCGTGGGGGACCCATGCTGGAGCAGTTTGCTCCTGGGGGATAGATCCCATGGTACAGGGCCATGTGGGAGCAGTGTCAGAGTGCCCAACCTTCTCACGTACCCTGCCCTGCAAACTGCCCTGTCCCTGTTTGACAATGAAGAGCTGACAGAGGTGGATCCTGCACATGATGATGAAGAGCCCAGGGAAGCAGATCCTTCAGAGGATGATGACAAGGTGATGGAGGTGGATCCTCCAGAGGATCATCAAGAGCACAAGAAGTGGATTGTCCAGAGGAAGACCAAGAGCCCCTGGAGGTGGATCCTATAGATGATGACTTTGAGCCCAGGGAGGTGGATTCTCCAGGTGACAACAAAGAGCCCAGGGAGGCAGACTCCCCAGAAAATGGCTATGTGGAGACTATGGAGGTGGACACTCTTGTGAATGGTACCGATCTTGTGGTTGGGGACAATCTGAATATGATGTCAAGGCAGAGGTGGCCCCTCCTATAAAGGGTGGTGTGGAGGTCACCAAGGTGGTTCCTCTGGAAAATGATAGCACTGGGGGTGTAGAGGTGGCCCCTCCAGATGATGGAGTCAAAGGCACCTATCCTTGTGACCTATCCTGATGTCAGCAGGAGCCAAGGCGGCCCCTCTGGATGACAGTGTTGAGGCTGCAAAAATGGCCCCTCCAGACAACGGCGTCAAGGCTGTGGAAGTGGATAATCTTGAACATGATGTTGCAGCCATGGTTGTGGACAATCAGGAAAGTGATAGTGAGGTCACTGAGGTTGTCCCTTTGGAAAATGACAAAGTGGAGGTCACCAAGGTGGCCCCTCTGGAAAATGAAGGCATGGAGGCCACTGAGTTGGCTCCTCCAGCTGATGGCTCTGAGCTTGCTGAGAGGGAGCAGAGAAAACAGCCATCCCACAGCATGGAGTGTGGAGGTGTGAGTGCAGCCAGCCAGAGCAGGTCTCTTAGCCATAACTAGACTTTCAAGTCTACAGTTGACTACAGTTGCTTCAGCCTTTCTTCCCTGACCTTCTTCCTCCTTTCCCTCCACTTGACCCCATCTCATGCTCTGGTTTTATCATTGTGCCACGTTGCCCGTAGTCTACCCTATTTCTGAGACACTGGAGCCTGAGAAGATTTGTATCTGACACGTCATGGAAAACAACCACTGTACAATTTGGATGGGTAAGAACAGAAGCAGCCTGTGTATTCTGCAGCTATAGGGAAGAACACACAGCAGCACAGTAGGAAATCCTGTCCCTTATTTTCAGCTACAAAAAGTCAGTGAGGTCTTTTATACAGTTAATACATGGTTAGGGGGTAAAGTGTAAGAAACTAGACTGCAGGTACGACAGGCAGTATGCCTATTACATGTACTACTTGCTTACTATGTATCCTTTTTGCCTACGAGCAAACTTAATAACTGCATACCTTACAAAAGACAGGATTCCAGATCTTGAGATGAGATCCTTGCTCCTGAGAGGCACCAGCCCTCCAGAAGCATCAGTGCTCAAGCCCATTCCCCCGCTGGCAGAAGCTTGGCAGAGACGAGCATTGGCCGTTTCCACATAAGCAAGTCATGGCTCCTACATTTTATTATACTCTTCAATCTTTATGGTATGTTGTATGATGAAGCACTTACTATAGGTGATAAACCATTTATAAATGGGGAAAGGGTAGCATTTTTGTGCACTTCTACGCATCCCAGCTTTGTTAGCTTGTTTTTCAGTTAAGAACCTACTGTGTTAAAAAGACCACAACTAACCCTTTGCTCCCTTAGGGAGGGAGACACATCCACACAGCACCAAGCACACAGAGTACTCAAACTTGCTGATGTTGGTAGCTGAGATGACAGAACCATTGTGTACAAGGAACGGCTCTTTGGTTGACGCTTGAGCTGATTCAGGCAGGTGGTTATCAGAAGCCATCACTCCACCGAAAGATCAATAACCTCGTCAGAAGGAGAGTACAGACATAGACTTGTGCAGCAGAACCCAAGGACATAAATAAAATGAAGACAAAGTTATTTTGCAATATTGAACTTACACGTTCAGCTTGATTTGATCGCTGGGCAGTATCACCAGGGTTATGCGTTACAGAAGAAGCAGCCATCCCTACAGATGAGGTGATGGCTGTTGATATACAACAGCATCAGCCCATGGGTACATGGGCACCAGCTCTATGGGCGAGTACCAGGCTGATACAGACAACAAGAGGCAGCTGGCTAGCTAAATTAGCAAAGCAGCTGGTCCTGAGCACTTTCATTTAACTTATGTACATAAATTAAGAGCCAAAGATTCTCTTCCTCTCCACTCTATTCTGAATTACATTTCACAGCAAGAATGAAACATGGTTTTACAAGTGACAAAGCGCACAATACAAGGGGAGTAATTTGGATATCCTACCAGCATATTACAGCAGTCCACCCACAAAGCTGACTCTGGAGGGAAGGGACTTGCTACTCCCACTGTCATGAAAACATGAAATTCAAGTTCTTCTCTGCCCTGCAGGGATGGGGCCAGCATTGCTTTACGTTTTCCAAACCCACTCAAAATATCCAACACTAAAAAACTCACAGAAAAATAAAAGACATAAAAACACATACATGTTTAATAGCTTGGGGGCAATCTCATCTGTTTCTGATTGGTACTGTATTCAGCCGCTAATTCCAAGTTAAAAATAAAAATAAAGATGTGCCAATGGTTTCAATTTTGAAATGATGTTGAAGGACAAACTGGCTCACATTTAACTTATTTTAATTCTCTCCCCAAAAGTAGTGACTCCCCTACCCTGGCCTTTGTGAAATTTTGGTCAAACCAAAATCTTATTTATTGATGGTTTGCTTTGGCTAGTAGAATTTGAATCTGTGATATCTCCTACCACAATATCACCTCTACAAAGCTGGTATTTTAACAGCAATCTGCCTCTTAGTATTTGTCCAAAGACCAGTGCATGCACGCTGAAAGTCCATTAACAGCATTTCACAGAATCACAAAATGGCTAAGGTTGGAAGGAACCGCTGGAGGTCATGGTGCAAGTCCCCAGCTCAAGCAGGGATACCTTGCCCAGAACTGTGTCCATATGGCTTTTGAATCCTTGCCCTACTTTAGGAAAAAGCCACGTGCTAGGTGTTTCACAGACAGAGCTCTCATCTTGTGTACAAGAGCCCTGATTTTTCTGGCGTCTGCACTCTATTACATTGTGAGTTCATTTTTCATAAAGCAGGTATTGCATCTATTGCTGCTGCTTTTTGTTTGGATTTTTTTTTTTTTTTATCCTCAGTACGGGTCACTGAATACACAGGTCACAAGTTACTGTCAACAGGAAAGCCTGCTGCCTTCACATTAATTTGAAAATCATCCTCCAAGCAAGAGGACGGAAACAAAATCTCAACGTAGTGAAACGAGATGTCTTTCACTAGTGCCCAACTTGCATTTTCCCAATGTAATTGAAGTAAATCACAGCCAACTTTAACCATTTTTTTTTCTCCAGAGAGCCCCTGGGAAGTCTAGTGTCTAATGGACCTGGATGCCTACCTGCTGCATGACCAAAGAGGGCTGGTCACCAAGTGTATCTAGCCCACTGGCCCTCTCCTTGTCCATCTCAGAAAAATAAACTCAATAGAGAGAAATAATAGAAAAAACCTACCACTAGAATAGGTCCTGTGGCTTCTGACAGAGATGCTGGGACACTGCTGCTCTTCAGGTTAGCATCAGAGTGTTCTTAACTCCAATAAAGCTGTCCTGTGCAAACTAGGGCAACAGTCCCATCTTAACCAGGGTGGTAGGAAGAAGAGAGCTTGGCTCCCTTCCTTATCCAGTGTGATAGCTGGCAGGAGATACCCTGCCTCTCTTGCTCCTTGTCCCACAGCATGTTCAACCATGTCATGAGGTGTCCTTACAGAAGCACAAACTCCCAGAGCCTGATAGCTATTATTTGGGTGCTGATTTCTGTAAAGCGTAACTATAAATTATCTCAGGCTCTCCTTGGATTTCACCTCCAGGCGAATCAATTTTCTTCTCCAGAGAAGGAGATGTTTACACAGCTCTTGGTCAGTGATCAGCAGCTTTCACTCAAGAATCCAGCCACTTGCAAGGGTTGCGTCAGATGCTCTCTTCTGCAATGACAACACTGGGGAGTACCCCAATGACTCCCTTCTTCTCAGCAACATTGGAAGTGCTCCTGCTCTATCAGAGGCTGGAAACAGCCCATGCTGCAAGGAAGATCACTGCATGTGATTAAAGGAGAAGGGGTGACCACGGACTGGCAAAACGGATGCCTCTGTGGCACATGTAGGGGCAAGAAATAAACCCCTATTACCTGAGCTACATTTCCCCCCAAGGACTGGCTGTATACAGACACAGGCACTTCATCTCTGCAGAGCTGTTTAAAGAAAAAGGACACCCTGCTCAGATAATTCCTTTCCTTTCCAAGAAAAAGGTTACTAGTAGACCAAATGCATATTTTTATTTATGTACAGAATGCATTATCTTGGTCTGCTGAACTGAATCATAGGCTACTAAGTGCTCTTGGCGTTCCCGTCTGTGGGTATAGTGCCAAGCATCAATGACAGTGGTCTGTACCAACAAAGATGGGGAGCTGGACTGGCAGCATTACTCACCGTGGAAAAAACAGCACTGTCAGACACGTCATCTCTGCCCCATTTTGAAGAACAGCTCTGAACTCCTGGTCGTTACTTCTCAGTGGGAGGTATTTCTCCTTTTCTGCCTCCAAAGCAAGCTGTCTTAAGCTATGCAGAGCTTTTCGTGCAACTCCAACCAAATTTTAAATGCAAATAACTGAAATAGGATTTATATAAAATAGAAGCACAGGGATTTGCATGTTGAATACCTTTGAAACAAGAAGAGCTAAATATAGGGATCTGGATACAGCATTCAAACTTAAAATCCTATTTCAGTTGCTAAGCATAGAGTGATATTCCTCCATAGGGTTAAGATAGTCTAAACAACGCTGTTGATTTGATATCACGCATTAAGAAGAGCTGTCACTTCATATTAAGGATGAGGTAGTCAAAAACACTGAATTATTTTAACTGCAGTCCCTCTAAATTATTCTGCAAGGTCAGTGGGAGCAGAGATACACCTACACTGATCCAAGATCAATATTTGCATGGCAAGAAAAGAATCTGTGAGAACAGAGAGAAAAAAAGCACACAAAACCAACATGACCCATTTTTGTAGGGTTAGAAATATATTTGGCTAAAGCAAATTAAGGAGAATCATTCCCAGAGGCAGTCCAAGATGAAGCTAAATGCTAGCAATGCCCACTTTGGGCAGACTACTGCACCGAAGCACATACAGAAACACCTTCAAATCCAAGGCTTCCAGCCACAATCTTCTGCCACAAAGCGCCCTGGCTGCAGGAAGGTCCCTGAACATCTAAATGCCAGGAGGCTTCCCTAGCCAGACACCTTCCTCGGAGACTCTCACACTGAGAGCTCCTGAAGCAGCCCGTGTGGGCAGGTGGGCACCCATCCTGCTGCCCTCTGGGTACCTGGCAGCAACGTGCCACTGCGCTGGGCTCAGCTACCTTACAAACAAAAAATAAGCATATAGACCATACAGAATATGCACAATAAAGAAAAAAAAAAAGGCATTCTTGAAGAATGTCCAGCCTTCCTGGCCTCCTTTACCCTTTGGAACTGCCTCCCGAAGGATCCCATCAAGCAGTCCCTAACTAGACCAAAATCAGCCCTACCCAAAGCGCAGTTCTGCTGAGCACCCCCCTTGCTTCCCCAAGGATCGAGAACTTTATCATCTCGAGACGGCTGTGCCCAAGGCAGCCTCCAAGCACCATGTCACCCACAGGGCTTTCCCTGTTAACAAACAGCAGGGCAGTGGGGCGCCTTCCCTAGCCAGTTAACGTGCATTTCTCTGCAGAAAGCCTTTTCATACACTGGATTTATACTTTGCATCAACATGTAAATTGAAACCATAGCTGGCTTTTAATATATGCAGCTCCTCGCAAGCTCTTGATTGAGATCAGACAATGGCAATCAAGCACGCCAAGAGGGAACGGATTGGAGCTGACCTGTCTGGGTCCTTCCATACCATTTAAATGTGAATGCAAAACACAGCCTAATCAGCAAACATTTTCCCAATTCAAACTGTTCTGAAGGTCTGCGTTAGGAGGCATTCTCTGACCTGTTAATCTGGCAGAGCTGATGCTCATTTGTGACTATATTTCAAGCAGGCATTGATCTGTTGGGATGGATAAAACCTCCCTATTACAGTTGATGCCAAAGGGAAATACCTATCCAACCACACGGGATGAATTACACACGGCATCTCCCAAAGCGCTCCGTGTAGTTAAGGGCAAGCCTGTGATCAGCCTTTGGGAGCTGCCTCACGGAGAGCCAGGCTTGAATGGGGAGTGCAGAAAATTAATTCTGCAATGCCGTGGATGGTACTACAACCTACATGCATTTTTGAGCTAAATTAATTTCTGCTGTAGCTGACCTGCAGCTGAGGAATGCTGCTTACTGGGCTGGGAATAGCTTGTTTGTTGGATCTATAAAATATTGTTACTTAAACAGCCCAATGAGCTCCTCTGACACCAGCTCTTTCTCCCCTGAAGGGTTCTCTCGCTAACTGGAGTTATTGATCCTGTTGGCTTTAGACAGGAAATCATCACTGCATTAGCAACCACCAAAAAGGTCTTCAGTCCCTGGAGCCTGTTCCCTGACATGCCATTGATTTGACTTTTTAAAGCTAGGAATACTGTTAAACTCTATTCTGATAAAAAGCGCAGTAATGTGCAATGTATTTTCATTTGACTTCTTGAAGTTTCCAAGTGCACGTGTGTATGACTTTTCAAACATATCTCACACAACTGGTGCTGAATTTGGCTGCAAAGCTGTGCTACTGTATTTAATAGGGAGGAAAACACAATCCGTGCAAAATTGTCACCTCCATCTCTAACCTACTGGGCCCGCAATCTTAAACCGGCTGCAACACACGGGATCATAGCAGTTCTTGGGCTGATGTTAGATTCCCATTACTCTGCTTCTTTTCTGAGACAGCTGACTTCAGCAGGCAGCTCTTCCAAATGGTCATAAGTAATTGGTAAAATCTGGAACTTCCCCCACTGCACTACATCAAATTTCAATATTTGCCACATAAATACAGAATAATGACTCTTGAAGTTGTACTGTGGTGTTTCTACATTCACATGTTATTTTGAGCCTGGCTTTACTCACGTCCTACCAAATGCTGCAATGCTTCATTAGTACAAAAGGTCAGAGCTGTTGATGTCAGTGTAGCAGGGCACAAAGTCCAAGCATGTCTGTGGGAGCACACACATTACCTGTTCAGCAGATCCATTCTGCTCAGATTTGATTTCGATGCTGCATGCAAAACCAGAAGAGAAAAAAAAGAGTCGTGCCCAGCTGCCTGCAGCATTAAGCCAGCTCTTAGCGTCCTCTGACGAGTGTCTCAAATCTAAAACAAGGGGATATTCGGCAGTTTGATCTTCTTGTGGGAAATAACATTTCAATTTTTTAAGCATGCCTTTGTAAAATGGTGATGTTATCTGTCCAAAGTGAATTTCCGAGGCAGCTCGGGCAAGGGGGAGAATCGAATTGCCTTTATTACTGGCAATCGGAGCTATGCTGAGACCAGGTTCTCAGGCCACTAATCAGGTGAAAGCAGTGGTTCTCATTCCAGCGAGATTACCAGGACAGTACCTGGGGGCAGAACATGGCAATGTTCTCAGCAAGGAGGATGGGGATGAATATTACAGGCGTCCAGCTCTCAACCTGTCCCTCACACCACTGGCAAATTGTTGTTTTAATAGTGTGACTTCCAAGGACACCCCTGCGCTTCCAAACGCCCCAACGGCTGGTGCTGCTGACACAAGGCGCGCTCTGGGCGCTGCCTGCTGGGTTTCAGGCAGTGACTCTCAGCGGCTGCAGTCCCTGTGCAACCCACCAGCATGCCGGGACTGTAGGACAAGAGAGGGCAACACTTCGCACCTGAAAGCAGGGGGCTTTCCAGCAGTGCCCCTGCCCGCCTTTAAGGCTGCACCTACCTTTCAGTGATTTTACTGAAGAGCTTTGCTCCAACTTGCTAGTACACAGCTCTGTGAATTGGTGACATGTACACTGAAAACATCCCACTTGAAAAATGTGTGATTGGGGCACTAATGAAGTGATCTCTTCAGCTGCAAGCTCATTTATGGAGAACATGAATCAATTAAAAGTGGCTTAGCTTCCACAAGAACATGCACGACCTCCATATTAATTTTAAATTTATAGAGCAATTTAAGAAATGTTATTTCCAATGACTGCCTTGGCAGGATACAGCAGCAATAGTAAACCACAGCAAGGGCTGAGAAGGTTCACAATCGATGCAGGTGCAGTGTGTCTGGCTGAAGCTCTCTCCTGTAGTACTGCTGTGGCCAGTACTGGCTACAGTCAGTATACCACAAAGACTAGCAATAACTATGATTTTTAAAGATCTGCTCTAGCAAAAATCTATCAATTTACTGAAATTCTCTGAATCAGCAATCTACACCCAGTTTTCCAATCTCTGCATTGGATGTAAGGAAGTAAGGGGAATTTTCTGAGCTTATTGCTGAAACTGAATTCCTGCAGAAAGAGTCCTGAGACATTACAGTAGCATTGTTATCATGTTCAAAAGCTGATACCTGAATATTCTTCCCAATTTGTTTTTAAACAGAAGCTTTTCCTATCTGTGGTACAATGAAACAAGTTGACTGTTAGCTGCATCTGCCCAGTATTTAAAATTGTGACCCCTCCACTGTGATGCTGCGCAGGAATCTCCAAGTGACACACAGCAGAAGTGAAGTAAAAGCAATTTCTTCTTTTTAAAAAAGAAAGAATTATTATGGGATATTTTGTAGACAGCAATATAGTTTAATAAAAGAAAAGAAAAGAAAAGAAAAGAAAAATCTTGCTTTAATCTAAGTGATGTTATTTGGCACAAACCTGTTTCCCCCAGTCAGCTGTTTTGACTGAGTCTGCTATAGTCTGCTTTTATTACTACTCTAGGTTCATTTTAGCATCTCAGTAAACAAACGTAAATTCAAGTGAACAATTAAAAAAATGAAGTGTTGTCATAATACGCCACCCCCACTAACAGACACCACAGTGATGTCAAAAATAAGCCAGACCTCAGGTTACTTCCAAGACTAAAAACCAGCCAGTGTAACTTCAGCTGTGCGTAACACCAGATAGCACTTTTCCTACCAAGCTTTTTCAATGCTTGCATTATTTTAAGTCTACTTATTAGTGAACAGTTCATTTCCTTAAGCGTTTAATTTATAGCCCTAATCATCAGGTTTAGCAAGGAAAGTCGAGACCCCATTAAACTCCCATCTCATGTTCCTCAGGTTTACACGGTAAACCTCAACAGCCACAATTTGTTTTCACCTCTTAATCAGATGATAAAAAATGATGAGCAAATGCTGCTTGTGCTGCACTGTGGAGCTGTAAACTATGGGTGTGCTCAGCCGTGGCCTGCAGGAACACGAACGCGCACGTTTCTGCCTCTCAGGCTGTTTCACAGAATCGCCGTCTGGCTGAGGTGGGAAGGGGCCTCGAGCTCCATCCAGCCCCAGCCCCGCTCCGGCAGGGCCACCCCGAGCAGGGTGCCCGGCACCTCGTGTTTGAAGCTCCTGGGGTCTGAGGGGACCTCCTGTGCTCTGGGTTGTGCCCACTGCCCCTAGGCACACTGAGCAGAGCCCGGCTCCGTCCTCTTTGCACTTCCCTTACCACAGTGAGAAGCTTACAAAAGTGATGGCATCAAGCAACTTTCTTTGGGAGAAGGTTTTGGAACAGCTACCAAGGCCTTTGTGCTACACTTCGGTCCTTTCTCAGGCTTGCGTAGCATTAAAATCAGCAGCAGAGAGGCCTTGTTGCACAGGCTGGGCCTCAGGGGGTGTTCCAGAGCAGAGGAGGGCAGCTCACGGAGGGGTTTCGGTTCTTAAGGCTTTTCGAGCTGTTTGCCTGAATCCAGTGAGGAAGAGGGAGGGATGTTCATTTTCCTTCTGGTCTTTTCTTTTTGCCCAAATCAAAGATGAAAACCTCTGCATGGAGTGAGGAGGAGCAGGGAAATGAAGCCAGCCTTCCTTTATCAGTGCTGCTGGCCTCGGGTTTATGGGGCAGACATCTCTTTCCTAAATGGAATAATGTCGCTTTCCTACGGAACTTTCCAGAGTTGCTTTTAGCTTCGTATAGGGTTCAAAGCACTGAAAGTTCAACAGTCATTACACAACAGAAATGGGCTTTGTCTTCAGCCAGCTTAGACCCCTCCTGTTCCAAGCCCTTACTAGACAGAACACAGCATACAAAGGACTTGTAAAGCTTTGGGCATCTCTTCAGAATGGCCTCATCAGTTTAACTTCTGGAAAGTCTGTGCAATAAACCAGCACTGGGAGCTGGACGATACCTGGGGATCCCCATGGATAAAGTCACCCAGAAGCATCAGAGTTAAAAACTTGCTTTTAAACAAGGTATTTTTTAACCTTGCCACTTGGTTAAACACTGTACACACTTGCGGCAAGGGCCTCTGTGGAAATGAACATTTATTCCAAGCCCAGAAGTATGGTCACTATGAAAAATATCACTTCCACATGCAATTAAAAGACCTTTCTGCTCCTGTGTTATCTGGCACATTGGGTTACAACCACAAGGATGACTCACAGTTTATAATATTATATACAACATTCCCTAAATTATTTAAATGTCAAAATGAATCTGCACGGGGCCTATGAAATTCTTTGCATCACCCTCAGCCAAGTGGTTCTTGCACGCAGTGGTTTGAAGAGGAGCCCGTACAGCTGGAAAGCAACCCCATAACCCAGCAGCTGTGTTCTCAAATGCTGCTTTTAAAAATTAAAGAACCTGACAGTAAGTTGCTTCCTCTCTGCAGGCTCTTTAGACCTTCCTATGCAATTAAACGCAGAGTTCTATCCTGCGAGGAAAAATACAGATTGGTCTCAAAAATCCTATTGAGAGGCGACTGCCCCTGATTAAACTCTGCAGGGCTTTTAAAGGTTAGGACCTAACCTTGGCTCCTCGCAGATCACCAGCTTCGGCGGGTTTGCAGCAACATTAATCAGCACGAAATAATGAGGCTGTGAGAGGCGCCGTGTGATTTCTTTATTTCAGCTTAATTATAATTTAAAATTTTAATGTCAGGAATTCGACGAGTGTTTGAGCAAGAAGAATCATTGCCTTGACAGCAATTAAGGTCAGGCAGAGAAATGTGCTCAATCCCAAAGAAAAGCAATGAATTAGTCCTGTAACCACAATGCCATCCAAATCGTCCTGCGGGGTGCTGCTGACAGGGCTGGTTCAGAAAAAGTCCATCCCCTGGCTCCAGCCAGACTTAAACCCCACCACGGGGCTGATTTCAGCAAATGTTGTGCCTTTGGGAAAGGAGCAGGGACCCCCAAAGGGAACGCCCTGCTGGAACCCAAAGGCACATAGCCAGGTTGTGCTGCACGGAGGTGCCCCAGCAGCAGGTCCTGGCATCACTGCTGGCAAATGGTTTGCCTCAGAAGATCACCACAGCTTTTTTTCTTTTTAAGGGCAAATCATGCCTTAAGAACACGCTTTAGAGACACTGCAGAGGCTATAAACAGAGGAGTGATGACCCCCAGCAACAACCTGTGAAGTATCAAAAGAAAGAAACCAGCCACATGATGGCAAGTCTCCTTGCACAGCAGAAGAGGTTTCAGTTCCTCTGGCAGCACATCTGGCTTCCAGTTAACAGCACCTTTTTGAAACGAGTGTTTATAGGCAGGGTGGTGATAACATAGGCTGGAGGAGAGCAGTGTTACTCCCCGGTAGCACTACCTGGGCAGCTGCCACAGCGGACAGGCATTACTGCGGGTACTTCACCAGACTAATACATGGGATTTTTGAGTATGAGCCTTCTCACAGCCAGTTCTTTCAAGAATGAACAGGAAAAGTCTCTTAACTCAATTAGCTGTGACTATGTAAGCAGCTCCCTGCCATTTATACCGCTAACACAAGAAGAACAGCCTTTGCTTTGATGAAGATGAGGTTTGATGGTATGATGCCAAGCAAAGAGATGGTATGATGCTGGTATGATGCCAGGCAAGGAGAACGAAAAACAGCGGAAGCAACAGGACACCTGTCTGGCAGAAACTAGGAGCAGTCCTTCTACTCATTTCCCAAAGGCCAGCAGAACCACAAATAGCTCATTCCCTGTCTCAGCAAGAACCTGAACTTTCAGCACTGCTGCCAACATTACCGCGAGGCAAACCATCACCAAGTTTCAAACCATTTGACATATATCTTGTCCTTCCATAGTTCATGCTTACAGTTACGTTAAGCAGCTAATCTGGGTGATTTGCACTGAATTCTACCAAGAAATGGCAGATTCACGGTGAACAACCCCGACCCCTCTTTTAACACTGCCAGAACACAGGGTGCTGTTTCACAAGGTGAACCAAAGCCCCGGGCTGCAAAGCTCAGGCACTGAGCAGAGATCGAGTCCTGGGTGCTCCAGCAGAGCCGGCTGTGCCCAGGCTGTGCCGGTCCTGCTGCCAGCATCGCCACCCGAGGAGCCACAGCGGGCACCTGGACCTCTCCTTCGGGCCAGACCTTCAGCCTAAGGGCTGTGCATCTGCTTCGGGCTGTAAGTGGCTGTGCGCGTTATGGATGTCGGGTTGAAAAGGCAGAATTGGACTGGAGTGAATGCTACAATGAGCCATTTCAGTGTCTCCTTGATCAAAGAATAGTTGAGGTTGGAAGGGGTCTCTGGAGCCGAAGTACTTAATGGAGGATTAATGTGCACAAGGTATTTGTTCTCCATACAGCACAACCCACCCCCAAGGTTTAACCTCAGTGTCCCAAGAACCGACGGTTTTGTTCTCTAAAGACGCACGTTTCCCTGGGAATCTCACACTCAAACCAGGCCCCAAGGCTCAACCCAGACCACCAGAGCCTGCACCCTGGGTCCCGCTCGGCAGCAGCCTCCCTGCGTGTGCCATTCACAGCCCGAAGCAGGCGGCACAGCCGGGCACGGGGACTGCCGGGAGCCCCGCGGGAGCACTCACCGCGTGTTGCAGGACCGCTATGGGTATGGCCCTGCCTCGGGAACAGCATGGCCCAAGAGCTGCTATGTGTAAACTGTAGAGAAACATCTGGGAAGTTCATGCCTGTAGATGTGGCCGCACCGTTCTGGGCCCAAGAGGATCTGTTTTTAAAGGCGTTTCTCTCTGCCTTGCTCCTGAAACACGTCATTTTGATCACAATGCATTTTGCCATTCTGATTCTTTGTGCTTTAAACAGTCCCTCTGCCAGGTGAGAGTCTTCTGCTGTCCCTTGAGACACCTGCAATGTAAATAGCCAGCTCTGCACAGCTGGAGATGTGAAGTCTCACCGGCAGAACAGCGATGCTGTGCAGGGCTCTGTGTTTAAAACCCCAGTAGCCTCAATGATGAGAAGATGTTGTGCATCGGTACAGCAGCAGGTCCAACACCACCCTAATGAGCCCAACACACTGTGCCGAGCTCTCACAATTTGAGAATGCCTTCTGAAAGACGATGGCATGGTGGAAAAACCATCTGCTGTTTTGTGCGTTCTTCCCATTGTTTTACGTTCAACAACTACATGCAACCTCCTACTGAACAGCTTGGGGAGAACTGCAAAAAGTTTAGCAAATTGTCCTGAAGATTTCATTGAACTGATTTAAAAAGCATCACACACACAAAATAGCTCAGATGTTCTGACGATGTCACTGGAGAACATGTTTTAGATATAAAGCAATGAATTTGTTCTATTTTGCATGCCAAACTGACCCACGTTGTTGTTTCGATGGGACCAAACCATCTTGTTTCTGCCCAGGGGGTGCAGAGGCCCTGCTAGTCTGGAAGGGTAAAATTTTGCCCCACGTCCTTGCAAACAGGAGCCCCAAGGCACGTGGAAAATCCCACAGAGCCAGCAGTGCTGTGACAGCCATGCTTGCAGGTTTGGAAAGGTTTAGGAAGCACAGGGAAGGATTACTTACTATTATTAGCCTATGATCATAATCTAGTGTAAAAGAGCTGTCATTTTGCAACAAAAGTGGTTTAAATCACCATCAGCATTAATTCCAGCAGGCACACTTACTTCTCAAGGACACCATTGGCAACCCCATTTACTCGCCCCAAACCCTTTGGATTTCAACCTTGCCCACCCTGAACTTCACTGAGCACCACTGTAGCACCACAGTGGCTCTGAACACATGGCAGCAGTACAAACTATTGAATATATGCCTGTGGTGAAGGCGTTGCTGGTCATCTTACTTGAAATTCTTTCAACAGAAGTGTTTTCCACAAACCTACCAAAACCACACAATGCTGTAATGTATTCTCAAATCATTTAAGTTTAATTACCATCATATTGATTGCAGCCAGCACAGTAAATATCTTGAGGATTTTAATGTTTATTTTCCCAGTCAAGCCCACTCTCTGTGTGCCCAGCAGCACACAATAAGCCATGTTTCAATGATCTAACCCCCAAAGAGATGTTTTGTTGGTGGTGAGCCACATTTGCCCTGCTACCCAAAAACATGGCTACGATTCTGGGAGCGACTCACAGCTGAACGTTTTTCACCCAGCAGCACCAGAGCACCACCCGGGGCCCTAGTGGGAGCCAGGGCATGGACAGAGGCCACCTCCCAGGGCTGGAGGGCATCAGGAGGACGTCACCGTGGGCTGGGGACCTCTCTGGTGAGAGGTGAAGCAGCTGGGGTGCAGAGAAGGTGTGCTCGGTGTCCCATGAAAAATTCAGAAAGCATCTCCAAGAGCTAGGAGGTTTAGCTGCTCCCTGTCTGGCACAACCCACAGCATATCAAAGCAATCCTTGTATCTTATGCCCTTTGATCCTGTTATGGCTCTCCTGTTATTTTAAAGTCATTACCCATGAGATAAAAGATCTTTCTTTTAAATATGAAATTACTAGCTCCATTATAGCAGAAACTTATGGAAAACGAGGCTTGTAGGGCTGATTGAATTTGAGCTATTAAAATGATTACAGATTTATTGATGATGGATGATAATGTGCTTGCGCTGCAGAAACAGAAATTCCAGTGAGTCTTACTTGTTAAGGACATAAGTTAAAGGTCTTTGCATTTAATTATACCCTTTTTTTTTTTAATTTGGTGGTTAAACCCCAGAAGGGAAATGTCTGCAAATGAATTAGCAGCTTTCTATGTGACAAATCTATTTACGTTGTCTGTGTATTGAATTTGAGGTTTCCTCTTATTCTCTGTAGTGCGACTGCAGTGAAAAGTATTCAGAGAAATTACAGACACGTATGGGTATCTATATGGATGGGAAACATCATTTGTGCAGACTCACCGACAGCCATTAGTGAGCAAACTGTGCGAACGGAGCCAAATGACCTGCTCCCTTCCGCAATCAGTGTAACGCTGAGACCCCAGACATTCAAAACTGTATTTTTGGTCCCAATCACTATTTTCATAATGTTATGCCCGTGCAAAAAACTACAGCCAAGTCAAAAGCTTCAGAAAGAGATACAAGAACTTGTTTAACTGAAAACTGTCTTCCCTGGAGAGTAGCCCTTCATGGGATAGAAAATCTGTGCTGCAGAGATCCTGGGCACTATATGGACACTTAAACTTTTAAGTAGATGGATGTCAAGTCAGCCCAAAGCGGACACGGACCAGAAGAGCCACTATTTGCCTATTTGCTAGGCTACAGGCTGAGTTATAGACAAGGAAGCATTCATAGGAGGTGCCTGCCCAAACAACACATTTCACATGAAAAAAGAGAAGCACTCACTTAGCTGCCGTGAATATTGTTGGTGTGTGGAAGGGAGGTGTAGCAAATAGGAAGGTGCAGTATTGGGGCATACAAATGCTACTTTATGAAGCTGTTCTGGTAATTTGGCCTTGAACTCTTCTGTACTTAGAATACATGAATGGTGATGAAACACAGCTGCTGCCCAGGGAAGTCTAAATAATAGATTTAAATAAGTTGAAAGGGACCAGAAATCCTGTCATTTCATTTAAAGTGACACGACAACTGAGGCTGCTCTAACTTAGGCGGGGGGCAGCCCTGCCCCTCATAGCCTTGCCTTCCCGTGGCACGGGAGCTGTGGGGCCGGATGGCTCTGCTCCTACCCTCACGTTCCTGATGGCAGCCAGCAGCCTCAGCTCCACCAGTGCCAACGTTAATTCCTGCGGTGAGATAAACCCTGTCCCCATCCCGACACCCGCAGCGAGGGCAGCTGCTTCCCTCAGCGTCTGCCTGCGTTTTGCCAGAGGAGGTCAGCAGCACCCAGCTATGCCGCCGTTTCCAGCCGCCATCCCTCGCAGCAGCTCCAGCGCACCTACGCGACCCTAAGCTTCTTCCCCAGCTCACCTCACCCACCTGAACGCACTGTTACACCAGCAGGCCTTGGCAATGCCACGTCCTCAGGACGCACAGAGCTTTGCAGTTCAGCTTTGTGCAACAAGCCACGCTAAAGGGCAACAATTGCCATACATCTAAGCACCCTTAAAAATGTTAAATTTTATTCCGAATCTCTTTTGGTGATTTCGATCCTGCTGTAGTGCCGGTTCGCTGGCCTATGTGGGCACAGGGCTGTCGGTATGGGGAAGCGCAGGGGTGGCAGAGCGCGCTGGAGCTGCGGCAATTATTGCCAAGTGTGTTTACACTGCAACAGCCGAGTGCGGGACGGAGCAGCCTGCGCCGGGCCTTACAAAGCTGATTGTTTCATACCATCAGGCAGAGTCTTAAAAGCCTTTCCCATTTACCACCTACTGTTCCTCCTGTTAGCAAATCTTCTAGTGCTTCTTGTCACTTGACCTGGAATGCACTCACTCAATATGCTTATTTCCACGATTTTAAAATAGCAGTTCTCTTCTAAAAAGATTTCCCTAAAACAAACCTGTTAAGGCCACCAAGCCTAAATTTAAGCACCACTGCGGCACCCTGGTACATCACACAGGGAGGAACTGGCCTACCTGGGTCTCGTCCTAGAGGCTTCCTTCTCTGTCCGCAGCCCTTTCCACCAGAAGTGCCGGGTTTGGTGTTCGGTGAGGCAGCTCCCTCCACAGCTGCCAGTCCCCCGGGCAGAAGTGTGGCACAGCTCCAGGATGGCCCTAAATAGTTTAATTCTTTAGCTCTGCCTCTTTCTGTGCATGCAAGCATACACATACTGCTGGAGCATCCTGAAATAGCCAAAGAGGTAACAGGAATTTCCCCTCGTGCCAGCGTGACTCTACAGGCCAGCTGTGCAAATAATTCATGCTTGGATTGCTACCAGGGAAGAAAAAACAGATTTCAGCTTGGTCTCACCTTGGGGTAGCACCAAAATGCCTCACCCGAGCTGGGGGGTAGAGTCACTTGCAAACACCGGGAAGGGGCTGGAAGTCTCAGGCAGCTGCTGAGGAGGGGACAGGCCTCCAGGGCGACTGCAGCCCCGCAGTCAGAGGAGGGGGAGCCTCCAGCTCCGCTGTCCCAAGCCCAGACCGGAGGAATCTGCAGATTCCCTCCCAAAGACCACTTTCATTAGCTAATGGGTGCCGCTCTGAAACTCGCGCAGATGATTTCCATGAAAAATCATTAACGTGGCTTTTAAATGATACAGGTGATGCTACAACACACAGATTATGGATCTCCACGCTACTGCTGAAATTAAAGGATGCCTCATCCTCTGGAACATGATTGCCCCAGGAATTGTCTGCTGGCTTAGCTTTCAGCTTGCTTATGCTGCTCCTTACTGGGTTTTCAGATATGTGTGTGCATATACACACAAATACATATGCACACATATCCAAATAGCTGCATTTATACTCACACACACATTTCAAATAGCCTACACTACTTACAAAAGACAGGGAAAACTTTGTTTTTCTGCACGTGCTTTCTCTCCATGTCCAAGCACCTCACGGGGTGCCTCGGGCTCGTCCCCAGCACAAGCCCTTCCCAGCCCTGCTGCCCTGCCCGTCACCAAACGCACCAGGAACTGCTGGTGCGGAAACCAGAAAGGGACGGAGTGAATCACTGCGCTTCCCCGCACTGCTCATCACAGTAATTGCGTCCTTCACCGACCTGTGCATTGTGCCCGTGCTGCTGAGTCTCTTATCTTACTCTGAAACACAAATTTCCAGTAATTAGGCCAAAGCTCCTCACTGTTCCCTGAAGCTGCACTCTCGCTTATGCTCCTGCCAATAATAAAAACTATTTTTACAGTACATTTTTTTCCACTGCACATAGATTTAACCTTGTTAGAGGCGACTAGCTGCTTTTGAAGGACACTGTTGTCTGCCGTTCAGACCGGATGACACGGGACGTAGCAGCAGCAATGGCACGGAGCACAGGGTGCCAGACTGCTGCCTCCCGGGGGAGGCATCATCTTGGGGATTTTCTTTCGCACCATCAGCCAAAGAATTAAATACCAAAATGCAGAGAGAGCTATTGAAAAGCCAGTGGAAAACTAGACCAAGTGGCTTCAGGCTGTGGATTGCCACTGGAAGAGTGAAGTAGGAAGGGGTCTGGCAGCTGTACCAGCAGCATGGCTGGTGCTGTAGGAGAGAAGTGCGCTCTGCCTCCCCGAACTTACCAACTAAAGAGCACAAAAAATTAATAATCAGAGAAGACAACCACACAGTAGGGGATCTTGGAGCGAGATGTAAATCCCTGTCCTTGTAAACTGCGAAGGTAATGACATGATGTATGCAGATTAGTACTTGTGAGCCTCAGAACGAATGGGTTTTCAGAAGGGATTTGCCTAATGACTAAGCGAAACCCATCCGATAAAGGGAGTTAAAAGAGATCCTTCAGTATGCTGTTAAAAGTGCAGAATTCCTTTTTTTTATTCCTTTGCGAAGCCTCTGGCATCTGTGGTGCCCGCAGCTTACAGCGCAGGCTGACCCCAGCCCCCTGGGACCAGGCACCCCCCCTGCCACCAGCCAGGGTGCGAGCCGGAGGGCCGCAAGCCCGGCGGCTTCTTCACAAGCAGGGAGGCAGCAAAGCCCCGTTTATCCACCTGATTTATGGGACAGCAGTGTGTGGAAAACTTCAGGGGGTCGCAAGCAAGGTTTGCAGCACCTGGTGGGGGAAGTGGCTGCAGTCTTCCCCGCCAGACCTGTGGCTGGAACCCCACAGGCTCGTGGCTCAGCTCGGTTCCTCGCACGTCTCCTTTTAACATTGGCTTTTTTTTTTCCTTGGGCCTCCCTGGATACAGGGAATGTACGAGCATGAGTGTCTCTTACACTGATCTTTGATCACGACAAATAATTATGTTTAATTGGCTCCTCTCAGAACAGAGGCAGAACAAATCTGCCTGTTTTGAGGTGGGCTAGAACTATTTTATTTTTAAAATGGCATAACTGAAGGGGATTTTGAGACAGATGGAGTTACGTTTCCTAGCACAACAGGAAAGATCTGCTTTCAGCCCCACGGAAAGGCGTTTCCCCAGTACCAAGAACTAAGCAGATGCTGGCTTGGAGCACCTCATTCACCTTCACACCCACAGAAGTCCCCACAGCAAAGTGCAGTTTCCCACCTCTGCATTTGTGCATGTTGCTAAATACCAAGTGTCGATGCTCCCTGCACCCAATTCATAGCAAACACGAAACCACAGAGGGCAGAGGCCGTTGCTGTGCCCGGGGTGTTGTGCTGAGGTGTGAGGACCCAGCACCAGTTTCGTTGGTGCTGTGCAGCACACAGAGCTGCTCCACCAGGGGCAGGAGCTTCCCTGCCACCAGCCCGCAGTCCCCGGCAGCAGCAGTGGGTGGGTTATGTGGGTTTACTTGGTTTTACTGCAGGTGCCTCTTCCTGTAACTCACATGTTAAAAGCTCAGCTTGCTGTAAGTCCTCTCCCAAAGTCTGGACGTGGATCCAACCCTCTCGGGGAGCCTCAGGGAGAGAACTTCTTAGGAAAACAAAATGTGCAGAGGGAGGTTTCAGCCCATTTTCCTCCATCTTTTGGACGGGCACACCAAGCTGTGTAGCATGCATAAAACCCACTTCCAGCACTAAAACTCAGCGACGTACAGCTCTCATCGCATCGTGCTTTTCCTCCTCCTCCCACCTGGAATGGGGCAGGAGCACCCATCGCTGGGAAGGAACGAGCAGCGGAGCTTGTGGCAGCTAACGCAGGGCGGTGGGGATCAGTCAGCAGCACACAGCAGGGCCACGCTGCCTTAACTGCAAACTCCCCGGGGCACACAGCTATTTTAGGTAAATGCTTTGAAAAGCTCATCTGTGAAGTCAAGGAGCTGTGGTTCGAGATGGCTCCGTCATGAGGCAGCACCTGGATTCTTCAAACAAAAGATCAACAGAAGGTTTTCTCTCACCACGCGAAGTTACATCCCCTCCCACGTTTAACTCTCGAGTACATCAGTGCTGTTTGCAGTCACAGCTACAGCAAGAGTCACGCCACACCAGGCACAAAAGGGAAGGATCCAGAAGACTCTAGCTCCAAGGGACACACTTCTCTAAATAAAAACCCTTTGGCAGAAGACCATTACATTCAGAAACTGTCTGAAATGTCAATTTGATATCTTAAACCGTAAGATATTTTATATCTCTCTAGAAGAAATCAATGATGTGCTGCTGTAATCTTGTCAACCCCTGCCCCTGAAGCATGGCCCTATTCCAGCTCTCCAGAGCACCAAGCCCCTGTTCAGTCCCCGCTGGCGCTTGGAGGCCATAACCAGGAGATGAATTCTCCCCCTTCTGTCACCAGTACCTCTGCTAAGAAGGATGCCAAGCATGAGGGGAACACTTATTTTCCAACAGCCATTGGATATACACTGCCAAGTAAATTTTCGTAAATCACTAATGAATAATACGAGGGAAGGACCTTCCAGCAGCACAGGCAGGGAGCACACAGTGTCACACACTCCAGCAGGTGACCGAAGGTGACAATTTTTCTCAAGACAAGGTAAACACCATGTGTGACTGTATGCAGAGCATTGGCTTGCGGCTAGAAGTAGGGCTGGTAGGAAATCTCTGGCTGCAATCAACGCCAGTCTATCAAGCCTCCAACCGGCTGCTGAGCAGCCCTGATGTCTGGGTGAGGGTTCTGTAACCCTCACCGAAACTCACGCTCATGCCAAGAGTGCCCAGGGGCTTTCAGGTTGGTGAAAATGCGGGTTTGGTTTGTCTCAACTAAAACCAATCAACACTGCCCCCTCTTCCTTCCCCCCAAATCTAGAGAATTTGCTTGAAAGTGCAAAACTTGCTTATCCATCTACAAGACGTGCAGCTATCAGCAACCCAAGTATGAAGCAACCAGCATGACACCTGCTGTGAAAACAAATTGAAAAGACTAAAAAAAAAATGAAACCCTGGGCATCTAAATTATTTACAGAAATCGGTTTCTGTTTCACTGGCCTGTGACACCCAGAGGACAAGAGGCACAAGAAACACAAGAGCCTGGCTGCTCGGAGTGGCTGCAGCAGCCGGGCGCGCTGACGGATGGCTCCGTGTCTCCCCCGAGTGCACAGTGATTACGGGAAGGCAGCGTGTGCCCGCGTTAATTGTGGCAGCCAGCAGGGCCAGAGTGATTCACTGCTGCTCACGGAGCCTCCGTCGCTGGCAGAACCGGAAAGCCTTGAGCCATACACAAAATGAAGCTTTTGATAGAGGTTGGTGCTTTTGAAGACGTTCCTAAACAAAGCCCCTGTGAGGGTCAATGTCATTTATTCCCCGCCCCCTTGACGTGAGCGAACCTTTCTCATGAGGAGATGGATGTTAACACTGAGCATGGCTCAGCATCCAAACAGGGCTTTAGCTGCTTCGGAGAGGGCAGAGAGATGGAACTACATTAACAATATTTACTGTACGCAGTAACACTGGGGTCCCCTGCAGCCTAGAAGTTACGTGATACATCTTTGGTCCTGCTGTAGAAAGAAAAGAACAGTGGTCCTTAAAAAAAACACTTTGTATTTCTAGGTAAGCAGCTCAGAATTAAATCAAACTAGGATGGAAAATGTGAAAGCAGTAAGACAAGAATCAGAACAAGCCGTTCTTGATCTGCAGATTCAAGTTTTAAATTATCTTCTGACAGATGATTTTATTTCTCTTTTTGTGCCTTTCCATCACAACCACATGACTAAAAGCCGGAGCGGAAGGCTCCGCGGGCAGCTGCTGACATGAGTCACGGCTGGAAGCAGCTCGGCTGCTGAGTGCGGTGCCCGGAGCCCAGCGCCCGCAGCAGGAGGCAGCGCTGGGGCCTCAGCCCCCTGTCCCCTCCCTGCCTGTGCCGCCGGTTCGGATGTTTCAGAAGTGCAGCTCACCACCAAATTTTGGCAGAAGAGTTCATTTCCAGGGCTTTCTACCACTGCTAGACAGTGACTTGCAGGCCTCCCCAAGACCTCACTGGTGAAAACAGCCACGCTGGCAGTACCTTAAAAGAAGAGTTGTGCTGCAAAGCACTTGCCGAAGTTTCACTTGCAATTAAGATCTGTGCAGAAGGAATTGAGGCCCTTGTGATTTCTATTCATGGTGCGTCTTAGAAGAAGTCAAATTAAAATCCTTATCATTAAGGAGCTGATAGCTCCCATAATCACAAGCATCATTCTGTGTTAGCTGGAGGGAGCAGCATGATTCACTGGCTAACAGGAGCAGATCTGTTCATAAAATGGGAAAACTTCTAACCAAAGAACATTTCCCGAGCCATGACTTATTTTAGAGAAAGTACTAATTTCAAACAAATCACTTATATAATTTGTGCTGTCACTGCAAGAACTTTCTTTTAAGTTTAGAGACTTTTTGCTGTGTACTTCTCTGAATTACCTTTCTGGCTGACCTACGGTGCATCAATTCAGGATTCAAAAGAACAGCTCCTCCTGAGGGATGAGTCACAGCTCTCTGCTGTCCTTCAGGTTAAGCCACATTTACCTTCATTTTCCACAGAGTAAACGTCTTAAGAGCTGATGGGTTCAACAATAGATATATTGGTCCATTTGACCAGAACGATGTTAAAACAAATATTAAAATATTTTTATTCCAGGCAGCTGTCCCCTGTCTGGCGACTGTTCTGCGTGACAGAATGATCTGTCACTTGAGGGAGAAAACCCACATGCTTACAGAGCTAGTACAGGTTTGAATGGGATTTTTAAGGTCTTTTTAGGTCAGAAAAGTAAAATGGAAAAGTAGAAATAATTGTAGCATGCACTAAGGGGTCGTTTTGTCTCACAAAGTTCATTTAATAAAGACTGCAGTGATAAAATGGGACAGGTTTGCTCTAGGAAGAGGCTGCAGCACGCAGGCAGCCAGACTACCAATTTAATGTGAGCAGTGGCAGGTCACAGCCCCGTCGGAGAGCAGCAAACCGCTGTCAGGCCTGCTGCAGCTTCAGAAAGAGCTCAATTTAGTTACAGACCTGGTCCAATTTGGAGAATTTAGCTCAAGATTAAAATTAATAAATGGTCGGGCTGGACGAGGTGACACTTCTAACCTTAGGACTGCTTAGACCGAGGTTTAATACTAACCTCACATCTCTCATTTGAAAGATTTATTCTAACACCGTGGATTTTTAATGTGGCTGCAAGCTGAAACATCCAGTATCTTCCAGTAGAATTTCAATACCTGCTCTCACTTCCCATCGGGTCCATATTAAAGGAAAGATATTTTCAATGCTCTGGAGTCTTCCTACATTTTTCTCCTTACCAGTGCGTGAGTGCGCAGCAGTACACGGGGAGGGACGCAGCCCAAATGTGAGCAAGAAGGGTAGATCCCCTGCAACGGGTCAGGAGTGGGATGGGGCTCTGGGTACAGGGAGGTGGTGCCCAGGCAGCACCCAGTGCTGGAAATCCTGGGGACAGACGAGCAGCTGGGAAGGATGAACTTACACCTACCGCTTACTGCCCTTCTGGGGGTGGACATTGGTCTTGGCAAACACCTAGGGAGGGAGAGGGTCCTAGATTTGCTAGAAGTGCTAAGGATCCATAAGTAACAGCAGTCTGCACAAAGCATAAAAAATTATACAAAGAGGGAAAAACAACTCTTATTTCAGAGTATTTTTGCACTCCTCCCTTCCCAGACCAGGGAGGCGGATCGCCAATCCCCGCTACCAAAAAGGCCTGTTAGGGAAAGCCAGCACATCTGCCTCCAAGTACAGGGCAAGTGAGAGCACTGCAGAACAAGCGAGCCAAAATGAGAGCCTTGGGTTGTTGCACACAAATAGCAAAAGCCAGAGAACATATTTTTCTGAACAATTTGCCCCAACAACCACTGACGAGAGCCAGGCGATAGCTGGGTGTTCCCACTGCAGCCAGCCGTGCAGCACTGGCACCCTGCTTCCTGCATGTGCACTGCAATTATTCCTTTTCACCTTTCCAGGAGGGAAGCAAGAGACTCCTCCTGCCCTGGCCCTGAGCAGGAGCCTGGGCCTCTCACCCCTCAGGCTGGAGCCGTGCTGTCAGCAATTCTGCTTCCTCAGTAGTTTTGCCTGGAGAAGGAGCGGCTTCATAAGGACGGTTCTCATGCAGCGGGCGTGGATTCAGTGACCCAGATGCTCAGCATCACCCCTAATGGCAGGCTTCTGGCTTCTCCTAATGCAATCGGAGTTACTGGAGGACAAACGCCTGGGGAGCTCCTGAATAACTGTTTGTGGGGGATGTTCACAGAAACTGAAAATTCTGAAGAAATCGAGTGATTGAAGAAATTGATTTAGTGATCGATTGAAGTGATTGAAGAAATTGGTTTAGTGATAAGGTCTGAATTGGTGCCTGTAGCTGGGCACTGCTGCTGACAGCGCCTGCCTCCAGCAGCTACCCCACCAACTCCCCTGTACGACAGCCTCCTGGAACACACGTGCGCATTAAAAGCGAGTAAGGAATCGCGGTACACCAAGATAAAGCTGCATTTTGCTATTTTAGGAATAGGAAAACATATGCTATTTTAATTATTTGCTCAAGATCCATCATTTCTGTCTAATATGCAGTTTGCTTCCCACAGCTTAAGGAAGCTTCACTGACATGAAATAATCTTGATTAACATATGTGATATTAGTAGTAAAAGGCAGAAGAGGGCTAGAATTATTACTATTATTTTTTTTATATGACATTCTGCTGTTGTATTTTGGGCAGAAGTCCTTGTTTAAGCCTACATTTCAAAAACAAGGACCCACTGCAACAAACCACCTAAAGCTTCACAGTCTCAGGGATTGCATGTCAAGGCTTGTAGCTTTATCTTGTACATTCTGCTTCCAAAGGCTGCATCTGAGCTAAAAATTCCCTCCTGGTGTCACTTCCTATCAGCTTGCTTTTCAGAAATGCCCCTGCTCAAGCACATACAAAACATTTGCAAACTCCCTGAAGAGGGGTGGCCCGAGGAAAGATGCTGGAGGCCCCTACAACACCCGACCTTGCTGCAGGAGAGTGGCAGCACAACAAAACAAGCTGCTACCCTGTGAGTGCCCTGCAAGGACTGTTTTCTCAGCTTTCCATCTCTCCACTTGGCCGTCACAAAGGCAGGGGGTTAAATTTAGCCCCCCCATAGCTTGCTGTGGGCTGCCTGATTTCTCACAACACGGTGGTCAGGACATTTTTTCCCCATCTGCTTTGGTGGAGCTGTTGTTCCCTGCACTGTTAATGTGGAGTGGGGACCAGCTGCCTGTGCTCACACAGTGTTAGACCGGAAATACTTTGCCAAGTTTTAAAGCAGAATTCAGTGTGAGAAACAGCACACAGGAGGCCCTGGGCACTCTGTGCTCTCCCAAAGGCCACCCATCCGTGCCTGTGGCAGCTCAGGGGCTGCAGGCTAAGCTGTGTTTGGCTCTCCAGGGCTGCGGAGCAGGAGAAATCCCAGGAAACAGCAGTATCTCTGCAAATTCCAGTGCTAGGCACCAGCTGCGTACTCCCATATCTCCTTCATCTGGGCAAGGAGTTGCAGCTGGCCAGGCAGCCAGCAGGAGCCCAGCCCAATGCAAGTGAAGAGCTAGCTACCAAAGTAGCAGGATTTTACATATGCCAGCATGATCCATCTGAATTCTGCTGGCAACTGTAAAACTAAACATCAATCCTGAAATTGCTGTACTGTTAATGAATGACCAAATACAGGAATACTTCAACTGAGATGCAAAAATGTAGGGCTTTATACAATTACCTGTGCTACAAATTATCTCAGGTGTACAGACACCATGCAAAAGTAGAAGGACTGATACTCCAGTCCGGATTTGTGAACATCACGGTTACTGATGTTCATCCCGGAGAGCGTCACCACAGGAGCACACCTTGCAGCTCCAAACAAGACTTGTTAGTTAGGGCAAGGAGACTCTAGCGCATCTTTTTACAGGGCTCTCACTCTTGACTTATCCAGGCACATTCTTATCTATGTTAATTCCAGCCTAATTGCAATGCAAAGTTTAAGACAGTTTCATTAATATCTTACCTTAGGTAGGATATTTAGAGCCTCAGTATCCCCAGCCAAACTTACAAGAAACCTGGTATCAGGCATGGACACACCTGCAGACAATGGGCCCATTCACTTCACACAGCAACAGGTCAGTAATCACCAGAAGCCCTGCATACAGAGGCTTGAATTTTCTGTCCTCAGTACTCAGTGGGATGACGTGCCAAGTTGCCTAACATTAAAGCTATACAAGCACCTCCTTCCCTTTGAAAAATCCTGCCTTTAGTTCAGCACCAACAGAAGATTTCACTGGTAGCAAATACAACTGAAAGTCTGAAGACCAAGGACTGAGAAATGTTGGATTTTGAGTAAGAACAGGAGAATAATACTGCAAATACTTGACTGCTGAGAGCTACTAGGGACATGGCATCACAGGGAGCTGGTGAAATCCCACTGCTTGTAAGGCTTTGTAAGGGAGAGAAATGCACAGGGGGGGTATTATCATGGGGAGAGAAAGGCCAAACTGAAGTGTGAAAGCTTTTGACTGTGTTTCCAAGGTAGAAGCTCAAGATTTCAGACTTCGAGAAATCCTTTGTAATTACTGTGCCAACGATGAAATAATGTAATAATTGGTTGCTAAATCAATACAGAAGTGTTCTTACTCACAGGACTCTTAGTCACGGGTTAAGCAGCCTGAAGTGTATTTGGAAGAACACGCATGAATTTCAGCCTTGCACTGAAATCACATATAAATGAATATCCCCCCCCAACCTTCTCACTGAAAACTGCTTTGTATTCACTTCTCCACTTCTGTAGTTAAAGATTTCAGAGACCCATGCACTGAGCACAGACATCACCAGGTAATTAGATGACCCTTCACTGCAGCAAATAGTCCAAAGAAAACATGCACAGACTAAGAATTTCTTTCTTATGAACACTTAGCAAGAAACAACCAATTTCACCAAAATCGGAACTGATTCACAAAATAGCACAGAAACCAAAAAGAAGAGGCTAAATTTGAAATGAATAATCGAAGCAGCTCCATTTCACTGTAATCATTTGGCATGTAACTGTCCTGTTCCGTCACAAATACTTTGCTTTCTCATTTAATTCAAATCCAGACCTGCCAGGTGCGCATGGGAGGATAGAAGCTTCAGCGTTTTTCTTTTTTTTTTTCCTTAGAGACTGAAATGAAGAATATTCAAAAAGGCACAAAGGAAACAAAACTGCAGGGACTTGCCCCATCTGTACAGTCCCAGCTCTCCAAGGACCGCATCAGTGACTTCAGACAACATGAGGAGCCCCTCTGATGCCTTTAAACCAGACAGACAAGATACAACGTATACCACAAATATAGGTAAATTATATAAATACAGATTTTAAACCATTCCTTTTAGTACAGTCCAATAAGCAGCAGTACAAATTAAGGTTTATTGGGGTTAAGTGAGGATTAAAGAATCCAAAGCAGCATGAAACATTAAAATTAAACTTCTCTATTACCAGATCATTACAGAAGAGGCTCTCTCTATAGAGAAAGGGCTTTCCCTATACAGAAAAATAATTTTACTGAAAGAAGATGTGCTTTAAGTGGTTTTTCCTGAAGGTGAAAAATAATGACCTGTTAGCAGTAGTTAAGGTGACAAGATTTGTAAGAAAAGGCGGTATAATTTCTTAGATTAACTGAAATAATTAGCCTAAAACAGCAAAGGGATTTGATGTGTTTGAGCATTCAGATTTTGTCTTATTTGCTGGTTACACTGGCCAGACTTAAAAAAAACACACACACATGACTCCACTCTTATCAAATCTTGCCATCTCAGATAATAACAGTAGAGACTACTCTTTTACAATTCAGTGTTAAGGTTGTCCAGGATGTTAAAATCTGTATTTTAAAAGAAATAATAACAATGGATAATTAATTCTGTAGATTTTTTGCACAGAACAGAAGTCAAATTTTTCTTTAGATTTCAGTCGGCCAGGTGTACGTACAACAAAAGGAAGCGTTTCAGTGGCTGGACTCACTTTCCCTCCCCTTCCACAATACCAGGTTGGCAAAGAGGTAGGAAGCTCCAAGCAAAGCAGGGGGCAGCCATTTGGGTTCACTGAGGGCAGGAACTCCACCTTTGCTGTGCTGTTACACAGCCGATCACCAGCGAGCCTGATTTTCTCCCTTACCCTCTTCAAATCTAGTTTAAAGTGCTTTCAGTCAGCCCTGCTAACTTGTGAGCAAAAGTCTCCGAGGAAGGTGCATCCTGTCAGGCCCAGTGTTGTGTAGACCACCCCATGACCTAAAAACTCAAAATTATGCTGGTGACACCAGCCTCAGAGCCAGCTGGGTCTGCCTGCTTCTTCCAATATCATCCCCTGCAGCTGGAAGGATAGAGGAAAACGCTGCCTGTGCTCCTGAACCTCTAACCTATAGTCCCAGGGCCCTGAAGCCTCTTCTGATTGGCCTTGGACTTCTCACAACTTCATCACTGCCCATGTGCAAAACCAATAATGGATAATAACCTGGGGGCTTTCCAGGCTAGGAAGTTTCCTTGTAACATCTTTTACCTGGGTCCCGGTGAGGCAGTGGGCTTCCCCGCGACGTGGGCCCGGTCGGTGTATGGGGCCTGCTGCTCCCCTCAAGAGGGAGGCACCGATGGCAACAACCCTTCTTTTCTTTGTGACAGAGGCGGTTGTGACGTGGGGGTAGGCTGACCTGCCCTTGGCAACACCTCCAGCATAGAGGGCCTTTTGTCCACATCATCCGGTGTCGGTGCCTGGGGGCATGGAGAACATAGCTTGCAGCCGGGTGGGGACCCCTGAGGAAGCTCCCTGCGAGCAGATGCCAGCTGCCATTTGAAGTGGTGGAGTGACGGCGATCGGCCGCGTGTCACTGACTGACCAACCGACCGACCACGGGGCTGCCCTCTGTCAGGGCGGGCTGGCTGCCCTTGCTGTGGGCACTGCCTGAGCCTCGGTAGCTGCTCCCAGGAGAGCTGCCGTCCCCAGCGGGTCTCTGCGCTCCCCTGGGGCTTCCCCAGCTCTGGAAGAAAAAGGGCTTTTGCTTAAGCCGTAGGAAAAGGGGCTGAGGTCTTGAGAAAGTGCGCATGCCTCAGACAGTGTGCTGACTCGTTAACAAAGTTCAGCAGCGGGGTGCGTGGCAGTACCCGAGCCTGACAGTGCACTCGATGCAGGGCAGGGAAGGATGGATCCTCCTGCGCTTCCAGGCCGAGCGTTGCCTGAATACAAGGGCCCCCTGCCACAGCCTGCCACCATAATCCTTCTGAGCCACCCTCAGTCTCTACCGCCCATTGAATTTGCTGTTTAGGGGGCAGTGCACTGCACGAACCTGTGGGCGACACAATCCTTTTTCATATATCCTTTAAAGACACAAGTCTGCCATAAAAACATAGACAGACAGCCCTTGTGACCGCTATTTGCGCTGCTGATATTAAGAGACAGAAGGGGATATAGAGGAAAGAAGCGAAGGGATGGATGAACATCACCAAGAAGGACATGCTGTGTATCCCAACACTTACAAGGCCTGGCCACAGCGATGCTGAAAGTACTGCTAGGGTTGTGAAGGAGGACCAAAGCCTGTGGATGCTGACAGGAAATATTTACACTTGAAGCCTTTTCCGAAGTTCAGTACAGAGATACTTGGGGGTTGCACCGCCTACACTCACAATGCATTACAGTGTGACTGAAAGTGGTTTTTAACTTGTCAGAAAAAAACACTTTTGTGAATGAAAAGGAAATTTCCATGGAGTGTCTCCATCTCCTATAACTCTTCATAGGTACAAGCAAAACATGAGATCCCCCATTTTCAGACGAGAAGGTGGGGATTCCTCTTTGCTTTGCTTTCTACGCAAAACCAAGATTTTCTAGAAGGAAAAAAAATGTTCAGAAACATTTTCCAACTGCTCCTTGTGCTAGCAAAACCTCATGCTATCAAGTAGCCAACTATTTCCAATTCTCTACAGCAGGACATGAGATATACAACTTGAAACAACACTAAGCGTAGTCAAAATTGCATGGGGCTCTCAATTTATGGGTATTTAGTAAAATGAAGAGGGAAAGCAGCCTGTGGTACAGCCCCATAAACTATCCGAGCTCTTTAGCAAATGCATTTCCCAAATCTTTCAGCCAAACCAAAAGCTTTCAGATCACTATTAAAAAAAAAAAAAAAGTACTTGGTATGAATTATAATCACCTGGACTTTCTGCTATGAACATGTTAGTCTCCATCCCTTCAGTTCAATACCTGCTTTTGGCAGTGCTAGGCGAGGAGGTGCTGCGGGGGGCTCTGTAGCCAACAGGCTCGAGTTCCCATTTCTTCATTTCCTCTTTTTTCTTAGGAAAAAAGTCTACAAATGAGATTCACATTCTTATGGTCTGCCCCTTCACACATCCATCAGTCCCGATGCTTCTTCTGTCCCTCCTGAGATTTAATTTGGCTGATGTCAATCAAATTTTGCCAGGAGATAGAGGCTTTCAATTAATTAAGTTCCTCCATGTTTTTGGAAAACTGCCAACAGCCTGGGGCAGACATGCTGCACCCCAGCAATGGCGAAGCACTTGGCACTCAGATCCTGCCCGCTCTGGGAGACCTCAGCGAAGGAGAAGCAGCATGACCTCGGGACGGGACAGGGGATTTACCATCGAGTGGGCTGTGGAAGTGGGAGGGTGGCGAGGGGACACAGGATGCAAATGTGCAGGAACGTGGTCTTTCTAGTTCTTCTGCTCATGGAACAAATTGTTTTAATTATTTTTCAGAGATGTTTCCACTTCCTTTCTAAACCCAGTTGTTATTGTTATTTATAACGAGAGCAGCCTTATTCGTTGTTGTGGGGATGGTGCCATATTGGAGCATCTTCTAAACTACTTCTAATTAATTCCCTATTATCACTCACATCTTTATCTCATATTTACTGGGTAAAAAATAGCTTTTTAGGCATGCTGAAGCAGTCCTTTTGAAAGGTATGTACAATTACTGCATTGGATTTCCTTTCCCCTGAGCACAATCAACACCACCAAGCCATGCCTGTGCCTGACCCTGCTGCAGGGCAGCTCGACCATGCTGCATGCCCCAAGCACAGCAGATGCTGAGCTCCTGCAACTGCTCCCGTGCTCCTCGGCAGCCCCAAGCTCCATCACAGCTGTAACTCCTGGCTGAGCAGGACTTAAAACGGTGGGTTAGCTTCAGAGCAATCTCATACGCTGCCTTTCTTTTAGGCTAATAAAACTTCCCACCATGACTGCAGCTGCAGGACACGAACACAATGCCCAGCAACTGCTCTTCTACAACCTGCTCCTCTGCTTTTTTGCAAAGAGAATTAGGGAATGAATTCCATTGCACTCAATCCTGCAGTTCCATCAACACTAGTGTGACTCAAGGCCAGAATCTTCAATATAAAAAAAAAAAGTCCTACAAGAGCACAACATAAGGGAAAGCCCTATAAATAGTCCTTGGAGTAACTCAGTTTTGTACAAGTCGTCAAAGGGCTACACAATACATTACTGTTTGAAGAGGTACAATGCTTAAATCTTTGCACAATGGCAAAGTTCTCTATTTTCTCATTGAAGGAAAAAATATATTTTTTTTATGGTGTGACAGCAGGAATAGCACAGATTAACCCTAGCTGCATACACAGCTGAATATAAACACCTCTACCATGTCCCACACATGGTTAACACTACAGCAGGTATCTGTCCTTCTCCAGCCTGAGATTTCATTGCATACATTTCCATTTAAATACCTTTTTTTTTTTTTTTTTAATAAACATGGTCTGCTGAGTTAAACTTAATGCTGCATAAAGATGATGTAGCTCAAAGTGAAATTAGGAGAGTGTCCTGAAGGACATGTTCAGGGCCTATAAATGTTAATACTGTGTTTTCCACAGAAGTCTCTTTGATAAACTTCTCTATGAATATTCCAGGCATGATTTCTATTATGGCCACATTTCCCCACTCAATTGCTGGATTTCATTTCATTTCAGTATGACTAAGTAACTATCCAGGGATTTTTGGCAGCTTAGTGTTGTTCTAACCCGAAGGTCTTGTAATTAGCTCCAAATGTTGTTTTCATGAAGCCACATTCTTCTTGATGTCCCCAGCTATTTTCTATACTTGGCCCATTATATTAACGCCAAGGAACATTGACATATAAATGCCATTACAACTGCAACAAGTTGCTGCCTGGATGTTTTCCTGGTACACCTCTGAAAAGGGAAGTTATTTTTAAATGTCCTACACCTAAGGGTGCCCCAAATCCGTATCTTGTGGAACCCAGTTGTAGCTCGGTATTCAGTAACGCTGGGGTTGCTCCACCAGTCTTTCAGGCAGGACGGCTCGAGGTGGTGGAGCTAGTGGCATAAACAACCATCAAATCCTGCACAAATGGGCTTTTCCCAAGAAGCTGTTGGAGGGCACACTATTACATTTGTAGTTTGACACTTCTCAGTTCACAGCCTGTTTTACTGCCTGAGTGCCCTGCTAATGCGAGGATATCATCACAAGAAACAAAACATATTTTAAGGGCGATGCCGGGACTGAAATACCTGTGAGCAGGATTTCATCCTCAGTAAGGACACAAAAGCCCCCATGGGAGCCACGTGCCACAGGAAGCTGATGATGGAGTGACCTGACCATCAGCATCAGCCAAGATCATCAAGGTGGTTCTTCAGTCTACACAACTGAACATCTCCGTGTTCTTTTTATATGTGTATAAATCCATGTGCATGTACATTCATACACATACGTACTTATCCTCGGGACCACATTAACCTGAAAACTATTTTGTCCAGAAAAGAGACCCAATGCCTAACAATATCTTGCTTCAGCGTTGTCTCGTTGCTCTCCTTACTGCTTGGCAGTTGCCTGGAGTCACTGGGAAGTTGCTAGACCACTTTAATTTGTAAAGCTATTGATGAGCATTTATTGTTAATGAAACGTTACTGCTGAGTAATTCTGGCAGATGAAACTCAGTTAGTTCTCTGTGCATCTCATTTAGTGCTAAATGTTGCCTTTTTTTTTTTTTTTTGTGCTCTGAAAAGTCAGGTCTGGATAAAAACTGTGCATCTCAAAATTATTTAGGAGGTTATACAGATTTCCATGTAAACGCTTGCCTTTGGGTTTCACATAAAGCTCTGCCCAGGGGCGTTTATGCCTGCCAGGATGGAAATGAAAGGTGTAAGCTGCTCCCAGTGCTTATGTATGCATAACACCCACACTGAAGGAGAAAGCTCTCATCTCTACCAAACTGTTTAAGTAAATGAAATGGCAGCAAACAACAGAGAGATCTCATACAATCCCCCAGGTAGAGATGGGTCTGACTATGCCAATGGTTCAGGAGGAGCCTGATTCTGTCATCCTCTGGGTACTGAATTCAGAGCATCTGTGGTGTCCTGCACCAAGCCCAGCATCCTAACTTGCCACTGATTTACATTACACACAACATATTAACCGTGGTAGCCATCAGTAAGCACAGAAAAGTCCACCGTCAATAAGGAAGTTAAGTATCCTGCGCACTGGTGCATGAGCCCACACCTGCAGGAGCTGCAGGAGCTGCCCTACTTGCACGCTCCACTTGGGCGGGTGGCTCTTGACATGCAGCGCTATAGGTGAGGACCGACAGCTGATGGAGCATCTTTCAGCTGCCTTTCTCAAAGAAATATGATTGAAATTGGCCAATATTAATATCTCCTGCCCCAAAGACAAACAAATCAATTTCTGCTAGCACACGGCAAAAAAATCCTGTATGTTTACCAATGCTTCCTCTGTTTTCTACTGTCAAATATTATCCTGAGCTAAAGAGATTTTTCAATTATATTGTTCCTAAATGACTGTGTAAATCTGGCAAAAGAGATAGGGAAAAATCTGCCCTATTGCAGATTCCTGATCAGGTACATTGAAAATGTTTTCTGATTAGTCCTGTCTGTACCTGAGCACTCGGACCCCTGTTCAGAGCAGGCTGTGCTGGCAGTTGAGCTCCTGCAGTCCCTCACTGCTACTCATATGTTTTCATAATGCCACTAGATCACGGCTCCATGGTGAACTTCGGGCACGTGCCCCTTATGACATCGACTTGGCTGAGGCAGAAGGCTGTACCCAGGGGAGACGGAGCCAGCCCAAGGGAGGCTTGGCTGCAATTTAACCACTGGATGTTTGAGAGCAACTCCATCAACTGTGATACATTAATACACAAGGTGCCAAGCTTTAGCTCAGCTCACCCCCGTTTTACAGGGTGAGACAAAGCACTGAGACTCGGATGGGGGGAAGGCGATGTGGCCGGCTCAGACGGATCAGCTCCTCCGCCCGCAGCCACCAGCAGCTCCCACTGCAGCCCCACCACCCCAGAGGTACTGCTCTTCATTTCCTGGACCAGGCCGGGTTGCAGGAGAACATTTCTGTTTTAGTCTTTCTCGTGTTGAACGGGTGTGCACAAAGCTGAGAAGACAACCAAAAATAAAATCTGTTCCTCTTCCAATACTCCTTTCATACTCTTCTAAATGCAAATATCCGAGTTACCACCTTGTCTGTGAAATGAAAACAAGGCTTTCTGCAGGTTTTTGTTTTCATTCTTTTTGCTTTTTCTTTCTGTTGTGATTTTCTTTTCTGAATGGGAGTTAACAAGTTGGAGTGCTGCAAAGAAAGAAGTTAACAGCCATTCACTCTGCATAGGAAAAATAAACAGAGACCTTTAGGGGGAAAAAAAAGGAAGGAAAATAAGGAGGGAGGAGGCATCGCCTTTGCATTCTTCTCATGTTCAATCCCCATGGACTTCAATAGACATTTGGTACCAGTTTGCCAATGGTTTGCTTTTATGGTTGGCTGATAGATTATTACATTCATCTGATGCCTGGCAACTATCAATTAACATTCTGAGGCTGGATTTGATTGATAGGCCTTAATTTCTCTGCTGCTTTCTTCTAGACAATACACCTTCAGAGATCTCAATCCCCTCCCAGATCGAATGAACAATATTCTTACTTCAGCTTTTGTGAAAGCACGCGCAGGGATGGATACTTTGGCAACCCATTTGTATTCATTCAGATTGTCACAACTGAATTCTGCTTATGAGACAGCCCGAGGTACGTGATTGATGCTCCCATCCTTTAAAACATGATGAACTTTGTGAAATAAATCAATTGTAGCTACTACGGCAGAGAAAACAAGGAAGGGTATTCTTAAAATGGGTTGTGTACTGTCATTTTATTATTTAATGTTTTGCTACTGGAAAAGCAATTTTGAAAAGTCCCTGTGATGAGCGCTACCTGGTAATAGCTCCTCTATTTGCCAAACAAACTTCAAATAACATCCCCAGAATCGACTACAGAGTCAGTAAGTAAAAGAAGAGCAGATGCAAGAGGACATATATCATGCAAATACAAATTGGGGCCTAAATCACACAGACACTCCACTACTTTATGGAATACATCTTTGTAATGAACTTATTTATGAAACGTAGATGGGGCCAGGAGCAGTCCGCTGGCACTGCTGCCTGATGCTGCCCAGGACAGCTCCTCCGCTCACTGGTTTAGGTTAAAGCTTTTTATAATTGGATTTTTTTTTTTTTTTTTTTAAATCCAGCCCCAGCAAGTCAGCTGACTTTGTAGGTGAAGATACAGAAAATCACCTGCTTTTTCTTTTATCAAAACATTTGGGCGATCTGGTTGCTTGGCCACTCAGGGTAGGCTTTGCTCTCCCTTGGCACCCTGACACATTGCTCCTCGCTAGAGCTGCCTTTCCAGGATGTGTGACCAAGACAGCAAGTTAATTGTGTATGGGAAACTTTCATCCTGGCATCACCATCTTCTGAGTGCTCAACTCGGCACCACTCGTGTGCTGCTGGGGAGGACTTGTCTGCAGGTGAGGGAAGATCAACTTGAAACCAGTGTCCCTGCTGGAAGAACCGTCGTGGAAGAGGGAACATAAATCATGCTTTTTATGCAGCTATAACAGCTCAAGTGCATCTCAGGACGCTGAAGGAAGAACACTTTTCCAATAAATCCAAGGGTAAGCAAGGGCTGGAGGTTGCTGAGTCAGCTATTTGGAGCACAAACACCGACTGCTCCTTACTGCTGGTAAACTGCGTCCGGTCGGTCACGAGCGAGCGTCACACACTGCAGCCCTGCTCAGTGCAATGTCACAGGAATCTCTCTACAGATCCTGGTAGCCCCCAGAAAGGACTGCCTGGGGAAACCACTGTGTGTGCCGACCTGCACTACTCACACTTTTTGCGTCTGCAGCCGCCCGCTGCACTGCAGTTAAGCAGGGGGGGCGCCCTGTCGGTGGCAGAAGGAACATTTGGTGCCTGGGCGATAGGTAAACACGCATCGCTTCAGCCCCAGCAAGACAAACAGACAGCTACACAGTGCCAGGGAATAGGGAGAAATTCCATCTCATGTTTTGCTTTATGCACTTTTACAAAAAATGCTGCTGGATTTCCTCCGAGGAGCTCCCACGAGTCAAGGCATGGCGGTGTGAGGACAACGGGCTGGTTATAACCACGCCGGGCATCACGCAGCCCTCGAACAGCATGCTCTGCTCCGCTATCTGTGGCCCTCAGTAGACACCAGGCTGTGGCCGGAGATGGTGCTGAGATGCTCCGTGCACCCAGACTCGAACGATGCCAACGGGCATCTCCAGCAAATCCCCGTACCACGCTACTGACAGGCGAGGGACTCAATGAAATTTGCTTTCAAATCAAAATAAATGGAAAAGAACTATCATGGCATTTTGTATACACGAAGCCAGGACATACTGCCTAATTCCTTAATTTTTGCCAAATTCCACTAACACGCTGCTGCTTACAACACAAGCCACAGACAATCCTCAAAGGAGCAAGTTCCTGCAGGCGGTACCTGTCTGTCCGCACCCCCCAAGGCAGCTCAGCACCCTGCGGTGGCAGCATGCCGGGGCCAAAGTGTTGTATGGATGCAGCGTTTAGACAACTTCTGAGGGCTGTAGGAGGCACAGCACTCAATGTTGTTAACCTGAGCAAGAGTCCCCAGCCACACCGATGAGATGAGATGCAGAGCAGATGGATGGGGAATGCTCCACAGCAAGACGAATCGAGCCTGGTTCCCATCTTGGTTTCCTTTGGGACTGCCCAGCAGCAGTTTGGGGCTGTGCAGTTCTGTTCTGGCTAATGCTACCTGTAATGTTTGTGTTTTATTATTCTTACACTTTATATCTCTAGATGTTGAGCTTTACAGGAGTAATGATTTAGCAAAATGGACCCTGGCCACTGGCAGAGCCCCTTCCCACGGGGCTCATCTGCCCCCAGAGCAAAACCAGCCACACACCCACCGGCAGTAGCACTGGGACGTTATACAGAAACGCTGCGTGCCAGGAAATCTGAAGCTCTGCCACACTGCTCCTCACAGCTTCAAGCACTCCACCTGCCAGGGACTGTTCCCTGCCTCCCCTGCTGCAAGCCAGCACGGCACAGGAGGCCGAGATGCTCTCTGAGCAGCACATAAATCCTCCGTCCTTGTTTAAGCATTCATAGGACGCTGTCCTTTCTAAAGCACATTTCAAGTCAATGCCTATGAGGCCATCCAAAATACCAGGAACTCTGGTTTTAAGTTATCACTGAGGCTTGCAAAACCATCCACAGAAAATCCCTGGATCAGCATCAAATCTGTAACCAGCCTTTTATCCTGCTAATTAATCTGCAAGCTCTGACATCTGCAATTTTATATTTTATTTATAGTTAAGGTTCCCAGGACTGTAGCAGAAACCAAAAGGCTTTGCCATGGAATTGATTACTGCTGTTTTGAAGACTGGTCAGGTAGTGGAGTCTTGATTAAACAACAGCTCTCCTGTCTTTTCCCATCTCCCTCTTGTTGTCTAGCTAATGTTTAAACACTGTTAGTCAGCAAATGAAGGAAAAAGAAAAAGATATTTCCCTGAATTTCATTATCAAATAATTTACTTTTCTGCTATGAAATGATCATGTCAGCTTCTCCTTTGTACCACAAGAGAATAAGGATAGTGGAAAAAAAGAGTTTCAAAGGTTTTCTAAAACACAAAATATTATGTTGAAAACACACATGGAGTTTCAAACTCACAAAGCTCTCTACCAAGAGGTTTTCACACCTAAGATATCATTAAGTGGCAAGTTCTACAGGTGCATCAAGGGGTATGTAAAATTGAAATGAAATTAGTTGTAGCTATTTTCCTTTACCTTGTGCATGCAGACAGAAGTTATGATCTTATGGAATTTGTATTTAGCTGGCTCGAACGTTCCCTCTATTCTTCAGCTACAGCTCTCACACTGGAGGCTTTTCTGACCACCCGGCACAAAACCAGCAGCAGTGATTTAGCATCGCTGTCACACTTGAAGGAAACGGTTTGCCAGCGTGGTCTCCACATCTCGGCGGTGTGCCTGTATCACCATTCATCATGACACATGGAGGAAAGAGCATGTGTTATGCCTTGGGGTCATTTTGATTGCAAATGCATTTTCTTCTAATTTGTTTCAGTCTATTTTCTGTTACATGCCACATCTCGGAATACCATTGGGTTCAATTATTGCCTGAAAAAACACCAGGGCTGGAGGGAGCGAGAGTGGGTAGTGGAGCCAGTGCTGGAAAACACTGGAAAACATTCGGTTTGAACTCCCTAAACCAAAGGGTGGTTCTTTGCAAGGAGGAACGTCAGAAATCACGAGCTCTTCAGCAGCCGTGGGGAATGGCAAAGTGAAGGAGGCAAGGGAGGGAAGAAGGGCATGCTGAAGATGATGGCCCAGCAAAAACTGGGGTCAACGTCAAAAAACTCAGCCCAGCCTAAAGGGTTACTGCAGGGGACCGACTCCTGTGTAGCGCTGTGTGAGCCACCTGACAGGGAAACTTGCCAAGTCTTCCCAGCTGCGTTTCTGCAGCAACAAATACAGAGGTTGGCTTCTAATTTCCTCCAGGAAGATTTTTGAAAACTTTGAGGGGAACAAAAACACATTCCATACCTGGATGGAAAATTGTTCCTTGCCAAGCCTCTTGGTGGAAGCTCTCCCGTGTCTCTGTGAGCAGGCCTGGCCGCTCGGGCGGTCTAGTTGTGCAAGCTCTCCTTGCAAGATGGAAGTGTCGAGGGGAAGAAAGGAGAGAAAACGGAGCGCAGAGACCGACGGGGAGGGCACGGGCCTGGAGAAGGGCGGCGCAGGGAGAGGGCTGGTACAGGCTGCCCATGCTGTTACCGCCACCACATCCTAACAGAGCTAAAGCTGATTTATCAGAGCGGCTTGAAAACTAAACATTGTTTACAAGATAGATAAAAAATTCCAGTATTTTCAGTACAGGAATCAACAAACAATTCCCCTGTTCTGCCTGTCCTCTGCCTCCCCAGTCACGCGCTCTCCCCTGTTCTGCACGCAGTGCCTTTGCTGGGGTCTTGCACGCCTGCCTGGTGCTCGGGTCCTTAACTCCTGCGGCGACTCAGCTGGCACCAACTGAGATGTCAGGCCCTGGACTATGCCGGTGCTCTACAGAAGATATCTGATGCATTCAGCAAAGCCTCCAGTCCCCAGGAGGTACTGCAGTCCTAAGGAAAATATGTCCTGGTCTTGGGGACTCGGTGCTCCCACCCCTCACTGGCTGCACAGCTGATGAATTTCAAAGCAGAAAACCAGCCCATTTTGTATGGAGAGAGGATGCTGGAATATCATCTCACAATGATGCTGGACAAAAAAAAAAAAAAAAAAAAAAAGCCATTAGCATTAAATTATCTGCTCCCAGATAATTTCCCAGATGAATCACCATAAAAGGCTCTGAAATGGTCTCTTGCTCTTTTTCTTTGCATAACATTTGCCTGTTGTCAAGACTTGAGGAGCTGTAATTCGTCAGGCTTTTATCTGCATCGGGGCATTGTTTTCAGCAGAGTCCCTGATTACGGGAGAAGTGGCGAGGCCGAGTTTCGCAGGCTGGAGCAGCAACCTGTAAGCGGCAGAGCGCAGGTCATGGGCCTGCTGCGAGAGGAGGGGGCTCTCAGAAGCCAAGCGTAGCCAGGTGCTAGTGATGCCCCCCCACACTACATCCGGGCAGCACTCGAGGCTTGCTTTCAAGATCTGTGCCATGCATTAGCTTTCGGATTCTCACATCTAATGGGATGTCAGGCAGGGAGCAGTGACACAGTTACAGCGGGTAAAAGACAATTTATCAGACTATTTTTTCCCCCAGTGCCCAAATTGTGCAGCATGGTTTCCATGCAGGCATTGCAGACGGATCAGACCCCTAAAACCACAGAGGAACGGCTTCAAGCTCAGATAGCAGAACCTGGGCCCAACTCTGAGCTGGTTCCTTGCAGGAAGCATTAAAAGCAGATTTTCCGCATGGCTCCCGAGAGCTCCAGCCCCTCGCAGGACGGGCACTGCATCATGTTGGGAAGCCTGGAGCAGAAATCCGGGTTTGTGACCACCGTTCACAGCCTCATACACCTGCGGGACACCAAATGCTGCATGGTGACTTGCTGCATGGTGCTGAGTTTTGCCACTTTATCCCAGTGCATTGGCAGTGCCACCTGGCAGCTGTTCGCGCATCCCCGTTTCTGTGCCGTTATAAATGGATCAGAGACCTGTCAGGCTGCCAAGTGAACCATCATTATTCAAGATATCATTTAGCACATACTCCACATGGCAGTCAATTGCTTGCGTTATAATCACCTCGTAAAACTGTGACTCCATAGATATAATATCCCTGCGAGACAGTCTTTACCTGTTACATTAAACTTACAGATATTTAAAATGTCAGATAATCTTTCATCTGAATTGTGCTGCTGTCTAATGCAGTCAATCAGCCAGCTCTGGAAGCAGGTTTTCTGTTTTCAAGGAAGAGGCAGGAGGAAGACGCTTCTCTGCATTTGCTCACAAATATCTCATTTGTCTTCAGATAAGAGAAACTAATCTTGTTGTGTGTAGCCGTGAGTCCTTTGGATATTACACCGCTACCCCTGAAAGATCTTCTTTCGAAGACAAAAGAGCCTGCCAAGGTGCAAAGTCTTCTCTTTTATGTTATCTTCACTTTCAGTATTGTTTGACAACCTTCATTTTAAAGTAAAATTATTCTAAAAAAGGATAATAAATGTCTGTGCTTTTTTTTTTTTTTTTCCAAGTGTTTTTCACTGGAAGTGTTTAGGCTATCAGAGCTAGCATGGTTAGGGAGCAGAAGAGCCTGGTTTTTCATCTACACCAGCTTCCAGCGAAGACAAAGCCACTTCCCCTTGCTCCTCTTTTCTCCAAGGAAAGACGACAGGGATGAGAAACGCACATCACTGCTTCTCCAGAGCCTGGCTTCGTCTCCAGCCAGGACTGCTGATCCCTCCAGCCTCCTCTGGTAAAAAGGCACCCACGTTTCTGCAGAAGCGCCAGCACTGCCCAGGTCTCTCTGCTCACAGGCAGCTCAGCAGGCAGCGCCGTCACACCCACACCGTCACCCTGCCAGCTGCTGGAGGAGCAGGGCTGGCCTGCAGGGCCATGGGTTGGTAGAGAACATCTCCTCCTATGCCACAGGCATCTGCCATGCTGTATTCCTCATCTGGCTGCACAGCTCAGGCTGTGGCTCAGGTAAGGCCACAGGCCGTGCTGCCAGCACGCACCGGCACGGGCACCAATACTCTTTGAGCCGCTGGGAAAAGGGTTGCCCCAGTGCCATCGCCCCGCTGCCCGTGCATTGGCCCTGCCTCCCGGTACTCACGCTGGTTCACTTACTGTCACCATTGTCAGTTTAGCTGCTATCACCAAACCTACCCAGAAGCTGCAGACTTTGCTTGCCTGCTCTCACAGCTTTTACCACACCTACACACTCACTTCCCAGTAACCAGGACCAAAGTGACAGCAGTAAATCTAAGCCTGATGAGGGCCAGTACTACAATGCAGAGCAAGTCCCAGTGCTCCTTTGCTGTGTTCAAGCAGAGGAGATATGCAAGGAGCAAGACACTGCAGTACTGATAGCGAGGAGTTCTGCCCCGAGCCTCTGGTGGCCGGGTAAGGTGCAGCACAACACAAACCCCAGCACCCTGCTACCAGAGCCACAGCAGAAGCCCCTGGGTGCTTGGAGCACAGCATGGTGCTGGTCTGGGGCTGGTGCCATGGCCAAGGAGGCTCCCGCAGGCAGCAGAGCTTTTGCTCACAGCACCCGGCTCCCTGCATGCTCGGCAGGCCGTTCATTCCTCTTCCAAAGCAACAGCACCAGGAGCAATCTCAGCCTCTGCTGTGTAACTCGGTTTACTGCTAATTGCCTTATTGCTGCCATGCTGTTGTTTACATGTCGTTGTTATTAAATTGGTTTGTGGGGAGCTGTTTTAATATGCTATCCTATACCTGAGTTTGTATTGCTCTGTGTGAGCATCAAGGCCAACCCCAGGGACACGTTGTACACTCTTGTCCAGCTTCTTTTCCCAGTTCTCAGAAATTCTTCATCAAGTTAAACATCTCAGTGAGGCATCTCCAGCTCAGCTCACAAAGATTTCTGGGCTTCCTACATCATGAAAAACATTTTACATCAGCTGCAATGTGGTTGTGGCAGTACAGAGTCATAGACTTGGACAAGAAAAAGAATTCCCTTGATGAGTCTCAGTCTGAAACACGGAAGACGCAATTTCAGAGCACTCGGGGAAAGAAATAGAATTACATACATTTTGCACATCTGTGGGAAATGGCAGTCGTGGACCATCCAACTCCTATAGCTCTGCTACAGGTTCACCAACTTCAGTGTCTCCACTGAGCACACCATGCCGCAGAAGCAGAAGCAAACAGATATGTTCTTGTTCATCCAAACATTTGAGTATTAACACTATTAAAGTCCCTCATAGATGCTTTGCTTAACTGGTCATGTTCTCCCCAAGGGACACAGGAACTGGAGCCATCTCTCCAGTCACTTTTAGGCAGCAGGGATCTCTCTGCTCCACGGCATCGTTAAGCAAGAGCGGTCAGTGATGAATTGCTTTTAATACATGTATCAGCTGTGGAGAAATCATTGTGAGCTACAGGAATGGTCACCTGCCACTATTCTTGAGGGCAAGCTCTTTCTCCAGAACATTTTCATCTCACTGCAGTCCTCAGCATAGACTGCAGCGCACTTGTCCTGGCTTTTCACATCAGATATTTCTCTTTATCATTATGCTTACTTACGGCATCCCCAAAGGAAGACTTCTACAGGTTTTGATAGCCACATACCAAGTAAGTTATTCTAAAGCCCTGTAAAGTAGATGGGGTCTTTACGATCACATTGGTTTTTGGTGCAGTGGACATAAATGAACTGCTGGGGCTCCCTGGGCACAGAGCTGGACACCAGACTGAAGGCTACCTGTGCCCAGGTGTGAGAGCTGCCTTCAGCTACTGCGCCTCTCCCTGGGGACAGGCGGGCCCCACCGATGATGGGAAGATCGAGGTGCCGAAGATCTGTCCTTGCCCGGAGAGATGAAGCCCATCAGTGGGGCTCCCAGGCCCCTTTGGGCTTTGTGCTACATTGCAGCCCATATACTTCCCCTGTTGCTTTACCCCTTCCATGCCCTCTCTTATCCCTGACAGGGAGCTCAGGCTTGCACAGTGCCCAACGATAAACCAGCAAAACGTTAAGCACAAGGGTAGATCAAGCCCTTGACACTTCCAAATGCCTGTGAATGGCAAACACATCCATAAATACCTGAGTTTATTCAGGAAGCCTCTGTAAAAACAGAGAGAGTCTGACCCTGACGGGTTACTTCTTGCAGATGGTTCCACTAGCCCAAAACACTTACAGCTCCTCCCTGTTTCATAATTAACCACTAAAACATTTAAACTCACTTTAGATCTCCAACGTTTAGCGTAAGTCTCTAAACATACATGAGATGATATGAACCTCCAACCACTTTGCTGATGAAGCAGAGGGTGCCATGCCCAAACCTCTAAGTGCGTGATGGAGATCTGAGGACATCCTCCATCTGCAGGACCCCTGTACAAGCCCCTCGCCAGCTAAGTGCCATTCCCCATACCAGTATGGCCTGGATCCTTAAATTCAAGTGCTGGAGCCCACCGATCACCTCGTCTTGGTAAAGGCAGGAGCTGACACTGCAGCTCCACTTGGCATGATGGAAGTCCCCTGAGGACCTCAGTCCCTGTATCCTACGCTGCTGGCACCACTTCAGAGACCACGAAAGCAGGTCAAGATGCTCCTTCCCTAAAATGAAATTCGACATAAATAGCTAGCTGGGTCTTTGTCAGCAGCTCCTCGCTTCCTCTTGCCCGGGGGCAAAGCCATAAATAAGGCTGGTGCTCTCAGGAAACGTGACAGTTATTATTCAATAAGTGAATTATGGGCTCATTCTTGGAAAGGAATAGCAGCAGGCAGGGAAGGGAAGGGAAGATGGTGTTTTACTTCACAGGAGCTGAAATACCTCAAAGAAATATTAAATCCATGATAGGAAACACTGGTGAGTGCTTTGGCAACTTGCTCTCATTGTGGTGTTACTGCTTTCACTTTTTAAAGGCGTTTGTGAGGTGCGGACGATGCGGTAGCAGCCTGATTACAAGCGCATTCCCCCTACAACACGCAGGGTTGGGGGGAGCCATGGGCCTGGTGCGAGGGCAGGTGCTGCCCAGGGCCGGAGCGGGGAGCCCGGTGCTGGCGGCGCAGGCCGGAGCTAGGGGCTGGGGCTTCGACCTCGACAGACAACGGCAGGAGGCAGCTCGATGAGGGAGAGGAGCTGCAGCTGTCACTGTGGCGTGCTGACACATGGGTTTCTCTCATCAGATCTGACTTTTGAGGGAAAGCATCCAGGCAGCAGAAGGCCTGGACTGAGGGGCGGCCATGCAGGCCGCGTCAGACAGGCCCACACGCCGACACGGGCGTTGTCTGTGGCGCCTGGTGTCCTCTCACCAGCACAAACTGACTCACCTGGGATCCACAGGCTCTGGTGTGCAGAGGTCCATTCAGCGTGAAAAATCCCTTCTGAGCTTATATCTCCCAGCAAAGCCTCGTCCTCCCCAGGTGCTGAGCCAGGTGGCGATCCCAGCAGCAGCCCAGGACCACTGGAGCCCCCCTGCACGGTGTGGGGCCAGGGGGCACGGACACCCTCATCCTACATGCCCCAGCTCCCAGCCATGACAGGATTTGTGTTAGCAGCTAACAATTCAACGGCAGGAGCTAAAAGCACATGATGTTTAAAATACCCCTTTGCAGAGATGATACGCTACGGCTTTGTTGGTCCCTCATTCCCAGCCAACGCGGGGCTGAGCTCCCGAGGAAGGTGCTATCCCATATGCTCCCATCTCATGTCCAATTAAAACCCAAGTTCATGGCTTCCAAAGCATCTCTGTAATAAGTCAAGCTGTTTGGAGAGAAATGGGCCGTGCTAAAACTCTTATTATGTGTAGAAAGAAATCAGCCAGCATAAGTGAAACAGATAGCAAATTTCCTTATGCACAGAAAATGATCATTGCTTTAGATCAGGGAATAGGAACAGATCCCAAACTGAAGATATTATTAGTTGTGAAGTGATCATTACAGAGAGACGGTCTAATAAGGCACCGCAGACAATAATGACGAGGCACAAGCTCTTGAACTAAACAGACTAATTTACACAAAACAGCTTGACAGAGAAATTAGGAAATTAGAGGTGTAGGTAAGCTATGAGGAGCACTGTCCTATTGCTGCATGCTAATTAGCATCTTGGGATTGCACTGAATCAAACGATATCAAACAACACGTATTTTTCCCCCATCAAATATGTCCTTTTTCAAAACCAGAGGCTTTCCAATAATTAGCTCGGATATGTTTCTCTTTTTACCCAGTTTTCCCCCCTCCTGATTCATTTTGCAGTATTCATTTAGGTCTTCCCTTTTTGTACTTTATTTTTTTATCTTCTGTAATTGGTTTTTGAAACAGCTGAGCCTGATGCGTGATTTGCAGCCCTCTCCATGCAAGCACAAAGACTCATGTAGGAATGTGCACTGACACATCGAAAAAAGGGGAAAAAAAAGGAGGAGAAATCAGAACAAGAACTTCCCAAAAGGCAGGCAGGCAGGAAGCATCACTCTTAACCTCCTGTTCCGTAGGGGTTTTTCTCTGGCTCTATAGGGACACACGGCATGGAAGGCTGGGGACCTGTGACCTGCCTGAGCACCGTGCCGTACCCAACGTGTGGACCAGCCTTCAGGAGGACACAGCCTCCTGCATCCTTTGTGCCCCTCTGCAAAGAAGCTCGGGCAGGTCAGTGATGGGATGTGGCTGCCTGAAGACAGGGCCGGGTAGCCATGTCCTGACACAGGTGTGTGCCTAGGGCAGGGCTCTTTCCTCCCCTTCCCTTCCAGGGGTCATTTTCCTGCCTCTACCAAGTACATTTTCAGCCTTGACTAAATCTCCCTATTTTCAGTGAAATGCAGGTGGCATCCTTTTACCTTAGAAACCTCTCCAATTGCTCTGTGCTTTTCAGATGGCAAAGTAACTACAAAAAATAGCAATGCCTGAGTCACTTGGCAGCATTTTGAAGTGCCGGGAGCCTTTCAGAGCATTATGGGGCACATTTTCCTTGAGCTGTGTCTTTTCCATCCCTGCCAACACTCCAGTGCCTCCTCAAATGGTGACTTTGGCATGGAGCTGGGCACAGGAGTAACTTGTGCCCCCGTCTTCTCACCCTGCCTGCGGGAATCCCTCTTGCTCCCCTAGATGCAGAAACCTGTCCCCGCAGAGCCGGGAGAGAGCCATGGCTGTTGCCATTCACAGCGCCTTGCGCTGCCTCTGGATCTATATTTCAATTCCTGTGAATAATGCTGAAGAGCTTTTAGTGGAAACAGAGAGAATTATTGATGTTAACAGTAAAATTATTTTATCTACGCAAGCCAGAGACAGCATATAGTCTATCAGGTGCATTTAGGCTGCCACAGAGATTAAAACATTTTCGTTAGAAATGGCATCTAGAGCATTACAAAGTTGGAAACAACATCCTAAATTGATCTGTCATGATAAGAAAAATGCTTTCTTCTTCCTGTTTGCCTCCTTAAACTCTATTAACGTAGTGGGAGCAGAGCTTCTGCGGCAGGCACGGAGTCAATAGCCGCGCTCTGCATGCACCCCGTGCTCCCAGGGCAGAGGGCACCTCTGGACCCGACAAGCTTTTCCTTCCCCAAAAGAGGCGAGCACACCGTGCTGTAGTCACAGCCCAAGATAAATTCCAATAATAAAAAAGTCACAACATCGGAAGAGAACTGCCGCCTTGCTCGCAAGGGAGATAAACTGGACGTGAGCAGCAGGGGTGTAAATCAACGCGATGGGTTTGACAGATAGATTACAGGCAGCATATCCTGAGTTGCAATGAAGAAGCAAACGTACAGCAACCAGGATAAAATAAGCAAAACAACTTGGGAATTGATTTTTTTTTTTTTTTTACAGGCTGAAATGATTTAACTTCATTCTCCTGAGAGGCTGTGGATTGCTTTCACTCCAGCCTTCCCCGCTCTGCCAGCCATCCCTTCCCAAGCCTGCTTTCCCTTGTAACGATGCTGCTAATCTGCTGCAACAGATTTAGTGCTGCGGTGAGTAAATCCTCCAAAGGTACTGCTTCCAGCAAAAGAAAATATTAGTAACTTGACTCATTGGTAGAGTTTAAATATCCGATGAGTTTGGCTTTGAGCCTGATCCTGCTGATTTTCCACCCATCCTACAGTGCAACTCCCCAGCCACACTGGCTCCGTGCTCAGGGACAGCGCTCAAAGCCCCAGGGCCCTGCTGCTCTTGTCCTCCTGTGGCTGCCTGGGCCCTGGCCCTGCTGTGTGCCCTCTGACAGCAGTGGCAGGCTCTGGCCAGCAAGAAACCTGCAGACAAGGATGGTGCCGTCCTTCAAGCAGCTAAACACGGGGCGTCCTGAGCTACGGCTCAGTGCACAGCAGTAGGGGCAGTCCCAGCTAATACCAACGTGCTATGAAATGCTTTGCGCCATCTTGGCAAAAGATTTAGGTCAAAATGATGGTAAAATATATAATAGTAAAAATGAATTTCTCAGAAATTATTCTTCTGAGAGCTGCATTTTCTCTTAAGAACATAGCTTAAATGGGAAATGCTCAGCCAGCTCTCCCAAATATGCCTTTGTTTGGTAGTATCTTGGTGCTGCCGTTTGGATAGCTGAAAGGGGACCATCTTTACAGCAAAGTGCAAATCATTTCTTCTGTTTCTTAAATTCCTTTGTTATATTTTAACTCACTTCCAACAACTCCCTTTCAGACACTGACTGCAGTGAGCTACCCATGCAGAAGGCCGATTATTCCACAGCCAAACGGAGGAACAGCAACGATGAGCGCAAAGCAGCCAAGCACAGAGCGTGCAACCTCCCATGGCAAATGGCAGCTCACTCATCAAGCCACATAGCAGTTTGCAAGTATGCCGGTTCACCTGTGATGAACATTATTTCAGGCCTGGGAAGGAGTTGAATCCTTCTCAGGGAGCCGATGAGCCCTCAACAGATCCTCACTCGGGCTTGGGCACAGCAGCAGCAGGGCTGTGCGACACGCCCATGGCTGAGGTGATGGTGAAATGCTTCTCCAGAGCCCTCAGCTAAAAGCTTTAAGGTAAGTGTAGGCTGTAAAAGGAGCAATTATCTTAACTATATTTATAAGGGAGAGAAATTTATCGTAATGAGAAGTACTAGAGTAGAAATCAAAGAGCATGCAGGCTTAGCAGAATATACCCAAACCTAAAGGGACATATGCAATAAGAACTGATGCGTTTGGGTGATTTTGGGCTTTCAAAGAGGTTAAGATATCCGTGCCATCTAACACAATGGAAACACAACCTCAACCCACTTTAGGAGCAATCCTTTGGCAGGCAGCTAACTGCTGCCCAGCGCCAAACTGGCCAAGGAGCCACCACAAGGAGCCACCCCGTGTCCTGGACCTGCAGCCCGAGGGCACGAAGCATGGCTGAGTGCTCTGCTGGAACAGGGCTTCACCACCCACACCCATCAGCAGTACCAGTGTGGCAACCACAGTCATGCATTTCCTTTATTAATGTAATTCATAGGCAACAACAGTAATAATAAAAAGGTCTCTGCTCCCTCCTCAAGAAGAGTTTATACAATGAGAGTGAAGAAAATGAAAATCCCATACTGCAGCACCACACAAGTTTTCCGCCCACCCTATGCAGCCCAGCAGGAACTCGGGAGCCTTCCTAAGGACTAGAACAGGATTTTATGGTTCAGCTTCTGGGGTCGTGCTTCGCAGCATCTGTAACAGCTGCAGGCATGGCAGCTGTTCCCCTGGACTCGTAGCTAACGCTGTGGGGCACAGCCCCAGCCTGACACCACACGCAGCCCAGCAAAGCCCTAACACAGGCATCTGCAACGAGCTCCACTCTCTCTGGACTCTTCCCATGGAAAGCTCACGTGTCTCCACAGGGCCAGTCATCTGGGTATGAGGCCTCCAAAATAAGCCCACTGAGCTTGCCTCTGAAAATGCCTATTTTCTTCTGCGTTTTCGGAAGGAGCTTAGGGAGGTGAGCTTAACCAGGACATCTAACATTTATAAACACTTTGCTGGTGTCTGTGAGTCATCCAGGCTCTTTCTCCTCCAAGGAGAAGGAAAGCATGTGATTCATCCCGCACTGAAATAGGTGCCCAAAGGAGGTGGGCCGGAGACGTGCTCGGAGCTGCCTCTCTCTTCCAGGCAGAACCGAGCCTGGCTGATGGGCCCAGTCACAGCACGGAACTTTTACGCTGCTAATTTATGCAAGATTAATTATGCACGATGAATTAATACAGCTAACTCTAGCCTTTGCAAATTATTATCGAACAGAACAAGGAACCAGGAATATAATCAACTAACAAAGAACATGGCAATTAAAAACTCACCTATGTTTCAGAGCGGAACTGGAAGGAGTTGAGCAGAGGACTTCGCTTGGCACCTGCGGGCAACGGGTGCCAGCCAAAGGGAGACAGGCACAGGTCTTGGGTTTCACAGCATCGCCTTTGAAGCACCTGGCGTTTTGACTGGTTTTGAATCAGGTGGAAGAGATCAAACCTCAAGCTTCACTAGAGAAATATGAAAAAGATGCTATTCCCTGAGGAGGGGCGGGTTCAGAACCACAGGTAATTCAGACATGGCCCAGAGGTGCAAATGCTGCACGTCTCTTTGAACTTCTGCAATCCTGCAGGGAGTGGCAGCTAAACGCTTTCTTGCTCCCTGTTTTACTTCTGTAAAGTGGAACACAGATGATTAACTCCCGGGTCTGCATTACCAGCTCTGCTCCTGAGCTGCGTCCCCGTGAGCTACCGCTCACGGCTCAACAGGGACCCGGGCCCTCCACAGGACCTGGGGTCCCCAGGGTACAAACGTGGGGGTGAATCAGGCCCAGCCAGCTCCGCACCCACTTGCTCTGCCCACAGGCCTGCTCTGCATCTTGTAAACATCTCCAGCTGAATTTTAAGAGGTCTCAAGTTCATCCCAATACAAAATTAATTCAAAGGCTAAAACCTCATTACTCTCTTTCCATGCAAGCATTCCTGCCCTTCTAAACGCGGTGCCCTGCCCCTGCCCCTCACAGCACCGGGTATCGCCAGATTAAAAGAACACGCAGTTGTTGCTAGTGGTAATAAGAGTAACAAGATGATGATTAAAAAGTATACAGCGCTCAGTAATCCTTTGAATTGCCTTTAGGACAGTGATTTGCATTTCTGTTTAGCATAGATGGCACCAGAGTGAATAGTTATATTTTAATAGTGCTTATGCAAAACAGAACGAGGGAGAAGAATGGTGTGCAGCTCACCCACCTGCTCTGCCACCGAGAGCAGGGTGAATACTGATCACATCCAACAGCAACTGCCGTAGTGTTAAAAATGACTGCTCAGGTGAATAAATAAGAAATAATTAAAACAGAGAGACTCAAGCTTTTCCTTTCCAGATTTGGGCTCAAACATTCAGATGTCTCCCAGCTTTCTCCCACTCCTTCCCACTTGCCTCCATGCCAATACCTTACATCTCAGGGCAGTTTTATTCAGTATGTCTTAGCTTAATATTGAATTAATTCTGTCATATATATAGGGACAGATTTGTGAATGGAAGGAGAGATCCCCTTTACCTTCTGTGATCAATCTGAGAAGCTCTAGAATATAAAGCATCATTTTTGCAGGTGAATGAATATAGATCCTAATTATTTCCTAATTACCTTTATTTCTTTGCAATGTATCTGAGAGACTACATAAGCAGAGAGTTCAGTGCAGTCTGCTTGTGCTGCAAACACGAACGGGGCATTTGACACTCGTCGGTCACTGGCGCATCAATGCCACTAACTTGCCCTCACGTGCCAATGGCATGCCCAGATTTCCTTACAGAAAATTTCTGAACAAGAACAGCCACTATCTGGCCCTGGAATACACAAATACATACGTACTCTGTACAGGTATTTCTGACTCGGGGTGCGGAGAGTTCCCAGTTACTGCTCATGTGCATTTCTGGATGGACAGACTGAAAGTAAGGAACTTTCTTTTAAGGTGCTTCTGGTCTTTGTAGGTCCCTTTCAGGGACGGCTGCCTGTACCCTCAGCATACATCCAAAACAGCCCGGCAGCACTGGTGCCAGCACGGTACTGTGGCTCAATGTGTATGACTGATCAGGCCGACCCAGTCTTGTTTTCAATCAGAGTCATTTTAGGAAGAAGGACGGGTTAATTTCCTTGGTTTCCCTTTTCTTGCTTGAATTTTGGTTCAGGCTTCTCAATACAGCACAACTGCCCTCTTAATGAAAGGGAGCCAACGATCCTCCTGAGATAAAACAGCTGTTAGAAACATGAGTTCATACTTATATTCAATTTTTTCTTCCCGGATCTGATTCCAAGCCTCAAACAATTAAATGAAAAATGCTTTTATTACTTTATTTATTACCTCAAAAAGGAACAGTTGTGATCAAGTGCAGACGATGCTTTTTAGATGTTACAAAGCAATTTAATTCATTTATAAAGGATTTCAAACTGTCAGCACCACATTTAACATGATAATCTCAGGCTTGAAAAAGACGGATGACATCACTTGTCCCCCACCAAACGTGCATACATTATGGATTATTCCGAAGCCTCGTGAATAGGGTAATTTGAAATCATTAAAAATTAAAGAGAATGCTGCTGAAAGGCAGGAAGGGCACTTTTGCTCTTGGCTCTGTTGGTGTTTCCCTGCAGTGGGACCAGGGCTGGTTTATTGCACGATGAGAAGAAGAGGACTAAGGAACGCTGCTGTGGGGCAGGACGCAGCACCCAGAGTGAAACCGGGGGCTGAGGATGCCTCAAGCCCTGCTGGAAGCCCCTTTCTAGTGCAGGCTTATGTGCAAGGACCTGGAGCAGGTCTGGAGGCTGGCCCTACTGTGGTCATTTACTGTTTTCAAGGAGGATGTGCCAAGAAGGTTTCAATGCAATAGCAACATAAATGTTTGCCATTTTTACAAGCATTCCTGGGCGTATTTCATAAGAACATCGTGGTTCTCGCTCAAAGTTTCCCATGCCTGTCCCCACAGCCCCCCTGCACACAGCAGCTGCCGTACTACTCATTACCGACTCCCTAAGTTATGCAGGTCCTGGGAATAATTAGTTTTAAATCCTCTCTTTGTAGAGCAAAACTGTGGCAAAGACCTGAAATCGCAGTCACATTATCCAAGTATTTGCGAGGCCATCCCAATAATAAAGCGCACGTCCCCCTGGAGATGGTACCAACTCAAAAAGGCTTTTAACTGACATTTAAATGTCAGACTGCTATGCTGAGTATTACGGGCGTTTCATTGCTCAGCCCCGGAGAAGCATGAACACATCAAAAGCTCCTTAATAATCAGCCACATTAAATGTTGATGGGCTTTGGCACCTGGAAAGGCAACTACAGATGACATGTTTAACCAGGGCTGATGGATATCCACCTGATTCAGCTGCACGAATGCAAACCCACACACATCTCCAGTAGACCACAGGGAGTCTATCAAAATAATTATTTCAAGGATAATGAGTTCATTCTTTCAGAAAAAAAAAAAATCCTTTTCCCAGAGATTCTTTTTGTTCTACTCACCGTGAGCCTGCCCTTATCTTACTGGTATCCTCGATAACAATACTGAGCCTTAAGGACCAAAAACTAGTGAAAATCTGCTTTATTTGTCTTGCGGGAGAGCAGTGACTCATTGTCCACAGCCATGTGTTTGCCCAGGAGACTGTCAGTGGCACTGCTCCATTTGCAATCTGCATTTATCCGAAATGATCCTTCAGCCTAGTACACGTAATTCCAAAGGGTATGAACAAAAACCTCCCCGCATTACTACACCACCGTCCAAGAAGTTCTTAAAAAGGTAGAACATGAAGAGGTCAGGCTTCGCACACCCAACAAGGTGTCTTTCAAAGCTACAAAAGTAGGCTAAAAAAAAGAGTCAGGTGTTGAAAAGAGATGTAAAAACACCACAGCCACCAAGGCAGTAATGAGAGATCTGAGATCGATGTTTGGCATTCCCAAACCTCTCCCCAGAGAGCCAGCCGTGGCTGTCAGACGAGGGACCACAATAGCGATCACACGCACAGTATTTGCTAATATTTGTTAGCATTTGTTAAAATTGCACAGTCATTTCTGGGAGTAAATGTAGTGTGTCCAATCGCTAATTTTCATTTTCATTAGTCAGAGATGCGCTAGGATAACTGCTGGCCAAAATTACGCATTTCTTGAGCTCCCCTCGAGGTGCAGCCCTGCCCTGGGCTTTCCAAACACCAGCCCGTGTGCGGCTGGCAGTGCAGGGGAGGGCAGCGCTGCTGCCTCACCCTGGAGAGGGACTGGCAGGAGCAGGGAGGGATGCAGGGGGATGAGCATCGCCAGCAGTTTGTGCTGCTCTGATACCCTCCGATGCCTTCTGCCTGACCCTACCTCCTCCTGTATGCCTCCTCACCTTGAGAAATGAAGAGAGGGGGGGTAGGAGAGAGGTGAGCTCCCCAAAACACGCCGAGGTCTGCAGCCAGCCCGGACACACATTCCCAAAGGGCCGTGGATGCGGTGCCAACCTGCTTTCCTTATTTCCCTCTCTGACACTAGCAGTCACAACCGGGCCTGAAGCCTTGCATCAAAACATGGTAACAAATGTCAAAGAATAGGATATTACCTGAGAAGATAGGCTGGCTTTCCTGCCCATCACTAGGAGTACAAAAAATAATGAAAATATTGAATATAATTAAGACATGTAATCTTTTCAATCTTCAGAGCTATGCAAATGCAATTCCTGTCAAATTACCAGGAGGTACAAATGTGTGCATTACTGGCTGAGGGCCAACGTGAAGATTGCATCATGATTAAAGAAGTGAGCTAGACTTGTTAGAGAAAGGGCTGAACTAGGAATTATAAAAAGATGTAACAAATGACTCGGTACCGAGCAGCTGACAGTTGTCCAAGCAACGTGTGATGCTCATCTCAGACATGGCAGAGGTGCTGGATTTAAAAATTGCCTCTAGTATTGTCACTGATAAATGATCGTATCATGACGAGCGCTGAACCATGCCTCGCTGGGGATGTGAACGCCATGCATGCTCTGTTCCTTTCAGGAACTCAATGACTGATTTCTATATTTCATATAGGATTAAGAAATTACGGAAGAACCTTTATGGTAGGGATCATTTGGCAATAAGCACAGCTCCTGGGGTTCCTTTTGCACCTTGTTAAAATATCCTTGCATCACAATGCAGCTGAGCAGCAGCACATACAGCAGATCCTGTAGCTCTAGCCAGAAATTTAGCAAATGTAACATGGAGTTTCTGTCAATAGCGGGAGCTGGCAGTTGTCACACTGACAGAGTTAATGAAAGTCGTGGCTGGGGCAGGCAGAATCCCACAACTGCCATCAGCCATCAGCTCGGTTTTGACAAGCGAGGCAGGATTATTATTTTGTACCTGTGCCCAAGTGGATAATTAAGCTGTAATCTTAATGATTACAGTTGATATTACTGAGCAGAAAAGCCCAGAAGACTTACGTAAGCCATGCAAACACACCACTAGCTTTCTCCGTCCTGGCTTTCTGACGAAATTACCCCAAATGGAAAGCTATCCATGGTCATTTTGTCTCTGCTACAAGCTCACCTGCAGTCCCTGCATGAACACTCGCAGCACTCCTGCAGTCTCACCTCATGCCCCGGCTTTGTCTTTAACCAAAGCAGCGGCACCAATGGCTCCGGCCTCCTTCCAGCCCTGGCTGTCAGCCCCAAAGACATGAGCAGGGTGCTCCTCGTGGTGCTCCATCCACCCAGCAGGAGCCACCCAGCCCTTGGCCCGCTTGGTGCTGGGGCTGCTCCCCCAGGGAGGTGGCAGGGGACGGGTGCCGTCGTCCCTCCCCCTGAAATAGGCAGGGGGGGAACAGCAAACACGGGTGTCTGCTGGGGAGAGCATTTGCTGCTTTACATGTACAAAGTTTGAAGGGAAACTGTGCCCTGCGGAACAGCACAGCACGCAGCCCTAACTGCTACAGCAGCTAGAGCAACAGGAGCAGGCCCTGCGTGTCAACCAAGCTGGGGGGGATTCATTTTGGGGCAGATTAGGGTCACTACGGTATGTAAGCCTTTGATACCATGACTGCTAGTTCTTGCTCTTAGCTGGCTTTCTACTAAAATTACCACAGCACGTTTCAAATCTGTGCTCAGTGTAGCACAGAAAGAGCTAACACGGCGGGAGCCACAAATTTCCCTGCCTGCAGGACGCCTTCCTGGGTTTTGCACAATAATTCGTGTTCCTCTCTCTAAAATCTTGGTGGAGAAAAGTATTTAAAAGGAGGTGGGCCAGCCCCGTTCTCAGTTATACTGCCTGCAGGGAACACCCCCTGATCCGTGCCTGGCATCTCCAGCAGGAGCACCGGGCTGCCTGGGGCGGGGGCGTACAGCACCCCTCCTCTCCCCCTGCCTTGGTGGGACACACCGGCTGCAAAGCACGTATTTGCCACACCTGGTAATCAACTTCGTTGAAAATGCAGCCATGCTCCTGTTAGTAATACCTTCCTTTTCCTTTGGTCAGGCTAATTTTCTTCCCACTAATTCTCTTACCTCTTTCAGTGCTCCTATTTCTTTTTGCAGGAAGAGGTTTGCTCCTAAACGGCACTTTGAGACTCCCATTTCCCCAAACTGCCTTCCAGTGTGGCCACGTCGATGCAGTATTTATGGACAGCCGTTTTATATTGTATTCCACACCAATAAAATGCCACTACAGAGATAGTTTATTGCTGGCTACTTTATTTATTATGATTCTGCTGTTACGGACAGCCCTGGCACTGAATTACCACTGGCTATTGGAAATCTCCTGTCTTTTTGACTGAATGCCTTTGCACAGCATTTGAAATTCCTGTCCGAAGCCCAAGAGAAAAGCCCAGCCCTCCCATTTTTCCTGTGTCTATCTATTCAGAACTACTTCAGGACTAATTAACTCAGGACTAACAAAGCTTGATAAGCAAGCTATGTTTCTTTTCACTTTGCAATTCTTTAGAGCCTGTTTACTTTAACATTAGCTTATATATTTAAAAAAATAAGCTACAAATCAGTTCCAGTACTGAATACATTCATCTTTCTTAGTTTCTAAAAGCTATTCGCCTTTGATTACAGCAATGCGTACATCTGACGGGCTTTGATAATAACTGTACGTATCCAGCAGTACGGCTGTGGTGTAGAGGCATAACATGAAGCTGCTAATACATTTTTACTCTCATAAAGCCACAATTTCAGCTTGATAAACGTGACAATCAATTACACCAACTGCAGAATATCTATTATGATTTCAGTAGTTTAACAGAATGTTTTAATTAACAGTTAAATAGAAACTCTAGCACGGTAGGCACTCAAGCGTCAGATGTAGGAAGCCCACATGTTCTGCTGAAGCCATCGATGCCCAAGTCCTGCTAACTGTACTTAAAGCTATTCAAAGTTTGACCATAAGTATTTTGAACTTTCTATTATCCTCAAATGTCACTAACTAATTTTTCCTTCTAACTTTAAGGAGTATGATGACTGAAATGAATTGTACAGAGCCTATCCGACGCAGACATAAAGCCTCCTGGTGCCAACAATGAGAAGTAATCATTATCTTTGTACTTAGAGTAGGAAACGCTTAAGTTATCTCTGTAAGTCCAGCACCAGTGCTGTAGCTACAGTACCTTGCCCCTGGTTCGATTTCACTTATTTTCATCCCCAGAAACGGGAAGAAAAAATATTGATTGCACAGTATGCTATCTCTGTTAATCCAGTTATCTATTAGTTGATCTGGATTCTGCACAACCGGTGATTTCCTGGTAGCACGAGACTAGAGCACAGCACGCAGGAGGGAACAGAAAGGCCCATCACTGTGCAGGCCCCAAGTCACTGCCTCAGGCATCTCCAAGTGCAATGGGAAAGATGAGGCTGCGAGCAGTGGACACGATTCGGCACGCTGCCTAAGCCCCATTAGATGCATGGATGATATTCAAGAAAAAGGAGAAGAATTGATTTTTACTCCATTTTCCTACTGGCACGCTGCAGGCGCCCTCCATCAGCAGCTCTCAGGTGCCGCTGTCCAGCTGCAAGCCTTCCTCCAGCACGCTGGAGATGGGAAACTGCTGCGAGGAGGCTCAGAGAGCCCCAGGTCTCCGACTGCGCATCCCACCTGGGAAATGTCCATCCTTCCAGCCTTCAGACCTTGCAGCTGACCAACAAGAGAAGGGAAGATGGTCCTGACTTCTCCCAGAAGGAAGCCTTCTGGGGGCTCTACGCATGCCTCCCCAGCACCCTCTGTACCAGCTCTGCACTTCCCGGCCCAGCCCGACCAGCCTGGATGTCTGCACGGACACGCAGACACGCAGCCAGCCTCAGCTTTAACGCAGAGGACCATTACCCAGAGGAGGAGGGGAAATTGCTGCTGCTTAAGCTCCAGACTAACAATTCTAAGAAGCACTGCAGGTAAATAACACTCATCTCCACTTAGGCTTTGGTTTTCAGTAAATCCCATGGAAATTTTTAAAGAACCCTGAGCTGCTCTGCGGCGTTAATAAATTCAGGAGATAACAAAGCTGGTGTGAGCAGCTCATCTCAAAGCCCGCTTTTCCCTTTCAGCCTGCTGAGCACCAGTCACGGTCCTGGGGAGCCGCAGCCGGTCCCGTGCCCAAGCCTCCCTTGGCCCTGGTGCCGCACCGAGGCAGCAGCTCCTGACTCAGGAGGGGCTGGCAGCAAAACCAGGGGCTGCCCACACCGACAGCAGAGCTGAAACAGGTGCGTCTGGGGACTGAGGGCACCCCAGGCAGTAAAAGCTGCCTGCGTGGGTCATCGGGAAGCAGGGCTGCCCGTGAGCTGGAGGCCCCCTGGGTTCCCCGAGTGCTATGTACCCGTGGGACTCGGCTGCCACAAAAGGCAGCAGCATCCTCAGGTAGTCTCAGACTCCCTAATGATCTCTCAAAATGAGTAAGATTAATGGCCAAGGCTGGTAAGAAGCTAATGATTAATCTGAGGCATCAACCATCCAGATCTGAGGCTACACTAGAAGACGAAGCGGCCTGCCTGTTGAGACGGCCGCACGAGACCTGACTTACTGCACAGCCGTGCTCCCACATCTACACGTGGCACCACTTGAAGCTCACAAAAACGTTACTATTATCTGACATTAACACCTGTAAAACTTTCAAAAATAATGGAAATCAGCCTCTGAGCTGACAGGGCTAGGAGGTTACAGAGGTCCTTGGTGTCCCACCAGGAAGACGCTCCAGAGGCAGAAGCTGTCACAGCTCCGCGGGACGGCACCACCCGTAAGGAAGCTCTGACAGCCACCTGCCCTCAGGAATTTCTCCCCTGGACTCAAAAGCCTCAGGAGGAACGAAGCACTGCGAACTTTGCTGGAAGAGCGTTGGAAACAGGTTACAAAAATGGAAGCCTTCCTTCAGATTTGGTTGCAGAGCTTCTGAGAAGCTGGGCTGCCTGGCAGGTCACCGCAGCAGGTAGCACCCACGCCATGTGCCGGAGCCCTGGTTTTCTTCCAGCCCCGAGTTAAAGACGAGGCGAGCTTCGTGCCACAGACCTGGGAACCAGGGCCTTAATTCACACACAGAAACCCCAAGCACTAACAGAGCACCTTGCTCCGCATTGGGAAAGCTGGGGTTGCACGTCTCATCATGCAAAAGCCCCATCTGCCTGCAATCCCTTACGATTTCTTCCCCTTCTAACAGTGCACTCAGAACCGCTGCCTCTGCCCACTCAGCGCCAGGCTCCGCAGGGACGGTCACCAAGGGAACTGCGTCCATGAGCCACAAGCCTGGGAAGGACACTCCCTCCTGCTGCCTGGGGCAGACATGAGTCAAGGAGCCCATGGACGGGTCTGGAGGAGCAGAAGCAAGAGCAGGGAGCATCAGAGCATCTCCCTGCCAGCTCCCGGAGCCAGGCGAGCACTGCCTGTCCTGCTGCAGGGCCCCACACCGCTCGACTCTCCCCGCTAACCCCATGGCAGGAACCTTGGTGAGGGAGAGTCAGAGCCATTAACATAATGCTGTTAACCAGCTCTGCCACGATGTATGAAAATCAGTGTTATTTTTCATTTTCTTTACAAAAATTCACTCCTATTTTTTTAAACTGCAGGCTCGAGGGGTCTCAGACTTGTAGCACAAACAAAAACTGACTGTATCTGGCTATTATCAGAGAGAAAGCTCCAACTCTCTCCCACAACAGGTTACAGACAATTAAGCAGATTTTGTTCCATAAACATGGATAAATTCAGGGATACCCCACTGAGCTGCCACCAACGGCTCCAAGACCTGTAACCAAACCTTCCCTACGGAGCTGTCAGATTTAACCAATATTTGCTGCAAATCATCACTTCACCTCATTACCCTGTTAATTGCGGGAAGGAATTCAGCAAGAAGGGATGAGTTTAGGAGGAGGAGGCTGTAGCTGGGTGTTGTACTCCCCAACACAAAGAGAGGGAACTATTCTTGACACAGTGCGTGTCTCTGCTCTTTCAGCATTTGCGTAATTATAGCCGAGCCTTTTGAACATTCAATGCATCTCACGGAAAATGAGACATCCACATATTGTGGCTTAATGAAAAGAACTGAAGGAAATGTACCAAATTATTGGTTAACAGGCAGCTGCTTCATAAATGCTTGCTCCCATCTGTTTTCTCTTTCTCCTTATATCAGCTCATTCAACCCAATGCCTGTAAAACGCTGAGCCCGATGTTTCAGGGCATCTCTGAGCGCTCCTGTCAGTGCTTACGGGTGGCTCCCCGCGTGGTGACACAGGGACAAGGCTAACAGCTGCCAGCATGGGGTCCAGCTCTCCCTCCCGTCTCTCATCTCCCTCATTTCCATGAGCTGAGCGCTTCGAGCCACATTAAGTCAGTGCCCCATTCAGGAGCGCCTTGCAGAAGTCGCTCCTACGAGAGCCATCAAAGCAAATACTTTGCCTGGAAGACCGATGGCATGCAGATAATTCCCAGCAGCAGCGCCGGAGCAGGCTCCTTCTGCTCTTCTGTGAGACCGCAGGTGTTGGCCACCAGCAAGGACTGCTGCGGGACTTACAGGGCCAATGCTCTGACCCACTACAGCCCCTTCATTTGCAGCTTTTCCAGCAAGACGAGCAGCAGCAAACGGATGTGGCAGCATAGGCATGCACCAACCTGTCCCAAAGATCTGCCATGGAAACCCTGGTGCAGGAACAGCTTGGTGGCTGGAGACTGCTATTCACGTTCTTTTTCCCCTCTCACAACAAATTTTGGCCATGGCCAGGTTTGCTCAGCCTTAGGGTTGTCAAACAGAGCAGTGGATGGTGGCTGCTTTGGGTTAAACAACTCTGACCTCAACAAGCCCCTTGAGAAGCATGCCTCGAGCCAGGCTGTGCACCGCTGGAGGAGGACAAGACTTCTTTTCCAGCTGGGCCCTGCTGGGGAGCTCAGCCCGGGGCTGGGGTATCACCAACACTCATTCCTGCCCCGCTCAGCGAGCCAACAAACCTGCAGGAGCAAACAGGTGTGTGTACTTGTTTGATTAGCTTTTCCCCGAGCAAAAGGAGTGATTATATTTTCCTTCATTCCAACTAGAACTGCTGTCATAAAATATTCAGCTCAAGCCATCCAGTTCCACATTATAATTACCTGCCAAAAATTGCTAACAGATCTGCTTCTGCCATCAACACGAAGTTGGCTAATCCTCCGGGAACCTCTTTTTAATTAAACACCTAATACAGTATGATAAACATTGAAAATATGCACTGCTCCTCTATTAAGAATGCGGCTTGATTTCTGAAGTGCACCTAATCAATTCAAGTGTAATATTTACTGTGGCAGCAAATCTTTAGGGTTTAATATTTCAGGTAAAGGTTGCTTTAGTTATTCTATTAGGGAAGGAATGAGTAAGCACAAATAAAGTGCAAAACCTCAATTCGGCTTGACTGTTTACTCGAGCTGCTCGCAGTGACCCAGCACGAGTCCGGCGTGCTCAGCTCTGCGCCTTCGCCGTCCCCTCCTGGCCTGCATCGCTGCTTTTCTGCGCTCACAGTCACCTAACCTCCAGATGCAGGGTCCCGCTTTGGACAACATGGCAGGGGCTGTAAATATCTCACGTGAACCACATGAATATTTACGAACCTCTGACCGTAGCATGTCCACCTCTTCTTTCCTTTGGCGCGTCTTGGTCTCACAAAGCACCAACGCTGTTACCACGATCTCAGTGTCAGCAGTGTCTGTGTGAACCCTCCGTCATGACCTAATTTTTATTATTTATTTACTTGAAAGGCTTGGAATGTATGTCTCTACCTACAGTGGAAAAAACTTCACAAATATTCCAACTTTGTGGGTCTTGCTAACGAAGCTGCTGCCTTCTGTTTGGGTGACATAGTGGGCACAGGTCAAGGGTACGGTGTTGGGCGCCTTGCCCTTGGTGCCCAGTGGTGCGGGGACGTCGCAAACCAGAGATGTGTAACCTCCTGCTGTCAGCACCAGCCTGGGGACATCCTCTCCATGCCTCCTGGAAATAGCACTGAGGCCAGAGGTCCCAGAAAGCAGCCAGAGGTAAAGGATTTCAAGGAACGAGCAGCACAACCCCTGGCATCAGGAGGCAGCCACCGCAATTCAGACAGACCATCTGGAGGAGTTTATACTAAAATCTTGTTTGCTAGTGATGAACACAGCATGACAAACAAAGCCATGAATTTCTTAAAAGCCAGGAAGCCAGCGTGGTTGTTGCTGTGGTGAGGTGTTGAACAAACAGCAACGCTAGGGAAACTGCCCGTGCTCCGAAGGCAGTCCGCTCGGTGTAACGAAAGCTGCTTCTGAACGAAGGGGAGGCGCGATGGGGGCTGACCTGGGCTCCCCGAAAGGTGGCACCGCTCACTGAGTGAGGGCATCCCCGTTTGTCCTAAAGGTCTGAGATAGATGGAGTGAGATTACCTGCTGTCCTCTGACTGGGAAACCCAGCTCCCAGCCGGGAGGTGGAATTAGGTGTTTTCCACGCACAAGCTCATTTCACAAGCCATATTGTCCTGACGTTTCCTAATCAAGTTTTTCATGCACCTGGAGACTGTGAAACAAATGAGGCTGAGAAATCCCTCTCCTCTCAGCTACTCCGGAGCAACCCACAGAGCAGGCGCTTTATGGAGTGTGGCAAAGGCAGGTGCTCATTTTGCCGCAATAGCAAACCTCCGGGGCTTAAGCCGTAGCTGACACGTCCTGTCTGGAACAGGATGTTTCGTTACAGCACTGCATATGCTCCCGTAACGAGCAGGATCTTTCTTCCCCCCTCATTTGGAAGAATGAGCTGCAGAAGCAAATCAAGCCGTCAGGGAGATGAGGGCACCTCCCCTCCATCGGCAGCTAAAACCCCTGGTTTCTGACTCACTTCTCAGGTGCACTCGTGCATCTGGCACTCAAATCAATGAGACCTGATCGTATGGATCCCAGTGGAGTTAGGGATAAGCTGCAGTGATTCTGAAAAAGCACCAAAATACCGTGAGGCCAGGGAGTCCCTGAAATGACGTTCATGTGTTTTTCTGTAGCCACATCAAGGAGCAGCCAGCTAGTGTCCCTCAGCCTGGGCAAACTGTGCAACAGAAGAGCACCCAGTAAGGAGAACAAAAATGGATAAAAAGATTTTTTCTCAAGGAAAATATATTAGCACAGCATTTACATGATTTTTTTTTTTTTTAATTCAGATTTCAACTCTTGCACAATTTCTCCCAAATGGGACTAAGACAGGCTGGCCTGCAGTCAAACAGGAGCTACTGCACTTGTTCGGCAGAGATGGGCTCATCTCCTCAAACAGCCCCTTCACAGGTGCCAGGTGCTAAATGCCAGAAAGCTTCGCAGAAGGACCCGTGCTGATAGAGGACACACAATTTAAATTTGCATTGTGCTTAGCAATATTTGGGCATATATCAGCTGGGAGTCTCCCCGGACTGCTGCCCTGCTGGAGCACGCTTACAGAAGTGGCAGCTACGGGCTGCATTTGATGCCAACTTCAGCACTGGGAGGGCAGGGACCCTGCAGGACATCCCCTGACTCCAGCCCGACCCTCGGCATTGCCACAGCCGTGCACGGGTCTGGCAGGGCGGGTGGGTGGGCGGCGGGACTGCCGTGCTTCATGCAGTACGTGACCAACCTGAGCAGTGTGCAATGCATCGTTGTGCCACCTGGGTATCGATTGGGTTGGCTGCCTCAAACTGAGCCTGGCTACGCCACCCCTCTGGTTCAGTGGGTGTAAGGAAAGCCATGGTGTAAGGAAAGCCATGGTGTAAGGAAACCCATGGTGTCTGCAGCTGTCACCAGCTCAAGGCAGAATCGTGTCAGCTGTTCAAAAGCGCCCAGCATTTAGTAACAGGGACAGAAGGATCCATCAGCCCTCGCTATGCCCAGAGAAGTCTTTGCAGTTCTTTCTGTATTTAAGGAAATGGGCAAACAGGGAAAATGTACATGCAAATTAACCCTTCAACAATTACCAGGAAAAGAAAAGAAAAAAAAACAGAATAAATTAGGTAATGCAATGAACAGAATCCCCCCTGTTCTCCAAGCACCAAAACCCTGAAACCTCGATTAGGTTCCTTTCACGTTTCAGCCAAAGACACCAATACTTGTTTTCCTGACCCAGTCGGCTGCACTACGTCACCAGTCCAGTGAGGGCTATGCAAACCCACCGACATGATCCCGCTGCTGCATGTGCCATGCCAGACAGCCGGTGTCCCACGTGCCACGGCAGTCGCTGTGTGCCTCCTGCCGGCTGCGCCTCCGATGCTACGCGAGCTCGTGGTGAATCAGAGCTATTTGCAGCTACCGGGTGTTGACTGAGGGCAACAATAAAATCTCTCCCAAAACAATAATAATTCAAAGGACATTTTTTGTTCCCCCCATAACATCTGTACTTCTCCAAGCCCAAATGTGAGAACATTTTCTACAGGAAAGCACAAAGAAGGGCAATACCTGGTTTTACCTGAGCCCTTCTCTGCAACTGTGTGTGCCAAGTAAGGAGGCAGCTGGTGTCTGCGGGTGGCCCACCCCACATAAATCATATACAAACGATGCACAAAGTGGCGTTCTCTGCTCGTTTGGTCCAGGATCACGTGCTGCCTTTTCCTGGCAAAATAATGCTGACTTTTCTACATTAAGACAATAATCAATTATTTAAATCCTTTGTGTAAAGTGAGGCATCAGCAAAAAAAAAAAAAAAAAAAAAAGAAAAGGCAGAGAGGGAGACAGAGGTTTTAACTTTTTCCTGCCTGCAGTCAATGTCTCAACAAAACCAAACCCACGAGCAGCCCCAAAGGACTCAGACCCACGGCGCTCGCCTCTTCCTGCGGCAGGGCCTCCCTAACCAAGCTGTGCTGCAGCGTGAGGCTGCTGTCAGTTAATTAGCCCAGGTCAGGTTGCGAGAACAAGCTTCAAAATGAAATTTTCATCAAATTAACAGGTATGCTACAACAGGGATTACAGGATACACCTGTCATCAGTGGCAGTCAAGACAAGACTTGCTGACAAGACAAGACAAGCTGAGCTTCTCCAGCAGAACAGCACTGGTACCGCTCTCGTGTCCTGTAGGAATGACCAAATCCTGCTCATCCTTACACCTTGGGTATACATACCTACAGCACAACACAGCACGGGTCCAGAAGCGAATCAGTCACACAAGCACCTAAAGTGCTGCTGTGGCTTTTAACCACCAGGAAAATAAATGCCCAGTTGCTTGGGTCCTGCCTCGGTGCCGCAGCCCGGCAGCAGACCCTTCTGCTTAAAACTGCTTCGGATCCTTCCTGCGAGGCTCTCCCTCTGCAGCACCATAATTTACACACGGTGCAATGAACAGCTAATGGCCTGTACAGACAGTGAGCGGGGTTTCCATAAATTCACTCACACCGATTGCTGCTAAGTGTGACGTTTGGCTCGAGATTCCCTGCAGCTCCCGATACCTTTGGGGGGTCCCTGCCCTGCCCAGGGCGGCTTGGCCCGATCCTGTACAGTACAGCCAAAGGGAACTCCTGAAGCTGCTTACGTGGCTGTGCCTCCTCATTAAGTGTTTTGAAGTGCTCATTAGATGTTTTTTGTCAACTCTGCTTTTTACAAAGAAATCCTATTGCTACCCTGGCTGCCGTGGCTGCTGCTGAGCGCCTTCTGGCTGGCCGCCATGGGCCCTCACCCCAAGGAGCTGCCGTGACCTCTCCCCACCCCATTCCAGCCTCTGCCCCATTCCCAGCGGTGCTAACTCCCGACCCCACTGCTCCCCGGCACGACTATCGATTCTTCCCCAGCTGACATGAATGCCAATGGCCCAGCCACAGCCCAAGCCAAGTTTTTCTGTTTCTTGGAGCAAGTTAAAACTGTTGGGCACTATACAGATCTCAAGCACCTCTCTTCAGTCAAGTGAAATATTAAAGCCGAACCTAATTCAGCGGCAGGCAGTAAGCTTGGGGGGCCCTGCCTTATCTAATTTGCTATCAGCTGCAGCAACCTTTGCTATTAATATTGCAGTGAAGACCCTGTCAGAAGCTTAAATTCATCACTTTGGTGTGGCCATTCAGGGAACGTGTACCAGCAGGAGGGATTAAAACCCCCTTCTTCCCTCTTCAGCCTCTGCACTGAATTTTGAAACCCTAACTGCAGTGCACAGCCAGCATAACAACAACCACCCCAACGGCGTGCAAGGCGTACTGCCCTCAGAGATTGCTGGTAAATGCTCAACAGAGCTCAAGGAATAGGTGGGGGGCTCTGAGTGCTTCCAGGAGCAGCTACCCAATGCGAGACGGGAGTTTCAGTGGTCCCTGGTCATGGTACAGACCCAAAGGAGGGAGAGAGACCAACTATCGCTCCCTTCTGATGGATAATTTGCCTTTTTCGGGTTGTATTAGCACAACAATTAGCAGATGAACAGATCGAGGGGTTGTCACACTCACACCACAAACTGCTGCTTCCCTGAGGCCTCGTTCTGCCCCGGAGCCACTTGGTGGCCCAGGTGTCACACAGCTGGGGCACAGCGAGGAACAGCCCGGCGATGACGCGGTGGCACGACCAACTGCTTTCATGGAGCTTTGCAGGGAGCCACAGGTGTGCCTGGGACATCCCTGCCCCAGCTTAGCCTGGTGGGACCCAGATGGATGACAGCAATGGGAGGGCCCCAGGTGTCACCGCATGCTGCAGGAGCTATGCAGGGCTCCCGCTGCCCCGCGCTGCATCCCTGCTGTCACTGGAGTCAATCCTTTTGGGTTTCAGATCAGACAGTTATGCCTTTCCCCACATATTTCTAAGCATTAAACTGTTCTGTATGTTCTGACATCTCCTCCCAGTTAGACCTTCCTTCCTACGATGCATACTCTTCATTTTATCTAATTTAATCTTTCTATTCCTTATTGAATTCCCTGACCTAATAAGATAGCAGTACCTTATAAAGCCGAGGACAGCAAATGGCAGCTAAATAATGTTGCTATTATATCAAGGAGAATTGAAACGTGAAGAAAATGCTTAAAGACTCTGCGAGGAATCCTCCATCAGCTGCAGTCAGTGCCAAGCCGGGCACTGCTGCTGGCAGACCCACGCAATGCTCCTCGGTCCTAGCAGAGCTGGGGCGAGGGATAGGAAATCCAGTAAAATAACAGGAGAGCAAGCCTCAGCTGCACCACCTCCCCAGGGGGATCCCACGATGTGCTACGATGAAGTAGGAAACACCAAATTAAGCCAGAGCCTGACCAAATGGTCTGTACACCATGAAACAAAGCCGAGCTTGTGCTAAATGCTTCAAAGTTCTGCACTATTTTGTCGTATCTTAGTACTTGGTTAGCTTTTAATTTGCATTCTGGCTGAAAGCAAAATATCAATAATGAGAAGTCAGCACAGAAGACACTCAGCTCTTTGCTGATGGAGTCTAATGTTTTCTGACTATTACTTTCATTATGTACATTAAAGAATATAATTTTTTCACTCACTTTTTCACTGTTTGGCTTTTCAGCTTAATGAATGTATTAATCTGTTTACCACCAGCAGCAAGTAAGTGTTTATGGGATGATTTTTTCCTTCTTTTTTCAGTACTCCGTTCCACTGCCCCTCACTGCACACCTTTCAGCAGATCTCCCAGTGCCATTATGTTTCAAAGCATTTTGATCCCTTACCATCACGAGTCTGGATGTATCCAAGGGCACGAGACGGTGAAGGGGGACCAGCGGCCGTGAGGTGACACTTTCACCAGAAAAACACAGAAAACAGTAGCCCGCGGAGCTTGTCTGAGCAAAAACAGAGGTAGGATGGTCACATCTTTTTTAATCAGTTTGGTAACTGTTTGGGAATAGTTTCTTACAGCTGATAAGAGAAAACTTTTATGTTAGCCTCTCAACCATGCCAAATATCCATGCTTGCTTCTCTAATAATACTCTTAGGCTAACTTGAGTTACATTTCCCTGAAGACATAGGACCCAAGGAATAACAAAAACACACGGTAGGTTGGACTACACGCCAAATTTCGTACAAGCTGCCTGGTTTTGCACTTTTTTATGTCAGATGTGAAAGTGGTTTCTGTTTGTTTTGTTTGCTCTTTGCTTTGTTTTTTAAACTTGATTGCATTCAACAGTACACAGTGCCTACACTACCCTTGAGAAAAATCTCCAGCCTTCCCACAGATGTATTCTCCAGCACACTTTCAATGACTTTCCTATCATTATGGGAGAAAACATAATACTACAGAGCTGAGGCTCATGAAGACGCTCCATAATGTAATGGCAGGCTCAGAACATAATCCATCAATTTTCTGGTTTGGGTTTGTTCTTTGACTTAGATCATCGGCACCCAAAAAGGCCATCATAAATCCTGCAGGGTGAGTTTCCAGAATAAGAGATTGGCAGATTAACTGAGACAGGGTGGACCAAAAAAAAGGACTTACGAGTCTTAAGGAGGGAAGAGGGGAAGAAAAGGTGCAAGGCTCTGTGCGCATCCTAGCAGGCAGTCCCTAGCACAGCCCCTTTGCTTCCTACCTAATGGCCATACTGCCACATATATGGGTAGCAATGCGCTCCTCCCTGCGACACGCAAGGCACTTCTCCTGCTATCGTGGCTTGGGGCTCTCACTGGTACCATGATCTGGAGCCTCACTGGGGCGGGTGGGCACGCGGAGAGGAGCCGCAGGCGGGCTGGGGGTTTGAACAAGACACCCCCACCCAAGGAAGGGCAGCGTCGCACCCGCTCCTTATGGCTCCGCACTCCCTTCTGCAGAAAATATCAAACAGCAACTCACGTGAGGCCGGACAATCATTTTTCAGATAGCACATGAAAGAAATACCAGGCCGCTCTGCAGTAGATTACGTGGGACAGCGTGTAATACATCCCCAGCAAGTTATGACATTGATTCATTCCTGGGATTGAATTTGTTCACAGTAATGAATGTATTACTTTTTCCCTGAAGGCCCCAGTCTTTTCGCTCACCTTTATTGATCAACGGTTTATAACTTTGAGACTATTTGCAAAAAGTGATTAATGCAACTTACTTTCCGGTCTTAAAAACAGCGTAAGCAATTAGGGTTTATGCAGCAATTCCCTGCCAAACCAGAACGAAACTGCTGGAACCAGTGGCATTATCTGACACATCAGCTGTGTTTCAGCACAGAAAACAGAAAAGATGGCATCAGCGCTGAACCGAAGCACATTCATCTCCCTGCAATCACGCAGTAAAATACAGGGGATGGGTTAAGAAGAATGAATGGCTACTGCAAAACCTCTTTATAATCTTTAGAAGAACTGCATGAAAATAAACGGGAAAGTGCAATTCTTAATCAAAAGCAATAGCATGATTCCTGGCTAACATGAGACAAAAAAAAATTAATAAAAGCACGCAGCTGTCAGGGAAGAAGGACAAGGGAAGGTGAGCTGAACAAGCCTTCAGAGAGAGGGGTACCACTTACCTACAAAGCAAACATTAGAGTGAAGGGCAGGGAAGCAACTCCAAGAAGATGAATGTCATTCTTGAACCTTTCTATAATTTCTTAAAATAAAGCAGTTAACTGGGCTGCAGCCAGTAACAAGGAACTATATAGCCCATTCCTTCACCTAAAATCTATACCAGAAAGAAATGCTTGGAGTGTGCAGGATTTTTTCCTATTTTGAGAACTGATGCTATTAGGGTACCCCTATTCCAGATTTTGTTCTAATATGAAAGGAACTGGCTGAAAATGCCAGATAATTGGGAAGAAAATCATCACACATCAGGAGTATGTGATGGAGGGAAGGCATCTGAATGAACATGGAGGTTTAAGGGCTGAGAAGCTGACCCAACAAACAGAGAGGAGGCGACTCCTTGGCATAGCTGGCAGCAGCTGGGGGAGCCGCAGGGAGGGCAGCCAGAAAACCTGACCCGAGGCAAACGTGGCCATGCCTGGAACTCTTTGAAGAGCCTGAAAATGGACAAGAAATTGCACCAAATCATACTCAAATGGCTCTCTGTAAAGCTGCGGACATTTAATTCACGCACGAAGCATGCACAGTGACATTACCACAAATTCTGCTGCAGGTCAGAAAACAACAGCTCGTATCTAGGTAACATTTGTAAATGTGATTAGGTTCAAGGAACACGTGCTGCAGTTGGGACTGCATATGAAAATCATCACTCCTCAAACAGGGTTGCTTTTCCATCTTTTTGACCAATTTTTCTCCAAACATTCCGGATAGAAAAATTTGTTTTGCTGCCCAGGATTCCAAAATGACTTCAGAAAAACACAACGTGTTTGTAGAGCACCAGCCACCAGTTGGACAGTCATTTCTATGCCTAATCACAGGTGAGGAGGATGGAAGTGGTCTCTGACCAACAGCAAGAAGAAGAGGAAGGAAGGAGAGTAACAAACGAAAGCAGTGGAACAGAGAGCACAAGGGTGCAAGAGAGCACATGCTCCACTTTCAGGAAATTTCTCTCTAATTTGAGTCCTGGGCTCAATATCAACTTTCAAACTCCACGTCATTCCAGCACAAGGGATGACGGAAAGCATTCATGTCCAGCATGAAAGCTGCCCCAAGCCAGGTCCAGGTCGGCCGGGCTTGGTGCCAGGGGGAGCTGCACCACGGGGTCTGCAATGCCACCGAGACCCCCCTGGGGAGAGGCAGCACAGTTGGTGAAGTGCCCCCAAAACCCTGGGAAGCTTGGGAAGCCTGGCAGCAAAGCATAAATCTTTCGAAGCTTTCTGCCACCTTATCTGCTCCTCTCCAAACGTGCGGCGCTGTCAGAGCAGAGCAGCAGTGCCGCGGGCTTCAGGCAGCATGCACGGGAAGGGAAGGCTCGAAGCGGGCAGAAGAAATCGAAAAGTGACCTCTTTGCAGGCAAAACTTCATCTCAACGACACGTTTGGATAAAGGTCACAGTTACACAGGAAATGCTTCACCTTGCTGCGGTGTTAACGCCGCTCTCAGGGAAAGCAGTTAACTCGGTGAGCAAACAAGTGGCAGCATGCCGCCGGACACCGAGAGCGCCCCGGCAGGGCACGTGCCTCTGTCGTGCCGATGGCAGCAACCCCTCTTTGTGGTTAGGTCTTCTTCTGTACCAGTTCAGTTTGACAACACCTCAGGCTGCCTGGGGGGCTGCACTCTCCCTGATTTCCTCTGGACTCCTGGCTTTGGGGACACGAGATGTCCCCAGAGCACGCAGAGGGGACAGGATGAGCCATGGAGTGGGGGCAGAGGGAGTGAGCATGGCTCCACAACAACTCCCTGGTGCCAGGACCCTTCCCTCCTGCCCACAGCATCTCCCGGCTGTCCGTCGCCTCCAGAGGTGCACACCTGCAGGAGTGTTCCTCTTGCATCTCTTCCTTCCATTATGTTAGCAATCATCACTCAGGGAACAAAACCACTCGCATCTCCCTCGCGATTGGAAAACCAATTCAGTGCCAGCAGGAAAAAAATGTTGTGGCGCACTCCTGCAGGTGGAATGAATGCCTACTGTGCCCAGCACTGATCTCAAAGAGGATGGTGCAGGATGTTGCTCAGATGAGCGAGCCCTCTTCTTGAGTTTTTTCAATGAAAGCAAAAGCAAGCACACAACCCAGCCAGTCTGCTCCCTGCAACAGCCTTGTCTCGGGCTGTACATATAACAGAAAAACTCCAAGTCTCAATGTATTTCCCTGACAGATACATGCAAATAGGAAAAATCAGTTATCAGCGCGGTTCACTATAGTTTACAGGTTTACACCAGTATGAATCCACACCCATGTCTCTCTGACAAAATGAAGGAGCAGCAGGAAAATCCCCATCTGAACAGAAACACTTGGCACTTCTGTATTCAGTTTAAAAGCTGGCTACCTGAAATGTTGCTTCATGCATTTGTATGCGTGTCTTACTGTAAGAGATGCTTAGGTGCTTTCAAGAAATCTAAGTTTATTTATCGAAAGTGAGTTGCAAGGTTAGAAAAACTTTTTTTCCAAACCAAAGGCAAGCGTCAGCTGTTTGCCAAGGTTCAGCCTTTGCCCCGGCCAGGCTGTACCTACACCCATTTTGCCAGTCCCTGAGCTCCTAAATTATGAGGAAGAGTGATGAACCTCAGCCTGAGAGAAGCAACAGCATCATCCTCTGCACGCACAAGTCCCACAGATGAGATGTGGAGTTCAGAAAAGCAGTGACAGCATGGGAGGAGCCCGGCCTGGGTGCGCTCGCAGGGCAGCAGGGCCCCAGGCCAGCAGGGTACGGGCACTGAGGGCAAATGGCAGAGCCGGGCTGAAAGCAAAAGCGGGGAGAAGGAGGCCGTGCTGCAGCCGCTGCTCATGCACAGGCAGCACTTGTTTCTGCGCCTTGTCTTGTGCTGCCTGTAAAGGTGACTTGGAGCACAAACGCGGCACCGCGGCTGGCTGCCGGCACCGTGGTGCAACCCACAGCACGAGTCGACAGGAGTGCGCAGTGGAAATCAAGGTAAAACGTTCAGAAAAATAAAATCTAGTAAAAATAAAATCTAGCTTCTAGTGAACTAGAAGCTGGCATTTGAAAATGACGTTTACTTAGGCAGAGATACACGCGGGTATGCGTTACGTTCCCCCTTCTTACCATGCATGCCATGGCTTTCCACTTGCTCCTCCTGAGGCACATGCAGGAATCTCAGGGGACATCCGGCTGCAGCGATGGTGGGAATGTTTTGGTCTTTGCTTTTAAAGACGTTTAACACTGCAGTTTGTTCAGCTGACAGCATTACTGGGTTTGTGGATCACGGACTTGCAGGGGCTTTGCTCGCAGGAATGCACTGATCACAGAGGTAAAACTGACGTTACCCAGGGAATGTCCCCAGAGCCAAATTCCAAAAAAAAGGAGTTGCAGGATCCTTGGCAAAAATGCATCTTTTTCACTAAAACCAGACGTTTCTTAAAGTTCAGATCAAGTAAAACATGCTTTCTTCAGTTTTGAGAACTGAGACCAGTTTGAACACTTACACACCAGCTGCAAGACAAATCCGTTCCCTGAGCCTGACATCTCAGGTACCTGAAGTGGTTCTGGTCAGAAGGGGGTGTTTGTGAAGCGCCTTTGTGCTGCATGTCTCACTGGGAAACCACTTCCCACCTTGATAAATGGTTGATAAATAAAGAAACGCGTACAAGAGAACCAGTGGTCTAGATAGCTGCAGAATATCACGGCACTGACTGGTAAGCATGGTACTGAGCAGAAACTATATTGAACTACTGGCAGTGTTCACTACCAGTGAAAGAAAAAACATGTTTTTACTAAAATTGCACACTTAACTGATGTTTTTAATTATTATGTTTATTTTTTAAAATACACAGGTCAAATTATAATGATTTTTTTCCCCTACGCCTTTCGGAGATTACATACATTCATAGCGGTCTGCAGCTCATTTTGCTTTGCAAATGAAGTCGGTGGCTTGAGCTACAACCTGAGCACACCTCACAGCTGAATAATGCCAATTTTTGAATGAGTCAGCAAGCAATCACCGGTTGAACAAATAATTGAGACTAAACTGCCTGCAGAAAGAGCTAATTTTCCTTCACAGGCGTAAGAGAGCCGCCTGCCAGCCCGGCACACAGTGCTGGAGTTGCCACGGTTCCTAACCAGGAGCCCACCTCACCTTTCTGATGACAAAGAGAAATTCTCTCGATTTGAATCATTATGTCCTCAGGAGCTCTAAAACAGATCGCTTTTGTACCGGCTGCAAAAGAAGGGCTCTGCAGCCTAATGGTTGATGCTGCTTTAAAACGGGAAAATAAAAGCAATGGTCACATCTCAGTACAAGGTGTAGCAGCTCCCTTAGGTACAGGGAGACCCGCCTCCACGCCTCCTTACCACCCCGCAGCACAGACTGTGGCCACGAACATCCTCCATCACTTATACGTTTTCTTTGGGATTCATTTTTCCTATTCTACCCATCAAAAATTTAGGCATCGCATCTAAAGAACAGCGAGTGAAGAGCCATAAGCAACCTGTCCTGGTTCTCTTTGACAGACAGATTGTCCTCTGGAGAGACGCATCGCCCCCTTGGACTGCAACTGGGCCCTACAGTAAAAGCTGATCTCAACACCTACCTTTCAGGTGGCTGGGAGCAGGGATGTGAATCACAGTGTGGGAACTCATACAAATACTACAGGATTAAAAAAAAAGGAAAGAACCAAACGGCTGCCACTTAGAGGTAATAATCATTTGGGGGCTGCTGCAGCTGCACACTTTATGCTCAAGTGATAGACACTTGTCTGAAATTAGTACCTAACATTCAAATACAAGTCTGGATGGATAATACCTACCAGATGCTACAGACAGGATGGGTTTGAACTAGAAGGGCAATTCGTATCCAAAGCCTTGTTCAAATATAGTCAGGAGATCAGAAAGCCCTGAAGTCTACAGCAAAAGACACTTGATATGAAAGACAGAAATGGGGTGGGTGCAGCTGACTGCAGTTGGATTTGGTATTTTTTAAGGGAGACAGATTCCCAGGTTTGCTGGCATCTAAACGACAAAAGTCTCACCATGTACACGAGAGGGACGAGCCCTGTGCCTGAGGGAGTGGGGCCGGGCAGAGCTCGGGGACTTCCTCCCTGTGCTGCTGGCACCGGGCACCTGCAGCATGCTTGGAATGGGTCAGTCATGTGCAGTGCTCCGCTCCAATGTGTAACCACCAGCTGATAAAAAGAGGCTTAAAAGGGATGGAAACAAAGTTACTACAAACAAAAGCAATGAAAATTTTTTTGCTTTGAAGGAATGCAGATGCAGAACCCATTTAAATGAGTGGGAACCTTGATTTGATCTCAATCTGATTCAGGTAAGGTCCCTTCAATTCATTTTCTAAATTCTGTTATTGCTTCCGAGTTCTGCAGCGATGTGAGTGGTAACTCAGGCACAGGAGGAATAACTAAAGAATTCACAGCGAGTCTGCCCTGCAGACTACAGCTTGTTTATCAATCACACGCCACGTGAAACTACAGGAATTTAAAAGCAGCAGCAGCATCTCTGGGAGCCTTGTGCAACAGCTCACCCCAAACCCGAGTCATTAAAATGACAAGTCAAACGGGATTAAACACGACTCGCGTCTGTTCTGCACTGATTACAAGCTCACTCCATAATTCCCTGGGCAGTTCAGTGATTGACAGCATACAAAAAAGGGACATTCAGCAGTGACCCGATTCTCCTTGGTGACACAGTTGTTATGACGCTGTTTCATTACTGCCCAGCCTTCCCCCAGCACGGCCCCTAACGAGAGGAAGATGTTTCAGAACAGAGAGGTATCAGTATACGGAGCAACATAAGGCAGGGTTTCACCTGTAGCTCACTTGCAAAACACAGTGCCCAGTTAGGGACAGGAACAAGGCAGTGCCAGGTTGTGTCACCTTTACCAGCAATGGCAAACAAGTCCCGGAGCAGACCCAGCACGTCTCATCTGAACAGGGAGAAGGAAGCGGGCTGTGCAAATCCCTGCCCAGACGCTGGGAATCACAAGTCGAGACAGGGACAAGCAGCAGCCGGTCACATCGGGTTAACGCTCCAGCACAACGAACCCCAGCAGGCAGAGCTGGCAGGGGAGGCAGGACATCCCTGGTGCCTGTCACATTCATGAACCACTCTGCAAAGGTCAAGCACCTGCAACTCTTGATGCAGGTTTTTGTTCAGAACCTCTCCATGAAATGACCCTTCCTTTTAAATTGCCATCGACTGCTGGGTGCTTCAGTATGCAGTTACTCTAACACAAACATTTTAAACGCTTTAGATTAGCAGCATAGGATGCCTCAAAAATGTATCTTTCTTGACTCAGTTTTGTAGCTAGTAGATTTTAGGGATTAAAAATGTTCTTCCTGAAAACACCTTAAAATATTTCCTTAAGAGCTTCCTTCAGACTACCGGGACTACCACGGATGTGGCCACATTCAGCCAGAATTCATGTCAAGTCCTCAACTGCCTGCCTTTCTCCAGCTTCTGGGACATACACATGCATATACACGTGTAGGTATTTATACACCCTGCTGTCTCCTAGTCCAGCCGGAGCCTCCGAGCCCTGCTCCCGACAGAGGCATGAGCCCGGTGCTGTCACGCTGGCTGCTCTCAGTGTGGCTTCTCACTCATGACCGCGTGCTCCAAACACAGGAGCATAACTTTGGCACGCTGATGTTTCTCCTGCTGCGAACGCTTTTGTTTAGCTTTTCTGGGTGCTCCCGAGCACAAGACTGTCCCTTGCAAGGCACAGCAACATGGGTATTTAGAGCTTTGCTCTCCGGTTGAGCAGCCAGTGGTACTGTGGGGCTTGGGTGGCCCCCTCTGAAGGTCTCAGATATAAAATAAAGATGGGGTCTGTTTTTTCCAAAAATGCTGTGCAACATAGATAGGGCAAAATTGTTCGTGATAGCACTGTGTGCTCTGAAATTCAGTGTAGTTACTAGGAAAGTGCTCTGAGATCTGTGAAGGGAAGGGTTACCTTGCTGTACACAAAGAAATGTGAAGGTGCTATGTACATACCCTAAAGCTACGGAGTGCAAGGCTGTTTATCATAATTTCAAACTAAATCCAAATATATAAAAAAATCCTGCAGGTTTTTGTTCATATACAAAGTACAAACCTCAAAGTCAAAAGCAATACTACTTTACAGCTTTTTTTTTTTTCTTTAAAGTGAAGTCTTTGGAAAAAGTTTTCCGGCGTCGACAGCCTTATTTATAGTTCTGAGAGCATATGGTGACTTTGGATGGATGTGTTCTGAAATGACAAAGCTGCAGGGAGGCACGAGGGTAACACAGCTGGAAGGAAAGACCTGGTTTGCTGTTTTTATTAGAGTAAAAGAGTGACTGAACAGCTTCAGGGAACTGTTGGGAAATAGTTCTCCAAATATTAAGCTTTGATGCTGCCGCAGGAAAAGCCATGAATTATACCAGAGCTGAGATTATACCAGAGCCTCCGGGATTTGACTGTGAGCCTGCCCATCCATCAGTCGTTATACTTCTGGTGCAACAGCACTGACCTACCATAAAGGTTTCCTTTAGCATCGGTTATGTTTCCCTAAGCAGGAGTCACAGACCGTACCGGTAATGGAGTCGCAGGCAATGGAAAGATGCCTGGAGCAGTCATTGCTGAACATCTTATTTGGGTAAAAGGCTTCACCACGATTTCATATACATGATCCTTTTTTATCTCCAAATAGTCCTCGTGCCTCTCCTGTGCTCACTATTAGGAATTATCCTTTCTGAACCACCCTATTCTATTTTACAGAGAAGAAAACAAAGGAGTGGACCAATTTTTAGATGTATTTAGGTACCTGAAAATGCAGACAGGCACCTGCTTGGATTTTAAGAGAACCCAGATCAGGTCAGGTGTTTAAAGGAGATAAAAGGCACTGAATCTGCTCAAACACTTCAGGCATCGCGGGCCTCCACTCGGGAGCAGAGGCAGCCGGGAGCAGACAAAAGGACAACTCCTTGGGGACCTGCAAACTACGATCACAGTTTCCACAAGCAGCCAAACTGCTCTAAAGCGTGTCTCAGCTTTTATTTTTCCTGAGAAAAATACAAAGAGGGGAAAGCAAGCTGGCAGGAGTACACTTGTAGCATTGCCATGGCAATGACTGTACACTGTAGGACGTGGGGACCGAGCCTGGCCAGCAGCAGCAAGCTGGCAGCATCGCCATGGGACCTTACCTGCTTGCTTCAAGCCCTGCCTGAAGACAACCTGGCAAAGCTGCGGTCTGACAACATCCAGCCCTGCAGGGCTGGAGCCACCACCAGCCACGGCTGTCCTTCTGGCATCACCTGCTCTAAGTTCAGCAGCCGAGCACGTCCAACTGCCCTGCTGCGGTCTGCAAGATGCCAGCCCCGGGGCGCCTCTCGTCCTGGAGATGAGGTTCTGCACGAGTAGCGAGCAGTGCAGGCAGCGAGAAGAGGAGGTCTGGCATGTACCAGAGGGGACGGGGATAGGGGCTGAATCACAAATCCTTGTACAAAACGCTCAGGCCATCGGGAGGTAATTGTCTCCTAAGAGAAAGCCGTGGTAGGAACTCTCATTTGTGCTCCCGTATTTTTCACCCAACCGTGAGCCAAGTCAGATCACTGTATTACAGCGGGGAGAAATCCTGCGGCGAAGCAAGCGGGAGCACTGAGTGCTTGTCTGCCTGGTTTCAGCGTGGTGCCCCCTGCAGCTGCCTCTCCACCTCCTTCTCCTCCTCCTCCAGCCCAGCATCACCCCGCCTGCAAACAACCTGGGAAAACTCTTCTTGAAACCTGCTCCCTTTAGCACCCCTAAACATAGACATAGTCTATGTCTGTTGAGGCAAAACACTACGACTAACAGAAGTAAAAACGAAGGCAAACATCATACTACCGACCAACAGGGCTGATCAGAGCGGATCCAGCTGGTGGCATCCCGGGGCCGAGGGCACTCAGAGCAGGGCGCTGCCATCCCCGCTGCACAGGTGCCTGGCCAGCTGGGGAAGCACGTGGGGTAGGGAACAAGCGGCTGCAAAAAAGCAGCAAGGTGAACAGAGCCACAGAGCCGCCAGCAAAGACATACAGAGTGCTGACTGCCCACGACAGACTTACTGCAATAGTCTGCACAACTGAGTGGAGCCTTTTTAGATCTCCCATTAGCTTTTAGTAAGCTCTTCTGAAATATTTCCCTTTAACTACTTCCATTTTTATCATAAATACCTACAGAACAGAAACACTAGAATTGAAATTTCACCACTTCTTACCATTATAAGACCCAAACTTTCATTCTCGCTAGGCAACAAACCCCAAAGTCACCGCTTAGCCTAAAAATCAATCAAGGTTTTAACTGCACTACCTTCTGTCCATGTCTGATGACAGGTCACACCCTGACTCTGCTCTCACTTCAGTAATCCTGCAATCACAGCCAACACGGTAAAAACAGGAACAAGGTTCTGTACATAGTTCTTTCAGTGTTTAAATATTTCAGTCGTCTGTAGACTATTTGAAAATAAAGGAAAAGTAACAGAGTTAAAATGGCAGCTGTTCACACGACTCTAGCAAGTACACAGATTTGTCAGAAATAACCTATATCCCAGGAGTGTTAGAACCGATATCTCTGAAGTACTGGGTGCTTTGATGATAACCATGCTTTTGTAGCAGCAGGTATAAAATGGTTGATGTGTTGTTCAAAAACACTGAGTTCAAACCCTGGGCACTGTAGCCTTATTTAAAATTACGAGTATCTTCCATTCACAGTGTTATAGCGTTTTATTTTCTCACCCAAGTGTAAAGTTGAAATGTAAAAGAACTCGAGATATTAAATATTTTTTACTGGTCAGACTGAAAGTTCAAATCATATAAAGAAAGGAAGTGCAAGAAACAACTCTTTTGTAAATGTCTGGTTGTTCCTATTGTCAAAATAACAAAGCCCAGCATCTGAAAACATACTCCAAACGGTACGGAGGGATGCCAAAGCCTATCTATCTATGCTAAAGTCACCAAGTCTATCGTTGGAGTATGTAATGCTGTAAGCGAGGGGCTGGGCGCACGTGCTGTCTCATAACGCCGCGTAGGAAACCCCTGTCACCTTCTGATGAATGTGTTACACACACGAGACAGAAAACGCAGTTTCATTTGATCAAGACTCAAATGTAGCCTGGGAGGTCCCCCAGACAGCCCCACGAGTTAACGAAGATGAAGACTTGCCACATGCTTTCCTTCACCGATGCTACAATCAGCGTCTCCAAACGCTATTTGAGCGCGTGGCAGCACACGGGCTTGGCACTGTGCAATAACAGTGACTGACAGCGTGAATCTGAGGCAGCCAGCCCTTGGCTTCGGTTACAATTTTCCTTATGAGGTGCCCCCTCCGCAGTGCCAACACAACCCCCCCTAGTTAATTAGTAACTCCGCAAGACGGCAGCCTTCTGAAAAATTGCCAACACTGTCACTGTATTCTGCGTTCTTCCCAAAACACTAGTCGTGGTAGATTTTTAATTCTAAGATTTCTTGCTGGCACGTGCTAGAAGACACATTTTTAGAAGGATACTCTGGAGCACCTCGGGCATCAGCAGCTCCTGTCTGCAGATGGGTAACAGCCCGGGGAGGGGAGAAGCAGCCCCCAGGCAAAGGCACCCGGCCCAAAACACCGCGAGCAGCATCCCCCGGGGAAGGAGGCCACGGGAAATGCACGAGGGCCTCCCCTGAGTGTCTTCTGGATATATGGCTGAGTGGGAAGGAGGAAATAGGTGAAAATAAATTTCTGGTTTAATTAATACAGGATGGGATAAGGTTTCTTCCCTCTAAGATGAAGTGTAAAAGTAATAATTAGTAAAAGTAATACTTGATAACTTTTGAAAATTCTGCCCAAAGCAGCCAATGTACAAACATAGCATCAGGATTTCATATCAACCACCTGACTAGCTCTCTGAAATCGAAAACAGCCCAAGGGCAAGGTCTCCACACTGTGCTGAGCCTGCGGCCAGGAGCAGGCCAGGCTCAGCTGGGCCCTGCCTGCCTGGGCCGCGGAGGGACACAGAGCACGGTGCCAGCTACGAGCAGAGGGCGAGGGGGAGAGCGGGTCAGGAGACAACAGAAAGGACTCCGTACTTTGTCTGCCTCTTTCTTAGCAGAATACTTCCTCCTCTGCTGTCTTAGACACGATGCCTGCCAGGGGCAGCACTTGGAAGAGCTGGGAGCGACACAGTGGTGTCCTCAACAGCGCCATGGCCGGCCCCAGCCCCACGGCCGGCCCCAGCCCCACGGCCAGGCAGCTCAGCACCCAGGAACGCATGGCCCCTCTGCTTGGTGCTGGAGGAGACCTCAATACCTAACGCATGCCCGCACTCAGAACCTGAAGTGACCCAAGTACACAGCGTATGAAGTATGTTAGCACCAAAGCATACACATGCGGGTTTAAGGGTGGCACATGAGAACGTTACAGCCACACACCCTGGAGTGCAGAGCCACCAGCGTAGGGACAGTGACACACACACAGGAGCCATCGTGAAACGAGCCCCCAGCTCCGGCAGCAGCAGCCTGGCCCCAGCCAGCTGCCCTGTGCCTGCAGGTGGGCCGGCCCCGAGCAGCGCGCTGCTTTAGGCACCTGTGCTGCTGCTGGCTGCGTCGTTATTCTGAGCTCCGCAGTCAGTCCTGGATGGAAATCATTCTTCTCCTGGCCTGCAAGCTCAGTCAATGTTAAAGATCAAATATCTGCCCAGCCCGTGTTGGAGCGCTGGCAGCACTATTTATAACCTCGCGAACAAACTATCAGCAGCAAGCGGTCTCTGCTGATGCTAATCGAGCTATTTGTTAGCCCTGGGTATTTAAATATAATTACAATTCCTCCTAAAGCTGCAGCTAGGGCGAACCTTGTTGTATCGCCTCTCTGTTGAGAGCAGTATTATTTAAGATGAAGCATGGAAAAACTTGAATACGGTAAAAGAGAATTAAAAAAGCAGATTGCAAGTCTCCCATTCAAGACCTAATCTTTAGGCCTGTTCTGTGAACAAGTCTGCCATTTGGTGTTAGTTTTAAAGCACAGCTCTGAGCCCACACGTCCCTGTCATGTCACACACAGCGGGTTGGAGAGGCAGCACCCGGCAGTGCAGCAGGATGGGAAGTTATTCTGGGAGACGTGCTCGGTCCTGGCCCCACGTGGCCGCTGAGCCACGCGGCACGTGGAGGAGCACTGCTGGGGGTGAATCCAGTGCTCGGTCTCCATGCTGTCGCAGCCTCTAAAAAGTTCCAGAGAGTGAAACACAGAATCCCAACCTTAAAAACAGCCCTAAAATTAGGGATTTTTTTTTTTTTTTAATTCAAAACCTTTCAAAAATCTGTTTAAGGACTCTGGTGCTGCCTTTGAAGGCAAGCTGTCCTAGGGGGCAGGGAAGGCGCGGTCCATACCCGCTGACAGAAGGACCCACTTGGGCTTCAGCGGCTTGGATCCAGTCCCTTGAATAAATATGTAGTAGCACCATTTAATAATGAATCAAAAACCAACACGCAGGAGTGGGAAACAGACTGCCTGGAATATGATTAAAATAAATTTGATTGAGCAAATAAAGTAAATGAAGCCAGATGACTTTCAGCAGAATCGTGGGGGACCGAATCCTGTTTTCTGTTGCAGGGATTCCTTTGCTCATTTGTTGGGTCTGTGAAACAGGGAACCTTCCCTTAGCACAGCCTCCTGTTTCATTTCAAAGGGTTTCCACAGCCCAATCAGCCTGTTAAATGGGCCCCAGCCCAGGCCAGAGGTGCGATTACCACCGCCGCATTGCTCTGAATTACATCTTTACGAGCCCGTCAAGCCAAAGCGTGGTTCACAGAGCAAAGAAAATTCAAAAACGTTTCCATGTGTTCTTCGCTTACAGAAAGCTGACAGGAATCTGGCCCAGTGCGCCAGCCACCAGTGTTACCAGGGCAGCCGTGACCTGCTGCGGCCTGCTGGCGACACGCTGCGCTGCGGCACGCGGTTGGGGCCCAAAACATCAGGTTTGGCAGCTCCAGATCCGCCACCCTGCCCCGCATCCTGGCCGTTTCTTCACAACACACACAACCAGAGAGAGGGGTGCCCTGTTTCTTCCGCTGGTGTGGCCCACCCGGGGCAGAAGGGCCTCCTCCAGCAGTTCTCCTCCCTGACCGCTTTGCAGAGGCCGAGGCTGTGATCTTAAATGCATGTTGATGCCCATACCAATGACAACGCAATGCCAGACACCAGACTTTGTCCTTTCAACTGACTTTTAGTAGTTCAGGACAAAAAGGTATGACAAGAAAATTACTATTCCAAGCTCATTTCGTCATGAGCCCCAAAGATGTCAGAAGAAAGGTGTCTGTGCAACACTATTTAAATCCACGTATGCCTTAGGGTGTAATCATACATTATTCTTAAGCAGGACCCTGGTTTTATCCCTACTGAGGGATGGGAAAGCTTTGGGGAAAACTCGCTGGCTCTGCCAGTACAGGGCTGAAGGTGGGAGGAAGGGAGAGGAATGGGTGGTCTCAAAATGCAGGTCATGTTATTCTCCTGGAACAGGTTACCCTCTGCTACGGGGCTGTTGAAGCACTAATTGCAGAGACACTCACTAATTGCACGTTCATCATTCTGTGCTCAGCATGAGAGGCTGGGACTTGATTTGTAAAATGCCGAGTGCTCGGCAGCTTCAGCAGAAGTCGATGCAAACTGTGCTTTGATCCTCTAAAGCACCTACAAAACCGGGAATAACTTGAAAAATGAGGCCAGGGGTATTTTCCCTGCACAGCCAAGTGTGCCGATGGTCAATGGGATTGCAGCCTTGGCCACAGGGCTGTCAGGGCTGGTGCACTCAGGGCTGTAACACACACGGTGCTGCAGGTATGGGCAGCGCAGAAAGGCACACACACCAGTTACCTGCTCACACTTACTGAAAATGTTTTTCTGTGTTGACTTTGCACTGACCGTCCCCACTGGAGGCCGTGCCAGAGATGCCCCGAGCTGCAGACACACACATTAAACATACCAGGGATTTTTATCTCCAAGCAATATACTCTTGAGGTCTCTTCCAACCTAGAAATCTGTGATACTGTGATACTGTGATACCTCCCAGCACAGCACAACGTCCTGCACAGGTAACAGACCTGCCACAGGGGGTTTGCTGATCTACAGGAATCTGCATCAGTCTCTGGAACTGCTCCAGGTTAACACTCAAAGCAGAACAAGAAACCCCATTCTCGGACACATGCTGATTCCTCATGACCTATTAGAACAAAACTCTCAGAAAAACGTCCTGACATCGCATTAACCATGATGGTGGCACAGCCTTGAACCCGCTGAGAGAGACTGGGCACTGCAGACAGTGATAGAGAAGCCGAGAGACAGAAACGTGTCACCTCGTTCGACTCGGTGCGGAGCACAGGATGTGTGTCCAACACGCAGATGGCATCCCTCTCCCACCCCGCCTGCCCCTGCGCAGGGTCTGCAGGTTGGTGCTCACCTGCACCAGGTAAACAACAAAAGCTGAAGCCAGAGACAGCACCTTGCACATACCAGAAGCTTTCCTGACTTGTGGGTGTGAACATCGCGCTGCAACGAATAAAGTCAGGAATCCTCCCCTGTGAATACAACCGGGACGCGCTCCTAAGGGGCCGAGAAGGGATTATGCCACAGAGGAACTAAAGAGGGTTGCCCACGTTTTTAACACAGATGAAGCTTTTACACTACTGCTGTAATTGACTGGTAGGTGACACCGGACTAGCAGCGGCCGCTACCAACACAGGCAAGGGGCTGAGGGACAGGAGGGCTGCGCTCCCTGGGGGAACCTGCTCACCTGGGAGAGAGCTGCGTGAGTGACGTGCTCCCTTCCAACGTGTCACAAAGCATTTCACCTTTTTTTTTTTTAAAACCAGATTTTGCAGATTATTAGAGTGCATGCTCCCCACTACCAACACATCTGGGTCTGTTTCTGTACAGACACGACGTGAGGACCTGGGAACCGTCCCCTAGGCATGTTTCCCAGACACACAGTAGGCAGCTCCTCCAAACTCGAGCAGCAGAAACACTCTTCCCGGCCTCCCAGAACACCCTCTATATTTTTCCACTTCTTTGCTTTGCTCCTGTATTTAAAATACAGCCACAGCAGCTATCATACACTCGTCCGAAGTCCCGGTGAGCACCGAGAGCGCCCTGTTGTCATGGCACCCCCAGGGGCGCGCAGTGCTAAGGGCAGGGAGGCTTCTGCAGCACAAATCAGTGATTCTTTTAGGAAGCTCACGTCCAGCAGATCAGCATGCCTTACAGCATCTCTGCTCCACTGTGCAAGCCGTGATCCTTTTAACTAAAAGCTGGGTTTGCATGCAGTGGATGCCGCATCCGTGAGCACCCGCTATGTTTCGGCAGCACGAGCCCCTGGTGCCCACCAGCCCGTGCCACGAGCCCAGCCAAGCAGGGAGCTACTCGCTGTCTTCTGCATCCTCTGCCTCATCCCCCAGAGCTGAGCAGTTCTCGTCCCGAGCACACAACAGCCTGCCAGGCTCTCCCTGGCTGCGGATCAAAGCTCCACAGCACGGGGCGTGCAGCGCACTTACTGCGTTTGAAAAAAATGGATTTCACGCTTTCTCCGAATCTGGGTAAGAAACATGTATCAATAAAGCAAAAAAATCATCTTGACACATCATGCTTCTCTCTAACGGAGCTGGAGTAAGAGACAGCCCAGCAGGCTCACCACCGCACGCCTCTCACCTGCCCAGCGTGCGGGCATCTCTGGGAGCACGCTGCTACTGCTAAGATCCAGGACTAAAAGCAGGCAGCTGCTCAGGGGCACGGCCGGCATCTCCCTGCTCGCCCAGGACCATGGCAGCCGGGCTCCGTGGGTCCGGAGCCCCCTGCCCTCCCAGATCTCCTGCCGCCACCCTTGCCCTGCTCCGCTCAGGTTCTCCGTGCCCTTTCTCAGAAGCGGCGCCCCGCAGCTGAGGCTGTGGGAGCTCGGCAGGTGAAGACTTTTTAGCTCTGGGGATGACTCCAGTCAGGCTGGGCAAAGCCTCAAAGCTCTGCTTTGCACCTGTGGGTCAGGAAATGACCTGAATCTCTTTTTCCACCAGCTCGTGCTGTCACTGGCAAAATTCCTGAGGAGTCTCCTCTGAGCTGCTGTGCCCAGTGTTTAGGATGAGCGGTGTTTGGGAGGGGAGGCAAAGCCTTATATAAATACTAGATCAGACCAAAACAAAGATAGAGAATGCTCTGGAAAGAGCACAAGACCAAGAGAAACACAGAGATGTGCCCTCCCAGCCGCCAGCTATTTGTGACTCGGGGACTTCTTGACCTAGAAGTCACTGTCTTGGATTGAAGAAAGCCCGTGCAGACACCTCACAGTTTCATCCCACAGTGGAAAATGCTCTCCTGAAGCAGCAGCTGGCGTTGGAGAGCAGTAAGGCATGCAGTGCCACGCCGTGCCCTTGCAGCTCTCAGTAGCTGTCACTCAGTGTCCCCGCGTCACACGAACTGGACACGAGCAGCACAGAACAGCTCTGAGCCTAAATGTCATCTCCGAACATCGTAAGGCAACTCAGCAAGACAAGGCGCAAGGAGAAGTCTCTCACACTCAGAATGCCGTGTTAGGCATCTAAGAAACTGTAAAATTAAGGAATTAATCATTGGGATGGGGAATGACAGTGCCACGAGTATATTGTACTTATGGAGAATTAATTTGTCCAATCCTATCCAAAGGAGGAACACCGTGCTGCTCCCCAAGGCTCGGCACTGGGGCAGAAAGGGCTGTTAGGGACTGCTCGCTGGGGATAAAACCCAGCCCAGAGACCCAAAGCTCCTCTCCCAGACACCAGCCACATGAGGCCCTTTGGGAGGTTTACGTGACCAAAGGCCAGCAGACATTGCTGGTCAATGGGCTATCACTGAAGGGCCGTGCAGAAGGAATCGGTCTCCACTTCATTACTGCTTTTGTTTGCTTAGATACTTTAAATCCCATTAAAAAGCACAGCTCCTGCAGTGAGGAAGAAACCAAATCTGCACAGAGGTGAGGGCAGGAGCCACCTGAACGTCGTGCAAGAGCAGGGGCGGGGAAGGAAGCGAGGACAAAGGCAGGCAGCAACGAGGGGGAGCTTGGTGTGCAAGGCGAGTGCAGTTAGCACAGACATTTGTAAGCGCATGCCAGGTTTCGTGCCACGAACCCCCAGGCTAATCAATAGCAGCACACGGAGGGAACCACAGGGGCAACCAAGGGGGAAAATAAATAAAAAAATAAAAAATTTTGCAATATCTTTTGATGATCGCTGCTTTGGGCAAAGCACAAACAGCAAAGCCAGGAGGGTGATGGTAGCTGGGGAGAGGGTTTGGGGGGCTTATTCTTTCTTTCACAGCTCTCATCCATGGTTTTTCCTCTAAACCCCCACCCCTGAAAGAAACGCCTGCTGTCCTGAGCAGCTGCAGAGCCGCTGCAATGGGAAGGTGTCACCAGCTACCTCCTGCAGCAGGAGAGGTGGGAGGAGGTAAAAACATCCAGAGGAAGAAGCGATCGGGAACACAGCCGGGGAGAAATGAAGGGGAATCACATGGCAGGAAAAAAGTAGAAAATGAAAAAGAAAGGTTTAGAAAAGAGCAGGATGTTTAAATCAAGAAGCAATTAAAATAATCAGTGCCGAAATGCCTGGAGACCAGCCCAGAGGTTTGGCAGCAGAACAGCGCCGGCAGAACCTGCGTCAGGAGTAACTTCTTCACCGGGGCCCTTTCTTTATTCAAAATGCAGCAGTTTTGAAGGTGGAAGAGCAGAAAGCACTTCAGTGCTTTGCTAAAGGCCTCCAGAGATGCCTCCTGCACATCCAAGCTCACCAGTCCTGCACCGAAACTGCGAGACCCTGAGCCTTTGCCGCAGCGAGGGATCATCTCCCCCACGCCTGCGCACTGCAAACCAGCGCTGCCCGTGCCCAGCTGCTGCTGCCACTTGCTGTCCCCACCTGTCCCCTCTCGGACAATAATAGATCTCAAGGTCTCTGCGACCCAACCCTTGCTTTATCCGGGGTAATACAATAGCCCAGGCTACATCAGCCACAGCCTCTCCAGAGAGCTCCTCACTTCTGGTGCATGAGACAAAGCGCTAAGAATAACCCAAAGGGAATGGCGAGAATAAGCAAGGTACCTATCGGAGGGGTCACTTCTGTCCCCAGCTGAAACCAGAACCCCAGAGTGGCCCCAGAGCAGTGCGAGGGCCTGATCCTGCCCACCCAGGCCGCTCTGCACACCTCGCTGCCCCAGCACACGCAGGTTTCCAAGCCCGGCCACCCACTGGGTCCCAGTGGCATGCTGAGCACGCTACCTGCCTTCCTCCTGTCCTTACTCCTTTTCTCTCCACATTTTCCTTTTACAGACTGATACCAAATAGCTCTTCCATTAACTGAGAATAGAAAAAAATAACAGAAATGATGTTGATAGTAGAAATTTATACTTTTTTTTTTTTTGAGAGCCTTGCCTCTCTTAGAGCCATTTTTCATGTATCCATACACAAACACTAAGCTGGCTTTGTACAACGTTTGTCTGTTAGATTGTATTTTAGCTTATAAACGTATGTAAACCCTGGTAAGGCAAACCTGGCTGTCCTAGCAAGAGACTAATGCCATATGCAAAAACCAAATGCTTGGGATCCTGACATCAGCTTGCACCCTTGTGTTCAGAGATGCAGTTCCCCATCTCACAAGGGATTTTCCCCACCCCTTCTCACTGAGGTCCCCGTCTCCTGCCCCATGTCCCAGCCACTGCCGGGCTACCCTGAGGGCAGGCAGGGCTGCAGCTCCCTGACCTTCCTGCCAGCCCCTTCCTCCTGCCTTACCTTGTCCCTCAGGCCCCAAAAGTCGGGACTTCTCTTTGAGAGCTCAATAAACTGAACCTTCAACGCCCAGAGGCTTAATGGCTCGAGTCCAGGCAAAATCCAATCTGCTTTTCCACAGGATGAAATGAAGAAGTGCAACTCACAAAGACAGGATGTGTACTCGTGAAGGAAGCTAGCTACAGATATTTCTCCACAGCAATCACTCATAGTCCTACCATGCTTGATTAAAAAAAAAAAAAGGCAGCTACAAACTAGGACAAAGATCCCAAAGCTGTCACCTATTCATAAGGGCTGCATTACAAACAGGCAAGATCTTTGAAATCAATAGAATTTTGTTTTTAAAACAACACCAAAAAATTACTTTTGCCTTTATAAATTTATAGCCTTACTTCAGCAATCTTTCTCCGTAAGAAAAAACGTGTGCAGCTCCTGAGAAGCACACAAACAGCTTCCTGAGATGTGTGCGGTGACCTTGCCACCGGCAGCCACCCGAGCTGGCCGTGGCAGCGCCCCGAGGCCCTTGGAGCCGCGGTGGTGGTCGCTGGCTCCAGCGGGGCAGGGCTTCAGGCCAAGTTACCGATGTGCCCTGCTTCGGCCAGGAACAAGGGAAAATTTGTGCTGGTGCATCCTGCCAGTCAGGAGGCTCTCCCTACATCACGCTGGTCACGGAGCTGTCGGCTATTTCTATTTAGGAGAGCTGAGCTAGATTCTGCTTAGAGGTAGCTCTATTCATTAACACAACTGGCCCGGACTAATGGCTAAGCCTATGCAGGGTGATGCAGGAAACCAACCACAAACCTACCCACAGAAGACAAAGCAGCTGCCAGGTGCTTTGGGAAACTGGGCACTGGGTGTCCGTGGGCTTCACAGGGTCCTGGGGGAGACAGGAGGCACACCTCGACTGAGCACCTCCTGCGTGCAGGTAGCGGCTGCAAGGCAGCCCTTGGCTCGTAACCATGCACTGTTTGCTCGGCACTTGCCAAAACACCGGCTCCCTCCCACTTCCCTACAATAAAATAATCCAAACTGTTGCTGCTGACAAGAGAGCTAATATTTGCAATTAATTACCGAAAATATGCTAAGTTTTGTGGATCGCTCAGTGAAAGCTGACAATTACAGATCAGGTTACAGCAGAAAACACGAGCTGCAACGGACAGAAATCCTCCGAGAGCCGCAGCCACGGGTATTTAAATCAACCCGTAAATCATACAGACACTGTTCATGCAGATGCTCTTTTAAAATAGCTGATGTGATGATTTCTGCCTGACGAGGGAGGGGACGGCTCCGTCAGATGAAGCCCGGCACAGGGCTGCTGCTGGGCCGTTTGCCAGCCCGCGCACTGCCGGGAGCTCCCGCAGGCAGCAGCAGCGTGTGCCCGGCTGGGCTGGCCCCGCTGCTCTTGGTCTTTGGGCATCGGAAATGAAAAACGTCCTTTGGAAGAGGACTTTGGGAAGAAAAAAATATTGTTTAATTACAGAAAAAGACTTAGAGGAATCAATAGGTTTTAATGGAGAGTAAATTTGGATTCTCCTTTTTGCTGTCCTTTCTGCCAGGGAAGGACCGCACCAAAGCCCGCTTGGTGTTTTACACCAAACACAATCTTAGCTGTAATAACAAAGAGATACTACCAAAAATTTCTTCTTTCTTTTAAAAGTTTTCATCTCTTTCGATACATTTTTCTGATCTGTATTAATAGTTCAAAAAGGACAAAACCCTGCCCTACTTCTGCCTGCCACCCTCACCCAGGAGGAGGACGCCCTGTCTGGCTTTGAAGGAGCCCTGGGCCTCGTGGAGGCTGCTCTCAACCCAAATATATTTCTCCCCCCCCAGCAAGGACCGCACCGTTGGCTGCTTTACATTCTCTTCCTTGCTTTCCAGCCAGTGCTCCTGCAACACCCCCGCAAAACCGGGGCTGGCAAATCCCCCCAGCCCTCAACGACATGGAGGAAGCTGCAGACTGCCTCCCTTCCACTCCTTCAAGTAGGTTATTGCCACCAAGGGGAGCAAGAGCCTGAAAACTCGTGAATTAACCTGCACGTTAATTGTTGCTCTGCCTGCCTGCAACACCAAGGTGCAGAACTCCAGACTAAATGGAAATGGACTCACTGGAGAGAGCGGCAGCTGCGGCAGAGACATGCCCAAACTTCCCGGACTGACCCCGGCTCCACCAGACCTGAAGCTCCTGGGCCATCTCCTCATGCCTTCGAGCTTCCCCCAGCACGAGGGAGGCCCTGTGAAAGGCAGGCTCACATCCTTCTTCTGCTTGCTGAAGTCTAGAAGCCGAGGCTTAGGGAAAACAAGATGCGTGCCAGCTTGAGATGCTCGAATTGAGAATCCTACATACGCTCCAGCTGGAAGCAGGGAGATTTTGGGGGCTGGATTTCACAAATCTGCATTTTTGTTCAATGGAGGTGTTAAGGGTGACTAATGAGAGCAGTGCAAAAAGAAAGCCACCCAGCCTGTTTGCAGTGTTCCCTGACACCGCCGTGTGTCAGCAGGTTTAGCACCCAGGACTGCTCACAGCGATATCCCTCGTGTCAGCATGCCAGCGACATCCTGTCATGTCAACAGCGAGCTGCGTTATGCTGAACACCAACAGAAAGCAGTATCGCAAGCGATTTCCCTCACATTTCTGAGCATTTTCATTCTGTAACACCTTCTCTCCTATTTCCGTCCAATGCACATCTCTGTAACTAAGATGGAAGCAGCAGGGCAGTGAGAGCTCATCGCTGATCTCGAGACTGAACTTATTTACAGGGACTGGAAACCTCTACTGTTGTTGCACTAAATTCTCCTTAATTCTGCAAGTATCTCATGTTTTAGGTTCTCTGCTTCAAAGCTACCAAGGCCTGCAGAGACTCCAAGCATGTGCATCTGCTGCGTGCTCCAGGAGTCTGTCCCAGAAATGCATATGCATGAAACTAAAAACCAAATAGCAAGGGAAAAACATTTTGCTCCCTTCTCTGGAATGCCTGCAATGAAAACAGAGGAGGGGAAGAGACAATTTTGGCAGCTTCCCCGCATTTATGTGAACCATAAAATGCAAATCGACTTGAGGCTCTCTTACTAGTACAATAAATATTCGGTTAACAAATGCATTATTCTCTGGGCACCAGACCTGGAAACCGCCGTAATATTCACTTTGCTAGAATTATTTAAGCCGCTTCCTGCTGCCTTTCCCAGCACAGACACCAGCACCTCCGCTTCCCTCCCCCTGAGCTATTCCCTTTCTGCTGCGGTTCCTTCGCACCACCTTCTGCAGCAGCAAACGGGTTAAAACCCAACGCATATTTACTGAAAATTGGAGAATCAGGGGACAAGGAAAAATGAGAACAGAAAAGCTCGCATTAGTTCTCCCTGTCACTTAGCTCGAGGCAACTTCACCTCGACTTAGGTGCGCTGCCCCGGATGGGACTAAGGAGACGTATCAAAGCGCACGGAGCTGTTAAGGCACTGCAATTACTGGAGCAGTTACAGCTCAGTCCTGTTGACTCTGCAGAGTATTTCATGGTAACAAACAGATCTCGGGAAGGCGATGCTGACCTCCATGCACACGTGGCCCAGCCCTGCAGCTTCCCAGCCTTCCCTCCCCATCCCCACACCAGGCCCCTTCTCCAGCTACTCACTGCACCGCGGAAATGTCTCATCTATCCTTCAGGATGTCTCCCTTATTCCTCCTGACTTGGTAGAGATCTGCACAGGCCCCTTCCACATCTGTCTTGTAGGGATGGAGACAGCTCATCTGTTTCACTGCCATGTTATTTAACCTACCGGTATTGCAAGAGCGGCCCTGCCCTGACCTCCTTCAACCACAAAGGATAAAACTGCTTCATTCTCTGCTGTCCACGCAGGCAGTAAAAGACTCCCTAAACCCAACGGGTGCAGGGGAAATCAACTCTCCCGAGCTGCTGGGAAGAGCCAGACCTCCCGCCCCGGGATGGGAAGCAAACCTTTCCCTGCCCGCCCCGAGCACCGCATCACAAAGCTGCTCCAGGTGAACGCCTCACCAACGTTGCTTGGCGTCAGCCTCGCCCCTGGCAGCAGCCACGGGCACCCCGAGCCAAACACCCCGGGCCCAGCAAACCCACGGGACCCAGCTCAGCCGAGGGGGCTCCGCAGGTGCCCCCGTGCTGTCGGACAGCCGCCGGGAAACGGCACCCCAGCAGGGATTGTAATGGAGGGCTTGGACCTCCCGGCCCCTCAACCCCCTCAGGTTTGGGACCCATAGCATTCAACAAAACACGGTAAAGCTAAATCCCAGCAAGCAGGTGACGACAAGCAATTAAGACAGCAGAACTGTATGGGTGCGAGCTATTGCACACAGGACGGCACGCTGCTGAGGACGGCCACTGGCTCGCTGCAGCTCCGCAGTGGCACCTTCCTCACCCAGCCCAGGCTGCAGCGCTTCTCCTGCCCGGCCCGGCCTTCCCCAGGGGTCTGATTTATAGGGAAATGGAGTTCTATAAACAGATTGCTTTACATCCCGGCTAATAGGAGAGAAATGCAGCCATTAAGGAAATGGGCACTACTTGTGCATGCTCTGCGGAGAGGCGCCTCTTCACAGGAACATGGGAAGGTGATGGGAGGCCCTCTGGTTGCTCTCTTTGTTCCTTCAGAAATTCAGGAGAGTTTGAAATGTTCTTGCTGGTGGAAAATATTACCAGATATGCAAAAATATCTTCTAACTGCTTATATTTTTAGTTACCTTTACACATATAATTCAAGCATCTTAACTGAAAACATGGGGCCTGACCAGAAACCACGCTGAGCGCTGTATGGCACCGGTCTCCAAGCAGGAACACGTCCCTCAGCAGTGACAGGTGCCCACATCAGAGCAGACGCACACAGAGCTGCACCTGCGCCACTCGGCTCCGGCACCGCTGGAGGCTGAGCAGCAAGGGAGGCGAAAGCAGCAGCCCGGCAGTGAAGGACGCAGCTGGGGCAGGAGATGATCTTGGAGGGCCTGACAGCGGGGCCCCGAGGGCAGCGGGGCGGCGAGTTGCCAACTTCACACGCCAGCAGCATCCAGCGATCACCTGGCTGGTGAAAACAAGGCCAAGGAAGCCATGCGAAGTGCCACAGCTGATGGCATCGCCCAGGAACACCCGGTCAGGACTGTTTGTTTCCTGGCAGGCTGTGGCGAGCCCTGTGCAGCGCAGCGCTCCCTGCTGGGGCCGTTACCGGTGATGGGGCAGCTGCTCGCTGCAGCTTCCTCCCTCCTGCACCGTTGGGTTCCGAATGGCTCAGCACCCCGCTGGAGCAGCTCCTGGGGAGGCTTTGAAGCCGTGGAAAGGAAAGGCACCTGGATGGAGGAGCAGCCTTCCATCCCGGCTCCAAACCTGCTGCGCAAAGACTCACCTGCTGGCCCCGTGGAGGGGAACGGGGCACATGAGATCAGGGCTGTATCGCTGTGCCTCTGTCAGTCTGGCAAGATACACGCCCCCGGGGGGATTTTCCTCATGCCCCAGTGCAGCTATCTGTCTGGGTGCCTGCAGTCTGGTTAGTTCTCTACGCACAGTGCTGCGAACCAGGCCCTCTGCCAGCTCACGTGTGAAATATCAGACAAGAATGAGCGCCGCGTTAAAGGGACTCAGGTCCTCGCAAGGGGACGCTTCCAGTCCCTGGCACCCGCACCGCAGCCGGGGGTCACAACTGGCTCTCCCAGAGAAGCACATAAAGGATTGTGCCGATGCACTTGGGCCTTACTGGGATTAGCAGGCAGAATCCTTCCTGCACTGACAAAAGTTTCCTGCTTCAAATTTTTACTTCCCACATACCGCTCCCTGTTCAGAGGACACCAGGTGAGGGCCCTGAACCGAGAAGAAGAAGACAGCACATGGGGCTGCTGCTCCCTGCTGCGTCCCGAGCTTCACCTGCATGGGAAGAAGTGGTTTCCCAGAGGAAAAATCGCCCTTCGCTATGGATGTTTGGTGGCTCCCGACGTTTTGCAGCTAGGAAGCTAACAGCACAAGTCCCATGGTGAGCAAGCTGCAGCAGGGGCCGTGCCAGGGCTCAGCTGACGGTCCCAAACCCCTGGGGCAGCGCAGAGTTATCGCTGGCACAGCCGGTACCGGGGAGCCTGGCCCCATACTGGAGACAGGTGAGGTGCAAAGCATTCAAGTTCAGCTTCTGAAACGGCACCACATCTAACCGGCTAAATGTTGTGAACATGGCTTATTTCATCCACGTCTTCCTGCTCCAAAAATTGACAGGCAGATAAATGGGTTTTGGAGCACTAGGAGCCCGGTGCTCAGCACTAGCCTTGTTCCCTTAATGCCATTCCCCCGCTCGGAGGCGACACTCGCTGCTTCCACCGAGAAGCGTGCGGCCACATCCTGACGGCGTCTCTGGGGTTCCCTGGCAGCCTGCGGGGCACCACCCCATTGCACTCTCCGTGAGCTGTTCTCAGCCACCACAGAAGAGGTGCTGTGCCTCCGTTCTGCCTCCTACAGACCACGGCCCTGCCTGGCTACGGCAGTTCGGGGCAGCTGCCCATTCGCTGCCCAAAGAACAAGCCCGGGGGGAGGAGAGCTGTCCTGGAGCAAGAGAAAAGCAAACACTGGTGTGTGCGAAGAGTGGCGGGTGTTGAGCATGTCAAGAAAGTAATGTTTGCGTTGAGGAAATCCAAACAGCTGCAGCAGAGCTATGCAGGATCTCCCCCTTAGTAGGGGACGGGTCTGTCATCCCCCTCACATCTGCCCCGAAGCCCCATCGCGCCACGGGCTGGCTGCACCAGCTCCCAGCTCCCCACTGCTCCGCCTCGGACGGGGTGAGGCTGGATGCGGACGCAAGTTGAGGATGGCAAACAAGCAGGTACCCGAGCTTTCTGCATCACCGTCCCTTCACGTCCTCTGCATAATACTTTTTAATAGGAATCACGGCACACAAACAGCCAGGGCACACAAACACCCAGGGCTCTCCCGGCGCGATGAAGGAAGCGCGTGAATGGTTCTGCTGCTCGCAGCCTCTCTAACAGCACCAGGCGCCGCAAGCCAGCAAAGTGTTCTGAGAGTCGTGGGGTGGGACCACAATTCATATAAATCTTGATTACTGAAATATTGCAGTTCGAAAAATATTTCACTTCATTGCTGAAAACTATTGTAAATCTTCAAGGTTTGTACTAAAGTTTAAATATCAAAATAAACATTGTGATTGGGGAAGAATGCTAGGTTTGTAAGTGGGGAAATGCAACATTTTTCTTTTTTCTCCTTATTTGACCAACATTAGCATGACCTTATAACTTACTTCGGTTGACCTAGATCTGCATTTTACATGTTTTTCCTCAAAGAATTTGCAGAACCCTGTCTGACTGCAGTTTAAAAATGTGTCGACATTAGCCACTGTGAGGCTGAGACTGGGCCAAAACCTGTGCTCAATGTTAAGTCCCAAGCTTTCACATCTACACAGTTAAATATTTTCACTCAAAATCAAAGTGCTTCTCACTGCTCGTTCCAGCTGTCGCAGAGACACCCAGTAATTCACACTGGAAGAACTGGTGAGGATAAAGATTGGATAAAGATCACCAAGGCTGCACATCTTAGCTTGGAAAATATTGCCTATTTTACTCTTCTGGATTACTAAGGAACAAAAAAACTTCAAAGTGCTGCAGTCTACTGCCATGCAAAGCCACTGTCTCTAATCGGCTCTTTTGCAGTGGGATTTTCATGGCTCTGCGTGGCTGCAGTGCATTTGGGCGGCCCAAAGTAACCGTGCCCCAAGGCAGGGAACAAGCACACGCGTGTAACGCACCGCGCTGTACAACGCACTACAGCATGTGCTTCCCTCCACCCACTGCTCTTTACACCATACCTCCAAGCTGGGCACACTACAGCATCGCAGGCAGGCACTGGACGCCTGTGGGAAGCAATCAGGGACACGCAGAGTTTAATTTAATGTAATCAGGGCTATCCGCCCTTAATACCAACTATTTGGGATCACTGTCCCTGGCTGCCAGGAGCTGAGTTTATAGGGAAGCAAACAGGAAACAGTGAGAGAAGGCTCTTAGAGCAAGCCACTGAACTGGAGCTGAAGAAATGGGGGCTGCACGCTGGGGGAGCAGAGCCAAGAAGCAGTCGCAGGTCCGCACGCCCTACCTAGGCTGGGGTCCCGCAGCTCCCAGCGAAGCAGGGCACTCTGATGAACGCATATTGATCATCAGGACTTTTCCAAATTGTTTCTGAGTGCTTACACCACACAGTTTTGTTACTGAGTGCTGCTTTAAACACTTGTTACAAAGATAATTCGGTGGAAAAAGCTGCTGCTACCAAACCCTCAGCTTTCAGCACGATGACTGCATACCTGAGCTGCCCATCGGGCTGCAGCAGGTGATGACCAGAAAAGACCAGTGAGACAAAATGCTGTGTCAGCACAGTTTATTGGCCCTGGGGCACAGCGAAGAGAAGCGAAACCAGGCAGTTCTTCCATTCCCTCCAGCACCTGCAGCACAGGGCTGCCGAGCACAGAACGGAGCTGCCCCTGCTCAAGGAGGTAATCGGGAGGGAAACGGAGACCTTTCCCCGTTAGTAAAACACCCAGGACCCTTGGCTGCTCGGTCCAGGTCTCTGGGTCACACACCTTCAACCCCAGCAGCAGCAGGCTGTCAAGCTTCTTGCAGAAGCAGAAGCAAGAGAAAGGCAACTTTCAAAGCTTTTCTTTCTGCCCAACCTGAACAGACTACCGAGGGATAAAGACAAGTCTGTCGCTGCTCCCGAACAAATTTCAAAGGCCCATTGAGGATAAAGCTGCTGCAAACAGCTTACCAAAACTTACTTTATAATGGTACATACCAGGCAAAGTAAATGTCAGGGCAGCTCCCCTACCCAGATCCATCACTCCACTTGGCAGCTGCAGGTATAGGGCTGCACAGGACCAAGTCCCCACACCACCACTGAACCCGCTGTTCTCCCTCTGGCAAGGAACCAGGTTGGTCTAATGCAGGGACCTGAAACAGCGTCCCCATGGGCAGGAATCCAAGGACTGAAGTCAGATATTCTCAACTGACTTGTTGAGCAACGTTTAATGGTTTCCTGGTAAGTAAGGCACAGAAAAATATGGCTGGTGAGACACTGATACTGATGCCTTTGGACAGTGAGCCATATCAAATCAACCTTCACTTCAAAACTAATTCAAAATTGGTCACCAGAAAAATGGCACATCTATTCAACTGCCATCTTAAGGAAGTGAATTCGTGCTGTTAGCTCTTGCAAAACTCACCTATAGCTATCCTCTCAGTTATCCTCTTGATAGCTTGGTGTAGGATCAAAATAAGGTTACTCGCATTCAGCAACACCGGTGCTTTCTGCTGGTGTAGCCAGGGTAAGAGCTGGGTAAGCAGGGTAAGCAGCCTATGGCCAACAAGATTCAGGTACTGGGAAATATGAGTTATATTTCACTTTCTTTGGGGATGGGAGTGAGAAAAGAAAGAGCAAACACAGCTAATCCCTTACTCTTCGACTGGTCTCTTCTCTTGGAATTGAATTTGCCCACAAGTGGAAGTGCAAACATCCCCACCGCACACGGGGAGTACGGCAGGCAGTCAAAACAAGAAATTCACCCTGCTTGAACAATCTGCTAATCCGAACGTTTCCATGACAAATATGGAAAGGGCTGATTCTAGGCACCAATTTGGTTACGATTGGCTGCAGACTGTACAAACACACGAGAAACCTCTATTTCGGCAGCTAGCTGAAAACAGAGAATGCATCTGTGCGGTGCATTATCTGCTGTGCTGGCCCTCTGCTTTTTAGTGTTGCTTGTTGGTTTGGTGCTTTTTTTTTTTTTTTCCCCTAACTCATTTACTGTTTTATTACTTATGTTTGCTGGAGGATATACAAGCAACTTGAAATTCTCAAGTCCATCTTAGTCTTGTATCTAGCGCTAACTGCCAATGTACTAGGAACGGGCCGGGCAGTCCTCCGGGCATCGCCGGGGTTCGGTGCACACTGAGCTCAGCGGCTCTTACCACCCCCAGCATCCCCAAACCTTTCACCTTGGGGTTTGGAAGGTGGCAGCAATGCCAGCGTGCGGAGGACATGTTGGTAGCTCATGGCCAACTCGTCCCCCAGGACCTCAGCCTGGCCCCACTGGGCCCCACGAAGGCTGCAATGCTTCATCAATCCAATGACACAAGAGAAGCAAGAAGACTTGGGAGAAAGAGCTGTTACCTTTTATTAGGCCAACTCAAAAAGCTGGAAAAGTCAGACAAGAAGAAACCCAACAGTGAATGAGATTAAAATGCCATCAATTTTGGAGATCAGAGGAAATAACTTCTAAGGAAATGTACAAATCCATGGAACTGCTGCGAGCCACTAACGAAGCAAACGGCACAAATCTCATAGACAATCTAGAGACGCTCCAGCAGCCAGGGAAAGCTTCTGCATCTCTGCTAATAGGAACACAAGTCCTGGAAGCAGAAATCTTTATCCCACAGGAAAGGCCACGTGGCTCGTAACCTGTCTAGACAAAACACCCCATTATATTGAATTAATTTGTCATGTTCAAGCCAAAGGCACGAGCTCCTTTACAAACAACACTGTCCACTCCAGGAGAAAAGGTCTTATGCTTGAAGGACCACTGCTCTTGACCTGAAAGCAGTTTCCACCACCTTTACTGATTCAGAGTCCCCATTTCCATTAAAGCAAGTAATAAATCTTGTACTTCTGAACTGTGCTATGAACACCCTTGCTGCTCCCAGCTGCAATGACCAAATGAGCCACCAGTCCCACAGCCACAGTCCCGAACAAAGTGCAAGGGGCAGCAGCTCAAGTGAAGTTTTCTCCTGTGCCAAAATTTGATGGGCTCAGCAGAGAGCACCTCAGCACCCTTTGCCAGCACCCACCACCTGCCCATGGACATCAGCCCTTCTTGGAAAACTCTGGGCTTTGGACATCACCTGCTTCTTTCACCTGTTCTTAAACCAGGACACACATATGTGTTTTGCTTTTAGTGTATCACACCAAAACAGCCTAAGACACACGTGTGAGCTGCTTAGCTAGACAAGGCTACACAAATGGTCTTCAAGCTACTTAGAAGAGCACACATTTACCAAGATTACAGAGTATTTGCAGAGGTGTGGATCTAGCCCTGTTACAACGATTTCTTCAGGCTCTCATTTTTGCAGCAGTATTTAGTTCCTAGATAAATCCTGAAATATTCAAATAAACACATGGGGAAACATACTAAAACCAAGCACTAGATAACAGGGAATCAAACAGTGGAATAGCTAACAAACACTTCCCCTGCTAAAGGATAGACACAGCGATATCCAAGGGAGCAGTTACACGTGGGCACCGCTGGCACCATGACATGGCAGAGAAGGCAGGGCGCAGTGCGGGCAGCACGAGCAAGCCTGCCCTGCTGCTCACACTTGGGATAGCACATCCCAAGTGTCACGGCCTGCCCGGGGCTCCCCAGTGCAAGGACACGGGGACATAGGAGCACGGGTCAGCCGGGGCCACCAGGATGATCAGGGGTTGAAAGAAGTTGTCTACAGACCTCCAGAGGTCCCTTCCAACCTGACGCATTCTCTGAGCCTATATGGTCTGCAGAAAACAAGAGTCTCTGGAAAAGCCAGTGCCTAAACTCATTCTGATCATATTTTAACCACTTCCACCAATCTGAACAGGGGAAGGGGCTGGTTTTCTTGAAGGGAACCTTTGCAAGTGAAGGGACAGGTGGGCAACACTACAGAATCCATCACGCTATACCTAAACTGAAACCAGAGGCATAGTGGTGATGGACTTCTTCTGTTGAGCTCACAGGCAAAGAACTGCACTCAAACCCAGCACATGTTATTGTTTGGTTGTCGAGAAGCTGAAGTGCCCACATCCAGCATAAAATATACCAGGCAGCCCAGAGGCACATGCAGCACACATGTCTCGGCCTCTCCTGGAGATCTGGGACCTCCTCTGGGTACCGGGTCTAGAGGAACATCTGCAGGTGGCTGAAGTCGGCTGAAACCAGCACTGCTGCTCCGTAAAGCTCCTGTCGGCCAGGAAAATAGTGACTAAAAGGTGTGAAATTCTCTACTGGCTTTGAAAGTATCCTGGAAAATCAAAGGAATTTCTTCCAACTTTCTCGCTCCAACCGAGTGTCCTACTAATCAGCAACAACACACAGATACCACATCAGAGCCAAGAGGAGATAACTCCTGGAACACGGGTTTTGATAAATATAGCTGAACAACCACTGCCAGCAGGCATCAGCAAGATTGAATCCCCCTGTAAATGGTAAAACGTGTGACCAGATGCTGGGTTTTTACTACTCACGAACTCCAACAATAAGCAATTTCCTCCATCCACTAGAGAGTAGAGCCAATCTCACGACAACAAAGTAGTAGGGAATGGATACATTCAGCCAAAAATGAGCTATGCTTAGCGTAAACCAGACGCAGCCTGCAGATTTCTGAGAAGGGCATGGGATGCTCCGTGCTGTCACGGCGGCCGACATGCCCATGGCACTGAGCTCAGCCACCTCGCCGTGCCTCAGCGCGACCCCGGCGGCAACACGTGCAACGCGGTGCATAGACAACCATACTGCTTGGCTTGCAGCATAGACAGTACCAAACATCCCAGGCAGCTGTACAATTGTGGTTGCATTATAAATAGCACAAAAAAATGAACTGTAAAGCAGGCACACACGCACTGCTGTAAATTGTACCCTACCAGGTCAACTGCCTGCCTCGCACCAGGAACACGGAATTTTACACCTGCTCACAAACTTAGGTGATCAAACCCCTTGCACAGCCCTTCTCCATTTCTCCTTACAGCAATTACTTGATGTTTGAGATTTCCTCAGACTTTTTTTCTTTTAAATTGATAGAAAATCCATACCAACTTTCAATTCAAAAGCGTATGTACAGCTGAGCAACGGACCCAGTGGAAATAGAGACCTACCCGAAAAATACTGGCAGACTGGTAAATGCAGACGCTCTGGCAGGCAACATTTCCAAATAGCAGAAAGACTTGCCAAAGTTCCAGGGTCTGCCTTTTTGTTGCTTTCTAAACAATACTCATTCTGTATTGTACAGACGAGCCCCCCACAGTGCTTTCAACTTTCTGCTCAGCAGCACCCTGGAATTTCTGAATTAACCCTGAAAGAAATGGAGCAGAGCTCAAGCAAATACTACACAAACCAGACCTCTTGAAAAATCAGCATTTTGCAGCCAGCATTTATGGATTTAGGGATTAAAATCCCTGCGATTGCTGCTTGCTTTCTCATGCTTTTCATGAGCTTCTCCTCCTCCCCTTCCTTCTTAATATATCCTAATATTTTTTTCCTCTTGACAATCTTCATAAAACACACATCATTAGCACTGCACACTTGGTGTTGGATTACTGAATATACAACATTGCCTCTAACAATACTTTCGCAGAAAGAAACCACAAGGTAGTGGGAAGGATTTGCCGTGTGGCTACATGTTATTCCCTCCTCAGTGGATTTACAAAGCCTGGGATTTGGGAATAAACAGGTCTCTTCTGCAAGTGCTCTGCATATGGAGCCACTGAGTTTCTCCTCCTCGTACATGCCTGGGTGAAGAATTACAGATTTCAGATGGTTTTCACCTCCAAAGCCCCTCCACAGCAATATCCTCATACCCACTCATTTCCTCCACCACCTCACATCCCACTTGCCTCTCCTCTGCAAATTACACCTCACATAAACACTGCTGGGCTACTTGCAAGTGGCACATGTTCATTTCCTTCTCCCTTCCCAATATACATTTTTCTCCTAGCAAATATACAGAAGAGGCAAGAAAAGCAAAACAGGAGGTCTTACCTTTTGATGGTCTTCTTTGTTTTGTTTGTAGAGAGGAGAACGTACCCATTACAGCACCCATCGCAAGAGCTACTTGTGAGTTTTTGGGGAGGATTTATTTTGGCTGGGGTTTTTCCGATTCTTCTCACTCCCCCCTCTCCCACTGCCAGCGAACAAAATCTATGTGAAATGCCCACCAGAACAAAACAAAACAGAGGAAGTCAAGAGAAGAAAGAAAAGAAGAAAGGAGGAGGGAAAAAGCAAAGCACTGCAGCTCGGCGTTCAGCAAGCGTTAAGCTTTGAGGGCTTTTTTTTTTTTTTTTTTTTTTAAGTCAACACACATGCACTGACTCACAGCCGGCTGCACTGTTATTATTCAAAACAGCTCCCCATCAAAATTTAAATGCTAGGTAGATTCCCTCAGACCAGAGCTGGCAGCAGATGCATCAAAATATTTACTGGAGCACAGCCACATAAACACACAGGCTAATTCTTCCTCCCGTTCCCTTATGGCTCCAACCAGCAGCCTGGAGGTCTACGGGGAGAGCGTCAATGCATCTCTTCCAGCGAATGCTAAAGCGGAGTCCTGGAGACATGGTGAGGGGCGCGGGGGGAGCCAGGGCTTTGGGCTCAGCACCAATTCTGAATGAATGGGACCCTTCCGCGCGGGAAGCGCCGGCGAGCCAGCCGTCAAAGCCCCAGCTGCCCGGGCTGCGTGCTCTGCTAATTAAGAGTCTGACAGAAAGGTAGGAGCTGGCGATCTCTAACGATGGTCTCCAGAGCTAGAGTCGAGGATTAAAAAAATAAAGAGCTACGTGGGAAAACGGACAGAGCCTTCCTCCACTATCCCTTCACTTCACACACTTTCTCGCACACCAGAGGCACGCACAATGTTGTCAATAACTTATTTCCCTGCGAAGTACGGACACATCCCTTTCAGGGATTTTAAAGCAGTGAACTGATGAAACAAAGCCCTGCAAACAACTGGTGGCTCAGAGGAGGTTGGACAATTCCCTGGGTTTTATTCAGTTGGTATTTGAACGCACCTGTTATACACCTCATTATGTTTTCTCAGACGGTGGGGACAGGAGGGGCTTGGGTAGGGAAGGAGTTAAAGGCAGCGAGGCAGCTGTCAGAACCAGAATTAATTTGCTCGTTGCTCACGGTGAGTTCGATTAAGGCAGCATCTGTGTATTTGTCTGAAGAACCTCGTTCCCACACCAGAGACCAAAGCACCTCTCTCAACAGGTTTCCTCTAACTTTAGAGGACAATTTTATCAAATTCATCCTCCAGAGCCCCAAAACCAGAAGCTGCAAAGCTCCACTCTCCCCGGAGCGAAGCCTCGCGCTGCCTCCTGCTCTCACATGGCCAGCAACGCTCTCCTGGCATGCACGGGTGCATTTACCTCCCTTGTGCATACCAGCAAATAGCTTTCATGTAGTTTCCACTTGCAAAAGACTACAGCATTGCACAGGATGCATTTTGTTTCCCTGTTTTACAACTCAGTATACAGCAATCGGACTTCTTCTGAGGATCCATCTCGCTTGGATGCCCAAAACCGAAACCCAGCAGCTTTGTAGCAAAGCGCCTTGGTCACCACAGGGCAGGGTGGCCTGGATGGGGCTATGTCCCCGCCAGGGCTCCCCCAGGCTGACCGCCTTCCCTGGCCCCTTGGGCTGGGGGCCTCGGGCTGCCGTCACCTCCCCAGGGCGCCCAGCGCCTCCGTGGGACTAGGCTGCTTTTTATCTAAACGCACACATCACCTAGTTCATTCATGGTTTGTGTTTACGCAATGAACTATTTGAAGGGCTGCAGGACACATGGAAAACCTCCGTTCTTGGGGTTCCTGCAGGCAGGCAAGGCTGGAGGCTGACTGGAGGCGGCCGACATGGGGGAACCCCCAGGGGCATGGCTGCCACTCGAGTTACGAGGAGATAATGCAGCAAAACCACCTGGAAAGTGGCTTCAGGAGTTGGATCCCACTGGATCCCAGCCACGCAGAGGGAGCTTGGACTGGGAGCGACAGATCTGGCTGCCCATATGGTGAGACACCTAGGAAAAAGTAATTTTGGAAGATAAAATTGCAGCCCTGATGCTGTGCTGTTGTTTACTTGAAGCAGCATGGTATATGGAGGCGGAGGGCAAGTATGGATATTCACTTTTCTTTGAGACTTGAGAGAAAAAGAAAAAAAAAGATTTGTCTTGGCTAGAAACCAATATTGACAGATCCCTATGAAATCATGGGAATAAACCACTACATGCATTTCTGGTTGTATGACTAAAATATGCAAGAACAGGGACAAGAGGAGAGACCGTATCTGTGTCTGGGCAAGCGAGTGGAGTCCCAGACCACGAGTTCACAAGCTGCTGTTTTCTCTCTCACAGCCAAAAATCAGGATCCCTGGGAAACAGAAGCATCATAAACACTAATGAATCAGTGTATGTGACACAGCAAGCAGGAATTTTCTTCTCCAAAGGTGACCATCCAGATTTATCAACCTAGGAGATAACACGTGCTCGAGATGCAGTAAATGCTGATGGCCACCCCTACCAGGAGCTGAATGTCTTCCACGGTGTTTCCCTACAGGTCAGAGGACAACTGAGCTCCACCTGGGGTGCTGAAATGCCCGGTTCTGGCTGCGCGGGTTGCTTCGCCAGCGTCATAAGAGCTGCTATCATAGGATCAAAAGCAGCTTGGGGGAAGGAGATAACGCACTGCACCGAGCCTGGCTGCACCCCGGGTGTTTGTTTCCAGTGCTCGAAGTCAGGAGCCAGGCTCCAGAGCTCCGCCGTCAGTGCAGGCTGACACCTAAGGCTGCAGGGGTTTTGGCTCTCTCCTGGCCCAATCTGCCTGCAATCCTCCAGCACCTGCCTGCACAGCTGGATGCACACTGACTTCGTGCTTTACGTCTGCCTAAACCCACCCACGGTTCCCCAGGACAGCCTCCCAGAGGGCCGGGGCCCAACCCCAGTGGACAGGCGCTGGGCCAGCTGAGGACGTGGCCACACACATTGTGCCAAACCCAAACCAAGGCCGCAGGGCTGACATGTCCCACGGGACACTGCTAATTGTCACCACTGGCTGCCAGCAATTAAACCCCATTCCCTCACTGTACCATTGCTGCATACCGCACAGTACCGTTCAGCAGCTCCCATACAGGTACGCGTAGCACCTCCCCGCAGGGAGCGGCACGGCACTGCTGCAGCTCGGCCCCACAGGAACTGGGGCAGGATGGAGCTGGGCCACACCTGTGGTAGACCTGTCCTGGCTATGCATCTCTGGTGTTTCTGCGGTATGTGTAGCAGTGAAGATGGAGAGGGTGGGGTTCTTCCACCAGGCAGAAATTTGGACCAGGATCAACCACCTTCTCTAAGCACGGTACCAGGGCCACATCCTTTGGCTTATCAACTACTTTTTTCTGAAATACCCAGGTTTTAAACCCCCTGTCATCAGTGAAATGCGTTCTGATGGTTTTCTTTTTTTTTTCTTTTTTTTTTTTCTTTTGGTCTCCCAAAGGACAGCACTGTGCATTTGTCTAACAGCAATGCAAAATCAGCAAAGTGCCTGTTTAGGGCAAGCCCTTGTCCTTCATTCTGCAGCTCTTCACTTGGAGTGGTCTGCTTTAAGTAAGTTCTGCTTTAAAAAGCCTAAAAAAGATGGACATTACTAATTCCTTTTCCCTTCTGGGTATTTTAGGTATGAGAACTAAGCAGCGCTGACTGGAGTTGCTTTCTATATAAAATTTCAGGAATTTCACCTCTCATATCCCAGTAACTAGAACTTGTCCCAGGGAAACGTTTAACATCTAACCAATGAAGAATACTTCAGCTAAAGCAGAGGGCATTTTCTGCCTGCCTGGGCAGCTCCATTTGGCTTTAGGCTATCCACAGCCAGAGCCCTTTGGGCGAGCAGCAGAGAACATGCGAGGAGCAGCCAGGGAGCCGGGCTGCCGCACGAACTCTGGTACAGAAACGCCAGGACTCCTGCTTTCGGTGGTGCCCACTGAGCTGAGCTTGGACACATGTTCACAGTTTGGACCACCTGACACAAGCCCAGTTTCCCCTCTGGCCCAAAACCTCCTCCAGGCACGGGTCTCCAGCAGCACAGGCGCTCCTGTGGGTTCCTCCACAAGGCTGGGCAGCTGGGGGGAGCAGGAGATGGGAATCGTGCATCGATCGGCTGGGCAGCCATCTGGCAGCCCCCTTGCAGATGCTGCCCGCGCACCGCGAGAACTGCCCGGGGGCTTTTGCCCTCTCCTCCAGCTCTCTCTGGTTTTTAAAACATGAGACGTGGAGAACTGGCTATCTGGGAGGAAAAAAAAAATCAAAAGCAAGAGGAAAAATATTCCTTTCCTAAGAGGATGAAATGAGAGTTTCTGTTGCTTAGCAAATTTTTAACCAGTTGCTGCCCTCGGCTTTCTGTGCCAGCACATCCTCTGCCGAGCGCGCCGCCTGACCCCAAGCCCAGGGCTCCCCAGACCAGAACCCAGGGCAATTCGGACATGGCCCAGAGGTGCAAATGCTGAGCATCTCTCTGAACTTCACTGGACCCTGGAGAGGAGGAAGAAACCACCGCCACTGGGACCACGTGCACAGAGCGTGGGATGCTGACAGCCCCCATAACGCAGCCCCCCCGAGGGATGCCTTAGGGCTCGGAGGAGCAGGAGAAGGGGGAGTGTACCACATCTGCTACAGTGGTGGTCTTTCTTTTCCTTATCTTTATTTCTCTGCAATTATTAAAAATACTTCCTTGATTAGACTGCTAAGGCTTCAATTCCACTAACCAGAACGTATAAAGTGTGTGTTAACGAGAAATACATATCACTAGCTGCCTGAAGTTGTCCCAGCTTGAAGCAGGAAGACAGAGAGCTAAGAGACGTTCTTCCACCAAACCCAGCCATCCCAAAGACCAAGAGGGGAACCTGGGAGCAGTGTGGGATGAGCTGCTCTGCCCCTGGGAAACCAGCTCAATCACAGACAGACCAAGATGGGGTCATTTTTTGCTGGTCTATACTTGTAAAATGTATTTGGAGACCTTTGGGGATCTTTCACTTGCCTTTTTGTCAATGTAAGGATGTACTGGGTCTTCCTACTCTAGATTTTCAGTAGGAATTTACCATGCATGTTGTTGGATTTTTTTTTCTCCCCCAAACCTATTTTTTATTTCTTTAAAAAAATGTTTCTTCCAGACCAGCAGCAATGCAAGGCGAGTCCAAATTCACCCTCTTCTCCTCCACTCATGAGCCATTATAATAAACGGGGATGTTTTCAAAGAACTCATTTTGCTCTCTGTAAGGACAAGGCAGCAGAACAGCTATTAAAAGATTCATTACTGCACCTCCACAGGCCCAAAGCAAATTCTCCTGCTAGTTAGTTTTGCCAGATCTCAAAAGGTAGAGGTCCTCCCTTTCATTTTGATGGAAATGTATTTTTTACGACATGAAAGCCAGTGAATGATAATGCCAAGAAATCAGATGGAATAGGTGAGGCTTGAAGCTTGGGGATCATCTAGATTTCCATGTAAATACGGCACTGACAATAGCAACTGAAGTGTTAGAAAGCCACCTGCTTTCCAGACTAGAGCAAATAAAGCTATGCAAAACCAAATTTTTTAAAAAAATAAAAATGCTACTGTCACCTAATGCCACCGAACGGAGAACACAAAGCGGGGCACCGAGGCTGGAGCAATCGGGGCTGCTCCTCTTCGTTAGCGCCCTGAGAAGGAAAGCAGAGAGCGGGGCTGGCATTTTGCCCCCTGCTGCTCGGAGCAAGCAGCCAAGCCCTTCCCGAAACGCAGAGGGCAGGTGCCCCTGCTCTGCCTCCGTCCCGCTCCCGGAGAGCACCGGGCGAGCTGGGGGCTGCAGAGGCACAACCAGGCCCGCGTGTGTGCTCCAGGAGCAGCAGAACAAACGACGGAGGTGCTGTTCTGCCTAGGTGAGGCAGCACAGGAGGGCTGGAAATAAAACTCCATTATTGTCTGCTGGTTCGTCTCGGGTTTAGTAATGAAACGGAGCAGGACTCTGCAGAGCACACCTACTGCTTGCCCTAAGGACGTCACCCTGGCAAACAGAGAGCTGGGGAAGGGAATGCTTCACGTTCCCAGGGACAACTTCAACGAAACGCGAGGCAGATACCGTTTGGTACCTCTGGCTGGATTATTTCTTCTGTAAACAGGGAGAGAATATCCCCAGTACAACATGAACCAGCGTGAAGGAGCGAAAAGCTGGGGGGGGCAGCGGGGAGCGAGGGGAGCGTGGGGCAGGGCCCTGCCAGCAGGCGGTGGTGCTGAGCCCTGCGGGGGTGGCCACCACACCTCAGCTGCTGGGAGGGTTTCACAGAAGCACCCACCGGGAGGGGAGGAAGGCCCGGGGTCAGGCCCGGCACAGGGCTGTGGAGCCGGAGGAGGCCGGGGGAGGCGCTCTGGGGCCGAACTGCGGCCTTCCGTTCGCACGCTGCCCTTAGCCTAATGCCTGAGGATGGAGCAGCTCACATCTCAGTAATGGAAACCATCCGTTACCCCATGAATCTGTTTGAACACCGTGCCAAGTGAAGCCTTGCCTTTCAATATTATGAAATCCGCACAGGAGAAACTGCAGTGCTGCCTGCGGGAGGAAGGCCCGGGGGTCACGGCGGGAGGCTGAGCCCCAGGGCGCCGCACCAAGAAGAGCAGGGTGCTGATGTAAGCCTGCCGTGTCACGGCACCTCTCACAAGGACAACGAGGGCTTCTGAAGGGAATTTTGGTGGTTAGCAGTGACAGAAAATCCCCCCAGTTTTTCCCTCTGCAGGAGGGAGGCCAGGGCACAGTGCTGGAGCTGCAGCCTGCCGCGTCCCTCCCAGGCCGATCAAGATGGGCCGACATGAGGGGCCCACGATAACGCAGCCACCAGGCAGCATCGTGCCACCGTCCCCGCATGGCACTGGCAGCAGTGACAGTGACCAAACGCTGCTGCTGCTGCTAGAAACTCTGCAACACCGAGCGGCCAGCACCCGCTGCCAGGTGCACGCACAGAACCAGAGCTCACACAGCCCTTTTCCCGTAACATATAAGCGCTTTCATCACATTGGCAGCCTCTGAATGTTGTTCACAGATGCATACGTTGTGACCAAAGCGGAACCGTGTCCCAGCCATGTACGTGGTGACAAGGACACCTCTCCAGCAGCTGGGACAGACAACGCCGGTGCTGGGCACGTGCATGCTCCATCATCCCTGTGCACCCAGCATCGTCCCCACGCTCTGCAAACGTACAAAATAAGCAGGCTGAGTGACAGACGGGAACTCAAGGCTGTTTTGTTCCCAGGAGCATTAAAGAGAATATGTCAAAACCGTATAAAGAATGTGAACAATAAATGTCAATCTGGGTTAACAGCCAGTTTCGTTTCTTTCTCAGGATAATGGTCCAAGAGGCCTTGTTGAAAGAAAAAAAGCAAATTTTAATTATTCTGTATTTCCACGGATGACTGATAAATTGCCTCCAAACAATTCTACAGTCAACGAGTTTGCTTTAGGGAGGAGAAGAAGGAAGAGCAAACATTCAGATGATCTCAGATCTCTCCTTTCCATTTGCTTTAGAGCACTTCAAGGAAACGTGCCAAACTACCCACATGTAATTCAGGTCACTGAATTCCACAATACCACCGTGGAACTAACGGCGATAGCTAACCATCTATTTCTGTTTCACATTTCACTTCTCACCACAGAGTCTTGTAAAAGAGAGCAAGGGCAGCCATCAGACACCCCCAGGTAAGTTCAGCTTGTGTCGAGTTAAATCACGTCAGTGGAGAACCAGCTCAACAAGGCGGCCGTCGCTTTGTGCACCCGCACCGCTTGGCACCGAACGGGCAGGGATGCACAGCGGGCACGGGGGCTCCCTGGTGACCTTGGGCTCACCCAAAGTCACAACTTGTCATTTTCTCATCATTAACAACAACACGCTTTAACCAAAAGGACACAAAACATTCGCTGCATCGTTTCATGATTTTAGAAGCATGGCTTCCTTAATGAAGATTCAGGATTTCATGTTCTGTGTTGCAATCTTCCCTGCTAGAAAAAAACAATAGGACTATTCCCATGAAGTGTTTGCTGTTTGAAGCCGGATAAAACAACCCATTAAAATAGAGATTAGCTTGGCAAATGTCATTAAGATAAGGTGAGCAGCAACACCTCCCAAACTCACAGCATCCTGTGCACCAAACAGCCAGGTTTACGCCTTGGTTCCTTTTCCATCCTCTTAAGTGCACATCTTCTGATGCTCCCTCCACCTGTACAAGCTGCTTGCAGGAAAACGAGTTTCTCTTTGATATAAAGATGCCCCTCAGTACACGAGCATCAGTCTAGCAGATCGCCTGGGAATATTTTGATTCACTGCTAACACGTATTGAACTGCACGAGTTTGGTGCAAGATGGAGCAGGCTCTGATGTGCACTGGGCATAAACGGGTTTTGAAGCTGGGATCTGGCATCTGCCGAATAGGCAGCTAATGGCAGATTGTGTCCTACACGCTGCTACAGCTCCAGCAAACCCCCAACGAAAGCAAGGTTAGTAACAAATTTCAGATGCGAGCAGGGCAGTGGTTTACCAGCATCTATGCAAGCAATCATGGGGAATCACATCGTCCCTATGGAAACCTCAAGGTCTGTGACATGCACAGTGATTACTGCCAGCAGTTAATACACTGAAGTCATTTACCAAATTAAAATGAAGCCTAAATTGCACCAGAAGGATCAGACTCCAGCTTACATATACAAGTAAATGTAAAATTTACAAGTAAATGTAAATAAAGCAGGATTGGGGGTGACTGAGAATGCAGTCTAATAGTGGGGGGTCTTTAGACTGAAACCTCCTTACCACGGGACCCAGGGGCAAAACAGGGTTCAAACAGTGGTGTTCAGACGGAAAAAATGGTTATTTCATATAGTTCCCAAATAGTTAAAATCACTGATATTTTTCACTTACAGTAAATGTGTCCAGGATTGATGAAATCCTGAAATCGCGACGGAAGCCAAACCCTGCGGTCTCCAGCAGCAGCAGCGTTCGCAGCGCTCCCTGAGGACCGGGGATGCTGGCTGACCTCCGACGCTGCTCAGGCCACCCACTGCCACTGCTCTCTTGCAGGAGCAGGGACAACACCTGCCCAGGGAAGGGTTCAGGCCCACTCCTATGGAACAGCAACTTCATGCTCCCTACTTCATGTTCCCACAGCCAGTGCACAGTAAGGGAGCAGCCGACCTCTGCCAAAGGGAAAGCGCAGCCTGGTTGGGAAACAGCCTTTAGAAACGCAGCTAGTTTTCATGTGCATGCTGGTGCATCATCACGTGGAACTACAATGCAAAATTATGATGTGAAAAATATACAGTTAAGGTACTCCAACTATCACGACAAGTTAGGAGGTCTCGGCATTTTGCAGTTCTCCCCTGCTTTGGGGGAGTAACAGCAGTGTCCCCGTAATGGGTTTCTCCACACAGTACCGATGTGTATTGCCATCTATAACTCCATCTGAACTTCATTTAAGCAAGAGAACTAAGGTTGCAGCAGATGAAGAATGCTTCCAATAAAGGGACGCACGCCGGTCCTGTAGTGCTGGCTGCTGGACTGAGTTATTGTTATTACAAGTCTGTAACAACTTGCGTCTTGAAAGCTGAAGTGCTTCCCAAATCACACCATCAGTGATAGCTGCATTCAAATTCTGTCCAATACAGCAATCAAGATACTCTCTGGTCTCATTAACTAATTAAAACTATTCCAGTTCAAGAGGTACCAGTAGCAGGGTGGACACAGCACCGAGTCCCGCTGTTGGCAGCACACTGGTGCACGCGATAACCCTGACTAAAGCCAACGGACCCAAATTCAGCTTCAGGCCAGAGGGGATTTTATTTTTATTTTGCCAGTGGGTTTCGCATGTGAAGGAAACTGGAAGGTTATTTTTGCTGTTTTTCTCCCTCTGACAGTGTCCGGAGCATGCTTCTGCAGCTCAGAGCAGCCCATGACGTTCACCCAGACTGGAGGAGTGCAATTCGCGCACAAAATCAGGCTATTTGTTATGGGGGGCTCCCTACACAAAGGATCGCAGCCTGCACACCCCCCAGGAGCGGGTACTCGTCTTTAAGCAAACCAAGCATCCAGAGCAGCAAACACATTATCAGCCTTTTATCGTCTGACCTGATTTGTGTTCTTGCAAATAAGCCCATGTTTGGTTTCTGTGCTGGACAAGGGATAAGTGAGGAACTTTCCTCCAGATCCCCTTTTCAGCAAAATGCCTGCTGCCCATCTGTGCGGGGTGGGAGCGTGGATTACAAACCTGGCCAACTATGGCCTTGGCAACTTGCTGTTGGAGCTGATGAACGATTTCTCGTCAGATGCAGGTCACTAAATTTCAGGCAGCCCTTGGTTTTCTTTCCAGGTCCCCTCAGCATGGCTTCTGCAGAAGACTTATTCTTTGTTTCTGATTAGATTCTTGCCAATGGAGTGACAGCAAAAAAATTAAAATCCATCTGATAGCAAACAAATCTTCAGCAATCCTCTTTTTCAGCTGTGAAGATTGTCATCAAGATTTCAATCATCTAGGGTAAAAAGCACCTGGCATAAAGCAGCCCCCAGACATGGACAATCTGAGCATGGTCCCAGCTCTGCGGGGTCCCCAGGGGAGCCAAGGCCCCAACCACTGCCTCCTAACCCTTGCAGACTTCATCCTCAGGGAGCCCCCAGAGCACAGCACCCTGACAGTGACCATGCATGACCAGGGAGAGAGGTGGGCACCATTGGCTTCAGGTGCGATATGCAAACCCGGACGAGCACGGCACGGTGTTGTGGATGAGGATACCATTCTCCCATCGACTTCCAGACTACAGGACCATTTAAAAAACTGAAATAGACACTGTCTTCTCTTTGATGAGTCCAGATGTCAAAGTCTAACACTTGCCTGCCTTCCACATGTAAAGATCAAAAAAAATCTAAATTCACCTAACAGCACTTAGGAAAAAAAAAAAAAAAAAGGAATATAGTTCTGCCGCTTCTGATGTTAGAGGAGTCCCTGGCTTCATCGCTGCAAGATCCAGCAGCCCAAACCACTCAAATAAAGTCATTCTTTGTTCCTGCTCAGGATATCAGAGCGCTCCAGGAACATAAATCTGAGGCTTACCCGGCCACTTACAATAAAACACCTACCAGGATGCGCTGACCTTTCTTGTCCTTCCAATACGGGGCTGACAATCTAAACAAAGAAATGTCATGTAATAACCAGGAATTATTTCTAATGACATGGGAAGGGAAGGAGGAAAAAAAAAATATTTCTGGTGCACCAGGACGGGCCCTTTTCTACCAGAATAAATTTTGGGGGAATTCGCAATGACGTTTTCATAAACCACTGAAATTTGAACAAATGCTACACAAAAGTCAAGCATAATATATATATGTATATTTGCCACAAATTTTCAACATACACTCAAAACGTGCATTTGTGGGCAACAAAACAAGCTCTTAGTTCTCCTTGCTGTACATGAAGTTGAAGACTTGGATTCCAAACTGAAATTTAGATTACACTTTGCCAAATACCCGACAGACACAAATACACGGGTAACCATTGTTCTAGAAACTGGACGTAGAAAAATGCATGTATAGGCACAGCTGCAGGCAGACCCCAGCTACCAGAGTACTTGCACAAGTGCTCCTGTCACCAGATCCCAAACACACAGATCCATTTCCATGGCTGCACATCCACGGTGCTGTAGGCACAGTCAGTTCCTGGCCCCAAACACCTGAAGGAGCTGTCTGTGCTGTGAAGGTGAGTTAAAAGTTTAACCTTTCTCCACACCGGGAACAGGACGACGTACAGATCCTAACCACAGCTCTTCAGCACTAAGCTGCTTCCCCTTCCTTTCTTATGAGACCATCAGCAGCACCCTGCGTCCCTTTCCCTCCTGTGCCACCTCCTGCTCAGCTCTGCCCAGGGCCACAGGAGCCAGCCTGTGCTCCTGCCCACGGTGCTGATTTCAAATCCTCCTGCATGGTATTTGGGCACTTGGGTGCTTCTATCAAACCAGAGCTCCCCCAGATTCCTCCCGGAGCCCCGGGCTGGTGCTGGCATCCTCAGCTGGAGATAAGAGCCGAGCCCAAAGGGACTTTTCTGCTCATCTCCACTTTGCACGGCAGCTCCACAGCGTGGAGCTTATAAAGCTACAACGTGATGCATTTTATAGCGCAAGGAAAAAATAAAAATGAGTAATGAAAAGCATTCCTCATAACTTCATTTCTTTTCATGCTGGCGAACACGCAAACCTTCCCGTCTGCAGCCCCGCGCTAGTTAGAGGAGCGATGTGCCATCCATCTGAAACGCTGGGACTCGTGTTCTGCTTGTTATATAGCCATTCAGAAGCAATTTCTCCAGTGTTTCTTGATTACAAATATTTGTGAAAATTATTTTTCATACCTTCCTGTCACAGGCAAAATAGCTGTGCCTAGCATTTAAATTATGGCATTCGGCAACCTTGCTTATGCTAATTGACACTAAATATATTAACAAGGTGTGGATTAGCATAACATAAGTATTTACAGGTGAAAATGGCTTGTCCAGACAAAATCAAGAGGCATCACCAGCAGCACAAGTGTTTGAAATTATGCCATCAGTAAACCCAAGCCAACAGCTATAGCTTCCAGACAGGGACGTCACATGTAAGATGTGCTGAGCCACGCTATGCAGTCACCTGAAAAGGGGCGTGCTGCCTTAGTGATGGGCAGAAAATCTCTCCTTTGAATCAAGTTACTGAAATTCAGGGGCAGTGAGGGCAGAGACTTTAACTACAGATGAGAAAACTATTTTACACAAAGAGCTCATATGCTCTTTGTTGTGGAGTATAAGACAGAGTGCTTATACTGACTGAAACAAAAACCAGCAGAGAAGTATTAAAAATACTTTTTTTTTTTTTTTTTTTAATGAAATGATTTGATCCTTTGGCCCACTCGAGGTTGATGAAGCATCACTTGATGTGAATTTGGAGGTACTGGGGATGCAGCTGTCTCTTCTGGATGCTGTTATCCTGGTTCTGGCAGGAATCACAGGCTCATCACTTTCTGGCTCATCCTGGGTGAGCTTCATGTCCTCAAGCATTTTCTCCCCTCCTCCTGGAAGATTTCTATCCTGCTGGCTTCTGTCCTCCACCTTGCCAGGTGAGTACCAAGGCTGAGAATTCATCAAATCCTTAGAAGCGGCCGCTGCTTGTGTCAATGAATTGCTTCTTGAAGCCCTGCTGAATTTTTTAGCGACCTCTTGTTCCTTTTGTACCTGAAAAATTGCACGTTATTTAACTTCATCTGCAATCTTTTCTTACCCCAGCTTTCCTTTGCACTGTTTTCCTACATTGTGCTCAGCTTTGTTCTTTGGTCCTCTGATCCTTCTTTTGTAATTACATCTGATGCCTCCACTCACCCGAACCTCTGTGAAGCTGTTACTGGAGTCTGAATCTTCATGATGGTTCAAAAAAACTGCAGAGATTAGTGAGCTATCCTTTTAAATGTGTGGTTACCTATAACTCAAAGGTACAGAGCAATTCTGGGTAGAAACCTGAACAGATTCTGTACTGAACTGCATTTATCCCTGCCATGGTAATTGCAATTCCATCAGCCTGGTACTTTCAAAGAGAGTTCTTGGCCAGTGCTTCTGGAGCCAAGAGAATAAGGATTTACTGACAAGCACCTCTAAAACAGACAAACTAAAGAACTGTTGGGGTAAAAATAAATAAAAGCATTTTTCAACTATTAGTATAGATACAAAAGAGATAGCAACTTCATTTTAGATCTAATGGATGTTAAGAAAATGCCTCTTAGAACCCTCCATTCTATTTGAACTGATGTCTTTATTGAAGAAGTGAGATGTGGGTATCTGGAGCCAACTGATTTGAGAGAGCAAGTATTTGAGAATGGTTTCCCCAGCACCTGATGGACTCTGCTCCCCTGGGGCCCCTTGGCTGTGCGCAGCCCTGGGCTCCTGCACACCTCACCTGGGCATCCTGAGCACCGAGGTGTCCCAGGGCTTCTTTTCGAATTCCCGTGATCAAACACCATTACCTCTACTTCAAATTCAGTTCTAAAGGACACCTAAAATCCCCTTTAATTTCCATGCCTGAAACAGAGCTTTATTAGCCTGCCAGGGATTACAACCAGGAGCTCAAGTTAACACAACTCACCAGCTGCTAATGTATTTACACAGCGTGACTCAAACATTAGTTTGTGGTGTAGCAACTCGCACACAAGCTAAATTAATTCCGTACTAATTAATACAAGTGGGGATGGCTCAGGTTAACTCTGCAATGAAAACATAGCCCACAGGACAATTTACACGGACGTGCTTCAGGAAAGGAGATGAGCAAAACCCTCCTTTTTGGGTAGAGGAGTGGGACTTCTCCTCCCGGGGAGGAGATGTTCTGACCCTGCAGTCCCGACTGCACCCATAATCAAATCTTTACTGTCATTTTGTATTTAATGGTGGTGACGCCAAACGATTCAAAGAGCTATTTTTGTTGTAATATTTTCTAATTGTTTCCCTCAGGAGGTGGAAAGACTTAAACTAGATCTTGTATCACGGCTCCATCTCTACTTTGAGGAAGATAAAAAGCAACTTCAGATATAGCGCAATTATTCCCTGCAATTAACACTTCCCTTTTATTATTTTGCCACTAATGCCATTTTCCTCCAATTTAGTTAAGTGCTGCAGCCCACGTTTATTCCACCACTGGTGAGCTATCGAGCAAACCAGTAAAGCAGACCAACAGAACTTTTATTTCCTGTAGTATTAAAGCTTATTAGCGATTTAATTGCAAAATATCCAAACTTGTTGATTATGAGCTGACAACTGCTGTAGGCGTGGGGATGCTGGAATGAACATATCAAGGAGGGTAGGACCGCTCCGGCAGGTGGGCTGGGAGCTCTGCTCCCCTGGTCTGCAAGCTGCCACCTGTGTTTTCTGCAGCTTGGCTTTGAATGCAGCAGTGGGGTTACTTCTCCCGGCACGTACCCAGACCAAGCTGACATCAACAAGTAGCTGACAGACAGGACCTCGCATTCCTCACCGCACGCGCACAAAGCCTGCCGCGTCTGCAAAAACTAAACAATCTAGGGTCACCCGTCACAAAGTAAAACACTTCATCTCACCGCTTTTATGGGGCCGTTTACGCACAGTCCCTGTGCTCTGGCAGCCCGGGGGCATGGAAGGGAGACAGCAGGAGGCTGCTGCCCGCGGCCAGTGCAGACAAACCCCTGTGCTGCCAGCACATGGGTGGCAGGCGGGCAGGAGGCCAGGACCTCCCCAGCCACCTGGTCCTGCGCCTGCAGGATCAGACACCTCGTGCGCGGCAGCCTCCTCGTCCTGCACTTCGAGCCGACATGCCACAAAGCCACCATTTGCCGGGGGGCTTCGTACTACAATCCAGCTGAAAACTCTTTAAAAACAGATATTAAGACCTTCACAAAAAAAAAGAATAATATTTATTTAAGACTTTGCAGAAGCAGAGGATTAAATAAGCTGCTGGTGGCGCAGTGCAGCTCTGGCATTTTATCCACCTCAGCAGCAAGGCAGGCTGTGCGTACACCCAGCTGAGGCTGAACTTACCCCTTCAGCAAACACTCAGACCTACAGCAAGTTTCTTCTCCCCGAACAACTGTGTTGCTGACAGGCAGTTTTCAGGACTTGTGAAATAGAAGGGGGAAGCAAACTGCAAAGCCAACGAGGTCTGACTGACACCACCACCTTCTACAACCTATCTGGTCTCAAAGGGCAGAGGACGTTTTGCCTCAGCAGAGGAACACTGAAATCCACAATTCTGGTAGCCAGAAAAGGTGGACGATCCAAATCTGACCATGTATTTGTGTTACAGCCCTTGGACAATGAAACTGGCTTGAGCAGAGGACGAGAACCCAGAAGGGCAGCACTCCGGTGAGGCACACCGCTGCTACACCCCTGCTCCAGGGCTCTTCCGAGTCAGGTGTGTTTGCAAATAAACACAGTTTGGGAACTACACTACTCCAGCCCAGCTCCTTTGGTGTGCTGCTGCTAACATCCTATTAACACACATCCTTGCACGGTTGGCTTCTTTTATTTCGGGACCTGAGGCCACGCTGCTGCGAGGTGCAGCAGTGCTGCGCACAGTTTGTACTTTCCTCCAGGAACAGTGCCAAGGGTCAGGACTATACAGAATCGGGAAGATTTCTCTCAAATATCATTCAATAGAGGATCAAAACACAAAAGAACCAGCAGCACAATATCACCAGCTTCAGCATCGCAGGCACCTGGGTTTGGTACAATAACCCAGTGTGAAAGCTCCGCAGGAAAACCCACGCTATTCACCCCCCATACCGTGCGTGCAAATTCATCTCTGCTTAACCATCCCCGTCCTCGTGACAGAGATCTTCAGGCGAGCCGCCCAGCGCTTTGCACAATGCTTCAGGAGGGCAGCAGCAGGGCAGCAGCACCTCCAGCCTCCCGCAGCACCGCTCCCCATGCTCAGACGGCTCTGGGGCTCGGGTGCTGCCCGGGGCTCAGAGCACTGCACTGATGGAGCTGCTCCTCTGCAGGGGGAAATGTCAGCTCGAGACTGCACGGCAGAATGTCAATTTGGTTTGAGTTCCGTGGAAGGCGACTGTGGCTTTTTAGAAGTTCATTTGATATCAAAACAGCCTAGAAAGAGCAAATGTAATTAAAATCTTCCAGGAATGCTGTGGTTGATTAGAAGTTTAATCACCAGCAGCCACTGAAGGGAAAGGCAAATACCCGCTCCGTGCAGTCAGGAAAGCAGCTCGGCAGTGCCCAGCACCTGCAGCCAGCGCCAGACGCGGTCACGTCCGGATGCGGGCAGGTTACCTTGTGCTGCTGCGAACACACGGAGATTTCACCCTCTGCCCACGTACACCACGGGGCACAAGGACTGGGACGTACCTAACTTCGACTGTCTATTTACTTATTTCCACTGAATTAATCTCCAAACTTCAGTAACCAGAACACAAACTACATGGGTAGCACATGAAGGAAGCAGAGAAAGGTCAGAATCATGTCGGATTTAATCATCCGATTGCCATGAAAATACAGGTTTTAATTTTTTCCTGATTTTTGCATGAGCTTCCAGAGTGTAAGCCCTACCTTGCAGTACCTGAGAGTCACATGGGATAACCCAGGTTCTCAGTTGGCTTTATACAATGAGTGACTAACAAAGTCTGAATGATAAAAACAACAACAAAATTTAAACATTTATACCTGTGTGTGAAACACGAAGTTTCACAATTGACTATTTCAGTATTGCCATATTCTTTTAAAAGAGATTTTCTTTTAAATTGCTGCTTATACACATTTTAAAAACCCAGATTAATTGCCTTTTTTTTTTTTTTTTTTTTCCTTTCCTTTATCAGAAGCCTCTATTTTGCAATTAGCAGGTTTGGTTAAAGTATTTCAGGACAGCATGATCACAGTCCCACGTTCATGGTAAGGTTTATCAGCTGTTTCCCACGTAAGCTTGCATGTATCAGATCAGAAAAGTTTCACGAGCACTTCACTGAACACAAGCTAAAAAACTGTGGGAAAAGTAACCTTAAAACAGACCAGAAACAAATCTGAATTTTGATGGACACCAGCAGCAAACAACAATACCCACCAGGTCCTTGTGGGGCAGTGTTAGGTATCCGCAATGCTGTTGATCCTCACGTTAATAAAGCGAATCGATGCCTCAATACGCACGGCTATCCTGTAACGATTACTGGCAGCGCGCACTAACACATGCTCTGGTATTGACTCCAGGTCGAGCAAAAGGAAGTTTGTTATCGTGACGATGGGGAAAGGAAGAACTGGAAATAAGAAAAACCACTTAATAGTTTAAGGACAAAGAACGGGGCCATTCTGAGCACAGCACCTGTAAGCAACATCCCCTACGACTCGTGGGCAGTACCTACTGCCAGCCTGCAGTCGTCGGCTGTGTCACGGCACTACTGCATGTATGTGTCCAGAGAACATCAGCTTAGTCTGAATTTGCCACTCAGCTGTGGAGGCGAGGGAGACCTTTGCCGTAAACCCCAAAGCCAGAACCCCACACCCTTCTGCCGAGCCACGGATCAGTGCGGGTTCGGAGAGGGGAAATGCCGCAAACCCAAGCGAGCGCCTGCCTTCGCCGTGCTGCTGACCCCGGCGCTGGGACAGGCCGGGGCCCTCCGTAGGGGAAGTAATGCCCAGTGCAGACAGGGATATTGCAGGCACAGAGCCCCACATGACAATGGTTTTTCCATGGCCACAAATGCAGATAAAGAGGATTTGCTCTGCAGCGAGACACCCACCAGCAGCATTTCTGCCCCCAGGCTTTCTCCTCCCTGCCAGCGTCAGGTGTGGCAGGCTTCCTGCAGAAGCGCTCCCTTGCTCTTTGCTTTTTCTAAAATTAGTCACCTCTTAGCACATGCTCTGCTCATTTGAGTAACGATCATCGATACCTTTTGAATTTCTCTCTTCATTGGTGTTGCAATGGCTTCCAATTTAGTGCCTAACACAACTTCCCCATCAGCGGTGAACCTGCAGGATGTCTGCAGTGGATTCTGGTGACTCCCCGCCAGAAACCTTCCCCAGCCCCAGGCAATGCCTTCAGGATCCTTCTGCCAGCCATCAGTCCTCGTGGGGGTAGTCCTAGTCAAACAACTGGGGCTTGTTTTTTATAATGGAAAACTCAATGAGAAAGTATCAAATGAGTTATTAAAATCTAAATATATCACGAGCTGCATTCTCTTAATCCGCTGAAGCAATTACAGCAATAATTAAGTGAAAGTAAATTGGTCAGGACCATTTATAGATACGTACTCCAAATAGAGCACGGGGGAGCTGTTAAAGCAGATACCTGAAGAGAAGAAATATTTTAAAAAATGCAGTGCAATCCAGCTACACCACTTCGATGGCAATCAGACAGTCAGCCTTGCCAGACTAACCATCATTTCAAATGAAGAAGTAAGAGGGAGGCAAGTGAGCGTGTGTCCGGGCAGCCCCACAGCTCTGCTCACAGCTGGCCCGGGGGGTTCCTGTGATGCTGTGCCTGATGTCCAAGCAGCGCAGCATGGGGAGCCTTAAGGAGCTCGTGCTGGCTCCTCATGACTGGGTATCCATACATCTTCAACACCACTAAACCTTTACAGGACTTTCCCAAAATGCGGGGAATCCCAGACCATGAGGTGGAAACACCAAAGGAGCCCTCGAGCAAGGCTCCCAGCCTGAAGGCACTGCGAAGGAAACCCCCTTGTGCCAAATAGGTTGGCTCGGGGCACTGACTTCAACTCCCTCACCTCCTGCACTGCCCCGCTGTGCAACAAGCCCTTAAGAAGTTATTTTACAACTCCCAGCTTTTTCTTCAGCACTTAAAGCCCATCCTGCTCTAACCCGGCCTGCTGTCACCCCCAGCCAGCACTTTGGGAAGACCCCAGAAGCAGCGAGTGCTGATCACCAGACGGTATCAGAAGGGGAGCAGCACGCAGGCTGCCGAGATACACCACCGAGTTCTGATTTCACCTCTCCTTCCCCGGGAGCTGCTCTGAGCTGCTGGAACACAGCAGCACGCATCCTGCAGTGGTGTGAGCACAGCCTCACAAGCATCAGACCGCAGGGAAGACTTCAGCCTGCATTACTCACTCTAGGGCCTGACTTGGGCGCAATCCAGGCTTCTATTATTTACTACTGACATATGCTTAGTTGAAATCTTTTTTTTTTTTATCATTTCTGCCTGATTCATAATGAGTCTAACAAGAATATTAAATATGAACCATTAAATTTATTTTGACTTGACTAGCTTGTCTCAATAATTAAGAATTCTATTTAGATTAATACAAGGAAATCTCCTGACATATATTGCCTTGCAGCACTGGAAAGATTAGGGGAAATGACTGCGTGAGAAGGCTTCTCTTTGAAGTACGGTGTTTGGGTAGAGACAGCTCGAGCAATGCCTGCCAGGCAAGCTTCATGTTCCGCTGCTCAGATATGCATCAAGACCAGGAGGCTGCAGTACCAAAGACACTCGGAGTTCAAGCGCCCGTAACGTGACAGCACGGCCCTGGTGCTGCCCCTCGCCTGCGCCTCTGCTCCCGCGTAGGCAGCCGTGTCCCCCCACAGGCCAGCCGAGATGCTCTCATGGATGGAAGAAAGCAAACTTCAGGTAGGAATCCCTCAGTAAGGAGCTCTCCACCTCTAACAACCAGCTCGGATACTGGCAGGACACTCAGCTGCCCGTGAGAAGCTCGGTGTGTCCATAGAAACACAGAAGTGAAGCGGAGAGAATTTTTGTCCCAAAAGAATCATTTCAAAACCCTGTTGGAAATTTTATTTTAAATCAAGAATGAAAAACACCCTCTGGGCCAAGCGGCGATTTTTCTGAATCCAGCTTCAGGAGAAGAGCTCCGTGAGGTTCTTCACGATGTTTAAACTGGCTGCAGAATACAAACGGTTCACAGGTCTGGTTCTAAACCCACTTAATGTTATATTTTTTTCCCAGTAAATTAAACATTTCTTACTGTACTGTGGACATTAACTTCTGTTGTAAGGCTCCAAGCATCTCATACCTAATTTACTCCCAAGTCACGCAGGACCTTTCAGCCGATGTCACAGACACGTGTTACCTTCCTGCAAATCAGTTCTACCTACACAGGTGAGATACGACCGCTCTGGGTGTGGACATCTAAACCACAAGGAAGCTGTGTAGCAACTCGTCCTTTCTTTATTTTCTAGCAAATTTCTCCCCATCTCCAAACAGACTCACAATCTCACCTCATTCGAATGAATTACTACCCACCGTAACACAAACAAACAAAAGAACCCAGTAAACACGGTCCTCTTACACACGCACACTATTTGACATCCACATCCTTGCAGTACAACTTGCAGGATCTCACTGAAGTCCATTTTGCTCTTTTTTTTTTTCCATATCTTTTTTTCTACAGTTTTTTGAATTGCTGATTCACCCTCAAATAACTTTCTCTCTGGTGTTCCCCATCTAAATTTCTCCCCAGACCTCACCTGCTGTGTTCTTCCCCTCTCTTGCCATTGCCTTCCCTCCTCCTGCAGACATCTCAGCACGGACTTGTCCCAGTGCTAGATTTCCAACTCTTTCTTTCTTTGCACAAAAACCATCCTGTCCCTCAAAACTCATTCATTCTGGAGCAAGAAAGCATTTTGTACCTTGACATATTCTCTTCCTCACTTTGATCGGTATCTGCTACCTTATTTTCCCCATGCATCTCACCTACACGCTCCGTCTCTGCTCTTTGCTCTGCAGCACCGGCAGGCAGCTGCTGGTGAGCCGGGGCTGCGGGAGAGGCCTGCAGGAACCCGGCACGAGTCCCTGCACCCACAGAAGACCCCGGTGTGGCAGTGGGAGCTGCCAGCCCTGGCTTCCCAGGTCCTTCTCCAGCCAGAGGAGGACTGGGTTCTTCACCAGGGGGTGAGCGACCCCACAGCCCCTGCCCGGTCTCTGAAGCGAGGATCTCCTCGACTCCCTGGCTTCCTTCCCTTTCCCAGTACCAGCAGCACACTCAGTTAACCTTGCACGAATCCCTTGCTGGACTAAATCATGGGATCGAAGTCAGTAATAAAAATTATCCTCAGCAATGCTCACGTGAAATCTTATCGATAAAATTAATCTGTGCACCAAAAGCATCGACTGAAGACTTTAAGGAATCCATCACAGCAGAGCACCACGTATGGCCCCTGAGCAGCTGGGGGCTGAGCTCCCTGCCGCAGCTCTTACAGCCCCAGCGTGTCCAAAGCCCCAGGACCACCACTGCCTGCAGGGACCCTGCAGCCGGGTCACCGGAGATCAGCTCCTACAGCCTTCCAACGCACCTTTCCCCTTCGCTTCCCTGCTCTGCTCCCTCAGCCTGGGGTTTCTTAAACGTCAATTAAAATGCTGATTTTCAGTTGCACAGATGGAGCGTCTTCTGTGTCTGTGTGTTTTAGCAGTTTTTAATCTGAAGCAGAAAGAGGCTGGCGCTCTCAAGTTGTTTACAAGACATCGCTGTTTTTACACTGCTCCAGGGATAAAAGTATTGAACCCAAAGCTCGTATAAAACCCAACAGCCACTGAAGAAGTGCACCACAAAAGCTTCAGAAAACATCGGGAAGTGGGAGCGTGCTGCACACAGGTGCCTTTCAAAAGCACACACCTCACTGCTGAAATCCTGCGTGAGGCAGAGGCTTAGAAAATTATCAATATTTCTTTCCCCAAACCATTACGCGGTTGAAAATCAAAATATTAACATGGGAAAACTCTTCTCCCTAAGCCAGGCTCAAGGCATGTGAATCGACCTCAAAGAGCTGTTTCATGTTCCAGGCAGGCAGCGGGGGGAGACGAGCACGTCCCCTTCTCTCTGGTCTCACTCTCCTCTAATTAAACTCCTCAGATGTGCTCGGAGATGGCGCTGGGCTCCTGCACCGCAGCAGGCTCTCTGTGGCTCTGGGGTATTTACATTATTATTCCAAAGCAGCGTTCTCAAATGGTAGTTTTCGGATGACTTTTCCCATTTCTTACAGAGACTTTCAGTCTCCCCAGAAATAAAAAAATTTCCATGGAAACACACCCCCCTGAGATGCATGTGACTTGCTTGGGAGCTGGTGTGCACCGCACTTGGCTGCCGTTGCCCTTCTCTGCAGAGCAGAACCAGTCATCGCTGCTTCTTTCTTCCCATCGTTTATGTTCCTAATTAATTTGGACTAATTATACAATGGGGCCAGCTCATTCTCTTTCCTTCCATAGCCATCATACTTAAAACAACAGCTAATGGAAAAAAAAACCCACAAACAACCTAAGACATGTTTCTTATAAACGTTTTCTCTCGTTTGTTTTTTAAGGTCTGCAGTTGAGGTTTTACACTGCCTGCCTCGCAGAGCTGATTTACTCCTTTCTTTCTGCTCTACGGCCGGGAGACGACAGGATGTGTGCTCTGGGGATGCAAACCCTCCCCTGCCGGCGCTGCGCTCTGCCCGCTGCAGGACGGACTCGCGCGCTGGCCGTGAGACCTCGCTCCTCGTGGCTACTGCTCAGATGCAGGAGGTCTTGAAAGGCCAGGGAAAAGCAAGTGGGAGGAGAGACAGGAATAAAGAGAGAAGAAAAGAGAAACAGGGAATAGCTCCTACCCAGAAGACCCCGTTGTTGCAAGAAGCCACAGCTGCTCTCCCACACGACCTCCAGCCCTCCTTGACCAGAGCCCCGCTGGCAGGACGGAGCCATGCCTGCTGCAGTCAGACCGCTCCCTTCTCTGCGGTTTGGGTTTTGTTTCCAATACCAACACATTTAACTGGGAAGGGAAAAAACGCCCAAAGGCCTTCCTCCATTCCACCATCTTTCTGGTCCATTTAAAGAGGATGTTGAATATCCAGAAGTTTTTATGTTTTTCTTATGATGGTTTCCTCACCTGTTGAAAAGCTGTAGGAGACGGGCTGCAGTAATGGAGGGGTTATAATCTTAATTTAAGGGGAAAAAAAACAAACAAACTGATTTTATTCTTCCTTTATATCATAAGTAAAAGTTGTATAGTTTGGTGAAGTGTTACGATCACAGAAGTGCAAATTTACCAATATAGGGATTCTTAAAAAAATACAGCAATTGTTTTCAAGCCATTAGTCATTACTACACAGAGGAATTAGGCACGTCAGGTGCCTGATGTGAAAATAGTTCTGCAACGTTTTTTAGATCTACCTATCACATTTGAAAGCTGAAAACTATCCAGATGCTCTGAGGAATTTTTTATTTTTATTTTTTTTTAAGTTTTTTAAAGGCAGGGGCACAGCTCTAGTAGTCTCCATGGTTGCAAACGCCTGCTGCTCCCAGCCGGAGCAGCAATCTTGCTGCAGGAGGGGACTCACCGGTGGTCACCTCAGGACCCCTCTGTGGGTTCCTGCCCTTTGCCTCCCCCAGCACCGCCAGGAGGCTCGGCCAGCCTCCACAAGGGACAGCTGAGGGGACAGCTGAGCCTGACTTTGCCCACTTCTTCCTCAGGCCCTGCCACAGCAGCGTTTGTCCTCGCTCACACGTGACGGGTTGCTGCGCGCATCCGTGCTGGCAGGGAGCTGCTGCTCCCAGTCTCCCTGCCGGAGGCTATGGCACAGCCTCTGCGGAGGCCCGGGCTCGCCACTTCTCCCCCAGCACCGCCAGCCTCAGAACTGCCAGTCGGGCTGCCACTCACCCCCGGCAGGCCGCAGAGGCACCGCGATGGGGGCACACAAAGGCGCAGTCACCGCGTCGCACCGCCACCACGCGCTGCTGTGGTCTCGACTCTGTGTGCTGTAGGACACGGGGAGGCTGCCCGTCCTCCTGAGTGCTGAGGGTGCCAGTTAGGGTCAAAAAAAGACAAGAGGCGAATGTGTACACTGCTGTGCAGTACAGAAGACAGCGAGTGCTCAGAGTGCTACCCTCTGCCCTCAAAGGATCCCCCAGGACAGACACTACTGAGCTCCACAAATGTTCTTCCACAAATCCCACAAGGCTGCCCACTTTCTTTTGGGATTCTTCTTGGGTTTTCTTCTTGGGATTACAGTTGGAAAATAACGCAAGACCAAAATTAGAGGTCTCAGAATTCTCCCTGTCTGCTCTGCTCTTCTGCACCCTGGCTCTGGAAAGCAGAGCAGCCCGTGCCGGAGCTGTGGCCGTGCAGGGCACGTGGCCAGGGACTGCTCGCTGGGACACCCCTGCCATGGGCCAGCCCCACGCAGGCTGGGCAAGCGAGGTTGGTGGCCTCCCTCTGCCAAGAGCTTGCCAATGCACTCAGTGAACCCTCTTCTAAAAGCAAAGGAGCAACTCCTGCCCTGCTCCCCATGTAGGGCATGCTCGCTTTATAATGCAGTTTGCCAAATTCTGCCCCTTTGGGGGGATTTTAAGGAAGAAGTGGGGCTGACAGGGCGTATATGGAAGCCTAGAGGTAGGTGCCTCTGTCAGCACCTCCTAGGAAACAGGAAGAACTTCAATTCAGCAGCACTTGGGTAAGTGCTACAGGAGGGGAATCATACAGGAGGGTGACAAGTGATGGATGGGACAGGTAATTCAACTTACCTCATTGGGGCTATGGGGAATAGAGCTAAGGTCAGTAAAAAGAACAAGCACATTCCCTTTGGTGCACAGAAGAGCTCACGCCTTCCTGCTGCCGAGCCCCTGCAGCCTTGCCATCCTGGCTGAATCTGCAGGGGCCGAGCTGGATCCTCAGCTGGTGGCGGGGAACAGCCCAGCTCCTGACCCCAGGTAACGGGGGAGGAGGCTCAGCCCCCCCCCCCCAGGCAAGGCCACGGGGCAGAGTTGAGCGCTGGCTTCGCACTTGACAAAGAATTTTGTATGTCACGAGTGAGAAATAAAAGGCCAAAAGTAAGTTGTCTGAGTTAATTGCACCTAAGCTTGGAAATGACATACTCAATGCTAGCCGTTAAATAACATTTTCTATTACCATCTACGTATACAAAGGATTTTGCAATGGAACTAAGCTACTGCACAAATGCACATTACTGTCAGCTGAGCGCTTCCTATTCCCAAATACACACGCAGTGTCATTGATTATTTAGCACAGCTCGCTGATGGAGAAAGCCTCCTGCCATTCCTGGGACGTGCCAGCACCTTTCGCACAGCTCCCGGGCACTGCAGCACGAGGCAGCCTCCTGGGCACACAGGGAGCCCCCAAGGAGGCCCAGAAACCAGCTGGGGGGAGGCAGGGGTTGAGAGATGAGCACAAAGAAATATTGAACGAGCTCAAGCTGCCATTCACTGGATGGTGCCCTGTGGAAAAAATAGGGTGCGATCATGTAACTGAGGCTGTCATAAGGCAGATGCATTAGGGAGCAAAATAAAATTGCACCAACGTTATTAACTCTCTCCTTGCTTTACTTCACAGCACTTGACAGCTTAAAAAAAAAAAAAAAAAAGGAGTGAGTGATCAGTCACAACGCTGCATATCATTTCCTCTTGTCCTAAAAGAGGCAAACACCCCACTGCGTTTGATGAGAGGAGGATTTGCACGCCGAGCCGTCAGCCCCGCAGCACAGCTCCAGCACTCGGGCTGACGGGCGGGCGATAGACGAGGCTGTGAGAGGCAGGCAGCTGTAATCTGAGGACCGGCCGCCCTGAAGATGATTTAAGAGCAGGTTAAATGTATTTGAGCAACTTCAGTTCACACACGGAACAGCTCCGTGTCCAGGCCCGGGGGACTCCAGCAGGAGCGTGGCACTGCGGGGTGGTTGGGGTGGCTGCGCAGGGCTCCTGCCCCCGGTCCCGCGGAGGGGCTGCGCCTCTGCTCTGGGTGCTGAGGCCCCAGGGATCAGCCTCACCCCGCTGGGCCCGGCCTCTGTGAGCACCTGCCTCTATCTAAGCAGCACAGGCTCACACCCACCTCCGCGCTTGCTGCCAGCAGGGATTATTTTTATCACATTGCACTAGCAGGGAACGTGGATTTATTCCTTTCCTCAACCAGCAGAAACGCTCGGCCATAAACCTCATCCCAGCGGTTCTTCGCTACGGCACGGCACCCAGGCACAGGCAGCTCCGGCCCTGAGCTGCTCCCAGCCTGGGGCAGGCAGGTGGGTGATGCTTTGACCAAAACACTCCTGGTCTTCGCTGCAAGTTTTTGACAATAAAAACTGTCTTCCCAGACACGATGATGCTCCTATCAGCCCTCGGTTTTGAGCTTGCCTGCTTTTAAGTTTTATGAAAAGGTGAGAGCTGCATTCCCTGCTTGCAGGCCTCCAGAGCTCAGAAGCAGAGATCTTTGTTATTTTTGTATCAGAGCACAGCCAAGGGATAGAAACCCCTTCTGGTCCGGTGCCCGATAGCGACTAATGAAGCAGCAGCTCAAGAAGAAGCGTGCAGACGGTGTCTGCATGAGGCTGGGTCCGCTCAGCGCAGCAAGGCAGCCAGATCTGTCACTTGTTTCACGCGCCTGCATTCCTACGTTGGTTGCAATTCACTCAGCCTGATTTTTCCCCTCTTCCTTGGCCTCCCCACTCCAACCCAAGCAGTGCTGGAAACCAGCAGCCAGGTACTATTAAACCTGGGCCAGCGAGGGGAGGACAGAAGCTGCAGCGTCCCACCGCAGGACTGGGCAGTGCTGGGCAGGGAGACGGGGCTGGCTCCCACAGACGGCTCAGTGTCCTCTCCGCAGAGCCAGTTGCGTCTGGAAGCAAACAGCACACAACCGATTCGTGCCGTTAGGAAATGGTAAGAGTTCACAGGCAACAACTCCTTTGTACAGCCCCAAACAAGTCACTGAAATCAAAACATCTTTCTGTACGCAGTGGGAACTGTTAAAAATCCTATTGCCTTCCCACACCAGCAGCTTTTAGAGATTCAGAGTGGTGCCATTACTGGCAGCAGGATCCATATTTCAAACACAAATATTGTAGTCCTGCGTTACTGGTAGGAAGCAAAGTACGCTTTATCACACAGCAGCCCCAAAGAGTTCCCAAGCAGAGCAAGTAGCAGTCCCTGCCTGCTGGCTCAGCAGCCGTGGCTAAGAAGCAACACGAAACACTGACAGAGTCCCCCGCCTGGCTTTTAGAGACCAGCTCTGGGCATAGATGCCTGGAGCCTGGGCCTTCAGAAGTTTAGGATGATCCTTGAGATGCCCCTGGAGACTGAGCTAGTGCCAGCAGGTGACAACCGGGGGGGGGTTAGGGAGAGACCTGAGCGGAGAGCTCCCAGCAGGCGATGCCTCATCACACTTCTGGGGCTGTCACCCAGGTAGAACTAGGGTAACCACGCCAGAGGATGCTGATAGAACAACGCAAATGTATTCTGGATTTGTAGGCAAAGAGAAAGCATCCCTTAAATCAAAAGAATTAAATGACTCGGGAGCAGTGCCATGCCTGTGTAGATCAAGTGCCTCGTTAGTATCGAACGAGCAGCTGGAAGGCATAAAGTAAAGTAGCTGTGCTGTGCAACAACCAGATCCGTGACCTTACCCAAGTGCTGCCTGCAGGTCCCAGCCCGTAGTCCCCTTTGACCAGCGACGTTGCCACGAAGCGCTGTGCACGGCTCCGGAGCTCCGTGAAGCACACCTCGCTCCCGGCCCGCTGCTGTGCTGAACAAGGCCCTGCCTGCACGCCCTGATCGACCCCTTCCGACGGGGCGGTTTGGGAATTTTGCGGTTCCTGCATGCCCCAGCCATGACTGTTGGCACCAATTATGGCAGCATTCATCTTCCTCCCTCACCTGAAGCATGGTTTGGTTCAGGAAGGAGAGGGCAGGGGTGACACCCCAGGGCAGGCTGATCACGGACTGCCCTTCACCAGCCCTTCCTGCAGGAGTTCCAGGAACCGGCAGTAGTAAAAATAGGTTGGACTGGAGAATAAAGAAGGAATTTACTTCTGCTCTTCTAAATTCACCTGTGATTGCTGCCACATGAATTAACGAGTAGGAAAATTCCCTTGGGGGATTTTGTAGGACAATTTAATCTGTCGCTGTAGGAGAGATCTATCCTGAATCTCCCTTTCTGTACTTGTAGCCTCATTGTGACTTCTCCAAGCTATCAACAGCTCATCAGCATGTCATCGCATGGCATAACTTGGCTCAATTATCACTACATGCACTTCACCGGCTTGTTTCTTTCCTTAATTTCTAATGATAATTTCTCATTAGCAGTTGCCCAGCTCTTTCATTCAAGAGGAAACTTTTAGGGGCACTTTTCTTGGATGAAGACTTCCTTACAGGTAAACCTGCCACACCGCCTGCTTACCGACTATTAAAAACCTCAGTGAAAAGTAATGTCAGAGTATGAAACCCCCTACGTGACCTGAGCACTTGTCATCTTATCACTGAGAAAATCTACTAAAACCGAGAAGCAAGACTGAGAAGAAACCAGTGAGCGGATAGAGGAAAGGCCAGGGTGACCGGACACCGAGCAGGCCTGCGCACAAACTCGTACAGCACAGAGCAACAACACAAACTTGTTCCATCATAGCAGCAAACCCACCCATGACCGCTGGCAAATGAACCATTTAAAGCACTTCAGGCTCCTGCAACAGATTTTCTCTGGTTTTGAGTCACATCACACACCAAATTGTACGAGGGATAGATCTCCACGTCTCACAGTGTGCCCACGAGGACGAGCTGAAAGGCAAAGTTTGGGCTTTGGCTGCACAAAGCTTCTCCTGGGACACACACGGGTGTCTTCTCATGTCCCCAGAGCGTCCCGGCTGCAACCAAAGGGACAAAAGAGTCTCGCCTTACCTACAAACCATCAGGCTCTCTCCCTCACAGAAGCACAAGATGAAGATGAGGAATCCCAGGGCTTCTCCTCCGCCAGCAGCACCGATCGGTTCGTTAGCGGCACCGGCTCGCAGGAGGCCACGTCTCCTCCTGCAATGTGCAGGCTCCGAGGTTTTAATCAAAACGCAGCCCTCCCCCCCCAAGCTAGCTAGCTCCAATAGAATGGGAAAAAAGGCTTCAGGAGACATAAAAGCAGCTCATCACAATCTTGCTTTTAGAGGCAAAAACTGTGGAGGCCCATTGTGAAGGCAGGAGCCACTTCTCTGCAGTAACGGCCATCAGAGGCGAGCGCGCAGTTAATTATTCAGCAACAAAGGCTTGCGATAAAAACTCATCTCCAGCTGGATGTTGGCCACTTAACGCCGTTCCTAGCATGCGATTCATCAAATGTGCAGCTCCTCTGACCTCAATTACTACGTCCCTCTCACAAGTTACTTCTGAGAAACCAGTCCGAAGTTTGGTTGGAGCTGGGAACAGAGGGCTGCGATGATAAGAGCTCAGGTTTATGTAACCCACTGGAGAACCAAAGTCACCTTACAAAGTCAGGAAAAACATTTCAGAACATACCCCAACGTTTGTGCAAAGGCTGGAGCATCCCTGCAACTCGTCCCAACACAAGCAGCCCTGCTATTCGTTTGGGGCAATTGCATATGCAAATAATCTCAAAAAATCAGCAACTGGATACAACTTCTGTTGCACAGTAAACATGTTAACATGTGCATGGTCCTCAGAAAACACGATCCACTTTAACTTTTTGTTCAATTATGCGATTTTTAATGGATGAACACTAAAATAAAGAGTAAAATAGAATAATAACCCATTGCTGAAATACAGCCATCTCTTAGAACAGCCTTTTTTGTTTTATTTACAGAGCAAAAAGAAAACCATGTGAACATTTGTAAGAGTGCAGGTGCGAGGTGCCTTCACACGCGGCACAGGGACTGAAGATGGGTTTGGCCACCTGACAAAACCCCTCTACCAACAGCACACCCGCAGCCAAATCTCATTTTCCACTGACCAGCCTGCAGCATCTGTTCACACGACCCTGAGCCCCCACAAACTGGCCTAACAGGCAAAACACAGTTGGACAGGATTGATTCTGATACAGGGGTAAAAGCCCTCCTGTAGGGCCTGGGTATCACAACACATATTTCAATTTTCCCCCATAACAAGCCACATCGTGGTGTTCCCACCATGCCGGACCATGGTACAAAGCCAAGGAAAGCCATCAGCGTCACTCCCCAGCCATCCATTAACGTTCTCCCCTGCCTGGCTCTGCTCTGCAGAAAGGACCATGCCCAGAAGGTCACGGTAGCCCAGGAGTTTGAGCAGAGATAGTATGAGACCCTAACTGCACGAGATGTGAGCCAGTGATGTGAGCCTGCAGTCGCTGAGCCAGGACATCTTTCCTTGCCCTAAGACATGATGGGATGCTCTGTGCGTGACACTGCTCCAGAAGACGTTCCCGCCAGGAGTCCCCGCACTGGGGAGCCCAACCTGCACGTTGGTTACTGCTGCACGCCTTGCACGGGGCGCAGCACGCTTACTGACAGGGCACAGCCAATATCCTGGTGCTGTTTCTGCTCCGCCAGAAGTTATCCATGCACTTTCCCAAACCTGCTTGCAGTTGTGCCGATGAAAGTGAAGATCCATCAACTTCTATAGAAGAAACTTGTATTTACCAGCTACTTCAGCCAACCTTCAGAAAAGATTCCCAAAGTATACAAACTGTCAAGTTTCAAGAGATCCTGCGAGACCAGAGCTTTTCTTTTTAAAAAATCTAAGCCATAAGAAATGTGCATTGAAACTAGTCAGCTCAGTAGAGCTGCTTCATCTAAGCTCTGTTTTGAAGTTTAGGTTGATTCTCAAATCAACTCCCAATGGCTTAAGAAGCCACAGAAAGAAAAATTACTATTTTGAGGGCAGTTCCCATTTCCATTGAGAACTGCTGGTTTGGCACAGGACCCAGGCTCTCCCTGTACTCGTTAAAGGGAACCTGTATTACTTTCCAGTTTTTGGCTATGTTTTGATACTCACGACTCCTGACACCTATTATTGTCCTCCCCACTGCATCCCTAGGGCCATGAGCACGACTCGCTTCACGCAGAGCACTGCAGCAGGGACCAGCTGATAGAACAGGGACCACACGGGGACATGAAAATTGTTTTTCCTCTCATATGTGTCCCTGACAGATAATGTCCCGGCGGACTGGGAATTGCTGCAGTGCCCAGGTGCGAAGCAAAGATGGGGGAAGAAGCTAGGAGACAGATTAAAACACCAGAGAAGGGGCAAGACTCAACAAACTGAGATGTACGATGTAAAACCGAATATAGCATTTGAGAAATCATAGCTCGCTTTTCATATTAGCTTTGAAACAAGATGGATTTGGCCTCTAAAAATTCTTGTTGTTATACTGATACCATTTTCTATCCCAAAAGACAGATTATTCAGGCCAGGTCTACGTGAGAAAACACGATTACAAGAGGAATGCAGCCTCTCCTAAGGAAACCTGGTAGGTGAGCAGCAAACACAGCCGCCCCAGCCCAAGCGCGCCCTGGGGCAGCCGAGCACAATACTGGTGCAGCTGTGCGAACTGCTCTAGGTACAGAAACACGGCTCCACCGAACGTTTGCTCCTGCCACAGAGGTACTTGGCTGTCCTGCAGCATTAAAAACAAAGCAGCTCAGTTCTGATCCGCCAGGCCAGGCTGCGCTGGTGCGGGACAAGCAGGGGCAATGGCTGAGGCTGGGGAAGGCCTAGATTAACCCTTCCGAACTTTACTGTCGCTCTCAGCGGTATCAGCAGCCCGTTCAACATCCACTGCGCTGCAAACATCTCTGCTGGCCTGACCTCAGCTGGCTGCCACCAGCTGCCTTCTGAACCGAGGAACCTGCACCACCGCCCAGCTCTCCGCCTGCAGCTAGGCAAGCACCATCGTGCATGCCTACGGACACGTGGTGGCAGCCGAAACCCAGCACCCCTGCAAACCTGGCAGCTACAAATCAGCCGACAACAGCTGCTGATAAACCAGCCGTTGGGTTTCCCCACGTCTCCTCCATGTGTTCGCTGACCTGAGCGGATGCTTCAACAAGCCCCTAGCACACTGTGGGAAGACAGCGGGTCCAACGCCGTTAAAGCAAACTGGAGAAATTTTATTCTGCTCCGTGGATCTCTGGAGCAGAAAACCCAGCTCAGCTGCCATGGCCCCAGCACCTCCCAGCACCTCCCATCACGCAGCACCAGGTATGCCCACTGAGCAGCCTCCTGCCCCGCTGGCTTCATGCATGGAGGCCTCGATCACTGAGCACAGTGCAGCTCAAGCATTTTGGCAGCAGGTATGGATAAAATCTGCCTTTCCTTCCCCCACCCCTTGCCCTCGAGCTCCATTCCCCTGCCATTTGCTCGCAGCAGCAGTTTAAGGGCAGCCCCTGCCTCCCACCAGCCCTCCCCATGCCACTCCTCCCTCTTCCCAGCTGGTGCCCAGATCGATGAGGAGCAGCACGGGGACATTTGGCTATCGCAGCCTCTTGCTAGCGCCGTGCTCAGCAAAACCAAAAGGAGATTGCTGACAGCTGTCACCTGCCAGCACAGGCACATCAGCGCGGCCGTGCCAGCCCCGCCAGCAGCCCCGTGTCCCATCTGTCCCCGCCGCGGGGCTGCCTCCCAGCTCCACATGGACGTCAGCTCTCACTGCTCAGCTGCTGTAACCAGGCTACCCTGGCATCCCCGTGCTGCTTGCACATTCGCGCATCTCCTTCCTTTTATTTCTGTTTTAGGGCAGCACAGTGGGGCAGATCTCCCCGCGATGACTCAGAAATGGCAAAAAGACGAGTGGCAGCGTGCACGATGCCCCGGGATGGTGCAGATGGGGACGGCTGTGGCTTCCCTCTGTGCGAGCTCACGGTGCGTTAGCTCAGAGCTGAACCCACCACAGGTGCACAAGAAAATGGCATACAAGCCAGGAACGGCTGCCTCAGCAAGGGGACAAGGGCACCACCCCGCGTATATGTGCCCTGAAGTCTGTCCTCAGCCTGCAGGAACCACGATGCAGAAGATAACCAACACCACACTGTCAGGGGCAAAACGCAAATGCAAGAAAAGTGCATTTTATCAGTTCCTCTTAGGTTGCTGGGATATTCTGGGTGAAAAATAACTCTGAAACATTAAGATTGCCTCGATATAGTCTAGTGAAATATCCACACTTCTTCCCCTGCAGCTACTGTTTCCATCCTTCCTTGTATTTTAATCAAAGCGCACCCTTGACTAAAAATATTTTTGCAGGAAGGAAAGCTTTAGACCACCAGGGCTGCAAAGCAAGCTGCACAAGAACAGCGTTCTTCACTATTTCCAACCTCCCAGGCTTCCACAAGTGCCCTGGCACCATAAGACGTGGTGCTGGTGCTGGCGCTGCCCTGCCCTAGGAGCTGCTGTGCCTGGGGCACGCAGGGTGCACACCGGCATCGCAGGGCTCCTCGCACAATGGCCGTGCGTTAAGGAGCCAACCTTATAGGAACACATCACCGTGTATTTAAGCTCGGCTGAAGAAGATTATCTGCCTACAAAGCACTGCCCCCGTGTTTTGTGCTGTCGCTGTCATGCACACCTTATGCAGCGAGCTGAAGAGCTGCATCAGAGGTTCTGGAGTTAACATTAGGGAGAAAAAAAACCAACAAAAAACCTCCTTTCGGTCTGTAACTTTGTATTAGTCACTTCTCTCGGCTGCTGTGAATTGGCGCACCACCACTCTTTTCAGAGCCAATCTTTTCCAGCTAAGAACATGACCATATGATCAGAGTTATGACCTCCAACTATCTGCTAATTTTCTATATTTCTACCTATAAACATACGGAAAATAGCACTGTTTTCCACTTGGCCAGGCACTGGTAGGCCAGAATGCCCTCAGAGCTCCCCTTCTGCTTCCCACTGCCAGCCCAAGAGGTTACAAGGCTGGCCAGGCTTCCTCCGTGCCTCAACCACAGACCTGCAACGAGCAGAACCATCACCAGCGCCTTCTCCCCGTTTCTTGATCCATCACCGCTGACAGTTGTCCCACAGTCCTGAACCTATTTCTCCACCCGAGGAGTGACCACAGCTTGCACTGCTTCCTAAAACTGATTTCCACGGCATCGCTGTCTCCATCCGCCCCACGTGCTGCCTGAGCACCGTGCGCGCTCTGTAGGTGGAGGTGGTGTTTTTGGGGAGCAGTGGGTTTCCCATCTCGGTCTCAGCAACAATGCCATACAAAAACAGCCCTTCATTTTGGAGGATAACAAATTAAGTTACATCATAGTGCTATCACCGTAGAAAGGTTAGAGGGCAAGAAGGGCAGGACTGAACCGGGACTCAAGAAATAACCAACACTTCAAAAAATCAAGACAGCTGAGCGGGGTTTTTATTTCTACGCCCTTGTCTATATGACTTTCCGAGAATTAAAATAGTTCACCACCAAACTCTGCATTAATCTCCTAACCTTGCTCTTCTCCAAAAGATTATCAGATCCATTATTATGGCTGTTGAAACCAGGCCCGTAGATGCCGAATTTCAGAGGGACTGGATACTTGCGTAACGGCAAGCACAGCGAGTTATGCAAGATGCAGTAACGAGGTCAGGGAAGTATCGCGCTTCGGCGTGCATTAGAGGGGTCAGGAAGAGTCAGAAGAGTCATGAGAGTTTGCTGCTCCCACACATTACTCTTGTGGGTCCAGGAACCACTAAGTCCCGCTGGGTGCAAGGCACAACGCACAGGCAGGGCAGCAGATCCCTAAGTGGCGAGCTCCTTCGTTAAGGAAAAGCTGCAATACAGAAGTGTTCAACTCTTCTTTAACTGCATCCTTTTAGATTATTTTTTTCTCTCCAGGCAGCTGCTTTAGGTCATCCCACCAGGGGCTGTCAAGTATCACCTCAGGCTTCCTTTTAGCTTCCTTAACGCACATTTTTTGGAGCTTTCCTGCTCCTTGCGATTCCGTGGCTATGCTGACACTTGTCACCGTCACAGCTCGGCCCTGGCAAGGCAGCGGGTGGCAGCCAGGCGTGCCTTGGCCACCAGAGCTGCCGTGGGGCTGCGGCCGTGTCTGGGGCGGTGTGATTTGTGTGGGTGCGGATATGAACACTGTGCACGTGTATACACCCGGACACACACCCTTCCACGTGATTTACTAACCACAGCTATGACCTTCCACAATCCTTGCCTGAGAACGCTTTGGTCAGGACACAACGCTTTTGTGCCATTTTTACATTTCCCACAGACCTGATACCTCGTCAGAGATGTCTTTCTTGGAGCAAGCAGCTATGTAAGAAACAATTTTACCCCAGATAATAAATGGCAGAGATGACAGCGAGCCAAACTACCTGCTTAGCTGCAGCCTGCCCAGCAGCGGGGCCGTAAGTCAGCCGTGGGGCTGGGAAGTGCTGCCCAGACACGAGGGATGTGGGGAGGCAGCACAGCAGCCACGCAGAGCCCTGCCCTGCTGTGCCAGAACAGGTGACGAAATGATAAAGGCTTGCCATGAAGACCATTAAAACAGCCTTTGTGTTTCAAAAGCAAAAGCACCAAACAACTGGGCACCTTTTGTAGCCCTCAATTATTTGTGTCTCGTTTTTATTATTATTGTTCTGTCTCTTTCTTTCTTCCACTGTGGCAAAAAGCAAGGAAGCAAGGGAAAAGCAGGTAGAAAAGAGGAAAACAGCACCACAACCAACAAAAAAGGTCAAAACTCAGTTTTGTCAGAGAACACAGAGTTTCTTTGTGAAAGACCATTAGCTTTGAGAAACACATTTGAGGGGAGAGATGAGGGAGAGCAGCAGCAGCATTTCTGACCTGCGCTACCAACAAGCAGCAATTCTGCAGGCAGAAAAGCCCCCGCAGCTCGCGGCGCTGCTGCTCCCCTGGGACAGGACCCTTGATGTCCAAATAAGCTAAGCAGAGCCCTTCCCAGCACCACGCTCACACGAAGGTGCAAAGCCCTGTGTAAATGTGAGGCTTAACCTTGGTTCTGAATGCCAGACAGTGTCCTCGCTCCCCTGGGCCTCGTCCAGCTCCTGCCCTGCTTCCCAGTGCCAGGCGGGGAAGGCGCCCAGCACTGCGCACCAGCCCCGGCCCTACTGTGCTGCGTGTCACTCAGGTATGTGAGACACCATCCCCATCCCAGCTGACATCGTTTACGTTTTGCCAGCAAAACCTCAGGCTTGCCACTGCCAAGCTATCAGCTCTGGTTTGTGTGTCTCCCCCCTCTCCCTCAGCCCAGCATCCTTCCCTTTTTACAGGTCTGCTCTGGCCACAGTGAGCAGAGGAGGTGGCTCCTGCCACCCAGCAGAGCCCAGCCCTGCCATGGCCGAGGAGGAGGATGCTGCTCCTGCAGCAGGGCTCTGGCTCACCCTGGCCACCTACAGGGATCGCAGGGAGCTGATACACATCACGAAACATCTCCGTATGAGCTCCAGGGCTTCAGCAGTATGGGGGCAAGAGCCTCTCCTCTTCCAGTCCAGTTGGTGGCTGCTCCCCAGCCAGCTGCTGGTGCTGCAGGAAGGCAGCCCTGGTCCCGGGGTGGCGGCGCTGCACCCACTGCAGCGGGCTCTGAGCGCTGTTGGTGGCCAGCGAGCCCCTGTCACACGTCCTCCTCCTCTGGGAACTGCCCAAGAGAAACGAGCAGGCCTCAGAAATGGGCTTCCAGCCTTGTCACCGCAAGAGGCAACCTTGCCTTCAAATCCCTCACAAGGAAATGAAGAGAGGCCAACCCTGCATAAGCACATAGCGATGCCCTTCAGCAAAATGCATGCAGGAGAGAGACTACAACAAGGAGAAAGCACTAAAACCTCACTGTGTGTATCTATATAATATTATATAGACAGATTAATGGCTGTATAATATTATATAGACAAACAAAAAGCCTTAAGATCCAACCTCTCCAAGATCAGCCCCCCGAGCACATAGCGGTGCCGCTACTACTGAGCACCGTGGATCTGTGCAGGGCTCGTGCCCGGCGACCGTCGCTGCCTGCCTGCAGGAGAAGGGGCTGCGCGCTCACCTTCGGGCTGTGGGCTGTCTGCGAGCCCACCTCGGGCAAGGCAGACTCCTGATGTGAATACAGCAGGCGACGACATTTTACAGTAACAAATTTTAGTGATAGAAACACGAGGTTTTAGCACTTACTGGACAACGGGAACGTTTGGTTCCATCACTGATCAAAGGGTAAATCACGCACACAAAGCAAGACCGGGCTCCAGCTGGCAGCAGTCTGCCACAAGTCACTCCCAGCAAGGTGCCTCCAGATCCCATCACTGCGTGAGGATCCCCCGCACTACCGCACGGGTTCCCCCTCGCCAGCCTGTTTGCAGCCCCAGTGCAGCAGCAGCGGTGCCATCGTATGCGCACGTGGGAAGCAGGGGAAGCCCTCCCGGTGCCACGCCGGTGGTGCAGTGAGCCACCGAGCTATCCAGTCGGCTTCAAACCTGACAGCAAAATCCAACACAGTATCATAATGATCATATCAGACCAGGATATCAGCCACTGCATGAATGGAGTCATCTTAAGGTAAATAAGTTTTACATGCCCAGGTGACACTTATTTTTTAAAAAAAGTTATTGAAGGAATTTCCACAGTTTTACACTACTTTCATTTTAAAACACCACTAAAAGACAATTTGACTTTTTTCTTGCCAATTTGGAACTTCAAAGAGAATGCAACAAGAGCGAAATGAAGATTTTGATACCAATAAGAGTTTTGCCTTCATGGGTGGATAATTTAAAGTGCTGGAGTTTTGGAACATTTGTGATATAAAACATAGTCAGTAATAATCACGTCCCTCAAGACATCTACTAATTTGTTTTATTGCCTTTTTATTTTTGTCCCCCTTCATTTTCTGAAATATAATCATAGTTCAGTGACTCCATCTGCAAGGAATCCAGCAACAAAGCTTTAGCTGTAATGATGTACAACAAATGAATCACAATTCCTTAATCACCCTGTTCCCTTTATTGTTGCCTCATTCGAATTCATGGGTTCCCAAAAAAATTCAATTATATTTGCAATTTCTTCACAAAATTACACAGATAAATAACTGAAAGCATAATGTTTCCTACACTTTCTGAAAAATAAAGTAAAAAAAACAAAGTTATTGCAAAAATCTAGAATAGATGTTCAAACATCAAAGCTTTCTGCACCCTCAGAGGAAGAAGAGACGACAAACGCTGGAGCACTGCATGCTTTGCCTGCCACATGACGATACCCGCTGCTCAAAGCAGCCTTCCCCCCGGAATAAGGCTAAAGGTGCTGTGATGAAAGGCTCACGCGGTGAGACCGGAGCTACACCACTTGTTTTTCTCCCATTGAACCCTTGGCCGCGGCTCCCAGAACACTACATGCAAGTGGGACCAATGCCGTGGCCTTGGACCTGCCCCCAATTTCTGCGTCTGTGCAGGGAGAGCAGCGTTTGTGCAGGCTTCCCCCTCCGGCTGCGTCTCGTGGCGATGCGACCAGCAGCGCAATTCCCCCGCGCTGCACCTCAGAAACCGCCTTTCCGTAGGAGGACACGTCCCTGCCTGGCAGCTTTGATCTCGTTCACAAGTCGTTTTGGTTCAGAGCGTGTCCCATGCCTCCTTTCCTGCCGTGCTCTCATGAGATCCCAAGATAAAAGGCTAGCATCCATCACCCCCTCCAGCTGGCTTTCTGCAAGCCTCACGAGATGCTTTTTAAGCATTTCCAATAGATCCGGCAGCCCCGGGACTCTCAAGAGCAGGCAGCGATCCAGACCCTGACCTTGTTTGGAAGAGGGACGGAGCGGAGCGGGCTCAGCACGACCCCAAGCCCACCACAGGTCTGGGGAGCACAAGGCTGGCTCTGGAGTGCTGCAAACACCCAGCAACACGCTCACTCAAACCCTCCAAAAAGATAAAATGAGACAACCTGGTTTGTACCTGTTATTCCTCCGACATGATGATCTTCAATTTCAACCAGTCCATCTTTGTATTTTAAGCTTCCAGTCCATATCCCCCAAACTAATTTGCACATAAAAACTGGGCAAGTAGGTCTCCTTCCACGGGATGAGAGCACACAAACGCTGCGTGCGCATATAAATTACATTTTCACATCCTCAGAAATTGACACACAAAGAAAAATGATTTATCTCCAGGCAACTCCAGATAATTCAAGAATAAATATTTAATCATACAACTAAATAAAACCACGGGGATCTTACCAAGTTTATCACATTAAAAAGCATCCTATCCTGAATTAGGACCACCGTACTTGAACTGGGTGCTAAAATTCATTTCCTACATTAAGGCCACTTGGAAAATGCGGCTAAGGAGCTGAAGCCATATCCCAATCCTATCGATACTCTTGGAAATCCACTGACATCAAAGGAGCTTGTCTAGATTTTCACCTAGAGGGGTGACCTCTCCGAGATCCTTATCTCATTTTGTTATCCATTTCTTTCTGAGCAGAACACTGTAAAATCCCACCAGTCCCAAATTTCTGGGTATTCCCTACTTTCCAGGAGTGGGAAAGACTTATGTATATATATATATATATACATACATATAGTATATATATATATATCCCTTAAGCTCTATGCAAGTCCAAAGCTTTCTTACATGGAAGGCAAGGAAATGCTGCACTTGCAAAGCAACGACCCCAGATTTAATTCTGCAGAAGCAATTAGTTTTTAACTCAAGAACAAGAGAATTTAATTCTCCTAAGAGACAGCAATGTTCTTTTAAATATATGCACAGGCATTCAGATATTATATGTGCAATTGAATAACAGTAATTAATGAATAACAATTTGCTGTTAGCTCTAATTTTTCCCAAGGCTTTCAGACACCTGGGGTCGGACTGCACTCCCCAGACCAGAGGAAAATTAGCAGAAACCAGTATTGAAACTACAAATGTTCTCCAGTTCCCCATTCTACGAGACCACTGATACACCCATCTTCTACTTCCCACAGAACCAAAACCCAAAATTATAAACGAAATCTTGGGAGCCTTTTGCGTGAATTTGCAGATTTCCGACTAAGCCTTTTTAACATGCCAGCTCCTGGGAGGAAAAGGGGTGGTGATGCAGAAGGGGTGGTGATGCAGAAGGGATAGTAATGGAAAAGAGATGGTGATGCAGAAGCTTCCCAGCAGCTGTGAAGTCGGCAGAGCTGAAAGCGGCGCAGCAAGAACCTGGAGACCCAGATGTGCTGCACGAGAAACCAGCAACTACCGGGAAAAGCAGCTGAGCGCTCGCAGCAGGGCAGAGCAGGAGCCAGCCCCAGGCCTCGCAGCACTGCTCATCGCCCCAAAGCCGCGGGGGGGCTGCCATTATCTCAATGATAACTATCGACCCGTTTGGGGCAACATGAATGGAAGTGCCACTGCACCTCGGAGCAAATGCCAATGGCCCTTTCATGTGTACCTCAGGAACTTTGCTCCTGTTTCCAGCTCTCCGAAAACAGGTGTTTCTCAAAGGGTTGGAGCCCCACTGTCCTTGGGCTCGATGGCAGCAGCTCCGGTCCCCACCTCCAGGTCCTGCTGCAAGCAGGTTCCCGGGAAGGACAAGACCCAAGGAACCTGACTCGCCCGGCAATCCACCGTAGGGACAAGCGGGTGGCGATGGAGGGACGCCCACGACCAGAGGGAAGGGACGGGACGTGGGCTTGCCTGTGAGCTGCACACCCTGGGGGCTGCTCCTGTGCTGGGAGCTCCGAAAGGCAGAGTTTTGCCCAGGGTGAACTTGACTGAAAGCAGATCTCGCACCGATCCCTTCTCCTTCCGTCCTCCCCGGGGATGCTGACACAGACCCTGCCTCCAGGCTGGTGCTCAGTCAGACGTGACTGGAAGAGAAGTCTGCTATCAAAATATAAATGAGACTCGTGGAGACAGAAGGTGGCTAGGTCACTGCTCATCTATATCTCTTTATTTCTCACCAAACCCTCACCCTCACCTTTCTCACCAAACCCTCTCACCTTTCCCTCATCTACAGCAGGATCAGCTGAGCACCAGCACCTTCATCGACAGCCTGGATTCAGCGCCCCAGCGGTGGATATGCATTCAGAACAGCGCAGGTGTCAGCAACAATTTCAGTACCCTCCACTCCTAGACAGCCAGCAAACCTCCAGCTGTAGAAAAATGCATTTTGAGAGTCTAATCGTATAAAACTGGTTTCAAATGCAATACCAAATCTGATAGGAAGACACCAAAATGAGGATTCAAACACAAAAACAGTTCTTTTTGCATACATGAGCTTCCAGTCAGGCAGACAGGTTGATCCTAAAGTGTGCTTACAATAAGGAAAAAAAAAAAAAAAAAAAAGGAAAAAGCAGTAGGACTTCTATAGCTGGTAACAAGATAAAAGTATAAAAATATAACAAATCCCTGGTTTCTTGGTCTGAAACTTCAATGGAAATATTTAATACAGAGGGTAGCTTTCAAAACTGAGCTGATTATAAACGGACAGAAGAGCTGTTTTCTTATACATGGCATTACATTTGTAAGAACGCACCTGTGTTTGCCCCACTGGGTAAATAAAGGCGGTTCACTGGGGACTGTGCCTCCATATTAATCTGAATTCATGGGGATTTTTGCAGCAGCAGCTCCTCCAGTGCAACACCATGTGCTTTACTGTGCACAAGTACAGATGTGGCACTCCAGGTCCAGCACGGCTGCTTCAAGGACCCCAACCCAAGGGAGCAGTCACCAAACCCAGGCATTTCACTGCGATTTCCCTAATTCCATCCAGGCCTCAAAGAGTTATTATTTATAATTACCCGTTTGTCACTTAAGCCCCAAATACTGCTAATAGCAGATTATACTTAAAATTGCTCTAACAGGTCTAACTCCCACACAACGAACACTGCAAGGTAGAATGGGAACCCTGGGGAAATTTGCTTCCAGTGTAGAAAAGTTTAGGCTGTGAAAGTGCACAAAGAGAAAGAATAACCAAACAGCTGTAGGTGGCAGAACGCCTTCTCCAAATGGAAGTCTACTTAGGGAGCAGCCTACTGCCGTGAGGCAGAGGCTCAGCCTGTATCCCTTCAATTTCTACTTTTGCATGGCTCCTTTTCTTAGCTTTGTGAACAGAAGTACAAGCAGCCCATGTTACTGTGCCTCCCCCACCACATTCACTGGCCCATGCCCATTATTTCATCCTGGCAATTCTCAAAAATATATTATTTGATTTGCTTCAAACCCTCTGAAGGCTTATCCCCCATGTCTGCATAAGCCGCTTCTCCCAGTACTTTAACGATCCTGTATTCTTTGAAAAATCCCTGTGGGTCTCCAGGTTTGGTGTGCTGCACTCAGGAGGCTAAAATAAATTACTGCACAGTAAATAGCGCTGCTAGTCAGAGCCACGCACACTCTGCGGGCAGCTGCCTTAATTGTGCTCATTCAAATGCACGCTGTCAACTGCTGCTGGAACATGCTCTGCTTCTCAAACCGCGCCTCCAGCTGCTGCACGGAGAGCCCTCAGCCCTACAGATAACGCCTTTCAGCAACACTTCTGCTGGTACAGGGGATGTTTGGCTCCTCGCTCACAGGATCCTCACCATCCATGCCTCCACCGCCCCCATTTCTCTGACCCTACCGCTCTGCCCGTCCGTGCTGCAGCCTCCAGCATCCCTCCGTGATGCAGTCATCCCCTCTTGGGACACCTCTGCCAGCCCCTGCTGCGCGGGGAGGCTCGAGCCCTCCCCGAGGAGCCCCAGCGGACACGTTCAGGGACCACTGCCAGGCAGCCTGTGCATGAGCAGCTCCAAACCTTCAGCCCAGGAAGGACCAAGCAGCCACTACGTGACGATGTGTGATGATGCACAGGGAATTCAAGCGGTACACACATCGCTGACCGAACGCTGCCCAGCCCAGGCAAAGCCCTGGTAGGCTGAACCAGACTCACGACTTGAGTTACGAGCACAAAGAAATCTGCCTGGCTCTGCCTTCGGCACATGGCCACGGCACCTGCCCACGACCCCACGGGTACCAGCACGGGATCCGCTGCAGGGACCTGCAGGACTGAGGCTCAACATCTGGAAGGGGCACAGGGCAGGTCTCAGAGGTACTGCTGCGAACCCAGGGTCTAACTTTCACTTGTTAAGCAGAAATACTTCAATTTCAATACTTCTATGTTTTGTTTTTTCCCTGAAAGGAAGGCAAGGGTAGGTTATATAGGAATTGAATGCTTGCTTGATTTTCCATCATTTCCTAAAAGATACTTCAACAGAAAAATCCACCTCTAGACTGTCCCAAGTCAAAACAAAATATTAGTTTCTCTTCAATTAATGAAGTTCAATTTTTTTTTCAGATTTTTTTTCTCTTTTTTTTTTTTTTGTGTGCATGTGTGTGTGAAAATATCAGTCTTCCTCTACATTTTGCCAGCTACAAAATCAAATTTAAAAGTACCTTGGTACAACACTTCGGCCAGGACCAGTATAGATGCAGCAAAGCATTTCAATATAATTTATAACAAAGATTCAAAGCAATTATCAGTCGCTCAAGACACGAATATTATGACAGTCACAAAAGCACAGCTATAAGATACACAGAAATGGTCTTGAATCAGAAAATTTCAATTTTTGTCTACATACATATGCACTTGGATTTTAATTTGAAACTTCAAATCACCTTTTTTAAAAGATATATATAACAAAACCTGAAGGAAAAATCAAGCTATGAATTTTGGAATCTTTTGGAGCTGAGGTTGCTAATATACCACCATAATGAATACTTTTACATGTGAACAGTGTCATGGGCTAGCAATAGCCCATCATGGGCTACAAAAAGAGAAAAAAGATGACCCAGAAGACTCCCCAGAAGTGTCTTCAGTGTTGACTAGACTCCTTTCTGTTGCTAACCCTGTTCTTTGTAACCACACAGCCTCAAACATACACACTCCTGCCATGATGCGAGCTTAGGCCGCATTTCGCAGCAGTGGAAATCACCGCAGAGAGCAGCAGTCCCCCGCGGCTGGTGGTTCCAGCGGACACCTCCCGGAGAGAAAGAGGTCCCGTTTCTGTCAGGGGGACAAAACAGGTGCGTGGGTCTGCCATTAGACACCGACGGAACTTCCCAACACAATAAATATCTACCTCTGATAGTTCAGTCACTGAAAAAAAAAAAAAAGGCTCATCACTTTTTATTTTATAGGAGCGAAGCTGTAATAAAGGGGCATTCAAGCAGGCTGGGTTACTCCATTCTGCCTTTACGAGTCTGCGGTAACAGGCAGGAGAAGGATTTTCAATACTGCCATTATAAAACTCAAAACATGATAAAATTTGAGGTGTAAGTTACCACGCCAGACACCTGTTTTCCCACAGAATATTTTCTTGGCAGCCCCTCAGACAAACCATCCAGCCACTCCTGAGACGGGGACGGGGAAGGCTGCATCTCTCCGGCAGCACTGTGCGAACCTTTACATCTGCTCTGCGGCGGTCTCGCAGCCCTGTGCTTTGTTAGAGGGAGTTACAAACCCACAACCAGGTAGTTTTCACCCATGTTACCAACCTTCAGAAAAAAACCAAACAACTCATCTTGCTGGAGCTCAGCAGAGACTAGTTACAGTTAATTAATTCCCGTGTTTGCGTCTCCTTCCCCACCAGATGGCTGGGTGAGCTCTCCAAGCGCTCCCAAGCAGAACGGGTTTTGGCAAGTCCCTTCCGAGGCCCGGACACCGCTGGCAGTTTGGCATCGGCTTGGTGCTGCTCTGAGCAATGACTAAATACGGCTGACAGGCTCAGCTGTTATTCTGCTCCAGGAAACGTGCTTCTGCCTCGATACACCAGCTTAGGGAGCGTAACAAAAAGGCACAAACGGGCTCTGGCTCGCTGCTTACCTGTAACTCCGAGTCTGCTGCTTCCCCCCAGCAGGAGCCATTTCCATGGAAATCCAGCAGGCTGCCATCGCGAATGAATATTCTGGGTTTAGATCAAACTACAACTGGAAGGGAAAAATCACCTGGGCACGTGTCTTCTGGATATTCCGCAGGAAAATTAGGCATACATTTCACGGATTAAATGGCACATACCAAGATTTATATTAAGCCTTTAAAATGCTCCTAGCAGAGGTGAATAACAGCTAAACTTGGAGAGCACATAAAGGTAAAATAGGGCAGAAGATTGAACTGTCAAAAAGTCAGAGCTCCATAATTTTTCTGCAGAAAACTCTGCAGGAAAGTCTATGTCAGGGGGAAAAATAGCTATTTATGCAAATACGTCTCGAAAATGGTCAAGAATTAAAGCGAGGAATTTGGTTCAAAGCCATCCATTTTGGAGGTTTCTTGCAGCCTTATATTTTCCCTTTCATCTTTAAGCTGGGAACATCTACTTATTTCTATCCTATCCCACACATTTATATATGCTGCTTGGCATTCAGCAGAGGCCACAGGGGAGCTGCTAAGCGAGCACCCTGGATGTTTTTGCATATCAGGAGCAGGGAAAGGAACAGTCACAGTTACTTCATGCAACTTCCCGTGAAGTTAGAGGGACCCTCGGTTAAATTTAGCTATAGGTGGATCTGGCCCTTGCTGAACACAAGCAGAGGGCTGCCCCTGCTGTTTCCAAACACCTGTGAAAGAGACCTCCAAACACAAAGAGACCTCCGTGCTGAGAGCTGGCTCTTCACACAGGACTGCCCTGGTTTCACCACTCCCGGAGCCACCCCTGGTTTCAGCACCGACAACGGGACACCCCGCAGCACAGCTCCCAGCCCATTCCCCATGTAGAGCATGGGGCTGGAGCCGGAGGGGCCCCCTGGTGCCAGCCCTGCTGCTCAGGGCCCTAGCTGAGCTTTCTGCTAACACTTGCCTCGTCAGAGCTCAGTTTGGGGATATCATACACAGCACGTTCAAGAAGCAAGAGACAAAGCAGGAACCACAAATAGAGTGTTTGAAGTCATTGCCAGTGTTTCACGTTAGCTGTTTCAAGGCTATAGCTGTGATCGCCAAATCAGAAAGGCATCGATCACAAACCCGACGTGCTCCCAGCTAGCCATCCGCTACAGGGAGGAGTGACACCTGAGCTCTTGCACGTTGCTGAAACACTCAGACTAGCGGGTCCAGGAAATGGGAAATGTCTTATCTGTGTTGTCACCACAGACAGAAAAGAATTGCTGGATTATTTACCTAAAAAATACAGACTTGGACTACATTAAAATAGATCAGTGTCTTTTTGTTTCTTCTAAAGCATTTAAGTTAGAAAAGGAAACAATAATCAGAAGGAAATATTTTAAAAAGCCAGAGTGTTTTCTATACCACCTTTACTGTAATAAAGTGAAACCTCACCTGTGTCCATTCAGAAACAATTTTGGATTCTAAAATATTCTTCTGCATTATTAAGACATATTAAAAACAGAAAGATGTGCTTTTATTTCACACTGAGGTGTTTCAGACTAGTGGCTACGTGTTCCAGCTTGATTTTCTAAAGTCTGAAAAGTAACTCACTGTTTGAAGCCTACCCACTGGGCATGGAGTGAATTGTGGCAAAGAAAAAATGTATTTAACACAACCTCCCTTCCAGGTTTGTAACACAATGGTGTGAGGAGGACTTGATTATTCCAATATTAGAATGATATTGGACGTGTTATTCCAATAAATAGCATGGAAAAACTCGTAGGCTTTGCAACAGATCTCTGTTTCAAAACCAGACACTCAAACAGCCCTGCTTATAATTAGAACAGCAAACCTAAAGCATCCGTGTCCTTCTGCAGATGCAAAACGAAGAACAGCATCCTCTGGTGTCATCTAAAGAACGGCTGGTAAGAGCACAATTACAGCAGAGGGACAGTTTCGTAACATGGCAGCGAAGACTGACTTCAGCTCTCAGAAACCTCAAGTGCACAGACGCCCTCCAACCGATGCAGACAGCCCGGTGCCTGCCAAAGGAGAAGATCTCGTCCCATTTTCCTGTTGCAGAGCAGCCGGAGGCTGCCTGGTGGCTGCAGGTGGCCCAGGAGCACCCCCCCAACCCTGGGTCTCACCTCCTCGGCGTTGCCACCTTGGTGCTGTGCTCGCTACCCCCACCAGCAGGACCCCTGGGGGGCTGCTGGGGCCGGCAGCTTTCTCGCCTTGTTCCCTACAAGCACACCACAAGCTCGCAGGTAAAATCAAGTCAGCTTACACAGCCAGTACCCCCCAAAAATAGAGGCAGGTAAAGCCTAACTGGCCGCAGAGCTGCCCGAGCCCTCTCCAGTTGTGCTGGGTTAACTGCGATTGACTCGGGCTGCAGACAGCGGGCAGCCAGGGGAAGTTCTTCGTTTCTCAAGTCACATCTGCCACCTGCACAGCTTGCTGAACGAAAACAAACCTCAAAGTGAGCCCTAATGTTAAAGGAATCCAAACAGCAGTAAAACAAGCACAGAGAAGACAGCTCCCGCTGTGCTGCTGCAAAGTTACCGGGCCGCTCTGAACGCAATTATCCCGTCAGGACGGCTGGGACCGCGCTCTGCCAGCTGGGAGAGGAGCTCGGAGCTGCTTCGGGCTGGGCACGGGCAGCAAGCCCCAGCCTGGGCACCACGGGGACGTCCCAGACCAGCAGCCTGGGCAGAGCAGGGCAAGGAGCGGGATCCAACGGGGTGCCAGGGGCTGGAGGAGCAGAACAGAAACTCCAGGAGCGAGGAAGGCAGCCTGCGCCTCCAGACACCATGAATTCAGTTCCCCCCGATGCACGCATACATACATAAAGAGCCAGGAAAAGCATTGCATCTCGGCAAAAAACAGACGTGATTTTCTTTTCTAAGGCACATTCTGAAGTAAATAATGCTTCCCTGGCACACAGTGAACATCCGTCAGCACTTCCAGCCTCTGGGAACTACCACCCCACTAGGCTGTAGTCCTTCATCACATTTTTTATTCTCCAGCCTTCCGGCTTCACCTGAAAAATAATTTATGAGCTTTGTGGTAGGTGAAAACTCCCTTCTTTTAGAAGGAGTTAATACCCTTCCACTAAGGAAACAGCACTGAAACGGGTCCTTGGGTTCATTTCCTTTTGTAGCATCCACCTCATACACGGCTCTCTTGGCATATAAATAGCTGAATTACGCGTGACGGAGATGCTTGTGATTGCTGGATCCAGCTAAAAGGCCACTAGACCCCAGGAGCATGGACATCTCCAGGCACTGAGGCATCGCCTCCCTCCTCAGTTACCTCCTCAGCTGGAATACGCTCCAGGTACGTGAAGACAAGGCCCTCTGTCATCCATTGCCTCCCGGAACAAAGGCGCACGTGAGGCAGCACGTGAACCTGCTCTGTGCTGATTTGGTTGGGACTGGGCACCGGAGAGAGACCCGGTGAGAAACCCCACACAGCAACAGAAAGCCCACAGACAGCCCGAGTGACCGCCACGGACACGTCTGGGAGAGGAGCTCAGAGGACAAGCTCTTGCAGGGTACTGCAGCACTCCCCCGGGGTGCAATCAGTCCTCGGCGCCTTCCAAACCCCTCAAGCACTTCACAGGCTTAAAACTTACATCAACACCTCCATCCTTCTGGCCAAAGACACTTCCCGGCACCTGCTCTGGGTGGCTGAGGGAGTTTCCCAAAGCTGTCGCTGGGGAAGTTGCCACCAGGCAGAAAGAAAAGAGACAAGAGGTGGAACAACCGAAGCTCCCCACCTAGGTGACACTCACTGGGGAAACGTGAAGACCCTGGAACATTTACACACAGCCTTGGTGTCCACACCAAGGAGCTGGACTCCAGCACAGTGGAGACACACAGAAGACAGATTTCTTTCTTAATGTTGCCCTGAAGCCCTGAAGATATTGATCTCCTAAATATCTTTGAAGTAAACCAGGATGAGAGGGCAAGCTATTAACCTGCAGTTTGCAAGTCTGAAGAATATCGCCAATCTGAAACACACCTGTTAGGAGACAGACAAATATTAAAGATGCCTGCAGAAGCAGAGAGAGCCTGCTGAAGCATTTTGGACTGCTCTGAAATTAATGAGCCAGACAGAACTGAGATACTTTGGCAGCTTTTCTTATAAGACAGCGGCTGTGCTCACAGAAGAGGCTGCTGACAAATACAGACCTATAGGCGAGGCTGCGTCTGCCTTCAGAAAAATCACATTGTGTGAAAGTGTTACAATGAAAGCAAGGTACAACTAGACTAAAGACTTGGATTTAGAAGAAAACTGAAAAACAGCAGGTCATAAGAGTAAGAATTCAGAAATGATTTCACAGATCAAATAACAAGAGAAATGTAAAAGAAACTGTGCAACAGACAGGAAAAGCACAGCTCTGAATAATCTCCAGCATTTCCAAGACGTTGTACCAAAACTACAAAAATAACTACCAAGTGAAATGGAGCCCAGGAGCAGCAGAAGGAGAGGAGAAAGCCATGCAGGGCACCGAGAGCTCTGGCTGGGCAGCCCAGGCTGCAGGCAGGGAGACTGCCCAAGCGATGCCTGGGTGCTCTCAGCAGAGGATGATACAACACAACTCTCTCTGACAACACTCTTGGAATTACCTATCAATGCTCCTGTAAAGGTTCAACTTGAAACTGTTGTGGATGTCTGAATGAAAATGCCCATGAACTGGTGAAACTGAAAATTTAAGGAAAGCACAGTTCCCACTGAAAGACTGAATTCAATACAAGCTGCAGAGGAAAAAGAAAGATGTGCAGTTTGGTATAATTACTGGCAATATTAAGATTAAAAGCATGCCTAGCTTTGGGCTTGATTCAGTGAACAGACACTGTGAGACAGAAAACAATTACTCAGTCCTCAAAACAATGTGGAATACATGACAAAGTCACAGGAAAAAAAAAAAAAGAACCCTGCTGAAAGTCATGAAGGTAGGCAGGTCAGTGTTTGCAGGTGCTGTGAAACTCATGGACCACGAGTCAGTGCCATTCGTGTGCCACTGCGTTTCTGACAGCTAAGAGGCTTGATGCCATTTGTTTGAAAAGGAACATAGCCTCAAAACTCCTCAAGGAGTTTTGAACGTACCAGGTTATAATTTCCTTGGCCTAAATAGGGATATTTCAAATTGACCAGGAAGAGATGGCAATTCCTACTCCGCACACCTCTCCAGGGCTCGTAGGAAGAGCAAGCCTATTCATGGTCTCATTTACCACTTGAAGATGATGTTTATACATGCAAGTTTGGGATGTAACCCTTGCAAACATGGCCATGGTACTACGGGAAGAAATGACACTTCTTGTAGCTGCCTGTAGATGGCCTGCAAAAGGACTTCACCACACAGGCAAAAATGCACCTTTCAGTGGTTTGAATTGCTGTTGGCTTTTACCCTGCTTTCTATCACAGGTGTGAACGAACCCCAAACTTTGAAACAAAACTCCACTGAAATAATGATTTTTATATGACAAAAAGAGACTCATGAAGCTGATATAAAAGTCAGCAAAAATTGTTGGAAAATGCTGTGAGCTTCACACAAACCATTAATGAGTTTCAGTGAGCACAAGTATTAATACGGGTTGTGAGCTTCATCAGTGTTGTGGGCAAACAGAAGCACAATGAGAGCACGGCACTCAGAAAGAAGTACCCTGGATTTCAGGAAGTGTAAGACTGGAGGGGGTTGTTGAAATGATGTAGATGGTGGGGTAACTGTGCCTCTCGCCGTGTCAAACTGGACTGACCACCTCCCTTACCACCTTTTGCCATGTGTTTATGCCTTCTTTGTGAAAGAAGCTCCAGGGTCGTGTGGCACGTGGCATCCCTCTTCTTTACAGCAGAACTGCAGAGGGTGACTGCTGGAACCAAGTGGAAGAAATTATGTATTCATCAAGTGCAAAGTGACAAATGAACTGGAAAAATAACATGTCCTGCCTGACAGCTGAGCACAGACAGGTGCGATCAGAGACTGACAGCAGTCACTGGGAGAAGCAGGCAGGGACGCCCCTGGGGATGGTTCACAAGGAGCGCGTTTTTCCAGGGCCTCCTCTGGGCAGCCAGGTCGTTCAGCCTCTCAGGTGAGCTTTCTGACCTCTCCTGGCAATATTTAGCAACGTGCTCAAACCTTGGAAGATAAGAAGTTTGGTTTCTTACTTTGCAGTGGAACAGTCCTCTTCTGCACCATGCCCAAGCTGCGCAGAAGGCAGTAAGGCACAGAACAAATGCAGGAAGTCATCAACAAATCACCCGAGGAGCGAAGCAGATGCACACCGTGAATGCAGGTAGGCACGTCGCTACTTTCTTGTGCAAGCAGGGCAATCTTCTCCCTGCTGTTCTGGCAGGAGGGGACCACGAAGATTTTCCATCAGCGATTTTGCACAGAACTCATTGTTCAGACCAGTTTTTATGCTCTAGGAACACCAGGAGATATCGTGGCTGTGGTGCTGCACCGGGTGCCCGCTGGCTGCAGGGCACAGCAGCTCCCCCTGCCCCCAGCCGGGACCAGGAGCTCGGTACCTGCGGGCCGGGGGCTGACCCTGAGCCACCTCACCTGTCCCAGGGTGACGTGAAACCCGCAGGGCTGGCTGTCGGATTTGCTTTAGGTAAACACACACAGATCTACAGATGACCGCACGACAGGTACAGACGAGTATTATTTGCACGCCCAGAGATTTCCAACTCTTAGCTGCTGTTTAGAAAACAGAAAAAGAAACCCCAGCAAACCAGGCCACATATACTGCTGCCAATGGAGCAGGCATTTTTATGGCACTTGTCAATGGAACAGAAACAACCAATAAAGTTAAAAACCCGCAGAACCAACCCCTGCTGAAGGCTGTGTGCAGCAGCATTCACAGCTAATGGGCCCCAGAGAGCTGCGGGGGCCCAGCCGCCCATCTGCTGTGTCACCTGAGCACACGGCACGGCCTCACTGCTGCCAACAGACGAGGTGACAGCGTACTTGCACCTCCATCCGTCCTGAAGGTGGGTGCTTCTTCACAGCTTAATGGAGACATATACTAAACAAAATACCTCGTATGAACTAGTCGTGAATCTGAACACCCAGCTCTGCATGAAGCCTCAGAGAAACCGGCAGCTGGAAGAACAGGAGGGAAAACAGAAAAACAGAAAGCAGGACTTCTAAAAACACAGCCCCATCACTGGCAAACGGTATGGACCAGGATAACGTTTGAATTGAAGAATTTTGCTTCTCTGTTCAGATGACTCAAAATGGTTTGTTTCTGGAAGCCAAGCAGCCCGGCTCTCACTTGCTGACACTCCTCTTTCCCCAAAAGTGATGCTCAGGGAGGGCGGTGGCCCAGGAACTGTACAATTTGATGGGCCCGCCCTGGTCAGCCCAGCCTCCCACCCTGCTCCAGGCCCATTGCCCAGTCTTGCAAAGAGGTGACTGCACGCAGGTTTCAGTGTAAACCTGAAAAAATACTCTTTTGCATAAGCCTGTGACTGGTGAGTCTGCATAATAGAATCCAGAAATGCATACATATGTATACCTCAGACGGGGTGTTACTCTGAGCCATAGCACAACAGCTTCAGTCCCTAAAGCTAACAGGGTAATATTTATAAGTCCTGACCAAACTGGAGTTTGGACGGCAAACAAAGGAAAGCACAGCCATATGGGTTTCCCCATTTTTAACCCAACAACAAAAGTATCCTCCCAAAGAAAAAGGCACATTTTACGTACAAGACCTTGTCACGGCAGACAAGTGCTCCATGCCCTGCATGGAACAGGCCCATGGAGATCATGGCTCTGACACCTACAAGGAGAGACGCCCTCGCTGAATTCCCTGCAAGCCTACAGAAACGTGATCGTCCCTGCTCAGCCTCCCCACCCCGTCACACAACCTGCAAACTGCCAGCAGAGCCCCGTGGTGAATGTCTCAACGGCCTGACACGGCTCCTGGTCATCTCCTCCACCCGCGCACCCGAGGGATGCTCCTGCGGCACAGCCCTTGCTGCCTTCCCCTCCATGCAGCACCACCTGCAACGTGCCTGGCACACCGCTTTTCTGCAGGAAAACAGCTGTCACATTTAGGAAAACAACTCTAAGGCAGCAACAGGCACTGCAGGGTATAGTTCCTGCTAAGAAGGATTTTTTTTTTCCTCTGAATGCAGTCCCACTGAAAACATTTTTATACAGAAAACAAGTAATATTTGTTTTCACACAAGTAAATACATACAAAAATACGTGTTTGTTTTTAACCTGGCAGAGCTGTTATATGCTAATCGACTGTGGTAAATTCAATGACAACTGGTGATGTATAGTCTTTACCACTCAGAAGATCATCAGCTTTTATATAACACAACTCATATTTGCTGTAGCTTGAACACAGTCAGTTGGAAATACCAAAGTCACGGAATTCAGCCCAGGATTTATTTTCAGCATTGTAATTCACTTGTCACATCAAATCCCATAGGTTTAATCTTCTGTGGCAAATACTGTTAAATACTTCATCTTTCTTGCTCACAATAATTCATATGGAATTCTGTGGTGATTTCAGACTACGGTATTTTGGGAAAGGATCTTTTTTCCTTCTCCGTTACAAGAACAACTCTTTCTTAAGAAGAGAGGCTTTGACTCCTGGGCCCACATGTGCAACTTCCAGCCCTGATTTTCATATTCAGGGCACCTTTGCATTTCTAAGTATAGAAGTATCTACAAGGAAGTTCAGCAAAAGATACCAGGAAATTGGATATTAGGAGAAATTTCCTTACTGGACGGGTTGTGTGGCATTTGAAGAGGCCACCCAGGGAAGTGGTTGTCACCATCCATGCAGGTCTTCAAGAAATGTGGCGATGTAGAGCTCAGTGGCATGGTTTGGTGGTGGACTTCAGTACTAGGTTAAGGTTGGACTGGATGATACAGGAGGTCTTTTCCAACCTGAATGATTCTACGAAAGCAGGCAGTACATACTGACAGCACTGAAGCTAAACTAATAAATGCAGAGATCTCGAAGTTTTCTCAAGAGAATTAAAAAGATACGCAAAGTGACAGAGGTTCTGCATTCACCCCAAAAAGAAGGTCACACGTTGCCGCAGCAGAAAGCGACGTACAGTCCGGCTGCTCCAGCTCAGGGGGTCAGAGCCCTTTAGGGGAAGGAAAGCAGTCAGGCCCTAAACCTGTTCTTTGTTCAGCACTGCGCATTCCCTCGCCCAGCATTCAAGACCAGGCTGTTTCTGTGTGGAAAGGCTTACCTTCAGGGAAGTGATAGAATCAGTTTTCTAGTAAGTAGGTTTTTCAGATTTTTTTCTTTTTTTTTTTTCCTTCCTTTCTCCCCTAAATGAACAGCTGTAGGAATGTGCTTACAGCTTCAGAACAGCTGGTACCAGTCCCTGTAGGAATGGACAAGAGAGCACAGAGCGTAGGTGGAAGTCAAAGGTGCATGAAAAATGTGATTCCTGGCAGCGCTGAACACCACGTTTCTACAGCCTACCTGGGAGATCAGCTGTGTACCCCAGGGCCAGCACGTGGCCTGCAGCTCGCCATGCAGCCAGCAGCAATGGCCAGCAGAAGACAAACCAGATGAGGAGCCTGACAGGAGCAAACAGGAGTTGAAAAATGAAATAATAATAATTTAAATCAAAAATAGAGGGGTTGGGGAAGAGAAACACTGGGTTCTAAGGCAAGAGCCAGGAAAGAAACGGGTGCCAGAAACAGCAATGGTATTTTAGCAGGGAAGCATCCTTACAGCTACATGGAAACAGAGCAATGCAGCGCAGCGGATGCACCCCACTCACCAGGAGCAAGTCGCTGCATAGCCCTGCGATACAGCCGCACACCGACCCCAGCAGCACCTGAACTCCCTACAGGGGCTGACGTGACGCCACACACCCAGAGCCCAAGCATCTCTCTAGCAAAGAGGAAACATCTTAAAGTTTAAAAATTCAGCTGTGTCAGTGGGCTTTATTCCTCCTCTCTAGCAAATCTCAATATGTAAGAGCAAACACCTCATCTCTAGGTGAAACATCAAGCTGGACACTGCTTTTATGCTACCGGGGGAAAAAAAAAGAAAAAAAAGGCTTACAATTTTGCTATTTCTTCTTTGCCAATACCCCTCTGAGCATGGCAGGCACACAGGGTGCCCCGGGGATGCAGCACATGGTGCTGCTCAAAGATTTGAACCTCCGGCTGGCTGGGAGCAATTGCTGTGTCTCCAAAGACCAAGAACTGACACAGACTGCTCTGCCAGCTCTTGCACCGCTTCTGACCACCTGTGGCACCCCGGTGCAGCACTGCAGGACAGGGGGACATGCAGGTGGGGGGCTCCTGCCCATTGCTCCATGCCGGTGGAAATCCCAGATGTGCCTGCCAGTGGCAAGAGCTATGGGAACAGTAATTATGTGGTTGCCATTAATTAGATTTTGCCTTATGGATCTTGCATATCTGATCTCATACATCTGGGAGGCGGCATCATCAGAGGATATGTATTTCTGCAAAAGGTGTGACAGTTTTACCCAGAATGAAGACGAAGTGCAAGTAAGGAGGGTGTTACAGGTGGTACAAGAAAGCTGTCAGGCAATCAGCAGCCTGGTAAGCCTTGCAGGCTAAATGTTTGCACTGCGGTACAGTTAGAGAGCTAATGGATTACATTTGTTTCACGGAAAAAATATTGTCAGTAAAGCGGCAAAGATGCATACGTACACCTGCTATAAATATTTACAGCTCCCGGCAGTTGGGAACACCAAGACTAGAGGCACGCTGATCCTTCTGAACTGATCCGGGTTTCCAGCAGCAGAGGCAGAGCTAACACTACCCTCTGCTGTAGGAAACCACGAAGTGCCTGCCTGGACTGCTGCTGCCAGCACTGCCACCGGCCCAGGGGAAGCCTCTGGTCCCCGTCTCCTCCTTGCCCAGGCCAAGAGCTCGGCTGCTTATCTGGAGAGATGCCCCCGGCCATCCTGGCTGCTGCCCCGGGCTGGGCTGGCAGTGAGGAGCTGCGAGGTCCCAGGTGTCTGGTGCATGCCATGCCCCAGCCGGCCCCGCTGCCACCTGCTCGGGCTCAAAGCAGTGGGAGCAAGGCTCAGATTCCCTAAGGAACAAAGCTGGGATTCCCTAAGGAGCATCAGGAATTCAGTGGAAGTGCGTGCACTGAATTACACGTTTTCAAACATCTCTCTAATGTAATATATACTCAGGCTTTTGTTCTTCTTTATATCCATCTATAATTTATATTCTACATAAATAATTTCTGAGCTACATTCAGCCTTGTTAACCTTTCCCCACACACCACATCATTTCCTCCCCAAATCGTGAGTGATGTGACCCCAGTATTTTGTTCCTAGGAGGCAGAACAGCAGCACGGTCCTTCTGTTGCCATCGCCAGCCCGGGGAACCCCGAGCTCACAGCTCAGGCTCGACCCCATGGAGCAGGGCCAGGGCTGCCAAAGCATCTCCGCTCCCAAGGCCCCTCAGCTGGTGCAGACAGGGGTCTCCCGGCCCCTCGGCCACCCTCTTCTTTCCATACGCATGGCGTACCTTTACAGCACGCAGACAGCAGAGAGCACTCTTAGCTGCCTTACAGACCCGACTGAGCAAGCAGCACCCGCTCCCTCCCCGAACCTCCGCAGGGCGAGCGCAGCTCAGTCCCGGGCAGGATTTGCTGAAAAGGGGCAAAACGGAGAAGGGTTGGAGCTGGCTTTCAGCCCACTAACTCTGAGTATTCAGCTACCGTGCCCCAGGTACTGCCGCTGCCAGTTTTGAGAAAGAAAAGAGCCAGAAGCGCTGAGGACAGCTGTATGGACGGAGGGATGATGCTTTTGGTTTTAGACGTGTCAGAGGTGTTACAAGGGCAGTGGCAGGGGTCAGCACCCATAGCTGAGCTCCCCAGCACAACTGGGCTGCAGGGAGGGGTTCAAGCCCAAGAAGACAGACTTAAACATGGCTCAAACTGCATCAGTACAACTTCAGCTTCTGTCTTGCTAAGAACAGATGAGAGCAGTAACAACTCAAGCCGTTCAAGGCACAGCTCTGTGGACACAGGGCTTCCCTGCAGCACACCAACACCATTCATGCTGCCGAGCTGTAGGGGTGCCAGCACAACACCTGCAGGGAGCGCCCTGGCAGCAGGTACGTGCCCGTGGGGAATGAAAACGTGGGAGGTGAGATTACGGGTGTGAGAGCGAGCTCTGGAGCAGGAGCTGAGGTGGCTGAAGTGTACCTGAAGTCACACGTACAGTGTAAAAACATGTTATTTAGTAGTCTGGTTCTCTAGCAGCTCCTGCACTGCAGGCATTTAACATCTCACACATTTACACAGGTCTGTGCAAAACCAGATGGCACCAAATCTTTTTGTGGGTGAAAGAGGTGGTGGACACAGTCTAGTAACTCCTTCAACAAAGTCACACGTATGCGTCTACTGACCCTGCTTACCCAAAGCCCTCTCCACGTGGAAGCAGCCATCCTCCCACCACTCTGCCCTACAGCAAAAGCCCGCAGAAGCTGCGAGCTTCTGTCCATATCCATCCAGCAGCTTGCAAAGAGCAGCAGCATGTCCCTGCTGCAGCCCAGAGCATGGGTCCGAGCCTGCCGTGCTCTGGGAGGAAGAGCAAGCCCCAGAGTACAGATGTTACCCAGAGAAACACTGGTAGCTAGAAAGAGGCATCAGGTGAAACTGCTGAGAGTGGAGGCTGAGCACAGGGAAGGTATTTCACTGGGTAATATGCAGCTGGGCTGGGGAATGCTTCCCACAGCTGTTACAAGACTTAAATTATTGGGTTTTTTTTGTTTGTTTTTTTTAAAGGGGTGGGGGAACAAAAAAAAATCATGGACAAAAGCAATCCATGAAGTCTCATTAATTCACACCCCTAGAGTTCAGTGAGCTGCTGGACTGCTGCCCTCTAGAGCCTGAGAGTTTATTTAGGAAAATAAACCCGGTGCCTGCACCACCTAAAATGGGCCACCGAGCTCTAGAGGTTTTTGGTCTAACCCGGTATGGCAGCACCTGTGGATGAGAAAAACATTTTGGGGACCACACAGTTAAAAGGAAATGAAGAAAATGGTGTAGCTGCAAGGATTCTGTGAAAAGAGGCAGGGATTTTCCGAAGTTTTATCTACACAGGAACAGCCAGGAAACGACGTCTGAACTGCATTCAGAAGTGGATTAGTTACCGTACGTTATACCCAGTTGTTCCTAATGCTGACAGTCCTGAGCCAAAATTAAAGCACCCGTCATTGCATTAATTTTATTTTAGTTTGAAAGTGAAGTAAAAGAAGAAAGGTTAAGGGCACCTCAATTCTGAGGCAGAGTATCTGCTCTAGAATTTGAAGCACAGGAACAGACCAACTAAATGCACCCGTTGGTGACACAGTATGTCACAAACAGAGTGACCTCGGATAGGAAACCAAGGCAAAGATGAGGAAAAGGGCTGCTTTGGAGCCTGAGGAATTACATGAATGGGGAATGGCTCAGGGGACAGGACAGAGGCCCCTTGGGGGACCTTCTCAGTACCGCAATCCCTGGGTGACCATTTCCATGTTCCATTTATAATGCAGAAATGGCAGCATTTCCTTTCATCACAAAGCTTCCACACAAATAAGCCTGTTAGAGACTGAGAGGCTCAAACACAGTGGCCACCAAGATCTCAAATAGCTTAGGTAAACCTTTACCTGGGGAACTTTTGCAGCCTCCAGGTGAATGACAGCCTAACCGAACGGCTCTGAAAATCACTGTTCACACTCAAGCAAGGGATCTGCAGACAGGCAGCTCTTGCAACAGGAGGGCAGGGATGTCCCAGTGCAGCAGTTCTGACACACGTGTGCACACCTACTGCTCGCCTGGCTGCTCTCGTCTTCATCAAGAGGCCAACAACTCCCCTGGCCACACGGTGCACCCCTTCAGTACGTGGCACTCCACAGACGCTGCTCCAGCCCTTCTGCTCGCGACAAAGCCATAAACCACTAACACCCTGACGTGGTTGCTGTATCTGCCTATGGGACTTTTGTTATTGAGGGAATAGGGGGAAGAAAAGCAATTAATGGGAAAAGATAATAAACAAATCCCACACAGATATATAACTGCTTGTGTTCGCTTCATACATTGCTGCAAGCAAATGAAATAAGAGGCGAGACCGGCGGTATTTTCTGAGTAATATGTTCAATTGCAAAGCTCAAAATCTTAAAAACCAAACCTTGAATTTATTGAAACAATTCCTCTAATGATTACTGTAATGCTCATTGTAATTAACACACGGCAGTGCAGCGCGCAGGTCTCCTGCCCAGCCCTGCCCAGCAAGGGCCAAGCAGAGGGCATTGAACACTTCACCTGGCTGTGGGGCTGGGGCGATTTTGGCAGAGATCTACACCGGGCTTTGCTCAAGATGCACTTCCTGGCCATGGGCTCATTTCCTTTGCTCTGTCCCTCAGACTCCACACCTAACCCTGCCACGTCCAGATGCTGCCTATTTGTATTTATTGCTCATAACCCCCCAGGCGCTGGCCTCTGCGTCAGGCGTGCTGGTGCCCAGACACAGGCTTCCTGCTCCCTCCTTTCCCTGGCACCCTCTCGCTGTAGGCACCGAGTTGTTTGCCCGTTTGAGCCCAGCTGGGGCCTTACCGCCCAACTGCCCTCATCTGCAGCTCTGCAGGAGCAGAGGGCGTAGTACTGGGATCCCTTTACCCTGTGGTCTCAGGTCTGGGACCCAGGATGAAGTCAACACACAAGCAGTCCTGGGGGTTTGCTCCTGGTGGCACGCATGCAGCGTGGCGGTCCTACGCAGTCCCGGGGCAGGAACGGCCAAGGACTGGGAACTCCAGAGCAAGGCCCTGCAGACTGAAAGGTGTGGATTTCTCTTCTGATGAAGGAATAATGACAGCCTTACTGAGAATCAAGAAAGAATTCCCTACATGTCTTTTTTTCCTTCTTCAAGTAAACCGGAGTGAGACTGCCAGCACAGAGGAAACCCCCTAATCCTACGCACTGCTTTGCACTCATACAGAAGAAAGCAAGCCCCACGTTCTGCTTACAGATGGAGCAAAAAGACACAAGGGACCAAAAAGTTCTCAGGGAGCCACCAGCAAGGCTGGCACCAGTGCCACAGCATCACCTGCTCCTGGTGTTGGACTGCACACAGCCCGGGGCAGCAACCATGCCGCCTCCTGCTCCTGTCACGTCCCCACGCTCACATCGTCTGCAGGATCCGAACCTGGGCCACTGGGGGCTGTGAAACACATCTGCAGTCACGCCTGCCCATTGCTCTGCTTAACTTGGTTAGGTCCTTAGCCCGCTAAGGCAACACTAAACAAAGATGCTGGAACTTGGCCTAATGCCTTAAGTATTAAAATAAATAAATAAATAAATAAAATATTTGTTTACTATTAGCTAGATTTGCTTCATTAAAGTGAACTACTGCAAGCAGCAAAACAGAAGCAAAAAGAGTCCCCAGACAAACAAACAAAAGACTCGACATTCACATGGGGCGCCCGTAATAATTCACAATTACTCATTAAGTACTCCCAAGCATCCTGACCATTTCTGGGAATGAACTTCACACAATTCATAACATTGTAGGATTTCTCACTCCACAGAGCCTAGAGCTCTTTTCTGAGCACAAGTGTGGGAAATAAATTATTTTTATGAAATGCTCCATCATGAAAATGCAAGCAGAAATTACACTTTGATTGCTATAAATGCCATCAATTATTTATTTCCTGTGCAGTGGTTACAGAGACAACTGCTGTATTTTCGAAGCGTCATGCAGCCAACATGAAACATTTATTTAAGCGGCTGCACACTAAAGAGAGGGTGATTTAGCCAGACTACACTGTGCCCCTCTCTGGAATCAAGACCGGCAGCTCGGTACTCAGCACTTTCCGTGGAAGCTTAGGCTCGTTCGGATCCACTGAAAGCACAAGCTGCACCCTGGCAAGCGAGCACGCATGCAGCAGGGCACAGCACGACACGGCCAAGTGTATGAGAGTCTCAGAAAAAGATTATTTGTGAGGAAGAACCAGTGCTGTGCCCAGAGGTAACCCAGGCCTTCTGAAAACCAAGCCACAGATGGAGCGAGAGAACAGGCAAAAATGCCATCTCACAGCCATGCTTGTGTCCAGATTTCCTCTCAACCAGAAGAGTCTCTTACTCTTTTGTACTTGCATTTTATTATTTGGTGAGTTCCATTTACAACCTGTAACTATACAGATTACTTGGAACTAAATTAACTGGGCTGCATTATTTTCAAGACTGCAAATGTGTATTTTTTGCTGATTTCCTTGCATGATTGGTGCATCCTTTTGGCAAGCCTCTATATAGCCAGGTAACACATAAGCATTGCCAACGTTCTGCATACAAGTTTGTGATCCTTTGTGCTTTGATATTTTGTGCTCAAGTAACTTGGCCTTCCACAGCAAGTGTTGAGATCCAGACCTCCAACGGGGCGAGCTGGTCCTGATGCAGTGAAGCCAGCCCAGGTTTACCCCACTTGACACCGTGACCCTGGGGAGCCGAAGTTCAGTGCCTGCTCACACAGGACAGGGTCAATCAGAGGAAAGAAGAAAGGGCTTGAGCTGGATACCTGAGCTTTCTCATCCCTCTTTGTATCTCACGTTAACACGAACTGGTCTGTATAGTAGCAGAGCACTTAAGGAGAATTTTGTCCTAGCTTAAATGTGAATTATTAACAACCACCTTCCTCGTGCTTTAACTTTTCCTGGTAACACATCGTCATACATCTGGCAAGCATCAGGAAGAAAAGGAACCACAGTCATTAACTTGCAAACCACGGCTCCTGTGACTTGGGGGCATCCTTTTAAGAGACTTACAGAGGAAAAGGCACTTGGGTTCAAGCTTCAACAGCTGCTGCAGTAGCCAGGATGCTAAAGCAAGGCCAGAATAGTCTCAGTGAAGTCTCAGATTTTCACTTGGAAATTACAAGGTAAAAGGAGAGAACCAAAAAGACCTTGCATAGTGGGATAGAGAAAGATCAGGTGCGAGCTCTCCTCTTCATTTATTTCCAATGAGAAATGAGAAAAGTAGTCAAGGAAGCCCAAGGCTTTCAGCAAAACACTTAAAGCATTTTTGAATGATAAATTATGAAGTGGAGCAGCAATCCAGTGAAGATATAGATATGAATTTATTCAAACTCTGCTCATCTTCTTTTACCTACTTCATCCTCACGCTTCTTCAATCACGTACCCACTCAGCCTCACACTGGCCAATAACCGAGCCACGCTGCCCATCCAAGAGCCCCAACCTGCCCTCCGACACAGCAGCCACTTTGCTGGCCCTCCCCGGCACGAGGGCAGGCACGGCACGCAGCGTAGCAACCAGGTCTGAAGGCAAACGCCTGCCCTGGGCACCAGAGCCCACCAGAGCAGCACTGCTGAGCCACCAGGGGGCTGGCTGCATCCCCATGGCCGGGGATAACGGGATGGGATGGGACGAGAAGGGGGCTCCGACCCCTTGTGCAGGGCACAACCACCACCCCGCAGGTGATGACATGTTGCAGCCACACTACGGGAGAGCACAGTCGGTTTTACTTGAACAAATTCAATAACGATGCCAAGACTTGAGCTTCTTCCTTAAGATTACCCAAGTAGTGTGCCATGTGGCTATAAAACAAAGTGACTGCCATCAGTTTTTACTGCACTGTATATAGTGCATACATAATGAAAACAATCTACTGCCCCGGCCCACAGGAGGGTACGATTTGTTTCTGAGATGAAGTTAGCTTGCTAATAATGGCTGGCAGCAATGGCTGTTGCTGTCATAATGATAGCGCTTCCTTGTTTTTATGGCTCTATTCCCTCCAACAATCTAGGTGCCTCACCACAAACTAATGCTGCCATCCAATAAAACATTAAAGAAGGCATTAAATACTGTGCTGTGCCAAAAGCTACTGCGACTACGAACACAAGTGTCTCAATGACCCTGCTTAAGAGTCTGGCGCATCACAAAGAAAACGTGCTTCTTGCGTACATCAGGATGGCCACCACAGATTGCCCGCTGAAAGCCTGGGTCGATGAGGTCAGGAGCAGGTCCCTGACACGTGGGGACAAGGACTACATTTTCATCTTCATGCCAGTGTAAGCGGCACGGGGCTGCTGTAGCGCCAGGCACAGCTATGGATCACGCACACCTCCCTGCGGTCCCTGCATGCTCTGAAGAAACAGGTGGAGCAGAAGCCTTCCTACCGCTGTGCTGTGCACCCAGGGAAGATGAAGCAGCTCTGTAATACGGCCGCTGTGAGCTATCGTTAGGATCTCTGCACTCCTGAAACGCAGAACTGAAAGAAGAGACAGAGGGGGATAGCAATTTATGCTCTGTAATCCTCCACAACATGAATATCCATCATACACACAGCTCTGTCTGAGAACACCAACAAAGGAGGGAGACATTCATGTAAAAAGTAAATAAAAAGGGGATGCATTGGCCATGTCAGGCTGAATTTGCACTTCCTGTCCACTGAGAAGGGGCACTCCTGCTCCGGGCACCACGTAGACAATTCGAGGCAGAACCAAGCCCAGCAATACATGGTGCACGGACATTTCTGCTGACCGTCATCCTTGGCACACCGTACCATATGTATCTGTCTCTCACTGCAGAACCAACTTTCGCATCCCACAGGATGCCAAAGGTTTTAAGGAGAGTTTTAGCCCAGAGACCGCCATGGCAAGCGTTGGACAACAGGAGGACATGAGGAACACGAAGTGATCTGCACGCATCAGGCCAGGTGCTTCCTCTGGCCCAGGCCAGCCCAACTGCCGGGAGCAGCTCTCCTGCGATTCTCAAGTCAGGCGTAGCTCACACGCTAATGGCAGGGCTCGTGCCATAGCTGTTTCACACGTTTAATGGCACGGCAGTGCTGGATAATCCCTGCTGCCATCTGTCCAACAGCCGAGGCCAGCAAAGTCAGCTTGCTCCAGAGCCAAGTGTCCAGCATCGCCCTGAAAAGGAGCACTGGCTGTGCTGCGAGCATCTGCCGCCGCCCTCCTGGGGAACATGAAAAGGGAATTACAACAATCACCACACAGAGATTTGGTGTGTGACTGTACCCTAAGGCTTACTAACTAGCAGCTTCACTGACTGTTGGGGCACAAAGCACAAAACTCTTTGGGCCTCTGAAAATCTGCACTTTCCCATACAGGTTTAGCAGCTGGATGTGCGAGATGTACGAGAAGTGCAGCTTCTCGTAAAGCCAGCTGCTGACAAAGCTAATTCTCAAAGAGCTGTTTTAGCGTGTGCACGACAGCAAGCAGAGAGAAGCAAAGCATCTTCTCACCCCAATCTCGAGTCACTGCAGTTCTGCACCTCTCCCAGCTGGGGTTCCTACACGGACGTCGAATCTAAGTAACAGCACAGACGAGCCAGACAGAAAGCACAAAAGGGATATTCAGGTTCTGTTTCTTAGTTCTAGTCCTCTCTGTTGATAAACCACCATGCAGATGAATTAAAATAAATAAAAAGTGTGGCAGCAGACAAAATACAGCCACGGTTGAGTTACTCCGAGCCTGTGCAGCCAGAGCCTTAGCCACTGCCGGGAGCTGGGGAAGCATCCTCAGCCAGCACCAAGTGCTGCAGCCTCAGCACTGTTCCTGGTTCTCCCCAAACAAATATTGAAATTAAACATTCAAATTCCCTAGTGTAGCCGAAGGAATACATTATTTTAGCAGATTAATAATCACCAATTTCTTTCTGCACTGATACATTACTACAAGCTTTAGAAATACCCAAAAGGGGGAGAATTTCCCCATGGCTGTATTAAATATAAAATCCATTCACTGTAACACAGCACCCTTTGTATTACAGGCTGCAGCTTGCTGTTGTGTTCACATTAAGGTATCTTCTAAGTACTGAGTTTCTTTAGAGGATGTGTTGAAAGGCACCACTCCAAAGCTAATCCTTGGTAAGGAGTGGGGGAATCACCACTACTTACTACGAGCTACCTATTAGAAGTCCGGAGGTGTAGTTATTTTAAGAACATGAAAATTATTTCCACGCTGTTGCTAAAAATGTTCTGACACTTGGATGTCCCAGTCTCCAGAGCTCCAGCCCTCTCCAGAGGGCTCCAATTCCTGAAAATGATACAACATACACTGATATTCTTTTCAGAGAGATATTCAACTTGACTGTTTATTCTTCTTATTTATAATTGGAGTATAAACATTTGTCAAGCTATTTGTGTTTCAGTACAGAGGCCCTTTGGTGGTTGAAATGATCAGGCTGCTTATTTAGGAGCTGGATTTATCCTGAGAAAAGAGAGGGAATTGTCAGGTATCCGTGTTAGGATAGGGTGTGATTCCTAAGGAACAGGGTCAATGAACCTGGAAAAAAGCCCTTTGGAATTGACCCCCCTGATCTGATCTCTACTAGAGCCTATTGATTACTACTAAACATATTCCTATTGGGTGGGTGAGATGAGCTGGCTAAAAACACAGAGGGTCAGAGGAAATCAAGGTTGGTGCTCAGGGAAAATTCAGTAGCCAAGGGGATGGGCAGAAGCACTACTGCCGGCCTCCAAAGCAGGCTCGGGACTTGGAGGCTCGGGCAATGCTGCTACAGGAGACATTCGGCTTCTTTACAGCCCACTGGGACCTGCAGCTTCCTGGCACAGGTTAGCTGCACCACTTCAGCCAACAGCACTGGGGCAGGGCTAAGCAAGACAAGACCCTGCTGCGGATGTTGCCCCCCGCAGGGAAGACTTGCGGAGCTGAGCAGGGAGCAGAAGCCGCAGAGCCGTCCTGCTTCCTCCTGGTTCACAGCCTTCCCTCGGAGAGCACCAGGGGAAGGCAGAAACGTGGCTGCTCAGGCCTCCGACTTGAATTTGTAGTGAACTGCACTTACAGCTGCTTGCAAGGAGAAGCAAGCCTTTGCAGTGCTATTTGGCCAAGTTTCTTAACAGCTCGTTTCGCTGTCTCATCCCGTCTCTCTCACCCTGGCTTGAAAGTTTCAACTCATTCTGACAGAGCAGAAGCAACCCCCCCAGAACAAAAACCACCTCCCAAAGTCAAGAGAACACATGAGACAGATAGAGGTGAGATCCCACGTTCTTAATGCCTCCACGAAGGGCAAGGTTTGGTCGATACCATCAAGCAGAAAATCCACACAACTGAGCAAAGGAACGAAGACTTCAGTCACCAACTTCTCTCACCAGCTAGACCCTATCCAACCCCAACACGAGAGGCGACACCAGCTGAAAGCAGGAGATCCCTGCTACCAGGCAGCGTGGAAGCACCGGCCTTTGTGACAGAGGAGCTGGGGCTGCTGGCTCTGTGCTGCAGCAGGGAGGAGGCCGGGAGGCCCGAGCCTCCAGGCAGAGGGCACCCAGAGCCCACAGCGAGCGGGGCTGAAATGCTCTGGGGGAAGGCCGGGGATGGCACCGGGGAGCCACGCTCTGTGCTACGCCCAAGGAAAAGCTGCAGTGTGGCGTGGGGCACCTGTGCCAGTGCTGTGCCACCACCACGTGGTGTTCCTACTCAAGCCTGGCAGTGTTTCAAAGCCATACTAGGTCAAGGGCCACAATCCAGGCACCAGCTGGTATATGTTTTTTTTTTCCTTTTTTTTTTCCTCCTGTTTACAGCACTGTTATTCACGTTTTCCTGATGGGGTACTGAAAACAAGGCATAAAAGAGTCCAAATTCAAGTAAACTTCTACAGACTACACAATTATAGCATGGAGCAGACTGGATAATGGCTCTGCATAGCCTCCTTCTGCTGCGGGAAGCAGTCTTCAAAGATTTACCAGAGAGAATATGCTAACAGGGACCCATGTGGTGGTTTTGTTCACCATCTCAAAAATAGATACCACTTATTTTTCCATATTATAAAGTTGTAACGTAATTACTTTAGGCAAGCACAGATTCCAAATTTGCCCATTTGCTGATTCGGGCTTTTTCCTTACGGTTACAGATGACAAGAAGTTTGTTTCCCAGTAAAGAGACGACCATAGAAACAACACTTCTCTCATTTCGTGTTACTACAGCAGTAATAACCTGGCCAGCTAGGTCACACCCAAGGAATCTTTTTCCTGTAACTGTTAGGTTCACCACAGAAATGCAACTGAAATTTGTGATCAGCTTTGGCAAACTGAAGTCAAATTGAACACCAAGTTTCAGCCAAAGCACCGCCTCGACCACCAGGAACAACCCCAAGAGACACAGCCAAGCACCTGGCGGTGCATCGCCCCCGTCTGCATGGCAGTAACCGCCCAGGGGGATCCCTGGGTCCCAGTGCCCATTCCAACAGAGGCTGACTTCTTCCCACCCGAGTGCATTTAGTAACTGAGGATGCACAAGGAACACAGCCTCCCACCTTCCTGTCCAACAAACTTTGGCTCTCGGCTTTTCTAGAAGGTAGAAGAGGAGGGTTTGGGTGTATTCCAACACACGTCCCCCCGCACTTGGATCTCTGCACCCTCACTGAACGCTGTTCAGTCCTGCAGTAGTTGGTATCCACCCTTTCCAAATGCTTCCTTTTATTTCTGTCATTTATTCTACATGTGTCCACAGTAAAACTCGTCATTTGGAAACAATGGGAGATCTCCTTTAAATGTAGAAAATTCTCCAGCATTATATCTGGCAAGTAAAATACCAAAAAATTATATGTTTATTCCACTCTAAAATGATTCCCCATTTGCCAACACTGGGTACACAGCTGCAAAACTGAAAGGCCCTTCCCAGCCCTGATCACGGCATTTCCAAAATCATGGTGGAGTTGGGACCAAAACCAGAACTGCATCCCAGAATCAACCCAGTGAGCAACAAGGGCAGTAATTGTTTTGTTTACTTTGGGATAGTTCAGTAATTTTGGGAACCTGCAAGCTTAGATGCAATATCCTCTTCTCTCATTTGGGGTCATGCATTTGTCAGAAATGGTTAATATGATACAAGGAGGTTGGAAATCGGGCCGAAGCACACTTCAGCAATGCTCAGGAGAGACTTTTCAGTTGGAAAACATCCCAGATTAAGAAAAAAAGCTTGATATTGGCTTCTCACCCCCCCCCCCCCCCCTTAAACTGCCATTCTCCCTGTACCATTTCCCTGTACCATTAATCTTACAGAATGGGCTCTCTCTTGAGCTGGAGACTACAAACTTGAAAATCAAATAGCCCCTTGTTTCGGGAATTCAAAGGCACTGAAAGGCACAGGACCTGGCCCTGCTCCTCTCTTGATCCTGGTAGAGGTGGAGCACGTAAGCAAAGCACATGCAGTGACGCCACAAAGCTGCAAGTGATGCCCTGCCCCACGGTCCTGGTGCTTTCCAAGGACCTGTGTGCAGATGCAGGCATCACTCGGGAAAAATGGGGCAACAGGGAGCATCTCAGTGGCAGCAGTGGCAAGCAGAAAGGACGCAGCACACAGAACTTCTCCTTGCTGTGATTTCTCTTACTCAGACACGATTAGTCAGATCAAAGAGAAGTACCAGGACAAATTCAAGCTCCCCCTCATCCTACATGACTTTTGGAGGGCTGAGTTCATAGTCAATGCTTAACAGGAACATATAAACAAGTGTTTTAGTGTAAATATACATAAAATCCACTATCACTGAACTTTACAGAAAGTTATAGCAATGAAAAGGCATAAAGCTGTGTGAGACGTGAAAGAGCAGAGCAAAGCTAATTGATTCCTCTCTGTCTCTGCTCTCAGCACCTAAAAGTTGTAATACAGACAGTATTTCAGCAAGCTGCTGAGATTGACACAACTACTAATATTTATCACCTTCGGCCAAAGCAACCCCAGCACAGAATTTCCTCAGGAAATACATTGTGAGGATCACTTTTAAGATGTAGGACCATTTTCAGCTCCTCTTTTCCCTGATTTCCAGAGCAGCAGGGTCCAACCCACCAGACTTAACAAGTTGTGCTGGTCTGAAAAGAGAATGGCCGTAACAATGGCCATTTGGAAGAGCATTAAAGGCACAGAAAGTGCTGGGGTGTGCAGAACCGCTTCTAGGTAACATCTGGCTCCCTTGGCCGAGTTCACCACGAGGTCTGCAGCTGGACAATGCTGAAGTGTGTGGCTCTGGGCAAAGCCTCATATGAAACTCTTTGGAAAAGGCGACTATTAATTAGGCATAATGAATACAGAACTTGCTTTCAGCAGGCTTACATTATTGAAAGCAGCAGAAACAATTGAGCTGAACAACAAAACATGCCGCAATTAGAAGCTGAATGCCCACTGGCCCAAGAATAACACACAGCTGACTGCTAGCGATGGGATCTGCAGCTCCCATACTAAATTGTGACCACAATGCAGAGAGGTGTGCCATGGGTCCCATCGGACATGAACCTCTTAACTAGAGCTCAATAGGAAAAAAAAAACATTTTTATTTCTTAGTAGCCCTTTGTTAGGAGCCAAAACATGTCTGGAAATGGCAGTAGGAGGTGCAGGAGGCAATCAGGAGACCTCTTCGACATCCTCTGACACCGAGAAGTCAAAAAATGCTAAAAGACACAGCAATTTCTCAGTGCTGAACTCAGTGCTGCGTATGGAAGGTTACTGGGTTAGATGGACCGCTGCTATAAACACAATTAGGAATTCCTCAGCTGCTGAAGACTATTAAAAAAAACAAAAACAGTGAACTGGCAGAGGGGAATGCGTTATGCTGCTGGTGAGGATTAGTAAACCTACAGGGCCTCACAGAACATCAGGTCTTTGCAACAACAACAAACTGACATTAGCTTTTCCAGGTATCTAGTGTTCAGGCCTGTTTTTAGGCAGTGCTCTCCTTTCCTTGCCACTGCAGAAAGTGGAATAAAAAGGGAAACTGCCTGTGGGGAGCTAGGATGTAGGTGATCCCCAGCAGTGATCGGACAACTGAACTTTCTATTTTCCTGGGACTCCCACCCAGAGCACAGAGCACGTGTTCTTCTGAGCTCACATTTAAACCTTAAGGGATGGAAGAAGAAAGCTGTTATGTCTTGCACTCCCTGTTCCACTTAATACACATCTGCCTGTTGGTAGACATCTCACACATTTTGATGTGTGTGGGTGCATGCACACATTTATATATTAAAAAAAATACAGAAGATAGCTGAAAATAAGCCTAGAGGCAAGACTCTGTCCAACAGCCTGGGAAAGGTAACGGAAGGTGGAAGAAGAGAGACCGAGCTCAGGAGGGAGGAGGACAAGGACAGGGAAGGGGCTTGGGAAAATTCCAGAGGAAGGCAGAGCAGAGATGTGGGAACTCTGAGGGGTGGGGGAACAGGACGGGGTGCACTTGCTGAACCAGGGCTGTTATGTAGCCAGTCTCCTGCGCCCAACACCCTGTACTACTTTGGCAGTAATTTCGGGATCTGCTTTACTTTCAAGGAATCAGCCAGTTAATGCTCTGCATGTATACTCCTGTTTGCTATCCTCACTAACCTCCTCTAAACTATTCCTGCTTGAAGCTACCTGATACAAGAATTCATTACAGACTGCTTCAAAATTTAATTTTACCTTTATTGTCCTCGTAGTCACTTTCCTTCCCTCACTTAGGTCGCTCAAAATACAAAAGCAGAAAAGCATCTTTTCAAACCGCTATGTTTTTCATCCTGAGATGTCTTTTCTAAAGCTCACTCACAGTTAAAGCCTTTGAAAACCCAAATCATCTCTGAACTCTTACCCCCGCGATGCCTCGGGAACACGCAGGCGTACTGGTCTGACTTGGCTCCTTTGGCCTCTGTGCTCCGTTCTATCCCAGCTGGGCCTGTTTGCATCTGGAAAGGCAGCAGCCGAGACACTAACAGGAAAAGAAATAACCTGACAGGTGTTATCAGGGTATAATCCAATGCAATGGAGTTGTACAGAAAACCTAAACAAAAAGGTAAGAAATCCGATTCCAGCCATCCCCACGCATTCTCACAGTAATGCTCATTTCGCTCTCCAGTGTTATTTCCTATTTTTGCAATAGAAGTTAAGCTATCAAACAGCTACAAAAGAGGCTTTTTCAGCATCTCTCAACCCTAGATCACGACTGCACAGAGTTAAACACAGTAGCAATTTACATCCTTCTCCAAGCATTTTACCCAGCAAGAAGTACTCTGACGCTCATGTGCTGAACCTTGGCTATTTGTGGCACTGTGTGCTCGGGGAATACTTTCAGAACTACAGTCAATTTAACTTCAACAAGCAATCAATATTAAGATTTTTAATAGCTCCTACTGTACCAAAATGACCTTATGTAATCCAAAAATGGAACCCAAATGGAACAAAAATGTAATCATGATTTAACAAAGATAAAAAGCTGTCTGCAGCCGTACGGGCACCCTTCAGTGAATCAAAAAAATGTCACGCATCAGAAAACAAGCAACACCGCAGAACATTATGAAGTATTAAGTTTCCTCAGTACCAACGAAGCAATCTCCTTCTGTACCCCTTTCTATTCAGCAGCACACGAAGCAGGGAGTTATCAGCAGCCAAAATAACTGGGGCTTGGCCGCTCTCTTCAGGGGTGGTCATGAAGGGACCCTCGACCAGCCCACGCCTTGCCTTCTGCCAACCCAGAGGTCACAGGCAGCAGGCAACGAATCCCCTAGTTTGCTGACCTGACTGAAAGTTAGATCTGCAATATAACAAGTCACCGGACTGGCAATGTGCTCAAGGGATCCTTTGCTCCAGCACTGAGGACCGTGGCAGGATGTCCTGCAGCCCTGTCACTGGACCCAAGGGGACGCTTGTCCCTTGTTCTTGCCTGGTTGCAGAGCTCACATCAGCTTGGGGAACCAGGTGAAGAGTGAATTTGGAAGGCAATTAGAAACAGAAGGTACCAAGATGCTTTGGGTTCAGAGCTCCCAGGTGTCAAAAGCTCGTCAGGCACTCTTAAGATCCCCTGCTTTTTGTTAATGAAGTTCTCCAAACTTCAGTCCAATCTAAATCCATAGAGAGCCCAGGTTGTCCACATTTAGTTCCACAGACCCTTCAATGTTTTTCAAGTGTTTGGCATTGAGAAATAGAGCTGTTAAAAAAACCTGAAAAACAGAACAATAACCCTGGAGAGACCAAAAGCCCAATACATTTTTTTCCACTTAAATCCTTCCATTAAGTAACTAATTGAAAAAAATGCTCCGAACACAGGAGATGACTTCCAACTTTCACCATGAAATGTGATATTAGAAGGGCAAAATCTTGCTCTCACCCCAAATCGTTAATGAAAATAGTCAGTGTTCCACAATACATAAATACATATACATTTAAATAATGGTGGTTTGCATTGTTTTCTTCTCTGTGTTCTACAAATTCCTTTTGACTTACAATAGGCATAAAAGGACATAATTAGGGTATCTAATCTGAGAACCCTACTTGCAAGAATGGCTTGGTTTTCATATATCATTTCTAGAATAATGTCAGTAAAGTGAAAAGTCCCGCAGGTTTAAGGGTTTTGAAAACTCAAGACTTTCTCTAAGGAAAAGTATTAGTGCATGAAATTAAACTACATATAGAATTGTTCCACTTGAAATATTTAAGCATGACTCATTTTATTTGTAATAACACAGTTTCTTCAAATTTGCAGTGAAATAAATACTGCCCAGAGAACAAAAGGCATGAAAACTGCTCGACTAGGATTACTGACATCCTCTGAAGGCCCAAAGTGAAATTCAGTTCTCAAATACTTTCCAAAATGATTTGTTCACAGGTAGCTCTGGTTTCTTCAATGGCCACTCCAACTGAACTAACTTAGTATTAACCACTTACAAATTTTGCACCTGCTATTCAATTGACATCAAAGATGCTTGCAGTGAATTCACTGCATCTATTTGAACCAGCACAGCTTTATTCATTTTTCCCATGTTTCCTTGTCTTCCTCACACCTGACTGCAGCAATACCTCAGGATGCTCCAACTTCCTGGGTTAAAGAAGAATCCCAGTACTAAAAACCCAGCCACTGCTGGAGAAAAGATGACAATATCTAGGAAAAATATACTCTTCTAACCTTGGAGAACAAAGACTGGCTGGCATTTGGAAGCCAAAACGCTCCTTACAAGCCCCCTGTGTCTCCACCTGCAACAACTGGAGATTTCTCAAGTTTGAGCAGAAGGTAGCTGTTCCTTCCTCAAGCAGAGTTCTCGAGGGCGCTCAATAGTAGCCTGTCTCATTTAAAGCACAATTTTGGCAGCACTGAAATATTTAATGAGGTGCCGACCACTGATTTCTGGCACACACAGGTAAGCAGTTTTTGTAAGATGCAATAGCAAAACCTGTCATTTTGACAATGCAACATGTAATTTCTCTCTTGGAAATCACTTTCTCCTACATAACTACAGAAACCTCTAATTCTTGAGTCCAATAAATTATTCAAACATATATTTATCTGTGTTTTCCAAGATGCTGTAAACTGATGTGTATTGAAAAGTGTATAGTAGCTCTCTCTAAGCATATAGTCTCTCTCCTGTTTGTTTTTTCCCCCAACCAGGAAGCCAGTGCTTTTCCTATAAGGTTTGCCTGTACAAAACTACAGACAGAAGCGATGTTCTGCAGCCAAAGAAGTTGGCCACGAGCTCAGCATACAAACCTGCTGTACAGAAGGCATTCATTCTCTCTGCATTTCAGCTCCTGTAGTAAATCTAATAATGCTTCCACTTTCCCATCTGCTGTCTTCTGAGATTTATTTTCTGAAAACTGTAAACATCCAGCATGCCATTGTCTGCAACAGTGGGACTACCCCAGTAAACGCATGAATGAGCCGTGTCTGCAGCGCATGTGCAGTACACAGCGGCTGAGAAGCAGGTTAATTGCCTAACGCAAAGCCCAGGGCTGCTCTAACTGCTGTAGGCACAACGAAAGACCCAGTGTGTTCACGGGCAGCCCAAGCAAGCTGGCAGCACAGCGCGGTGCTTCCCCCATCCTGCTGGGCTCAGCACAGACGAGGAGCTCTGAGGAACGGCTCGGTAGCTAATCCAATTGCACTCTTGTGGGAGGCAGAGCAGCTTCTTACTCACTGCCCCAATTTACCTTACTTGCTGCCCCAATTTGCACACTGACATAGCACCAGGTCCATGTTCACAGGAAAGTTTCACGCAGCAGCCCCAAACCTGTACTTGAAAGCTACAGCATTTTACCATGACATGCCAAAAGCATAGCCATGAATCCTGAAAGTTTATCCACATTTGCATAACTTGTAAAATACTTCAGATGACTTGTACTATTACAAACAATTGTTTTACTAGGTGATGTTTTAAAACTATGGTATTAAAGATCTACAAACACACAGAAGAATTTCTCTCTACCAGTAAAAGGATCTTGAATGACATGGTAGCTAAATATTCGGGAAAGAAAATGCTTTAATAAAACATGTGATATCTCACTCTGGAGTTGTAGCATTGACAGAGCGTCATCTACAGTTATCAATATTAATGAAAATTAGCACTGAGTAGTCAAGGGCATCCACTCAAAGGTTAAAAGAGTTCGCTGTTTTTTTCCCCCATGAACGCATTACAGCCCACATTCTTTCTCCTGGGACCAAACTGGAAACTTATGATAAAAGTACTTGCTTCAAATACCCAAGCCAATATAACCCAGAAAAAGAAAAGTGACAATCTTAGTGAGTTCCACAGCCTTCAATAACAAGTTCTTTAGAAACCTCAGCAGCTAACGCAGGCTAAAACATAAATCTTCATTTGAAAGAGGCAGACTGCTGCTGCGAGCACAGAATAATATTTGGCAGACTTAAGCTCCCTCTCTCATAGCAAGCCACAGGGTGGATCTGGACGAGGCAACCGGCACCTCGGTGGCATCAGCCTCTGTCCTGCCTCAGCCAAATCGCATCATTCACCAGCAAATGACATAGCACAGCAACACGTAGCTCAGGGGAGCTGCTGCCCTCTTTGTGCAGGTGAGAAAGGATCCTACAGCTAGCCTATGGTGATCCAAGAACACCTAACCATTTTTTCCCCTGATAAACTTTTCACACAGTAGAATTCATTAAAGGAAAAAAAAAATAGAGAGACCGAAGCTCACAACTCCTGCATTTGCTTGCTAACGTTCAGATAAAATACAGATGTGTGTGATGCAATGGTGTCCTCCCTTGGCAAGGGCCAGGAGAAACAGGTGCACCACTAACACCAAGCTGAATGCCCGGCGGGTTCCTAAGCACTTTCCAGGGGTCTGCATGCAGCTGGGCTCTCCAACAACATAGCTCCCATCAGGAAATATTTCCTCACAGCAAATACTTCTGCAAGCAGCACTGCAAATTCAACACGTTCACCCCTGGTGGAACAGCCTGAGCCTTGCTGTGTTTGCTGGAGATGCAGCCTTCCCTTCTGCAGCAGCCTCCATCCAGCTCTGGAAATAAAGGTGCTTCAGGTGTCTACTCATGGCACATAAAGTGGGTCGGGGGGCAAGGAAAATGAAGGAAAAGACTGCTTCTACCAGCAGGAAGGTGCACAAAGCGACTCAGAAAGGCATAACTCAGAGTACGCCCACTGCCCAGGGAGCCCGAGCCCGGCTCTGCTCGGGGCGACCGCAGGGCCCGGCACTACTGTGGCTGTCCTGAAAGCACCCGGCTGGGCCGGGGATCCCTGCTGAAGCCAAGAGATCCCAAGATGGGATCAGCCGAACGGGGCATGCTGCTTGGATTGCAGCCGTTCTAGGATAACAGAAAATCGCATGACTTTGGGTGAGCAGCATCAAAACTACAGACTGAGCAGTCCTGCTGGCATGCTGCAGCTGTGGGTTTTAGAGCTGGTCATTTCCTCCCTTATAATTGTTATTCAGACAGATAAAAGCTACTCATTTATTAATTAAAGGATTCCTGTTATTGCTGCCTGACACACAGGTCTATTCTCTCACATCTACCTACACAGACTTGGCATAAAAAAGCTTTACCCGAGTACCTGAAAGACAAAGTAAATTCCCATTTCCCAACTGGTGTGCAAGGTGCCAGGACGATTCCCCGACCTAACAGGGAGCACTGCCTCTTGGTGGGGAAAAAAACTCAGGGTGGAGAAGGACCTAGTGCACAGAGTCCCTGAGGCAGGGCTCACATTCAGCTTCCTCTCCACTTTCCCTTCCTGGTCTCCTTGTGTCAGCCAGCAAGAGGAGCAGGGTTGCTAGCCACCTCCTTCCTAAAGGGCTTAGGAAAGCACCAAAAAAAGCAACTGAGCAGCCTGATGAGTGGTGATTGCGACTCATTTTCCACCAGTCTGAGCTATAGATGCATTTAGGCAGACCATCGTAACTGAAGGTAAGGGAGCGTTTCCATGTATTTTTCTCTGCACCCCCTGTCTTACAGATCCTGTTCCCAAGAACCCCAAATTCCAGGGGGATTTCAGCCTGAGCAGAGCCAGTAGCAGGTTCAGCAGCAGTCGCTGCAGGTCTGGAGGGGACAGACCCCAGCATCACCTTCCAGGAGGGCAGGGAGAAGGCAGGGCTGCACTGCTTCTCCTCCCTCACCCGCAAGCCACCCACAGGATGTACAACCTGGTACAACCACGTCTTCCATGTAGAGCGTGTTTAAAGAAAGAAAACCACCACAAGCAGCATTGTGACTGATCACCCTGTTAACCATCAGTGTGTGTTATTAAGCAGAGCACACTGTCCCCCTGGTTTCCTGACTGAAGCAAGAATCACAGAATCATCTAGGTTGGAAGAGACCTCCAAGATCCCCTAGTCCGACCTCTGACCTAACACTACCAAGTCCTCCACTAAACCATATCACTAAGCTCTGCATCTAAATGTCTTTTAAAGACCTCCAGGGATGGTGACTCAAGCCCTTGCCTGGACAGCCTATTCC